>NC_086156.1:35652607-36970107 GCF_035149785.1 Candoia aspera | reverse complement strand
CTCTGAAGGAGAAAGTTATCAGCAAGACTAGTCAAAAATTTCCTGGAATGGGTATGCTTGGTGGAGTTTGCCTCCCAGCAGATATCAGAGTAATTAAAGTTCCCTGTCATTACTACCTCCAGCATCTTTGAAAGATAGGTCACTTTATTTCTTAGAATTAAGTCAGTGTTGAGAAAAACTGAAGCAGCCATGTAGAAAGTACAGAAGTGTTTTGCTTCTAAATTTTATTTGGATTTTTTAAAACAGTAGTTCTGATGACATAGTATAAGCCATGTGCAACTTTTGGGGGCTGAGGGCAACCTTCAGCCTTAAGTGACATGTCAGAATCATACGTGTTAAAAGACTGTTAATATGAGTATTAACATTTTATGTAGTAATTTTTCCATTCCATTATTTTAAACATTACTATTTGGGATAATTTTTGGAGTGGCTCTGGAGTTTCATGAGGCATCAGGTGGTATGTTTAAAGAGGGATGCACAATCACAAAGCAAGCCTGATAGTTAGGAAGGATTAAAACCTGCATAGCCCTAACCCACCAATAATTATGGACATAAGCTTTGGCTGACACAGTCTGCATCCTGATCTGTTGTGCTTGTGCTAACTAAAATTTGCATCTAAAAATAAAGTGGATAGGGCTTTTCAGGTAATAAAGTAACATTAGTTTTTGTAGACTCTGGTACTAATCCTTAGCTTCTCAGATCTCAAATTTAATCAATTCTTTCAGAGGAAACAGAGCTAGCCTCTTCTTTCTTGAGTGTGTGACTTGGTTAATCACTGTCTGCATACATGTGTATATGAATTCACCCCAAGTTAAGTTCAACTTTAGGTCTACCTATTTCGCTTATTACTGAGACTGTCCACAAAGGAATAGGTATGGTTTAAAATTGGTAAGATGACCACCTTGTACGAATTCCTGTATTTGCTTTTTTTGAGATGGAAGAATTAAATAGACAAATTAAGCAATGTGTGCTTTCTTTAAAAGATCTCTTTAAAAAATTAAACTGTATAATTGACTGGATTGATTGTTTTAAATCTAAGTTAACATGAGATAGAAGATTAGTCCCATAAAAATGGAAGGTAAATCAACTATTCTGTCACCCACAATTTTCTAGGTTTATTTCTCAATATCATTTTTTCACTGTGCTGTTCTTACATGTCAATCTGTCCAGCAGGATCTAGAAATATTTTCCATTTTAATAGCAAACTACCACCTCCCTAACTAGCCCTTCTTATCCAGTTGTTCACAAGTCCCATAATCATTTGAAAATAAGGCAGCCCTAATCTTGTCTTCTAAAATATGGATAGATTCATGTCATGGCTGTATAAGTAATTGGAGAAAGACTTCCACAGTGATGATAATTTTTATTGTTTCTTCGTTTTTAATGTGAGCATTTTGTGATGTGATATTTTTGTCTTGCAGCTGAGTAATTAAAATGTGTTTCATACAAGTATATTACAAGACTTGCAAAGTTCTGTTTGGGAATAAGGTAGAATAAAATATGTCTCCTTGTTATCACTTAGAGCATACTAGTAAAGAACCCTACTGTTTTTGTTTTGTTTTGCTTCTTAAAGCCCCCTGCTGCTGTTGATTACACCTAGATCTGCTACTGATTGGAACTGTTAAAAGGCAAAGATAGTGTGGATGGTTGCTGAATCTTTTAATTGTAGCACTAATAAGATGTTTTCCCTGGGACATGATGGAACTGATCATATTAATAAATGTGTAAAATGTCCATGAAAATTCCCTTTGCCTTCATATTTTTGAAGGTGCAAATCTAGTACTTTCAAGCTTAATGTGACATGTCAGGTGCAAGATTTTTTTTTTAAACAAAACACTTCTACTGAGTATAATTAAAAGGGAATGCCATAGCAGGGGGAGGAAAAACATGTACAAGATATATTTTGTATCATGGGAACATTTTAAAATTTGCAACTGCTGTTAAAGAGAACTGGAGGAAAAGGAGTATATGTTCAAATTCCTCCGACTTAGCTTTAAATGCAGGGTGCAGAAAATATCTGGAAGGCATGTATCTCCCACTTTATTCCCATGTTTAGTGAAACAAAATGCTGTTTCCATTTCAGGTAAAGAAGCTCAAAGCTGAACATTTTATGTGCATCTTCTATCTTTTCTTCTCTTTGTGTATCTATGTGTCTAACTTCAAAATGAGGATTGGAAGTAATCACACTTTGGTTTAGTGCGATGATGATGATGATGGTGGTGGTGGTGATGATGATGATGATGATGATGATGGAGGAGGACAGTATCCCAATACAGCTAAGCTTGTTTCTGTAAAGCTGAACACTGGCCACTCACTATCTGCATTTTCCCCAATCTGTCTTAGAACAGTAAGTTGAATACCATTTGTCTGTTTTCCCATGTCATTCCCATCCCAAAAGGACAAATTCTACAGATAAGTTGTAATTACTCAAAGAAATTATAGATGAAAACGATGCTTTTTTATCATTTACCACCTAGTATTGCTCAGTAGCAGAATCTACAATTGCCACAGCTATTGACATCCCAATTTGGACCTGCAGCATTTTCAGCCTCAGAAACACCTACACTATTACAAGCAATTATTAAATCCTGTGACACTAAAAATCCTACAACTACTCTTTATAAAAGTCTGTTGATGATTAATCAATTTGATATACAAATGTCAATAGTTAAATGGAATACAGGATTGATTGATTGATTGATGATTATGTGCCATCAAGTTGATGTTGACTTAGTGACCACATAGGTAGATTTTATCCAGACTATCTGTCCCTAACCTGGTCCTTCAGGGCTTCCAATGGTATACTCATCACCACTGTAATTGAGTCCATCCATCTTACTGCTGGTTGTCCTCTTCTTCTCTTTCCTTGCACTTTTCCAGCATTAGAGTCCTCTCCAGAGATCTAGGCCTTTGCCTAACATGTCCAACACATGATAATTTAAGTGTAGCCATTTGCACTTTGAGAACTCAGTTGATCTGCTTGATGATCAGTTTGTTTGTTTGTTTTCTTAACTATCTGTGATATTCTCAGAAGTCTTCTCCAACACCAAAGTTAAAAAGCATCAATACTTTTCTACCCTGCTTTTTCAAAGTCTAATTTTCACTTCCATAGAGTGTCCAGAGAAAACTGTTGCCTGCGTGATTCTGATCTTTGTAGGTATAGATACATCCCAGCATCTGAATATATTTTCCAAGGCCTTCATTGCTACTTTGGTGCTGGTCTGCAGTGCATTTCTTGACTGTTGGTTCCTTTACTGTTGATGGTTGACCCTAAAAGGCAGAGGCTTCTTACAACTTCAATATTTTCATTGTTTCTTCTAAGGCTGGTTGTTCTACCTGTTGTCATTAGTCTTATTTATATTTAATTTTAGTCCCATTTTTTCATTGTGCTCCTTGACTTTCATTACTAGAGCTTGCAAATTCTTTGCATTTTCAGCTATCAGAGTAGTATCCTCATTTTTAATATTTTCTTTGGCATTCTGTTTTTAGAAAGAGGATGTGTTGTTTTTCATTTGTAGTTTGGATAATGTCTAATTTAAATTGGTAGAGTTATAATTTGATAATTCTGATTTTGAACTGTATGAAATGAAATTGACAACCCCACCTCCCCCACAGATTTTATTGCCTATTTGCATATTTTAGTCTTTAAATGACGATGTTTGCTAAAGAGGCTTCCATGTGTTTGAGCCTTCCATTTTGGCATTGCCAAGTCCCTGTCTTTACTTTAAACTGGTTTTGAAACTTTAATGTTGGTTCTAATGTATGTTTATCAATTGAAAGTAAACTCATTTATTTATGCAATTTATCCACCACCTTGATCTTACGGGCTTAATACCTTATTATACTTTGGTTAAGTATAGTAGAGAAAGAGAATAAAACTGAAAAAAATATTCAGTGGATATCGGTAATGCTGCAGAGTTGAATACCATTGAGAGGACACAACTTATTGTTGGTGCATTCTAGAGGATGTCTAGACAGCAACCTTTTTTTCACGTATTAATAATGTAAAAGAAACCAAACCTAACATGGCAGATGAAAGGATGGGGTTTATTTGTTAGTACCAGAGGACTTGGTGTACTCTGTGGGTGTAGCTCATTTCTTGATCTTCCAGAGAGTTGTAAAGGGCCATTCATTGACACAGTGATGTTGCTGGAAAGGATGATGGTGAAATTTCTGACCTTTTTGGGGGGGGGGGGTTATTTCACTGTTTTAAAGTGTAGGAATAGGAATTGGCAACCAATGGAAACCTAAACCTCTCCAGAATCCTGAAAAAGAATCTCTAGAATGTGCTACCAAAATTAAAATACATGAATCAGTTAATTTGGTCTTCTCCCCACCCCTACGCTTTGGTAGTGGTTTGCTTTCCAGAACTTGCCATTCATATTCATTCATTCATTCATTCATTGTTGGGGGTAGGGGGAATGGGAGGTAAACAAAGAAACAGTGACAGAATATTACTGGGGGAGTAATGCAATCTGGGAGGTTCACACAGGCCATGGATTGCCCTGTCCCTTCCTTTGACATAACAAAAAAAGGGGAAATAAATAAATAAATAAAATAACCTTCATTTGTAACAGAGGCAACTAATCAGATAATACAGATTTAGTTCTTCACCCTATAATATCAGAGTTTTAACACTGTTGCTTTCTTCACTGAGAAAAGTAATTTGAAAGCAATATATAGAATCCTTCTGTGTGCATGAGAATATATATTCATCTGATGTTGAACTTTCTGCAGACCAATTTTGAGAAATAAGGCTTTCCTCCTTTCCTCACTGTTCATCAGAAATGATAAACTATGCGACAGCCTAGTTTAATGTTCTTGTTGTTTTCTTTCAAATCTGAGCATGATTGGTGTAGTGGAGAAAGAATGTTTTTGCCAGCTAGTGCAGTATCTTATTGAAGCATGATTTTTCCCTTACTTTTATCTGGAGCTGCGATAGCTTTGTATAAAATGGGCTAAAGATCTATCGATCTATCTAGTATGTGATTTTAAATAGAGAATACAGAAATGTGTTTACAAAGCTAAAAGGATTTCAGGTATCTGATACCTAGAACTATTATGCGGTATTATCAAATGTTTATTATTTTTTTTAGACCTTACCCCAATCTTTAGGGACGTGGTGGCGCTGCGGGTTAAACCGCTGAGCTGCTGAGCTTGCCGATCAGAAGGTCGGCAGTTCAAATCCGCGTGATGGGGTGAGTTCCCGTTGCTAGTCCCAGCTCCTGCCAACCTAGCAGTTCGAAAACGTAAATGTGAGTAGATTAATAGGTACCGCTTCAGCGGGCAGGTAACGGCGTTCCGTTTAGTCATGCTGGCCACATGACCACGGAAGTGTCTACGGACAAATGCCGGCTCTTCGGCTTTGAAACGGAGATGAGCACCGCCCCCTAGAGTCGGACACGACTGGACTTAATGTCAAGGGAAACCTTTACCTTTACCTTTACCCCAATCTTTATGAACAGGCTGAAAATAGTTACAGGAAAGTTTCCAGTGGTATTTTAACTATACCTTGCTAATAAAAAAGGAGGAGACAATATCCCCCTATTTCTTACCTTATTGATTGTAAAGCTGAGCAATAATTGATCAACATTGATTCTAGAGTCATAGTGGGGTAAATGGAATTGTAACAACTGTCAACTTAAGCCTTTGCCCACCTCATGTATTTTGCAATTATGCTAGTGTGCCTCCTAGTTACCCCACAACAACCATGTGAGGTGGATTGGGCTGGGAGCGGGTAAGCTTTCATGCCTAAAAGAGGATTGAAACTCATGGTCTTTTGTTTCTAGTTCAGCACCTTAACTTCTATACCAAACTGGTTCTAAATATAATATAGAGCCAGTTTGGTCTAGTGTTTAAGGCAACGGGCTAGAAACCAGGAGACTGAGAGTTCTAGTTCCGCCTTAGGCATGAAAGCCAGCTGCGTGACCTTGGGCCAGTCACTCTCTCTCAGCCCAACCCACCTCACAGGGTTGTTGTTGTGGGGAAAATAGGAGGAGGAAGGAGAATTTGGTATGTTCACCGCCTTGAGTTATTTATAAAAAAATAATAAAGTTGGGATAATAAATAAATAAATTTCTAAAATTTGCCCCAGCTCATTTTTTAAACTTGTTTAACAAAGCTGGGAAGTATATGAGAAAGAGAAGTGTTTAGTCAGTGTTATTTTCATCATAATCTTGCTAGAAGCTAATCTACGTGTTTATGTGCCTTTAGGACTTTCCATATGCTCATGGTTTGGTTTAAAGAATTAAAACTTGAAACATTTTGAGTCTCTGTCTACAACATTATTTCCTAAAATATATGTACTTCTCCTTCATCTCTTTCATGCCTTTGGTTTATAGTGTGTTTTCCATACCCATGTTCAATAAGCATGTTGGGTCATGCATAAGTATTTAAACACAGTTACAGGAAACAGACCTGAGATTAGTAATGAAAGTAACAATTCATAATCAAAGTCTAGGATACAAGGAAGGAAAATGATTGTAGAGGAAAGGATGGCAGGACCAAGAGTGGTTTGGTAAGGAGACCAGAAGTCCAACTATATCCTGGTCTTTAATCAGTTGATGAGAAGCAATGAAACACATACAAATTTTGCCAGTTCAGATTGAAATATGGAATTTGATCGTACCTCAGTTTTACATGCTCTCATTTTTGTAAGTACCAAGAGCCCATCTGTCTGAAAAACCAATGACCCACTCTCAGACTCTTTAGATTAGTTTTGGAATCTGCACTCCTTGAAATGTTTCTGAGCTCCAGAATTCACTCCCCAAGGCTGGGAGAACTGTTTCCCAGATTGATAGAGATCTAGAGGCCATTTCTAAAATCAGCTGGTGCAGCCTGCCTCTCCTCCTCAAAAAAGACCAGCCTCCTTCCCTTTACATCAAAAGAGCATAAGAAAAAAAATCAGAAATCTCTCACCCTAAATCTCTCACCCTAATTTGCCTGCGTGTAGGTTTCTCATCTGAATGTAGAGTACTCAGCGTATCCTTATTTTAACCTTCTTAATAAATTTTACTAATCAGAGCTCTGAGAGACTTCTTAATTACTTGCAGTATATAGTGCTACCTGAGAAACCTGACAAACCATATAAAGCAGCTGCAGATGATGAAGTGATTTGAAATTAAACTAGTACACTAGAATATCCTACAGTAATGACCCGGGCAACACCATTTTCTTTCTTTCTTTCTTCCTTTTTTTTGTGCAAATAATTTCTATTAAGTTACAGAAGTGACCAAAGTCTTTAGTTTTTATAAGTTTTTGGACAATTTTTTTACAAATGTTTGTAAAAAAAACATTTTTTTTAAGAAAAATGCCAACATTTTATCTAGTAAAACATGGTAAAACAACTGCTTATTTAATTACTAAAGAAAATAACATTTCTAGGGACCATTAATACACACTTAACCGTCTCTATTTATGTAATTCAAAAGGATATATTTAATTTTTTTTACAGAAAGGGAAGTATACCTTCAAATTGTTTTAATACGAAGATCAGAAGTAAAAACATTCAAGGGTTTCAAGAAATAGTTGTGGCAACTGCTATACAAGTGTATAAATTATCATTTCACTGATTTCCCTCTCTTTCCCCCCTTCTTTCCTCCACAACTCTTACTATAATTAGCCAGCATTAACAGCAAATGTTTGCTTTGGTTAAATTATTCAGAACATTTATTTTACTTGTCAAAGGTTAGATCAGGTTGTTTGAACTGGTAATTAAATGCAGGCTAATACACTACCATATTTATATGCACTGTAAGCCCTGTTTTCTTCTCCTTCTGTATAATTTTATAATGTTGAAAGTTGACATTTAGAAAGACTTTTTAACTCAAGATGCATAAACCAAGTGGAGAAGGCAGAACTTCCAATAAACTGTGCATATGTGTGGTTAAAAGTTTGGTTTTAGATGATATCCTAGTTTAAGATGGTTAGGTTAAATTTAAAAATGTTCTCATATCACATGGCACTCTTACTCCTAGCATCCTTCACATTCCTTTTCATTACCCACACTGTATATAAAACTGGCTGCTATATTTAGGTTCCTTTTACATTTTTTGATCAGTTTCATGAAGGATAATTGCTTTTCTTAACTACCCTCTTTCTTGGGATTTAAGTGGCACCTAAGCCAAAATGCTGAGGCTTGTCTGTATGGTTTAGATTTTCAAGTTTCATAGAAGGGAAAGCAACCTGTGGCACACCAGATGTTAAAATGTAACACCTAATATCCCTCACTCAGAAATTGTGGTTTAGCAACATTTAGCATAAGTGGCCTCCCACTAGTTTAGGGTATGTACAAGAGGGCAGAGTGGAATTGTTAGTACTGTATGGGAGATGAAAAGTGGTATGGTTGATTGGTGTATTCTAGACATCTAATCATAAATAGGTTTACTATCTAAACAGCAAGGCTTATAGAGAAAGCTGGGGCAAAAGAAAGGAATACATTTGATAGTTGAAAAAGAAGGGAAGTTAGTTATCAAGAGACAATTACATCTAGTTAAATGTAAACTGATAACTAGCAAAACTAGTAGCCAGTGATAAGATTCAGAGTAATCTGCCTTACCTCTTCAGCCACAGAGCTAAAGATGGAGAAGCAAGTTCCCCCTGCATTTGGCTGCTATCTGGCTGATGTTTAAATGCACTCGTTCCTTGCACTTATTGCACTGTTCGTCCTAATGTCTGCAGGATTTGATAAGTTTAAGACATTCTCATTGCTGACAAGTGTTTCATGTCTGCAGTTGCAGTGTAGTTGACAGCTGTAATTAGATTCCTTTGCCATTTGTAAAAGTTCTGCAAATTCTTATTCAGTCTAGTAGGGCATGCTTCACAACATCCTCCAGTCCATAGTTGTGACTGAATTGTATGCAATTGACCTTTTGTGTGAACAAAAAGTAAAAGGGGAGCAGTATATTCTACTGATCCTCCTAACTTGTAAGGTTCTCAGTCGTGCCTTTGCATACAGTCCAATCATTTTTCTAAAAGCAGGATTCTCTGGAGATTTCATAATAGAGATTAGGCAATCCTTGGAGATTCTGTAATATCATAAATATAAAATGAAGCTTGCAATTCAAATTTCATGTTATTTTAATTTATTTTTTAAATTAAACATCTGCTTATACAATGGGACTTTTCCCTTTTCTTGTCCAGAACTTCCCACCTACCTCTGCTCTACTGTGTTAATGTTCCCCCAGGCTTAGAAGGGCTGCAGGAGAAGAATCATCCCTTCCTTTTTGTATCTATAGGACCATTTCCATTGATGTAAAAATGGAATTAGATTTCAGTTTGTATATCAGATATGCTAGAATTTTGTCTCATACTCCCACATTAATATGGGTTTTACTAATAAGCATTACCAATTGCTTTCCTTATTTCCTGTGCCTCAGTTAAAATTGAGATAATACAAAAGCACTCTTAACAAAAAAAAAAAAATCTCAAAAACTTTTGAATTTTGCCAGTGTGTTGCACAGACAGCCATATAATGTCTAGACAGAATTCAGGGGCCTCATTTTTTGGTTGGTTAGTGGCAGCTGGAGAAGATTTATAGGAAAAATGAAGTGAAAAACAGACTACAATAGCTTTCTTAAAAACAAAAGAAAAAAATAAATCAAGGAGATTTATGACTATCACTTGTTTACATCTCCTGTGTTTTTTTAATAAAATGGGCTTAAAAGATTAGTCACAAGGTGTTACAAGATTTATATAAAATATAAAGCCAGATGTTGTTCTTAAAATCTTCTTAATGTTTAGTGAAAAAAATAAATTATCTTGTATTTGTTGCATGCATATGACAACAAAGCAAAGCTTCCATGAAAATCAGTACTAAAGAGCAAGCCCTATATTGGCAATACATACTATCAAGAGTTGTGTGCATTGTCTAAACTATAAACGCATGACATGTATACTTGCTCTGTGCTACTGCTTTCAGATCCATTCGCTATTTGGAAATATACTATCTCAGGATACACATCTAAATATATTTTTTTCCACTGGGATATCAAGGGTTTGTAGAAGCATTTTCCAACCTAAACCTGCACAATGTTTAGTGGCTTTTTACTATGCTCGGAAAAAAATCAACATAAATTTGGTTGTGTCCTTAAATAATAATGCATTTCTTTCCTGCACTTATGAGTAGCAAAGAGAAGTCTAAAGAAAACAAATAAAATGGGAAAGAGTGGGAGAAATATTGATAACAGCATTTTTCATATCCATTCCTTTGTACTATTTAATTCAACAGAAATTCAGAAAATATGATGACTTAAGGGTAATCATGTTATTTGCATAGTGGTCATTTGAATTCACTATTATAAGCAAAGAACAATCAATGGCAGCAAGAACAACAAAATCTGTTTCTTCACAGACTTGCACTCTGAAATTGAATAGTTTTATGACAATAGAAAGGGAATGGGAAAGTCCAAAGGAAATAAAGGTGGGAGATAGTTTTTGTTTTCTGGGACCTTACTACTTTATTACTATCAGAATGTATTGGTTAATAGCCTGGATAAGTTCAGTTCTTATATAAACTTGTATAGCAGCTAGCAGTGTATCAGCATAATATGTGATTTCACATATATGCAGTCTAAGTTCAAATGATTAAGGTACTAAAGTCCAACACTGAACTCAATAAACTAAAGAGAAAATGACTATTACTTCAATCTTGATTATGGAAAATATATTCATTACTAGAATATATATTAAGTTGAATCCATTCTTATACATATTTGGAGTAGAATTAAATTGAGTTCAGATCAGTGGGTTTTCAGTTAGTCCTAATTGTCTTATTCATTACAATGGATCTTCACTAAATATGATCAAGTTATTTCCTCTGTAATGATCATGGATAATCTCTATGTTGTAAGACCATTGTATGAGGGGAACATACGGATGGATGGATAGATCAGTTGGTAGGTAGGTAGATAAGAATGGATTAAATTCTTCACAGAATTGGGGCTAAATTTGAAAGAGAAATGGTGCCACAGATGTGTTCTGACTGTGTTTCTTAAGTTTGTGATGGAAATAATGATGCATGTATGAAATTATAAAGCAAAAGGTATGTGCAAAGCAAACCATCAGACGGTTCTAAATGTGAAGATAAGATGTTTCGTTTTTGTGATTTTTGTAGATGAACAAATACATGTAGAACCAGTGTCGGCATTTGAAAAGAGGTGTTACGGGGTATGCATCAGAATAGTAAAAGCTATTTAAACTTTTAAACTGATATACTACAGATATACTGGTCCAGAACTCCCATCATTTCCAGCCAGCACGACCAACTGTTGTTGATGGGAGATGCAATCCAACTCATCTGAGAGCACTAGACAGAGAAAGACTGCCACTGTATGCCAGAAGTGGTGCTTGCAGACTGTTCTGTGTCAATGATCTGTAGAGTAAGTTTCCTAATGTTTCTTTTCTATATCTGCTTTTTTTTTTTAGTTGTAACCTCACAGTGCAGCTTTGCTCATTTTTTTTCCTCCCAAAACTTATTTCTGTCAGAATTTGCCTTTTATGGTGTTGATAAAATCAGATTTAAATCCCATTAGGTTCAAATACATATAGTTTTCCAAACAGGTATACAACCATATGCATGCGTACTTAGTGCTTCCATGTTCCATTGTTTATTTCTTAATGCTGTCCTATTCCTTAGTCACTTCGTTCATGATTGCTATATAAAATAAGGTTCATGTGCAGATTTTCTCTTCAGAAATTCTGGCAATTATGGCCTAATGAAGGTTAATCCCTCTGTTACTTAGACTTACAAAAATTGTAAATGCTAATTCTTGTTTTGTACTATCATTTAGTTAACAGATAAACTATCTAAATGCCCAAGTCCATTCTTGGATATGTGTGTTTTCACATTCTGGAGTGGAGATAGCCTTGCTCACTTATATGTAAAAGTTATATCTATTTGAGGCCATCTGGGACTCAAGTGACAGTACTCGATTAAAAACTATACTATACAATATACGCCATCTCTCTTTCAACAACAGATCAGTTATATCTAGAAAAGGTTGTACATTTAATTCGTAAATGTAAGAGACAGTGTCCCGTCTTGTTAGGATTTGGTTTTGGTTGTTTTTAGTTAATCACCTTAATATATGTAACTGGGTATTATGATCACATTGATGACAGCTCACTTCAAATATCCTTATAACCGCATCTATTGACTTCATATAGAATAAATCAAATGTCAAAGGGTCATTTAGCCCTCTTCCCCCTGTCACTTTTTTGAAGTGACTCTGCAGTTTGGAGTAGAAATGCTATATCACCTTGCCTCTATAGAATAACCCTCAGCCCTAGTGCAGTGACATATGAAAATAAATTCCAGGAGTACCCATATGATTGTACTCCATCTGTCTTTCCCACAATAAATGTCATGTGTTAGAGCAGACACCGGAGTTTCAACGTCAACAGTTAAAACAGTTGAAATAAGTCTAAACAATTATTTCCCTCCAAAAATGGTGGGCGTAGAATTACCACCAATCTCCCCCAAATCTTGTCTAGTAAAGGGTTATTAGCAGCAATTGAGTTGTTAAAAGCATTTAGGTACAAAGAAGAGAGCTAGGTAAGCTGATCTTCACTTCTCCAACTCACCTCAGTAATTGTATCTTACGCTGGATTGGGATTATACAAAATTTATATAATAACCTGTATTTTATATAGATTTGGTCCTTGTAATTCCATTTTATAAACATATATTCGTGTTTCCTGTGCATCTGAAGCAATTCATATTATTTTTCATTTCTGACATTTTAATATATGACATAATTTATATTTTTTCTGTTAAGTGCTGCTAAGACAGAATACAGTAGAGTTAAATCTTAAAATAGTATTTTAAAACTCCTATGCTTAATATTCTTAGATATATATTTCTGTACTGTGGCCCGAGAAACAACTGTTTAATAGGCAACATTTGAATAATACAAATGTGTGGTTGGTTAAAATGGATTAAGGTTTCAAGGTGGTACCAATGGGTGATATTTAATATTGAATGACATGTATTAAGACAAATGCTTTTATATATAATTTATTTGATGTTGCAAATGCATTTATCTTGTGAGATACAGACCCCCTGATGCAAAATGAAGCATTCTGGAAAGGTTTTGAGTAAATAAATAATAAAACCACTTTGATACACAATCTAACAATATTAAATATTAAGACTTTCGCATGATTGATTTTAATACTTAATTAACTTATTTAAAGTCCAATGCATCACTGTTTTGTATTGAAGATTATACTGATAGTGTTTAAAAGTTCCAAAATTGTACTAAATGGAATGAAACTAGCTACACTTCATAATCAGTAGATTTTATAGTATTAGTGACAGGTTACTTGGTGACATGAGCTACTGCATTATGTTTTGGAATCCAGCTGATATACTTCATTGCATTAAGCAGATTTTTTATTTGCATCATTCCATTTTAATGATCTAAAATCTGATACAGTTTATGAGAGAAAACATGTCAAATTGTGTATTTTTTATATATATCTAAAGAAAACACTTCCTCAGTGACAGATGGTGGTTAGTGAATTATGAAAGAAGCTTGGTAGGTGAATAAGAAAGATGCTCAGTGTTTGATGACTTTTCTTGCTTTCTGTAATAGAGGCTGAGAGCTAGTGCTCCTTTCATCTATGTGGAAGGGGCTAGAGATAGGATATTCATTGAGGGAGAAATTTAAAAGGTCAGTAATAAACAGGCCTGCATACATCCTTTTATTTGGCTTGTGTAAGAACTTCCTTGTTTGAAGGTAGAGACAAACCTTTTAAAATATCTATCCTCCTAGGGAGCATATTAGTGTCTGCTAATTATTACCTGGTTTTCTTGGTACAGTCACACTATACACCCCTGTACCCTTGGTACAGTCAGCGGTGATAGGAACTTCCACATATCTTTTTCCATTTCAGGATCATAACAACTGAACTTTAATAAGTGTAGAATATAATCTTTTTGTTATTGTTATTGTTGCCCTCTTCAGACATTCTTTCTCTTATGCAGTTTCCTTTAGAACTGTACTTTTGTGGACAACTCTAAATTATTTTCAACTTTATTTTTATTTTATTTTTATGTTTTGTATGTTAGGTGAAATAATTATTAAGAGTAAGATATAAGTATTTCAGCATTACCACAAGAAGCTAATTACTGTTACAAAAAGCGGAATATAACTTCACTGCAGTCATTGTCCAATCACGTTTGATATAAAGATAGAAAACAACATAAAAAGCATAACATTTTTGCATAGTTATAAAACCCAAAAGTTAAGGTATTTATTTTTTGTGTAAAGCTGAGACAGCTGTAAGAAAATTTGTTAGTCTTCTACAGATGTAAAGGTTCCAGTCCAAATATTGAAAAAAAAAGCCATCCTCAGGACTGGTGAAACCTCTTTTAACAAGGGGGCTTATTAGGATAGGGCACAAGTAGCTATAAAAAGGACATCAAAGGAACAAGTGCAGTAGAGTCTCAGGTTCCTCAAATCACAAGGGCAAGTTTGTTCTGCAGAATGGGTACTGCTATAACTTCCCTCTTATACCATTTAGGGAATATATTAAAGTGGACCTGGAGAGTTATATCGAACACTTGCTGGCAGATCGTGGATCTTGCTTGTAATAGCCTCATTGCCAGCAGAGCTTGACACAAGAAGCCAAACTGGCATACTTCATTTTGGATTCAATTTCCAGAGAGGAAAAAAATGTCAGAAAGGATCATGGCTGCCAAAGAATCACTGGAATAATGAAGCCTAAGTACAGCTGGGAAGTATGGACACTTAACTCCAGCAGGATCATCCCAATTTCTAAATAGAAAAAAGCACTTTAGGAATCTGGTCTTGACAGTAGGGCTTTAAGCTATTATATGCACATACCTGGGAGCTGTATAATATGGGAGATGGCTTTAGCTTTAAAGAGTTTTATGGCAGCAAGTATGTATTTACCTCTTTACACTTTAGTGTTTTCTTTAGTTTTTTCAGTATGATCTTAACACTATTGTTGGCCTTATAACAGATGTAATTTGTTCACTCCCGATTTCAGAAGTTTGTAATATGCCAGATGTTTGAAGGAAGAAACCTGATCTATATTGGTCTTGTTTATCTGCCATTGATGATTATGACATCTAGATTCCTTAAAAACCCACAATTTTGGATTTGTATAGTTTATTATGACCCTTTCCTACAATAGTCCACTAGGGCATTCTTAGAAAAAAATAGTCTCACAGTCAGGATAAAGAACCACAACTAACTATGTACTGTTAGTTTAGGAGGGTAGAATTCTGTTTTAAGTTAATGTGATGACAGCTGACTTCAAATAAATGTTAAAGAGGCCAGAATACATTCCTGTTCCACTCTTCTAAACTGGCATATCAGCAGAAAGATGGCCACCGCTAGCCCATCTAACTTGTATAGGTAGGAAAATTGTGCATGTGGATGGGTGCTTAATCAATTTAAATTTGCCAATTAGTTTTGTAACTGAGATATACCTACCAAAAGCAATAATTAATTTTTTGTAATTCATGAGAAACTCTTAGGAACTTGCAAAAATACACAAAAATCCCCCAAATACCACTTTTATAGCATATTGGAACTAAACATATTAATCAAGGCAATATTTATCTTGGAATTGTGTTTCATATCCATATGGCATCCACCTATGGAATATAAGAACTGAAAATTAAATGCTTGTACTGGGAGAAAGGGGAAAGATCTATATGTGTATGTATATAAAAGAGGCAAATGAGCACAAATGCAATTCTGTTAGGGCCTTTGGGGCGGGGAGCCTGCTATTGAACACACTTACAGTTTCCATCAGTTCAAGCTCAACTGGTGATCTACATGGATGTAGTTACTCACTTTTCTTGAAAAAATGCAGAAGTGGTCATTAAAAGATTCTATGTGTTTGTATGAGAAGTGAAGAAAAATTAAATATTGGGACATGCTTCATAAAGCAAATGTGTGTGTATTGTGTAAAAATACATATTTCTCATCTTTTGTACTAAACTAGTAACTAACAGTATGATTAATCATTAGTAGCTGTGCCATGCATAAACAATTAAGCATTTTCTGAAGTCTTTACATCTCAATACAGTGTAAATAGTAGGTAGTTATGATAAATCATTTGATTTTGATTTTGATTTTTCATCCAGATAATTTCAACTTACTGGACGTGCCAAGTCTCAATATGTATCATTCCATTTCTGGAGCTAGCCATCCTTTGCAAACTGAAGAGCAGGAAATAGGCATTGATCCCCTTCAGAGTTATGGGAACAAGCCTGATGAAGGTGAGTTTATAGTTTCTATACTGTACTTGCAATTTAAAAATCTTTGAAAAGTCTTAGTATGTCACCTTTTTGATACATTTCTGGGGGTGGGTTGTTTTGTTTTCAAATCATTAAAATGTGTAATAAGCAGTTCATTTTTGTATGTGTAGAACAGTTAGGCATTAATAAAACTGTGAGAAGTCAAGTTAAAATTAGACTTCAAAACACTACTCAAGTGGTTTATTCACGGTTACCCTTCCCAGTCATTAACTGAATAATTATTTCACTATCAGAATATTGACATTCAATATAGCTTTTACTAAGTGTCTACGAAGATGATCTCCTTAATCATTTTTTTCTTCCTTTCTTGATTTCCTGCTACTTTGTTTCTGTTCGTGTTCTGTATTTGCTGACATAAATATTTGGTATGAAATTTATTAGGGGCATTCCTGATACAATCTAGATAACTATTACCCATCTCCTTTTACCTTCAGCAAGTAACAAAACAAGCAGTTCATATCCTCATCTTAAAAGGTATGATTATGGTTTTGCTGTAAGTATTTTACAGTATGTACCCATTATTTTTAACCTGTTTAAATTATTTATCTTACCTATGTCAGCAGACAGTCACTAATTTAAAATCAATATAGTAATGGAAATAATAATAATAACAACAACAACAATATTTAAAACTGTAATATGTAGGAAATGTTTGTACAGCACAGCTGCAGTTATAATTGAAGATTTTGGATGCAAAATCAACAAACAAGAAATAAAGCCAAACATCCAAGCATCACCTAAATGAAAGATCAGGTTGGAAAATAAGATCAGCATGCTAAGATCAGATGCAAGCAAGCTAGAACAGATGAAAGAAAAGAAGCTGAAGAACAAGTAGACCAAAGAATACCTGATCAAGAAATATTACCTAGATACAAGGAAGATCAAGGAAGCACTGGAAATAATAAAGCTGCAAATAACAGACATAGCCAAGAAAATCAGCAGATACGAAGCTCGAATCGCACATTACAGGCAGAATCTCCAATTTCAGTTGAATCAGAAACGTTTCTACCAATACATCAATGGAGAGACTGCACTGAACCAGTCAATACCTGACAAAGAAGAAACAGTGCAGTTCTGGGTGCAGCTATGGGACAACCCAAAGAAATACAACAAGAATACAACTTGGATAAAGGAGGTAGAGAAGGAAAAAATAAGCTGAAATGAAAGAACTTGCAATAACAGCAAAAAGGGTGGAGAAAAGGGCAAGGAAGATCAAGAATTAGTACCAGGTGAACTGCATGGTTTTGGTTGAAACATCTGACTGGTCTGCACCCATTCATTGCCAAGCAGTTTAACAACATACTGCAAGGAGGTGAAATTGAACATTGGTTAACATCTGGCAAAACCTACCTGATAATGAAAGATCCAACAAAAGGGGCAGCACCAGGCAACCACACGCCAATTAACCTGCTTACCAACAACTTTCAAATTGCTAACTGGTGTTGTAGCTGATGCAGTCCAACAGCATCTAGTTAAAAACAAGCTCTTTCCATCTGAACAAAAAGGAAACTGCCCAAACAGCAGAGGAACAGAAGATGAGCTCCTAATTGACAAGATGATTTTGGAAAACTGTAAGAGAAGGAAGACCACCTTGAATGATTGCAAGAAGGCATTCGACTCCCTGCCACATGACTGGATAATCAAATGCCTAGAAATAACAGGAGTCAATAGAAACATCAGAAACTTTGTGCAAAGATTAATGGCACAAGGGAAGATACAGTTGCTGGTCAATGGTGATAGACTGGGAGATGTTAACATCAAGAGATGTTAACATCAAGGGAGACACATTATCATCACTGCTGTTTGTCATTGCCTTGATTCCTCTGTCAACAATACTGAACAAGTCAGGCCATGGCTATCAAACATCAAAAATATATGCCAGGCTATCCCACCTCTTTTACATGGACAATCTGATGCTGTATGAAAAAATACCATCTGAATTGGAATTGCTGCACAATACCATTTGAACACACAGCCAAAATATTGCAATGGAGTTTGGACTGGACAAATGTGCCACCCTTACCATCAACAGGGGAAAAATAGTGAAAACTGAAGGAATCAAGATGCTCTAATGTAATAACATCAAGAGTCTGGATGAAGAAGATCACTACAAATACCTTTAGGCTGACAACATCAAGCACACAAAGTCAAAAAGAATGTTAGTAGTGAATACATCAGAAGAGTGAAGAAGATCTTAAAGTCCAAACTCAGTTGCGGAAGTACCATCGAGGCTATTACTTGGGCAACTCCAGTCATTAGATATAAAGAGCTGGAATAGTGGATTGGACTCAAGCTGAACTAGAAGCCCTGGATAGGAAGACCAGAAAAATAATGACAATGGACCATGCCCTTTATCTGTGCAGCAATGTTGATGGGCTCTATTTACCAAGAAGCGTAGGTGGGTGTAGAATGTTGAAGTACACCAGACAGCTGAAGAAGTAAAAAGGGCGTTGGAAGAATATCTGAAGGACAGCGAAGAAGATGCACTGAAGCTAGTACACCATGAAGGCTTAGTGAATATCAATGAGACCAAACTGGCCTATAAGAAAGACCAAATAAAGAATAGAAGAGAGACATGGCAAGGCAAAGTATTACATGGCCAGTACATAGCTAGTGGGCAAAGCAGATAACAAGACCTGGCAATGGCTAAGAGCAGGAAAGTTGAAGAAAGAGTCAGCAGGGGTAATTTTGGGTGCAGAAGAACAAGCCTTAAGAACAAATGCATGTAAAGCCAGAATTGAGAAGACAGCAACAGACAGCAAATATCATCTCTGCAAAGTATCTGAAGAAACAGTGGACCACCTAGTTAGCTGCTGCAAGAAGATCACATAGATGGATTACAAACAACGGCATGACAAAGTAGCAACAACGGTGCATTGGAATTTCTGCAAGAAATACTGCTTGCCTTCAAGCAAGAACTGGTGAGGCCACAAAATAGACAAAGTAATAGAAAATGAAGAAGCCAAAATGCTCTGGGACTTTAGAATTCAAACAGACAAGCATTTGGCACACAATACTCCAGACTTAATTGATGTTGATAAGAAAGACAAAAAAGTCTGGATAGTGGACATTGCAATACCTGGAGACAGCAGAAGAGAAGAGAAAGAACTGGAGAAACTCACAAAATATAAAGACCTGCAAATAGAAGTAGAATGACTGTGGCAAATGAAAGCAAAGATAGTACCAATAGTAATAGACACCTTGGGTGCAATCCCAAAACATCTGGAGCACCATTTGAACACCATTGGCATTGACAAAATCACCATCAGTCGATGGCAAAAGGCAACTTTATTTGGAACAGCTTACATCCTGCAACGATACCGTTAATATTAGTAAACAACATGTGCCTATCCCAGGTCCTTGGGAAGGACTCGATAGGTGGACAAAAATGTTAATCCAGTCTAAAGATCTGGCTGACTGTGCAATCAACCATAATAAAACTGTATTGTAAGACTAGGAAATGTTTGGCTCTCCAGATGTTGTTGAACTAGAGATCCCTCACATTTGCCCATGCTGGCTGGCTGCTTTTAGTTTCACTTCAGTAATATCTGGAAGGCTAGAAGTTTTCCAGCCTATTATAGTCCGATTTGGGAAAGAGCTTTCTTAGCATATATAACACAGTATTTGTAAACACTCCTTTCTCATGCTCTGCTGAATGTGCAGTTAGGGAGTTTCTCATTTTAGACAGAGCCTGTACATCCATTCACACATCCATGTGCACATGCACCCAATAGCTTTATGTGCAAGGACTATACTTTGTGATTGACTAGGAAAGAGCAACATTGACATTTTAGCCATGTCACACAAAGTTCATTTTGCAATTATTTCTTCATATTCTTATACTTTTATTTTTTCAGTCAAGGAATGCTAGTGTCAGAAAAATTGTATGGGGTAACTTTGTATTATTTCCAGATCGCCCTTTTTGAATGAGCCTGTGTGTGTGTGTGTGTGTGTGTACACCATAGATACAAACACACAGATGAAGATGGTTTTAGATATGATGTGTCATGATATATTATCAAAGAGCCACAAATATGACTTTTTTCCATCAGTATGCAACATTTATAATAGTGACTATCTCTACATTTTGAAATTATGATATAATTAGCTCATTTTTTGCCTGTTAATATTGCTAACTTTAGGAAATGCCTATTTCCTTGCACGTGAATTATCTAAAATCAGCAATCTTCAGAATTCAATGGGTCTCACAAAGTTATTATATTTTATACTTTATTTTATTTCTATTACACATTTAACATAAAAATAAGAATTGTTCATATATTTTTAAATCTAGAATACTGGGGAAAGTATGTTTTTTCAGCCAACATTAAACAAAAATTAAAAGTGTTTTATTTAGAATAGAAAAATCAGTATCTCTTGAACTTTTTAGCTGTGATTCATAATTTTTAACTTCATACAGAAGTTTAATTTATTGAATTCTTTTTTTATTTGTTTCTTTCTTTTTCTTTTTTTCATTGTGCCCTGGAGCAATTAGTTACCTAGGTGGGGTAGTTTTTCTGAACTTTAACATTGCTGTGACATACTAAGTTATTAGTATTTGAATTGATGTTTAAAAGAGCCATTAATTCATTTACCCCAAATGTTCATTAACAATGTAAATGTATGCTGATGTTCTATGAGACAAGGAAGTGACTAATGACTCTTCTCACTAACAACACTTAAAATGAATAGAAACTTAAGATAGCTAATCTTGAAGTAATCAAGACCCTCATTCAGCTTGGCATCTCTGTATGCTCTAAAACAGCTGTCAACTGTTAAAAATATATACACAACACACAGATATGCACATGCAAAGATAGACATATGTAAATACATGGTTCCCCAAAGTCATAAAGGTTACCAGCCATGGTACATTTTTACATTCTATATGTAAATATTTTATATAAAGCATCTATTTCATCTTCATGAGTTTTTTACAGTGAAACACAGACTGCATTTTAATCTGATGCCATATGCAGCCAAGATTCATCATCTTTCAGTTTTATACTATTATTTAAAATAAAGCATGCTGTGGATATTGAGTGTGGGATGGACTGTAGCATAATTTTCTTAGCACAAATGCCATAACTCAGAAATTCAGTATTAAGTGGCTACAACTGCTTTATAAAAAAAGAAGAATGAACTTCATACATTGCATAAAACCCTTCCACTGTTGATATGCTACATTGCATTTAAGTAACAGATTAAATTAGTCTATATATGTAGTCTGATAATTAGGAATTTGTGGCTTGACAGTAATGTGTTTAACCTTGATTGACAAGATAAGTTCAGTATCAGCTCAGATATAGGTAGTATAGCTTTCATTGATTTAGGGCAAAACTACATGGGAAAAAACATGCTAAAATTGACCATTTATGTTGAAGAAAAAACTTTACTGTATTGAGTATATGAGTGAGGTTTGTCACTTCCATCTTCTAGATTGAATAGTAGTTTTGCATCTGCAGAATTTAAGTCTGTTCATATATATCCCATGGAATTTATAGTATTCTTGCCTCAGCAATTTTGGCTGCCTTGATTCTCTTTGGTATAAGTGGGGAAAGGAAGAATCTGTTTCAGGATTTCTAGATTCTGTTATTATACTGTGCATCAATAAACAGAGTTCCAGTAGTCTTTGCAGAATCGGTTTCCTGACCTTGTCTATCTTGAAGGCTGTTCCATATCTTCACCAACAGAGAAGAAGCATACAGGCCAAAGCAGTTGGATAAGGAATAGGAAAACTTCAAAAATGCAAACCAATCCAATGTGATATTAAGACCTGAAAAAAAACATTTTCTGTCCTGATTTATATTTTATAATAAACTTGATTTTGATTTTCCTATTTTTGTGATCACATCTTAAGCTATTTTAATGTAATTGTATATTTCTGAGGTTTAGTCTAGGAGCCAAACCTTCAGTTCTGCTATGCCATAGGTAGATATGCATGTAAAACTTTTTTTAAGCCAGGTAGATGATTCCTAAAAAATACCATTATTCCAGATATAAATACAGATATATTTCCTCACTTGATGTGGTTATGGAAAGAAATTAAGAGTTGCTTTGGCCATAGGGCCAATTAGAAAAGGTAAGAATTAAACAAGGAAATTTTACTTTAATTTGACATATATTAAAAATATCTCTCAAAATATTTGTTTGGATTAGGAAGCGGTGAGTTATGAACAATTAAGACTTGAGTAGAACATTCACTACTGAAACTTACTCAGTCTGCTTTATTTTATTCTCTCTAAATAGCATCAAAACTTCCTTCTGTTTCATCCAACACCAGATGCTACTTAGCAAGCTTTTAATAGTCATTTATTAATAATAGCTTCTCTGTAGTTTGATTTTACTTGAACAGCTACAGATTTCTAGTGACAAAGGCCATTGGAATATCACTTCTCCACTTATGTCTGGTAATAATTATTCCTGTCACTTGCATCTCAAATAGTGTTCTCCTGTTTTGTAGTCACTTGAATATTTTCATGTATAGTGAAAATTAAAGCATAAAATGCAGAGAGCAACATTGTTTTTCTTTTTTTTTTAAGAATTAACATAGTTTAAATAATATATTTAGATATAGCTAAACTAAGTTATCAACTGCCATGTCACTTGTATTAGGTCATGCTTTGATATTATTTTGGTTTTGAAGGTACTGCATTTTAAATCAGCTGATAAGCTTAATACCTATTTAGAATTATTTGCTTTTGATTACTGATGCTAGGAATTATTAGTCCAATTTTGGTCATTGTTAAGATTCTAGTTGTAATAGCGGAATGATTAAATGTAGACTTGAGAGATATTTATAACAACTTAAACGTCTTAGTGACCTTTTTGTACATTAAAAATTTGAATGCCTTTAAAACAACACCTGACATTTTTAAAGGATATTTTACAGGTATTGTCATCCCTTTGTTGCTATCAGTAAAAATAGTGTATTATATCCCTTAGTTCTGGATTCATAAATAGTAGGCCATGTAGAGAATCATTATAAAATTGATGTACACTGGAAAACATTCAGTAATAAAAGTCCTTTTGCAGTTCTTTCAGTTTATATATGTAATTTATATAAATGTAAATATTTCTCCTATTAAGCAAAGTAGAATGAATTATTTAACAATGGTAGATGGTAATGGTAGTTTGCCCATCAAAATGTCTACTTCTTAAGTTTAGAGTTGTTGTTCATACAATCTGTATAGTGGTAAGTAAAATTCTAAAACCTATGTTATTAAATTATTGATTAAAATAATATTTTATTTTTTAGGGTTTTTTCCCTAACAACTCAATTCTTCAAATTCTAGAGAAATCAATTGATCTGTTGTCATGACTGTTTCGAGAACCAAATACAGCTTTCCCACAAGTTTTATGTTTCTCCATTTAAAAATGCAGTTACAATAGATTAGTTGTAATTTTTAAATTAAGTTTGGTAGGTGTATGCAAATAAAAGAACGAAAAAAGATTTAAGCCCATTCTTTATGTACTTAGTAGTATCATCTAGTCTCAAATTGTCAATCCATTTTGATACAAAAATCTGTTATAATAAAATAAAATAAAATGCCCTGGATTTGAACCTGATTTGTCATAAATATTTAAATTGTAATTGAGATGAGTAAATATAGGCATTGAACATATTCTAAAGCTTTATCGTCCAATATCTTAAGTTTTTCAGTATAAGGACATATAACATGAAGAAATCCACGATAATCATGACACGTACCTGATGGTTTCTTGCCATTTTCAACAAGGTGTATATTATTTATGGGCAATATGGCTTTTTTTAACAAAGAAAAATCTGCCTATGCTTATATTGCCATTTTTATAAACAAAACAGCTGATAGTTTAATGAATACCATACTGAGGGCCATGTAGGACATAAGGCAAATTAAGCAGGTTACAAACTGCACATCTTCTATTTAGATATAGGAGATCTTCCCAGTCCGAATAATTAGTTGTACTAATCAGACAAGCCGACAGTCAGAAACAGAAGGAGACCATTTGTATCAATTTGAACAACATAGCTGGTAATGAAATGAAATAGCCACATTGGATAGTTTTCACCTCTACTTTGAATTATACTGTCTTAATGGATGCTTATATTTCTATTTTAAAAATCCATACATTTAACAAAAGCTCACTATTGGTTAAAAATTAAGTGGAATAAAATGATACTGTGTATAAATAAATATAAATATTTATAAATAAGGATAGAAATATAGGGTATACATAAAATGGAATAAAATGATATTATAAACCTAGTTTTTCCCCAAAATAAATGCTTTTTGGACACAAGGAAAATTGAAAGTTTAGTAAATTGTTTCAATGTAGATTGTGTATTTTCTTCAATAAGTCTCTTTTTTGTACTTTAGTAATCCAGTTAGGGGAACTAGAATACAGTAGGTTGACCCCCCCAAAAAAACCTTCAGTGTGAGCAAATGTGTTTTGTTTTCATATTTGTATGTTTGTGTGTATGTGTGAAAGCACAACGAATATACTATAAATGGCATTAATTTCCCTTAAAAAAGTAAAAAATAGTATCTTGCTGGATGGAAATTCTGAGACTTGAAGTCTAATACATCTGGAATAAATCAAGTTGGAGGAAGATGATTTAGTATTTTATTTATAGATTTTTAGAACAAATAATCTTATTTTTATCTAATATTTTTCCTCACCATTCTATGAAAAAAATCCAGATGAAATGCTTGTTTTGTTCCCATATATTGCTCTAAGATAGCCATGATATATATTTGCTCTGTGTGTGTGTTTTATTAAAGTTTAAAATTTTTCCAAAGTTCATGCTAATTAGCCAGTAATATGTTTAATTCTGATCTGATTTTCAGACTTGTTCATATCTCTGAAGCAGTAATCACATAGTTGCATGGTCTGAACATACAGAACCATTAGCTGCAGAATATATAGTAGCTGATATTTAAATTTACCTTATATGTTTTATTGTTATTTTTACAGAAATAGAATCTGTTCATCAAGACAGTTCTTTACTTTTACATACCTAACTTTGAGGAATGATTCTCCTCCCTTGTTTGCATGACTTCATCCAGAATAACATTGATATTAATGAAATTTTTGGAGTATAATGGTCCTTGGTATCTCTGTTTTTATTGCTATATATATTACAACATGAAGGTTGAATTATATTACTAAATATTAACCTTCTGACGCTGAGACATCATCTCTGTCCTTAGTGTATTTATTTAGATCTTGGTATCAACAGCTTATACTCAATAGCAATAACAGTTTCAGCTGCAGAAGAAAGGTTTTGCTCACTGAATGGGAGAGGAACAATGTCTTTTGTTACCTGCACTCTTTCTTATGTGTACTTGCTGGGGCTGTGGAGGAGTTGGGGCATTGTGCACAGGCCAGAGTACTTTAGGATCATTAGATAGTACTGTAATGTTGAACAAGCATGAGATCAACACCCAAGTTTATGAAACACAGTTTTATTAAACAGATTATTAATTATTAAATTATGTCTCCTCTTGATCTGCTCATGTGATCACTCATACAGCAGAGGAGTTTTAATTTCAGGGTACAGTGGAAATGCAGAGGCAGTGAGAGACTTTATTTCTAGGCATAATGATTACTGCAGACTCTGACTACAGCCAGGAAATCAGAAGACGTTTAATTCTTGGGAGGAGAGTAATGACAAATCTTGATAAAATAGTTAAGAGCAGAGACATCACACTGACAACAAAGGTCCGCATAGTTCAAGCAATGGTATTCCCCATAGTAACATATGGCTGCAAGAGCTGGACCATAGGGAAGGCTGAGCGAAGGAAAATAGATGCTTTTGAACTGTGGTGTTGGAGGAAAATTCTGAGAGTGCCTTGGACTGCAAGAAGATCAAACCAGCCCATCCTCCAGGAAATAAAGCCAGACTGCTCACATGAGGGAATGATATTAAAGGCAAAACTGAAGTACTTTGGCCACATAATAAGAAGACAGGACACCCTGGAAAAGATGCTGATGCTAAGGAAAGTGGAAGGCAAAAGGAAGAGGGGCCAACCAAGGGCAAGATGGATAGATGACATTCTAGAGGTGATGGACTCGACTTTGGGGGAGATGGGGGTGGCAACAACCAACAGGAAGCTCTGGCACGGGCTGATCCATGAAGTCACGAAGAGTCGGAAGCGACTAAATGAATGAACAACAGTGGAATTCATCAGAAGCCAGAGCTTTGGGGCACTACCATTGTCTGTTGGTCAGCTACAGCTTATGTTGTAATTGTAACTTAGAGCAAATTCTTTAGTTTGCAAGCTGTAAGCCTTTCTTCTAGATATCTCAATGTTTCTGATATTCCTTCCATAACAACTTAGTGTCTTCCTTTGAGTTTCCTACTGAGCCATTTCTTCATATAGTTCTTTTATTTGCTAGGTTATGATCATCCACTTGCCCATTTTATTGTCGCCTATACATTTTTTTAATTCATTCTCCATAATCTAAAAAGTTGTCATTGTGTTTAAGTTGTACTAGAAATAATAAATAAATATCGATGCTGTGGTAATAATTATAAATGAATATCTCTCATTATAGAAATTAAAATAAGCAAAATCGTTATGCAACCACTGATAAGTAGTGTATGGATGATTCATAATACAAGCAGAAGAGATCATCTCACTGTACACAGATGGAAGCTCATTAATGCAATTTTGGATTTTATGAAAATTGTTGAAATAAGATGATCGCTTTTAAAATACTCCCAAGACTAACCGTACTATACAATAAACAATTTGGAATCAGCCATTTATAATTCAGAGTAATTGGTTTTCTGCAATACCACGGGTTTTCTCAGAATATCTGCTAGTATGTTGAATGATGTTTTCTTACAGTGAAATAGGTAGAAATTATTTAAAATGGTATCTTATTTGTCAGAAACTAGACTTTTCTCTCAAACACAGTGTATTTTCATTTGCAAATGATATACCCAGACCCATTTTCATACTGAAAATATGAAAGATTTCTCTTTACTTCAAGTCTATATGTGTTGTTGATATGTTAGGATCAGTTTTGAGATATGCATGATTAATACAAAAGCTTTTCTTCTCATGTCCAAAAAAAGATTTAATTAGTATAGTTGATGAACTGATTGATAGCATGAGCTGGGGCTAATGTTTTCCATTTACCATATTGAGCATTTATAACACTTCAGAGTGTTCAGCACATTTCATGTACTTTATTTCAATGAAGCTTGAAAGAATATTGTAAAGTAGGTCACTTTTATTTATTTATTCAACCATTATCATTACAAATATTCTTATTAATTCCCAAGTAGAAGGCTTAAGGGCAAGTATGGCTAGCAGTTTGCCTATCTGTGACAATATATGAATAATTTCCCAGGATATAGGTTACTCTTAGCTGCCACAAATGCAACAACCTTAGGGAATCATCTGAACTACTACTTTAAGACTTAGCTAGGCCCATAGAAACAAGCATGAGTTTCTGAAAGAAAAGATTCATAGCAGTGTGCTGAAATAATAGGATTTTTAGTAGTTTTTCATATATGAATCTTTATCCTGGCTTTTGGAAAATAGATGCTTTGGAACTGTGGTGTTGGAGGAAAATTCTGAGAGTGCCTTGGACTGCAAGAAGATCAAACCAGTCCATACTCCAGGAAATAAGGCCAGACTGCTCACTTGAGGGAATGATATTAAAGGCAAAACTGAAGTACTTTGACCACATAATGAGAAGACAGGAAACCCTGGAGGAGATGCTGGTGCTAGGGAGAGTGGAAGGCAAAAGGAAGAGGGGCCGACCAAGGGCAAGATGGATGGATGATATTCTAAAGGTGACGGACTCGTCCCTGGGGGAGCCGGGGATGTTGACGACCGACAGGAAGCTCTGGCATGGGCTGGTCCATGAAGTCACGAAGAGTCGGAAGCGACTGAAGAAATAAACAACAAATCCTGGCTTTTGGGCAAATTGGCCTTTAAAACATCTTAGTGCTGTTAATATAATACAATGTAGAATATACAACACATACCAAAATTCACAAGATTAAAAAACAGCTGCCAACCTGTATGACTCCAGAGCAAGCTTTGCTTAGATTTCTGACTCAGCACTGCAGATTCATTCCATTCTGTAAAAAATTCCATTCTGTGGTATCAATGCATTTCCAAATGTATTGCAAAATGGAAGTTTCTCTGCTAATTTGAGCAGGAAATAGACCTAATCTAAATTTACATAGAGTTATAGCATGCACATGACATATTGCTTCATAGAAGTAGCTTGCTGTAGCTAATATGAATGACCAGCAATAGTATTTATAACATGAGCAGCATATTTTTCAGTGTTTAAAAAGTGAATGAGGAAAGTCCTGCTTAAATGAAAGCCTAGAATGTATGGATTGTTGTGTACTAAGGAACTAACAGAAAAATCCTAGAATCTATTTAAACATGAAAAAGCTTAACCTAGTTATTAGAATGTGATCACATCAAACATTTATAAAGCAAGGTGCAAAAGTGCGAAGAAAATGCAGGTGGGACTAGAGCAGCCCACCTCAAAACTGGCTCCCTCCAACTGCTCTTCTCCCATGAGAACTACTAACTTCCATAGCTTCATCAAATAAGGGAACATCAGCAGAGAATTCTGAGAAAAAAGTTCAACTATTCCCTTTGTGTCTGTTTCTTCTTTGTTTGAAATGGGTCCACTGCTCCCCATTTTAATATTTGTTTGGCAAAAGCATCCTAATATTTTCCATATTAGAGGAGCTACAAACTGAGCCATAGAAATTCAGAAGTGGCTCAGTGGCTCAACACACTTAATTTTCTTCTCTCTTCCATTAAGACAACATCTGTTCTGGCCACCAGTCAGCAAATCAAATTTGATGAGAATTCATCTGAGCACAAGGTAGAAATGCCTGCTAATGGACAGATTTATGATTCCTCCCCCTTCCTAACAAAGCTCTTAAATTTTTGAATTAAAAAGTAAACAGAAATAACTGTATGATCCTGATAAAAGAAATGAAGTGACAAACATACGGGTATTTTTCCATTTTACACAAACAAATATCTAATAAACTGAAAAGGCAGAATTAGTAAATAAGAATATTTTTTTCAAGTATGTTGATTTATACATACAAAATACATCCCTGCATTTTGAGTCTGTATTCTAAAATTTTGAATTAAAGAGCTAATATGTGTAATATTCTATTTCTTTTGTTTTTACTTGTCCTTTTTTAAATAAAACCCGATAATCAAAATATTCTTATTGCTAGATGAATGTATTCTGTATAGCAGAACTACTTTACTTTTTCAGACAGACAACAGATCTATCTATCAATCAATCAATCACAGGAGGAAATAGACTGCATGTACCATTTGAGTTATTGGATCAAACACCTGTGAATGGGAGCAAGCAGTGTTGGCTTTGACAATGCTGATCATCCTTTTAGAGAAATAGAAATGAGGTGGCCCTTCTTTAATAAAACTTGATAATCAAAAAATTCTTATTGCTGGGAATCAGACTTATATTTCCTCTTATTTTTGATATTAATTCCTCACTTGCAGTGGTCTGTAACTATTGCTGCCATCCCTGTTTCTTGAATAGCCTTTTCTTCTCCACCCTCTCCCTCACTAGTGCTGTCTCATGCAATACTAGGGTGCAAGCAGTATTGGCTTTGACAATGTCGATCACCTTTTTAGAGAAGTAGGAATATTGTGACACTAGGCTGTTTTCCGGTAGTTGATTGATACAGCTACAGCTGGTAGCATTGCCATCTGTTGAGCGGGGCCCTGAACGTACATATCTTTGGATCAAGGACGATGTCAGCCAGTAATTTTGCAGTATCACTGGATAATGTAAATTATTTTCTTATGCATTTTCTTTCATTCAAATCTATAACTTCTGAATTGTAGCAATAAGACTTACATGTCTTCTTATCTTTGATAATCTCTAGCTCTTCACTTGCAACAGTCTGTAACTGTTGCTGCCTTCACTTTTTCTTAAATGGCCTCTTTTCCACCCTCTCCCTGCCTAGTACTGTGTCTCATGCAGTACTAGAGTATTACAATGCAGAATAGCATGGTCAGCACAGTTAGCTTCCATTATTCATAGAAAATGAATAAAATATCAGAGTGAAACTTGATTATAACTGCAAGGTAATTTGCATTCAATTAAATTATTAACCCAAGTCTGTGTTTCTGTGCAAATACACATGATTATTGAAATATCATTATATTTAACTTTTAATCATTAAGTGGTTCTGTTGCAGGCATGTTTAGGTATAAAGGACAGGGCAGCTGGTTTGTCCATTGTAATTGCTAATATCACCCTCCGTACTGCTAACCAAAGGACCACAATGTTGGCTGAACAGAAGTAGTTTTACAACTTTTGGACTGTTTTCAATCTGCAGGAAGTAGGTTGTACTTTACAATATTTTCAAATAAAAACTGGGTATAAAAAGGCACAGGGGAAGTTTTACGTATATTTTTAAAAATGTAATCTACATTACAATTTCATAGGCTAGAGTAACAAAGGTTTGGACAATGCATATTTAGCATGAATTGAAAATAAAGTAGTATGATAATACTCATTCACACACAGTTTTAAAAATATCTGTCTACATTTAAAAGACATTCATTGCAAATAGAAAAGCAACCCAGAATTCTTGTTTGCTGCAGTGTTCTCCATGATGTTGTGTGTATATGGTTACTTCCAAGATTGGGGAGGTAATGACTGTGAAGCCTGCAGTGGTATAATGGTACATTCCTAGTATTCAGAGTTCCTGCTTCTGTATCCTGCTGAATTGCAGAGTAGGCCATTTTGGTTGCTTCTGTTAGTGAAAGAGCATCTGCATTGCAGTTTCATTCTGTACTGTTGAAATATAATAACCAGAACAGCAACAGCCACAGCCTTGGAATACACTGAGGAAAAGTCAGTCCTGTGACTTCTTTTGTCTTCGGTGTTTGGAAAACTGATCCATGGAAAAACGGCCTGTTGTAGACTTGTCTCCTAGACTGGGCGTTTTTTCATATGCTCCAGCATGGCAGATGAGAGCAACACAGCAGCAGCTGCCACACTATGAGAATAAATTACAAACCCACATTTGGCCTCAAGACAGTTGCCGCACAGATACATACGTGTGCATGTCAGATTTTATATCAGGAGCGGGGAATTAAAGAGAATAGCTGTTAACTGTCTTAAATGGTCTAAGTGAAGAAGTATTACATATGAGATGATTAACTAAAACCACTGAAAGTTCATTTGAGCTTGAATTTTAAAGTATTTTTTCATCTGCTTAAGTTATGCTCTAATAAAAATTAAAGAGCAAGTTGCATTTGGAAGATCAGGTCATCGTAATTCATTGACATTAGGCCACATAACTGAATAATGTCTTACTTCAGTGAAATACATCAAATGAGATCAACAATTATGACTCATAAACATGCCTCGCAGGCATAAAACAGCAGGGAATTAGCATGTGAGGCTGATAAATATGCATGTAAATAAGCTCCCAAAGGAATAACATGGGTTTGATTGATAGGTTTAGAATTGGAACATATGTAAACCCCTTTATTCCTCATTCTGGTGTAGCTAAGTAAAGATGCACTTTACTTGTTAAAAAGTTTCAATAACTTTGTAAATCTCTACTCCACATCTGTGTGTGTATGACTGTCAATTGTAAGATGAATTGTCTGTAGGGAAGATGGCTTCCTCCTGGAACACAAGTGTAGAGCCATCTTTATAAGAGGGCTATTTTTATGTGTTTAAATGATGGGTAAACTTCATCTTCCTTTGTAACCATATATTTATTGTGTGCTATAATCTGTAAATCCCTATTGCCCAGACCTATAAAGTGGTGAGTTATATTTTGCAACAGTTTTCAACAAAGTTTTGGAAATACAACTATAAGCAACTATAATTAGAGAGTTGAGAATTAGCAGTGATTAACATTTGATCAACACAGTGTTTGTATTTATGCCATAGTTCTTGTAATGTTTCATGCTTTGAAAACAGAAGATTCCCAGGTTCAGTTTTAGCATCTCCGGACAGGATTATGAAAGACTCCTGGAGATTCACTGTAAGATAGCATCAATCAAAGATCGGCAACATTTTTGGCTGGTAGGGTATTCGAATTTTTGAAAGCATTGTGGGTCCTGTGCCCATTGCAGTAATAAAAATACAGATGGGTGGGAAGTGAGAGGGCTCTAAGGGAGAAGTCCAGACACATTGAGTATCTCAGGCATAGACAATACTGAATAGATTTAGGATTATTATTTTTAAACTTTGTTTGAATAAACAGAAGTTATGGATAAGCTTTCTGTCATCTTGTGCCACATCTTTTAACTTTCATTATACTGTGACAGCATGATGTGGATATCCATAATTAACTGAATTAATCCAATTTTCTGGGTTCCATGACACAAAAAACCATAAAATAATACAGAAGGCTAGATTAAAATATGATTTGCTAGTTTGCATCTTAATCCTGTGACACTTGAAGTTTACAATGGTGTAATCATGCTTGATAGTACCGGTTTTACCATTCGGCCCCCTTGAGATGTTTTTGTACTCTGCTGCTATAATGGTTTTCTGGAATATGTTTTTACCTTTAAATACAGCACCCTTGCTTTTTCTCATTGTGATGTCCAGAAAAGAATGAAGGATATTAAACTACCAGTTTTCTTATATTTGTCAGTTGCATTCATTGTCTGCTACTGCGAAGTAAGAAGCATGGTTGCTCAATGATTAACCAGTTTCATTATCCTGCTGTGTGTGTACGCGCATGCATGCGTGAGTGCATGCATGCAGCACATGCACCTTTAAGTCAGTGCTGACTCCTGGCAACTGCCTAGACTAATCTCTGCAGTTTTCTTGGCAAGGTTTCAGAAGTGGTTTGCCATTGCCTTCTTCCTAGGACGGAGTGGAAATGACTGGCTCAAGGTCACCCGTCCGGCTTTGTGCCAAAGGCAGGAATAGAACTCAGTCTCACTGGCTCTCCTGTTCTGCTATATATAACCTTAATTGCACAAGCATGGCAAGTGCTGCTTCTCTTTCTCTGGGTTATTTTTGCCCTGGTGTTTCTTTATTTCACATTTCCCCCCCCAAAATGACAGTGGGTAGAAGGGCCAACAAACTAGCCTTGAGAAGCCCAGATAGAGTTCTGAAGTCATAACTTCTTCATTCCTGCTACATTGTCATTACTGTGGATGTTTTGCACACTGGCACATGATATGCTGATAAGCCAGGGAAGAAAACCAGCCACCTTGCTTGTAAATAAATGGCACGTTTGCAATTCAGGACAACATCATTTGGCAGTGACTGAGAACAGACGCAATAGTGGCAGGAGAGGGAAGGCAATGGGAACAACAAATTGTATACAAGCATTGGTTCATACTGACTCAAGGATAGATGGATAGCAATTTAACCCAGTTGGGGGAATGTTCTGAATGTTTTGTACAAACACAGCCAATAACAGTTTGCTACAGACCTTCAGTAAGATGATGTAGTAGTTGTTATTTACACATTGTCTGACAGGTACTTCTGACTGGATTTGGTACTTTTGACTATTGAATTCTTCCCAAAGATCTCAAATAGCTAAAGATACTGTTGTAATATTGCTACAAGTAGGCTTCACTTACTGACCACAATTGGGACTGACAACTCCATTGCTAAGCGATGCAGTTGTAAAGTGAAACATCATATGACCATGCCCGACTTACAGTGTGAGTTCCAGCTGTCGTAAAGCAAATAGCCCACAATAGTTAAGCAAATTGTCACATGACTGTGACTTCCAACTTCCTGCCGGCTTCCCCATTGACTTAGCTTGTCAGAAGCTGACTGTGAAGGTTGCAAATGGCACTCACGTGACCACAGGAAGCTGCAACCATCATAAATGCACAACAGTTGCCAAGCACCTTAACTGCAATCACGAGACCATGGGGACACTGGGATGGCCAGAAGTTTGAGGACCAGTCATAAATCTCCTTTTTCAGCGCCATCATTACTTTGAATGGTTGCTGAACAAGCAGTTGGTAAGCAAGGACTACCTGTATTATTGTTTTTCTTTTTCATTGCAATACTGCCTTTTTCCCTCTTTGGATTTTCTATGGATATTAACTCTCACTGTTGGTGGTTGCTTTCAGACAAGAGATGTGAAAGCAATTAGGACATGCCACTGTGTCTGTTAGAAGCAGTTATTTTTCTTAGCTGATGTTTTTTTCACTCTTAGATATTGAGATGTTGGATTGAGACCAAGGAAAGTCTCCAGTTGACCATGATGGGCAAACTCTTCAGCTTATCAACCCATTCATGAAGTTTCAGATTGTTCACTGACTCCCAAACATTGATTATATGAAAATAATGTAATAAATATTATGTTAATAGAACTGTGGATAATAACAGCAGCAGCATCAATAAGGGATAGTCCCATCGACCCTTGCAGGCCAATATCGACCACTTTAGGGAACACTGTTTTCCCCAGGTTATTTCACAGGGTAATTATGAAGATTAAAAGATAGATGATCCTTCCCTCATTTGTACTACCTTGAGTTCCTAAGGACAAGGTGATATATAAAAGTAATAATAGAATAACTAATACAAAAACTTGCTTCTGTAGAGAAGTGACCAAAGTTATCTGCTGCTGTCAATCTTTTAATAATATGCAGAGGGCCTCCCAACAACTGGTTTTGACACCTGAAGAGCTGGTCACATCTGCCAAACCAGTGGCAAATTGATGCCAAATTTCTTCATTGCATTTTAGTCTAACCAGCAGAAGGTCAGTTCTCCTTCCATCTTGACTACTGCAGCTAGTCAATTCAGAGATGAATGGTACCAGCCCAGGGCAAAAATGTATAGCATACTTATAGCAAAGGTGGAGTTCCCCCTTACCAAGACAAAGGAACAATGGAGATTTGAGAGTTGAGAATTCTTGCTGAAGCAAAATGCAGATGTGTCAGATAACAAACCCAAAGCCACTGTTCTGGAAAGGAAGGATGGAATAATATTTCTTCAGTAAAAATTGTGAGGTTTATGTGAGTCTCCTGACGTTTTCTGTATTTTTTCCTGCTTAATAAACTGTGAACCAATCATAATGAAAAGGATGCTTCTAAGAAGAGAGCCACAAATCTTCCTTACAAAGGCTGACTTAAGTTACTGTAGTACCTGTCTTCAGAAATTATCAACTGCCTCCTGATCATTACCTTAGTTTTTCTCTGTAGCATTTTGCTTGCTTAAACTTGGCTATAAAGATTCTGGGAGAATCAAAGAAGGCTGATTCTTGTCCATTGGTTTTAGCTGAAGAGGTGTGTGCTTCAAAGTCTAGCATATTTTTGTGTTCAAAAGCTTTTGTATGTATGACTTGTAAGAGAAATGAGCTCCATTTAAAAGAGTCTTGCATTTAACAGCTGGTCTGCTTGGCATAGGCAAGTTTAATAGAAGTGAATGCACTGGATTTCATGCAGGCAAAAGTGCCTACTGATGAAGAAGGGATGATTTACTCTATCCTTAACCACCTATCTGGTTTCCACATTATCTGTGGAGGAAAGAAAGTCTCCTCCACAGCCAGTAGAAATGGGTTAAGCTGAATTAGAGGGAGAGGGCAATACATTTTACCTTACGTTCAGAAGCCTCCCTGATGAGCCTTTTTTTTTAAATTAACCTGAAAAAATCTGATAGCTCATGTTTTTACCTTTTACTAAATTGCTAATATTTACATTTATCTTACTAAGCTCATTTTCCAGGCTACTAACTACTGTTGTCTTATTTACAGGGCTGAAATAATAGAAACAGTACATCTCATTGCCTTGGCATGAGCTCTTTTTAAAGTGTATTTTGATTTAAATATTTGAGATTGTAATAAAAGCTTTTAAAAAGGAAAGAAAAAAAGTTAAATGCATAGGCCCCACTTCCATTTATTTAACCTAGGAAACTTTGTTGCAGCTCTGATTTTTGTTTTAATTATTTAGATAATTTATATCCCCCAATTTTGTGTGGAAACGTGTATTAAAATTGCAAATGTCAGAACTCAACTCTCCTACCCTAAAATAATGTTGATTTACCCATTCAGTATTCTGCATTACTTTACTGTAAAAGATAATTTGTAATTTATATCTCAAACAGTTCCCCACTGAATTTCTCATGCACTGAAAAGTCAGATGCCTAACATTACTGGGCAAAGTTAAGTGCTTGGGGTTAATGAACAGCATTAAATTTTATGAAGCCAAGACCACTAATGTTAAAAAAAAGCTTAAGGGAACTTTTTTTCAGACACAAATTAACACCAGGATTAAAAAGTGCCCAGGGGAGCACAGATCCAGATAAAGTATAGTATGACAGCATATAGACATATTATGATTGAGAAAAGCTTTTTTTTAAAAAATTAAGAAACCAGTTTTTCCAGTTTTGTTTTTGTAAAATAAAACAGTATTCAGAAATATAGACACTATGGAAGTATATAACAGAAAGAATACTTACATAAATATTTAGATTTTGTTGCAGTTTATGATAAGAAGAAATGCGGTTTACATAAGAAAACCCTTCATGTATACCTCATTGTTTTCAAGGCCTACTTTCAAGAAGCAAGATGTTAGTTTTATGATACTAACAATATCTTAGATCAAGGGGGGGAAACTAATTAATTAAATTTGAATTATAAATAAAAAACCTCCATTCCTTCAAACCTCCTAAATTCATAATTGCCTTTGCCAAATAGCTAAATGATATCTTTAAATTAAATCTGTGTTATAGAACTTTTAGGCTGGAGTCTCTTCATGAAAGAACTACATTGGAAGAAGACCCCATAGAACCCATTCATTGGAAGCCCATTCATTGGAAGCCGGGTGGCCCGTATCTAAAACACGTCTATTTTAAAAAAGAAGAGAAAAGTCAACATCTACCTAAAAGGGATTTTATAAATTGGAATTTTTTTCTCATAGTGGATTGTGTGGGTTTGTTCCTTTCTGTTCACGTCAGATTTTTTTGTCATCCGTGCCATCTTTACTCTTCATTTTTGTCTATCATTGTTTTAGGTTTTTCATTTTTTGTTTTCTTGTTTTTAATGTTTTATTTGTAACCTTCCAGAATCATTGGGAGTCAGGTGGAATTATTATGATTATCATTATTATCATCATTATCATCATCTCATATTTATATGGCCACGCGTCTGACACAAGGCAACTCTGGATGGCATACAAAAATATCTTTATACTTCTTAGAGCCTTTAAAATACTTCTAAACTGTCAGCTTATTTTCTCTTTTAGATTTTTCTTTATACTAACCACTTCCTACTTGGATGCTTCCAGACACAACTTGTATTCTGAAATTTCTGAAGCTTTCTTCATGAAATCTTCAGTGAGGATGCAGACAACAATGTTTTACTTGTACTTAAATTGAAATTCAGGCACATTTTCTGCAAAGGGATGGAAGCCAGCATTCTCTAAAAGCATCTATATTTCCTTGGGAATGTTACTATTATTCTGTGGTTATATGAGAGGGACATTTAATCAGGTTTATCAGTTTTTCAGTCTCTGTGTTTGCTGAAATGCTCTTATGAATGGTTGCTAATTTAGGCCCAGGAATTTTTAACCATTTTTCCACATTATTTTCCTGATCAAAGTCACTATAGAAGACTACTTTGATGGAGAAGACAACAGGCTTAAAAAATGTTGAATTTCTCTGTTATGCTATTGAAAAAAGTTAGATGACAAATGTTTATTGGTCTGAAAAGTTTTATTTTCTGTATTCTTTATATTTACTAGCAAACAGAAAGCTTTATACTGAGGACAGTAGCTACTATGCACTTACTTTGATGATGCTCATATTCTTTTCTGGTGAGAAAGCCATCCAAGTGTATAGAATTATTCCACCAACTCAGCTATGTCTTCAAGCCTGATTTCGCTGCAAGATTATTCAGCTGTCAAGGTGTTCCCACCCTCTCTGTTTTCTTACATTCATTTTGGTGGTGGCTATCCAGCCTTTAGGATAGAGGATCCTAGGCTACTGAGGATTCATTCTGCTCCAGGCCCTGTCCCAAGGCCTGGCTTAACTGTTGCAGAGAGCTCAGCAGCATCACATCACCTGTCATCTTATTAGAAATATTCCTCAGACAAGGCCCTGACAGATTTTTTCATTTTGGTATTACAGAGATTATTTTATAATGGAGCTAGTAACATTTAGTATAGCTTTATGATGGTCGTGATGACTGCTGCTTTCATTCTAACCATGCAGCTATTTAGAATTTCTCTGAGCCTATACTTAATTTCTAACTATTTAGCAATATTTTGGGTTGTTTTCACATATATTTTCTTTCTATCTTAACTATAAAATCTTCTCAGTATAATGATTTGTAATTAGGAAAACAGTTGGGTGGTAATATTCAATTGAGTGTTTAGCCTGTAGCCTCCCACAACAGAGCAATTAGGCAGCAGCGAGGAGTTCATTGTTTCACATTCTTTTGAATATGCTACTGTGAAAGCCACACAGCAAAACTCTTGAAAGGTACAGTCTTGCATCTTGCTTAGAGTATTGAAAATCTTTGATTTAATCCATGTCTGGAATTTATGGAAGGGCATTTTTCTAGCACTCAGTGGAGCTCTTTAATTGTCTACTAGCTTTTGACTGGATATGAATAAACTGCTGCCACACCACAATGTGTCTGACCATTCTTTAAAATGGGAAATCCATTAACACTGTAATAGCATGAACCAGCAATGCCTTCTGCCATAGAGGCTTGTGTGCTGGCTACTCATACTCAAAGTACTCAATTGTTGTTTTCTCTGCCACAGCATACACTGAGAGCTTTTTTGGGGGGGGTGGGGGTGGAGTACAGTAATTGGGACAAGGACACATTTGTAGGCAAGCAAATAAACTTTCAGCACAGAATGGCCACCTTCATTAATTTAAATAATAAACAGCAATGTTTCTCCACGCAAGCAGAGCTATTCCATAATTTTGGAAAGTGATGGGAGGAGACCTTGAAAGTGACACAGCTTTTGTGGCTAAAAATGGTTAGTCACAATGAAGATATACAAAAGCATTGTATTATGGCCTTCCAGACTGCAGTAAATTGTATATACTTTATGAAATTTGTTAATTACCATAATACTAGATTTGTCTGAGTCGTGAAGTTGTTGGTTTTTATTGGTTGAAATGTTTAGGTCACTGTTGGGCAATATAAATATGTGTGGGTTTGTTTGTTTGATTGATTGATTGATTGATTGATTGATTGATTGATTTCTATAGCTGCCAATCTCAGCAAGTGACTCTGGACATGTTGCTGGACATGTTATTTTCATAATGTGCACTTTAAGTAGACCTGTATTAACAGCATTGATTCAAGTGCAGTTAATACTTGTAAAAGGCTAAGGGTTTTTAATTCATACAATTTTAAACTGACTTTCAAGTAAATAAGTCCTTAAGCTGGGTTATAAAAAATAATAAAAAGTTGCTTTCTATCAAAAACTAACCACATTATCAAAGATAATAAATATAGAGGAATAAGAATAGTTACTTTGCCCTGGGAGCACAGGCCCAGAAGCCATCCTGGGTGGGCAGTCTCCAAGACTTACAAAGCCTATTGCTGGCATTTGTTGAATGATAGATATTTACAGTATCAAAATGCCAATTCCTGGCTAATGGAGAGGCCAGTTCAATCTCCTTTGCCGAGCTCCAAGTCAAAGGAGTCCTCTTGGACTCTGTGAGGTTCCAGCCAACCTCTGACTCAGAAAACAAAACTCTTTCTGAGTCAGAGGGGGGAACAGAAACTTACCAGGCAGAAACTGGGAAAGCAAAACCCAGAAATGACTTAGAGCGGGAGAAATCACAGATGCTGGTTTGTCAGTCTTCGGAGGAGGATTTGAATCCTCCAATCAGCACATGCGAAAGACGTGCTGAAAAGCATGTGAAGGAGAAAGCAGCCCGATTGGTTGCAGAAGGGAATAGATGCACAAGGGATCAGCATAAAAGGCAGACGTGGGAAGAGCAAGCTGCCAGAGACAACTGTTCCTTTGAGCTCATAGCTGCAGCGGAAGAGTCCTTACCTGTGTTGGAAACCTCGTCTGTAGCCGGAGGGGAATTAGCACTTGTGTTTCCTACTGAAGAGGACCTGTGCCCTGTACCTGCTACCACAGAGAATCTCCTCCTTGCCAAACCCAGCAACCTTAGCCTCACGTCCAGCTTTGGACCTCACCACTGCCAGTCTGCATGTCCTAGGCACACTTCCAGCTGTGCTTCCAGTTCCCAGCCTTATCCAGAGTCTCCAGTCCAGCCTTGTGCTTCCAGCTCTCAGCTTTGTCCAGAATCTCCAGTCCAGCCTTGTTGTGCTTCCAGCTCTCAGACTTGTCCGGGGTCTCCAGCCCAGCCTTATCGTGCTTCCAGCTCTCAACCTTGCCCAGAATCTCCAGTCCATTTTGATCGTGCCTCCAGCTCCCAGCCTTGCTCAGAGTCACTAGTCCAGTTTTGTCATGCTTCAAGTCCCCAGTCTTGTCCAGGATCTCCAACCAGCCTAGACATGCTTCAGGGCCTAGTGTTGTTCAGGATCTTCAGACTTATCTTGTTATGCTCTGGGTTTTCAGCCTTGCTCAGAACTTGCAGCCCAGCCCAGTCAACTTTCAAGCGCGTCACCTAGTCAAGAATCTCCAGTCCAGCCTAACTGTGTGCCAAGTTTCCAGCCCAGTCCGGGTTCTCTAGCCAAGTCCAGTCTTGTTTCGAGTCATCAGCCTTGTCTCAAGTCTTCAGCCCAGTGTACCCAGTCGAGCTTGGATCACCCAGTTCAGCTCAGTTCTGTCTCCAGAGCAAGCTTTGCCCAGTGGTTCCAGTTTGGTCTTGCTTATCTTCCAGGTGCCAGCCTCATTTGGGTGGTGTTTCAGATCGCGGACACTCGCCTCCAGTTCCAGTTTTGCCACGTGTCCTAGCATTTTCCAGTTCTGTAGCTCCGGTCAGTGAATCCTGCCTAGCTGTGATACCAGTCTCCTCCTGCAACCTTGCTGGTTCTCCCATTGTTGCCCGGGTGGTCTTGATCAGAACCAGCCTACCTCTTGATCTCAAAGACTTATTGCTGTAAATAGTTTTGTTAATAAAGAGTATTTTTGGTAATAAGTCTGCCTGGCCGCCTCATAGTCTGAACAGGACAGACTCTTGGCTCCTGCTGGATGAACAGCTGGCATCCATGACGAGGAGGGCCTTTGCACAATTCCATCTTGGATACCAATTGTTTCTTTTCCTGGATTTGGAAGCCCTGTTCAGGTCACTCATGTCCTAATTACTTCCTGTTTTGACTAGTGCAATGTTCTCTTCATGGAGCTCTCCTTGAAAACCAGTGAAGCTGCAGTTGGTCCAGAATATAGTGGTCCAAGTAATCATGAATATACCTCAGGTTTGCCCATGTAATACCACTTCTTCATGAGCTACACTGGCTCTTTAGAGGAGGTTGATTAGATTTATGGTGAGTCCAACTTTGGTTCCAGATGCAATTCAGGGTGCTGGTTATTATCTATAAAGCCCTTCATGGCACATGGCTGGATTACTTGTGGGAATTCCTATCTCCAGTTGTATCTTCTGTGAGATCCAGCACAGAAGACATGCTTCAGGCCCCTTCCATGTCACCTAGTGGGAGCCAAGGAACTGTCTTCTCTATTGCAGTACCTGCTGTATGGAATATTATTTCCTCTGAGGTTTGCAGGGCTCTGACCTTTCTGTCCTTCCACAAGATCCTAAAGACTTGGCCAGATTGTAGGATGAGCCTGTATAGAAAGTAAGACGTTTATGTGAGATAGGTGCTGGTTGGCCTTAGTTGCTTCTGTTACTGCTGCTGTTTCTGTTATTTGGTTATCCTCATGTTTTCATGATTGTTTGTTTGTTTCAAATTATAAGTTGCCAGAATCACTCTTGCACATTCGGTGGCCATATAAATCTAATAAATAAATAAATGTGGAATGAGGTTTATACCAAATTTCAATTAAACTTGGTGGATGACATTTACCAGGTAGGGTCTTAGCCGACTGCCTAATCTGGTGGAAAAATGGGATGCAGTGTGTCTTTTTCTACCAAGGATTTTTGTATTAAGCAGACTGTCAAGGGGTGTTTCTCAACAGGTATTTGGGAGCATCGAACACCTATTTTGAATCATTAAAGCAGTTGCATCTTTTTCCAGGTTCATGTCCAGCAGTTCAGAAACTGTTCCCAACTGTCTCCATGCATGTATGTAAAGCTATTAGGGACTGAGACTGCTTTATGAGTTGAGAAGCTTTATTCAACCTCATGTGTTTTGCACAATAACTATTTAAAGGATTTGTCCTCATCAAACCTCATGAATTAGACTATATTATGTGTATTTCTCTGGTAGGATATGGTGTTCTTTGCATCATTTTGATCTGGACATATTACCTCCAGGGCTTTCCAGTTTTCGGTGGAACCTTATTCTGCTACCCCAGCTCACAAATATGACATCAGTTTTTGTTTTAGGTTTCAAGGGAAATGGGCAAATTAGTAACTGGAGGCAGAGTGGACATTTTTAAAAACCTTTTGTCAATAAATGGAGCTTTAGTTAACAAGAATGAAATGTTACAACCCGTGGGGAGTTGTAGTAGTGCACATGATTTCAGGCCCAGGTGTGGCTGCTGCCAGGTGGGGGAGACTTACCCAAGCTACTTGCAACCTTCCCTGCCAGCTTCCCTGTTGACTTTGCTTGTGGGAAGCCAGCAGGGAAGGTTGCAAATGTGACCGCATGGTGCTGCAACAATTGTAAGTGTAAGCCAGTTGCCAAGTGCCCAGATCATGATCAAGTGATCACGGAGGTGGTGCAATGACCAGAACTTATAGGACTGGTCGTATGTACCACTCATTCAGCACCGCAACTTCAAACAGTCGCTGAACAAGTGGTCGGTAAGTGAGGACTACCTGTGCTTGCTTGCTTGCGTATAAAAATGCCTGAAGCCAGCTGGACTGTAGATGGCTTATAGAAATTAAGTTTTAAAACCAGAGTACAAATCCAAAATTAAATTAACATTAAAATACAAAATTTTAAATTATCATATTAAGTTGTGTCATGGTGTGTCAGTCCTCAAAGGCCCTCTAGAAGATCCATGTTTTCACCAGCAGGCTATGAAGGTGGGGCCATATTGGATTCAGGGGTAAGTGTTCCAAAGGAGGAGGGCTGCTACCAAGAATGCTTGCCATTGGCTCCCCTCACACCACACCTCCTGATAAGTGGGGACCCTAAGCAACTGCTCCCTAGTTGCACAGGCAGAAATATTAACATTAAATCAGGTATATACATTTCAGTGCTTTCTTCTTCTGGATGTGATAATATTTCAAACTGAGATGTATAGTTGAGACACTTTATTGGGAAATTGACTTAAATATAAATATTTAACCCTTGGTTATTTAATGAAGAATTTAAACCTTTCTATGACTTCATAGATGATGGCTTAAAAGATTCTTACAATAAACTGCTGTGGTGTTTTTTCCTTTACCAAATAGGAGAAAAAGAATTAAACTTCCTAAAGCAATTGAAGCTTTCAATTACTATTGTGTAGATACTTTTCTTCTTAAAAATGTTGAAAATAGTTTACAGTTTTATTTGGGGAACTTCTGCATCTAACATAAAAATACAATGTTCTGAATTTTTTGAAGCCTAATAATTATTTTAGAAATATCCGAAATGCAGTGTGCAGTTCTGTATCTCAAGATATTATATTTGGTTTCTGTATGTTGCTTCAAGCTTGCTCTGTTTAATCATTTTAAAAGCTTAGGTGGTGTAAATTGAATTTAACACTGTAGTTGCAAGGGTGTTAGATAAAAAGTCCAAAAGGAAAGCGTATGGCACTGTTATTGATCTTAAACTCTGTAGCACCCTCTGTTGTCATGTACAAGCAATATCAAGTCTACTGTCTTTAGCAACTGGGTATCCATCATCAAAATAATCAAATGTACTTTATAATATAACTAAGCAAAAGTTATAATTCATAATTAAAATCATAATTTTAAAACCTCATTTTCTTCATATTTTTCTGATTCATCAAATGGTGAGTTTTGATTTGCTGCAGTCTTTTTTACAAATTTTTGTAATGTGGGATTTGTTTTACAGGGATAGTAATTTCACATGTGTAGTGTTCAGAACTTCGAGTGGTATGTTCTCCATAAATTTTTTAATTCTTTAATTGTCATCTTCAAATAGAAGGAACCTGAACTTATCAGTGCTAAAATTAAGAATGTATAATTGTATGGAACAGATGTTTTCATAAATATTTGGTATAATTAATTTCAGCTAGGAACAAAGCAATTGCTCTTTTCTCTAAATTATAATGCCTTTCCCTTTACAGATAATTTTAAAATATTGTTTTTAATATTGTTAATGAAACAAATCTATCTGTTTGATTTTCACAGTGAGAAAGAAAGGGATTCTGATTGTATTTTATTTTTATCTTCACATCAGTTAGAAAATATTCTTAAGTGATGAACCTAAAAATCTTTACAAAATAAATTACAGTAAATTCTGGCTCAGCAGGAAGCTTTTTGCACCTATAATTGTTAGCGTTACATGGTATTACCATGCCTTTTTACCCCCAGCAGTTTTTTTTTCAAGGGCTAAAATTCAAGAACTGTATATATTAGCAACCATATTTGTATACTCTATTTGCTGTCACTATAGAGAAGAAAAATATCCACTTTTTCTTCTTGGATGCCAATTTACTTTCCTTGCTATTTCTGCATTTATAAAAATACCGCTTAATTGAGAGAGCATTTTTTAAAAAAAGTTTTAAAATAAGCACAGCTTAATTGTTCTACACCTGAAAGCTCTACTGCAGCTGCAAGAAATTTTGAGCAAACCAGTATTCTTGACTGATCTGTCATCTACAAAGTGTGCAAAGAAAAATAGGTAGCTGTCATTAAAATTACATTTCAGCTTTCAATAACCATTTAATGAGTAGTGTAATTATATAAGTATGGTACCTCAAGTATTTCACTCAATAATTAAAAATAATCTCATCTTTAAAGTGAAAGCTCTAATTATTATTTGACTTAACCAGGACCACTGTTATGATCTCCAGTGGCATCTTGGAGTGTTTTGAAGGTATAAATTAAAACTGAATAAATCATTAAATTATTAAGCTTTAGATATGCTAAAATGAAAGTATGTGTTATTTTAAAAATATGCAATTGCATTTCATAACTTTGTCATGTAAGCAACTTCTTTCCTTTTCACTTTTTTTTTCCTTTTCTAAGATCACAGATTGTGCCCTTTTAAAAATATACATATTGGTGTATGATTTAATCTCTTCAGAACAGAAACCATGGTGATTAATAATTACCAAACTAGCTATTTTTTTAAAAAGAATGTAATATTCTTCTGGTTATTTTATTTGACTTTTCATTTTGGTTTGTGAAAAGTAGACATTTGGAATTCAAAATGTTTTGATTATCAAAAAGCAAATCACTTTTCTTTTGTAACTTTAATAATAAGCCTCTATGTGCAATTTATACAGAGAGAAAGAATGATAATTTCTCATTTTGGACTACAAATTTATATCTTAAAGTTGTCTACATTAAATAATATACTTTGATTATCTTCCCTCTGGTATCTAAATAGAGAATAATATGGACAAATGTTGTTTCTACCTTAAATCTTCTAATTTTCATGAGTGTAACATTTCTCAACTGGGACTGTAACTGGATTTCTTTTTTCAAAACAAACATATTGATCTTCTGAACCTATGGTATGGAGCAGAAATATTTTTGATGTATTTAAATGGCATTGAAAGCAATGTGAACTGGATATATATAGACTCTGTAATATGGTACTGCCCAAAACCAGTTCTCAGGGTTAGCATCCAGAGGTGGCAAAGTGGAAAAGTGTTTCACTTTCGCTTAATCAGAGTCCATTATTCTAAATTTTAATAAGTCAATGCATACTGTATATATGTAGTGTTCTGAATAAAAGGGCACAAATACAGACATCCTTTGGGGCAAGATATGTCAGATTAATCAGAATGTCCAATAAATGTCCATTTTATACTGGAACAAATGACACTGTCCTGACTCCCAGGAAACACTCTGAGACAGGGAACTGGTCTCTAATGTTTATTGCTAATACATAACAGTAATCCTAACAAACTGAAGAAACGTGGGAAAAACCCAGACATATAAACCCCAAAGGTTAAGGCGGTCCCAATCTGTGTCTGTTTGAATGACTGACCAATTTCTCAGTGCTACGCATGCGCTTAACAGTCTGGATGGGAGCCCCCTGCTCGCCATCCTTACTCATGACAGACACTGCCAGAAAGATGTTGGAAAAAAGAGACTATGAGGAGGTAGGCAGAAAGGCAGAAGAGTTTGGAGCAGTGTGTCCTTTTCATACATACGTCTAACTGAAGGTCATGGCCCGAAGTAGGAGCAGAGATTTTGGTTGTGAATGGATGGCTCAAGGAATGGCATTGTTGAGGAAACTTTAGGAAAAGATTCTGGTGAGGCTTGCAAAGACTGGGAAGAATGTGATTGGAAGACATATTGCTCATGTCGTCTGGCAGGCTTTAAACTAAAGGAGGAAGGAGAGGGAGACCAATACCCCAGACTACATTCCAACACTTAAGCCCAAAGGCAGTAAACCTTACAACATAGAAGGTGTGGTGTTCAGGAATACATCAGGAGATGTGGCAGGCAAACCTAAGAAGGACAGTACTAGGCAAATAAACAGGGAGAAATTGAAGTCTTGTTATGGGGGTGGGGTCTAAATATGACATAGTACTACTGAAACCTGGTAGGAAGGAACTCATGATTAGAAAATAGTACTGTAAAGATATAGGTGAAATCTTTACAAATCAGATGGCCAAGGCATCCAGAAAACACATTCCTGTGATAATGGGGGATTTCAACTACTCCAGTATCAACTGAGAATCCAACTCTGCAGCAAGTGGGAAATGCAGCAGGGTCTTGATGTGCCTTGCAGAAAATTTCATCATCCAAAAGGTGGAGAGGGAACTAGGAGATCAGCTACATTGGACATAATACTAACTAACAGGGAAGAAGTGAAAATTGTAGGAACCTTGGTAGAAGGTGACTATGTGATTCTAGAAATCACCATATTGCAGGCAGGGAGAACTGAAGGTAGTCAGATTCATGTTCTAGATTTCAAGAGAGTGGACTCCAGTAAGCTAAGGGGGAAAGTAGGAAGGATTTTAGAGATGGAAATCCTGAAGGGAGAAATAGTTCAGGAAGGTTAGGAAATTTTGAAAAAGGAGATAATCAATACCCAAACACAAACATTACCATAGAGGGGGGAAAATGAGAGACAGTTGATGCATAAAGAACTCTGATAAACAAAAAGGACGTTTAAAAATGGAGAGCGGAGCATATAATAAAAGCAGAATATCAGGAAACAGCCTGAATCTGTAAGAATGGGATCAGGAAGGCTAAGGTTCAGAATGACCTGAAGTTTGTAATGATTGCTAAAAAGAACAAAAAAGGGGCAGGGTTATTTGGGTAGGTGTGGAACAATGTGAAAGTAAAAGAAGCAGTCCAACTGCTGGTTGGAGAAGATGGCAAGAGAGTGAAAGATAACATGGAAAAGGCTGAACTGCTTAATTCCTATTTTGCACCTTCCTTTTCACAAAAGGAAAAAGTGGTCCAACTTGTCAAAAGCTGCACCACTGGAGGCATTAGAATTTATAGGTGGGGATAAATTTATAAAATGTGATTTATCAGAGTTCTTGATTGAGCTATTAACTGACACCTTTTTCCATGCAATTTTTCTCTTCTAGTATCATAATGGGATTGCTTTTCTAGTATGAGTACTGTGTAACTATGATCATTTATTGAAGGTCAGCAATAAACCTGTCCAAGTGTAATGGTTAATCTAGAAATCTGCAGAAGCACCAGAAAGCTATTTGTTGTGTAGTGCCTATTAAACAATCCTTTTGCAACACATAGGAATTTCCTGATATTCTGCTTTTATTATATGCTCCTTTCTCCATTTTTAAACTTGTCCTTTTTGTTTATCAGAGTTCTTTATGCATCATCTGCCTTCCCCCCCCTTTTTTTTTTCTGAATGTTATAAATATTCCCAGGATGTGTGATTGTGCATATTCTCCAATGACACAATATCACCAGCCAGAGGTCTAATATTTCTGTGCATTCATATTTATACGTCTTGCAGTTAACATGCTGAAAACTCTTGTGTCTGTCTTCTCAGATGTGTCAAATGAAAATGGAAGAGTACAGCTTACTTTGGATTCTGATGGGATCTTTTTGTCTTATAGGTAAGAATTTGTTTATTTATTTTCTATCTCACCTTTATTATTTTTATAAATAACTCAAGGTGGAGAACATACTTAATACTCCTTCCTCCTTCTATTTTACCCACAACAACAACCCTGTGAGGTGAGTTGGGCTGAGAGAGAGAGAGCCTGGCCCAAGGTCACCCAGCCAGGTTTCATGCCTAAGGCAGGGCTAGAACTCACAGACTCCTAGTTTCTAGTCTGTATCCTTAACCACTGGACCAAACTGGCTCTCTCCCCAACTTTTATGGCTGGACAGCTTTTCTTAAATTTATATTCCTGAAGAATGAGGAATTATTGTATATATTGTAATTATTGTAAATAAACAGGTATTTCATTGTAGTGGTGTTTGCTGAACTTTTTATATAAAGTGACTCAGACAATTCAGAAACTTTCATATTGAATCTATAGCTTAGAATGGCTCACCAAGATCTCTGCTGCTGCAAGTTATTGTGATATTTTATATACATACACATTTTACCTGAAAGATACAAGAGAAACACTAAATATTTTTGTGAATATCTAACACATGTAAATAATCTTCTGATAATCAAATAGTGAAATATGTTCAGGAAATTAGTTCATCAGTTGTTAATTCACTTCCAACTCTCACATTATTTCACCAGGATTGTCTGCCTAGGACTGTTCCTTTGAATTCTTGTAAGCTCCTACTTATATCCTCACAAAAGTGAGGATATAAGTAAGAGCTTGGAAACAAATCTTGTCTTCCATTTGTTTCTTTTTCAATTATCGCTAGTTCTTTTTCAATTATCACTAATTTATCCAAGCATTGCTATATTTTCCAAGTAATTTCATTAAATGAAAGGTATCTTATGTCAATTCTCTGATATTTTGAACAATCCAGTTTCTAGGTGTGACTGAGGATTGTAGAAGGTACAGTTTGAGGGCAACAGATTGGGGAAGGTTGTTCCAAGTGTTGAGTCATTGAGAATTGGGTGGCATACAAGTTTAATAATAATAATAATATAATAATAATAATTCATTAATAATGCAATGTAAGGATTAGAAGGGACAAGGTTATCTAGCCCAGCCTGCTATCTACTGTAGGACTCCACTACTATAGTATCCTGTCAGATGGCCATCCAGTTTCTTTTTAAACACTTCCAGAAAAGTACAGTTCACCATTTCCTGGAACAGTCTTTTCTAATTTTAAACAGCTCTTACCATTAGGAATTTTCTCCTGGTCTCTGATCAAAAACTACTTTCTTTTAATTGAAACCCATTGTTTCTTGTCCAGACTTTTGAAACTCAAAACAATATTGCCCATAGTTTACATGCAGTTTTTCAGATACTTGAATGCATCTATCATGTCTCTTCACAGCCTTCTCTAGAAAGCCAGTTTGGTCTAGTGGTTACAGTTCTGGGCTAGAAACCAGGAGTCTGTGAGTTCTAGTTCCGCCTTAGGCATGAAAGCCAGCTGGGTGACCTTGGGCCAGTCACTTTCTCTCAGCCCAACTCGGTGCAATGTAGACTAGCCTCCTTTTGGTGCATCCTGGGCAACGTAACTTGTCATGGCTAAATAGTTTACACTTCTGGCTGCTGGACTTCACAAGGATTTCCCGGCAAGTAAAAGCAGCATGAACACCAAACTGCTATGCCATACGATAAAAAAAAAAAGCCTTGTCTCCTCCAGGTTAAACATGCTCAGCACCTCCAGCCATTCCACACAACTTTTTTTTCTGGCCCATTGTCATCTCCCTCTGGACCTTCTCCTGTTTGTTAGTGTCTTCCTAAAATGAGTGCCAAAACTGGATACAGATTTTAAGTGGGGTCTTATCAAGATAGAATAGAGAAGAACAATGACTTCTCTTAATCTTGATACTTTTGTTGATGCAGTCTAGGACTGCACATACTTTTTTTGCAGTTCCTTCACACTGTTGGGTCATGTGCAGGTTGTGATTCATCAAGATACACAGATCCTTTCTGTACATATTGCTGCCCAATGTGGTTCTTCCATCCTAAGCTTACTATTTTTCCTTTCCAAATGTAGGACTTTGTGTTTGCCCATGTTGGAATTTGTCTTGCTGGATTCTGCCCATTGTTCTGCCTAGCTTCTCAAGATAACTCTCTTCTAAGGAATTTATTATCCCCATCTGTTTCACCTGCAAATTTGACATCATATTTTCTAATCCTTCATCCAAGTCATTTAAAAATCTGTTGAAACCGCAGGGTCTAGGTTGGAGCCCTTCAGTATGCCATTCAGTACTTCCTTTCAGTTTGAATCAGAGCCATTTATATGCATTGGGTACAATAGTTCAACCATCTCTGTATCCATCTTATGGTAATATAATCCATCCCACATTTTGTCGTATTCTTTCCTTGCATATCACAGGACACTTTGTCAGATGCTTTGCTGAAATAAAGAAACATTATGCTTATGTATTCCCTTGGTCAATTAAACAGGTCACTATCAAAAGAGGAGATCAGATTGGTTTGACACAAATAGTAATTGATAAACCCATACTGACTCCTGCCAAGCAATGCTTTGTTTTATAAATACTTACAAACAGACTGTTTAATAATCTGTTGTAGAGTTTTGTGCAATATCAATGTCAAGCTGACCAATCTATAGTTATTCAAGTCCCGTTTTTCCCTTTTTTGAAGATAGGAATAGCATTTGCCTTTCTCTAGTCCTCTGGCACTATGCCAGACCTTCAGAGATCAAGAAAGGGTCTCTGACATGATATCCACAAGCTCCTTCAAGGCTCTTGGATGTACTGGGCATGATACTGGAGACTTAAACTTATTTTTGGTACCCAGATACTCTCTACTTATCTCTTTACTTATCTTGGGTTGCCATTAACTCCTCTCGGTGTTCTGCTTAGGTCCATTTAAAAGCAGTTCCCCTTTGGTGGAAAATCTGGGACAAATTAGGAGTTGAGGAGTTAACTCTGCCCTCTCTTTCTCTCCTGTTCTGTCTTACCACTTTTCCTAGCAGTGGGCCCATCCCTTCCTTTTTCTTCTTTTACTAGTGACATAGCCAAAAAAAGTCCCCTTTTTCTGCTTTTAGCTTCCTTTTCAAACTTAAATTCCTTTTGCTCTTTAACCATTCTAGCTTTTTTTCTGCAGATATGTGCTACTTGATGGTATAGCTCCTTGGTGATTATACCCATCTTTCATTTCCTACACATGTCTCTTTTAACTCTTCAGTTGAAACCTCCCTGTGTATCCACAACTGTTTCCTAAGTTGCCCTCATTTTTTTCTCATTAGAATGGCCCACTATTATACTTATATTATCTTATATTTCTAGAAGTTCTCCTGCACTCCCTTTGTCCTGAAGATTTATATATAGTATCTGCTTAGTACTTTTGTCTTGTTGAAATTGGCTGTCCTAAAATTTAGTGTACATATTCAGCTTTGCTCCAGTGTATCTTCCTTCCAAAGTACACAGTACTTTTACTGCTTCAAGCAGCTCTTCCTCTCTGGTTAGGATTAAATTTAGAAGAGCCAATCTCCTTGCTCATCCAATTTTCTAGAAAATAAAATAGTCAGCAAGACCACTGGATAATTTTGGGGACTAAGCAGTTTTAGCTGATTCACAGGTTGTTGAAGTTTCCCATAATTACTGTGTCTGCCCCCCATGAACATTTGGTAATCTAGTACAGGAGGGCATTATCTTGATTCCTCTAATACTTATATTTACTGTCTTTCTGACTTTCCATATTTGTTTCTTAATGGATAAAATAAGGAATAAGATGTATGTATGTATGTATGTATATAGATGAACCTTGGTGGTAAATCTGCAAACATGATTAAGGGACATTCTTCCAACATTCAGACTGGGAAAACTTGAAACAAGTTTTCAACAGTGTTCTAGGAGAATTTCAAGAGGGAGAGTACTCCAGAGTATGCTTGCCATGACAAAGAAGACCCATCGGCAAGCAGCTGCCAGATGGTATTCAGTTGTTCTCGGTTTATATAGCAGGACCTCCACAATTGATTTCAGTGACCAACCATATCCAATTTGTCAAGATAAGGAAATTCCAAAATGCAAGGACCTGTAGATACTTAGCTAGACATGTAGAAGTTTTTTGGTCTTCATTATGAAAGGGATTGCCATTAGTTGGCACCAATTTGGATGGTGTGCATGGGGTTATTCTGCTTTCAGAGTTGCCTCGCTGGATTTTGGGTTTGACATCAGCCATGATTCCAAAGCTGGGGCAGGGGCTATTGTCATGTGAGAAACTCTGATGGCTTCCACAGGTACTATCCCATAGGATGTGAGACTTTTTTCTTTGAAGCTGGATTCTTGGGATCAGTTGGAATTATTGCTGCTGTACTGGCCTCTCCACTATGCAGCAGCTTCCCTGCCCAAGCTGCTTGAAACTGTAACTGGATTGGTGGTGGAGTTCCTTAGATTGATGGTACTTGGACACTTCAATCTGCCTTCGTTGATAGAGTATCTGAAGCAGCTCAGGAATTCATGACAGCTATAAACCTAACCCAGATCTTCAAAGGTCTGACTTTGGTGGCACATTCTGGATCTGGTTTTTGTCTTGGGGCAGTTGCTACATGATATGCTGGGGCACATTATCATCTGTCCTTTGTTATGGTCAGATAATTCTGTGGTTAACCTGGAGCTTTCCAATATTGTTCTCCTCTGAAGTAAGGCAGGACCTTTTTCGATTAGAGGCACTGATGCATCTAATTGGTTTTCAGAAGGTGCTTGGGGAGTTTCTTAAGGCTCTGATGAGCAGTTTAACAAAGGACTTAGTCTCCACTTGGAATAAATGGGTGACAATTGTTCTGGATAAGATTGCTCCTGAGCAGCCTGGCTAGAAGGGCTTTGCACTTCATCTTGTGCTCCAGCTAAACCCTTTTCTGGACCAACAGACCCTTCTTATGGAAACCTATGCCTTAGCTCGTTTGTAGACTACAATGTGCTCTACATGGGACTGCCTTTGAAAACTACTTGGAAACTTAGAGCTGGTCTAAAAGGCAACTGCATGAATAATTACGGGCTCACATCAGTACAACCATGTGTCACTACTTTGTGAGCTGCACTGGTTGCCCCATCACTTTTTCACAACTTTCTCCACAAAGGGAAGTTAGCTATAGGATGATAGTGTCTAGTAATAGTCCTACCTCAAGGTAGACCCTTGAGGAGGAGCCATACCAACACCTCTTTCAAGAGTGCCAGAGTTTCCACTTCCTCCAAAGAGGTATTGACTATGGCCTGAATCCACTTCTCAGATACTATCTTGTGATGGTATCTGCTATCTCCATCATCCTACTGGATTCTGTCCATCCAACTTCAGAGTTGGAAGGAATATGAACAATTTTATCCACTTTTCTTTGTGGTGTTATATTAATGTCAGATTGGAGTTAACTTTTTGGAGAATCAGAAAATACAAATTTAGTCTTCATTTCAGTGTCTTGGGTACAAGACCACTGAATAACACTTGTACTTCAGAACTAGGTTGCAAGGAATAACAATGCTAAAATCATACTAAACCATAAAATAATGCCAGCCTTTATTGCAGTGTATAGTATTAATTTATTGTTACAATTAGAAAGTGAAAATGATAGAGCTAGGTCATACAGTATATTAAAGAAGAAAAAAAGCCTTGGCTTTTAATAGTTGGCAAACCTGGCACTGCTATTAAGTAGCATTACAGCATTTAAGGTGTGAAATGAATATTTTATGCTCAGTAACAAGTAACTCCAAACATATAATGAGGCGAGCTGTAAATTGCTGGCTCCAAGTTACAAATTACATTGCAAAGAACAGAAGAGAGCTTGATGAGCAGGAATGTGGGAATGTTAACATTAAAATGAAGTATAATTGTGTAAAAAATTAATAATGGAGAAATAGAAATTGGTCAAATCTCCAGTGTCTTCTAAGCAAGCTTTGAAAATAATTGAAATTGTTACCATAATGAATGAAACTAGAAGACCAATCTTTACAAGTCAGTGCATTTATTGGTATCTAAGTCCTACGCAGAAGCATGTTGCTGTTTTTAATATGCCATTTTGAATTTGATGTAGAGAAATCTGAAAAATAATATGTATGTTTATAATTGTAGGAATTGGTTATTGTCTATCTATCTGTCCGTCTGTCTGTCTGTCTATTCATGTATTCCTCATTCCATGTTGTGCACTGTGACGTAAATGCCTTTATTAGTATATTCCATAACTAAGCATTAGGATTGTAGCCTGAACATTTAGCTTATTTATCTGGTGTGTTTTGAAAGAACTTATTTGCCCCTTTCATTTAAAAGATAAGTCAATCGGTGATTAATTATGAAAAGAAGTTTGCACAGAGATGGCTAAAAGGTTTAAGTTGGCATCTGCCTTTTGAAATTCTTATTATTATCTATATATTTATTTATTATAACCCACCACAAATAAATAGCAGCTCTTATAGCTTTTGGCTGAATCTATCTGCTTCTTAATGGCTGAAGTACAGACACTGATTTTTGCCTTACGTGCATTTTTTGCAGTTAAATATTTTAGAACATAAAGACTGTGTATTTTGTCCTGTTTCCCAACATAGTTACTATTAAGTGGCAACAATATAGCATGCAATATTAATATTAAATAATCATTCCTAAATTAAAAAAAGCAAGTAAATATGGATCAGTCATCGAGAACATCAGAGAAAATATGCCAGACAGGCCAAAAATCTGTTTTAAAAATATTGAAAGGATTTTGCTGTACAGCGGAAGAATAAAGTGACAGGCAGACTACATTGGGAATTCCAAAGCCTTCTTTCATATTCCCTCCAATTGCATTGCAGATGGTGGTGGGACTGAGGGAAGGGTTTCTACGGAAGATTTTGAAGATGAGCCAAATCCATAGAGGAGTTGGTGATTCTTCAGAAAATCTGCTCTTCACAATTCTTACGTTTTCATAGATTACTGGTTATATGGACCTGTAACCAGTGAAATTGCTGTAATGTAGGAGTTACTTTCTCCTTATAACTGACTTGTTGATCAATCTGGTTGCAGTTTTCTAATTGAACGGAGTGAATGCACTTCAATCTTAGCTTCACTCTATAATCCGTTCTATTTACTGTAAGTATCCATCCTAGCTGATGAAGTCTATCTTGCCTCCTCTTCCAGTGAGAAACTGGAATTGGTTAGGGTTGTTTCGTGATTATTTCTGGGCTTCAGCATAGCCTATCCACACACATACACAAAGCCTGTAACAGTACAAACCATTGTTCATTATAATTTGCATCATGTTATATCAGTATTATTGGCTGCCTTAATCTTGTTGATATTCTTAATTCAAGTTTGTCCTCTCTTTTAGAAACTTGACCCATTTTAGCAATACTGCTGTATCATTCAGAGGTTAGCTAAGTGAGGGTTCTTATACATAGCAGTTTGACATCCAATTGTGACAAGTTTATTTAGCAGTTTAAAGCAAGAGAAAAATATTTCAAATATGCCCAACACATACATTTAAAACTACAGTTACAATTTAAAATATATAACAATTTAAAACAGAATGGAACTAACAGCAAAGAATTTAAAATATCTAAATATAGCAGGTAAACCTATTAGTTTTATATAGATAAATTTTCCTACAGGTGTGCATCTTTCAAAGTTGCCCTCACATTCCCTTCCCAGTTTTTATAGACAGGAAAATCTAGAGCTACAGTTCCATGAAAGATCTTAATACCAGACAATACAATCAATTATCAAGTTACTCTTCTTATTTGTTTTTACTAGATTTGAATTAGTGCTATTTTGCAAAAGAATGCTTCTGTTCTTTGTACACAAAATCCAGCTAATAATTTTGGAAAATCATATGTCCTTTTAATTAAACTTTGCTCTTTTAGTCAGCAAACCATGGATTTCTCTTTTGCAATGTAATACCACTAGAAGGTGGAAATGCTGTCTTTCTCTCCTTCCCAAGGGCAGCTGACCTTCTCCTCGCCAAAGAGGTGAACTTCTTGCCAGCACATATGACTACAGACTATTACATTAATCTGTTTAGCCGCAGTACCAGCTGCTTGCATGTTTTTAATTATCTTATTAGATAATATAACAGTGACCTATGAAATAAAAGTGAAGGTGAGGTTTTCTAACTTTTAGCATTTCACAGGTATTTTCTTCAATATATACTGATACATACCAATAATATATCTATTTTTATTTTTTTAAAGTAGTCAGTTGAATTAGGCCTTTATTTATTCAATGGACAGGAACTTTAAGGGAAGATGTTTTTAAAGATTGTAAATTATATTTTATATGTATTACTTAAAATATTTACTTTAACCTCACTTCTCACTTGAATTTATAAATGTTAGCTTGAGTGATATTCTAGTAAATATTGATTTGTCATATTTATATTACTTTTTTTTAATCTTCTGACACATTATACAAGAATTTTCTGAATAGCTTGGTAGCCCACCAAGACAGCTATGCAAAAGACTTGAGTCTAAGTTGCAGGTTTTGCTCCACGTAACAAGGACTCATCATCTTTCTAGTATCACTGAAATACTCCATTCATATGTAAGAACAACCGGCTTTGCAATACCAGTCTTGCTGAATACTTGTGTAGTAACCAGGTTTAAAAAGCATCAGGAAGAAAGGACAGATGAAGGCAGATGCTGGTGCCTAAATGATGCAGCAAGATTTCTTCAAAGGTTGAATAGGGTAAGAAGACATTGTGTTGGCATGGTTTCAACCTAAATCTTATTCTGAGGCAATAGGGTCAGCTACCTCTTTGCATCTCTTCTCCCTTTCTGTTTCATAGATCATTAAACCAAGTACTTGGTTAGCGTCAGGGAATATAACTATGAGTATGAGCTTCCATTTGAATTTGTGAACTATTTGTGAACTATACCATTTAAACATTAAACCAAGCTAAAATGTTGTTTTAATAGATATATCAATGTGGGGGTTTTGTTGTTGTTTATATCTTAAAAATAGAGAAATCTCAAGTGAAAAAAGCACACAATTAATTAAAATCTTTCCAGTTTTAGAGAGGAAACTAAACTTATTGGAGAGGAAACTTAACTTATTGGAGAGGAAAATCTTTATCCTGATTGTGCTATAAATTCCAAATTCTATTGGTCTTACCATTTTTTATCATTGTAAATGTAAATGTACTGTCACATGTAACAATTTGTACAGTACCCACTTTTTTTTATTTTACCCACTTCTTTTTCTTACACAGATGTAATATGCTCATCCAAAAATTATTTATGTATGAAGTATACATTTCACTAGATTTAATATAAAAAATATTGACTATTTTGAGTCATTTTATTTTTTTAAGTGAAGATAATTTATTGAAATTCATTTTTCCCTACTTTTCCAGGCACTGCTTCCAGAGAATTACTTACTGAACAAATGCATTCTCTTTTAACATTGTCTATTGCTTAACAAATACATCCTCTTAGATTATTCTATCCCTTCTTACTGCTCCATGTTATTGCTGGAGCAAATTGATTGTCTTGTGTCTGGTCTGTCTTTTAGAAGTAACAGAAGAAGTATTGCTGAATGATTCCCTGTCCATAAACTTTTACATTAATACAATATTTAGCCGTACCTTCAAACAAAGCCAAGTTGTTCCCAGGTGGGTTGGAGGTACATATTGGTATATTTAAAATAATGTGATGACATTTTGTTATCCCAGACACATGTATGACTCCTCCTCAATTCTCTCTCAAGCTCTGCTTGAAACCAAATGCTGGATTAAGTAAGCTTCTGGCATGATCCAGAAAAGTTCTTCTTTGGTTAATTCAGGCTACCTACCATTTCGTGGTACTTTAGCTCAGCTTTTTGATCTTGTAAAACAAAACTATGTTGTCCATGTCTGCTAATAATGACAAGTGACACAAACTTAGGTAGACAGATCTTGCAGGCAGCTATACATTCTAATTCCATCAAGAAAAAGTCAGTAAGGAGGAATGGCAGACAACCTGTTTACATGGTTTCCAAGCTGAGTCATCAGTCTTCTTGTGAATCTAGGTTTGTTAATATCTAGGAAGAAATTTTTTCTGCGTCTGCCAGTTGGCTTTATGTGTACAGCCCTCTCTCTTTCTATACAGCAAGTTTCTTTGAAAAATTCTGTTCAATAAATTATACTCAAAGCAGGTACACTTTGGACATTGTAATCTTTTGTTTAAAATAGGTTAGATTGTAAGAGTATATATGAAAGGAAGTTGTGATTCTCTAAGACTTAGGCTATTGCGCAAATGACAAGAGAACTGTTTCTATAATATTTACCTGGAATAAAATTGTTGCCCTTTGAGAAGGTTATGAATACAGATCCCATCCCAAAAAGTATTACATGATTGTTCAAGGAGTTCCTTTTATTTAGTCCCTCTTATCTGTATTTAGTATATTAGTGCAATTATTTCTTTTTTCATTAAATGGGCCAGTTTCGTTTACACTTCCAAGTATCTCCAGGTGCATCAGTGAATGATTCTCTTTTATGAAACACCTGTTCAGTATATTGGAGTAAAATTAGATAATAATGTTAGCACAGGGAAGAAATCAAACACTGGAATAACCTTTGGGAAGAGTTCCTGCTCATAATTCTAATATAAAAAGTGGCTTCAGGTATACACGTGTGAGAGATAACAGTGTACAGAGTACTGTCCATGTGAACAATATGCTCTGGTTTTTGTATCCTGCCCTAATGGGCTTGAACGTGGAAGAAACAAAGGCCACAAAGATAGGGGAAATAGGGCCTAACTAGTGTTATTGTGCATGTCCTAATACACAGGCCTGTTGTCTTCTCTTCACTGTAGTGCATGATACATAAGGAGCAATTGTGAAACCGGGCAGATTCACAGTCTTCATGCAAGCTGTGTCAGCATCAGGTTGGTCCCTTTCTGCAAGTCATTCTGCAGAGATGGAGCCACATGTGTTTGACCTGAGAACGAGTAGGAGTAATACTGACACAAAATCCTAAGCAACAGAAATAATAAAGAAAAATCTTTTGATTACAGAATTCATTCTCCTATGGCTATAGTTTTTTTAAAGATATGTTTATTTCAATAAATTCTACTTCTTCAATATCTTAAGTATTTTATGCTCATGTATTGGCCAAAGATATTTTAAGTTTCAGCAAATACTGACCTACCTGTGAATATCATCATTGCTCATTACTAAAGTGAGTATAATTAAAATATTTATTAAAAGTTCTGAAACACTGTGCCCTCCCCCCAAAAGGAACATTCTGTTTCATCAGCATTTCTTAATTCAAAGCCCTAATTTAGAATGCCAGTGTGACTGACAGTGAAATCATACCATGTTTCTGGGTGTTGAATTGTTTTTGTTTAAATTGTAATCATCCTGGCATTTGATCATTTGAGAATTAAACTAATCCATAAGGTTTTTAGTGACCTAAAAACAAGAACAGCTGCTGCAGAACCTTGGGAACATTGCTGGCCAAGTTAAGTAGTTTAAGAGTCTGCAAATGCTCTTGTTTTTTCAACACTACATTCTTGCCGCAAATGGTAAAGTTTTATCTTCAAGAATCCTGTAGCATTCAGTAGTGCCATTATGTTTACACTTTCTTTGTATATATATATTTTTTAATTCAAGAGAAATCCTTTTTATATTTGCTTCATATGATAGTGTTCAAGAAGTGCTGGAATTGTACAGGCTTTGTGAAACAATTCACCTATATTGATTTTTGTGCTGTTGTTCAGTTATTGGCTGTGATCAAATTCCATTTTAAAAGGTTTTATGAAGAAAATCCTTGTATGTGAAAGAACTAACATGAGATCATGCCTTCTGAAGTTAGTCATTTGGTTGAAAGTTTTGATTCCTGTAGCATGCTTGGTGACTTTTGCTACAACTGTGGAGATACACAGAGCTTCTGCAGTGGGACAGATTCAGCTTGACAATGTCTGCATTGTTAGTTTACAATTATGCTTCTGATCTTTTTGTATCACCTAGAAAGCTTAAATAGAAATGCTTCTTCCCAAATTTACAAATTCAGCGCATGTATTTTTACATGGTGGTGTAATGGTCTTTGACAAAGGTAGGCCAGTTCCTGTTGACCTCTGGAGGCTGTGGGATTCTGTTTGGGATAAAACAAACACAACATGAGCTATTGTTTATCCAAAATTCTTCTGTCAGCCCCTACCTTTCTATCTTTTTGAGACAATGTTTCTCCATTGCAGCACCTTCACTTTGGAATACCCTCTGCCCAGGTGCACAGTTAGTCCGTACCACAACGCTCTTCAGGAAAGCCAGCAAAACTGGCTTCAGAGCCAGTGGGTATTTTATTTGAGTACTGTTGAGTTGGTTCTTACTGTTTATTGTGCTTTTATATTTTTTACTTGCACTGCATATAAATATAAATATAAATAAATGAGTTACATATTCTCATCCTACATCTGTAATCAAATGTTAATTGCCAGGATTTATTTTAATAGCCTGAAATTTTCAGTGTCCCCAAAGGTTCCATTCTTATAACTATGTGATGGGCTCTTAAGAATCCACATTTATCTGCGGTATAAATTTCTCCACAGAAAATTACAAAGCTTTAAATAAATGGAAAATCAAAAAGTCTTTGCTACTTTATCACAGTCATTTGAATTGAAAGAAATGGAAGTATTCAGTTTATAAAATGCGGTTTCTTTTTAATATGGGTTGAACTTTGTTTTGGAATGCCTAGTTTCTTCCTACTTAATATTTTGTGTGTGTGTGTGTGTGTAATTATGAAGTGATCATTTAATACAATTTGTGGGGTACTTTTAAAGATTTAAATTCTCCCAGAGTATTTTAGAGCTTGATCATGATTTTTACCAATATCGGTAGCAGGATTTTCCTCTGATCTTCTAAAATGATTCTGAGGCTAGTTATTATTTGAATATTATATTTAAAAAGATTATCTATGAAGAATTTAAAAATATGATGCCTTGAACAATTTCTAAAATATTTTTCTTTGTACCGAAAGCAGACTGTGTACAGTTCTTAATTGCCTTTTCGAGACTGAGTTCCCTCATTACCTGTGATTTAAGCTAAAAATGAAGTAATTATAGATAACAGTGTTTATCTGGTTGATCTTGGCACCTGCAATCCTAATGCTGAAGCTTTTCCTGTTTCTGAGGCTGGGCTTTAATGTGCTTTATATATTTCTACTAAATTTCCTCTGAAAGTTTCAAAGGCTGTGTTTTGCAAAAAAATCATTTGTCTAAATGGTAAACTTGGTAAAACCAGTATTGAAGTGATTGCTGGGGAAGAATTGGATGACTTTTTCACTTCCTGGGCCCCTGGCAGGAAAAAGTCCATGTTGCTTTGGGAAACAGCATTATAGAAAGCAAAAGGAGGCCTCACACAGTGGAGTGATAATGGCCCTTTTAGGTAATTGGGCTTGATAGGCTGTTTCATACACAAAAAGAGGGTTAGTGGGTTGTGTGCAGTGACTGTTTCACAAGAGACTGATAGACTGGAATTTTTTCAGTGCTGCTTGGGAAACCTGGGAGCACCGCCATTTAATCATATCTCCCTTTGAATATTTTACTTTGAACTTCCCTGTGGATAAGCTGTGGTTGGAGTAGAACTGGAGAACAGAACTGAGTAGATGGATGAAAAATCACTATTGATACCATAGGGGAGGCAATCATGAGCGTTTATCCAGGGCTGCTGTATTACTTCCTGTTCTTTGCGTTCTGAATCTGCATAGGAGTTAACAGGAACAGTTATAATGCTTGAAAATAGACAACCTATTTTGTCAGTTGTCTCTATTCTGTGGGTTATAAGGATCAGTAAAGGTGTGTCCCCTTCATCTGGTGCACCTAAAGGAGTGCCCTGGTAAACAGATAAGTGAGCCTTTGAGATTATTTTACCCAGACATTGGATAGGGAGAGTCACACATATGTGTAATTCATTCCAAACAGAAGTCTCCTGCATAGGGAGGGTTATCCTGATCATTAGATGAATGCATGAAATGGGAAACAAGTAGCATCATTTCAAATATTTCATCAGAACATTTTGAATTGAGATATTAAAATCTATTACCAGAAAAGTCCCACTGTCTACCAAAAGTATTACTAGAACAGAGAAATCTCTGCAGCTTTTAAATAAACCAAAGTTTGCACCACACTTTCACGAGACAAAAGAGTCTGGTTTTGTTTTGTTTTCTTCACTTACCTCCAGCCAGAAGATCAGTATGAACATAGTCAACAAATGTACTTCCATTATTTCCAATGTGGGGTTTAAGGTGGTTGTTGTTTTTTTTAAATCATCCACTTGGCAAGTTAGGGAACAATATGGATTACTACTCTGCCCACTGAAGGATGTGAAAAAGCAAATTTAGCCTTTTTTTTACTGCATAAGTAACATTCCAATAGCAAAAAGAAAACATCTCAAGACCACCACTATTGTTTTGCCAGGTTCTCCAAATACTACTACTCTCAAAGCTTATCAGTATCAGTTAAAAGTATTAACAAGGAGGAAAACAATGCATAGATTGTGCAACACCAACTCAATAAATCTACATGGATTTTTTTTAAGACCACTCAGAAACTGCAGTTGGTACAGAGTACAATGGTCCACTTATTAGCTGGTGTTAATCAGCAGGAATATATTATACCTGTGTTGCAGTGTTTTATAGTTAGACCTAGTGTGTGTCAACTCCTCTAGATCTTAACTGGTTAGGTAGAAACATGAGAAAAGTGCCCCATAGGTAGCCAGATCTTGAGGCATGAAGGGCTTTATTGATGACAACACCTTAAATTGCACCTGGAAGGTCACTGGTAACCAGTGCAGCTTGCAGAGCAGCAGTGTTACATGGACAAAGCAGGAAGTGCCTATAACTACTTGCACAGATGCATTTTAGACAAGTTGTAGTTTCTGAGTGGACTTCAAGGGTAGGGCCAGGTAGAAAACATTTCAGTAGACCAATCAGGAAGTGACTAGAACATAAGTGACTATGAGAAGTGTCTCCCAATTCAGGAAGGGACACTGTTGGCACACAAGATGAATTTGTGTGATCCTCCTGGTCATGGCTTTGTTGTTTATTCGTTTAATCGCTTCCGACTCTTCGTGACTTCATGGACCAGCCCACACCAGAGCTTCCTGTTGGTTGTCAACACCCCCAGCTCCCCCAGGGATGAGTCCCTCACCTCTAGAATATCATCCATCCGCGTTGCCCTTGGTCGGCCCCTCTTCCTTTTGCCCTCCACTCTCCCTAGCATCAGCATCTTCTCCAGGGTGTCCTGTCTTCTCATTATGTGGCCAAAGTATTTCAGTTTTGCCTTTAATATTCCCTCAAGTGAGCAGTCTGGCTTTATTTCCTGGAGGATGGACTGGTTTGATCTTCTTGCAGTCCAAGGCACTCTCAGAATTTTCCTCCAACACCATGGTCATGGCTGCCACCTGTATATTGAGCAGGATCAGAGTCCAGGAGAACCTCCAAATTACATACCATTCTACCTGTGATAGTACCATCCAAGTGAGAGCTAAAGATGGTACATCACTGTGACTAGCAGGTCCTTAAAACCAAAACTACTTAGTGTTAGGGTTGAGCCTAAGCCAGTTGCTTCACATCCAGAATCTTCTAGTTTCTAGGCACCAGGACAGGACTTTCACATCATTGCTTGTTCAGCCAGGGGTTGAGAGTAAAAGCTGGGTATAATACCTGACTCCATACTGGTGAGTGATGTTACCCAGCAGCCTCATGGAGATATTGATAAAAGTGGAGAAAGCATCAAGCCATATGGGACCCTACAAAGCAGGGGTGTTGGGTTGGATCTCTCTCATCTACCAACACCATGTAGAATTGACTGTGAGAAAGGTGGACAATCACCGCACTCCCCACCCCGACTCCCAACTCCTGAGACAGTCCAGAAGGATTACATGATCAATAATAGTGAATGTCAGTGAGACATGACAAAAGTTCATATTAACCACTTCCTCCTTCTCCACATCCTTTCCCTCAAAAAGACTTGTTGAAAAAGTCCACACCACTGCCTTCTTCAAAGCAAATGAGGCAACGGTGTCATACCTTTCACCCTCCTTTTCACTTGAAAATCTCAGTAGCATTAATAATACATGCACGAAACAGAGTAACATTTAATGCCTTCTTTGCATTTATTCCTTTTATTTTTGTTTACCTGTTTCCTTTTGTACCTTGTGTGGTTGCTAAGGAAAACAGAACACAAATTGTATCAACCCACTCACATTAATTCTTTTGCCATAACAAACAATTTAAAAAATAACAGTTTTCTCTCTCAGCAGAAATAGTAAGAGAGCACAGTGCATAGCAGGCTAGTCTCCAACCCTGATCCATATGCTTAGTAACTGCTGCTTTGACTCAGTGCTCCATACCTCCACAGTTCCTGCTACTCAAAATGGTGTGTTTTCAAAAAGTATGTTTTGTTTTAATCTCAATAAAATTCTGTGTGGGTATCTTCCCAACATCTTGAACATTGACATTTGATAGAAATGCATTATTTTAGCTATTTTCAAAAGCAGCAGGATATCCATGCAGTATATAGGGTACTTAATAGAGTGCAGCAAGCTAAACTCAAAGGATACTTTACTAAAAGAAAAGTTGTTAAAACAATTGTGTAACGGTCTAACAAATATTAAGCAAGACACTTCGACATAAAATCAATGCAAAATGAATATCACTCTCTAAATTAGTTCTAGATGGAAAGTTGCTAAATAAGATGCAAGGCTTTACTATTTCCAGGAAATTAAACATTAATTTGTTCAACATGAATTTAAAGAGCCTAACTCGATAGTTTTAGTTTAAAAGTATGGTTGTTACTATTCCAAACTAAAGATTCATTCCCATCTTTCAGTAATAAAAAACGTTAGGACACAATTTTTACATAGAACTATCTTTGAGGTACTAGACTGAGATGTCCCAATATTTGGGTTAATTCCAAATGATTTTCCCATCACATAGATAAAAGCTTCAATCAAAATAAACAGACTACAAATCCCAAGAGAGTTCAAGCGTTTGCCTGAAATTTTCTTATCGATGGGGAATAAAAATTAATATACAAATGTCGCAAAACCCAAGGGATTTTCATTTGGATTTTAGTTGTGGTTTCCAGAAAATATTTTCCCTCTTATTGTATAATGAGAAACAGAAAGATCAAGTGAATGAACTTTCTCTGTAATTGGAAATTGACTTTTGGGATTTGTATTCAAAATAGATATTATCTGATCCTAAAAATCTAAACTTTACTTCTTAGTCAAAATAGGTGAGAGCTGCATGGTAAAAATATACTACACAAATACAATGCCTATATTGCACCTTGACTGGTGATGACATGAGCATGTCCATATGGTTTTCATGGCAAAAATATGGAAGTGGTTTGCTATTGTCTCCTTCCCAAAAATTTATTTTACTTCTCTATCTAGCCTACAGCCACAGGATTTCCTAGTGATCTCCCAACAAAATATTAACCTGCTCCAGTTCCATTTAGCTCTTTTTTCAGATAACCCAAGATAGGCTAGGTGCTACCGCCTAGATGGGCATAGGGTAACATTCTGCTGTCATGATGTCATTTTACAACTTTACCTTGCTTCTTCTAAACACCAACTATTCTTTCAGTTTTACTTATATACATACCTGATATATCGTTTTTGTTTTCCTTTGCTTTGCTTACCTTATCTTTGACATTTTAGTGAAAAAAGAAAATATTTGGGCTATTTCATTTTAGATTCTCAGGTGAGCAGTAGTGTTCTGTGAAAAATAGAGGAAATACAGTTTCATTCTTGTATTCAAATTCTCTAAATGGTTTGAGACAATTAATTTCCAATTGTTTCCCAGTAGAGTAGATTTACTTGTATATTAATGAAGCACAGGTGTTAGGCCCCTGGTGTCTTTGTGCCTGGGAGGCATATTTAGGTTGTTTATCTAGCCAGCCGTAGGTACTGCAAGGTATTCAAGCTTGCTTTTAACAGTTTATACTGTGAGGGGTTTTATTTCAATTTTTTTTTAAAAAAATGCTAGCACCTGTTAAAATTTTAAAACTGTTCATGTAGAAAGAAGTAAAAGAGATTGCAATAGTAAATAGCGCTAAAAGTTAACAGAAGTCATCTTCTATGATGCTTAACTGCCCAGCTTGATATCATGAAGAAAAGAAGCTTCCTTTAAGCAAATGTATCATGTGAAGAACTAGCAGTCAATGCTATACTTCTCTGATCCATAATTTTGGAGTAAGGTGTCCTTTTAAATAGGTACTGTTTTATCTATGGGTAAAACCCAAATGTGCTTATATTAATATTCATTTTTCTTGTTTATTCACTGAGCTGCACTGCTAACGTTTTAGAGGAAATGGAATAGCCTCCACAGACGTTATGAATTTCAGTTGCTGGCATAATTACAGTGATCTACATATTCATTAAATTCGGGGAAGAAATGTGTCCAAAAAGACAACCATGCGTTTAGAAATACCACACTGCTAAATATATACATTTAAAACTTCCTTTTCTTTTGTTTACCCCAAATTACTTCATGTTACATTGCTTCTCACTTAGCTAAGTCTTTAATAATAATTTTAAGAAGTTCTTTTCTCATGTTCCATGTAGTAAAGAATGGGAAGAATTATTTGTAAACAACAATTACTTGGCAACGATACGGCTGAAGGGGATTAATGGGCAGCTGAGAAGCAGCAGGTTCCGTAGTGTTTGCTGGAAGGTAAGAAGAAAATACTTATTTACAGCTTGTACTTGTAATAAATCACCACATTACCTGATGCACTTGAAGATTGCTAGGATAAGGAATTGTAGCATTTTCAAAGAAATTTCAGTCTGATGTTCTTATGAGTTGTTACCATGTACAAGGCAGGAATTAATTTGAGAGTCTTGTGGCTGAAATAAAAATGGACAGTTTTGAAAGAAGGTAACTTGTCAGATATTCTTGATGGAAAATTTCTTTTAGCAAAATATTTGAATGATCGTGAAAATATATTTAAATGCAACTGATCTGTTAGAATAATTAAATATCCATGCTTGCTTCTGAAATATATGGAGGGGAAAAAAAGAACAAATAATTTTCCTGGTCAACAAGAACTATTAAAGTTTTTAGTCAAATGAAAGTAGTCACGGCTGCAATATATAACTGTATTCAAAGATCTATCGACTATATTACAAAATATAGTAGTCCTGCCGTACTATGTGCTATTCACTTAGATATTCAAAACACACAGACATAGACACACACAGATCGATCGATCGATCTATCTCTCTATCAATCTCAAGATGGTCACAGAAGTAAACAGACTTTTTTCAGAAGTCCATGAACACGCAGCAGATTTTGGAATTGTGTTTAAGCAAAAATGGCAATAAATATTCTAAAATGTGGAAAATTGCTTATCAGTCTAATTCAAGTTAAATAATACAGATTTTATTTTTAATGTAAACAATCATATGTTAGAAAGGGGGAAACATGTTGGTAAATATATTGGGTCAGTAGGGCATAGATCAGCTAATTACTGTAATGGACTGAAAAGAAATAGAAATGCAGAGACAGAAGAGGTTAATTTTTCTCCATTAAATAATAGAAGGAGGTCTTGGGGAAATAGCAAGTACTGTTAAGAAAATTATGAATGAGAAAAATGGTGTGTTAAAGTGTTGGATATGACATACTGAGAGGGGAGAATGGAAAAGAAACTAGGCATAAGAAATTAGAAATATTGTATTGCATAGTAAACTGAATACAAAGTGCATCACTTCCTAATTGGTCATGGATAGTGGAAAATGACTATAAATACGGGCTATCAAATTTTTGATTACAAATTCAAGGATGGACTGAAATTCTCAAGCTACTTGGGCACTAAGTGACTTAATTATGTAGGGACTAGAAGTAGCTGATATGGCAAAAAGTGATTCTGGCATAACAAGGATACTGAGTGGAAGTTTGCCTTATTAGGAAATTCAGCACTTACATTATTTGTTCCAAAACTATTAGTTAGATGCCAATAATATTGAAGGAAACAGGAAATGTGTGAAATAGATAAATATACTTTCAGAGGACAAATGGGAGGGAAAACTTATTAAATACATACTCTAGACAATTTAAAAGCTGGCTAAAAGTTTATGCTTGGCTTGAGATGTTTATAGCAGTTTCTACAAGACCTAAATTCCATATTTTAACCTTACAGGTGGATTCAGAGCAACTCCTATGAAACCCTTATGAAACAAGCAATCATTATGAGATAATAAAGCTGAAATAGAAAATCCACAGTTGTCTGTATTACACATGAAAACATGCTTTGAATTCAAGCAGTGGAGTTGACCAATAGTGAAGGATTCTTGGATCAATATCCAAAGGGCCACTAGATGCCATTCCTGTCTTACTGGATAAAATAAAGATTTATTTCTTGGGTCTACAGATTCTTCAGGAAAACAAAGCAGTAATGTTGGTCAAGAGAAGAGAGAATGAAAATTCTGGCCCTAGATTATGTGGGCTAAGCAGAGAATAGGACAGGGAATAATCCTGAAGAACAGGCTTGGGTGCCAACCCACAAATATGATTGATGCTCAAGGAAGAAATGCTTGTGTCTAATTTAAAGCAGGGGTGCATATTTTTCCCAGACTAGCTACCAGATTTAGTCTGAGTAACATATTCCATTTGCAATTTGGGGCCATATTTTGAAAAACAGTGATTTTGTGCCAGGACAAAAGCTAAGTTTAATTTACATTTACATTTACATTTCGTTAAAAGTAAATATAATGAATATGATGATTCTCCAGTATTTAGTCTTTTCCTGTTTATGAGAGCCAGTTTGGTGCAGTGGTCAAGGTGCTGGCCTAGAAAGCAGGAGACTGAGTTTTAGGCCTGGCTTAGGCATGAAAGCCGGCTGGGTGACTTTGGGCCAGTCACTCTCTGTCAGCCCAACCCACTGCACAGGGATCTTTTTGTGAGGAAAAACAGGAGGCAGGAATATTAGATGTTTGCCAGCGAACATCTAATATTCCTCCTCTGGTTTTTTCCCACAACAGCAACCCTGTGCAGTGAGTTGGGCTGAGAGAGTGACTGGTCCAAATATATAGATAGATAGATAGATAGATAGATAGATAGATAGATAGATAGGTAGGTAGGTAGGTAGGTAGGTAGGTAGGTAGGTAGGTAGGTAGATATAAAATCTCCATTCAATTGTGTCTAATTTTCAGAGGCCGCGCACACACGCACGCACACACACACACACATATAAATATAAAATATATAATATATATATATATAAAAAAGCAGGATAGAATCATAATCATAATAATGTAATAATAATAATAATAAAGACCTGCAAATTATAGTATAACGTCTGTGGCAAAAGAAAGCAAAGGTAGTACCAATAGTAATAGGTGCCTTGGGTGAAATTCCAAAACATCTGAGCACCACTTGAACACCACTGACATTGACAAAATTACCATCAGTCAATTGCAAAAGGCAGCTTTACCTGGAACAGCTTACATCCTGCGATGATACCTTTAACACCATCAAACAATAGCATCTGCCTATCCTAGGTCCTTGGGAAGGGGTCAGTAGGTGGATAAAAATGCCAAATCCAGTCTAAACATCTGGCTGACTGTCCAACCAACCATAATAATGTCATAGTAAAAATTAAAAGAGTCCCCCCGTTGGGAAGAAATGGGTGAATAAATTTATAAAATAAATAAAATTCATTAACAACTTTTGGGGGCTTCACCAAGGCTGAGCCTTGAGTTATATATTTCTGTCTGAAAGAAACTTTGCCTAATGCTTTCAAAACCAAGAATACTAGGCTCTAAGGTTGTACTAATGATAGGATAAATTAAATGTGATCAGAGAGTGACCATGTCATTATTACAAATAATAAGAGTTTCAAAAGTTTTTAAAAAGTAGACAATAATTCTTACTTATTTAAGGAGGAACTATAAGAAGCTAAGTGCTAGCTTGATCCATTGTAGCAAGGATCAGTATTGCCATTAGATTGCTGAATTTTGAAATAAAATTTAAAAAGATTTAAAATGGCTAAAATCTAATACAATAACCAAATCTTTAAAAAATTCTCTATTTTCACATGAGACCTCTTAAAAATTTTGGTTATATTTACACACACACACACACATTATACATATACATACAGTATGTATATACAGTGTGTATGTGTGTGTGAGAGAGAGAGAGAGAGAGAGAGAGAGAGAGAGAGAGAGAGAGAATGCCAGCCAGCCAGCCAGTTTGGTGTAGTGGCAAGGCACAAGACTAGAAACCAGGAGACCCTGAGCTGTAGCCCCGCCTTAGGCACAAAGCCAGCTGGGTAACCTTGCCAAGAAAACTGCAGGGACTTGCCCAGGCGGCCTCTGAAAATTAGACACAATTGAATGGAGATTTTATATCTATCTATCTATCTATCTATCTATCTATCTATCTATCTATCTATTTATCTATCTATCTATCTATCTATCTATCTATCTATCTATCTATCTATCTTTAATTATATAAATTATTTTGGAATCCATAATCTCCTGTGACAGCATAAAGTGATACCTACTGTTTCAAAAAGTTAAGGACCCTGTTTTAAGAAATCTGAAAGCTTTAAATTATTTAAACTGGCAAGTCATACATTTGGAATTACCACTTGAACTGTAAAAGAAAAGGAATAATATATGGTAAGATTAATTATATATGAGAGATGATTTGACTATATGATGAACATGTCGAAGCAGCTTATTTTCATTTTTGTTATTAGTTAACATAATATGATTCATTTTTCCCATTAATCTCAAAGAATGATTGACCTAAAATAGTACCCAAGTGTTCAAGTATTATAGGTAATTTGTTTTAGTGGTTTGGTATATTTGGCAGATAAAATTCAAGTGACTCTGTACCCATTATAAGTACATTTGTTTCACTTTTCTAGAGAAAAAAAATGTTATTTAGAAAATACTGCAAAGTTAAAATGATGCTTACTTTTCTAACCAATCAATGTTTTGTTTGATTTTGCAGTTATTTCTAAACGTTCTACCCTCTGATAGAAATCACTGGATCACAAAAACAATAAAATTAAGAGCATTGTACAATAATATAAAAGAAATCGTAAGTAAGGCTTAAAGGAAATTTACTTCTTTTTGATCTCATATTTTCATTATGCCTGAAATGCAGCTAATGCCTTGTTCCTATCTACAGCATATTACAAACCCTCGGAAAGCTGGACAGCAAGACTTAATGATCAACAACCCACTTTCGCAGGATGAAGGGGTAATCTTGGTTGCATTTGGATTTTTTGAGTGTATAACAAATTATTTTAAAAGTGTATTTGTTTATTAAATATTTAAGCCATTCAGTAGCAAGGTTCTCTGTGTGTATTGCAAGTCTATTAAAATAATTCAAAAGTTATAAAACACTAAGTACTGTTTTTGTTTGATTATGTGCCATCCACACCACCCCACCCACAACCCCCAAAGTCCTGCTGTGCTACCTCATCATGGTGTTGCATGTTTCTGGAAGAGATGACCAAGAAAGCCAGGAGTCTATGCCAAGAGTCTATAAGCCCAGCTGGTCACCCAAGGAGTGAAGGCCATTGTAGCTGCATAGCTAAAGACCTGTTTTGGACAGCAGCAGTATAGGAAAATGCTGGAGATTAATGCTCACTTTAGTGACAGTGGCAAGGGCATCAATTCATACTATGTGGGAGAAGGCAGTGCTAAATCAGTCCTATATTTTACCAAGAAAACTATATGGTAATAAATATAAAATGATTGCCAATAATGCACCAGATAATGGCCCTTTAAGTTGGATTGCACTCAAGATGCTACTCAGGAAGAGTGAGGATCTTTCAGAGTACTATGACATGGCTAGATTAAAGCCTTTGGGATGTTTAGTTGCTGATGATGCCATAAAGGAAAAGAAGCTGAACTTAGAACTTGCAAATAAGTAATTTGTGATCTGTTCCACAGTCAGCACCTGGCCACATCTTTGTTGTTATAACTGAGCTTTTCCACCTCCTTCTACTAATAATATAATCAATTTCATTTCTGTGTACAGGTGGTCCTTCCTTAATGACCACTTGTTCAGCGAGCATTCGAACTTTCAGTGGAGTTGAACGAGTGGTACTTACAACTGATCCTCATACTTACGGTCATGGCATCCCCATGGTCATGTGATTGCAATCCGTGCGCTCGCAGTTTCGACATTGCAGTATCCTACGGTCATGTGATCACCATTTGCAACCTTCACTGCCAGTTTCTGACAAGCAAAGTCAGCGGGGAAACTGGAAGGAGGTCACAATGGCGACTACGTAATGTCATGCTTGACGTTGCAGGATTCACATAATGGAATTGCTGGAATTGCCATTGCTAAGCAGTGCAGTCATATGACATAATGCTTTACAACTGCATCATTTAGTGACAGATATTTTAGTCCATCGTTAAGTGAGGACTACCGGTACTCCATTTGATGATGTCCATGTACAGTATATAGGCATTACTTTCGTTGTTCGAAGACTGAATTAGCAATGAAGGAATCATTGGATTGGCAGAAATCAGTAAGTTTATCTGCTTCATTTCAGTCTCCTAGGCCATAGTACCTTTTCTTCCTTAACAGTTCCAGCTTTGGCATTCCAGTTTCCAGTCACAAGCAGCACATTGTGGTTGCATATTTTGTTGGTTTCAAATAGAATTTGATCATAAAATTCATCAAGCTCATCTTCTTCTGCATCTGTGGTTGAAGCATAAACTTGGATAATTATCATATTAATTATGTCAACCATATTGACATCTTGGTTGTCCAAAAAGTCTAATTTATATTATTTGGCCATGATTGCATTGTAGCCAAGTCCTGTTCTTGCTATACCATTCCTAACTATGAAAGCAGTGCCATTCCTTCTTTGTATTTCATCTCCTAATAGTAAACAGTGTGATCAACTGACTGAAAATGTCCAATTCCAGTTCATTTTAATTTGCTGTTCTGAATGTGTAGTTGATTCTTTTCATCTTCACTATGTTATATGTAGTTGATTCATTTCATCTTTCACTATGTTGAGCTTTCCCATGTTCAGGCTTCTTATGTTCCATGTACAGGTAGTCCTCTCTTAATGTCCACTCTTTCAGTGACCATTCAAAGTTACAACAGGACTGAACGAGTGGGACTTACGATGGATTGTCATAGTTGCGGCCATCTCAGTGTCCCCATGGTTACATGATTGTGATTCAGGCGCTTGGCAACCATCTCACAATTATGATGTCATAGCAGCCCACAGTCACATGGTCACCATTTGCAACCTTCACTGCCAGCTTCCAACAAGCAAAGTCAATGGGAAGGCCTGCAGGAAGTCACAAATGGTGATCACATGATTGCGGGATGCTGCAACCACATGGGATTCACCTAACAACAGCACCCAGGACTGCCATCATAAGTTGGCGTGGTCAGGTGACATCACACCTTACAACCATGTCTCTTAGTGATGGAGTTTCCAGTCCCAATTACCGTCAGTAAGCAAGGACTACCTGTACCCACTGTAATTCTGTCTTTGCAGCTTTGGATCTTTTCCTGCATGGCGGTCCCTATGAACCTAGCCACATTTTGTTATACTGTTTATAAAACCAGACACACTTTGATTACTTTGATGATCAATTCGTAAACTATACTGTCAAATCATATGACATCATTTATTTACAGTCTCAGCTCTTCCTCAATAGCTTGTTGATTGCCATCTGACTAAAGAGATCCATCATCTGGCGCTATATCATTAGTCACTTTGTATTGTCTATCCATGTGATTTTTTTTCAGTAAAATACAGGAATACTTTACCACCGCCTGCGCAGTATGAAATGATGCCTTGTTATTATCATCTGCCTCCAGCACCTTCCTTTATTTCTGCTGCCCAATATAGGTGCCTACTTGTCATGCCTTGGGTGACCCTACTGGGATTATATACACTTGTCATAGAGTCTTAGCATTCTTATCTGTCCCAGGAACACACCTTCCATCACACTGAGGCAGAATAGCAGGACTTTGAGGTACCAAGAACCATACAATATACCAGATAGCACAAGAACCCAAAAATCATGTTGAAAGTATGGTTGCATTATGTAATGTTATTGCAAATCCCCTGTCTATAGTATTAAAAAAAATCTGGCTTCAGGGTTAAATGTTCCCCCAAAAGCAATTTTTAAAAATCTCTGACAGAAATCATTGAATGTGCCACCATTTGCAAGTATGCAAATGGCAAATGGCCTTTCGTGTGATTTTCCATTTTTCAGTACTTTACAAAGAAATGCTTAGGATCAGTAATATCTCAAATTGTAAAATGGTGAGTGCATTTTTTAAACACAAAAATGTTTATAACACATTAATGTGGTTTTTGGAGAACTTTGTAGTTTTTCAGCTGCTATTTTGCCTAGATTTGAAGGTGCTAAGCACCTTGCCTCTTCTCCTTATATATTACAATATTGAAAGCATATAAAATTTTGATTCACCACCCAGCCATGTTTGGATGGCATATATTTCAATGTGGAACAACTTCCACTGAATATCACTGATTCTCATCAGCTGTAATTTTTTCATATCACAATGACGCCAAAAATAGAATCAATAGGAATTTTCAGGATGAATTCTGTGATTAGATTAAGATTAAAAAATCACTGCCTTGAAAATGATTTGCACTGAAAAAAAATCAGATGTCTAAAGGAATTTTGTAAAATACAGAATAATAGTGTTTCCTAATGCCACTTGTAGTGCTGTTAAAATAAATACAGTGTAAATGATTTGTCTTTTATAAAAATAGGCAAAATAATATAATTCTCCATCTCCACCATTCTATTTTTGTTTCTCAAAATAAATTAAAACTATATCAGCAGTTGAAGGCCTATAGAGTAGACCTGTAGAGCTTGAAACATCATCTGTGGAATTATTTTGTCCACTAGCATCCTATATGCATAGTGCTCTGTGCTTTTAACTATTAGAATAATAGAATGATCCCGAATGATATGGATGTTTTTCACTAGTTTTCCAAGAGGAAGGTGGAATACCACACGTCAGTTTAAATCTCATCATAGTTAAGGAACACCTGCATAGAAGTTTTATTACTTTTTTCATCAAGAGCTTACAGCGTTGTATTTCTTCATATTGAAAATACGGCTTCCCAGTGTTTTCTAATTGTTCAAATTGTATTACCAAGTTGATCATGTAGTGACCAAGACTGGAAGCATTTTGAACTGCAGTATTCAAATTATTGCTGTAATAATTGCTTATCTGTTACTGAACAATTTGGTCTAAATAGTCATAGTCAATTCTATGGCAGATACATGTATTTTTTTTCCCCCTCTAAGGAGAATTTATTTTCTCGAAAATTTTTCCTCAAATGAAGATATTTCAGATTCACACATTTAAAAAGAATTGAAATGTTTTCTAAACCTTTCAAGCTTTACATAAGAAGATATGAAATAGATAAGAATTCAATGGAGATATGCAGAACTTTGTCTAGAACTACAAGGACTGTAAGAGGAAAAGACATACCAAGGAGTACTATATTCAGTCTTCTAAACTTGTGAGAATTACAAGGTTCAGTTTTGAAATATCCCTAGCTAGAATTATTTGTCACTTCAGTTAGTAATGTTAGAACTGACTATGACTATTTATACCAAACTGTCCAGTAACAGATACGCAATTATTACAGCAAGTGTGGTTGATTTTTTTAATATTCCACTTAAAAATTGGGGGGTAATTTTTGTTACAGTTTATTCTTGGTGCTATATCTCCATCTTCTAGGAGTTAGCGTTCCTGGACCAATTCCTTCCCCTTTATTTCCATCAGGCTATCTATCCATCCATCGACCCATTATTATTACCTTATAACATATTAGCCTTATCAAAATAAATGTCACCCTTCAGAGTTAATCTCTCTCTTCACCTAGTATAAATACACAATGATATGTAAGCTATATATAAACTTTTCCTTCTTAGAATCCTAAAGTTCTTTGTGAACACACCTTTCAAATTCACCTTCAGGTCCACTATTCAAATAGTCAAGTGCACTTGATGTACCAATCCTCAAAGAGAAAAGGGGAATGAAGATTCTCTTTTCCAGAAGTGAAACATGCTCTTTATTCATCACATTCAGCTGATAGAGCCTTGATGAGCAAGAGATCAGAGCAAGGACTTTGCTTCAGTTTCTCAGAGAATTGCCACCTGTTCTTATTCATTTAAAATAAATGTTAGTCATCAGCTCTTTTATTTAAACATTTCTGCAGATTTTTTTTTAAAAAGCTGAATATACCATGATTAATTCTTCCAGTGAATATCAAGTGTAATCAATAATGCTGGTGTGTTGCCTGTTGAATAGTGTTTCATATGAGAGAGAGATTGATTGATTGCCTGGACAGCAATTTATTTGGGACTATAAAAATGACCATGTAACCAGAAACATTTGGTTAATTTTCAACCTTTTTGTTATTTTTTAGCAAATGAAACCGTCTGTTTAATCTTAGAACAGACTAACTTAAATAACATCATTGCTGAGCAAGTTTTCCCATTCCCACCAATGAAATGAAACAGGAGCAAAAGATGCCACTTTATGTTTTGTGTTGTTGAATATCAATTAATAATAGTCAATGAAGTAAAGAGAGGGTGAATAACGTCACACTGTGTTTCCTGTTATTGAATGTTAATAAGGAGAGAGAAACAGAAAGCTGTATGGGCTTCATAAAATGTGTTCAAGCCTTTGCTATAGCTCTTTTTAGTCATTATTAAGGATATTATATTCACCACTTAAGAGATAATAATAAACCCTGCCCTTCGATTCTGTGATGTAAACCTGGGGGGGGGGGGGAGGTTCCATATGAACCACATGGTTTTCTGCACTGAAGAGGTCTTAGTACATACATCTGTAAACATTATGGCTTCTATGCAAACCTGAACCATGCTAGCACAGTGATGTCATTTCAGCATAGGGAAGGTATGTATAGCTCACATATGAATGCAACTGGTTTGATAAACTGAATAGGGGTCACAGTGTTTAACATAGAGTTTACTGTTTGCTCATATTTACATAAGCTTGAAATAAAGAAAAACGTGCTATGATAATAGTAAATCCAGCCTCATGATAATAAGTGGACCTATCAGGCGTCAGCAGCAATTTTTAAAATGGATTTAAAACTATTCCACAGTCCCACTATGCATCATTTTTAAATTAGAACAGGTGATGAATTACAATTGTGGTAAAAAGCTTGGGAAAACCAAAATCAGAAATATTAAAATAAAATTAAAATGTTTCTAGCTAAACTTTCAGATATATGTTCCTGGATAAAACAATAATGCTCAGTATCAGCAGCTGGAAGGGAGGGATAAACAAACAGGCACATATATGTGTGCATAAATATGTAGATATATATACATACATGGAGACTTATATGCATACACAGTATATATGTGCATGCATACATGCACATATACTACATGCGCAAACATATTCCAAAAGTGTAACAATAGCAGACAGTTTGTTCAGACTAGCTAAAACGCCAAAGGTTGTTTTTTGGAAATATTTCTTCTGTGGAGTCTTTGCTATTCTCTTGCTTGATTGTTTGCTTGCAGATGTTTTGTTGCCCAGCTAGGCAACATCTTCAGTGCTAGAAGGGAGTGGGATTTGCCCTCTGTTTATATACAGTAACTTCTTATTTTATTTATTATTTATTTACTTATTATTCAAATTTTGCTACCACCCATCTCCCCCAAAAGAGGGACAAACTTCTTCTATTTATATACAGATACTTCTTCTTTCTAGTACATTACCAGTGGTGTATTGGCAGTTTTTACAAATTATATAAACCAGGGTTTTTAAATTTTGGTTTTTAGAAGGACATTGATGGCTTCATGCCAGCACTATGATACACATACAGTAGCTGCGGCTCTGAGTGAAGATGGATGCTTTCTCTGGGTTCTAATAAACAGGGCTTTTGTAGAAAAAATTGACCTCTATGTGTGTGATAGGATGGCCTGATTAATTGATTATGTGCCATCAAGTTGTTTTTGACTCCTAGCGATTACATAGATAAATTTGTATGGCCTGCCAGATCATATCTGGAGCTTTTCTGTCCCTGGTGTATACTATCACCATTGACCATGTTTCAAATAATAATTTATCCTTTTTCAGAGTCTTTGGAACAAATTTTTTCAGGACAAAGAACTTCGAGGAATGATTGAACAAGATGTAAAACGAACGTAAGCATTATTGTTAAACTTTTTATAACATTTTATTTCTGTACAGTACCTTTCCCAATTTTGTGCTCTTTAGATGTGGACAGTTTTAACTGCCAAAATTCAGTCAGCATTCAGAGGGGACCAGTTTGAAGAAAAACTTTGGCCTACAGGTCATATCATAGCACTAAAAGCTGTATGCTTTTCCTTCTTGGCCCAAAAGAACAGCAGCTTCAGATCAGATGCTACTTCCTCATAACTTACATACATGGTTTCAGTGGAACAGTTGCAGGCAATCTGTTTTGGTTAGTGGAATCATTAGGGATTTTAAAAACATGTATTTTTTTAAAATTGATGCCATCAGAAGCCTGGCTTTTCCTAAAATGGCTTCCATGAAGGATTAAGAGTATGGATGGTGATAAAACATCCACTTCCCAGAACATAAACTGGTGTTTTTCTCCCAATCCACTGCAACTTTCCTATCTCCTAGTTCCTCTTTACTACCCCAGTTTAGCATAACACTTTTTCTGTCAGTCATTTTTATTTTGTTTGGGTTTACATACAGTTTACTGTAGAAGTTGACATTTTATGTAGCATATCCACTTCCAATTTGTCTTTTGAAAGCCTAAAAATTATTAAAATCAGATGAGGCAGAGATGCTGGGAGAGACCCACATATTCATTGTTGCTCAGAGCACCAGATTGCCTATCCTGCATGGCCAAACTTTTTTTTATTTTCTAATTTGCCTTTTCACGTAATTGGATTTATTATAAATCAGTACTATATGTTGCATTAAAATATAATTATATGTATTTTTAAAAGTTTCTGTGAGAAAGAAAAAAAAGAATGAGAGGAACTCACAGATCTTGTGATTAAATTATGTTTATAATACAAGATTGAACAGATGATTTTCTGTAATTCTTAACACTTAATCAATAAAAAGTGATGTGTAATTAGTGAGAAATGTCATTCATCTAGAGGAATTTAGCATTGCTATTTTTGTGGATAACTTTCCTACTGTCAAAGATGCCTTCTTTAAATATTCCTTATTATCATTGTGAATGTACTTTCATCTCCGTAGCCCTGGGTCATTCCTGTTAAGGAACTTATCAAAGCTAGAATTCAGTTCCGGAAAATATTTTGTCAGAGATAGAACTCTGATTGCATTAAGTAATTCCAATTAAGCTCCATTACTATTTATTTAGCATCTTACTATTATGATTAAAGCAAAATCCTATACTGAAATTTGGGATAATAAAATAGTTCCTATGGATTTTAAAATGCAACTCAGTGTGATACCTTTTTCCATTTATAGAATTAATAGGCAAAAAAAGAAAAAAAACAAAGCAAAACAATGCCCAGGAATTATTTACATTCTTTATTACTTTATTTTGTGTGCCTGTACCCTAGCTGAATTTTCAGATACATTTATGCTGTTAGATGTATAATTAAAATCTGAGTATGCTTTCATGTAAATGTTCGCAGATGGTAATTTTTGTTTTTAAAAGGGAACAGTTCAGAATGTTTAAGATTATATAAATATCTAAGTTATAATTGGGGAATTAAAATTTGAATAGGGATAGTTTTGCTAGTTTTAGAGCCATTGTAAAAATATTGCACTTTTACTTTGGCAAAGGGCATGATATGTTTAGGAAAAATGTGTTCTTCTTTTTAAAAACTGCTAGTAAATTAAAAATCTTGTACATCCATGTTAGGTGGTCGCTTATTGCCAGTTGAATGGGTTACTCTTTACATTTCTATTTCTAGCATTATGTTTTCCTTGCTAGTCTAGATTAGAATGACTAAAACTTAGAGAAAATGCAGGTGGAAGAGAATAAATATCTGTGCAGTTCTCAGCTCCTTCCTAGCATTCAGGACTTCCAAAGTGAAATGAGTAATAATGGTTCTCATTACATCTTCCACTTTGCTCTTTGATCTTTTTATTCCTTGTTGCAGCAAGTACAATTGATTTCGGCTAAACTTGCTTCCATATTATTGTAAACAGGTTGTCATCATTCTGTATTGGAGCATCAGAGAAATTTCTTCTTCATTGCTATTTTTAAGCTTTAACTCAGGTAACTCACCACCAGGAATCCATATGGAGTATGGTGATAGTATAAAATAAGGTGCAATTTCGATACACAGGTGTTATCTATAGCAGAAATGTGTGAATTGGCAGAGCATTCTGAATGAGTAGTGGAACATTGGGGCTTCATTGAGTAAAAAGGATGAAATGTAATAATTAGAATCCTATTGTCTAATAATTAGAATCAAGAAAATACAGACAGTTTTTTGAGCTTTGTAGTCTATATTAGTGACTTTGTTTTATTCAGGTTTCCTGAAATGCAGTATTTCCAGGAAGAAAATGTAAGAAAAATTCTTACAGATGTTCTGTTCTGTTACGCTCGGGAAAATGAACAGTTACTTTATAAACAGGTAATGAAATGTATTATACAGGTGACACACCTTGCCTCAATATTTTTCCCTATACTTCAGACAATTGATTGAACTGCAAGATAGGTTTTATCATTATAAATTGGGTATAAAGTGAGACAAAGAAAAAACACTTGTTAGCTGTGTGGTAAAGAAAACAAGCCATTCATGCAAGATATACTTCCCACTGATGGTAAGGCACTCCTCCAAATTGTTTTCAGTGCTCCTGAAACTTTTTTTTCCATCTTTTTAAAAGTCACAAACTCTTGGGCAAGATCATGGGCTGGATGTAGAAGCCTGATAATCTGGGCTGGCCCTCCTGACCAGAAGTTTCTCCAGGCCTGTTTTATGGGGAGTCCAACTCCATCAAAATATTTGAGTGCCAACATGATAAATCATCCATCTGCCTTTCAGTATTTAATTTAGGGACTGGGAAACCCAACCTAGAGAGGCCGGACCTTCTTCCTGGCCACACATCAGTCTGACTCTGGGTGTGTGTTTGGCCTCTGAGACTTTAACGCCCCCTATTCACAAGAAGCAAATCCCTCCAAGGACATTTGGGGAGCATAATCCTATATTATCCGCATGGTGCTCCAGAGGAAACCTTCCTTTCAGATGGGGGACAAATGACGGGTTGTGAGCCCATGATGCATCCTACAGAAATACCAGGAGGAATTGAATTTCTTTTCCAAAGTAATCAGGAATCTCTGCTGCAACCATTTGGGAAACAAGGAAAGCATATATGGGGGGTTGTCCATTTAATTTAGTTTATGGGTTGTCATTTGGTTATTCATTCTGGATGTTGTTTGTACTTTCTCAATAAAAGAAAAGTCCAGTGCCATTTGTATACTGATGATATTTCCCTCCAAATACCAGAACAATGCATGGGTTTATTGAAGTTTTAAAGTTTAAAGATGAAAAAGACTATGACCTGCAGGCTCTCTTCATTGCCAAAAATCAGTTGATTCCCACAGTTTTAAATGCATTAAAGCTGTAGATACTAAAATAGGCTTGAAATAGGTTAAGAAAGTTAAGGTCCCATCTCAACCAGGAAGAAAATAAAACATAAAATCCCATCCTTGCCTACTGTAACAATCTCCCCCACACAAATTAAGTATGAGCTGCAGCTACAAAACAATTATCCCTCCCTTAAATAATACAGAATGACTGAAATATGGTGCATATAATTCTCAGGCAAAGGAACCCTTCCAAAATTTATTGTGGTCAGTGGTATGGTATCACAAAGTCCAGAATAATTAGTAGATCACATTTTCATCCTCCTGTGTTTTGGGAGATTCTGCTATCCTCTATTGCTCACTCTTTCCTGGAAGAGCATATTTAGACAAAAAGAGTAGCAGTCAGCATCATCACTCTTTCTACCTCACCAAATAGGACAAATCCCCATATAAAAAAATAAGAAAAGAACATCTGCTAAAATGAACAACTGATCTAAGTTGGATATGCTTTATTGTATGAGGACTGCATGTTTAGTCAGATCAATTTTTTTTAAAAAAAACTTTTCAATTTCCTCACAAGCTGTTAAAACTTATTTTGTACTAGGTGACCTGTTTAAAATAGACCATATTGTTAATAGTTAAGGGATTTTATTGAATGAATGAGACTGTTATGTTGCAGAATGTCTTGCTGAGTTAACTGAAGCTGCAGAGATTATAAAAATGGTAATAATGAACTTTGACTGACTGGTGCCTCTGCTTTAATAAAGACTGCTTGGTAGGCTAAATGAACATCAGCAGATAAAGGACAGATTCATTTTTGTGATCCTACTTGCTAAGAAAGAAATAAAATGTTTTTAAGCTGTTTTTGATTTCAATAATTTTTAAACTTGAAATCAATAAAATTTCAAATTATTCAAATAATTGTAGTAAATTTCATATACTTTCCATAGGTTGTAATGTTTAATGTTTCTAAATTTGTAATAATTGCAATTTCAATTGTTGCTTGAATTCTTTTTAATACAACTCTCTGCAAAAGTTTATGCATCCTCCCTTGTTGAAATGTTTCTTACAGTTGAAATTGCTAGCTGGAAGCCTACAGCTATTTTTTTAAAAGCCTTTGCTTTGTAAGAGTGAATTATTTTCATTTCTACATGCTCAGAGTGATGCTTAGAGGAGCTCCTGGTTGTTGAAAATAAACAAAACTGCAGTCACAATCTGAGTGGAAAGAGAGGTCAGAGTATTTGTTCACCTGTGGAATTCTCTTTCCTTGGTTAATTTTAGGCCTAAGGCTAAAAGGTGATTGAGCCTAATTTTCGGCTCAATCACCTTTTGGAGCATTATTAACAGCCTTATAGTAAAAGAAAAGCCCCAAACAACTGGAAGGAACAAATATAGCAGATATAGAACAAACTTCTGTATCTGCCATATTTGCTGTTTTCTTATTTTGAATCTGTAAACAACCTTACATAAATAGCAAATATATATTCAAATTTGCAGGAAATTGTTTAATTTTGTGCTAAATTAAATTGTTTTGGCGTGTTACTATGTTTTTATTTTGTTGGAAAAGTACTTTCCAACAAAGTTTAGATTTATTTTCTTAATTGTATCTGAAGGATACTCCTAGGTATTAACATTAAGTAGAATCAGTAGCTATTTTCTTGTATCAAATCTACAAGTAAAGGATCTCTCTGCCAAACTCTTTTGGGATATAACTCCCACATAGACACACTTATTGCAACGTTATTGGCAGTTGTATAGCCTTAAAATATATTTGTCTCTAAAAAAGATTTAAGTTAACTAAATGAAGTCTTGCATCACGTCAAATTACAGCATCAAGTAAAATTACAGCTCTAAATTTGAAGGATTAACCCATATATGTTGAGAATAAAGTTCATAATTTTTATACATAGCTAATTGTTCCCAAATCTTACCTATATCAGTTGGAATATTTGATTTACTAAACCTTTTGAAATTATGGTCACCCAAAGCAGTATATTTCATTTCCAGCAAGTCTTCCTTCTCTAAGCATCATTAAGTATTTGAGAGGTTCCTGAAATTAAGAAAGAAAGAATAGTACAATGAAGACATTGTATTCCAATACACAGAGTTTAACTAATAAGAAAGAAGCCAGACTGAACTATCATTGAAATTTTAAGCTTATAACACCTTTCTTTACATCTAACATTGCGTTCTGGCTATTGTGCCAAGAATTTTATATGGAAGAAACAAAAACTCTAATCCCATTTCCATATTTCCTTTTTCCATTTTACATAACTCTCTTGATTCATTGATCAGTGGAACTACTAAAATGGCCCAAACTCCATCCTGATACCCTCTTTCTACTGACCCAGAAGTAAATGTAATATGTCAAAATCAGTATAGAACTTGAGCCAAAACAAGTGTGAAAGATTTAAGCAAGTAAAGCTAATGATCACAGAAAAGTTTCTAATGTACTTGATCATTGTTTGAACTAATCAGTAATGAATAGTATCTCTTTAGTTTCTGCAGGGTCAAGCTTTGTTTTTTAACAATGCTTTGATTCTCATGGGAATTGTAAGATATAGATACCCAATAGTAACTGATTTTTGCTTTGGAAGATTTATCCTGTATAATAGCTTGTCTGCTTGTAAGCAGTTTTTTCCAAAGTGACCTCAAGACATTGTTTTACAACTGAGCATGTAAGTTATTGGCAAAAGGAAGACTTAAAGAAAGACTCATCTACTCTTATATTCAAAGGAAGTGAGTAGCATTGCAGCCTAATTATAACATATACTTTAAGGTAAAGGTAAAGGTAAAGGTTTCCCTTGACGTAAAGTCCAGTCGTGTCCGACTCTAGGGGGCGGTGCTCATCTCCGTTTCTAAGCCTTGGAGCCGGCGTTGTCCCTAAGGACCCGTCCATGGTCATGTGGCCGGCATGACTCACAGAACGCCGTTACCTTCCCGCCGAAGCGGTACCAATTAATCTACTCACATTTGCATGTTTTCGAACTGCTTGGTGTGCAGGAGCTGGGACGAGCAACGGGAGCTCACCCCGCCGCGCGGTTTCGAACCGCCAACCTTCCGATCGGCAGCTCAGCGGTTTAACCCGCAGCGCCACCGCGTCCCTTATACTTTAAAGTTAACAATTTTATTTTAAAAAATCACAATAAAACAACAACAACGATAATATAAAATAAAAGGAACTATTATCAATAAAAGCAATACAGCTGATAATAAAAGGGAAAACTAACAGCAGAAATAAAACAGAAAAAATGTCTACAGTACCTGCATTAATATAGTTCTTGAATACCTGGGAGTATAACAAAAACAAGAACAAAGTTCTTCAAGTCATGCCAAAACTACAATATCATAGTTTCCAAGCAACCCTTTCTTAGACACATTCTACAGATGGATGCTATCAGTACTGAAAAATCTCTCTCATCCTTTCAGTTGGTGCAATGTTTTGAAAGGAACTAGGAACCAAGTAGGTGAATATGGGAAGAGATACTCCTTCCATTTAACTAATCTGCTTGGACTATGATTTCCAGACTGTTTTCAGCGGCAGCGCTGTGCATTGCAGATAGGGTCATATTTGGAACACAAGATCATCCCCAAACTACAAACCTGATCCATGACTCTTCAGCCCTTACCTCCGCATAACTCTTCCCAATACTTTCACATAAATACCGAAAATCATGAGTAATAAGAACTTAAGACATGGCCCATAGGATCAAACTTATTTAGTCAGTCAGTCAATGTCACAGAGTGGTCAACCAAGTGGATTCAAGCAGCATACAGGCATGGATGTTGACATGCTTCAATGCTGATAGGATTTTGAAATAGATCTAAATGAAAATGCTTAGTGGTGAACTGTAATCTGTTTGTACTTTTCTATTTTAAAATGTGATGATTTTTCCATTTATTTGAGAAGAAATACCTGGCTAAAATGTAATCTATACTAGAACCATTCAACTGTAATCATTAATACAGAATTGACAAATTCTGATACATGAGACAAAACCTAGAGTTTTCTTTTTAATTGTAGGGAATGCATGAACTGTTAGCACCTATTGTCTTTATTCTGCACTGTGACCACCAAGCTTTTCTACATGCGAGTGAAGCAGCACAACCAAGGTAGGCACCTTAGATTTTTTTTCATACAAAATATATTGCTATTAAAATAGTACAGGTAGTCTTCACTTAACGACCACAATTGAGCCCAGATTTTCAGTTGTAAGTCATAACAGTTGTTAAGAGAGTCCAGACACATTTTTACAACCTTTTTTTTACTGCGGTTGTTAAACAAATCACAGTGGTCATTAAGTGATTCAAGATTGGGCCTTGTGGTTTCCTTCAGTTGTTCAGTGAATGGCGCAGTTGTTAAGTGAACCAGGAGTTACTTTGCAGTACTCTGGGGGACAGAGTGTGATAGTCATATGTTTTCCACCAAAACATGACTATGGAAATGCTTCTGTGGCTACACTAGTATTATTTTCAGTTAATATTACTGTTATTTTCAACTAATATTACTGTTATATTTCAACTAATACTGATTATTAAAAACGTTTACTGTAAGGTCTTCATTGGAATCTTTGTTCTACAGTACAGTACTAAACAGATTCAAAGGTACTGTACAGTACTGTAACTTTTTTCCTGCTGTAGTAAACTCTGCAGCTTTTGTTACTCTGCAGTCTGTATATAAATCTGATTTTTATAAAACAACTGTTTTAAAAACAGTAAACCAGCATTCAGTATTGTTAAATATAATTAAACATTAGGCAGAGGATGGCACATGCATGCCACCATACAAAGCTCTCCTTATGTTAAACAAAAACTGGAAAAAATTAAAGACAAGCATAAGTCAATACAGTATTGTATAGAAAAAGTAACTTACCTTTCCTGTACAATAAGGCACACACAAGGCTCCATCTTGTTGTTGTTCAGTCGTTGTCATGTCCGACTCTTCGTGACCCCATGGACCATAGCACACCAGGCCTTTCTTTTCTCCACTGTCTCCTGGAGCTTACTCAAATTCATGTTCTTTGCATCGGTGATGCTATCTAAACCATCTCATTCTTTGCTGTCCCCTTCTCCTTTTGCCTTCAGTCTTTCCTAGCATCAGGGTCTTTTCCAGTGAGTCCTCTCTTCGCATTAGGTGGCCAAAGTATTTGAGCTTCAGCTTCAGTATCTGTCCTTCCAATGAACAGTCAGGGTTGATTTCCTATAGGATTGACTGATTTGACCTCCTTGCAGTCCAAGGGACTCTTAAGATTCTTCTCCAGCACCACAGTTCTAAAGCATCAATTTTTCCGTGCTCAGCCTTCCTTATGGTCCAACTCTCACAGCCATACATTACTACTGGGAAAACCATAGCTTTGATTATATGGACCTTTGTCGGCAAGGTGATGTCTCTACTTTTTAATATGCTATCTAGGTTTGTTATAGCTTTCCTCCCAAGGAGCAAGCGTCTTTTAATTTCATGGCTACAGTCACTGTCTGCAGTGATCTTGGAGCCCAAGAAAATAAAATCTCTCGCTGCTTTCATTTCTTCCCCTTCTATTTGCCAGGAAGTGATGGGACCAGATGCCATGATCTTAGTTTTTTTAATATTGAGTTTCAAGCCAGCTTTTGCACTCTCCTCTTTCACCCTCATCAAGAGCCTCTTTAGTTCTTCTTCACTTTCTGCCATTAGGATGGTATCGTCCGCATATCTGTGGTTGTTGATGTTTCTCCCAGCAATCTTAATTCCGGCTTGTGATTCATCCAGCTCGGCATTTCTCATGATGTACTCTGCATATAAGTTAAATAAGCAGGTTGACAAAATACAGCCTTGTCGTATGCCTTTCCCACTTTTGAACCAATGGGTTGTCCCATGTCTGGTTCTAACTGTTGCTTCCTGACCCAAGTAGGAAGGAGACAGGTAAGGTGGTCCGGTACTCCCATCTCTTTAAGAATTTGCCACAGTTTGTTGTGATCCACACAATCAAAGGCTTTAGCGTAATCAGTGAAGCAGAAGTAGATGTTTTTCTGGAACTCTCTTGCTTTCTCCATGATCAGCAAATGTTGGCAATTTGATCTCTAGTTCCTCTGCCTCTTCAAAACCCAGCTCGTACTTCTGGTAGTTCTCCGTTTATATATTGCTAAAGCCTAGCTTGTAGGATTTTGAGCATAACCTTGCTAGCATGTGAAATGAGCATAATTGTACAGTAGTTTGAACATTCTTTGGCATTGCCCTTCCTTGGAATTGGAACGTAAACTGACCTTTTCCAATCCTGTGGCCACTGTTGAGTTTTCCAAATTAGTTGGAATATTGAGTACAGCACTTTAACACCATCATCTTTTAGGATTTTAAATAGCTCAGCTGGAATACTGTTATCTCTGCTAGCTTTGTTGTTAGTAATGCTTCCTAAGGCCCACTTGACTTCACTCTCTAGGATGTCTGGCTCAAGGTCAGTGACCACACCATTGTGGTTATCAGGGACATTAAGATCTTCCTTGTATAGTTCTTCTGTATATTCTTGCCACCTCTTCTTAATCTCTTCTGCTTCTGTTAGGTCCCTGCCTTTTTTGTCCTTTATCATGCCCATCTTTGCACAAAACGTTCTCTTGATATCTCCAATTTTCTTGAAGAGATCTCTAATCTTCCCCATTCTATTGTTTTCCTCAATTTCTTTGCATTGTTCATCTAAGAAGGCCTTTTTATCTCTACTTGCTATTCTCTGGAAATCTGCATTCAGTTGGTTGTATTTTGTATGTTAGCTTTTGTCAGAACCAAGCTTGCCTCTGACTCGGAAAGTGAAACTAATTCCGAGTCAGAGGAGGAATTGGAAACTTGCCGCACTGAAATCAGAGAAACGAAACTCCAGCATGACTCAGCAGAGCGGGAAGAACTTACAACGTTGGTTGTGTGAAATCCAAAGGAGGATTTGAAAACGCCAATCAGCGCGCACCAGAGACAGGCTGAAAAGGAGGAGGCAGCTTGATTGGCTGCAGGAGACTCTGAGCGTGCCAAATAGAGGGATAAAAGGCAGCCAAGCAGACAGTGAGTTGCTAGAGACAACCGATCCTCTAACTCTGCAGCTTCGGGAGAAGAGTCCTTACTGGTATCGGAGTCAGCGTCTGTGGCCAAAGAGGAACCAGCGCTCAAGCTTCATTCCAAAGATGGATTGAATCCTACTTCTGCTGCCAGCAAGGAGGCAGAGTCAGCCATGCCCAGCAGCCTCCATCTTGCTTCTAGCCATGAATCTCCATGATAACCTCAGCAGAAGGAGTTGGTTTCAGCTTCCCAGCACTGCCATTGTCCACCATTGACTGCAGGAGACTCTGAGCGTGCCAAATAGAGGGATAAAAGGCATTTTTGTCCTTGTCCACCATTGTATGTGACCACGCTTTGCAGACTCCAGCATGTTCTGCAGTTTCACACCTATCCTGTTTGGGATCTGGAGTCATGGACTATGAGGTCCTTTCAGCCAAGTCCAGCCTAGTCCCAAGTTCCAAGCCTTGCTCCAGATCTCCAGTCCAGAGAATCCCGCCTAGTCCAGGGCTTCCAGCCAAGTCCAGCCTAATTCCCAGTTCCAAGCCTTGCTCCAGGTCTCCACTCCAGATAATCCAGCCGAGTCCAGAGCCTTCTAGCTGAGTCCAGCCGAGATCCAAGTTCCAAGTCTTGCTCCAAGTCTCCAGTCCAGAGGTTCCAGTCCAGTCCGGGATTTCCAGCCGAGCCCAGCCCTGTTCCGGTTTCACGCCTTGTCTTCAAGTCTTCAGTTCAGAGTAATCAGTCTAGTCCAGAACCCCCAGCAGAGTCTAACCTTGCTCTGAGTTTGAGTCCTGCTCCAAGCTTCCAGCTCATCTCTGCTGTTTGTAGTCCTGTTCCAGGTCCAGTGAGTCAGAGATTCAGTGTCAGCATCGTTCCAGTACTGTTCCAGTTCAAGAACTGTTGCCTCCAGCCTTCGTGTACCAGTCAGCCCAGTTGGGCTTGTTTAAGCCAGTTTTGCATTCTAAGGACTTATTGTAAATAGTTATTAATGAAGAATATTCTTGAGAACCGGTCTGGTGCTTAGTCTGAACAGCACACCATTCTCCCTTGCTTTTCGCTTTTCTCCTTTCCTCAGCTATTAGTAAAGCCTCATCAGACAGCCATTTTGCTTTCTTGCATTTCTTTTTCTTTGGGATGGTTTTAGTTGCTGCCTCCTGTACAATGTTACGAACTTCTGTCCATAGTTCTTCAGGCACTCTGTCTACCAGATCTAGTCCCTTAAATCTGTTCATCACCTCCACTGTATATTCATAAGGGATATGATTTAGGTCATATCTGAATGGTCTAGTGCTTTTCCCTACGTTCTTCAATTTAAGCCTGAATTTTGCAATAAGAAGTTCTTGATCTGAGCCACAGTCAGCTCCAGGTCTTGTTTTTACTGACTGTATAGAGCTGCTCCATCTTTGGCTCCAAAGTACGTAATCAATCTGATTTCGGTATTGGCCATCTGGCAGCTCCCTCTACTGGCTGCTAAATCACAGGAAGTAGTGCAACCACATGACTGGGCCTACTGCCTCAGAAATCCAGCGTCATAAGCCTGAAGGACTTCTTGGTACCAAAGGGCTGTCATGTGACTCAAAATGGCCCCCACTTCCAGGATCCGGGTCACGTAATCACAGAGGCATTGTGAGGGTTGTAATTTTGGGCTCCAGTCGGAAATCTACTTTTGTAACTTTGAATGGCCTTTAAGCAGCCAGTCAGTAAGTGAAGACTACCTATATATGCAAATGGAACTCCAAAGGTAGTATCTGTTGCACATGGTCATTGCCTAAAGCTATTATATTTGAAGAATGATATAATCACAGATGAATGTATTTTAGCTTGGATGGATCTGTCCAAAGTCCGAAACTATGTAATTCCTGTGTTGGTTACTTCTATTATCATTGTCAGATTTGATAGTTAGTAAATACTAATGCTAATGTTGGTGAATGCAGTTTTTGTCTTTAAGTCTTAAATACAGGTAAATACACTTTATATCCAAATTTAATATGTTGTTGTTTGGATTTCATGTTAAATAAACATATGAATGTAAATTTATTTTAAAATATGTCACTTAATGTTAATAACTGGTATGTTCAAGAAGAGACCCTTCATTTCACAGGTAAACTGAATATATAAATATTCAAATAAATAATTAGATGTGAATTACTTCATAAGTGCTTTCATTCTTAGTCCTCAGAATAAAGAGTTTAGATATAATCTGTAAAGAGGTATCTGTTGAAACTGCTTAGTATTGCTCATCATATTTTGTAGAAATCCTTTTCCATTTATACTTAGCATCTAGGAGTCTTAATTATGCTCACTTTTGATAACAATATTTAATACAATATATCAAGAGAACTGTTACTTGATGGGATGATATAGGTTTACTTTTTATACAACTTCTGTATATTCAGTTAATTCTTTTTAATTAGATGATTCATTTTAGGGAGAAACCCAGTATCAAATATAGGCAGTGGGAACAATATAAGTGCAGGAGTTCTTCCTTGATAAATTAGTGTTTAACATCAGATTTTACATTGGGGTATTTGGAAACAGAAAGTAAAGTGACACCTTTTTAGGCAGTTGACATCATTGGATTATCTCATGCAATGTTGCAGGGACCCCAAAATGGCTGCCATTTTGCAAGATTGCTAAATCCTGTGAGATTTCAGGGATTTCACTCTTTCGAATACCAAACTCTTGCATATATGCCGCACCTTCCTTTAATGGTTCAGGCAACATACATGGTTGTTTTAGTCATGCAAAGTTGTCAACATTTGGAATTACTAACACATGTTCACTGATTCTCAACCACCTGAAACAGAAGATCAGTAATGACCATCAGAGCATTGTTCTGTAATGTCAGTGAGGATTATTGTAATAATATATAGAACAATATATAGAACAAAGCCTTGCTAAATGAAATCTTATCTATATTGGGGCAGATGCTATTTCCTAAATAATTAGGAAATAGCTGGCATCTTGCCACTCCTGGCAAAGTAGAAATAATCTCTACATACATGTGAGCTGATAGTTACACAATTTACTTGCTGTGCTGGGTTATCTACTCTTCCCAAAAATCAATCAGCACACAAGAGCTCTTTTCCTGAAGCAAAGGGTTCTGTAGACAACAGCAAGAAGGGAGAATCTCCAAGACCTGAGTTACTTTCCATGCACAGCTGTATGAAACTTGGCTAATGGTTGCAGGATCTAATGGGGAAAAAAGTGTCAAGTTTCTCAGTGGTGCATTCACTGTGCAGGTTATCCTCCTCCTTTCATATTCGAGTTGTAACCACATAAGAAAATGGACAGAGGCATTGTCACTGATTAATTGCTGCTAAAATGTGATAAAAATAAATTCTGTTAAAATAAAATACTGTTTTAATATTGTATTTCACCAATAAGCTTTTTGTTTGTTTGTTTGTTTTCAACAAACAGTGATCAATTATTCTAGATCAACTGTATTGGAATAATACATTGTGGCATTCAGTAATTTGTTATTTCGAATAATTAGATAGTTCCTTCATTGTTTTGCAGACAAGGCAGCTAGTTTGTTTCTCATCTATAGGCAGACTGATCTATAGAGAGAGTAAAGACTCCATTTGTCTAAACAAGAATTATAATTTTAATTATAAAGGCTAGTTTTACTTAGCTTGCATTTCTCCTATAAGTTAGTTAAGGAAACTTCCAGAAATAATGTTTAAATATGTATGTGTATTTGTTTTTTTTCCAGTGAGGAAATGAACGTACTTTTGAATCCTGAATACCTGGAGCACGATGCATAGTATGTTCAGTAATTTTCACTTGTTCTTATATTTATGTACCTGATTATTGTAATTATCATTCTTATGAAATAATGTAATTTCTTTCAGTGCAATGTTCACTCATCTAATGAAAACAGCAGAACATTGGTTTTCAACCTATGAACATGACAGTCAAAAGGTACCTTTCATAAGTAAAAAATATTTTTAAAATTAATTCAGTATAATTATTGAATGAGAGTAAATAATGCCATTTTTAAAATATGTTGTAACAACATCTTTGAAGATGTCTTGGGCAACTTAAAATTTTCATGGTAAACAATTAAATTTTATAGTTCCATATTCTTTTGTGGCTATTGTACCACATCAAAACAAAACTGCATTAGTCTTTTTGAGACAGATCAATAATCTGATCAGATCCAGTATGTCACTGTGCTGTTTATTTATTTATGCAATTTATACAATTTATAGGCTGCCCTACTCCCAGAACTCTGGGCAGCTTACAATTAATAAAAATTTGTTTTTTTATTTTTTATTAAAATAAATATTAAAATAAATAAATATTAAAAATTGTTACAAAAGACAAAACAAAATAGGAATCCAACACAACATATAACCAGAAAAGAAACCCATCCAAAGATCTCACCTTTCATTCTGCCCCAAAGCCTAGGAAAATAGCCAGGTCTTTAATAGTCATCAGGATGGGAGCCATATGGATCTCTGGGGAGTTATCATTCCACAAGGCAGGTGCTGTGACAAAGATGTTTCCTGGGTCCCACAAGACGACACTGTCTAAATGATGGGACCTGGAGTGCATCCACTCTGCCTGATCGCATCAGATGGGCAGAAACAACTGGAAAAAGGTTGTCTCTCTCATAATCAGGTCCTATGCCATGAAGGGCTTAAAAGGTGATAACTTGCACCTTGAATTGCACAACAGCCTCACAGAGGTTCCTGTGACTCATCCTTCATCAGCAGGAAACGAGTCACTTTAAACAGGGCCGTCAGGTGATTATCATTAGAAATAATAAGAGTGGAGAAATAACTGTGTTCACCACCCTTATTGCTGCAATGTGATCCCAACTACGCACCTTGCTCGTGTTCAGTCAGACTTGGTTTTCATCCTCCTCCATCTGTTCTTCAGACATTTCTTCCGGCACTGCATCTCCCTGAACATCTTGGAAAACCAAGGAGCAGCCTTGGATCGGCACAAAGGGAGAGGTTGCATAGGAAAAATCTGATCCTGGGCCTGGCTACCTGCTCATTCCTTGGCTAAACTAAGGCCTCTGTCAAACTGGGAAAACCTCAAGCTCCTTCTAGAACCCCTCAAGGCCTATAAGTTGCCTGGGACAGGCTGATCGGACACACCGTATCTCACTGAGTGGGAGGGTGGCCCAACAAGCTGAAAAACAAGTAGTTATCTGATCAATTTAAAACGAGAGCATGCCACAACTGCCTGAGACAAAAAACAGATCTAAAGTACAACTCCAGTATGTGTCAGGCTTTCAATAATAATAAGCCACAGATCAGTGGTTGCCATTGAGGCCATGAACTCCTGAAATGCAATAAATTGATGTCCCAAGGACCAGTAGCCTCAGGGTCTCCAAAACCATCCCAACATCAGAATCTAACAAGAGTTGGGGATTAGTCCCAGAGAAAGAAGAAGGTATGAGGGCAATGGCAGAGAGGAGCAAGAGAGAGATCCACTGTTACCTTACTCAAAGCCTCATACACCCACTCAGAATGTGCATTGGAAGGTATACTGGTGCATACTTCAGATAATGGAGCACCAGAAAACTTGTCTATTTCCATCTCTTCACTTGAATTTGAAATTGGATATTATGGAATCCCCTAGCTGCATTTCTAATGTATAATATCATAGCACTTACATGTTTGTATGGAAGGGGACAATCTGCTCTTAATGTTGTTGACTTACCATATTTTGATTGCAGACTTTGTGGATTGATAAATTTAACAATGCCTACTACTTTCTAATCTAGAATCCTAAATGCAAAGTTTTCTTTGTCTTTACAAGAATGTTCAGCTGCAGGGGATATATATTTATGCATCAGCAATCATGATTACTTTTTGTTAAACTTTTGTGTGGGCATCTCAGTTAATAATTCATTTAAATTTATCATTTTTGTTTTTGTCCATTTTTAATAGGAAAAAGATGCTGTGATGACCCCTATTCCATTTGCAAGACCACAAGATTTAGGTCCATCAATAGCTATTGTTGCAAAAGTTAACCAGATCCAAGACCATTTGCTAAAGAAACATGACACTGAGCTCTACATGCATCTGAACAGGCTTGAGATTGCACCACAGATTTATGGACTGTAAGTATTTTGGTTTGATTACTGTTTAAATACAGGAAATGTTAAAATGTTAAATTTAAAGCACATCAACAACTTTCAGTGATGTCCATCTGTCATTTGTGTTCCCTCTACTGTCATATTTCTCGATATATTCCAGAGTTCAAAGCTATCAAAGTTCTGCTAGAGCCAGAGTTGCTTATGCTTTTACTCTTTTTTTTGGGGGGGGGGTATAATAACAACCCCTTACTTCCAAATTTAGACAGACATTTGATGATCAATGGAATAATGTTGGTATATGTGTTTAAGGGACTATAATAGCTGTGATTGCAACAAATCTTACATCAAGAATTGCATTCCCTCATTTCCTCAGGACAGTCTGTGGAGCCATGTGCCTGAAATTCACAGGTTCAGTTCCATAAGCGAAGAGAGCTGCCATCTACTCTACTCTACTCTTTATTTTTCTTTCTGATATATCCTCAGCTTTTGCTTTCATCTTTATACCCATCTCACTTTCGAGTTCTCCATTTAGGCAGTCTCCACCTATATGAAATTAGATGCTAAGTGTTTAAGTTTGCCCACGCCTACCTTGATTTTTTAACATGTCATTAAAATATAGGTTGAAGGGAAAAAGAAGGATTGCACAATTGGCAGCAGGAGTGGATTTATTATTCTTAAGTCCAGGAAACAATTTGCAATGTCCTTCTTCTGTTGTTATTTTTTAGCAAGCAAGCAAGCAAAAAGCCTAGTGTATAAGATAGAAATTCTAGCATTAGCCAGCTGTGTTCTGTTGAAGCATACAGATTCACCTTGCTCATTGCCTATCCCCCCGGCAAAGCAGTACAGATGGCTGCATTAACTGTTAGTGTTCATAGTAAAAATTTTCCAAATAAAACATCATAAGAATTATAAATGAATACAGATTGCATCCTGTATGTATGGTTAATGGCTACTAATGTTTATCTTGCTTAGTATAAAATAATATAATGTTTCACAAATATCAGCATTTTATAATGTTAATTAAAAGTAAAATATTGTGCTCTAATCTCTCTACATAAAGAACATTTTAGTAGGAATAAGATACAGAACAGAGTTAAGGCAAAATTACAGTCTTTAGCAAACATACCCCTATTAAGGTTGAGTAAAATACATAGTACATAGAGTCCTAGTGCCTGTCTTATTTAGATTTTCCAGAAGTTTTGTAAAATGCACACAACAGAATGTATTTTAGTTTATGTTTTCCATGAACCTATATAAATTATGCACCTGGTTCAAAACTATGTTCAGTCAGATAATTAATTGATCGATGTTGGGCCAGTTACAATTTATCAACTTAATCTATTTCATATAGTTATTTTTGTGATAATTAATTTAGAGGAGAGAGCATCATGTATGCCATTTGAGTGCCCAAAGGGGAAATGGCATATAACTCTAAATAAATAAATGATAAAATAGATAGAAAAGTTGTGGTTGAAATGCTAGTACTAACAAATTAGAGTTTAATAAATTGAGTCCACATTGTTCAGATCTGACTCAGACATAATGGTTAGCTGCCATGATTTTGCATTATGGAAATGAATCTGGAACAAGAGATGGACATACCTTTCTTCTAAATTTGCAGTAGAACACAGTTTGTTGTTTCTTCTAAACCAGTGATTGCCAACCTGTAGACTGAAAACCACTGGTGCATGATAGTACTGTAAGTAGTTTATTTAAATAAACAGTTTTAAATGGCCCAAATCTTGGAAGGTGCTATGTTGCTAGCCTCTTGTTTTTGTGAAGGTCATATCTGCCAATCAGATGGTGGGGGTGAAGGTCATTTATCTGCCAATCAGATGGTGGGTGTTGTATACTACCCATAATAACTTTGGGTGGCATACAACATTCAGAAGCTTTCAGTAGTATAGAAGTAGTCTGCAAAGAGGAAGAAAACACTTCTCAGTGAACGTGTTATTTCCTTTGGAAGTGGTTATTGAAAATTGGCATTTAATGGCAGCTTAATGCTCATCCTGATGCCCTCAACACATTTTTATTATTCACTGTTAACCACAAAACATATACAAATGTTTACTCCTCTCCTGAATAAACTGACAGGTGAGATAGGTAGGAAGAAACTATAGTAGCTATGCAGGCATTCATATAAGTAGAGGAAGGTGACAGAAGGCAATGAGATGAATGATGACCATCTGTTGCGTAGGATAATTAATTTTACAATTGGAACTTTATTTACAGATAAGTGCCTAGTGATTTGTAATTTGTCATTAAACTTACCATTGCAACAGAATTTCACTTGAAACTTCAAATGGAGTAATGTATTAATGCTTAGGTCTAGGCATGCTTCAGAAGTGATTCAGAAGTGTTTTAGACCTTGTGCAAGTACAACAATCTCTGCTATTCATTATAGCATGAATGTCTTTCAGATTTCTGCATGAAATCAGAAAGAAGATCCTGCTGCTTCAAAAGGAAACTACTTAGCACAGTTAATGCCTGTGCAAGTTCTGAAACAATTCTGAATTATTTGCAATGTCTGCACAGTCCTAGTGATATAACATCTCTCTGCACAATGAAAAAAGTCTCAGATCTTTTTGTTTCTAATAATAAGTAATATATGGTAATTTTTATCTGTAGTATTGTTAAAACTTAAATAATTTTTTCCTGCAACGAATGTTTGGATTATTTCCTAAATGTTAGTGGAAAAGGATGCTATTCCTGATTCAGAGTGAAAGAGGTGTTTTTGCTAAAAGATTAAGAAGGACAAAGAGATTGTGAAAAGTTTTCATATTTCTATATTCAGTGGTAGTGTAAAATCACAGGGTAACTTAACAGAGTTAGAAGAAGCCCATTTTAATGATCTTATCTAACCCAGTCTAAAAGAGAATATGCACTAGCTAAACCATTCATACTTGATGGCTATCCATTTCAAGACACTTACTATATCTTACCTCATGTTAAGTCAATCTTTCTTGTGTTAAACCCATACCATTATGGTTTTTCTCAGTAAAATGAACAATTGCCAACATTAGTCTAGACTAGCATTTTTCAACCTTGGCAACTTTAAGATATGTGGACTTCAACTCCCAGAATTGATGCTGGGAGTTGAAGTTCACAAATCTTAAAGTTGCCAAGATTGAGAAACACTTGTCTAGAACAATGCCAGTGAGAAGGTAAAGAAAGTCATAACCGTAGAAGAGGGATGAGAGATGAGGAACAGTATTTTTTTCTCCCATACCTTTACATTATTTAGCAAATTCCATCTCATCAATAAATTCCTATCCCCTACAATAAAAAAGGGATAACAAAAATATTTTCCCCTCCCCAGGGAGGTCAGGGGAAACCCTATATTTTCACCTATTCAAACTACTGAGAGACACATGCAGAGAAATGAGAGAGACCAGAGGCAATAAGTATATAACTCAATCTAGCTTGCATCATTTACTTTGGGTGCTATCTGTATGGGAGCTCCACTGCATTATTACTGATGCTCAGTGCAAGCATGGGGGTTCCTGTACATCTACATGTGATCACAGAAGCATGATGAGCAATGAAGTTGTGCAATATTTGAGTTGGGTTGGTGGGTAACCTCTGCCTGGTCCTCTTGCAGTGTGCTGTAGGTGTGCTGCAATAACTTGTAGAGTGTATTTGTGTGTCTGTTTCCAGGTAATGGAAGATGTGAAGAAAGAGTTGAGATTTAGCTGGTTGCATATTGCGCTAAGAGTAAGCACAGTTCATTCGATAATTTACTAAAGGAAATTATCATTCGATAAAGGAATTATGATACTTGTTTTTGTTTCAACAGCATTCAAAACAGCTAAAAAAATTAATTCCAAGTATTTGCCTATCACAATAGAAATGACAGCCAGTATTCATATAATATAGATTTATGAGGGAAAGGCAAGATTATGACATGGCAAAATATTTGTTAAATCCTTCTAATCATCTGCTTTCTAAACTCTTTCTCTCTCACGCACACACTCCCTTCCTTCCTTCCTTCCTTCCTTCCTTCCTTCCTTCCTTCCTTCCTTCCTTCCTTCCTTCCTTCCTTCCTTCCTTCCTTCCTTCCTTCCTTCCTTCCTAGAATTAAAAAGTCACAGAAAATATCAGGGGGTCTAAAATTACAACAGATTTTATATCCAGTGTACTGTCAAAATTATACAGAGTAAGAATGATTAATGTCTTAGATTAAATGGTATTTAAATGTTAATTTCTCTGACCCTTGGCCCTGATGAGTTATAGTACAGAATAATTATTGTAATCCACTTCACTTTTTGGATTGTGTCTAATATTTGTTGAAACGAAAGTTGAATTAGGCTTATGTTTAGTTGGGTCATCTTTAACTATTCTCTTACCACTCAACCAAAAAAAATTCCATTTTGAAAGACTATAAATTTAAAATAATGGATAAAAATACTGAATTTCAATAACATGTGCACTTGTACAGATACTCCAAGGACTACATATATATTACTATACATCCTCCAGAATTTACCAGCTAACAAGAAAACATCTGCCGAACTTTTCAGACTGTTCTCCCTTCTTTGAGCGTGCCTACTGCAGGCTTTTTCCGGCAAAGCAGGAACATGCTTTGAGAGTACTCCCAGTTTGCTGTGCACATAGGCCAATCAGGAGCACTGTTACAACTCTGGGCTTTGCTTACAACTTTGCCTGTGCAAATTTATGATGGGCTTGTCCAAGCAAAGTGCACAGAGATTTGAGACAGCACTTCTGCTTTGCCTGCACAAGCTTGATCAGCCTTGCAACAGTTTTCAACCACTAAGATGATTGCAGTCCCAGGGAAGTCATAACCCGTATTTGAGGTCCCTTCGTTTAACATGTTGAATGAATCCAGTCAGAAATAATTTATTCTTGATTAATGCAAACTTAGTTTGTTTAATGTATAAACACACCCATTGAAACAGTATGTGGAATTTTGTTAATATGTGTATATAGTCTTTTTTTACTATATATTTGTAAGTATAGAAATTTACACATATCTTACTATATAAAATTGTACTGTCAGTCTTACCATGTGTGACTGTCAGTCTCTTTTCCTGTTGAATATCAGATGAAAAGGATAATACAATTGATATTCTTTATCTACTTTAAACTAAATATGGATTTAGACCTTGTTTAGTAATTTGTTCTCGTTGTGTGTTGAAAGTGATTGGTACATAAGTAGATTGAAAGATGGTTGAAAAATGAGAAGTATCCATTTGAGTTCTATTCTCATGCCACTTAATTATATGCTGAGATGTTAATGAGTAGCACTGTGTAGCTATGAGGATAGAATACAGATTTCTTACGATATTCCTAGATGCAGGTGATATGCTTCTGATCTCTAGCCTTTAGAATATGTTATAGCAAGAGATACAGATACAGATACAGATACATGGCAAGTACAAGCACATCTTAGTAAGTGTCTGGAATCAAAGTTAGGGACAGACTGTAAGTTAAAATACAGTGCACTGGATTATATATATTAGATAGATAAAGGCCCTTGGCCATGCATATGATGAGTTTTCTAAGAGATTCAAATGCGTTTAGTAGACTATTTTTGCTATACTTTGGATTGTTGTTGTGGAAGCAACCACAAAAGGTTCCACCATGATCTCAGAACAGTTATTAACATAAAACTGATCTTTCCTGAACTACCCAGGAATAATGTTATAATTTCTAGTATGAAAAGAAATGACGAAACAGATGTACATAAAAAGAGATACATGATATTTGTGGACAATAATGCACAAAAGGCAAATAAGCCAATATGTTCCATGGAACATGTGGCTTAAATCCAGTTATATAGCTTGCATGGAACTAAAGCCAAACATGTATTTTAAAAACTTGTTTCATTTAGATGTGATGCTTGCTACCAGCATATTAACTATTGCTTTTAGAAGTCATGCTGGCTAAGAATTCTGGAATGGCAATCCCAAAGTTATCTAGGTGGCTGAAGATCAAGGAATGTTGATGTACACACTGGATGTGGGTTATTAGAATAATTTGCTTTCTGTTTGTTACACAGTATTAACCAAGGGAAATATATTCTAAAAGAATGATCAGCACTTTTGACATCAGCTTTTTCAACCACAGTAATTAAGGATCTCTGATTGATTATGTACCATCACATTAGTGTCAGCTCTTAATGACCACATACTGTAGATAGCTTTTGTCCATGACAATCTGTCCCTAACCTGATCCATCAGGCCTTCAAATGGTGCACCCATCACCTCTGTAACTGAGATGAGCTGCTGATCATCATCATCTTCTGTTTCTTTCCACCTTTCCCAGCATTAGAAGCATCCAGTCTTCACATAATATATCTGAAATAGGATAATTTGAGCTTGGTTATTTGTGTCTCAAGTGATAACTCTGGGTTGATTTGTTTGATGATCCATTTGTTTATTTCTTGGCTATCCACAGTATCCTCAGGAGTCTTTTCCAACACCAAATTTGAAAAGTGTCAATACTTTTTCCATGCTGCTTCTCCAAAGTCCAGCTTTTGCTTCCACATAGTGTCACAGGTAATACCATTGCCTGCACTATTCTGGTCTTTGTAGGTATAGACCTATCACGGCATTTTAATATCTATTCCAAGCCCTTCATAGTTACTCTACCAAGTGCTAGTCTGTGGCATATTTCCTGACTGCTTATTCCTTTATTGTTGATAGCTGATCTGAAAAGGCAGAAGCTATCTTGTTGTTGTTTATTCATTTCAGCTTCCGACTCTTCATGACTTCATGGACCAGCCCACGCCAGAGCTTCCTGTCAGTCAACACCCCCAGCTCCCCCAGGGACGAGTCCCTCACCTCTAGAATATCATCTATCCATCTTGCCCTTGGTCGGCCCCTCTTCCTTTTGCCTTCCATTCTCCCTAGCAACAGCATCTTCTCCAGGGTGTCCTGTCTTCTCATTATGTGGCCAAAGTATTTCAGTTTTGCCTTTAATATCATTCCCTCAAGTGAGCAGTCTGGCTTTATTTCCTGGAGGATGGACTGGTTTGATCTTCTTGCAGTCCAAGGCACTCTCAGAATTTTCCTCCAACACCACAGTTCCAAAGCATCGATCTTCCTTCTCTCAGCCTTCCTTATGGTCCAACTCTCGCAGCCATATGTTACTACAGGGACACCATTGCTTTAACTATGCGGACCTTTGTTGTCAGTGTGATGTCTCCGCTCTTAACTATTTTATCGAGATTTGTCATTGCTCTTCTCCCAAGGATTAAGTGTCTTCTAATTTCCTGACTGCAGTCAGCATCTGCAGTAATCTTTGCACCTAGAAATACAAAGTCTTTCACTGCTTCTACATTTTCTCCCTCTATTTGCCAGTTATCAATCAAGCTGGTTGCCATAATCTTGGTTTTTTTGAGGTTTAGCTGCAAGCCAGCTTTTGCACTTCCTTCTTTCACCTTCAACATAAGGCTCCTCAGTTCCTCTTCGCTTTCAGCCATCAAAGTGGTATCATCTGCATATCTGAGATTGTTAATGTTTCTTCCAGTGATTTTAACTCCAGCTTTGGATTCCTCAAGCCCAGCATGTTGCATGATGTGTTCTGCATACAAGTTGAATAGGTAGGGTGAGAGTATACAGCCCTGCCGTACTCCTTTCCCAATCTTAAACCAGTCCGTTGTTCAGTGGTCTGTTCTTACTGTTGCTACTTGGTCGTTATACAGATTCTTCAGGAGGCAGACAAGATGACTTGATATCCCCATACCACTAAGAACTTGCCACACTTTGTTATGGTCCACACAGTCAAAGGCTTTAGAATAGTCAATAAAACAGAAATAGATGTTTTTCTGAAACTCCCTGGCTTTTTCCATTATCCATCGGATATTGGCAATTTGGTCCCTAGTTCCTCTGCCTTGTCTAAACCCAACTTGTACATCTGGCAATTCTCGCTCCATGAATTGCTGAAGTCTACCTTGCAGGATCTTGAGCATTACCTTACTGGCATGTGAAATGAGTGCCACTGTTCGATAGTTTGAACATTCTTTAGTGTTTCCCTTTTTTGGTATGGGGATATAAGTTGATTTTTTCCAGTCTGATGGCCATTCTTGTGTTTTCCAAATTTGCTGGCATATAGCATGCATTACCTTGACAGCATCATCTTGCAAGATTTTGAACAGTTCAGCTGGGATGCCGTCATCTCCTGCTGCCTTGTTATTAGCAATGCTTCTTAAGGCCCATTCAACCTCACTCTTCAGGATGTCTCGCTCTAGCTCACTGACCACACCGTCAAAGCTATCCCCGATATTGTTATCCTTCCTATACAGGTCTTCTGTATATTCTTGCCACCTTTTCTTGATCTCTTCTTCTTCTGTTAGGTCCTTGCCATCTTTGTTTTTGATAATACCCATTTTGGCCTGGAATTTACCTCCAATGTTTCTAATTTTCTGGAAGAGGTCTCTTGTCCTTCCTATTCTATTGTCTTCTTCCACTTCCGTGCATTGCTTGTTTAAAAATAATTCCTTATCTCTTCTGGCTAACCTCTGGAATTTTGCATTTAATTGGGCATATCTCCCCCTATCACTGTTGCCTTTTGCTTTCCTTCTTTCTTGGGCTACTTCTAGAGTCTCAGCAGACAGCCATTTTGCCTTCTTGGTTTTCTCTCTTTGGGATGTATTTTGTTGCCGCCTCCTGAACAATGTTGCGAACTTCTGTCCAGAGTTCTTCCGGGACCCTATCTACTAAGTCCAGTCCCTTAAATCTATTCTTCACCTCCACTGCATATTCCTTAGGAATATTAGTGAGCTCATATCTAGCTGATCTGTGGGTCTTCCCTAATCTCTTGAGTCTGATCCTAAATTGTGCAAGAAGAAGTTTGTGATCTGAACTACAGTCAGCTCCAGGTCTTCTTTTTACCCACTGTATAGATGTCTGCCACCTTTGGCTGCAAAGGATGTAGTCAATCTGATTTCAGTGTTGTCCATCTGGTGAAGTCCATGTATAAAGCCGTCTCTTAGGTTGTTGGAAAAGAGTGTTTGTTATGTAGAGTGAGTTGTCTTGGCAAAATTCTATCAGCCTATGTCCTGCTTTGTTTTGTTCTCCCAGGCCATGCTTACCTGTAATTCCAGGTGTCACTTGACTGCCCACCTTAGCATTCCAGTCTCCTGTGATGAAAATAACATCTCTTTTAGGCGTGTTGTCCAGTACGTGCTGCAGATCCTCATAGAACTGCTCTACTTCAGCTTCTTCGGCATCTGTGGTTGGGGCGTATATTTGGATCACTGTGATGTTAGATGGCTTGCCCTGAATTCGAATTGAGATCATTCTATCGTTTTTTGGATTGTATCCAAGCACTGCTTTAGCCACTTGACTATTAATTATGAAGGCTATTCCATTTCTTCTGTGGTCCGCTTGTCCACGGTAGTAGATCTGGTGGTCATTTGATGTGAAGTGGCCCATTCCAGTCCATTTCAGTTCACTGACACCCAAAATGTCTATCTTTAATCTTGACAGCTCACTAATAACCACATCCAATTTGCCCTGGCTCATAGATCTTACATTCCAGGTTCCAATGGTGTGTTGATCCTTAGAACATCGGATTCGCCGTTCACCACCAGCACCGTCGGCCGCTAGCTGTCCTTTCGGCTTTGAGCTAGCTGCGTCATCACGTCTGGGGCTAGTTGAACTCATCCTCTGTTCCTCCCCAGTAGCATTTTGACCATCTTCCGACCTGGGGGTCTCATCTTCCGATGGTATACCGACATATCTCTGGTTGTACTGATCCATTTAGTTTTCACGGCAAGAATACTGGGGTGGGTTGCCATTACCTTCCCCAGGGATCGCATTTAGTCTGACCTCTCTATCATGACCTTCCCGTCTTGGGTGGCCCTTCACGGTTTAGCTCATGGCATCATTGAGGTGCTCAAGCTCCAGCACCACAACAAGGTAACAATCCTTTGCTGAAGAGAAGCTATCTACCACTTCAATATTTTCATTGTTTCTTTTAAGGCTGGTTGTTCTACCTGTTCTCATTAGTTTGTTCTTCTTTATATTTAATTTTAGTCCCATTTTTTTTCACTGTGCTCCTTGACTTTTATTATTAGAATTTGCAGATCCTTTGCATTTCTGGCTATCAGAGTAGCATAATCAGCATAGTGCCGGTTATTGATATTTCTTCCTCCAATTTTAAAACCATGCTCATCATCTTGCAATCCAGCTTCCCTTAATATACAGTATATTCAGCTTTTAAATTGAATAAATAAGGGGAGAGTAAAGCACTTCTTTGCCAATTTGGAGCCAGTCTGCCTTGCCATGTTCTGTCCAAACTGTGGTTTCTTGACCTGTATATAGATTTCACATGAGGACAAGTTGTTCTGGATTTCTATTTTTCTGAGCATGTTCCACAGCTTAACATGATTGACACAATCAAAGGCTTTTCTATAATCAATGAAGCATATAGTGACTTCTTTTTGGTATTCTTTGGCTCTCTCAATTATCCAGCATGCATCAGGCCTAATGTCTCATGTTCCTCAGTCTTTTCTAAAGCCAGCTTGAACATCTGCCATCTCTGTTTCCATGTAGGGTTTTAATCTACGTTGGTTGATCCTGAGCATTATTTATCTAGCATGTGAAATTAAGGATATTGTACAATAATTTGCACACTCTGTTAAGTCTCCTTTTTTGATACTGGAATGTAGACTGACCTCTTCCAATCTGTTGAGCATTGTGTAATTCTCTATCTTTGCTGACACAGCTTGGTTAGAACTTTTACTGTTGTTTGCCATATTTCTGTAGTCTTCTGACTTGGTAATGATCTAACTTCATCTTCTAGTACTAGAGGTTCTTGTAAGTATGGAATATCTTTTAAGATATGTTGGATGTTCATACTGTACACTGTTTCAGTATACTCCTTTCATCTTAGCTTTATCTCCTTGGCATCGGTTACTTTCCCTTGACTCGGTCCATTGACGTCCTCTAGCATACCAATTCAAGCTTAGAACCTCCTTCTGAGTTCAGAGACCTTTTGAAAGACTTTCCTTGTTTTTCCATGTCTGTTTCCATCTTTGATGTCTTTACAGATGTTGTAATACTGCTTCTTGTCTTTTATAACAGCCCTCTGAATTTTTTTGTAAAGTTGCTTTCTGAGACTTTTTCCTCTCTTTAGCTTCACTTCTCTTTTTGGCAATTTCCACAGTTTGTTCTGACATCCAGTTTGCTTTCTACTCTTTCTTCATTTTTGGCAGTCTCTTTTCATATTCATTCTTAACAGCTTTAAGTTCATTCCATAGTTCTTCTGCTTCTCTATCAATGAGGTTCAGGACTTCAAAGCAATTCCTGATGTTCTCCTTGAAAATGGTGTGTATATGTGTGAGGTTCTTGATCTTTATGCCCCAAATCCAGCAACTCACAGCACATGCCACTAGAGATATATGTAGTTCTTTATTGGGACAGTATCAAACTCTGTTAAAGCCATGAATGGGGCCTACTTCCTCCCACCTTCTCTTTTAAGCCTCCACCCTTCTGCTTCTGTCCCACCTCTTCCTCTCTTCTTCTTTGATGGCTCTCCTCTGTGGTGACAGCTTCTTCTGTTCGTTCTGACAATTAATGGCTGCTCATGCCTCTGGCTCCAAATGCATTCACTTGTTCCCCATCATTCTTCTTCTTCAGCTTTGTGTAGGGCTGGAGCACCCAGTCGCAATTAGCCATTGCAACTGGGTATTCCATCTTTACAATATGTTCAAGATCATATCGTGGAAACTGGCTGGCTTTCTTATTATTATTTAGTTTAACTTGGAATTTGCACATGAGCAGTTTGTGATCTGTTCCACAGTTAGCACCTGGCCATGTCTTTTATGCTATAATTAAGCTCTTCCACCTCCTTTTAGCAATAATATAGTCAATTTGATTTCTATATATTCCCACCTGGTGATGTCCATGTATATAGGCATCATTTTGATTGTTTGAAGACAATGTTAACTATGAAGAAATCATTGGAGTGGCAGAAATTGATAAGTTGGTCTCCTGCTTCATTTTCATTTCCTAAGCCATACAATCCAACAACATTTTCCTCCTTAATATTCCCAACTTTGGCATTCAGTTTCCAATCACAAGTAGGACATTGTACTTGCATGCTTTGTCGATTTCAATTTGAACTTGATCATAAAACTTATCAACCTTCTCTTCTTCTGAATCAGTGGTTGGAGCATAAATTGGATGATCATCATATTAAAGGGTTGTCCACTAAGTCTAATTGATATTATTTGGTCATAATTGCATTGTAGCCAAGTATTGTTCTTGATATACCCTTCCTAACTGTGAAAGCTACACCGATCCTTCTTTGTTTTTCATGTCTTAAGTAGTAAACAGTGTGATCTTCTTGCTAAAGCGTCCAATCCCAGTCCATCTCAATTCACTGATGCCCAAGATGTCAATTTGTAGTCATTAATTTATTTAATCTTTCACTGTGTTGAGCTTTCCTATGTTCATGCTACTTATGTTCCATGTTCCCACTGTGAGTCTGTCTTTGCAGGTTCAGATTTTCTTTTTCTGTATGGCAACATCAGCAACAAAAGGCCCCAAAGGCTTAATTTATCCATGTCAGAACACCATTAGTGCTTCAAAATATCCTCACCTCTTTCTCAGTAATAAGTTCAGTGCCATCCAACATGATGGGCCCATCATCTGGCACTATATCATCAGTCATTTTGTATTTTATATCCAAGTAGTTTTCTTGGTAAAAATGCAAGAGTGATTTACTATTGCTTTCTCCTGCACAGTATAAATTGATGTCTTTGCCGTTGTCACTAAAGTGATCACCCACCTCCAATGTCTTCCTGGATTGTTGCTGCCCAATATAGGTGCCTGCTTGCTTTAGCTGGGCAGCTGTGATGACCTTTATGCTTCAGGTGATCCTGCTGGAAATATATACTCTTGGCATAAACTTTCCTCATCCCTTCCAGGAACAAACACCCGCACACACACACCACAATGAGGCAGCACAGCAGGATTTGGGGGAGGGGAGTTCAGGGATCTAGTCTTGCAATAACTGACTTCCGAAAGTTGTTAATACCAACTCTTAATAACTCCTATAATTTAAACATAAATTTGCTCACCACATCAACTAGTGATGACTACATGAACAATGCCCTGTCCCAGGCCAAGCACACACAAGCACATGGCGAGGTGGTTGCCAACTTTACTAAATGGTTTTTGCAAAGTAAATCAATGAGTGGCAAGAAGATGCGAGCACGAACACACACACACAGGCAGTAGAGAAACAAGTCTCCCAGAGTTTAGCAAGCTTGCCTTAAAAGAGTTCCAGTCCAAAACAACAGCTAGAAGATGGTCAGGCGTGTCCAAGGGTCAAAACTTTGTAGAAAGTTCATCAGTCGGTCCAGTTCCAGAGTCAGGGCCATGAGGTTTGCTGGCGGGTCGTTGAGGTTAACGGGTGGTGGTTGTCAACGGAGAGACTTGGGCGCTCTGCTCTTCTAACATAGCAGCTCATTTGGAAGGGAGAGGCTCCTTTCTTGCGAGAAGCCTTGCAGAGCGCCTCTGCTCTACTCTCTTCTCCACACGGGGAGCCCTTGCGCTGGGAGGGAGGGGCAGCTGAGCCTCTTCATCTTCAGAGAGTGGCAGCAGCTGCACCTGCTGGTCACCGGACACAGCCCCACCTCCTCTGCCTGCAGTTCATCTGGTTACTCTGGAGCAGGCTGCTCGTTGTCGGTCTCTTCCTCAGAGTCTGAACTCACCATGACAAAGCAATTTTACAGTATGTGGTCATCTTGGCAACAGTTAAGTAGTAGTTTCTTTATTACCTTCTTCAAGGATTTTTTCTTTTTTACTTCTCAATATACCTTATAGTCCTGGGATTTTCTGGTGGCCTCTCATCCAGGCAATAGCCAGATCTGACCTATTTTTTTTTTTAATTAGTTAGTGATGCTTGCTGTGAGTTTTATATTTTAAGGTTGATAAAATTAGAACTTTTAAATCCACGAGTCTGAGTACAGTAGAGATATTAGATTAAATAATTCTGAAGGGTTTGATGTGTTTATTATTTTTATTCTTTTTTGCTGTACACCGCCCAGAATCACTTCTTGTGAGATGGGTGGCCATATAAATTTAATAAATAATTAAAATAAAATAAAATAGGAATTGGTTTTGTGTTCCAGAAAGGAATTATGCTCATAATCCATCAATACAAAAATCTACACCTGCTTACTCCATGCTAAATTTCAGCAGGCGTGTCAGAAGATAATTTATTTTCTTAATAATGTTAAGATTGATTAACCCTAAAGACATGGAACCATTGCAGCCCTTTAAAATACAGCTGCACATTAATCTGTATGTAGAAACATTTTGTTTACTTTTTGCTCCATAACTCCCTCTCATTAATGAGATTGCATGGGAGAAGCTTTCATGAGAACTAGTCTGCAAACTCCTTGATCTGTTTTTTAGTTCACACTTAGATTTACTGCACATTCCCTTACATATAAAGTACTTCTGTCAGAAGATGATGTATCCTGATAAGTTGAAAGAGCCAACAGAATGTTTCCTAACAACATGCTAAAGTGTATTAGAACCAACAATGCCATCTACAGAGACATACTTTAGGTTTGTCATTTGCTCCTTTCAAGAATAAGCTTGGTATTTAAACTTGTTTTAAAATGGCATTTCTAGAGTAAATGCAAAAGAAAATAATTTTCATTTTTATAATCTGAGGAATATATATAAGGCCTGGAAATGATGAACTATACAATTGTCAATTTGTTTGTTTGTTTGTTTGTTTGTTTAATTTCTATAGCCGCCCATCTCAACAAGTGACTCTGGGTGGCTTACAATCATAAAAACCATAAAACAGTTAAAATAATTGAAAACAATTAAAAGTACAAAATAAACATATGTGGTCACCAAGTAAACAGTTTGTTTCAAGATGTACTGTTAGATTTGAATAATCACATGCCAGCATAAGCAGAGCACTTACGTAATGGAGAAGTTCTATCCTCCACAAAAGCAGTCTTGTGAATGGCACTACTGTTTAGAATGGGTGAGCCATTCACGTGGGTCCGTTTTCATTAATCTTGTGGTGGCAGATCATTTTTCCATATCTGTCAGAATGATAGAAACTTTAATGATAACCTTGTTGTAGTCATAGTGAGACTTAAAAGCATTAAATGAACTGTATTTGCTCTGTGTTAGGAGACTGACTTACAAATACAAAATGCAGGCAGCATCAATAGCTGAAATGATCAGCGCTTGGATTGGAGAAACAGAACAACTCAGAATGGCGTTTACAGTTATGAGAAAAGATTTTACATGATGTTATGAATAATCTGAGGCCACATGCAGACCCCAAATTGTTACCAAATTGTCGTTTTTAATATGACACGGGAGAATTATTAAATACCTGCCTGGAGGGTCATCATATTAACTACATTTAATTTTAATTCTATTTAAATGTACACAAATCAAACTTCATTTCTTTTTTACCCAGTCACAAGGACTGCATTCAAAGTGGACCTCTTAGTATGCTAGTCAAAAACCCGATGTGGCCCTCAGCTAGGAAGGAGGCATATACCAATATTGGTATGTGAAACACCATGGAAATTTCCTATACAGAATGTAAGCTTTGTTGCCCTGATGTTAACCAGGATAAAGACAGCTGCAAGGATACACAAGTTTTTATCAGCATAATAGTTTGAGTCTGTTAGGAGTAATTTAGGATACCTCCAACCTGTCTGACAACCAGTACTTGCCAATAATATTTAGTTGTGCTTAGGAATTATTCATATGGCAGTGAATATGGCATTATTCATATTGGCAATGTATGTTTTTGTGCATCAGCAAAATGTTTATAAAATTTTAATCTGTTGCACGGTAGAAATAAAATAATAGGCAGTAAAAGAGAAAAACCATTCTCTTTTCTGTTTCTACTTCCTTAACAATTGGATATTAATAGGCCATTTGGCATAGTAAGGCACAGCTGTCAGGTTGATGAATAGATCTAGCTCATAAGTTTAGGAGTTCAGTTATAGATATTGAGTGATATGTGTGATAAGCAGCGGGACCACTCCAAGAAAAAGAGGCATTGTTTTGTATCTGTGTATCACCCTTGTTCAGTCATTGTTTGATCACTTGATAGCACGTAAGAATTCTTTGGCAGCTGTAATGATTAGATATACCAACTACGTAGATCCTTCATGATTGAAAAACAAAAAAAGATTTCATCAGCATGTCCAGCAATTGGAAATTATGTCAATTGATTCCAACATACCTAGACGGTAGTACAGTGTTTCTCAACCTTGGCAACTTTAAGATGTGTGGACTTCAACTCCCAGGCTGGCTGGGGAATTCTGGGAGTTGAAGTCTACAGATCTTAAAGTTGCCAAGGTTGAGAAACACTGTGGTAGTATGTAGGTGAAGTCTGATTGTTTACACTGCCTAAGAATTCCAGTAAATCTGGATGGTGCAGATTGAGACAAGCTCTGTTTTGAGACCTTGTGGTTTTCCTAAAATTTGCCCACAGAAGATTTGCATAGCCTTTACATTTGTAAAAATATGATACATTCAAATAACAATGAAATATGATCTGGCCTGGCTATCCAAAGACATACTGTCTGTTTTCTTTTCTGCATGATGATGTTCAGAGAAGCTAATTTACAAGGTCATGGGAAACAGATATTTCAGAGAGTTCTGTGAGGCATACTGCAATGGTTGTGCAAGGTTTTTTCACATATGCAAGAAAACATGCATCATGTATTGCTAAACATTTGGGGTATATGTTTACATAGCTTTTGTGCCAGTGGTGAGCCTCTGAACGGGGCCTCCAAATTGGGCTATTCAAGCTTGCCAGTGACATCACCAAACAGCTGTGTTACATTCTTCTTAAAATAGCATTAAACCTTTACATTTTAAATGATTTTTTTCTTTGCAGGGAACTAGAATACATAATAAGCATCTGCTGGCTATGCAATTAATGTCATTTGTAAGGAAGGACCTTCATGATGCACTAGGGCTTCAGCACTCTTAAATTATGATTCCTTTATTGCACTCATGGGATAAATTCTATATCCCCCAGATGCTTATTATGTATCTTCTATGTCCCTTAATTCCTATTAGCTGGATTAGCAGTTGTTGTGGATGTGAAGGTTTATGGTAATTTAACCGGGATTGTTCCTGCAGATCAATAAATAAACTTTGGAGAACTTAGCCATCTGTATTATCTTTCAACTTTGATGCATTCAATGTGCTACTAATTTAACAGTATGTAAAAAAATGTGTACTTATAGATGTTTGGGATATACACATTAATATAACTGATTTAAAATATGTAGCAAAAAATACTTAATGCTAATGGTTAGACCACCACATTGCAGTGGAAATCAATAATGAATCATTTGTTACAATTACTGTTATTACTCCCAGTAGTTAGCATCCATACTCTATTACATGGAGATCCCAAGCATTAAAAACAAAAAGGACTGGCTCTTTAACTTTCTCATTTTTATTTAAAATATATGAATTGAACTTATGTTTGAATGTACATAACACCTAGTTACGATTGGGTTTTGAATTTTTACCTATAGTGATACTGAACCCAAGAAAGAATTTGTATCATTCATGGGTACAGCTTCCACTGGCTACAATCTATAATTTTCTTATTATTTTTTTTTAAAGAATTGGAAAGAAAAGCTACATATATAAAATAAGTAGGACCTATGTCAATTTTCTTCAGGATACATCAGTTTCAGATCCTAGACTGCCAATTGATCACATCTGAGAGACTTTTCAGTTGACATACTGTATAATTGTTGAGGACGTTCACTGAAATGCGGGCCCTGTCTGCGAAGGAGTTACATCTGATGGGATCCAGGAGATGAGCCTTTTCTGCCATGGCACTCACCCTATGGAACATAACCCCTCCTGAGATGAGATTGGCCCCATCTCTCCTGACCCTGGGGAACACAAGGGAATGGTAATTTGATTAGATGGCTCTGTTCTATATAATCTGATGCCCTCTCTTCACCTTTTAAATAATATTAATTTTTTGTACTTTTGAAAGTTTAAAATATTGTTTTTATGGCTGTTTCTATGCCACCCAGAGCCACATCACATGAAATGGGCAGCCATATAAATATGATAAATAAATAAATATTTGTTTAGTTAAAATTGAGATTTATTTTCAAATCCACACCCAACTGCAAACAATGTCTTTGGGTCTGTCATTGTCTTTCAAACTTACCTTTACTGAAAATAAAATAAAATGGAAATTCATGTGCCATATATTCCTCCTTAGGCTTCTGGAAGAAACACAATATAAAAATAAAATAACTGGCTAAAAAATAAATACTTTAGGGGGATTGCCTTGCAAGGTAGGCTGTAGAAATCCTAGCTTGCATAGAACACTGGGTGAACACTGTTCGGGATAAACCTAGGAACTTGTACATGGAGCATACTTGCTTTGGTTTCAGTTGTGGCATATTGGCCAAAATTTGCCCAAACTAGCTGGTACTTCAACAAAACTTTTATTGTGGGCAGTGACCAGATTTAATGATAGTTCTATAACAGCGTTACAGAAGTAAATAAAAAATAAGGTAAAAATGTTCAAGCAATTTAGATAAAGGAAGAGAAAGAAAAAAGATAAGAGAGAAGTAGAAGACTAAAATAAAGCTGTATAATGGAAATATGTAAAAAGACAAAAATTGCAAACTTAGATAACGATTAAATGAATAGAATCCTGTATAGAAATATAGTGAAATATGAAAATGGTAATATGTCCATTGCTAATGTTGTCTAGAAGTGCTGTGTCAGGCCACTATTAATGGAAAACGTATGGCATCAGTATAGAGCAAATTACATTATTTAAATTTCCTTTTCAAACTCAACATTCTGGAAATAACAGAAAAGGGTGGAATCTACAAAAGCCCAAAACCTCACAAACACCATTTTGCATGACAAAATGGGAACAATCACAACCTGGAAGCAGTTAAGGTACAGAAAGTGAATCTCTCTCTCTCTCTCTTGCTCTCTCTCAATACAAAAACATAGAAAAAGGCAAATATTGGAATACAAAGAAAGTAAAAGAGAGAAGAATAACAACTTAATACAAAAAACAATACTATGTAGATTCTATTCAAGTCCTAAAAACCATATTCCAGGTATCTAAATCTGCCTTTCTCTGTGATATATTCTATGTGAGGGAGCCATTCTTGCTTAAACTTAGGCTTCTGTTGTGGATATATATTGTCAATTTTAGTTTTAGTCTTCCAGTCTGATACTGTAAGTAAGGTATCTCTTTTCCAGTGTTCTGCTAGGTTTATTCTTGCTGCAGTAAACATATATCTTAGTAAAACGTTATATTTTCATTTATGTTTTCTGGTGTTATGCCAAGTAAAAACATCTGTGATTTCAGTTCAGTTTTTATTTTTGAAAAGTTTTGGATTTTTTGATGCATTTCTTTCCAATACTTTTGCATTATTTGCATGACCACCACATGTGATAAAATGTTCCTTATTTGTTATGGCATTTTGAACGTTTGTTATATGCTTTATCTATCTTACCAATTGTAGATGTAGCTATATACCATTTGTAGAACATTTTATACCAGTTTTCCCTTAGATTACAGTTTGGAGTAAATACTTTTTTTTCATAGCTTCCTATTGGTCCACCATAATTCTCTCAAATTTTGCATCCATTTTATCATACAGTTCTTAATTTGTTCTGTCTCTGTGTCATATTTCAGCAACAGTTTATAAATATGTCCTAGTAGATTATCTTGGTTTTGTATAAGCATTTCAAAATCTGTCATCTTTCTCAAAATGCTTTCTTTTCTTTTAAGATCACTTTTTATTTTTTTATTTTTTTCAGGTTATTTGCAAATACATTAACCATGTTAAATTCCTTTCCTAACCTCTGATGAAGAAAATTTTGTGAAAAGAGAAATTTTGTGAGTCTTTTGTGAGATAACAAAAGACTCAGTGAAATACATAGGAATCTGACAGGAAGTAATAAATATATTTCAAAATAATACAACAAAATATGGAAAGAAATAAAACAAGATCTTGAAAGATGAAGAAGTCTGAAACTGTCCTGGCTAGGACTTACTGTCAAACTTAAAATGAATTGTTGTTTTTTATTCGTTCAGTCGCTTCCGACTCTTCGTGACTTCATGGACCAGCCCACGCCAGAGCTTCCTGTCGGTCGTCAACACCCCCAGCTCCCCCAGGGACAAGTCCGTAACCTCTAGAGTATCATCTATCCATCTTGCCCTTGGTTGGCCCCTCTTCCTTTTGCCTTCCACTCTCCCTAGCATCAGCATCTTCTCCAGGGTGTCCTGTCTTCTCATTATGTGGCCAAAGTATTTCAGTTTTGCCTTTAATATCATTCCCTCAAGTGAGCAGTCTGGCTTTATTTCCTGGAGGATGGGCTGGTTGGATCTTCTTGCAGTCCAAGGCACTCTCAGAATTTTCCTCCCACACCACAGTTCCAAAGCATCTATCTTCCTTCTCTCAGCCTTCCTTATGGTCCAGCTCTCGCAGCCATATGTTACTACAGAGAACACCATTGCTTAAACTATGCGGACCTTTGTTGTCAGTGTGATGTCTCTGCTCTTAACTATTTTATCAAGATTTGTCATTGCTCTTCTCCCAAGGATTAAGCGTCTTCTGATTTCCTGACTGCAGTCAGCATCTGCAGTAATCTTTGCACCTAGAAATACAAAGTCTTTCACTGCTTCTACATTTTCTCCCTCTCTTTGCCAGTTATCAATCAAGCTGGTTGCCATAATCTTGGTTTTTTTCAGGTTTAGCTGCAAGCCAGCTTTTGCACTTCCTTCTTTCACCTTCATCATAAGGCTCCTCAGTTCTTCTTCGCTTTCAGCCATCAAAGTGGTATCATCTGCATATCTGAGATGGTTAATGTTTCTTCCAGCGATTTTAACTCCAGCCTTGGATTCCTCAAGCCCAGCATGTTGCATGATGTGTTCTGCGTACAAGTTGAATAGGTAGGGTGAGAGTATATAACCCTGCCATACTCCTTTCCCAATCTTAAACCAGTCTGTTCCATGGTCTGTACTTACTGTTGCTACTTGGTCGTTATACAGATTTCTCAGGAGGCATACAAGATGACTTGGTATCCCCATACCACTAAGAACTTGCCACAATTTGTTATGGTCCACACAGTCAATGTTGCGAACTTCTGTCCATAGTTCTTCCAGGACCCTATCTACTAAGTCCAGTCCCTTAAATCTATTTTTCACAACCACTGCGTATTCCTTAGGAATATTAGTGAGCTCATATCTAGCTGATCTGTGGGTCTTCCCTAATCTCTTTAGTCTGATCCTAAATTGTACAATAAGAAGTTCGTGATCTGAACTACAGTCAGCTCCAGGTCTTGTTTTTACTGACTGTATAGATGTTTGCCACCTTTGGCTGCAAAGGATGTAGTCAGTCTGATTTCGGTGTTGTCCATCTGGTGAAGTCCATGTATAAAGCCGTCTCTTAGGTTGTTGGAAGAGAGTGTTGGTTATGCAGAGTGAGTTGTCTTGGCAAAATTCTGTTACCCTATATCCTGCTTCGTTTTGTTCTCCCAGGCCATGCTTACCTGTAATTCCAGGTGTCATTTGACTGCCCACCTTAGCATTCCAGTCTCCTGTGATGAAAATAACGTCTCTTTTAGGCATGTTGTCCAGTAGGTGCTGCAGATCCTCATAGAACTGATCTATTTCAGCTTCTTCGGCATCTGTGGTTGGGGCGTATATTTGGATCACTGTGATGTTAGATGGTTTGCCCTGAATTCGAATTGAGATCATTCTGTCGTTTTTTGGATTGTATCCAAGCACTGCTTTAGCCACTTTACTATTAATTATGAAGACTACTCCATATCTTCTGTGGTCCTCTTGCCCACAGTAGTAGATCTGGTGGTCATTTGATGTGAAGTGGCCCATTCTTGTCCATTTCAGTTCACTGATGCCCAAAATGTCTATCTTTAATCTTGATATCTTAAAATGAATATAGTACCCAAATTAACTTTCTATTCCAAATGGTGCTGATTCCAGTTTCAGAGAAAAACTTGCAGGATTGGCAAAGAACAGATTTATATGAAACAGGGAAAAGCCAAGACTAAGATTTAAAGGTCTGCAAGATTCAAAGGAAAGAGGTAGGTTAGCATTCCCCAGAGCAATTTGCCTATTATGGATAACAGAGTGGATAAAATTTCCAAACAGTAAAATATCAGTAATAGAAATTCTAGCTACTAGGTTTCTATGGTATACTGAAACAAAAGAAGAAAAGAATTTGAAAGAACATATAATAAAACAAAGCCTGCTAAAAATCTGAAATATTTTAAAAGAGTAAGTCCAGCAATTTCATCATGTGCATCACCATCTAATGCTTTCTACTCTTAAGGACAATAATAATAAGAAGGATTTAATTACATATGCCATTATAATACATCCAGATTCAGAAAGTAAATTAAAGACAGAACAGGAACTGTACCTCCAAGGAAGGAATTTACAAAAAAGAAAATAAGGTGAATGTTTTCTTATAGAACTTACAGGCCCTCCTCAAGACTATTCAATCTAAATTTCTTGGGACCCTATTTGGGATGCACTGATGTCTACCCAGTCAGCGAGTAAGGCTGGAAGCTGGTATGATCTCCATAGAGACCCCATTCCATAGCGACACTTAAATTACTGGCTTATATTAACCTATTTTGAGCAACTTTTAGCTTCTCTGACCCTTTGAGATACCTCCACATCTACATGGTATACACGAAAATTGCAGATCTAAATCCTAAGGCTTATCCTCACCATAGCTTAGAACGCTGGATTTCAGAGTCAGAGTTGAAACAACAAATCCTCTTCCAGAAAGAGCTATGCGCTCACTGACCAGTATTGTCCTTACCATTACTAGGAAATGCTGCATGTGGCACAGGTAGAATTTAAAGATGAGAGCCTTTTGAAAAAAGCTAGACTAAGAACCTCCAGCAGAGTGAATGAAATGAAGAAAAAAGGTAATTTAATGATTTGGGATGAGGCTGAATTGAGGGTATACTGGAAGGGGTACAGTATTTTAAAGATTTGTCTGGTAATAATAGATACATGCTGAAGAGTAGAATTGAAATGGATGAATGAAAAGTTTGTGTCCAAGAAATAATTGATAAAAAGAAAATTATACTGTAAGTGTAGTGAGAATGTTGAAAAATGGTAAAGCTATAGGTATAATGGTGATCTGGAGAAATGTTAAAATATAGATGTGGGTTGCTTGTAGTGTGCTGTGTGACATGTTTTATGTCAGCATGAAGACTGCACCTGTTCTTGACAATTGGAAGAATTGTTATTCCCCTATATAAAGCAAAATTGAATACAAAAACCACAGGCAGAGTATTTTGTTAAGCATGCCTATGAAGGTGCTTGACAGAATTCTGATACAATAGGTGACATTGAGTCTGGATGGAAAACTGTTTCCAGCTTTGTGCTGGTCACATTGTGTGCAGATTTTTGCTCTTCGGCAGATAATTATGAAATTATGATTGTGAGAAAAAAAGTTTATTGTATTCTTGTTGATGTACAGTAAGTATATGATAGATTGAATAAACTTGAATTACAGAATGTTTTGTATGTTTGTGGAATCAGCAATTAGTTGCTGAGTGTGATTAGAACAATATATGATAGAAGTAAATCATATGTGCAAATAAATGTAATGTTTAATTAACATTTCAATGCTGAGTAGCAAGTAAGAGAAATATTTGTGATGTCCCCTTTGTTGTTTAATGTACTATGAATAAACTTATAAGACATGCTTGTGGTGACATTAGAAGTATGTTGGTTGGGAACTTGAACATATGTGTAGTTTTGTATGCAGATGATGCTATGTTTTTGGCTGAGAAAAATGATTTGCTGCTAATGTGAGATAGAGGAATATGGATCTGATCATTAATGTTTCAAAAACCAAAATAGTTGTGTTTGGCAGGGAAAATAGAGTGAATTTCTGTATCTTGGTAGAATGTTGCTAAAGATGGAAGGGAAATGGAAGAAGAAATGATAAGATGTATAAATGTTGGTAGAAAGGTAGGCTAGTGAATCATATCAAAGAATGAAAGTTTATTGAAAAAAGCAAAAATGGATGTGAATAAATATGTTTATGGCCAATTTGTTATATTGAAATGAGAGTTGGGTATGTCAAGAGAAATATAAAGTGAGTTAAATACAGTGGCAATAAGCTAGTTAAGTGTGTGTGGTAAAACAAGAAGAGATAAGGTCAAGAATGAATGGGTGCTGAATGAATGTGGATTGAGTACAAGAATAAGTGACCAGTGAAAAGAAGTACATGTAGATGGTTTGGTCATAGAGAATGAGAATCAAATATATGAAAATGAGTGGTTGAGTTGACACGAAAAGGAAGCCAGAGAAAGTCATGGTTGGATGGAGTTTATGAGAACCTTCAAAAGAAAGAGCTGAGAATTTAAAAAAAAAAAAGGTATGTACTGTATGAAGCAGTAGGTCAATTGGTGGAAGGAAAGATGGTTTGCAGGGACAGAAACATACAGAAAGATATCATGAATGATGTTGGGATAAACTAGTTTTGGCTATCTTTTCTTTCTTTTTTCTTCTCTCATGTCTTTAATTGATTTGGCTTACAAACTCTTATGCGTTTTCTGCCTCCCTCATTATATTACTTAGCATAAAAAGGGAATAGTATGATGGCTATATACATATGTAAGTATGTAATATCTTATAGTCGTAGGTGTCTATTGGTCAACTTATTGGGTCATTTTGTTGAGCTTTATTATTTTTTTTAGCCTTCAAATAAAAAGGAATTAGAGGAGGCCTATTTTCTACAAAGCAGATTGACACTTGTATTAAGATGGTGGATGGTTGCAAAAATAATAAATTTTTAAATAATAAATAAATGATAATAATAACAGCAACAACAAATAATAAATAAATGAATAAGTAAGTAAGTAAAAATACTGAGTACAAAAGCTTGTGAATGGCCACGTTTGGCCTTTGAATAGCACGCTGGAAGAAACACTCCAAGAACAAGACAGGACCAGTAAAAACAAGTGGCTGGGCCCTTAATAAAAATTCAATTGATTTAATTTAAATTCAGTTAATGCCACATATTAAATACAATTAATATGATTATTCCCCATGTATTTACTACTTTCATGGTTTAGTAACATTGAAAATTATAATTCACTTACCGTTTTTAACGCTTTCTGGGACAGAACACAAAGTTTTGGGAAACTCCATGTAGGCCAGAGACATCAAATTGCACACTTCCATTCTGCAAATTTCTAAGTGACATTGCATGCTGTTTCAAAAATATAAATAAAACAAGGGCCTGATGTAAACCAATGTGATGGGATGCTTTTCTTGTAAGAAAAGGATTGCAACCAAAGGAAAAAAAGAATGTGAGATTTAAGTATTTTGATGTTAAGGTAATTGAAATGGAAATTAATAGATTGATGTCTATCTATTTGAATTAACATGGCCCTTCCTTTTAAATGCAAATGGTTCATTGTATAGACATCTTCATTTTTCTCCCTTAATAATGTCTTTTGATAACCCCCTACTACAATGCAGAAAGAAGCACATTTCTGCCTGCTTAGTACTTTTTCAGACGATGATTGCAGGACCTCTCATCTGCACTGCTTCGAAAGAGATTTTATAGTGTAATTTTTACAGGACAAATTTGAATTTAAGCCATGATGCCACCATGGATCTTCTACCTGAAATTCTGCCCACAGTTGTGACAATCACTTTGAAAACTCATCCAATTACATTGCTTCCAGGCAGTTACCTAGGTAACAACCATGCAATTTGAATAAGGGGGACTATACACATCACAAGAAATAAAAACAAATGGCAGTATTCCCAGTTTCCCAATACATTTTAATTGTAAATTGTTACTGAAGGTTGTTTTTAAATCATGCATTTAATGTGGTATAAAATACAGCATAGGTATTTATGATATTGAAAATCCATTTGATGTAAACAGGCTTTTAGGTACTTTGTTGTTGTTGTTTTAATGCAGCGGTTCAAATCTTTTCTTCCCAGCATAGTATAGCTAATTTTTATACACGTACACACAGACATATACAGTACATGTATGTGTGTTTGTACAATGTGAATACACTGGATATATATTAGAATGACCATACCAACCTTGAATCCCATTCATTCATTTCTACGAGCCATGTCAGTTTATTCAGCTAAGTACAATAATGAACTAAAAAAAGTTATTTGAAACCTGGCAGGGTAGACTTTTTGCTTACAACTGAGCAAAAAGGTAGAACTTGGGAAGTAGAAGCTGGATATGGAAAGATATGCCAGAATCTTGCAGCAGAGGCCAAATTAGGAAAATGAAAGAATTGGTTTAGAAGTTAATAAAAAAGGGCCCTGAGAATGAGTATAACAAAATATTTATTGCAAAAGAATCTGCAGCTGCTTTTCATAAAGAGTGACAGCTTTATAGATCTAATCTGTGAAAAACTGCGAGTGACTGGTGCTGAAACAGTAAATCTGTGAAATTTCAAGATTTCCTTTAATTACCTTGTACTTTATTAGATCCATGCTTTTTTAGTCTTACTTTTCTCATGCCCCAGGAAAATGTCCAGAGTAAATTTGTAATGTGCATTAATTTGTAGTTTAAATTGAATCATAATACTATCTTCATAATGGTTCCAGTAACATCAACTAGAGGATGGGTTTTGGAAGGAGGTGCCTTCAAATCAGTGTTGACTCCTGGCACCTGCTTGGACTAGTGTCTGCAGTTTTCTTGGCAAGATTTTTGGAAGTGATTTGCCATTGCCTCTTTCTTCCTAGGGCTGAGAGAGAGTAAGTAGCCCAAGATCACCCAGCTGGCTTCATGCCTAAGGCAGGACTAGAACTCACAGTCTTCCAGTTTCTAGCCAGGTGCCTTAACCATTACACCAAACTATCTCTCAGCTAGAGTTTATGGCATGGTTTTCATCTAAAATTAAAAATAAATTTAAATTTAAAATGAAAGCTGGCTGGGTGACTTTGGGCCAAGAACCCTCTCTTAGCCCAACCCACCTCACAGGGTTGTTGTGGGAAAACAGGAGGCAGGAGTATTAGTTATGTTCACTGCCTTATATATAAGTTATATATAAAAATGGTGTCAATAATAATAATAATAATAATAATAATGTAAACAAGCCCCCTAGGTAAACCATTGCCAGATCTTCTAGATTTTTATAAGGATTCATCCAGCCAATAGCTGAAAAGTAGAAAAGGAAATCTTTCATCTAGAGGTCTTCATTCCTCAGAGTTCATAGCCCCTTATATGAACATAAACATGTTCAAAACTAAGATAAGAATGGAATTCTTAACTCAGAATTGATATCTTACTTATCTCTGTTGCTGCAGTATTAGTGCATTGGGCTAAAGATGCTGTTGCTTTTTTCTTTTTTTTTCTTTCTTTCTGATTCCCAATGATAAAATTACTTATTACCTGCTCTCAAAGTAGGTCAGCCTCAGATCACTAATCTTTCTATATGTATTGTTGAATATTCATGTAGTTTCTTTCTGATATGGAAAGATGTTTGGATTATTTTTTATAAAATCACCCACCATTACATATCTGCATATAAAAAAACCTATAATACTGCTCTACAATATAGCATATATGATAGTGGTGGTTGTTGTTTTAAGTTCTGCAAGTTAATTATTATTGTGCTTCAGAAAATCAGTGAACATTCATGCAAGTAAAGTGCTCAGCCTTCTCAGTGCTATTTGGCTTTGTGTTAATTTGTAATTTAAAGAAACTATAAGTCTTCTCAAATATATATTTGAATACATATTTCCTCTCAAAAATAGAGAGCAAACACATTAGTTTAGTATATTTAACTACTTCTGCTGTGCAAACTGATAAATTAAGAAATCTTAGGAGGAGTTCCAGTGTAAATGTTAGTTCAAGAAGTGTAAGTCAAGTAATGTTGTAATAGAGTGTGAAAAGATTAGTATCTTCAAACATTGCTTACCTGCCAGTGGAACCACTGCATCAGGACTAGAGGAGAGCAACTAAGATGATAAGGAGTCTAAAAGAAAAACTTATGAGCAATAGAGTTGTTGTGTATGTTTAGCCTGGAGAAGAGATGATTGTGGGGAGGCATGATAGTTTTCTTCAAGTATTGTATATGAAAGGCTGTCATGTAGGGGCAGATTTCTTCAGAGTTGTTCCAAAAGACAGAACAAGGAACAACTACATTACAAGGACACAGATTTCAGTTGGACACCTGGAAAAAAATTAGTAAAAGAGCTGTTCAACAAGGAAATAGACTTCCTCTGGAAGTGGTGGACTTTTCTTCCTGGAAGTATTTAAACAGTCTAGATCACTATCTGTCAGGAGTGCCATAGTAATGGATTTCTGGACTGGGCATGGGTTGCACTAAATGATCTACAAAATCCCCTATAAGCCTTATATTCTATGATCGTATTATCAGAAGTTGTGAAGAAATCCCCATCTACAGATGTGGTTCTGTAGAAATACCTGCAATACTCTTGCAGGTATTCCTAGCAGGCTGATATTGTAGCATTCATCTTCTTCATGGCCCCCTAGATAGTGAATTGTGGCCAAGTTAAATACCTTTTACTACACCATTTAAGCCTCTTGTTCACAGATTGCAAAAGTCAACAGTATTTTTTCCCCAGTGCATGATCACAATGATTCACATCTATCATAGATTAGTGGTATTGGTCAAGGTGTAAGAGAAGAGGGCATCTAATCATCAAAATTAGCAGGTATCGTGAACAAGTAAGGAATGAGTAAGGAGTGTATTTGTATGTATTTTTATGTGTTCCATCTCATGAATAATAGAAGGGAATTCGGCTATCACGTGTTTGAAAAGCAGCCAGTTGGATTCTAGTAATGCAAGTTTAAAATCCATGCAGTTAGCTTAGTCTGTTTTCATATTTACATACACGGACATGCACATATGCATACACCCACCGAGATACAGGATTTATATTTATACTCTCTGAATTCATTCATAAAGAATTTGTGCTAAATTCACAAATACCTATAATACTTTCAGAGAGAAAATAATGGTCCAACAACTAGATAACAGAAAGCAAGAATATTTAGTCAAACTGGTTTTTGTGAGTTTTTTTAATCTTTGTCCCCCTCCTATTTTCTCCAGTTGTAAAAATTACAGTGATTACACATCATAAAGCCTATCTGTAATAAAACGCATCAGCTGGCCAAGGTTTTCATCGCTCACTCAATAATCCATTAATACAGCAATGCTGCCCAGGCATCTTTATAATACCAACTCAGAGGTAATTTTAATCAGCTAGACCAGCTGGTATTTAACAGCAGCTGCTGGAGATGCCACAAATATACTCAATAGCTGACATCTTTATTTGCAGTTTTTCAAGGGTAGACAAGATCCCCCTATAGTTACTTAGATTAGGTTTTCTAAAAGAGTACTGTGTATATGAAGGTAACCTGACTCAGTGCAGAAAGGGTTAATGGGAACAATTAAAATGGTGGGAGATGCTTTTTTATGGAAGTGTTTTTTAAGAAAAATAGCATAGCTTTATTGAATCTGCTATTTTTATATTAATAACCAGTTTCATTAGAAATGTAAACTCTAGATAACAGAGCCTTACTATCTCTTTTACCAAAGCTTTTCTAGTTCACAATATAAATACATAATTAATTCTGTTTTACCTGTGGGGGAAAAAAGTGAGTTAATATTGGATGGCTATCCCAACCACTGTTTTTCAGGATGTGTTCAGAAATGAAGTCTAAAGATATGCAAAGCTTTTGTTTTCTTGTTTAAGCATCATCTTCCTTTTAAGTCCAGATATAAATTTTACTCTGTTGTCTTGAGGCTGTAAACCTTGGATGCCTTTTTACATTGAGGTATGTACTGTGGAGAGAGTGGGGATGGGAACAAGCAAAGGCAACATGAAGAAAGCAGTCATATAAATAAAAAATAAATTATGCTTGGATGAGCTTGACTTAAATTACTATTATCCATAATAAAACACTGGCAATAAGGGCCTGTGTTAGATTCCCTATGCCTAACCTGACTTGTCTCTTTTTCTAGCAAAAGTTGACTTTTGTCACCCATGATTGCAGAAAAACAAAACAAGAAACCTGTGTGGAGTCTAGCACATAGTACTTTCCTAGTTAAATTACAGAGGTTGCATTTTGTTACATGAAAACTGGTATGATTTGTTAGACAGGGTTGTCAAGGTGCAGTATGTGAATTCTTACAAGTATTACTTATATAAGCATTTTCTATGTTAAATCAGAATTACATGGTTTAGTATGATTTTATACCATCTCATTTTGCAGAATTCCTGGTTTGCACGTACACAAAATTTGGGTATCTGTTGAATAGTGAGAACTTAATAGTATGTTAGGCAACAGTTAAATGAATACACGAACTTCAGTGATGTACAATGTTATTAGCAATAAAGTTGTTTCTGATAAAATATTTGCTATTCAGGTATCATGATAAGATGCAAGTAATTTATGAACTGGTATTCCATGATGAAAATCAGAAGTGGATTATGTTTATCAGTATTTTATGTTTAATCTAGTAAATGTATTAATAATCTCATTTGTTAATATTGCTTATTTCCTTATAAAAGACGAAACAAGAGCTGTAAGTGCATGTTTTTTATCTATGGGGATGTAATATTAAACTCAACAGAAGAGTTAACTTAAAAAGTAAGGTGTTTTTCTTTACTTTTAAAATACTATATTTAACTTTAAAATAGCATGTACTTTTTTGTTATTTGCAGTGATAAGTGTTTAAGTTTGTGTATAGTGTTTGGCAACAGTCGATTTGATATATTGCAAGGCACAGCAGTAGGTTGGACTTGAGTGGTATTAGCTTTCAGTGTTTTGATTAATGGTAATCGTTGTGATGAAAAGGCAGGTTTTATGTACAACTCATATTTCTGGAAAACTGAAGTCAACTTACAAGATCTGTAATTACTATTCTGAGTTAGCATAGAAAAAGAGCATTGAAAACATTCAGACAGGGCACAGTGGGCTATGTTGTATGTGGGTTTGTCTAGTACTTCATTAATATACTCTTTTAAAAGTGAGAAAAAATGTTTTGCTGTCTCCTTAAACTGTATATATGTTTGAATTCCAAGGTGTATTTTTATGTAAGGGTGTCATTTTATCTTTCATCCATAGCTAATAGAACTGAGAATTGTAAGATAATTATTAAAAAATTCATATATGATAGAAATGCCTTTTAGAAAAATAAAGCAGAGCTTTCTTATTGTCTCATAGGCAGATTATATAATGCATTTTTATTCATTTTTCAGGATTAATTCATTTAGATTATCCATTAGGATAATAGGGCTTACTGATAGTCTTAAGAACACACAGTTGAAACTTAATAGGACATCAGACTTAGAATTGTATGCTTTGTTTGGCCAGTGGTACTAAAATTCTGTCCAGTTAGAGTATTTACACCTTACTGAAATCAGTGAGATTTAGTAAACCTTAAGGTGGGCAGATTTCCAACCAGTCTTTAAATTATTGAAATATTGTTGATTTTTAATTCATAAAATTAATTTTAGTATAATAAAACAATCCTCTTTAACTAAGTTTCATAATGACATTAATCTTGAGATTTTTTTGCTCTCTTCATGCTCCTTTTCATTTTACATGATGTTACAACATATGAGCATTTAGTACTCTATCTTAAAACAGATCTACTGAATTGTTCCCTAACATTTTTTTATAAATAACAATAATAATATCAAAATTGCAGAAAGGCAAGTAGATTTTTAATTGGGGTAGCAATATTTATAGCTGGCAATAAGACAGTCTAAAAGCAAGGGGAAACGAAGAAGAATTACGCCATTTTGATAATAGCACGGTGTGAAACTTATTATTAGAGGTTGCCTAAAAATATTAGCACACAATTCATGCTCTGTTATATATTTGGGTGAGAAATAAAATCTGCAAAGCATGAAATTGTACTGTTATGAAATAATTATTTCAAAGAGTAAATTATCTCATTTCAGACTGAACTGGCTTGGAACAGTGTGTTAGAAATCAGGTAGTTTACTTAATAGCAAAATAAAAATTAATAAAAATATCTTAATCCACACTTAAATCTGTGTTCTGAAAATAACCCCTCCCCCACACCCTGCTCACGGTTTCATTGCAGTTACCAACCATGTATCATCCTTTATTGAAACGAACTTTATTTAAGTAGCATAAACTTGTTGGATGGGCTTCAATTAAATGATGATTTGTTAATGCAAATGTGTAGCGAATGACTGGTAGTACATCTGTCTCTTCATCCATAGGCCATTACTGTGCAGCATTAGCACATGATTGTGAAAAACTGAAATCATTATGTGCAGGTAGTACATATTCAATCAATTCTGACCTTATGTCTCCGATGAAATAAAAAAACCCTAAGTAATGTAAATTATATTTAATTTGTAATTGGGGGGAAGGGGAATCTTGGAATATCTGTGATTCAAGCTGTTACACGATGTGAGGTGACTGCAATTTGGAGATGACAGTCATTGGTGTCTCCAGTGGGAACCATTAATCCTTAGTTACTCCTCCTACCTGCTCTTCCAATCCAAATAGTAATGTTTTGGTTTGTGACAACCCCCTACCCCTGCTGCTTTTCTTTTGGCTTGCAAAATGTTTTAACCTGAATGAAAATGCAGAGATAGGACAACCTTTTTGTGACCAGCATTAGTTAGTTAAGCAGGCAGTGATGACAATTAATACCCTCCCCCCAAAATCATACAATTAGCTTCAGTTCCATAAGTATCTAATGAGCCATTTGTCAGTCTTTTGGTGAAATAAACTACTCAATCTTAATTCTCCACTCTTGCAGCAAATAAATAGAAATTATGAAACACCCGGGCACCAATAAAATATAATTTATTTCAGAGGGCATGACAGAACTCTTTACATCTCTAAAATGAACGTGTTATTTACAAACGACTTGTGATACTAATATATAAAAAAGGATTTCAGCACTAACTGCTTTCGTTAGGCAGTAGATTTTTTTCCTGATTTGTTTAATCATTTAAATGTGTAATTACTCCTAAAGGCATGCGAGCTAAAATGACTATTCCTGACGTGATTAACTCATAAAGTCACAATGAACCTCACAAGAGATCCTGGGAAATGCCAGGGATCAGCATTCTGCAGCTGAAGGCATTAAGACATTTCAGGAAAGGACAAAGTAATTATTTTCATTATGGAACATTTCTCAGCTTGCTCTATCTTTCTGTCCTCTTTAGCCTTGTCAACACAAACCTCATGTGCCAAACAAGGAGGAGAAAATCAGTTGCAAAGAACAAATCTCAAGAGCTCTAGATCTTTCTTTGGATTCTATGGAAGTGGGATAATTCTCTAGACCAGTAGAAATTTCCGTTCTGAAAGTTTATCCTAAGAATTACTAGGAAAGCTTTTACAATGGGAATGCAAGTCATGAAACTTCCTTGAAGAACCTAAGACTGCAGATTTTCTTTTTATAAAAGCTAAGCTGAAAAAAGGTTCATCAGCTTTTAAATACTATTTACATTAAGAGGCATTTGCTCAAGCTTAGCATGTTTAATTTTTTCCCCCCGCCCCATGCCTAACTTTCTTTTTGCCAGAAGAAAGTCATTTTAAGATTATCTGCATTCATTAAAGCAGTGCTTCCCAAACCTGGGTAAGTTACCCAAAATTGGGTAGAAGAGCATCCAGAAGCTACAGCTGGTCCAGAATGCGGTTGCACGAGCAGTTTTAGAAGCCCCAAAGATGGCTCATAAAATCCCTCTGCTGCGCGAGCTGCACTGGGTGCCAGTCTGCTACCAGGTTCAATTCAAGGTGTTGGTTATCACCTTTAAAGCCCTACATGGCATGGGTCCAGGTTACCTGAGGGACTGCCTCATCCCCATCACTTCAACCCATTCCACCTAGTCAGGCAGGGAGGGCATGTTGCGGACCCTGTCCATGAGAGATTGTCAATTGGCAAGGTCCAGGAGGAGGGCCTTCTCTGCCATGGCCCCCACCCTTTGGAACAAATTACTCCCAGAGATGAGACAGGCCCCCACCCTCCCGGCCTTCCGAAAGGGTCTCAAGACGTGGCTGTGCCACCTCACTTGGGGTGGAAGGGGGGATAGTTCATTGTGGGGGTGGCTGGCACCTTGATGGCGGCACTGGGAAATTTTAACAAGATTTTGATTTCACCATCTTGGGTTCTAGATTTCATATTTTATATTTTAGAGCTTTTATTATATTTGTATATTTATATTTTTATTATGTATCTTTTAAATTGATATTTAATTTTTACTGTTTTAATTCATTTGTAAATGGCCCAGAGTCATTTTCAAGATGAGCGGTGGAAAAATATGATAAATAAATAATAAAACGTGGTTTTTCTTTGGGTAACGACACATGAACCCATTACCCAATTACAACAGGGACATTTAAATTGACTTAAAGTTTTTTACCTACATTGGACAAAAAGAGCTTTCTGATAAGCAGTTTTGGGTAATGAAGGAAAAGGTTTGGGAAGTACTGCATTAAAGCAACCATGCAAACCTAGTAGAACTATGGCTGCTTTAACATTTGAAAAGAGATGTTTTCCGGAAGCTCACTCACATCCCCAAGCACCTCTTTTAAATGAATTGCACAGTCCTAAGAGACACTAAGACACTATTCCAAGCATTCAAGGAATATAAAAAGAGGTGTGCTGGGCAGACCAAAGGCCAGTCTAATCCAGCATCTTGTTTCTATCCTGGACAACCTTGTGTGTGTCAGCCCATGAACAGCTCATCAGAATGCCTCCCTTAACTAGTACTTGGAGGAAATACTTGGAAGTACTCGGAGAAATAAGCCCCCTGTCAACTGGTTAATAGCTTCAAAGGATCCATAGTAAGAAGTTAAAAGTAAGGTATAGGCCTTTTAGTCATTGTTAAAGCACAAATTATCTCAGCTGTGGCTAATCTTAAAAATGGGTTCTGTGTAAGGATTTAATTCAACACTGATTATTTGTGTGTGTGTGTGTATGTACACACACACACACACACTTTTTAAATTCTGTCGAATGCTTATTCAGTACAATTCTGAAAATGAAAGGATTTGATGTTCCAAAACAAGGGGAGATGGTCCACTGTCTTTATCCATGATGTGATTAAGAATTGGGAACATTCTTGTAGGAAAAAATAATTGCTGGTTCTGTTCTCAGAACCTTGTACAATCGATCTCACACTTCTGTTTGTTTAAGAGGTGATGGAAGCTCACTCAGTAGAATAATACATTTTTAATTTAATTTCACTTTTCACAGTCTTTTAACCAAAAGTTAAACTAATATGTAATGCATGATATCTGCAAATACAAGTTTTACTTATAACCACTACAGTCACAAGACTCTTGTCTTAAAGAGTTAAGAGCAAAACAAGGATTTAAAATAAAGCATTGATGGTAAAGCTAAGACAAAATTATAGAACCATAAACATCAATTGATCAATTAAACAATGTATTCTATCTCTCACCATACACCCTTTGGAATAATTTGGTTTTCAAATGTTCCAGAAGGACAAACAGTGGGGGACAATCTAATTTCTAAGAGGCTGTTCCACAGTAGAGACAAGTAATTTATTCCGCAGTACTGGTACTCAAAAGTGCTTATCACTCTCTACCCACTATTCCTCACAGAAATGAAATGGGTTGCACAAGTTGGGCGGGCCAATTTTGTTTGCAGTATAAATCTAGAAAGTGTTTTTGTATAGGAAGGAATAGGCCTCCTTGAGGATGATGACATCTGGTAACAAGAAACTGCATATACAGTATTTATGTGTGGGTATAAGCAAAACTTTCCTTATAAAAATCAGAGTTGTGTGCTGCCAAATCGTAATAGACTCATGATAGCAAAAAAACAACAGTTCTGCAGGAATCAAGTAAAACAAAATATTAAAGATAATATACACAAATAATACAAAATGAGTAAACTAGGTAACAAAGTCTAGCTTCAGATGAAACACAGACATTTCTCCAAAGGTGGTCCATAAGATTTCAGTTTTCACAGCCCTCCAGAAGGTTGCTGTCAGTCTGTCTTCTAGGTGGAAAGCTATAGGGGGTCCATGAAGGAAAAATAACACCTTCTGACTTAAATTATCGACACATCATGGAATTGGAGCATCACAAGCAGCTTTTCTTGGGAAGATCTCCTTGGATAGGTCAAATCTAGTTGAAGTAGGTGGTTCTGAAAGCACTCTGGTGCCAAAGCATATTAGTTATATATGTCAAAATCAGCACTTTGAAGTGCACCAGGAACTTACTGATAACCAGTGCAAGACCATAAAATAAGCATGGTATGACCATAGTGACTAGAGCAAGACAAAATGTAGCCTGCTCAAGTGGCCATCAAATGCAACTCCATGTAGAGTGCTTTGCAGAAATCTACCTCTGTAACAATAAGGATGAGTTGCTGAGGCCAGGTCCCTCTGCTCCAGAGCTGGCCAAAGGCTGTCCTGGCCACAGTCCCCACCTCTCCAGATGCTATCCTGGCCACAGTCCCCACCTCTCCATCTTGCAATAGCTGCAAGTTAGGGGGAAAAACCCAAGTCACAAGCCTATTCCTTCAAGGGCATTGTCGCTACCTTGGGAGACAGTTCTGGAACTGGCAGAGTACTGTAATGAATAAACTGTAATTCTGCATTGCTAAGCTTGTTTTGTCCCATTCAAACTCCAGCAACTTCCAGACACTGTGACAGGAGTTTGACAGCACCCCCAGCTGGGCCATAGTTGACCGTATGGAGCTGAGTACAATCAACATGTTGGTGGTAGTGCACCCTAACAGCCAGATGATCTCACACAGTAGTTTCCTATAGATGTTACATCTGAAACAGAACAGGACCAACTCATATGGAACCTTATATAAAAAAGGTCACATATGCACATGCACACAAACCCTATCCTGTAACATTAACTTTGGTTACAGCTACTGTGAAAAGCACATAGTTGTAAAAATACTGCAGTGCTGTCCTTTCAGCATCACTCCTAAAAGAAGCTTAAAAAAACAACAACAGATGATATGGTACTTTCACTGCACAGAGGCTTTCACCTCTAATATCAGCAGTTTAGTTTCCATTAACTTTCTTATTTATCAGGAATTTGCACCAGTTGATTTTAGCTATATGCTACAGTACATATTGGCTGTATCTGTTTATTCCACAAGAGTATTTTACCCTTTTTTTTTATTTATTTGAAAGCTAATGGGGGCATATAAATGTGTATCTGGGTCGTTTGGAACCACATTTTTCAATACTTATGCTTCCAAACATACTGTTAAAGAATTGTGATTTGCAGCAGACTGAAAGTGTCTAATATCAAAACAGATTACAGAATTCTGACTAAGGTATGGTCATCTTAACTGACCAGTGGATATTTAACACTAGAGGTACATTTAAAGAAAACCTAGAAACACAGGCAGGATACCATCATACAAAATGCAAAAATACAGCCATACATCTTTACTTAATTACTATTCTGTACAAGATCTCCAAATAGAGCCCAGGCACTAGGCTACTATCATTATCCCATTTTTAATGTGGTTTTTTTTTAGTACCACTTTTTGAAATGCCAAGGTCATGTCAAGTTAAAATACTTCAATGCTAAGAATATAAATACAATAGAGATTTAAAGAATTGTGATTAACAGTTTTAATTGCTGCATTCTTCTTCATGGGATTTCTATCTTCTCTCTTTCCTTTGTGCAAAGTGGTTCTAATAAGTGGTTCTTATTTAACCCTTTGGCTGCCATTTGGGAAAGGTCAGCACATTTCAGATAGAGAGCTAGATTAAGATGTTGCACTGGCACCAGGGAAACCTAGGTTCAAGTCCACTCCCAGCTCACTGGGTGATTTTGGAGCAGTCACTCTCTTTTGGCCCAACCTACTTCACAGGGTTGTTGAGGTAGGGGGAAATGGCAGAAGGGAACATCATATATGTCAATTTAAGCTCTTAAACGAAAAGGTGGAGAAAAACAAACTACCATGATCTGCATATTGAAGCTCTTTTGGCTGCTCTTCCTGCAGTTAACCCTATGAGCTGCCAGGTGCTGAAAAATCTTCTCTTGGTCAATTTTTACCATATTTTGTCATCTCGATTAATCAGAAAGTCTGTGGTCTTCTCCTTACAATCATTATCTAGGGGACTACTAAGGAAACCAAATTACATGGGTATCTGGATTACTAAAATAACCCAGTGAATATTTTGTATTTACCATCACTTACTGCAGGGCTGTACAGCCTGAACCCAGGGCTACAAGCAAACTCTAAAGATTGTCAACATATTGTAATTTTAATTGATTTGATTAGAGGATAATTTTATTAAATATTTGTGATATATGGCAGGACCTGGGAACATGGAGAAGAAAACAAAACTGTTGAAAAAAGACATCTCAGCCCAATGGAGGGGAAAGCATGAGAAAGAGAATCACTGTAACTCTGCCCTAATTATACCAGGTGTAAGTTCATCTTGAAAATTACTTTATCTGGTCTTCAATATTTTGTTACATTACCCTGTTAGCAAGACCAATCTTTCCAGAAATCCGAGTGGTCCTTTTCCTGAATTTGCCAGCCTCACAATATTTGTCTAGAGAAGAATCTATCCGTGTCTTACCAGGAACTCTGGAAGATGAGTAGAGAGACACCTAGAGCATCAGCAGGGGAAGATCATATGTGAAGTTGACCTCATGTTTGAGCTTACACTGTGGTGACTTTACCATTAAAGAGAAGGGTTAGGATGTGATTCATTGGTGTGCCAGTTGCAACCCTTCCTGGAGCACAACTGTTGCCATAGCAACAGTTTCCCATGCCCTTGTTACTTCCAGGCTAGATTACTGCAATGTATTCTGTATGGGACTGCCTGTGAATACTACTCAAAAACTGTAATTGTATGAGATGTAACAGCCCTCATTTTAATGGATAAAAACTGCAGTTCATGTATAATACCTGTGCTGTGGACTCTGCATGGGTTGCCATAGGCTTCTACATTCCTTGTGGAGTATGGTGGTACAGAAACTAAAATAGATGAATACATGTATGCACACATAGAAACTAGTGAAGTTGGTTAAAAAGAGAACCATCATGGTGCAATGATTAAGGTGCTGGACTGGGCCTTTGGAGATCCTGATTCAGGTATCTACTTGAACATGGAGCTTGCTGTGGCTTATGTCACCATAAGAGGAAATGTGGGATGTAAATGTAAAATAATAATAATATGAAAACATTGTTTGTAATTTCCAAATTTTCCCCAACCTATATTATAAGAAGACAGTTTTTATCTTACTTGCTACAGAAAGTTAAATACAGGTTATCTAAAATGTCTACCGTAAACCACTTGCACTTCTAAGTTTCCAACAAAAAAAAAATCCCTTTATAAGCCATATTTTCCCATGCTTCCTTCAAAAACTTACTTGTATGATCTGATCCTTCCAAGATTTTTGTCCCAGTGGGATATTTATACTGTAGCAATAAAAAATACCCCTCTGCGTTATCTAATGTTCATGTAGGTCAGCTGTGGGTCCAACCAACTGGAAGAGACATTCTCTCTCTCTCTCTCTCTCTCTCTCTCTCTCTCTCTCTCTCTCTCTCTCTCTCTCTCTCTCTCTCTCTCTCTCTCTCTCTCTCACACTCACACACACACACACACACACACACAGAGAGAGATGGGGGGATAGATGTAATTGACTCCCATTAAAAAAGGATTACATCTTCAAAATTGTGCTGGACCCAAACTGACAGTGATAATAACCCACAATCCCAGGGCTTGTAAAGTATACATTTCACATGTAACTGTAATGCATGCAATTGTACAAAATCACTATAGGACATTTCATCATGTCTAAATAATGGAAGGTGCATATTGTTTGAATTACTAACACTCAAAACATTCAGTACAAGTCACTTGACATTAATTTCCTTGGTCAAATCTTTTTTGAAATAAGTCTGTTTTGACAAGCAATTTACTAAGTATCTTTGTAGAGAGAGCTAGGCTTGATGGGTTGTTGCATTAGCTACTTGACATTTGTCCCCAGTCAGACCGGATGCCACATGAAAAATTTACTCTGGCAAAGGGCTCCCAGGAATAAACAGTTCTCTAGTGTGACTCACGGGGGGAATCGAGAAGGTGAGCGGAACTTCAACTTGTCACGGATGCACTGTTCTGACAAACATAAGTAGATGCTAATGGCTAAATCGTGACAGAATAAAGTCCCACAACCATATGGCTAATTGCCACAACAATATCTTCAGTGTTATTAATCAAGTTTTCATAGTGTGCCATGATAATTGGAATAATTAGAAGCTGCATAGGCATTGCTTTTTTCTCTCTGTCTCTCTCTCACACACATGCATACTCTGCAGACAAGCATCTAGAAGAACCACTATTTCTATGCTGCATTATTTAGTGCACTTTTTCCAGCAAATATGGTAGTTAATTAATGAATTCACTGTTTTTTCATCTGAGTCTTTTATTACCAACTAGGTTTCTACAGGAATATGTGGATAATTAAATGAGCCTATTGTCTTCCACCCAAAGTGGCTACATTCCCACCGTGCATCTCTGCTATCTGTAGGCAGTTTACTTTAGAAAACATCATGTGTGTTAGTTTATAAGTCATATGTAAAATAGAATATGACTGCAATCCTATATATTCTTGCCCTGGAGTGATTCTAATTGAAATCTATGGGACTTGACTCTGAAGTACTTTGTTATCCAATCATTCCTTAACAGGCAGCAAATATAAGAACTGTATGTCAAAAATGTGTAGTAAAATTAATAAACCATATATTAAAAGTGTGGTGAACATATATACGGCTTTGTGTTAAAATTCTTTAATTGCTAAATTGCATTTAAAAAGCATACACGGAGCATATTTTTAACACTGCCAAGTGCAACATATCAGTACAGTTTTAGTACTGTAAGAGCTCAACAATGCCAAAATTATATGCTACATCTGAACTAAAGATGTAAATAAACCATCAATTTAGCACTTTTTGCTTCGGCGAGTACTTAAATCATCATCTTCATACGTTTTGAATGGGGCTAGTTGTTTACTGGCTCTTTCTAGAATTGTATAGGCAATGAGAAGCCACCCAGTATTTCCTGGGTACATGCATAAATAGTTATTCAACTGGTCAGTAAGTATAACTGGAAGATTAACGATAATGACTTTCTTCATGAATGTATGAAGGCATTAGCCAAACTAATGGATAGAAATGGACTGCTGTCTATGGCCTTTGAAGGGCAGCTTAATTTAGTTTCAGAACTTAATTTAGGCATAACATGAAATACTGTGATGACATAAATCCATCCTGTTTCTGCTTTCTGAAAAGTTAGCTTTTCCTTCATCAAGAATTTCCAGAACAATATACTTTGAAGTGTTCTTAAGCTTCATTACAAAGTAGCCTGAGCTACTGTACTAAATTGAAAACAGGCTTTGATCGAAGGTCATCAGATGTTCCATTGTAGCAGAGCAGCCCTCCACAACCTGGATGATCTACAGCTAGTCTGGAAGTACAACTTCCAGTATTCCTAAACAGCAGCATGGGAGGGTGCAGTTGGTACCTTTAATTCCAAGCCATTGGCAGAGCATTAAGCTGGAAAAGGTGCTTTCATAAGACTATGTTTTAAAATTGGAGTTAGTATTTTAATCAACTATTTGCCTCTATTCTTTCCTATCTATTCTTGGCTTATCCTGGGAGGAAGCTCTGGAAACATAGTATGTCCTTTCCTTCATCTATTAAATTTCATATAGAAAGAAGAGAAAGAACATTATTTTACCCATAGAACTTTTGCCAATTGGTTTTGGCACTAACAGCTCATGAACAGCCTTCCCCACTGCATTACTTTTCTTCATTGCAGTGAGTAATAGTCACTTACATGGGAGAAAATAGAGAAGTAAGTTCATGTAAACAGTTGGGTGGCATCAATTTTTCTTTTCTTGCCACTTCATCAAGCTGTCTCTAGTTCTGGTTTTTCTTTTTCTTTTTTAGTCATATTAAAGTCCTTTTTCAGTCATTCAGCTTAAGGCATATGGGTCTTCACTCTGAATAGAGAATGGTGTGTGCTTGCTCGTTTCAGCCTTTTTGTCTCCTTGACAATAACGTGTTCAGTTGGGAGTCTGAAGGAGAGATGGTCTAAACATGAGCACCCCTTATGCAAAACTCATATTGGTATATATTAGATCTGAGGCAGCATGGCCATTGTCATGTTATATTCTCTATTAAAACTATGAATGCATGTGTATACCTGTCTGAATTGATGCATTCTTCCATCAACACATCTTTCAGCATTCTTGAATAGCAACAGTGAAACCAAGAGAGATTCCAGAATACTAACAATAGGTGATAAAGCAGCAGATTATTTTTACTCTGTTTCACTGTATTTACCCTGCCTCTCTTAACAGTAACAATAACAGTAACAGTAACAGTAACCACACCTATTATTTTTAAAAGTCTCCTAAGAGAAGATAATGGAAGAAAACAAAGGAAGGCATACCAACTTCAGGGAAAAACTCTAATTTTCCAGATGCCATTTTTAATATGAGAGCTTGCTTGCTTGCTTGCTTGCTTTCTGTGAGATAGGGCAATCTGAGGCATATTTTACAGAGAAAGAAAATGATGAGAAAAAAGTGCAGTGGGAAAATATGTTACTCATATATTGTAATTTTTTTTACAGAAACAGTATAAATACGTTATTCCAATTATGTCTGAATTTCCAAGGTGTTTGAATCTGTTTTGTTTTTTGTACTTTTGTCAGTTAAGGATGAACACATTACCTACTGTGTGGAAAAAAGTTGTGTAATAGCTTGCAACCTTAGAGAAATATGACAGCTACACAAACTACCATCATTGAATGAATGTTAATGGAGCGTATCTTAAGATTTTTTATAGGAGTGTATTAATTAGTAGTAAGAGAGCCAGTTTGGTGTAGTGGTTAAGGCATCAGGCTAGAATCCAGGAGACCGTGAGTTCTGGTCCTGCCTTAGGCACGAAGCCAGCTGGGTGACCTTGGGCCAGTCAGTCACACACTCTCAGCCCTAGGAAGGAGGCAATGGCAAACCACTTCTGAAAACCCTTGCCAAGAAAAGTGCAGGGACTTGTCCAGGCAGTCTCTGAGAATTGGACACAATTGAATGGATTTAAAAAAAAAAAAGTAGTAAGGGATTTTATTGACTTTGTAAGCAGTTATATAGTTAGCCTTTGTAATAAAGTTGTCTTGACTCAACTTGATATTTTGGAAAATATTATTTCAAGAGCCATTTACTCCTGAATTCTTCCATTTGTTCTGTGAAGTAAGAAATGGTACAAGAATATTTGAGCCTAATATTTTTTAACATGGGTGGGATATAGTCTTGTTGGAGAGGCAGTTTAGGGGTTGTAGTAGTCCTTGACATGGCTTGGGTTTGTCATACTATTTCAACATTTTGATCCACATTATAGAGGACTATTCATATGGTTTTGCAACTATCACTGCTTGTCAAAAGTGCAGATACTATTCAGGGTAATATTCCAATATATGAAGTTTATTGTATACCAGAAATTCTTAATGCTTCATACATGGGAATGGGTAAATGAATTATTATATAATATTGAAAGACAAATCTATACTTGACTTTCAAACATAGATTGTTGATACTGTCCTTTGTCAGTGTTGGTCCTCTTTCAGCAGGAAGAAATTTTAAGTGGTTTGATCTCATGTTCTGTTTTATATAGTACTATGTATTTCTATTATTTTTCATTTTGTTTTCCTTCTAGAAATTTAAACATCAGATGTTATGATGATACCCAAATCATGGTTTGACAGTGTTTTTGAAATTATTAGTAGCACTTTGGTGTTTTATTTATTTGTGTCATACTGTTGATCCAGTTACCCCTGATTTGTACCTGCATTCATAAAAGACATTATTCTCAGTAATCCTTAATAAAAATAATTTCTTTTGAAAGTTTAAATCTGATGTTTTTTAAAGTCATTCCAGAACATTAATTTTTCTCTCTTGCAGGTCATTATTAAACTACTGTCTGTGGATAGTAATTATGGATTGTTTTGAGATTATGGTTTAATTACATAGAAATCATGTGTAAAACACAGGACTGTGCATTTTAGCAAGGAGATAGTAGTAACTCTTACTATCTTAAAAAAGGTCCTTCAGTATTTTTGGTTGATTTGCAATTGCTATGTTGGTGTGGTAAATACGAATTATTGTGTTACGAAATGTGATAAAAGGGTGCACCGTCTTGAGCATTGCAGTCTGCAGGTGTAGCAGATGTGAGGCTAGAATTAACAGGACAGAACTACAATTAAACTATAGACAACCATTCAAAAGAAAGGGACTCCTCTTGTCCAATGGTATCATTAAGTGAAACTTAGATTGTCTCTACATATTGAAAAGAGCAATAAAAGTGTGTTAATTAGTATAAAAACATTCCAACTCAGAACTTAATTCTTTAAAGCATCCTTTTGTTTTATAGGAAGGAAAAGCATGCTGTAGTCAAGCCATTAGAGATGATAGGGGTCCTTGGTTTATGGAAACTATAATGTTGCTGAAAAGGAACAGGTAGCAGTTAGAATACAGCAATTTTCAATTGTGTGAATTGTACATACCCATTGAGTCTGCAAGGCTGAGATCCTTTTGATTTTAAAAGCAGAGAAGTCCATTAACCCTCTACTTCTGTGAAAACATAGTAACTCTTGGTTCGCATGCATAATATTCCCAAGAGGCAATTTAAAAACAAAAGAAAAAAGCTACACTGACAGAATTGGGTTTAAGCACAATAAAATATTTATATTACCTATAAACAGTTAACACTGCTTAATAAAAAGATAAAGAAAAGGGGGTTTCTGATTTTGAAAAAAGTCTAATCCTATTATATCACAGTGTATTCCCCTCCCTCTGCCCACAGAGACATACATTCTTCGTAGTGTATTAGTTTTATCTGTTTTTATCACTACCTAATATACATTTCTCATGATCCGCAAGTCATAAAAGTTTGGTGAAAAGAGAGATATTTCATGCACAGCCCAAGTAATATTTGTGACACTGAAAAGTAGTAATTTTTGTACACCAAGGAGTAATCTTCCACATCTTGTGCAGAATATTAGTAGAATTAATTGTGCAAAAATTAACTCTGTTCTGTGTTTCCTCCACCTTTTTAAGTTTTAGAAGTTCCAATTTGTAGCATGCGGAAGATATACTGTGTTGTATTGTATTTGTCATTTAAATTATATAAAGAATTTTATTATATTTCTTAGTTTTAATTGCATCATCTAGTAGCATAAAACAAAGCTGAAAGTTACCTCTAGTGGTTATAACTTTATACTCTAAGTGACTACTTACTAATTTGGTTTAATGCCATATTCAAACAAAGCATTTGGCTCAGTTATCTAAGACCTATTAAAGCAGAAGGAAGACACACTCCATAAACATTTGATCAGTTCCATAACAATTTTATAAATGAGCTCATCAGGAATATAAGATGGTACAAAGTTTTGCTAATACAACCTACCAATTTAACAGCATTTCAAAAGTAGTGCTTTTAAAGACCTTAATACCTTTCTTTAAATAATCAGGTTAATACAGAATTTGACATTTTCTGAACCACATATAGGTTTACATACAGGGGGTTGAATCCAGTCTTAGCACTACTTTCATAAAGAAATTTCAAACCAAATCATTTAATGTGCCTCCAACTACAATCATGTGTGGTACATCTAGTTATGTAATAAATTGGTATGCCTTGAATTTCTCTGTGAATTATTAATCCTCATCTGTGATGTGCAGTTTATGATGTGTTCCTTGGAATTTCTTTCTAGACGATGGATAAGGCTTCTATTTGGACGAGAATTTCTCCTTCAGGACCTTCTTGTTGTCTGGGATGCTTTATTTGCTGACAGCATCACCCTTGATTTAGTTGACTACATTTTCTTAGCCATGTTGCTATATATTAGAGATGCATGTGAGTATTCTTATCATATTTTAAGTAATACATATAGCTTACTTTTGTACAATATCCATTATTTTTCTACTTGATAAATTGTTTTTTTTTTAAGAAATAGATGGTGTCTAATTGTTATCATATGAAAGCCATTACATTAATAGTAAAAATCATGTTAATGCTCGTATTCCTGCTAGGCTTCTTCTAATATACAGAATTCTAAGTAGAATTGAATTAAGTACTGTCCAAAATAAGTATAGATCGCCACCTTCTGTCAGATATTACATACTGAGTAAAATATTTTATACTCTCTTCCTCTCCCTTTCTCTTTTTATTAACCATATTTAGTATGTCATTTATTCCAATTAATTCAGAATGTTTATTATAATTTGAGAATTTTTAGAGAAAACTCTGATTTTTAGATAGATACATAATCTGTTATAGAAAATTTGGAGTTAAAAATCTTTCTTAAGCAAATAGAGCTTAGGGATCTTGGGCAGCTTAGAAGTAAATAAAATACATTTGTAATGTAATTGCAAAATTATCTCAATTGTTTGATGAACATGTCTGAAAGCACAAGATAAATGAAGTAAATAGTTATTAATAATTGGGCCTTCTAGTTTATGAATCTACTAATATTCTAAATGAAAAAATCTGTAACACCTTTGTTGATACACCTCTAAAAAAAAATAGTGTTCTTTAGTTGACCTGAAGGAGTCACCCAAGCCTCCAACACACCTGTACACCTTTTTATAGCCAAATCTTGAAAACAATTATTCACATTTGATTTTTTTTAAATAGCGTGTTGCCTCAAATGTTCCATTCTCAATGCTCAGAAAATGTGAGGTTGGCTCCAAAAATACATTTTGATTTCATCTAAAAATGATTTGGGTTGGCCTGCCTGTATCCCCAGCCTCAGTTAGATCTTTTCTTTGATTAGATTGTTTTCTATAGCACATTGAATTAATGCTCATACATTTTTCTATGCTATAAAAATGTAGTTTTATTTTTTAAAACACGGCTTAATCCTAGGCTTTTCTGCACAATACCAGTGAAGCAAAGGAGATGGTGTTCAAACCTCAGCACAAATGTAATGGGAAGCTTGCAAGCTGAGTATTTCTCATCGCCATCTCTTACACAATGCTAAAAACTTCAGAAATTCTTCTATATGAAAGTAGATGTAGTCTTTGATAGACTTTGAGGGCTCTTCTGAGTCCAGCAAAGATCTTTCTATGTAGGCAATAAACTTACAATAGATCACATAGTAATAGAATAAAAATTAATATAAAGCTGAGAGAGGAGTTTATAAAATGGAGCATTATTTAAGAGTTGATCTTACAGGTAACCTCTATTATGTCTGAAGTTGCAATAAAGGTTAAACAAAATAGAGATTTGAGAATTTAATCACACTTGATGCAAACGGCAGACAAGTTGGAAATGGATGTTTCGTTGAATTTTAAACCCACTCAAAGTGCAAACTGCCAAATTATCTGAAAAATATCCTGTCTATAGATTTGCTTGGTTTTATACATTCTGAAAGATTCACATAAGGCATTTTAAACACAGCTGACTTGTTCCAATAAGTACATCCTTAACATAAGCAATGTACTCACTGTTTTTCTATAAGCAAATAAAACTGTTTGGTGTGGTGGTTAAGGTGCTGGACTAGAAACTGAGGAACCATGAGTTCTAGTTCTCTTTTAGACATGAAAGCCAGCTGGATGGCTTCAGGCCAGTCACACACTGTCAACCCAACCTACATCACAGGGTTGTAGTGGTGGGCAAAATAGGAGGAAGGAATATTGTGTACACTACCTTGAGTTAAACAAAATAAAGGTGGGATGTAAAACTAATAGTGAATGAATAATAAAATAAACAAAAATAGCATTACTGAATTATATAAAGAGTGATATATTAAAGCAACATATCTGTTCCATATATATTAGCAATGCTCCTATTCAGGATGTCAACCAGCCAAATTTTTCTCCAGTATGGTTTTTGAATTCCATTTTTCTTATTGCAGATTTCCAAATTGTTTTTCTAATTGATGTTCAGTATTCCATGGCTACTGAATATGCTGCTTTCCCAATTTTTGGGATGGGGTGGGATGGCAGTGAGGAATTACTTCTGTAGTTTCTTTGATATATTTTTCCTGTATGCTTATTTTTTAAAGAAATTATCTAAGGATTAACCATTTCTTAAATTACCTGAATGAGAACATTCAAAGAATAGTAAATAAAAGGTAAATAAAAATGACTGGATTCAGCCATGGGAGCATGTATTCAGACAGGCTATCAATATATAGACCACGATCCAGAAAATGATAACACAATTTATGTGAGTCCAAAATGACTTTTTAGAGAATGTTGCATGGGAAATTGACCTTGTTTGAATCCAAGAATTCAGGTATAATGACTGCAAAAGAAAAAATGTTGGATTAATTTCCAGATAAAATGAGCTACGTTTCTAGAATATTTTTTATGAAAAAAAGAACTTTTTCCATGATTATTTTTAAAGGAGACTGGAAATTATCCATTTCAAATATAATGTAGAAGTACAAACTGAATCCTCTAAAATAAATCAGAGCATTATAATGATCAGTATGAATTAGGAAAACTATATTTATATGATCTACTAATATTGTTTATTTTTTTAGAGTGACTTTGAACACATCCACTGAGAGAATATTAGATAAGGCTCCTTAAAATTTTCATTTTGCCCAAATCCTTCAGAAGATAAATGATGGGTGTAATAATAATGTAATATATTAAGAAATTCTTTCTTAGGGAAGTTCTGCTGTTGCCATCCTCCTACTCCAGCATAAGTTTTTGTGAGGCCTCAGGAAAGGAAAAGACAGCAGACATGAGTCATAGGATCAGAAGAAGCTCTTTGGGAGCAGAGCTTTGTTCACCCCAATCCTATTTTCATTTCCTTACAAATGCCTAATTTATTTATTTATTTGTGACAGGGACCTTAAGAGAAAGTAGCGAAGGGTATGCGTGTGTAAACATTGAATACAGAGCTAATTATATATCAAACTTTTGTTATGATGCATGCTTTGAAATTCTAAATTCAGAATTCTTTTTGCATAATTTAAATAATGTTATCCAAGACTGCACAGTCTTATAAATGTTTAACAGTCTGCTCTTTTTATAAATTCTAAACTTATAACTGTAACCACCATCTTTTGAAATTATTATTTTGAACACCATAGTGCAATCTTGGCCATGTTTGATCAACTTTATTTGTTTGTTTGTCATATTTTTCTACCGCCCATCTCGCATGCAACGACTCTGGGCAGCTATTAATTATCAAAATAGCCAACCAGGTTTATCAGAACATCTGTCTATAGATTTGCTTGATTTTACACATCCTGAAAGGTTCACATAAGGCATTTTTAAACAAAGCTAACTTCTTGCAAAAGATCAGTTGTCTTCATATTTAGTCATAAATGCATGATTGAAGACTTGCCTTTTACAACACGCTGTAATAAAATAAGTACTTGCCATCTATGCCTCCACAAGCAGTGTACATTAATACAAACAGAGGAAAGCAACACTACACTTAAAACCAACAACATCAACAAGAATAAAGCCAAAATCAACATAACAATATATATTTGGGCCCCACCAAACAGACACCCAACCTTTCAAAAAACAATCTCACCTGTCGTCCTGGCCCAGAGGATGGGGTTCAGGGTAAAGCCAAGTTTTTAGAGCCTTCCTGAAGACTGACAGGGTTGGAGTCAACCAAAATTCACCATTTGGAACAAACATGGGCTGGCATACCTGACGTTAACAGAGGGGTGTTTTAGCCTTTGTGCTCAGTGACCTTAATGCTCGGTCTTCTGAGAAGAAACCTCTGCCCATCTCTCTAAGAGAACTCATAATACCTCCTGTGATTTATTGTGCCATCCTATGTCTAAGCCTACTTATTTATTTAGAATATAGTGCCACTCCCACTGCCAAAACGTCTAGGCTTATCTAAGCTCTACTTACTTTAAGGCCTGTTAGACTCAGAGATCTGTTACGCACCAAATCTCATTCCAAAAACAAATCATTTTCTCCTTCAGTTTAAACCCCAGGTATTGTTAGCATCTCAGTTAATCAATTGGAACGTAAATGGAATTACTCCCTTAATTCATAAATTTATTTTTATTTCAATATTACATCATACAAGGCATCTACCAATTTGAATTTATGAAGGTTTTCTCCTCCTGCCTTGAAAGATGAGCTAGTAGCTTTCTTCCCAGGCTTCAGGCTAGGGTGGATGGAGCCTTTTTATTATTTTTATGTGAGCCATTTGGAGTCAGCCAATATTATATATATTTAATGATGATGATGATGATGCCACATATTACATATAAAGTTGTACATGTTTTCACCTTACACTTGTGAGGAAAAATTACAGTTTAAAAAAAGAAGACAGACTACAGGTTAGTATTCTCTAGGGAGAGAAATTTCTAGATGCTATAATCTACTCAGTGGAAACCCTCTTTGCGTGTTTAATATTATCAGTATTTTTTGATGCTGAGGAAAGCTTAACATCTGGCACTCTTCTATTTGTTTTGTTTTCAGGCACTGATGAAAGAACAGTTTCTTCTCTGCTTGCTTAGTCTTCACAGTTTAGATTGTATCTTGTGTTTCATTCTTTTACAAGAAATTGATTTGTATTTGCAGTTGTTCCCGTTAAACAGTAGTTCTTGAAACACCGTATGAAGTAAACATTTCATGACAACCCCCCCTCCTGAAAAATCAAAACATTTTTCGCAATGACCAGACCAAACAAACAAATGAATTGGGTGTCTAAAGTAAATAAAAGGGTGTTTGTTATTTGTTTTTTAAAAAATACGAGTGTGTGCATGGCTTTTCATAAAGCCAGAATATCCCTGTATCATATCAATTGCTGTCTGAATTTTTTAACGATTACTAGCATTGGGAAAACCTGGAGGCATTTTCAGTCTCTCTTGCTAAGCTTTTTTGGCAGCTGGCCTTTACCTATGCCACCATCATCAATTTAATTAACAGCTCTGTGGAATACTATGCACATATTTACAATATATTTCCCATACTGCTGATTCAAACATGGTGGAAACAAAGTAATATCTTAGATGATGCCATTACTGCAGTTGTCAAAGTTCTGAGCAGGAAGGCATGATTTAAAGCACATGCTTTAAGCATGTCTGCTGGAAAGGAAATTTGTTTCTCCCCAAAAAAGCTCAGCCAGACCCCATATGAGAAAAAGCACATAAGAAGTTACAAATAACCCGGCCTACTTCAGTTCACAGAAAAGCAACTGTAATTCTGTTCATTTTCACCGCTGTGGCATTGCATTACACATATGACAATACAACTTGTATAAATCTCCATCCCTCTGCCCCAGTATAGCAATCAACATATTGCTGCATCAGAAACCAAGTAAGCGCAGTCCAGCAAAGAATTATTAAGAAACAGGATCAGAGGTATTAATCCTATTAGGCTTCAGGATTTAGGAAGTAATACCACATAAAGATACCTACATAATTTTCTCTCTGGAAAACAATGAGACATGGACGTTGGCACCTGTGTTATTATAAGCTTTTAAAATCACTAATAATGACTGTCCTTTTTAAATTTGCCTTGTGCTAGAAGTTTAACACTTTTGCAGTTGTTTGCAAACAAATTTAATACTGATTCATGTGCTGTAATTTAGAATCTATTTTATAAATTGGATAGAAATTCCATAAGTACCTTGTTTTTTTATCTTATTGAGAATTTAAGATGCAATAAGTAATAATCTTTGCCATTCTATGGGTTTTCTTGTGTCTTTCCCATAAGTTGTGTGATATTTTGCAGAACTTTTGTTTTCTTTGTTACAGAATTTTGATCCGAGATACAAGGATTTCTTTAAATGTGCTCATTTGAGGTTAAATACCACTAAATATAGATTACTTCTAAGTACATTTATCTATATCATCCCCAATTCATAAGATTATATAGGATTGTACCATAAAGTAATTTATGTAACTTGTAAATTATTCAAATCAGTGTTTGAATTATCATTATATTCATTAGGCTATTATATTCATTTCTTCAGCAAAGGATCGTTACTTGTCATGGTGCTGGAGCTTGAGCACCTCAATGATGCCATGAGCTAAACTGTGAAGGGCCACCCAAGATGGGAAGGTCATGACAGAGAGGTCAGACTAAATGCGATCCCTGGGGAAGGTAATGGCAACCCACCCCAGTATTCTTGCCGTGAAACCTAAACGGATCAGTACAACCACAGATATGTTGGTATACCATCGAAAGATGAGACCCCCAGGTCGGAAGATGGTCAAAATGCTACTGGGGAGGAACAGAGGATGAGTTCAACTAGCCCCAGATGTGATGACGCAGCTAGCTCAAAGCCGAAAGGACAGCTAGCGGTCGACGGTGCTGGTGGTGAATGGTGAATCCGATGTTCTAAGGATCAACACACCATTGGAACCTGGAATGTAAGATCTATGAGCCAGGGCAAATTGGATGTGGTTATTAGTGAGATGTCAAGATTAAAGATAGACATTTTGGGTGTCAGTGAACTGAAATGGACTGGAATGGGCCACTTCACATCAAATGATCACCAGATCTACTACCGTGGACAAGCAGACCACAGAAGAAATGGAGTAGCCTTCATAATTAATAGTAAAGTGGCTAAAGCAGTGCTTGGATACAATCCAAAAAATGATAGAATGATCTCAATTCGAATTCAGGGCAAGCCATCTAACATCACAGTGATCCAAATATACGCCCCAACCACAGATGCCGAAGAAGCTGAAGTAGAGCAGTTCTATGAGGATCTACAGCACCTACTGGACAACATGCCTAAAAGATATGTTATTTTCATCACAGGAGACTGGAATGCTAAGGTGGGCAGTCAAATGACACCTGGAATTACAGGTGAGCATGGCCTGAGAAAACAAAACGAAGCAGGACATAGGCTGATAGAATTTTGCCAAGACAACTCACTCTACATAACAAACACTCTTTTCCAACAAACCTAAGAGACGGCTTTATACATGGACTTCACCAGACGGACAACACTGAAATCAGATTGACTACATCCTTTGCAGCCAAAGGTGGCAGACATCTATACAGTGGGTAAAAAGAAGACCTGGAGCTGACTGTAGTTCAGATCACAAACTTCTTCTTGCACAATTTAGGATCAGACTCAAGAGATTAGGGAAGACCCACAGATCAGCTAGATATGAGCTCACTAATATTCCTAAGGAATATGCAGTGGAGGTGAAGAATAGATTTAAGGGACTGGACTTAGTAGATAGGGTCCCGGAAGAACTCTGGACAGGAGTTCGCAACATTGTTCAGGAGGCGGCAACAAAATACATCCCAAAGAAAGAAAACCAAGAAGGCAAAATGGCTGTCTGCTGAGACTCTAGAAGTAGCCCAAGAAAGAAAGAAAGCAAAAGGCAACAGTGACAGGGGGAGATATGCCCAATTAAATGCAAAATTCCAGAGGTTAGCCAGAAGAGATAAGGAATTATTTTTAAACAAGCAATGCACGGAAGTGGAAGAAGACAATAGAATAGGAAGGACAAGAGACCTCTTCCAGAAAATTAGAAACATTGGAGGTAAATTCCAGGCAAAAATGGGTATGATCCAAAACAAAGATGGCAAGGACCTAACAGAAGAAGAAGAGATCAAGAAAAGGTGGCAAGAATATACAGAAGACCTGTATAGGAAGGATAACAATATCGGGGATAGCTTTGACGGTGTGGTCAGTGAGCTAGAGCCAGACATCCTGAAGAGTGAGGTTGAATGGGCCTTAAGAAGCATTGCTAATAACAAGGCAGCAGGAGACGATGGCATCCCAGCTGAACTGTTCAAAATCTTGCAAGATGATGCTATCAAGGTAATGCATGCTATATACCAGCAAATTTGGAAAACACAAGAATGGCCATCAGACTGGAAAAAATCAACTTATATCCCCATACCAAAAAAGGGAAACACGAAAGAATGTTCAAACTATCGAACAGTGGCACTCATTTCACATGCCAGTAAGGTAATGCTCAAGGTCCTGCAAGGTAGACTTCAGCAATTCATGGAGCGAGAATTGCCAGATGTACAAGCTGGGTTTAGACAAGGCAGAGGAACTAGGGACCAAATTGCCAATATCCGATGGATAATGGAAAAAGCCAGGGAGTTCAGAAAAACATCTATTTCTCTTTGATTGACTATTCTAAAGCCTTTGACTGTGTGGACCATAACAAATTGTGGCAAGTTCTTAGCGGTATGGGGATACCAAGTCATCTTGTATGCCTCCTGAGAAATCTGTATAATGACCAAGTAGCAACAGTAAGAACAGACCACGGAACAACGGACTGGTTTAAGATTGGGAAAGGAGTACAGCAGGACTGTATACTCTCACCCTACCTATTCAACTTGTACGCAGAACACATCATGCGACATGCTGGGCTTGAGGAATCCAAGGCTGGAGTTAAAATCTCTGGAAGAAACATTAACAATCTCAGATATGCAGATGATACCACTTTGATGGCTGAAAGCGAAGAGGAACTGAGGAGCCTTATGTTGAAGGTGAAAGAAGAAAGTGCAAACGCTGGCTTGCAGATAAACCTCAAAAAAACCAAGATTATGGCAACCAGCTTGATTGATAACTGGCAAATAGAGGGAGAAAATGTAGAAGCAGTGAAAGACTTTGTATTTCTAGGTGCAAAGATTACTGCAGATGCTGACTGCAGTCAGGAAATCAGAAGACGCTTAATCCTTGGGAGAAGAGCAATGACAAATCTCGATAAAATAGTGAAGAGCAGAGACATCACACTGACAACAACGGTCCGCATAGTTAAAGCAATGGTGTTCCCCCTAGTAACATATGGCTGCGAGAGCTGGACCATAAGGAAGGCTGAGAGAAGGAAGATTGATGCTTTGGAACTGTGGTGTTGGAGGAAAATTCTGAGAGTGCCTTGGACTGCAAGAAGATCAAACCAGTCCATCCTCCAGGAAATAAAGCCAGACTGCTCACTTGAGGAAATGATACTAAAGGCAAAACTGAAATACTTTGGCCACATAATGAGAAGACAGGACACCCTGGAGAAGATGCTGATGCTAGGGATAGTGGAGGGCAAAAGGAAGAGGGGCCGACCAAGGGCAAGGTGGATGGATGATATTGTAGAGGTGACGGACTCGTCCCTGGGGGAGCTGGGGGTGTTGACGACCAACAGGAAGCTCTGGCGTGGGCTGGTCCATGAAGTCACGAAGAGTCAGAAGCGACTAAACGAATAAACAACAAATTATATTCATTTATGTTGATTTTGAATGAATTTCAGTATTAAGACTGCAAATCTAAACACATTTACTAAATTACTAAAGTGTAAATGAACACAATGGGATTTATTCATTTCTTTATGAGATTTATCCCTGCATCAGTCCTTAAATGACCTTAAGGTTACATTTTAAGTAATATGGACATTAATTAACCCTAACACTCTTCCGTAGCTATATTTCAAAACAAAACAAAACAAAAGTTGCTTAGTCTCCCACCATTGTTCATAATTATTTATATACAAGGATTTCTTGGTTGCTGTTTTATAGCACCTGTAACTTATTTAGTGTCAATATTCTGATCATTATTGAATCCAATCCATTTACCAAAATTATTTAAAAATTATATCATTCCTAGTCTTATTTCCAAGAGACAAACAACAGAGAAAGTATAAAATCTGGTTTCAGTTAGAGTGTTAAAAAGGAGTGTTTGAAGAAAATAAATCAAATGCCACTTCACAAAACCCATTAAGGACCTGCTAACTACTTTCAACATTGTTTATAAAACAATGTTGAAGGATTTCTTATCATAACTGCCTTTATAGTGTGCTACATTTCATTTGATTGGTTCTATATAATGCATAGTCCATTTATTATATTCAGCAGAAAGATTTCTTGACTGAACCCATTGTATTCCATTCATTATACTAACTTCAAGTAGAAAGGGAGAAAAAAGCAGGTATCTGAACATGAACAAGAAAAACAAAAGAAAAAAGAAACAGAACAGATAAAGAATGAGCAAGATAAGTGAAAGCTTTACAAATGAAAGCAGATTATAAAATTACAAGCTGTCGGATCAGCAGCAGAAATGAAGATGATAAAGTGCCTTCCACTACCAATTATAATTATTCATTTTTGCCCTGTCCTGCATCTTTTCCTCATCAACTTCTTCAGGGAAAGATGGGAAGGCACGAAAGGATGACTCACATGAAAGGAGAGGGGGACAGGATCATTCTCTTAAATGTTCAGTTCTCTGAAACAGCCAATATATTTGTATGATTTTCATTCAGTTGTAGTGATATTTCCTTGTCCTCCTAGAAGATTTATCTCCAAGATTTTTAATTAATGAAAAGAATATTGTTTATATAACTGAAATTTTTAAAAACAGTTAAAGTTGTTCTAAAATATGCTTGCAAAATAATACCGCATAGGAATGATCTGTAGGGCAAATAATTTAAGAGTAACTATCAGGAACTGCTTAGACAGTTCCAGCAGATGTAGTGTCAAGGTTTAGACTGTACTAAAGAAATAAAGTAGTTTACATAATAAGTAGGTAGCTACCTGAAGATACGTATTTATTTTCACTTATAATTAAGTTCATTTTCCCTACCTTGCCAGATAAAGATAGTCATAAGGTAACTTAGCTTACCTCCTAGAATTAGAAATCTAACAGAGCTTAATTTTAAGAGGGATTGGGATGAAACTCTGTTCTTTATGAATAGAATGAAATCAGGTTTATTATCAATTGTTTGGGAATTAAATTGAAACAAAGTTGTTCTAGAGCATAGTTGGTCCCAGTTTAGAATACGTTGAAATCAAGATGTTAGTCATGATCAGTCCTAGTTATGTTGATGGTATTGGATGTGTTTGCAAATCTTTGCTGGAAATGTGAAAAACATGGACATTTTATCATGTTTGATGGAAGTGTAAAAAAGCAAAAAAAAAAAGGACACAAACACATATATTAATTCAAAAGATTTTAAAGGTTAAAGTTTGACTGAATCCAGAGACTTTCCTTTTAGGACTAATCGGCGGCAACTAGAAAAAAGTCATGGAACTTAGTTTTTGTATTTGACAACTGCAGTGAGACTACTATATGCTCAAAAATGGAAAGGTTCAACTCTATCCACAATGGAGGAATGGTTGGTGAAGATGATGGAACTTGTGAAGATGGCCAAATTAAGTTCTTTGATTAGAGAAAAAATAATATTTACATTTATGGCTGACTGAAAACCCCTTATAGACTTTTTGCATGAAACGGGAAGAAATGCACTTACGACTTGTGGTTTTGATGATTAGAAAAGAATTGGATAATAGAAAAAACAGCTTTTTTTGTAATCATAGAGTAAGAGGTAATTTTGTAATAGTACGTATATTTACTGCAAAGGAAATCAGAAGCTTATTCTATTTCTTTTTACTCTTTCTGTACTTTAGCTTTTTTCTTTTTTTCTGTCTTTTTTCTTTTTACTCTCTATTGGTTTGTGTTTTTATGTTCTTTGTAAAACTTGTAATAAAATTTATTGAAAAAAGCTTTGGATGTGTTTAGAACACATCTAGAATATATTAAACACACTGGATGTGGAAAAGAGTAAAGTGTATTTTGATGATACTGGGTTTATTTGAACAGAATTATCATAATTTTAAATTTGTTTTGGGCCTAAATAAGTGCAGTTCTAAAATTTCACCACCACTACCCCAAAATGATGAGTTCTGATATTGATAGAATCCTTTCCCTTAGCAATTCTCCTCCTCTTCCTCCTGTTCTTCTTTCTGATTACTTAGTATTTTAATCATGGGGATGATTAATGTAGTCTGCCTTTCCTTTATTGATGGACCAAGTATTTATAAATAATTTAAAACTTTATTTAACTGTACAAGTATATTAATAGATAATATAGATATAAGTGATTTCTATTTAGAAATACAGAACTTACAAATATGCTTATTTTTTTCACAATGTCTAACAAATATAACTATAAATATGCTAGTTATCACCTTTTCCTTTCTCTACCTACCAGTTTTCCCCTACCCCTGGCTTCTCTCTTTCCACCTCTGCCTTCCTTATAAGGAAATGCCCACTTAAGTCTTTACTGCCTTATAGCCAAGCAACTATCAGCCATTTCATTACAGTATTTCCTGTTCTTTTAGTGATATCAAGTAATTATCAGACTTGCTTGGGCCTTCTGATGCATTACCCACCTATTGGAGATGTTCATTCATTAATCTTGAAAGCTCTTTTTCTCAGAGACCCAAAGGTAAGTTATGCTAAATTTTGTCAACTGCCAAATTTGAAAAATTCTAAACTAATGGAACATTCCAAATGTGTTAAACAATTAAACAAGTGAAATTGGGGGCAGAAGAGGGAGGGACGGGTTGAGCATGGAACAGAGCAGCCCAGTTCAAAAAGATTCATCAAAAGACCTTCTCAAAGTTTGGATGGTCTTCCAAAATAATTCAGGATCTGCATTATATGGGCTATTTGGTAGAAATCTGGTACCATTTCACTTTTCATTCATATAAACCATTGTTGGTTGGAATCCTAAGGATTGATTTCAGATTCATATATATGTAGAACTGACTGACTAAAATTACTGAGAAGTCATTCATTTCACTGAGTTCTAAGTATAAAGAATCTGAGCCAAATACGTAATATTTAAAATGTTCTCCCTGTGTGTTTGACAAATAACAGTTTTTTTAATGAATGATACAGGTGTGTTTGACAAATACTGTATCAAGTTTTTTTTTGTAACTAAAGCCACAAAAATGTATTATCATAAAGACATATTAAGGTTTGCAATAAGATGACTATTAATATAATTGTTTGTATCCAGATATATGAAATTAAATACCATTTGGGCACCAAATATCCTTAAGTTTTAAAATAAATATACAATTGTGATTATATTTCTAGAGAACCATCCTTACAGTCTGAAGTCTTAATACACTATTCATAGTTAATGCTTTCTGAAAAAATGTCTTTAAATATGCTCAATAGCTGTATAGAACTTACTTTTAATGTGAATATTTCCAACCTCCTTCAAGTGCGTAAAATTTTTGTTTTAATGCTAAACAAACTCTATCATCTTACCTCATACTTAAAGCATCTAAGAATGTATCTTGAAGATCTGAAATTTTTGCACTTAGGAAATTTAAAGCAGAAAAAGTTCTACTGTACTTTTAAAATATCATGTTGTTCTTTAACAGGAAAAAAAACAGTCATGGATTTGGTTACTGTCCATTTCCCAGAGTCCACTGTATTGTGGACTCTGGGAAATGGACAATAACCAAAAGAAATTGGTCAGGAAAAAAGTTATGTGAAACATCTGTGTTATTTTTCTGTATTTTTAAAAAAATAAGACACCTATTTCTGTCTTCAAAAGAGATTTCTCATATGGCTGTTTTAAACACAGCCATTACAGGCATACTGAAGTTAAGGTGCCTGTAATTTAATCAACATTCATAAAGCCTAACCATTACATAACAGCAAAGGGTTGTTAACTTCATTTTATTTGTGGAGAAAATGTGGATTATATATGACTGGGATGTTCAGTACAATACCCAGGTTCACAAAAGTACCTCTACATATTTTTCTTAGTACCCGGCAAGCTCTCTGCCTCCCCTAATTTTTTGTAGAATCATACTTACTTCCAAAAATGTCCATTCTGGGAAGCACCCTTCAAAAAAAAAACAATACAGAGAAATTAGAACTGGTTCAAAGAAGGGCAGCAAGAATGATCAGGGGGCTAAAACCTTGAAAAAAGAATTCTGTGGGAGATGCAATAGTATTCATCAAACACCTGAAAAGAAATCATATGGAATAAGATTAAGACATCTCTTGTTCTGGAGCACAGGACACAGATTAATGTATTTAAATTACAGGAAGGCAGATTCTAATTGAATATTAAGGGAGAAAATCCTAACAGTGAGTAGATTTCAACAATGGCAACAATTATGCAGAGAGATTATAAGATTCTCCCCTTGATTCGACGTGTTCAGCTAGAGGCTAGACAACTATCAAACTGTCTGTCTGGGATTCTTTAATTTGTATTCCTGCACTGAGCAGGGTCCAAATGGCACTTTCTAACTCTCTGTTGTATGCTTCTGTTAATGTCTGTTGATGCCAAATCAGCCCATAAGTCTAAATATATTTGCATGTATTTTGAATGATTTTATCAAAATTTATTTGCTCTTGACTATCATCTTACTAAATGCAAGATGACAAGTCCATCATTTCAGCTGCAACATTTGCAAAGCACTGTTAGTTACAAAACCAAACCACTAGAAGAACAAAGCCTGTACAAGTTGGAATTAAACTTAATTGCACTTGGAGTAGATGCTTTGAAATCCAGAGTCACTTTCATGAGATAGGTGGCTATGTAAATTTGATAAATAAATAGATAAAATAATTGTGCCCTAATTTACTGTTTAATTTAAATTCCAGCAATTTCATTAGGACTGCTCCAAAGTTTCCTAAGTCTCAATCCAGCTTAATGAGTTTAATACATGGAAGGAATATTTTGCTATGGAGGGTAAACTCCCAGTTTTCTTTTACTTAATACATGTATTCAGAATATACATGCTACATTCCATATAACTGCACTTCTTCAGAATAAAAATATATTTCTCAAAATCATCTTGATACAGAATTGACAGGATTTGAATGAATAATGTACCTTGTGAGAAATGAATAAGTGGAGAGGTTCCCCCCTCCAGGTTTTTTGGTACATCATATGCTTTAACATGGAAAATAGATACATAGGCATGGCAATCACAAAAATGTAAAGAGATTAAAAACAGTTCTAACTTGAATTGTTCAAATAAAGAAAATTTTTTAAAAAATCAATTAGAAACAAAAGTAATAGAAAATGAACATATTGTGTTCCTTAAATAACCAGATGTTCTTTTCTTCCTGAAGGCAGTCAAGCCTATGAATAAAAGGTTGTTTTAAGTTAACTGTGAATTTTGCAAATCTGTTTTACCCCATAGCAAATAAAATTCTAACACAGCAACAGAAGCAGAATCATTTCATCTTTGTATGTGGCTATGGTTGTTCTAACCTTATCACTGTGGCTTAATATGAAACTCAACAGTAATATAGAATATTTCCATTTCAGAAGATATGCAAAGAATTATCAACTAGCTTTGATCAGAATGCTCATAGTACTTGTCTGAAGTATTTATTCCAAAAGAAACTTTAATGAATGTCTGAGAAATGATATGACTGTAGCTGAAGTAAACTAGAAGTGAAACAGTATGGTGCATGAAAAGTTTACATCTCTTTAGTTTTTTCTAAATCCATTTAGAAAAGATTTCAGGCCATTTAATCAACCAGTTCCAGAAAGGTGTAGCAGACAAAATCCTGGATATATTGTTTGAAACAAAGCTCCCATATATGCCACAAGCTTTGTTCCATCTTTGTTTATATATTGACAGACTATGAACACAGACTCACCAAGTTCCCCCTAGGAATCATCCAGGTTGAAGATTCCACCTTTGTGATGTTCTGTTTTCCACCTCTTTCCAAAGTTTCTATGAATATTGGCAGAGCCAGACCTTGTCCCACCCTGAGGAAAAGCTTGTTGCAGGCAGGTAGGCCTCTGCTTGTTCCATAGGGGCTAGAGTCATTTTGCTTCCACATATCCAGCCAAGCAGCCATGCCCCACTATCTCAGGAAATGGGCCCCACCCAGTATAGATGGACTCCTCAGCTGGGGAAGGGATAAAAGCCCAAGCTCTAGAGCTAGTACCCAGTGGCCCAACATATCTGTATGGTGCCAAATTAGCAAAGGCTGACTTACATAATAAATTTAAATTGAAACTGAAATGTACTTTCAGGTTTGCAAGATTGATGTCAGCCTTGTGAGGAAGACCAGACAGGAAGCACAACCAGATGAGCTAATTTTACTTTATTGTAAGATTACATTAACAGAATCTTACAAGTCTGAAAGTACATTTCTCCCCCCCCCCCAGTCCCCTTTACAGCCCAAGAAATTAGGGTGGGTCCCTTTGGAGCCCCTTACCCTCACCCACATTCCTGCTGTAGGCTAAGTTGCCTTTTATCTGACTGTCCCTTGGCTGCACCTCTTCTCCTTGTCTCCCAAGATCATGCCCACATACCATTACAGAGGCTGATCAGGTACCATTCCACTGTCTGTATGACTGCCCTGTTGAACTGATGCTTGGTGTCAGAATCCCGGTAGGTTGGAACTGTTCCCTTTTGGAACCTGAAATGATCACCTTGAGGGACTTCATCTCAAAAAATTTAAAGAGGGGGTTCATCCATCCTTTAGTGTTGCCAGCTGTAGCTCCTTTACTTTCGGTAAAGGAAAAGTCAGTGAATTAATGCTCTGCAGTTATTACCAGGCCCTCAGTCACATTGCCATTTGGGATTGGCTTTCATGGAACTCTCAGTCTACAGATAGTCTTGAATTATTCTCTCAACGCTGCTGTCTCCAGACTTTCTTAGCTAGCAGCCTGCAGCACTAGGCATAATTACAAGGCAAGCAACTTTTCTTGAGCTCTTTAAAGCTTTCTTGCTTTCTGACTAAATAGCCAATCCTTATCTCTGCCTCATGATTTACAAGATGCTCTCAGGCTTGTAACTGTCATGCCTTCTCTTTACATCAGCCTAAGATTTGCATAGACAGCAAGGACAAAAATGGATTGAAATTTTCTTAGAATACTCAGCCTCACAGTTGGTTGTGCTGGTTCACATTACAGGATTTGTGGTCCAACACATCTGTACTGTATGGTGCCAAATTTGCAAAGGCTGACTTACATAACAAACTTAAATTGAAATTTTAAATTTCCCGTGGTGGAAGGATGAATAATAAGCAGGGGTTTTATCAGTTAAAATAGTAAGAAGAAACTCCATTTCCAGAAGAGCAAATAATTGAACTGGCTTGATCATTTATCAGCAGTGTGTGAAGAACAACAGTGACTGGCCTAAAGTCTGCCAGTGAGCTTTCCCTGACTGAGGGTGGACTCTGACCACTACACTTCACTGACACTCAACTTTTAGCACAGTATTACTAGGAAGAGTGTTAGAAACTAGCAAGAGGAGCCCCACATCTTAATAACTATTTTCCCAAAATGTATATAACTCTGTTTTGTTAGTTTGTTTCAAGCAATATTGTGAGTTGGGTTTTAAACTGCTTTAAATAATACTGAGTTGTTATTCATTTATAATTATTAAAGGTGCAAGGGAGGACTTTTTATTACATCTAGTCTGCAGCAGACACAGAATTCTAGCTGCATGAATGAAAAATTGCCCTCATATAGAAACATACAAAAGTTTAGGAGTATTATTAATTTTGTTTTTTTTTTAATCTTAATAATATGGTGGTAATATTCTATCACCATAACAAATGCTTGTTTCAAAACATCTACAATATTTTAATCATTTGAGACATTTTTATATGTAAAGATTATTAATAGAGTTCTATTAAGTATATTGCTATGTATAAAATAACTTAGTGGATGGAAATATTTCATGTCTCAATTATTTTTATAAATATGACTACAGTGGTTTAATATCAACCATTACATGTAGCTATTGTTTGTTCTTTTTTAACTTAATCTGCAAGTCACAATCTTGTCCTTGGAACAGAGAAAGAAGTCAGCCTTCAGAGTAGGAAATCAGAACTTTGACATTCCCTTCAGTCCCATTTTAATCTCTGCAGCTCTTACCTTTCTGCTGTGGAGCCTCATATCAGAAAATGAAAATAAATCGAACTGCCCAGCCAGCACTGTGTGAGGAATGCTGTCTAATTGAAAGGGGGGAAATGCCTCATATAGAAATTCCGTAATTCCTATGTCAGCAATGGAAAAGAAGACAGATCAAGGAGCATCTAAGCCATGATCAAAGGTGATCCTGAAAATGGTCTCAGTATGCCCCTCCAGAGTTGGTCTGACCTGGACATCAGTCAGCAAGAACCAGTTTTAAAAATAGCAATTCTTTCTTTTTCCAGCCTCCAATTGATTCCTTAATTAATGCTATGCAGGCTTGGGAAGATATTTCCTCATCTTTTTGTCCTAAAAACCTGTCACTGGGGCCTTTGAAATTTCTGTGTTATCTATTAATGGAAACTCTGTTTATTTTTAGAAGTGGATTAAATGTTAAGAATCTTGGGTACATTTACAGTAATGGTCATCTTCAAGAATAGATCTTAAAGTATTATTATATTCCCCCTGAAACCTTACCAAATAAAGTGGTGGATTGTACTAATAGCTCATGTTTCCTACAGATACCATCATACAGTATATGTATGTACTAGCATTTTAAGTAATCATTATTCAAGTCCTGTTATGGCAAATTAATGCTTAATACAATGTTTCAAATGATTTGATTGCTTTTTTGGGGGAAAAAGTGAGACAACAATACATATTCTGTAAAATATGTAGCACTTTTACTTATACCTAACATTTCATTCTGAATGTTTTGATAGCTGGAGAAAAGGTTGAATGCACCATCTAGTGGTTATGCTTGGTTTGTTAAATTTTGTTAAGATAGATACAATGTAACTTGAGATTGAATAATTTTGTTTCTGATTTTTAATATATATATTTTAAAAAATTATTTAAATTTTATTGGATGGAAATGTATTGCTCATATTTTAAAGTGTTTTAATGATGTATTCTGACAATTCTGTCTCTCTAGAGAAATCCCAGACCTGTAGCTCACCAATTCCAACAGAATTTGGATTACTATAAAGCACGTGGAGCTGACTTAATGAATAAAACTCGGTAATTATGCTTTATATGTTATCCTGTATAGGTGCTTTGTCAATAATTTCTATACATATTTCCAAATGCGTTTTATGTATATTAGATGTCAGTAACACTAAAAAAGTAGCTAATAGTTCGGTGATGACATGAAAATATTAGAATAATTTTCTCAGTCTTAGAAAACTGAGTTAATACAAGAAAGACTGCCTACAATCATACATATGTTGCCTCTAAATCAGAATCAGATAGACTTGATAGTGACTATTCCACAGCTAAAGCTCAAGTACCAAGAAGGCCACTTCATTTCTTGGTTTCATATCTGTTTTCCATGGCAAATCTTAAAGGTCATTCAAATTAATCTGGAAAACACTTCTTCAGTTATTTGAGACTCAAGCTATTATTAAATGTTAGTACTGATACTTAGAATTTGGTCTATAAGAAAATACTTAGCCACTACAATTTTAAGTCTGGATGTCATATACATAAAGATGTTTTTTTCCCCCAGTTGTTCTAATACTTCGCACATTATTAGATTGTGTCTTTTCTTGGCCACAACCACATCTATGAAGCAAGAATTTGAGGATATAAATCTTCAGCAAGTTACTGCTTTCTTATCTACAGGAATTAGCGTCTGGCTCATTGACTTAGAGGGAAACTCTATTTTGAAAGCAAAATTTGATTTATTGCCATCAACTGGTCTACAGGGCACATATACTAATATTTCCTATAAAGAGTGCATTTGCCCTTGTGGATCAGGAGCAATTCAAAATGTGTTCCATGTGCTTTTATTTCATGATTTTTATAGGGATACAAATATATGGGGGGGTCACGGTGGCTCAGTGGTTTAAAATGCTGAGACAGAGGACCATTAAAGTCGGCATCTCAGCAGTTCGAAACCCGAGAATGCAAGCCGTGTGACGGAGTGAGCTCCCGTCAAGTTGTCCCACTCCTGCTAACTTAGCAGTTGGAAAGCATGCAAATGCAAGTAGATGAATAGGTACCACTTCGGTGGGAAAAATAACAGGGACATGAAAGGAGCCCCCTTGGGCGTCCCCCAGGCAACGGTGATGTCACCGGCAAATCCTATCAATACCAAGGTGCTTCTGACATTAAAAAAAAGATAGGGATAGAGGTTAGTATGTTATTCCAATTTTGTTAAATTTTCTGTGTCATTCAGATCTGTTTATTCATTTGCACTTTTATTAGATAAGGATAAAACCATGGTAAGCTGATATAATTCTGTGTAATATCTTGTAACATCAGAGAGGAGATAACAGCAACTTAAGTTGCCATCATTCCATGCATGTTTGTGAAGTATATCTTAATTTTTAATAGGTTTTAAAAGGTAACAATTTTTATTTTTTGTTTACAATTAATAAGGTTGGTCTTTGGCTGTAATAAAGATGATCTTGACTTGACTTGCTTTGCATAAACTTTGTAATATTAGTCAACTTATTCAACATTAGTCAACAACCATATTCAGTTATTGTTGAAATAGGTCTTTCTCATCTAAAATTGGAGCATACAACTCACTATAAAACCATACTACTGGGGGTAAAAATAAAAGAGAAGCCAACTGCTACATATTTTATTCATGTGGATCAGATTTACATTATGTTGGATCTGCAAGAATTTGTGCAGATTTAAAAAAAATAAATGTACAGTATTTATAGCAATTTTCCTTTTCCATAGTTGCATGCAGGAAGAGATGTCCTTGAATCAACTTTATAAAACAAAACATTTCATTTGCACACACTGCAGAGGCTGAATCATTGCACAGCTTGTTTTAAAAATATCCCATTCATATCCAAGGTCAATTATTCTTATTATGATTAACAAAATCGTTTTCTCCAGATACTGCATTCAAATATCCTTGACATTCATGTTTTTAAACAATACCTTGCTTTTAAATTTATTTCTTAATGACCATAAGATAATCAACTTTCATTTTTTGACCAATGTTGTACCTTTTTCTGATATCTTTCCATCTTTTCACCATGATGGTAAAGAAATAGATTTTGATCCTTGCTTGATAGCCATAATCATCTTGCATTTATGTATCAGAGCACTCAAAACTAGCATAAAGACAGAACTTCATTTGTTAAAGTATCTATATCATAGGCCTTGTTAATCGCTAACAGGAAATTAGGAAGGTTGCTATTTATGTCAAGGGCATTGCAAGTTAAGAGTATGTACACAAAAAGGTTAATGAACCACCAAAATTATTGTTCAAGAGAAAGGAGGTCATTATGAACAAATTAGCTCTAATTGTAGTGATGTACAGTCAGCTTATAAAACAATGTGAATACTTTCCCCTAACATATTTCCTTATTAGGAGGGATACCTGAGAGATTGTTTTACAGCTTAAAGCAGAGATGGGCAATGTGGGGTTTTCCAGATATTATTGAATGTTAATGGCCAACAGCAAGAGATGGTGAAAGCCCTAATAGTCACCTAATGCGTTCACTCTTAGTTTTGCTGCTTTTGGTTATAGAGAAGAAGGCAAAACCTGCCATCTGCTCTTAACACTGGGGTAACCAGTTCAGGGATAAAGGAAAGATCTTGCTTATAAGATATTCCTGGGAGAAACAAGTTTATTTTTTCCTGTAAATAAAACTGTTCCTCTGGAAGAAAGTTCACTGTGGCTTTCAAGGGTTCTAGAGAAGGAAAAATCTACCTCCCTAGAAATAACCAGTTTTACATGTTTACAGTGCTGCATTATTATCTTCTCTGTATTTACTATAATATTTTCTCGAGGGGGGGGGGTCCATTAAATACAACAAATTCATTTTGAAATTTTCTGATTAGTCTTGTAGTGTCAAGTAAACATGAATGGCAGCAGTATATTTTCCTTTTCTTTTTTCTTTTTCCAGTGTAAGTGCAAAGGTTGCTCCTCTGAACATAAATAAAGTTTCCAGTAGTTTATTGAATTTTGGTCGCAAGCTGATTTCCCCAGCAATGACTTCCGGCAGTGCTGCTCTCCCAGTTGCAGGTAGCGGTGTCAGCGTCACTTCTGTTGTCATGCCCACAAGGAGCACAGTAGAGCTCCCTCCATCTCAGCAGCAGAGAATGATGAAATCTGAGAGTGTGCCAGTTCAGCTAAGCAAAGGTAAAAATACGCCACTTCTCATTTTGGAAAACTGAATTCTGTGATAAACAGAGATAAGGAGCTTTCAGCATAATATAGGATGGCAATATCAACTTTGCATGTGAACTTGAACGTTGCTCACCTTCGCTTCCCACCTTGTTCCCGTCTGATCTAATTTATTTGCCAAATGTTTCAACTCTTTTCCAGTTTAAGTCCCCTTGTTTTTTTTCCTTCCTCATTACATCTGTGTTTGACCTTGCCCAAATTCTGTTGTTTGCAAATGCTTGAATGCATGATATGTTCCTAGAGGTGTATTCATTTTATAAGTCAGGGGCGCCCAACAGGCTCCCCTCCAAAACTTATTTTTTAAATATTGTTTTGCAGTTAAAAATATTAAATGGGAAGTCAGCATGCTGCCAACCAAACACCAGCATCAAACAGAATTTTTATTTCCTGTTTTGTGAATATGCTCTGAGTTCCAAATGTGTCCCCCAGTTGAAAAAGATTACCTATTACCTTTAAGACTAGTTGTTTGTTGTGGTCAACTAATATCAACGTAAATCTGCTTTTGGTTAAGCTTAACCAGTCAAAATGCATGCCCCTATATTATTGCAGGAGCATTTTAACTACATTACTTTATTTTACCATTTTCCTGATATATGCTTGCAGCCAAAACAAATATTGCCACTCTGCCAACCTATTGGCATAACTTTTGGGAGGGAGGGATATAATTTTTTATTAAGAATTTTAATTACAGTAGTAAAAACTAGTACAAACTAAACTTAGAGAAAGAGAAGAGAATGGAAAGAAGTAATAAAAAGTGCAGGAAATAAGAAAAAGAAAGAATAAAGAAAAAGAAAAGAAATATATAAAGAAATGACTTCCAACCTTCATCACAAGTATAAACAAATTTAATAACTGTTCACCCCCTATAAGGCTAAACAGATATCTCTTCATCCCATATCCCATCCCTTATCTATAAGCAAATCAGTAAAACATCAACTTTTCAATCCTGGTGTTGGGAAAAAGTCCATAAAGGGTTGAAAGAACATGGCAAAAAAAAATCTTATTTTAACTTTGATCAAATAAACCAACATTATATTCCTTTCTTTTACTTCTAACAGTCTTAATCTTTAAATCAAATATTGTCGTAAGATTTGATTTCTTTTCAATTCTTTATCCCACCCCACAGATTTCTCCAACTTTAATCAGACTCTTTTGTAGATCCAATAAGAAAACATTTTCCAGGTCATTCTCTTGGCTTATCATTTGTATTTCCTTTTTAATTTTTTAAACTTCAGGCAGTTTCTTTTGTATATCAAGTAAAGCGTCCTTTTCCAAATCATTCTCTTGGCCTGTCATTTGTGATTCCACTTTTGGTACTCTCTCTGTCTTGTCAGATAAATTTGTTCCACATCTGTCATTTCTTAATTAACATCTTTTAGAAGCAAACATCATTACCGACAGTGTTGACACTGTAGTTACTGATTTCTGGCTCCATTCTTCAAAGATCTCCTTTAATATTTCTGATGTAATAACATTTTGTGTCATTTTGTAATTCCCAGTATTAACTGACTTCGAGAACAAGCTTGTATTTTTTTTCTTTTGCTTAAAATCTTTAGTCTCCTCTAGTGTCCAGTTTCTAAAATCATCGTTTATCTTTTGTTATGACTTGCAATAGCCAGAATAGCCAAAATAAGTCTGTTTCCTACAAGAAGCTTAACTATTTTTTATAGTTAATTTGAAAAACTTATAGTAAAAGTTAATATTCCAGATTTATCTGGACCTTTAATCCATTTACAACTTTCTTAAATCAAAATATTATTTAGCTTTTTGCTGTGTGTTTCAAATTCTTTAAGTTCTTAAGCTTGATTTTTATTTTGTTTAGAGTTGAAAATAAGCTCACCTGATGAAGTTTTTTCAAACCTGTCATTCCAAACCTGTCATTCCATCTCTAATAGCTTTAAGATGGTTAATAGGCAATTTCCAAAAGTGATTAGAAAGTGGGGTTTGCAAACTTAGAGCCCTTCACCATGGTCACGAGTAAGATAGCTGATCCCAGTGCTCAAACCTGCAGAAAACCACTGTCCTGCAGTCTCCTCGCAAGGAGCAGCTATCTAGACCACATGTGGACAATCTCCTGTCCACTCCTTATCCAGAGAGATTCCAAGGGACCAATCTACTCACTGGTTCCTTGAGTTTTGCCACAGTCGTCATCTCCACTTTCACAGAGCCGTCTTCAGTTTGCCGTACCTCCTCCAGAAGTCCCCCAACTTATTGACATAACTGAACATAAATTGGCGTGTTTATAATCAACAGGACTAAAATTGTAGAAAAAGTGCTTTTTCTAGGTGATTAAATCCAACCATTCTGTGTATTGTCAACAAATGTCTATCCAGGTTCTGCTTGTACGTCCAATGAAGAAGAGTTCAGTACCCCCATGGATAATTAGTCCCACTACTGTAATGTTTCATAACATTCTGTCAGACTAGTTATAATAAATGTGAAACATAATCAGAGACAGGGTGGGAGAGTCAAAAAGTCAAGATGGTGGTTGTGACTGTGCAATCAAAGCTCTACCCCTTTCCGTGAGTGTGTCAACTTTGTATGCACTTACAAAGGAGCAAGGTTTCAATCATATGATGACCATCATCTTGACTTTTTTTTTAGCCATCCCTAACCCATGGACACCCATTTTACATTACATCAGCATTGATTGTATCATTGACTATGATAGGTTCTAATTACAAATGAAGGACTGTGATCAGTATCCTGTAATTCATATGACAGAAATTCTTCTAATTCCATTTATGAAATATAAATTTTATTTTCCTGATAGCTTGTTCAAATGGGATAAAATATTAGTGTACAGTAATCAAGTGACTGCACAGTCCATATTCATTCTGAGATAATTATTTCTCATTCCAAGAGAATACATTTCACTCTCAGCCGAATTACCAGCAATCTCTGCTTTCAGCTGAGTGCTCTGCTAAACATTAGCTCACAAGTCTTAGAAAACAGGCTGTAGTTTTGTCACTGCGATCCTTCCTCCTATGCTTACTTAGATGAGATTAGATAGAGTTCACCATCCCCTGGAAAGAGGACTGGTGCCTAAACTGAGTATGTTGAATATCAGTTTTTCATAAGCAAATCCATAATAACTACTTTACTTGTTTAAAGTATAATTTAATTTCTAGACTTGCGTTTTATTTTTAATTTCATTTTGGCATGGCAAAATAATTAGAAATTTTTATTAATTGTGAATAGCCATATAAACTTTTAATAGGCTACCAAAGCTAACATAACATTTTCTTATCCCCAAAATGCCATGTATCAATTATTTATAATATTATAATTATAATTACAATATTTTTTAAAAATACAAGCAAACTTAAGTACTGTATGGTATATTCGATGTTATACTTTAAATAATGGAATTGAACATAATATCTTGAAACCTACGAATAACCTTTCTGTAATGGGCCTAGCTTAACTGTAGATACATAAAACATTGTTTGGTCCTTGTTTGAGTAGCTCCGAAAGTACTCTGTCCTGTAAAGGCAATTGTAGAAAACCAGGCTACTCTTGGAGTTAGTTATTCTTAGGGCAGACCACTAGCATTTGAAAGATCACTAACAGGTTTCTAAACTCTATTGAAATGTTGCTATTAATACAAAATATTATACTATTTCTATAATATAGGAAGAGCCAAGAGCAATATCTATGTAATATATACATAGAACTAAGCAGATCTTTGGGGTATTACTGTTTCTGATACTCATTTTGTACTATCAACCTCTTTCCATAAAAATTCAAGAAGTCAAGATGGGTGGGATGATTTGGGCTGATATTGTTGGAATAGAAATAGTTGTTGGGCATAAATGTTACAAAAAAAAACAGATCAGATGTTGTTTTTTAATGTAACAACATCATTGTCCCTTCTTTGGTTATATGAAATTTGGAAGACTTGACCATCTGTTCTACTGTAAAGACTTCTTTAACTTTATTTACTAGGAGATGTAGTTACAGGCAGTGATGCCCCAGTATCGGTTCCTGTCCAGAATCTAAGTGCCCTCCACGGGACAGTTGCTACAGTAATACATGGTACGTTTTGCCTGTAATATTGTTATTGGGGAGCCCAGAGACACATTTGCTTTGTCATTTTCAGTGTGTACCATACATCATAGATCCACTAAGAGGCACTGTTGTTTAGGGAAAAATATGCATCTTCCTCGCATAGGAGCCCAGAGTGGCTTTCTAAGAAAATAGGAGAAAATAAAGTCTTACTATAATAAAACCAACAGTGCTTAAAAACAATAAATAGAAATAATAAAAAGAATGGGCATTTAAAAAATAGATAAGCTGGATAAATCATAAAAAATCTGGACCTGGGTGGTTGTTATCTCATAAATGCCTAGTTGAATAGCAACATCTTCAGTAACTGAGGAAGCTCTTCTCCTGGCTACCATACCCAGATAATTTTAATGTACAAGTTCCATAGGATTTAGGGAAGTGATCTTTTAAATAGTTGCCTCCGAAGCCATTTAGGGCTTTATAAGCTATTGTCAACACTTAATATTGGATGGGATAATTAACAAGTAATCAGCTCAGTGTTTCTGGACTGGTGTGATGTGGTCCCATTTACCTGTCCCATTTAACACTCAGGCAACTACTTTCTAACCTGTATTCTTCCAGGGTACATTTTCTCAGATTAGGAGTCCAAAAATAGAACCATTAGAGGTTGAAAAAACATCCCAGAAGAAGGCAATGGCTAATCATTTCCCCCTATTCTTGATATGTTGCCACATTCTGCTGCTCTTGTTTATAGCAAATCTCTATCCTTTCCTGTGAAATTTCCCTCTTTCACATACAAATATGTGAAGGATAATTTTGTTAATTAAATGGTTATTAAAGGATTGTTCTGTTAAGCAAAATTGGAAAAATATCTTATACCCATTTGATTCAAGACATTGAATCAATGTCAATATTCATGCAGCAAAATCTTTGGTAGCTAAATGTTCCATTAAATGAAGGTAAAATGGTGGATCAAAGCTGTACATTAAATACTTACTAATGTTCTTTGCCAGAGAACAAGTGTTTAAACACTGCAAAACTGCACTTTTTACATTTTTACTGTGGATTGTTTTTGTGTGGCAGCACTGATGGCTTTGTATCAAAATAAGTTAGACCAATTAAATTTGCATAGCTAGAAAATTCAAGCTACAGATGTTACCTCAACTGGATTATAAATAGGATAATCACCTGCTTTATATAAAATCACATCACAAATTGTATTTTCATTCTATGTAAAGCATTAGATCACTAGATGGTCAGAGGAATTCTGGGGATTGTAATCCCAAGATATCTGGATGGTAACAGGTGAGGAAGCTGCATGTGGCATAGGGAAGATACCATCTCATTCTCTGCCTCAAACCACAGAATGAATTGTGCCAACCTTATTATATCTTCTGAATTATTTGCAGTTTTACTGTTATATTTAATGGCTTTACTTAGATGGTTAGCTCCCTCAAATATTTTAATAGTAGGGGAAATATTTTAGTACTTTTAAGTAATACATTGTCTACATCATGCTACAGCAATGTAGACTTGCTTTCATTTCATAACCATCAAACATCAAAATGCAGAGAGAATTGAACTGTGTGACAATTCTTTTCATCTATATGGTCCACAATTTGAATTTCTGAAGAGAGGTCTTTTTTGACCACACAATCCTTTCTACCATGAAAAGAGACTGCGCATGGTTTCTGGAATTAAGAGCATACAGATGCTACAAAATGCTGTAGTATAGAGATATACCTGTTAATATCTTTCACAATATTCATTTCATTCCCCCTCCATCTTTGGGTTTTGTTTTGTTTTTTAACCTCCCATTTCTTGTCTAAAAAGGCCATTAACATTCTTTCCTATTGAGCAAAAGTATTCATTAAACTATTGAGAGAAAACCCATTATAGTTTCTTTGCTAAATATTTTTCTACTGATACAAGTCTTGCAGTTCCTCTGAACTTTCAGAATTCTCCCATTTATGTGTGGGTAGTCCTATATTTGTAACAGTACAATTAGCACTTAGAGAATGACATTGCTATATAGTAATATAAGGTAAAGGTAAAGGTTTCCCTTGACGTAAAGTCCAGTCGAGTCCGACTCTAGGGGGCGGTGCTCATCTCCGTTTCTAAGCCTTGGAGCCGGCGTTGTCCATAGGACACTTCCGGGTCATGTGGCCAGCATGACTCACGGAACGCCGTTACCTTCCCGCCGAAGCGGTATCAATATATAGTAATATATACTTATATAATATTCTCATACTTAATTGGCATTTACTTCATATTCTCTATACATCGCATCATTTCATTCCTTTCCTCAAAATTCCTAGGCCGTCATATAATTTGGAGGAAAAAAGATGTGTGTGTGTGTGTGTGTGTAGGCTGTACATACATACAATGTGTATTGACTGGGTTTCTCCTAGTGCAGGTATCTTCTTATGCACAAGATCAGTTTTGTTGCTCAGCTTTATGGCTCTTTGGTGCTAAATACATGTTGCAGAGAGCTCTGTACAGTCCTGTGTGCCTTGCAGTATCACTTTGTACTACAGGAATAAATGTGCTTTGATATCATAAAATCCATTATGTGCAGATCTGCTTCTGAAAGTTACCATTCAGATAGTGAGCTCGATGATGATGATGATGATGATGATCTTTTTTTCCTCCTATTTGCTTTGCAGGGCAAAGTTCAAAAAGTGGCAGTCCTTCTCCAAGCATTGAAAGTTTTTCTGGAGGACATGAATACACTGGGTCTCCACCTTTGTCTGCCACCAAGAAAGAATCTTTTTTCAGTACAATTTCCCATTCTCGTTCTCATAGTAGAAATATGAGCAAAAAGGAATCTGTAAGTGTCTATTTCTTGAGAGGTAAACTTCACTAATTCATATTGTCTTATTTACATTGGTTCACTTTATTACTCCACAATTTATATATGTAAACAAATTCACACTTCTTAATAGAAACCAAATGTAACTTTTTATAAAAGTTTAGTACATTTGTTACATTTTCTAGGTTATAAATTTCTTGAAATTTCTAGTTTCATTTAAATAAGAGGAACTTCATTTTTCCTTGGAACATCTTAGAAGGAAACCTGAATTTGTTCTTAATGTTCTATGGCTTTCCATATTGCCTTGCAATATACAATTGATAATACTATTGCATCAGATAACTGTCATGGCAGACCACCATTAAACATTTCTCATAGTGGTTCTGTTTCAGCATCACTCTAGCATATTTTGTTGTGATGAATTGCTCACAGTCTGAAAAAGATTCAGAGAATGTTTCTAAAATTTCTCAAATATAGCTCAGTTATCTGGAAAAAACTGAGAAAATGGAAAGATAAATTTGGTTCTAAAGTAAAAGTAATATAGTTGTTGAGATTTATTTAATCTTAATCCTTGCCCTTCCAATAAATCTTGTTTAAAAATTCTCAGTATCTTGCTTTTCACTGAGCCCTACAGAGGGCTTGATATTAATCTCAAAGATTCTTAACTCCCCTTTTAAAGGGAGGCTAACTTTTTTTCTGTTCATGAGTGTGATTGGGGCAACTGATGTTTTAGAACACCTCTAACTACTGAACAGTTATGATATTTCAACCCCAGAATCAGGTGGATGTTCAGATCAGTCAATTGGCTAATGCCTTTATTCAAATGATGCAGCTGTTTGTCAAGTACAGCAACCAGCTGTGTTGTTGTTATTATTATGTTCTCATTCTTGGAGAAGGACTAGCTACAGATCCATAATCCTGACACTCACTAGGAAGCAGTCACTTGCTTCCCAGTATTATCCCAGTATTATAATACTGCTTCCCAGTATTATCAAGATCACCATTTGCAGGCATTCAAGACCTATCCCCCCATTATCACTGGTCAACAAGTTGTATCCAGTTCCAGTTGCTCTGACTTTGCTGATATCTTTGGAAAGGAAGAGATAAATACATTGTCCCCTACCACTGTACAGTATTATCACATTAGTTCCTGGAACTCTGATCCCTGCTAAGTGCCAGTATCCTACATTTGCACAGTAGTTGGTTTCTTTAAAGGAATTTAATGATAGTCTGCAAAATAGGTTGATTAGACCTTCATCTCCTTGCCTCTGAGTACTGTTCCCCAAGGAGGAAATGGTTTATCTAGATACTGAGAATGCAGAGGGATGAAAACATGATTGGGGAAGTAATGTCATGATTTGTTCAGTGCCTGATCAATTCAAAGGCTGACAAAGATTCAGGAGGTAATTTTGACAGCAATGGCCTACACATTCCTTGGTTATCTGGGAAGAGAGTGGTTAACTCACCAGTTTACACTAAGACAAGAAAAGACTCTACCTTAATGAACTGAAAGCCTCTACCCTATTGATTTGAAAGATAAATTGGGTTGTAAAATAATTAATTCAGTTGTCGAGATTTCTGAAAAATTATCCTTTATTCTTACAACAAATCTTGTTTACAAAGTGGGAATATTGCTTTGGCTGAATTGGCTGTTAAGAGCCTGACATTTAAGGAAATTCTGATGGTGTCTCTCAACTACCTGGTGCTGCCACAGAATAAGCCCATGGCTGAACAGCTACTTTATTTAATCAGTGTAAGCTACATGGCTGGTAATATCAATGTTGTTACTATTAATAATGCTATTTTTTTGTCTCGTAATATATTAAGCAGACGTCCACATTTCTAGAGCAAAAGATATTCCTTATATCATTTGTTGCTTGGGTGCTGCAAAACAATCTAGATTAGTAAAATGGTACCCTTAGTTATCTTAATCAAATAAGTGATTTAATGCCTCAAATTTAGCATCCAAATGCCCCAATGTAAGATATAATGCCACTTTCTGGGCCATCTCTAACTCAGGAAATGTAGAGGAGGCAGTCGCAACTGAGTATAAACTCCATCATCAGAAACTGACATGAATGTCTCTGCATTTACTACCTTCCCTAAAGCAGGAAAAATGAAATAAGTATATTTGCTATACAGTTTGGATTGGATGTTCTCAAATCCTGTTTATGGCATCAGCCACTCAGCGCACATGTCCTTTCATAAACTCCTTGTAGAGAACTTGTTTCTATGAGCTCCCCTTTTCCAAGTTTCTGTTGAAAGGTTTACTTCATGAAATTGAAACCAGATGCTTAAGATGAATTTAAGAGCATACGGAGATCCTTTTAACCTGGCTTGGCAGGAAATGTGCATATCATAAAACATTTGGATTGGTGTTAAGTAAGTAGAGGATGGTTGAAAGCACATTTGATTTCCTACCTACTCCCATTATCTCTATTCAGTCAATATATGTACATAAAGCTTTAAGTGTCTATCAGTCAAGGGGGAGAAGAGCTTTTGATCTGTATTAAAATAGTCCACAAGCAGCAAATATATTTTGCTTAAATGAAGTATCTTGGGTCTAGAAAATTTATGTCTTAAGATACTTAAGTACACCAATATAAATTAACTCATTTCAAGTTTCCTTTTTTAAAATGACTGCTAGCAGTTTCTTTTAGTAACAGTTGTTTACAAGCCAAGTAGTACTCCTGGGTTTAAATTTCATTTTTACTGTAGAGTCCAAATGACTTTGGGATATTATTCAAGAACTTGTTGAAGTTTTTTAGTTATCAGCAGTGTCAGGTATAAAGGTATGGGAGGCTTTTTTGCAGTTTCCTAGAAATTGGTGATAAATTTTTCCTGTGAAAATGGGTTGCATTTTTGTCTCTTCAGTTGAGTTCAAGTCAGAACTATTTCTGTAATATCATTATTGTTGTATTTATTTACTAGGCAGGTAGTCCTTCAGCCTAAGCTATGCAAGTCTTTATAAACCAAACTGAGCACCTTAAATTGGCCTTGGAAAGCAACTGACAGCCAATGTAGGTTTCAACATAGGGGTAGAGATGGGACTTGCCACCCATGCAGCCACATTCTTAGCCAGCAAAATTTCTGGACAATCTTCAAAGACCACTCCACAAAAAGTACATTGAAGTGATACAACCTTAAAGTTATCAGAGCATACATCATTAAAATTAGATCATTTTCCTCTAAAGAATTCCTTGAGCTGCATCATCACTTCTCCTTAAATTTTCAGATTATTTCCTCAAGAGAAGTATGTTGAAAGCAGATTCTGTCATCTGTGAGTTTCAAAAAGTACTTCAAATGTGGATAGGTAGATTCAGTAATGAAACCAGGCTTATTTGATCAGATATGGCATAATTTCCTATAAATTTATTTTGAAGATAAATATTCTTGAAATTTCACTACCACCATTCCTAAGTAATAAGAGGTTTTGAGTTTATATTGATGCTATAACTTCTCTAATCAGTTATCAAGCCTTTTCCTAGTAACTTAGTATCTTATTACATGCTGTTTCTCATTTAGTCAGGTTGAGTTGATTATGAATAATTAACATTTTATTTAACAGTGGCATTGTATGAACAAATATATAATTTTTATCTTTACAGAGTTACATCAGTAAAACTCTTTTGCTGTACATAATTACAGAATTATTATTCAGTTTATCGCAAGGATTTCCAGAGGCTGCCTTTTCTTTTGCTTTATATATGATACAACATTCTTCTCTTTTTCCTTTCCTTTTTATTTAGTTCTCATTATCAAATATGTTTCTCCTGTCCTCTCCCCCCCCAATAAACACACCCAAGTTCTCTTAGCTTTATGTCTAACTTCCTTATGAAAATGTAATTAATTATCCTGTTACTTGCACTCTAGCAGAGCAAAAAAAAAGTCCACTGTTCATCACATACCCATTTTCTCCTTTTAGATTAAAACCAAGGTACAGGTTCTAAACAAAAGAGTATCTTGTGCCTGGTTTAAAAAAAATATTTTTTCCTGTTTCCTGGCTTGATAAAACAAGAGCAGTAATTTTCCGTAGGTAGGTAGGTAGGTAGGTAGGTAGGTAGGTAGGTAGATAGATAGATAGATAGATAGATAGATATTATCTTTCACATTGTTAGCTGTTACTGCTTTTTCTTCCTCAGTTTTTTCCATCTCTGTGCAACCTCAATTTCTTACCAAGAGCAGCGCTGCCATCCTAATTAACAGATGGTCCTGATTTGTATTTCTTGGTTCACTGTCTCCCCACTGAATTCTTCCTTCCCTGCAGCCTCCCCAGAGTGGGAAATATATGCAGCTCCATCAGTTGTTTGGATAACTGGGATGTAATGAAAAGCTAGATGATTCACCAGCCAGGGTTAATTTGAGAGCAGGTCTTGATACCCTTAAAAAAAATTTTTTTTAATTCTTTAATTGTCTATCCTTTTCCTAATTTTAGGAAGTTGCTTCCTGAGTTCCTATATTTCCTTCCCATCCTCAGCTAGTCTCTATCCTTTTGCTTTTAGTGTTTCAGTCAACCTTAATTGACTGAACTGCAGTACTGCTTCATCATACTGATCATTGTAGTTTTAGACTCACCTAAGGTGGTCTAAGTAAGTTTCTGCAAGCAAGTTAGGTAGTAAGTTTCTGCAAGCAAGCTGTTACGGGTTTCTAAGTACTTCTGCTGAAGAGTTAGGGATGATGAAAAATTTCCATTGCTTAATTTTCAGATTTGATACTAACTTCTGCTGGTTTTAGATGAACTTGAACAGCATGAAGCTGAACTTTACTGCCCTCCCTTTTCCAATATGTCTGAGGCAAGTTCTAATTTAACAGCTTTATTTTCTTTCTTCTTTTCTGCAACTGCCAGTGTTCAAGAAAATTTGAAATTGCTTTCTTTATCCTCTGCATTTTTATAATGATCTTCTGATAATGCTCTCTCTTCACCCTCTTCCATCTCAGCATTCTTTTTTTCCTCTCCTTTTCTTCTGTAGCAGAAATGTCAACCTTTTCTTTAATTTCTATTTCATCTGCTTGTTTGAAATCTCTTGGAGATATAATTTCATTTGGAGCTGAAAGTAATGTTTCCCTTGAAGCAAAGGTTTGTTTGTTTTTTTAATTTTTTCTTCTCTTTCAAATCCACCATATTTTGTTCAGTAGTAGTTTTCATTCTGGCTGTTCTGCCTTTCCTGCCTGGCATTCTACTTTCTTAACAGCATTCACAAAATGAGTTCCCTCCACTACCTCAGCTGGAGCTTTTACTGATGCTTTTACTACTGGGTTTTTTACTGTAGTGTCACATATTTTTCAGTAGCCAAACCTTAAACTTTTCTGCTTCAATTTCCATCTTACCTAATTCAGTCTTTTCTTTATAGTTTCTTCTAGGTAGTCATTTTTCTAGAGTGTCTTCCTCCATTTGCTTCTGCAGCTTCTTCTGGCATTAGCTTTGCATCTCCAAGTGCCGTATCAGCTACTGCTCTGTTAACAGCAGTGTTAATAAATCACCTTCTGCTACCACTGGCTTATCTTGTCCAATTGCTTCCTCTCCATAACGTATCTTTTTCTCAGGTACAGCCCTTGCTTCTGGGTGAGCATCAAAGATATAGGTAATTGCCCAAATCTATTTGTTGTTGCCTTTGTCTACTGTAAGAATTTTTTTTTAGTCCATTCAGTTGTATCCGATTCTTGGAGACTGCCTGCAGTTTTCTTGGCAAGGTTTTTTCAGAAGTGGTTTGCCATTGCTTCCTTCCTAGGGCTGAGAGAAAGTGACTGGCCCAAGGTCACCCTCCTGGCTTGTGCCTAAGGTGGGACTAGAACTCTCAGTCTCCTGGTTTCTAGCCTGATGCCTTAACCACTACACAAAACTGGCTCTCGCCACTGTAAGAATACAGACATGTATATCAAGACCCAGGATGTCACTCCATGTAATAAATGATATGAACTGATGGTCTGTCTCAAATAGCCTTTTTTCTTCTCTTCATTCCACTTATACTCTGACCTCTGGTAATTAAAATGTCTCTATTTCCTAATCTTTTTCCCATTACATATCAAGTAGGGAAATGACTTTTTTATCCACCAATTCTGAATTTACAACACACAAGGAACCTGAATCTCCCATTCTGAAACATTTTTCATTACCATCACAGTGTCTCCTAGCTTATCCTTTAACTTATCACATTTCATTATTAAAAATCCACATTAGTGCATTCCTTTTTTAACTTTACCTTTTTGGGATGCTTCATACTGTGTTTCTGGTTTTCTTTTGGCAAGCAGTTCCCTGACATATTGATCAGTCTTCATGTGCCACATTTTTGCCACACTTAACAATAGTTTACCTCTTTAAAGTTCTTTTCTTTTACACATTCTGTGGTATACTAGCTTTTCAGAGCTTTTTCTTTGTTTTGTTTTGTTTTCTTCAGATTGGATTTAATAGTTATTATCTTTATTTACTTTGGATTTGAAATATGATCCACCTCTGTGCACTACCAGTGAATCTCAGCTGTTCTCATTACTATATCTGGCCCCTTATTTTTGAATTTTATCTTCAACTCATGAAATAAGAATAAAACTAATTGAAACATACTCTAAAATCTTTTATAGACTATGGCACTATCTACTCCTATTTTTACCCAAGGAATACTGTGAGGTCATCGGAAAGATATTAGAGATATGTAGGATACTTTAGTAAGCTCAAGCCTATTAATAGGTAAGAAATCTGCAGTTAATGTAATGCCACTGAATCATGCCTACAAATATAACCACGAATTGCAATCTGGTCCATCTGTTTGTTTCTATAAAGTGCAAATGCATGGCTTGACTGATCCAGAAAATTCAAAGAACAGAGCCATAATTATCATTATAGGCATATAATGTGGTGGCTGTAAATTTTCTTGATTCAGTGAATTCCACAAATCAGAAATGACCCAAACTATTATTTGTCTATAATGTTAAATAAATAATAAACTATCTGGCTAGTGGTTTTCAAAATTTGTAACCTTATGTAGGAGAGCAGCTAGATGAGGAAGAGTTTCTAGATTAAGCTTGTGTACGATGAACTAGAATTATTCTGTCCTGAATAATAATATTTGGACTGAACTGAAAGATCCCTCTCTAGATGAGGTGGAGAAAGGCCTGCCCAGAATGAGAATATTGGCAGAGGCTGTGGTCCGTAACCAAGAGTCCCAGTGGAACAGGGGACTTCTTATAATAGGATTAGTATAAAATTGAGGACACCATGGTTTAAGCTTCTAAAGTGCAGAGCTGGTCTGGAACCATACCTGTCCTGACTAAGCAAGAATCATGCCGAGACGAGGAAGAAGTCTCTAGTGTTTTATTACTGCTAAAGTAGACAGGAAAACCTACCAAACTGAAGAAGCGTGGAAAAACCCAGAGTGATAAAACCCAAAAGTCAAGGCAGGTCTGTTCCGTGTCTCTTTGAATGACAGCTCAAACTCTCTAAACTACGCATGCATTTTCTCCCCTGGATCGGGGGCCCTTCCTGCTCACCATCAGTACTCATGACACTACCTGAGAGAAGTAGACAGATGTAATATGATGAGGGAAGTCACGCTACAAAGGTTTTAGTTAATGCCAATGGCAGTTTTGGAAGGTAGAATGACAGGCGTTCCATATGAGTAAAGGATGTGTATTTGTGTGTCAGGCAGTATAGAAGATCTTACTATTTAATTTATTACCCTTTATCCCTGGATTTTATTCAGTTATAGGCATGCTGATCAGACTTGCAGAAGACTTTATGCTTTTTAATACAGATTCAAAGGTTCCTAAGAGAGCCTTCTCCTTCCTTCTGGCAGTATCTGAAAGCAGAAAAGAATTGTTAAATAGAAGCACCATAGCAGTTATAATCTGAAGATAGAGTGAAACAGCCTACAATTAAATAAAATGCATGGCTGTATGAGAGGACGGAGGGATCCTTACTTCAAACCAGTAATTCTAGAAGTCCAGGAATGGAGGCAACTTGACTGGAATATTCTGGGGGATGTAAGGCGGGACATTCTATTGAGGTTGTGACGGGCAAGAGATGTTATAACAGCAGCCGGAGGGTGAGTCATATAGAGGAAGACGTCCCAGGTATTTATTACCTGTGGCATGTTCCGACCCTCCGGGCTTAAACCTAGGCCCTGGACAGCAGTCGCATAGGGGCCCTGGCCTCCGGCTGCTGCTTCTTAATGCCAGGTCAGTCAACAACAAGGCCCCCCTCATATGTGACTTGATCGTGAAAGAGGGGGCAGGCCTGGCATGTATTACCAAAACTTGGCTGGGCCCTGAAGGAGGAGTAGCTTTGTCAGAAATGTGCCTGGTTGGGTTTCGGGTGTGGTACCAGCCAAGATGCCAGAGCAGGGGAGGAGGGGTGGCAGTTGTCATCAGAGACTGTCTAGTGGCCTTCAGGGGCCCTGCTCCACAAGTAGCTGGTTGTAAGACCCTGTTCTTCAAGTTAGGTGCCCGAGAGCAGTTGGGAGTGTTGCTGCTGTATCAGCCTCCCTGCTGCCTGGCAACCTCACTGCCTGAGCTCCTAGAGGCCATCTCGGGGTTGGCGGTGGAGTTCCCCAGGCTTATGGTGCTGGGGACTTCAATCTGCCATCCCTGGGGTGTGCCTCGGAGGTAGCTTGGGAGTTCATGGCCACCATGGCGGCCATGGGCCTGACTCAGATTATTCAGGACCCAACTCGAGACAATGGCCTCACACCAGACATAGTTTTCTTGTCGGAGCAGTGGCAATGTGATCTGAGGGGAGAGTTACATCTTTCCCCTTTGTCATGGTCAGACCACGCCCTGGTGGCCCTGAGTTTCTCTTATGCCACTCTCCTCTGCAGGGAGGCAGGACCTGTTCGATCGGTCCGCCCCCGGCAACTAATCGACCCAGTGGGGTTTCAGAGGGAGCTGGGGGTTATACCCAAGGACTTGCTGCATGGTCCAGCAGAGGCCGTGGCCACCGCCTGGGATAGGGAGGTGGTTGGGGCCTTGGACAGGATCATGCCTGTGCGGCCTCTCTTATCCCGAGGAACCCAATACTCCCTGTGGTTCACGGAGGAGCTGAAGGTTCTGAAGAGGGTTAAGAGATGCCTAGAGTGCAGCTGGAGAAAGACGAAGACTGAAACCGACCGGACACAAGCTAGAGCCACAATTAAGGCCTACCTTGTGGCGGTAAGAGTGGCGAAACGTCTGTACTTCTCCACTCTTACTGTATGCGCAGAATGCCGCCCAGCAGCCCTGTTTAGGATCTCCCGATCCCTGTTGGGGAAAGGGGGTCTAGAAAATCATCTACAGGGCCGTGCTGAGGAGTTTTCGGAGCATCTGCAGGATAAAATCGCTCGGATTCATGCTAAGCTGGACTCCCAAGCGTGAGACAGGGTCTCAGGAGATGCCTGGGGAAACGTGAACAGTTTGATCCTGTTGGGCCTGAGGAAGCGGACAAGATCCTCCGGACTGTAAATGCCACCTCCTGTAAATTAGATCCATGTCCCTCCTGGCTAGTAAAGGCAGCCTGGGACTGGTTAGTTCCCTAGCCCTGCAGGGACCAGCCTTATCCCTTATGGGCTAATTTGATCTGCCCTTATTTGGACTTTATTGTATTTTATATTTATTGAAATCTTAGTATTATTTATAATTTTATTGAATTTTAAATTGTTTTTACTGTGAACCGTCCAGGGTCCCCCATGTGGGGGAGATGGGTGGTGATAAAAATATGATAAATAAAATAAAATAAAAAAATAAATAGCAATAGAAACAATTTTAACTAGCATTTTATGGCTGCATACCTAAGTAAACTATTAGTTATAGGTTTTGTGGTTGTGTAGATTAATATTATGCACATTTCTTGTTGAAACTTTTGAATAAACTTTTGTTTAATTATGTTTAAATAATCTTGGGAAATGTGTAATCTTATATAGGGGCCTGAGGTTTTATATGTGGTCAGGGTAAACATTATCTTGTAGTTTTAATAGAATTTCAACCATGTGATAGCCTGTTGGTTGTTTTTTTTCAGTCTGACTATTATAGCTTATGGTCAAACAAGGAGACTAGATTGGGGGGGGGGGGCAGGGTGTGGTATAATTAATTCATTGATGATATCCTAATTTGCACTTTACATTACTATCAGTCAGCCCAAGATCAGGAATACAGAGATTTCAGGGATGCCCTTTATTGTTTTAAGGTATAACAGAATCTCAAAAACTTGTCAGTTTCTCTCTACTGCATCTTATACCAAACAAAACAAAGGGAGATTTACATTCCATCACAGCTGGAAATCCTCTTCATGCCTTGCCCTAGTGCCTGGGGACTGTTGTCAGGCTCCCTCCTCTTGGTTCGCCTGCCATTAGAGGTTTCTACACGCTTTAGCTGGCTTCACACATTCACCGCATTCCCAACCCGTGTTAGCTTCACATTCTTTTGCCCCAGCCGTTTCAGCCAAGGACGCTTTGCTGCTGATAAAACACCTGGGTTATTAATCACTCTAACGAACTGCCGAGATGGGAGGGGGGAACTTAGGAGTGAGGAACAGCTTATTTGCAAGACAGGGAGGAGGGATGAGATCAGAGGAGGGAAAGAATCACTTTGAATGTCTTGGTGCCAAATTCTCACTTGGAGCTTTGAATACTGTCCTGTGGTAATCGGATCCTTAATAAAGAATTGTTTAAGCTTCCTGATGGACTGTCTGGAGAATTTCTAAGTTAAGATCTTGGTACTGGGACCGTCACAACTGTAATGGTCTGAATGGAATGAAATGGGTTGAACCCAAGCAAGATAGAGCTGCTTTTGTGCATGGAGTTTTTCTGTTGTATCTAGTATAGTTTCTTGACATGGAAGCACAGCTATTGCTGATTGGTCAGAAGAACACTGTGACCAGGGAGCCCTTGGCCAAATGCAGCACATGAATTGCAGCTGTACCTGGAGCAGGAGCACCTTGCCCCAGTAACTCATGATTTCATCGCCACTGTTGGAATACCGCAATGTGCTCTACATGTGCTCTACTTTCTTTGAAGTCCACTCAGAAGCTGCAGTTGTTAATTAGTACTTGTCACCAGGAGAATATTAAACCTGTGCTGCAGATCCTGCATTGCCTTCCAGGAGGTTTCTGGATGCAATTCAGAGTGCTAGGTTTTGATCTATACAGTATGGCTTGGTACCTAGATATTCTCCACACAACATCATACAGTCAACATGGTTGTCCCAGGAAAAACTACTGATAGTACTCCACTTCTGTGAAAAGAGGGGCAATGGCTGTGAAACTTGGAGGTACAGCTTATCAAGTGTTTGCATTTTGGAACAGCCTTCCAACTGAGGTCAGACTTCCCCTCCATGATCTCTTTTCAGAAGATGCTAAAGCTCATGAGAAAAGCATTTGCAGTATGTGGGACTGTATATCGTTGGTGGATTTTTAGGTTCCTCTGTTATGAAGATTGCTACTTCTTTCAATTATTTGTTTTTACTTAGGTTTACCATGAGTTTTATTTTTTCTTTACCAGGGATGTTTTATATTATACATTTCATTGTTAACTGCTGGGAGTCCTAGTAGAGATTACAACAGTATGCAAGATGAATAAATGAACTCTGCTAAAACCCAAAGCTTCAGTTTTGAAGCCCCTTGGATTTAGTCTCATTTAAATCAATAGGATGTAAGTTATGATTGAAACATACATTTCAGGGGAACCTGAAAATTACCTACTTGCTTATCATCAGATCCAAAGAATTATTTCAGAAATCTTGAAAGATGTTATGTAAGAGAAAATGGCATGTCATTATCAGCTATAACACACCTCTTTGTTGCTGCTAAGGGAAAGCTATAGCAGCATATCATGTATTTCAAGTGTACAAGGAAAGAGAACATGTTGTTTTAGATCACTCTGCTATTGCATTTCTGCTGCTGATTTTTTAAATGTAAGCTTATATCTATTTGAGAAAAGAGAAAAATTGTCTCAACTTTGAGCAGAAGCTAAAAAAAATTCTGCTGTCCTACCACCAGTAATAACATATGAAAATTGTCTTAGGATAATAAAAGAAATTATATGAAGTGTCATACACAAACAGAGAGAGGGAGAGTAGAATATTTTTATTCTTATATGTGTATCTCTACAGAAATGCTTTGACTGAATATAGAAACACATAGAAGAAATTCTGGGAAGCAGGGCCTGGTTATGTTGTATGTTAAAATTACACAGAAACCTTATTATTGACAGTTTAAGTCACAGTAGAAGAAATTTGTACATTGCATACAAGTAAGGCTTTGCCAGTGAGAAAACTGAATTAATGTTGCTGGATAGCTTGCGCTTAAGTTAGCTATGTAGCACAAACTAAAACAGTTTGAGTTATAATTATTTGCAAGCTTTATATGCTTTTTAAATAAGCTGCTTCTGAAAGCAGTTGATAAATAACATTAAATACTAATAAATAATGTGACTGCTTTTCACTGATCTATACAAGGCATCAGGCTGAGATTCTCTGTTCTATATGTTCTTTCCGTTAATCATCTCCCAGCAGACCTTAGATCTCTGGACGGTAGCAGAAGCCAGAATGTCCCTGTCTTCAGTCTTACGTTTCTCTTTGCAATACCTTAGAGGGTGGTTTCTGAAAAGCTGGAATTATGAATATAGAGATGCTGTAGGTTAAAATGGGACAGGAGCTCTTTAAGAATGGGTGCAGCAGAAATGTAAAACATAAATAAACTTTTGTGCGATTTTTTCCCCAATGTCTTGTACTTTGACAAGGTTTTTACTCAGACAAGATTTTTTACTTTTTTTTATTATTATAGGAAGAAGAATTAGAGACTCAGATTTCATTTCTTCAAGGACAGTTGAATGAGTTAGAGGCCATGTGCAAATACTGTGCAAAAATGATGAATATGCATCTAGGTAAGAAGGAAGTCCATATTTTTAGATACAAAATGATAATGTATGTCTCATGAATAATGCTTCCTAAGTTTATATTATCAAGTCGATAATGATATGTTGGGGGGGGGGGCACATGTAGGCATATATATGTACCAGCAAAGAATTCTCTGGATAGAAAGCATCAAGTAAAATACTGGTTTAAGCCTAGGAACATTAAACAAAATGTTCTGAACATCATAAAAATTGGGAAAGCTAATCTATAAAATCTCTGAAGGTGTGACTGAGCAGATACATAAGAATAGATGTGGTGGTGGGCCTAAGGTAAGGAGCTGGGGTAGCAGTGGGGAAAGCCAGTCACTGTCATCCCTAAAGGGAGAAGCTGAAAATATATACTTACCAACCCGCACTGGATCAGCATGTAGTGGACTGATCTTTTAAAAAATATATTTTATGACATGAAGATAGCCCTTCATATTGTACAGCTATGATTGAAGCTCATTTTGGTTTCCCCTCCTCACCTCATCATTTGAAATAGAAATTTTCCTCACTTGAAAGGTTCTGCCAAACCTGTAGTAGGATTTTTCATTCAGTTTATATTGCAATAATGTTTCATTTCACTTACATGATAAATCTTTATACAGTAGTAAGCCTTATTAGAAATTAGGTTTGGATGGATTTTCCCTATTTTATCTATAATTTGTCTAGAGATTGGATGTTCTCAGAATTCCAAGCTACTTCTGTAATTAATATCATAAGTGAAGAATGCTGCTGCTCTGACAACGTTTTTGTTGGAATTCTAATCCAGAATTCTTTTCTGCAAGATGCAAGAATGGCTGTAGTTTATAGACATCTGAGACTAGTTTCTCCACCAATATCAATTTCATTAATATTATCATAATTAAGCAAGCTTCAGCTAATTTTTAAATTTGTGTGCCTATGTATATTCCTATATTTAGAAAAATACCTTGGTAACAGGGTAGCATTCCATACCTTTATAATGTGACATCACTATGCTTCTACTCAACATACCAGGTTTTACCATGGATTTGATCCACAAGCTGCCAAGTTTATAATTGTATTCCCTGGAATGTGAAGGAGGAAATGATGAGTTAGAGCAGTAATTTTTATTTGTGTGTTTATATAAAAGCTTCCTCATTAAGTGTTCATCTACTTCTTTTGCGGCACCACACAATGACAATATAATTGTAGATTTGGGGCCCTGTCTCTGTGTTACTATGGAAATGAATGTAGCGACTTGAATAATATAAATACAGCATGTAAAACAATGATATATTGGTTCTTGTGGCAAGATTAATATATATGGAGAATAGACTTCACATTTTGTAGCTAATCCATTGTAATGGAGACAAAGTCATATGAGATCTTTAGTGTGGCATTGTATTCATTGTAAGGGGGCATTGTTCCAGGGCAGTAATAGATGTTTGGTTCTGGATGGATTTTAACAATGTGAGAAAGTAGACTGTTACATGGTATAGGAAAAAAAAGCAGTCTCTGTTCAGTATTTCTTGTTTTGTTGCAGTATTAATATTAGGAGCAAGCCCAGAAATATTAACACATGCCATCCTTATGCAGGCATTTTGTAGAGGTTAAAAGTGGGGATAGCCAGTTTGGTCTAGTGGTTAAGGTGCTGGGCTAGAAACCAGGAGACTGAGAGTTCTAATCCCATTTTAGGCATGAAAGCCAGCTGGGTGACCTCTCTCTCTCTCAGCCCAACTCACCTCACAGGGTTGTTGTTGTGGGGAAAAGAGGAGGAAGGAGTATTCGGTATGTTTGCCACCTTGAGTTATTTATAAAAATAATAAAGGCGGGATAAAAAATAAATAAAATAATAAATATGTTGATGTATATGCAAGGGCCATCCTAATGTTCTCGCTTCCACACTGATCCACTGTGATATTGTTACGTTTAACTCATATAGTCTAACAATAAGTATAGTTAAATATAAATCAAATATTAAACTGATATGGTTCTGAGCTAGAATTTAAACTTCATATTTTAAACAATGCACATATTCTAGTGTGTGCCACAAATTAGTTTTTGAATTATTGTTGTCATTCATTGTCATAGGCTAGTGTGTGATTAAATTCTAACCTGTGTAGGAAAAATTACTAAAATTTATAACCAGTTGCTAAGTATTTATTTGGTAACAAAACCATCTTTTGACAGAATAGACATATTCTGAAGAGTATATATTAATTGCAGATTTCCTGAAAGAGAATCATGGTTTTTATCTGCTTTTGAACAATATGAGCCCTAACGAAAGAAAGCCATTTATGACATAGGAACAGATTTTCTTTGCTTTGCAAATAATTTATATGTCTCATAATTCATTTGTGGGATATAAATGCTCACTGTTCCAGAAAAGATGTTCCCAGGCTGTTCTCTGTTTTAATGCAGCTCATGAAAGTTTTATTACTTCTAAGAGAATGATTTCAAGTATTACACTCAGAAAACAGCAACTTCAGATAGGAGGTATACTTCAAAGCTAAAATGTTACCAGGTGGGCATTTTGTCGTATATGCAGTACAAGTTTATCAATACAAATACAGCCTCAAACTCGGACAAAACAATAATACCTGTGCCTCTATTGTTACATTTAAATATCCCATATGCTACCCTTCCAGGTGTTCAGGATTATTTTACACCAATTTGATTTAATTGGCTAACCTACATCTTGCCATTCACTCATATTAATTTAATTTACTCTGTTAATTCATGTGGTTAGGAAGGTTGATTGCAAATGCAGTAACTTCCACATATTAAGCTATAGTTTTACAATACTGCCAGATCCTTTGGTAAGTAATGTATAAGATCTTCCCATAAGTGAGTAGCTAGGAAAATACAATAATGTAAACCAAAGCAGCAATAGGGGTCCAATGTACCATTCAAAAGAAAAGCAACCAAAGCTATAAGTTATGCCCCACAGCTATGTTTAGACCTATGAAATGATGTATTTTCACTAACAGATCAAGATCAAGCCAACCACTTTGTCTCTTTCTTATATCTCCAGGGTTTTAGAACCATTTAGAAACAGGGTTTTTTGGAGAGGAGAAGTTTAGGATAATATGGCAACCCTTAAGCCCTTCCCCAAAACGTCCTTAGAATGGAGTGTTTGTCCTAGTGGAGTGGGTAGGGTTATAGTATAAAATACGTTTTAAGCCTCTTTAAAATAATATTTAAATAATATTTTAAAATATTATAATATTTAAAATAAAAATAAATAATATTTAAAAAAAGATTCAGACATGCACTTGGACACTGTTTTCACCATTGCATGTCACAGCCAAGCCCCCGGCTCATAGGAAGGGTACAGAAATGAAGTGTAATCTCCAGTCTAAAGCATTATGTCCGTTCCTGATCTGTGGATACCACAAAGCAATGTACAGTATATGCTCCATCAGAGAAAGCACAACACATCCAGAGCAAGCAATCCCCCTAATTTCCAGACAAGGAAATTTCTGTTTTGCTGTGATTCAACCTAAGCTTTTGAGGCTCATCCAGCCATGATTGGTTCCAGACACTGTTGAAGAATCTACATAGCATCTTCTAATTCAGATTACCATTCACAATGACTTCATAAGAGCTGTTGAGTAAGCACACTGGTGACTGAATGGAACTCTGTAGAACCCACAGCTCAGTTATTGTGAGGTTAAGGTGTATATCAGAGTGGAAGAATGATAGTACTGTGCCCCAGATTTCCCACTCACAAAGATAGTCTCTCAAAATCAGGACTGAGCCCAAAACAGGAATAGGTCTAAATAATAACCTCTCAAACTTCTTTCCTGGATATTAGCACTTGGCCAGTAATTGTTAAAAACTACTGGATCCAGTTTAGCTTTCTTTTAGAAGTGGGCTTACTGTTGCTTCCTTTAAAACAATTGGGATCTGTCCCTCTTTTAGGGATGCCTTTATTACATACTGCACTTAGGCAGCCAGTCCCATTCAGCTAGATGCTCATAGGGATCATTATTAGTGACCTATCTTACTTCAAAGAGAAATGACTTGGCATCATCCCTGTCATCGGGAAAATTCCTCAGAGCATTCAAGAATCATTCATGTTCCATGTTTCTGAGGGTGGATTATCATCTCCCATTGATGTGTCACTGGGAGAATAACAGACATACCCAGTTCCAGAAGTTCCATTTCTTAAGTCGGTAGCAAGTAAATGTTCTACCAAGTTTCAACAATTGCTATCATACAGGGCTCCTAGGTCCATAAAAAGGGGCCCTTGTCCAGCCCTCTTCTAGACAAACATCAACTTTGAGCAGAGATTTTCTCCAGGATTTAAGAGAATATATTACATATATGCATGTCACTGATAATATTAGAATTATTCATTTATGTAGCAATTTATATCACACCATTCCAGCATCTCTGACCTATTCAGAGCAGATCATAACACAGTTACAGTTAGAATACAATATAAAAATTACATGTTAACGATAAAGAAGCAGATGCCCTATGTGAAATAATAACTGAACAAATAAGTATGAGACATAAATGTGCCTCAACAGAAATACCAGAAATGTATGTCAGAGGCACATATTATTCACATTCTGCCTTATTGCTGCAACTGTTGGAGTACCTGTGGTCAAAAGTGGTCGGGTTGTCTTTAATTTAATTATCCTTATATAATGCCTCATGATTATGAAAGTCCTGAACAACCTTTTTTTTATTATTTCTTAGCTACTTGCTATTTTTAACAACATTCAAAATCAGAAAAGTATGTCTGTTTGCTAAAAATAATCATAATTCTGGTGCTTTCTTTTGCCAATCATTGGTTTTGGTATTACAGGAAATATTCAAGAAGTCATTCTGCAAGAACACTTGGAAAAAGAAGATGAAATTCTAGTTTCTTTGGCTGGGTTGAAGCAGGTATGGAATAAAAATAATGTAGTTTTAATATTGTATGATACTTATTTATCTTAATTATTCAAAATTAGAATTACTTAACTAAGATATGTTAGTTAATTACTTAGTTAAGTAATTGAAAGTTAGAGCTGGACAGGTTTGAACCCTTGAACCTTTGAGGTGGTGAGGGAGCAAAGAGAATCTGGAATTTGTGGACTTACAGTGCAGGTAGCCTATTGAATTTCCTTTCTTAATGCTCTAAGGTAAAGAAACAATAGTATGATTAAAAAGACAACTTTATTAAAAAAACATGACAAATTAAATTAAAAAATCAGTGCAGAGGAAAACTAAACTTCTCTAGTCTAGCCATGATAGGTCTGTCTTGGAATACCAGATAAATTGTCTCTGCAGAACAGACCTTTATTGACTGAGATGCCCTCCCATTTTAATTGTCAGTTCCCTCATGGTCTCCAGTAGTCAGAGCTTTTTTTCTTGCTCTGGGATAGTAGCACCTTTCCAGGAATTACCTAAAAGTCCTGCCACTATTTCCAAAGAAGTATGACTGCCCAAGTTATGCCCCTCCTGCTCCCCTTTCTTTTAATGTTATGCAACAGTGTGGCCTCTACTGTGTACAATCAGGGGGATAGAATCATAGTAGGCCACTTTAACTCCATCCTAATGATCCCCAGTTTTTCACAGTTGCTGCTGCTCTGAAAGCATAGAAGAACAGAACTGGGATTCAGATCCCACTTTTACTCAATCCTCATTGATATTAGCAAGGTCAACCTGCTCACCCATCAGGATGCAACATGTGGGTATTGGATCAACTGCTTGTTCCCCACACTGTCCAGTAATAAACTTATGCTACCTCACTCACTTCCATAGAGGAACAGAGGGAGACTTGATGTGTAATTGGTTTTTATAGTTCTCAGATGTCATTGTTGGAAGAATATTATTATATATAGTTCAATTAGAATATAGATTATGATCTATGTCAGTTCTCTTGTAATTTTTCTGCACATTGCAGCAAGTAGGCTAGTCTTGGATGGCATATGTCAGTGTTTTAATGACATCAGGACAAGTTGGTATATTTTGTTCTTTTAAACGCATTCTTTTAAATGCTTTCCCTCATCATTTTGCTTAAAAGATTCATGAGTTCCCAAAGGCTTTTATTGAGAGACAGTGTTGGCCATTCTGTATATGTTTTAATCACTTAAGACAATTGATGATAGGATAGTTTTCTCAAGAGAATCTAGGTGGCATCTTTAGAATTCAGCTAAAGCATGTATTACTATTTTTTCCTGTATCTTCAACAGATTAAGGATATTCTGAAAGGCTCCCTCCGTTTCAATCAGAGTCAGTTGGAAGCAGAAGAGAATGAACAGATCACAATAGAAGATGATCATTATTGTTCCAGCAATCAGAGCAAGAGGATGACTGAAAATGTGGAAAACCCTTCAGCTCCAAAGAAGTCTGTCCCTCTACTGAAGAAGGTAAAGTGCATGCTTTTCAGTGAAATTCCTGAAGAGGAATGTGTCCATCAGAAAGTGTATTGCTATAAATTAAAAATATTTTTTTAAATTATGTAGACCCAATCTTTTGCATGCTTATGTACAAACAAGCTCACTGAATTTAGTACAACTTATTTCCAAGAAACTGCAGTGATTTGCAGTCTTCATTTTCAAGTTTCATTTTTAAATAGAGTTTTTTTGTTATTTGTATGTTTTGTAGTTTGACTATTACTTTTTCGTTTCAATCTTCGTAACAGGTCCATCTTCCAGGTTAACATTAGGCCATAGCAGTTGTTCAAATACAGGTAGTCCTTGCTTAACCACCATTTGTTCAGCTCCCATTCAACATTACAATGGTGCTGAATGAATGGTGGTTAAGGCCAGTCCTCAAAATTACAGCTGTTGCAGCACCTCCACGGTCACGTGGTAAAAATTCAGGGGCTTGGTAGCCCACCCGCACTTAGGATCGCAGTGTGCACTTCAACTCCCACCACCTGCCTATCTCCCCCCCCCATCTCTGCCCTTTTGGCCACCCTACACTCTGCTGCCACCACCCCTGCCACTTGGCTGGACACGGCTCAGCGGGAGGAAGAAGATGGTGAAGATCAGCTGGGGGAAGGGGGGGCGGCAGGGGTAGGCAGCAGCAGTGGAGTGCAGGGCAGCCAAAAGGCCAGAGGTGTGGGGGAGATAGGTGGGTGGGGGGATTTGAAATGGAGGCGAATGCGGCAGGGCAAGAGAAGCGTGAGGTCCTCACCTAATGACCACTACCAGGACTGCCATCGCTAAGTGGTGTGGTCACATGATGTTTCGTCTAACAACTGCTTCACTTAGTGACTGAAATTCCAGCCCCAATTGTTAAATGAGGACTACCTGTACAGTATGTCTATCCTCAGTTCTTTCAAGAACTACTACTCTTTGAGCTAGGTTTTCATTAAGTCACAGAACCATAGTGTTGGAAAGGACCTTGGAGGTTACTAATTTGTTTGTTTATTGTGCTATGCAAAAAAATACAACAAAAAAGATGCTGCTTATACAGTAAGAATTAAAACCCAAATATGTGATTAAAATAAACATGACCCCCCAAAAATTAATAGAACAAAATATCTATGTAATAACTACAGATAATAATACAAAATTAATTCAAGCCTTAGGCTTATTATTAAATTTAGATCATATCTTGAATCAATTTCTTAAAATAGGAGAGCAAGTTTATTTCCAATTTTGCTGTGTCCCATAGTCAACAGAGCCAGAGTTCTTCATGACAAGACAAATTCTGTATTTTAGGAGTATAGTTCAACATTATTTTATGATACTTAACTGTAATATTTCTTCCCAAAATTGTATTGACAAAAAAGTGGCTTTAGCTGGACAGGACCAGATCATATGAGTTGAAGAAATTCAAATTTCTTACAATGTCAGCCAATACTGTTTAATTGATACATGTTTTCAACTGTATATATTGCCAAACAAATATAGGTAAGTCATATTCAGCATGTGAGTCCGGATCAAGACATAACTGCTTACCTACTAGTTACTAAATGTGTCTGCTACCTGTCAAGGCTGGAAATGTATTAATATATCTGGACCTAAAACTTGCTACATTTTCAGAGGTGTTACATACTTGCTTTCCAAATGGGCCAAAGAAGATAATGATAATAAAAGTCTTACTCCAAAAAAATACAAATGTTAAAATAAAAGCCCAATGATATAGTTGAAAATCTAGTAAGTTAACCTCAGTTTTACTCAATCATTGGTGAAAGATAGACTCAAATAGCCTTGGCCAAATTGAGGCATGCCTGCCATTAAAAACAAATAATGATCATTAACTTACTTATTGGTATAGTTAATAGGAATTAACATTGGAATCTCTCTTGGAATATTTATTTATTTATTTATCAAATTTGTCACCACCCATCTCCTCCGACTGGAGGGACTCTGGGCGGTTTACAATATAGAATAAATATACAATAAAAATTCTAATAAATATACGATAAAATTCTAATAAAATCCCATTAAAACTAAAACAATTTCTTAACTATCCCATTAATTTCAATGTAATATTCATTTTAATAACATTAAACTTGCTGCAAAGTTTTAATGGGAATGTTAACCATCAAGTTATATGTTCTGAAATTGCATCTATACGTTTAGACATGTTCAATTCAAGATATTGGAGTTTGGAGGTGTTCTAGTCCAACTTCCTGCCCACACCAGGAAATCTCATACTATCCCAGACAAATGGCTCAAATTGCTATCCAACACTTTAGGATGGGAAAAACATTAGCTCTGACATTTCCCCTGCACTGCAGGAGTTCTCAAAGATTATAGTTAGTGATTCGGAGGACACATCAGCCAGTTCTTTAGCACCCTGGGAAATCATCGTATGACCTGTTTTGTTAAAGCTAAGGTACTGTTCCAGTGGTACACTTGTTTCTTAATTATAGCCAGTGATTTATTTTAACCTTTTAGTCATTAATCAAAACCAGACATGAATTCACATACATACATCTTCATCAATACTTTGCATGGATTAATTTGAGAAATTTGTACTATTCTCATTGATTTCAAAGCTTTCAGAACAATTATACATGGAAAAAGAAGTGTCTCTCAGCTCAACCTACTTCACAAGTTGTGGAGAAAAAGGAGGAGGAGGAAGCATTATGTACACTACCTTGAGCTCCTGAAAGGAAGGCAGAAAATGAATTTAACAAATAAATAAATCAAAAGAACACAAGCCTCTACATAAATCAGCAAGTTTTTCAAACATATTTATTATGGGAAATAAAATCTTTCTAAAAGGCACCCACTATCATACAAACAAATGTGGTTTTTTGACCACATCTCCAAAAGTTAGGCATGCCGTTGAATTTCTTCCTGAAAAAAAATACATAGGTAGATGTATAGACGTGAAATATTATTTTTATAAGTTAACTATAGTAATAGTTTTATTTTTATAATGTACTTATATCAAAACACAATACTGACATACTATAGACTAAAACAACAATTATACAATAACAAATTGCAATCAATTTTAACATCATAATGTAAAATCAGGAGCCTCCAAGCTAAAAGGTCTGTGGCATTTAATAATATTAACCGGTATAAATTAAAAGTAACATATAAGGATTTATTGACTTATTTATTTTAAAACAACTTTACAGGGGCCTATGGAAAAGTACGAAGTAAAAGATGCCAAAATGGTTCCTCATTGTCATTCACATACTGGATACTCCAGTTCCTAATGCTATGGTTCCCTACCTTTTAAATGTCAAATTTAATGTATTCTAACAACTATTTATAAATTGTTACTAATGACTTACTGTTTTTTAAATAACACATGAGATTTTCTAATGCTAGAAGGGATTCTGAAGCAGTTAGGGTTATTAGTCCATATCTCAAAGGTAGTTTTACTAAAGTATATAAGACTTCTGCCAATGATTTGAATAATTAGGTGGTTTATCAGATTGCTGGTTTATATCCATAAATTTTGGTAATTAAGATTACTGAGGAAAAATAATCATTTGGCGGGAACTATATTATCTTAAAAATGATTATTTTTTCCTCACTAATCTAAATAAATGTCGATTTATAAAATCAGAGTCATTATATACACTTATATTACTATTCTTAATACTAACAATAATGTTGCTGTTTCAGCCGAGGCACAAATAATTCCCCAGGTTTTTCCCTTCATTTCCAATATCTGTGCTTTATATGATTCAGTGAATATTTTGTATCAGATGCACAGAGGAAATTAAGTTCCAGTTCAGTAAACATAAAAGCTTTATACTATGCCAGTGTAAGTTTGTTTGTTTGTAATATAGTCATAGAACAAAAGGACAGTATAACAGCAACAACAAAAATCTAGTACAAATCACATAAAACAGTTCACAATGGATGAAACAAATAAAGAAAAAATATATTTTTATATTTTTCTTAATTCTATTTTTAATATTTTATATAACATGTTTAATATATTTATATATTTAATTTATATGAATGTAATGAATATAATAAATTATGTTTTTAATTTAAATAATCACAGCTTGTTTAAATAGATATATGTATTTAAGCAAGCTGAGTTAGCCAGTGAAGATGTCAGAAGCTGTTCTTGTCAGACCAATCTCTTCTAATGCAATAGCACAAAATGTGATGCTTTTCACAACATTGCATTGGACTGCTCTCTGAATAGGAAAAACATTTCTGACTAGGACCATTTGAAACATCTGCTGATGATAGGGGAGATTAGCTCTAACTGAAGGTAAAATATAGAGGGCAGCTCAGGAAGACTTCTGCAGTTATCCCAACCTCCGCATCTGAGCAGATGCAGAGCGGTTCTTAAAAAGGGACGTTGTTGAATCTCTTCTCCATCACCTTCAAAGGTAGGATGTCAGATCTTTCCACAGTATATGGGCATAACATAGGGAATGTCAACAAAGACATTATTGTGGTGAAGTTAGTGAAATGGGAAGGCTCCAACAAGCAGTAACAAATAAGAATGATTGCCTGTTCTAGCATCCAGTTTCTCACTCTTCAGCTCCATTGCCAATGATTTAATCTCTTTAGAGTCTGGATCAGATATTTTGACAACTTATTCAGTGCTTCTTTTGGTAATGATTCTCTTGACCTGCCTTATGTGAACCTACCCTGATTGTCACTCAGGCCAGATAAAGCCTTAATCAAACTTAAACAGAGGATTTGGGATTAAGATCTACAAAATGGTGGGCCAAAAATCACCTACCCTTATTATGGTGCAGTTGCAGGCTCTCCATGAACAATTCCTAGCTATCTCTGTAACATCCTATATCTTCCAATAGATTTTTTTTATCTTGGCTCAAACTGGCACACTCCCTATTATGGTGACTATAGGTAAATATGCTATTTTCCACACAGTAACCTTAGGTGTATTTCCTCAGATATAAAGGTTCAGTCAGTAATCCTTGTATTGTTACATTAGCCATTGTACCACTCATGGTGTCTGGGACTCATAAACCCAATTGTCTAATTTTAGTTTCTCTCTGATCAATAAATTACAATCTTCCTTCTGCAAGACCTAACTTGTATAATCACTATAAAGGTTGCCAAGTTTCTAGCAACAATCACTTGCAAAAGCTGCTTGATACCCTCTTCTCATTATCAATTGTTTCAGATTTGGTTTTTCTGTATTTTACATTTTGAAATTGTGTTTTATTGGTCTGAGACCATAAATAAATAATTTGAATTTGAATAGTGTTGAAAGAGGGTTTGGAGCTCTCATTTGTAGATTTCTTTTATTTTATTTTTAGTTTTGTAATTAAATTATGGTTTGTTCCTGCTATTTCCCTCTTGGTTCAGGTTGTTATCATCTATTATATCCAAAAACCAAATACAGTGTCCTCATTGGAAAAGACAGAATATATATAAATTACAGGAATTTTTATTGAAAGAAACTTTTAATATAAAAAAGACATTAAAATCAAAATACAACCTCCCATGATTTGATCTCAAAATTGACTAAAATTAATTAAATCAACATACCACCATGTTTTGGAGATTAGAAATGTCCAACCTTCAGAAAAATTACTAATTTTGAATTTGTGCCTGTATCTTCCCATGTTCAAGCTTAGTTTTTCCAATTGTGGTTTCTTTTTTTTTTAATGTTTCTGATAAGCTCCAGCAGATATCAAAAGATGTATGTAACCATCTTCAAATATGATCAGTTCTTCACAGCAAATATATACCAATAGTTTCTGCCATGTCAGCTCATCGGCTGAAAAACTTTCAGAAAGAAATTGTCATCTCCAACAAAAACGTGTGTACTGGAAGGGGCAGGGAGAAGATATAACCTTTCACATGTATCAGTCTGCTACCCACTTCCACTTTCTGTATATCAGCAAAATCTTGTCTCCCTTCATGGAGTTCACCTTCCCAACAGAACTAACTTAGACCTAAGTTCCGACAATTTTCGAGATCAGAATCCTTTGTCATCTTGTTCCTGTGAGTAGTTATACATTTAACATGCATTCAACATTTATACACTTAGACAGTTATAATGATCTTGGTCTCCATACAGTTTTGCAAAGCAACTTGACTGAGAAATCCTATCTATATAAAATTCAAAGGACTCACTGAACTATGGTTTCAGGCTATGCACTTTATTCTGTATTCCATGTTGTCTAAAAATTTACAGTGTAGCTACTTAACTGAATAGGAGCCACGACAGTGGATCTCTATAGGGCAGGGAAGGTGCAACAGTACCTTACAAGAACACAAAAGGTATATTCGTATCCATCTTTCCAGTCCATAGGATAGGACAGGAAAGGGAAAGAATATTGAAAGCCATTAAGTGGTTGCTTGAACAGTGTTGATGGGGAAAAAAGTATTTCTGGGATCATGGTCTGAGTTAGATGATGATGAGATGATGGACCATTGGAATGAAAAAAAGTTGCACTAAATGCAAACAGGTAAAAATGTGTTTTGCCAAAGCACAGCAGGCTTGATCTGGAGTAACTCTGAAGTAAGGACCTGAAGTAAACTGAAGCAAGGATTCAGATAAATACTAGTACACTACAGGAAATGAAAGTATTGCTGAAAGGGACCTCTAAATGAGTCAATAAAAAAATCAGAAAGAGCATTAGCCCATAAATAGGCCTTCACTGTCTATACACACTAATGCCCAGGGTATGGAAAATAAACAAAAAGTTAGAGCTATTAGCACAGAAAGATAAATACAATTTAACAGTTATAATGGAGACCTGTGGGACAGCTTCTACTGGAATATAGCCATTAAAGAAAACAATTTGTTCCAAAGGAACACAGGCAAAAGAAAAAGAGAGATGTTGTAATATGTGGTAATTAATTTCTACTCAGGAATTCTAAAGAACTGAACTTGGCAATGCTGTAAAGAGAACCTAGATTAAAATAAATGGACAAACAAATAGAAGCAAGACTGCTGTTGGTGTCTGCTGTCACCATCCCAAACAAGGAGATGAGCATGATAACCTCAATTGCAGATCTTTCAAAGAGGCATGAAGTTGGCAGTGACGGGGAGACTTGAATTAATCCAGCACCTGCTGGAAGTCTAACTGCCAAGTATGATCCTACAGGAAATTCCTGATTTATCTTGCTGACAGTTTTCTCCTTCAGAGGATGGAGGAAAGTTCAAGAGGATCAGCTGTGCTTGACTTGCTACTAATTAGTAGGAACACTTAGCTGAAGAAGTAGAAGAAGCAGGAACCATGAAAGGCTGCAGTTCTTGATTTTAGTAGTTAAATGTGTGTTTTCAGTGAACCTTTGACTGTTTAAATACTTAAGTGGTAAGCAGAAAATTCATGTTACTTTTCTTTAAGTTGCTGCTGTGTGGTGACGAATTACAGAACCAATGCAAGAAGACAGAGAAAGCAGCAATCTTTAACATTCAAGGGAAAACTGCTTTGAGATGAAGCAGCTAAGAATAGCAGAAATACTTCTCATATTTTTTTAGACATTTTGGCTTGGATGGGAGAAGCAGAGTTCCTGTACTTTATTCTCAGAATGTCTACCCTGAATGTCCTTGTAGTTTTTTTTTTAAAAAACCTTTTTTTAAAAAAAAATTTAGTTTCCTTTGTAGGAAAGGGATATATCATAAAATGGTTCCAACTGTATGTAATTCCCATACAAACTTACTTGCTAGGGTTGGGTATATGGCGATTGTTGATTATATATACTACTTTTTTTTTTCTAAAACTACACCAAAATTATTCTTGACTTGTTCATTTTTAATCTCTTATCTTTACTTGATTAAATGCCTATTGTGGTATAGATTCTGTTGCAATATTCTATCATGCTCCAGTAGCATTTCCAATAACTGTAAGAAACAGGTGTCCTAGTTTTTAAGATTGGTATTTAAATCCATTATTATTAAAAGTTTCACATTTTGTAAAAAAAATGTGAAATAAGACTTTTAAGAATGTCTTCATATAAATAGACATTGCACAAGTTTCATGGTTGTTTGGGATGCTTTTAAGGCATACATTCATGGTAATAATGCTTTTGCTTTATGGAAGAAGAAAGAAGGAAAAGATTAGGAAAATAAAATAAGGACCTTTTGAGCTTATATATAAAATAATTCTATTCTAGAGAATATAATCACCTTTGTTCTGGGATAATTGATTTCTAACTTTTCATCAATATGACAATATGATGCTAATGCACCAGCAGATTGCTGCAAACCAGCTTGGGCACAGATAAAATGACTGCCTCATCAGCACATGGGAAAATGGAAACTGGTTTGTGGTTGTATTCTCCAAGTATTCTCTTCTGTATTGGCCACAGCTTTGTGCTAGAATCAATTAAGTGCAAATTCCCAAGAGCCATGCTGCATACCTTCTCCCAGGGACAAGTACATTTCTACAGCTACATCTTGGCTGTCCCTTGGTAGAGACCAGAATGAGACTGTGCCCGTTGAAATACTGGCTGAAACAGGTTGAGGGGCAGGGAGGGAGTTCTTAGCCCAGCTTATCATGTCTAATTTCATTTCCCCTAAGAAGAAAAATAGCTTCTGATTTGGCTTACTATGAATTCTCAATCTATGTTCTGCTTATACTGGGATTAGAAAAAGCCATGGTTGAGGCCAAGCAGAAAGCATTTGATTCAGACCTACTGTCATGCGCTGCCTACCTCTGAATAATGCTCAGACACTGGTTCGGTGGAACAGGCTCTGGTTTATTCACAGCGCAGGTACAGCATCGGGAAAAAAGCTGAGAGTGACAGGAGCGCGCCGGTGCGGGGTTTAAATACCCCGCGCCGGTCAGCGCCCCCTCACTCGCGGTCACGTCACCCCCCTTTGTCCAACACGTTGACCTGCCGGTGGGTGAGGGGTTGCGAGGCCCCGCTGGCGTTCCGGGATCGCCCATCATCGGTTTCTCTAATCCTCCGGTGATTGCTGTCAGCTGGGCGATCTCCGTTGTATTAGCGCTAATGGCTTGGGTGTGCTCCGTGATCCGTTTAGCTATTGTTTCTTGACCTTTAGTCGTTGTGAGTTGATGGCTACTTATCTTGAGCCCCTTCCCCTGTTTCCTTGCTATTGTCATGTGTGCCATTGCGCTGATGACTTCAGCTCAACGGCACTCATGACACCTACAAATTAACTGAAGCTTGAGGTGCTGAATTGTTAGTTTTATCTTTGTGAATCTTTTTTTCATTATGGGAGACAGGGGTAGTAAGAGAATGGTTGGCTTCTCTTAGGTTTACAAAAGGATAATCACCACTTTAAACAATAATCTGATCCATGTCATTTACAATTTCTTTACTGTTAAAGATTTATTTTTATTTAAATTTTTAGTTTTATTTTTTAGTTTTGTGATTAAATTGCAGTTTCTTCCTCCTGTTTCCCATTGGTCCCAATTATTTTTTTTTTCATCTGTTACATCCAGACAAAAAACAAAGGGTCAAATACAGTGACCTTATTGGAAAATGCAGAATTTTTATAGTTTTCAGGACTGTAATTGAAATAAATACAACAAACTGCCAAGCTGAACTGCCAATCTAAAATAGAAATGAAGACTTGGGCCATTTCAATCTGTCTCCTTAAAGTTGAAAGAAACAATTTTAGAAGTGCTATAATATGCCAAATGCATATATTTCACTTTTTTTGAAGGAGCTGTTAAAATAAGCGTGCTTACATATATGTGGTGATTTTGTTTTGTTTTTTTAATATAATTTTATTGAAGAAATTTTAACAAGATAAAAACAAAATATTAGAAAAGAAACAAAGAAAATAAGAATTGTGAAACAAAGAAAATGACAAAGAATTGTAAATAAGTAAGGAAATGGAAATGGAAGGAAGGACGGACTTTCAGTCTTTTTGACAGCAGTTATAAATGCATTTATATTTTACCCTCTCTCTCTAAAGTTACATCATAATTTCCTTCTTTCCATAATCTACTCTTTCTAATTTCAGATCCATAACTCACAAGTTTATTTTTCTCTTTTTTCAGCAAAAAGTCCATAAGGGGTTTGTTTTCATTCACTGATAAATGTAGTTGTTGATCCTTCTCTAATCAAACAAGTTAACTTTGCCATCTCTGCTAGTTATGTCATCTTCACCAACCATTCCTCTGTTGTGAGTATTTCAGAATCTTTCCATGTTTGTGCATATAGTGCATGATAAAATGACCCTTCATGTTGTCCACATTTCCAACATAAATTTGAAGTACTTTTATACATTCTAAACAATTTTTCTGGAGTCATATACCAATGGTACATCATTTTATAAAAATTCTCTTTTAGTTATAACATAATGTAAATTTCAGTCCTTTAAACCACATATTTTTCCACTGTTCCATCAGTATATTGTGTCCAAAATTCTTAGCCTGTTTTATTATACACCTTTCACTTGTTCTTCCATTTCAAATTTTAATAAGAGTTTATACATTTTAGCAATTACAAGTTCATCATTTGTACATAGTTCAACTTCAAATTCTGCCTTCTACTGCTCAGTTACAAATGTCCTATTATCTACTTCAAATATTTATCTTAACTGTGCGTACGAAAACCATTGAAAACCTAAATCCCACGACAGCCAATTGCTCTTTTGATTTCATCTTATATTCTCCATGTTCCTGTTCTAACAACTCTTGATAAATTAACCATCTTTTTTACCTAGGGTTTCTTTCCTGTAAAATGCTTCTTGTGCTGAGACCCATAAAGGCATTTTCAGGGACAATCTGGGTTTATATCTGTTCCATATTCTCATCATGGCACCTCTAATGATTCTTCAAATCTATATTAACCTTAACGTTATTGTACCATAGAAAACCATGCCATCTGAACCTCAGGTCGTGCCCTTCTAATTCTGAAACTCTCTTATTTCTCAGCAAACCCACTCTTCCATCCAGACCTAAGCAGCAGGCTGCAAAATACAATTTCATATCAGGCAGTCTCAATCCTCCTTGTTCCTTTACATCCTGAAGTATTTTATATTTAATCTTGGTTTTTTCCCTTGCCATACAAACTTAGATATATCTTTCTGCCATTGTTTAAATGGTACATCAGTTGTCATAACAGGCATTGTTTGAAACAAAAACATCATTCTTGGCAAAACATTCATTTTTATCACAAAAATTCTCCCCTACAATGACAATTGTAATTTCTGCCATCTTAATATGTCATTCTTAATTTCATTCCATATCTTAACATAATTATTGTGGTATAATTCATGTTAGTCATAATGATACCCAAGTATTTCACTTCCTTCTCAATCTTAAAACCAGCCTTTTCCATCAATTCCATTTGTTTTTCCATTTTCATATTCTTTGTTAACAACTTCGTCTTTATTAATTTTAAAACCAGCTAACACCCCAAAATCCTTTAGTGTTTCCATTAATATTTCTATTCCTTCCAGAGGGTCTTCCAAAATTATTACTAGGTAATTAGCAAACGCGGGACGCGGTGGCGCTGCGGGTTAAACCGCTGAGCTGCCGATCGGAAGGTCGGCGGTTCGAAACCGCGTGGCGGGGTGAGCTCCCGTTGCTAGTCCCAGCTCCTGCTCACCTAGCAGTTCGAAAACATGCAAATGTGAGTAGATCAATAGGTACCGCTTCGGTGGGAAGGTAACGGCGTTCCGTGTCGTCATGCTGGCCACATGACCCGGAAGTGTCTCCAGACAACGCCGGCTCTAAGGCTTAGAAACGGAGATGAGCACCGCCCCCTAGAGTCGGACACGACTGGACTTTACGTCAAGGGAAACCTTTACCTTTACCTAATCAGCAAACACCCATAATTTATATGTTTCTCTGTTAATCTTCACTCCAGCAATTCTCTCATCTTGTCTTAAATCTCTGTTCAATATTTCCAAAGCTAAAATAAATAACATATATGTGGTGATTTTGTGAAATGTGGTGGGGTAAGGTATTTCAGTATTACTAATTATCAAGTGCAAAACCACCACAGCTGCCAATGCTACAAATTTATGACCAAGCAAATAAGAACTTAAAACAAACCAACCACTTATAATCTACCTACATAGAGCTGTTCAAATGGTTATTGCTAGATATTGAGCTAAACTTAGAAGAGTGGTTTGAAAAAGTTTGGCAAATTGCAAAAATGGAAAAGCTTACCTGCTAACCTCAGGTTTTATGTAATATTACAAACTCAGATAATCTTCAGAGATAATGGTCTTCTTTCAGTCTGTATTGAACTGTGATTAGGCATCCCAAGTATGTCTCCGTATACTGCATTTCTGAGTTGGTGGGATGCAGTGTGGACAACATGTTGGCCTGCAGGGTGATATGTAATATGTGAATTAACAAATGAAAAAATAGAAAATGAATATATTGTGTGTCTCTGAAACTACGGGCCCGGGAAGTATGTATTGGATCTGAATAAATGGTTTGATCTTGTGGAATAAAGTTGATAAATATGTGTACGTAGGTTTAATTATGAATGAAAAGGATACATGAAAGAAATGCTCAGTGAATGGTTATTCACTGAGTAGTGAATGGTTATTCACTGAGTAGGGATTAGGACAAAGATGTATAATGTTGTTTTCATCGCTTAACACATTCCATTTGTACAGAATGCTTATAGTGATGATAAAGGTGTGTTCAGGTTGAACGATTTGCGGAGAATGTTAGATAGATTTTAGGATGCAGTGAGAATGGACATGCAAAATAAAGACAGGAAAAACAGAGTAAATGATTTTAACCAGCTTCACCATCTTTCATCTTCAACAGTAATACAACCTTAGCCTTTGAATTCTTGTTCCAGCTATCCAGCAGTTAACCAAATTAGCAGGAATTTGTTTTATTTTCCTTCTGTCCCTCCGCCATATATATATGATATTTATTGCTGAAGGGTTTTTTTCCTCATACTGTGTTAGAAATGCAATTACTTTATATAGGAGGCATACACTCATGAAGCCTGCTGCCCTGTTTAAAGCATATTGTTTGGGGTATTGCTTGGTTGACTGTATTTGATATTATTGAGTTTTATTCCCTTACCAGAGATTCATCAGGAAGAGTGTTCTGAAGAACCATATGGCACTAGGTTTAAGGTTGTTAATTTTCAAAGCTCCTGGAAGTATAATTCTGTCATTTTCCATTTATTCAGGAGCAGGAGCAGATGGAAGAAAACATGCTTTATGTCACTATAAGATTTTCTAAACCAAAACTGACAGAGAAAAGAATAGGGATATATTCTGGAAACATCAGCATCAGAAAAGGCTATGATTGCAAAAGATGCTATAGAAACCTTTGTGTGTGAAATTGAGAAAATAATTGTATATCAATTAGGGTTTCACATTTTAAACCTCAGTATTTAAGTTATTTCAGAATATATTCTTCGCAATTCAGTACTTATAATTAAACTCAATGTTTTTTCATGTTTTGAATCACTGAAAACCACTTCACATGTAACATTTTCCATGAATAAAGATATTCACCATATGGGGAGACAAACTCCACTCAATTGTACATAAAGAATGCAGAAATACTTGGGAGTTGGGAAGCCACCAACCCAGCTTAGGAAATTTTCAAAGTTCTATGTATGTTTCTATTAAGAAAAGGAACATCTCCGCTTGATAAACCAACTCATCCTTTATGATCTATAGGAGAAGCGCTGCTTAAAGAGTTTCCATCTAGGACCCCCTTTATATGTACCTTTGTTGGCATGTACCTTTATGCGGGAGCAGTGGTGGAGGCATCAGCAACCACAGCTGTAGAGGTACGTGCCAGCTATGATCATAGCTGCTCCAGCTGTGAACTAAAGAAATGGCTGCTTAAGGCTTATCATTTAACTATTTTTTCTATTTCACAGGCCACTGATCACCCACGTGGAAGTCCTGTCAAAAGGCACAGTGATGATTATATCCTGGTTTCAAAAGAGGAAGAAAATGTGGTCTCTGCTTCTGGCCAAGTACAGACTTTGCCAGCCTCCCAGGATGTGAACATAAAGAGTGAAGCCCCATGTCACACTTCTTTAGCCTTCACTGATCCACTAATGGGATCTATGTCTGCCTCTTCAAGTAACCTTAGTTCTAGCCCTGATGATAACAGCAGCAACAACAGCAAGGATTCTGATTTTACAATTGTTAGCCCTCTTGAAATGTAAGGAAGCCATTCAAGAGGTTAGCATCTGCTGTGCCTCAAGACTTGGTCTGATGGGATTCCAGGTTTATAAGGCTAAACGTTTAGTCAGTGCACAGATACTATCAAGGCAACCCATGTTAACCAGAAACTAAAAACAGCAAACATGTAATGATTGCCTTTAAAATATGCACATGTAATATCAAGATGTAATACATGAGTGAAAATAATTGTAGGTTTACTCTTGTTAGCAGGTTTTTGAAACATTGAATTACTAAGTTTATACTCCCTCATCATATATAATAAGATGCATTGTATAATCTCATGGGTTTATTGGAAAGTACCTGCCCAGAGATGAGGGAAACAAATGAATATAGAAATAATTTCATAACCTGATGGATCATTTAGTCTATGAGGAGTGTGAGATACTTCTCCTATCATCAGATAAGAGAAATAAAAGATTTGAGTTATATCCCACTACCTGTCTGGTGCTGACTGCTTCCTGAATTGTTTCCTGAAGAGGAAGAAAAACAACCATGATGATTTTACAGGTGGTACAGAACCATTAGCTACTGTTCATACAAATATACATTCTTATAAGGTAATACAAATTAAGTACAAATTAGATGCCTTTAAACCTTCAGGCTTATAGCTCCACTAGTCCTGAACTACCATCTGGGTTGTATTTTTACAGTTATTTCAAGACTTCTACCATCCTCTCTTGCCTTGGAACAAACTTCATTGAGAATCTAATGCTGCAGTATTCTTTAACCATGTGGAAAGAGTTATTTTAAATGTTAATTTAATTTAAAAATACAGGATCTACCTTCTTGTACTAAGCACAGCAACATTCCTAGTGTTTTGAATCCCCATGATGATTGTGAGTCACTCAAGGACAAATTTCTCTGACAGCTCTATAGAGGGCTAAAATATTTCTGGAAGTAGTTCATTCTGTTGTCATGACAATAGGAGAAAGCAAAACAATATTCATAGGGTCAGTGTCCAAAATTAATTTGTAGTAAATAATGCAAGGAAGAGTTTCATTATGGTTCCTTTATAGCCAAGGTCTCACCCCGCAATAGTAGTTTAAGAACAACTAAATACTAACTTTATGAAACAGCCCAAAGTCTGGACTTTATTGAGGCACTCTGATTTCCAGTTGGGTCCCCTTTCTCAGGCAGCCAGTGCTGAAGTGATTCCATGGCATTGTACTAGATTCACTTGCCAATTATATTGACCCGGAGAGGGGGGAAAATGGTGTACTGAGATTAATTGGCCAAAATCACTGACCTGGTGCTGATCTTTCTTCCTAATCTGTGGCATTAGTTCCAAACAGATGGCATTTAAAAGACTCTCCTGGCTTGCAAGTCGAATGCAATTTAACTACCCAGGGAAATGGGTCTCGAAACCAATATGCACTTTGGTATTCCAGCAAACAGACTGTAATACAAGCTTTCTTTAGATCTAGTTAAGAAGAGAGGCACTGATGCAGTGATTTAACCTCCAAAGACTAATTAGCACTCTGACAGGTTATTAACAGTTCTGGAAACAAAGCTCCCTTAGCCACAATATATATAACCCATTAAAAAGATGGCTTTACTGAAAAGGTTGGGTATCATTATCTCTTGAACCATTGGAACTAATGATGACAAAAGTGTCTAGTATTAATGTGCCCATTCTTTTTCTCTCTCGGTAAATGATATTCTCAGAGCTTTATTCACAGGCAAAATGCTCCTGGTATGCTTTATTTTTATTGGACACTCAGTATGGTAACCATAATCATGATGAGTGATAGGGCATAAGAATGTGAACAGTGATGTATAACAACTGTCATTACAATTTCCATGAGCAATTCTTCTCTCTATGACTTTGTTGTGTGAATCATGATAACCCAAATTGTAATCTGATTACAAAGTACAGAGAATTTAGTTACACAACATACTGTATAGCTCTTCTTTGACTATTCTGCCAGAAACTTTGCAGATTGTACAGATGGGATTTGGAGCATTGAAAAATCCACCACTTTCTGAACTTGTTCTGAATTTAATGTGATAAATTTAAGTGAGTTGACTGTCCTAGAATTTATTTGGTCCTCTCCAAATTCACTTAGGTTTATAATGCATTGTCCTTTAGCCAATTTTGCATCTATGGATTTCTTGGGCAGAAGACTAAAATTGTCAAATAACTGCTATTATATGTGGCAGTTGCATAATTACATATTCAGATAACTTGAATGAGTTAAGATGCTATCTGTGCCTTTTAAAATTAGACATAGTACTGAGAGTTTCTATAAAGACCTTCAGTTGGTGGAGTTAATGAATAAAGTTATCACATGGCTGTTGATCCAAATGAAAAACCTAAACATGCTCTGGTTATGCAAGCTTAAACCTAATACTCTTTTTTTATTTAAACTTTCACAAAACAAAGCATCTCAGGATTCAGCCCTGTGGTCTGTGTGCAGATTTATTTAATTTCCTTGAATTTTGTGAAGATGATAAAAGAGGATTACATGACTGGTGATTAATTTTGATCCTTTAAACATGGCTAACCTTACTCCTTTCTGCCCTGATTTTTTCTTTCCCTTGATACCATACACTGAAACGTGCCATTTAAAGCAAATGGTTATTTAACAGTGGGAAATGAAGCAGAATAAATAGGAAAATAATAGATCACCTTTCACCGTGTTTGGAGGGAGGAAGAGATCACCTTTCACACCATGTTGTGTGAAAGTTTGGTTTTTTAAAATGTTTGACTCCTATTTACTGATTTCATGGGTCAAATTATTTTTGTCAGAGCGGTTTTTGCTTTAACATGTTTGCTATAATTTGTATGTATTTACTTCCTCAATGTTGTAGGTGTCTATGGTTTCATATAATAAACAGCACTTTGCTACCAGAGAAAGATGAATTGGATAAGTCAAATATAGTAATGCTATGTTGTGGTAAAACTAAATCATATACCAAACTTCTTTTTTCATGATACTGGAACTGTCAATTCCAAAAAAAGATTAGACCATAATAATATATTGCTTTCTATCAGGTTTACTAAGGTTCCCAAATTAGAGTACCAATTTGTTTTTTCTTTTAAATGCAATCTGCTCATCTCAGCCATTGTTAACAGTAAGCTAACAGGAAAGAGTATTGGGTATAAAGGGTTGATTAGTATTAATATGTGATGCTCTAAAACATTTTTCAACCTGTTAAAAGCTCATCTGAGTTTCTTGCATCTTTAAAATATGATTTCATCTTTTGCATGTCATCTCACACTGCTGAAGAATGATCATTTAGTGATTGGATGTTCATTTTTAGCTGTGAAAGTTTGTATCTTCTCTAAGAATGTCTGGCATACTTTATTAAAGAATTAACATGCACACGTTTTGACTTTTGTGTTCTATCTTGCAGAAGTCAAGAGTTAGTTTATATCTTACCCATCTAATGAAAGAATTCTCGCTACGACCAATGTTTTAATCCACAAAGTGGTAGTAATAAACAATATAAAGTAACTTCAAGGCGCTACACCCTGGGACATGTGATTGCAAGTCAACAATATGTGCAATCATGGAGTACAAAGGAGAAAACCATTCACAAAGAAATAGGAAGGAAAAAAAAGACAGACCTACCCTCCCTACAGTCCTACAAATACTAGCCTTTCCTTCTGTATTCATTTTAGTTTTATATCACTCTTCCTCCAGAAGAAGCATATTGCTATCAGATTAGTCCAACACAGATATTAAATATTTGTTTGCATGGAGAACAATTGGAACATGCTCCTTCGGCCCAATGTCTCCCTGTGTTTTCCTGGAAGTTCTTACATTAATTATTTTCTCAGCATTTCCAGTCCTGCCTTTCCCCACCTTTAAGGGTTTTGGTATGCCTGAAGCATGGTCAGCCAAAGACATGGATTGGAACACAGATGATGAACTGTATGTTGAAATGTCATAACACAAACTCTGACCTTTTTGTATTTTGCATTGCAACATGTTCAATTCATCAAGCTTGCATTGTGATGTCAGGTGCACATTTCATTTTGAGAGACTCTTAGTGTGCTTCAGACACCCCTCCTGAAGATGGCTGTTTTAATGGATTAAGCAATAGGATAGTTGAATCTTAACACTGTTTTGCTAGGAAAAGTCACTAGAGATCAAAGACACAGTTGAAGTAAAAATACGTCTCTCTTCAGGAACACTATTGGGAGTTGCAGTCAGTGGTATTCCTACCATAGTCATTTTATGGTAAGCAAGGAAGACAGAATTAACGGCTGTTCTCTTTTGATATAAATCAACTTTATTGATTTATAAAATCAATTTTATAAATTAATAAAAAGCCAAAATTAAAACATCTGGAATTAAAACATCTGGAACAGCCTAAACACTATGTTAAAAAGCCCTCTTGGTTTAAAATTTGCTTCTTAAGTACAATTTGGGTAAAAGTTGGGGCAGTATCTAGACTTTTGCGGATGTGTGGGTGGGTGGGTGGGTGTGTAGAGAGAGAGTTACTTTCGTTTTTCTTGTTCTGTATGAGAATCTCAAGTACAAACCTTATACAATGATTAAACATGAAAGGTATAATTTGATAAGCCAAACCTGTCCTTGTACAGGATAGTAATCAAGCTGCCTACAGCAGTAGATTGTTCTCTGGAGGACATTCATTAAGGCTGTGAGTTAAAATTAGACCAAAATACACATTAGGAAAAGAAATGTATGATTAGATTATCTACCTTTTAAAGAAAACTCAAAAGTAGCCATACTTTTTTCAGGATTGTGGGGATGGTAAGAAAAGCAAAGGTTGGAGGCCTATTTCACCATTTCCTCCTGCTTTCTTCCTTCTACAGCTCCTGTTTCTACTACCAAATAAACACACAAGAACAGCAGTTGTCTACCATTCCTTCCCATCCCAGCAAACAGCTACTAGGGTGGAGCATCTTAAACATCTCTCACTATTGCTGCAAAGGAATGGAATTCCCACACCTACACACACACACACAAACACACAAACAAGCTTTTGTGGTTGCTCATTAAAGCACATCCTAACCAACTAACTTGGTTAGGATGCCCCATCACAGGTCTCTTGTAGCGCTTTAGTTCAGTTCATAGCACAAAATGACGATTGGCAGGGAGGCAGTGCAATCTATACTGGATACTCTTCATGTCTTATGTGATAATACTTACTGATGGCTCTTATTAGTTGACAAAAAAGCAAAGGTTGCTATAATGGCTATGACAGCATTCCAAAATCCATGTTACCTCAAAGACCAAGAAAAATGTACAAGCTTTCAAAATCTCCAGCTCTTGGAGAATGTTAGAAAAGGTGGTAAAGGAATGAGTGAGAAAAAGAATGATGAAACAGTATTCAATTCAAGAAGTAACCATTTCCCCAGAGACCAGTTTTCTTTGACTTTCCTCAGCAGCCAGTTCATGTAGCCATTTGAACTATTTTCCATGCAGTTGAAATTGATTGATTGATTGATTATCAAGTCATCGACTGTTAGCAACCACACAGATTTCCTCCATGATGATCTGTCCCTAACCTGGTCTTTCAGGTCTTCCAGTGTTGCACTCATTGCAACTGTAACTGAGTCTTTCCACCTTGCTGCTGGTCGCCCTCTTCTTGTTCCTTCCACCTTTCCCAGCATTAGAGCCTTCTCCAGGGCTAGGTCTCTGCATTATGTGTCTGAATAGGATAATTTGAGCCTGGTCATTTGTGTCTTGAGTGAGAACTCTGGGTTGATTAGTTTGATGTTAAATTTGTTTCTTTTCTTGACTATCCACAGTATTTCAGGAGTCTCCTCCAACACCAAATTTCAAAAGTGTTAATTCCTGTTTTCTAATAGCAGTAGTAATTTTAAGGATTGGTACCTGAGTTTGCTTTCTTTGAGGGTCATGTCTTGTAGATGTCAGGACTTCTACAGCATCCCTTACCTGGTCTAGAATGACAAGTGTAGAGCTGAGAATTTTCACCCTCTTTGATGATGCCTCAGCCCAGATTGGCTGATGACCTCACTTTCATTATCCTTTAACAAAGGAAATGAAAAAAAATCATCCAATAATTGATCTAAAGTAAAAATCCCAACTTCCATCCTACTTTTTCATGTAACAGGGTGGGTTATCAGTGTTAAGGTCTGAATTGGCCCACAGAATCAATGTAGCATGGAAAAAAAATTCAGAATGAACTTTCAAGAAATAGTCTTCCACAATTTTTTGAGTAAATGTCATAGTCACAGGAGATATACCTAATCTATTTTATTTTGACCCAAAACAGTCCTGTAAACTGAATGTACATATATGTATATATATACAGACACTGTGTGTGTGTGTGTGTGTGTGTATCAGTATATAAATGCCAGGAAAAACTCATCCATCTGGTCATACCATCCCCAGACCCAATTGCTGGGTGGAAAATCCCAGATCTTTAATACATCTGGAGGCAGGCAGAGTTGAAACTAACTCAATCTCAGGGGGGAAGTTTTTCAAAGGGCAGGAGAGCACAGAGAAGGCATGCTTCCTGGGCCCTGCCGGTAAACATTGCCTGAGGGACAGGATCTGAAGCATGCCAACCCTGGGAGTATTCTTATAGAATTCAGGATCCCAAATTTCACTGAAGTTTCCCCTCTGTCTCTGTCTCTATCTCTATCATCTCTATATCTCTACCTCTATCTCTACCATCTCTATCTCTATCACCTCTATCATCTCTTAGAATCCTTCTGAGGAAAGAGGATCCATAGAAGACTAGATTTTCTTGGCTTCACTTGCCCCATCATCCCCTTTGAGCAAAACTGCTACTCCCCAATTTTCCATCCTAAAGAAAAAGCCACGAAGCAGCCCACCCACCCATCCAAAGTGCTGGGACTGCAAATCCCAAAATTCCCAGTCAGTATGTCTGGCTGGTTGGTCATAGCTGATCTAGACACTTTTTATATTGACAAAGCTGGAGATCCTTATTTTCTGACTTCTGGAGAGAGGAAGGAGATTTTGAAATAACAGCAAAGCATAAAGCACAAATCGCAAAGAGGCTGAAAGAAATGTTGTCAAAGGAAACATGCAATAGCATTACAAAGGAAGCTGCCTCCTATTAGGTAAGACAGGGATAGGCGAAGTGTGACTTTTCTTGTGATTCTTAAGGTCCCATTAGCACTACTTAGCATGGTTAATGAGGCCTGATGGAAGTTGAAGTCCCAACATCTGCAAGGACATCCCTGAGATAAAACTCTTTGTGTTATCCATCAGTTCTTATTGGAGTAGTACTCCATGGTTATAAATGAGGAACTCTTATTTCTCTACAGTTTAGAACAGATGGTGCTGAACTATAATAGCAGCAACAGCAGCTAGCATGTACATTAGGAGGAATGCTGGGAGTTCAGTAACATCTTGAGGGTCACACCCTTGTCCATCCTTGAGCTAGAAGATACCAAGGATACACCTAGAATTTTCTGAATATGCATTCCACTGAGCATTGGTTCTACTCCATTATGTGCTCAATTGGTATTTATTTAAATTACAATTTCACTTCCCAGACAAGTATTGTCACCCAAAGCAATACTCTTTTTAGGCTTATAATAAAATAATACAACCATAATATTAAAAATGTGAGACACAAAAGGAAGGGGTATGGAGCAAAAATATAGAGAAGGAACTCAATTTCTTCAAGGCCAGAATAATGAGATATATTATAATATTTACATCCAATTCACCTAAACTGTTCTCTTGCTAATACTCCTGAATGGAATATCAATGGCCAATGAACCAGTGGACCAGCATTTTTTCCCTTTGCTTGCAACTGCATAGGCTGAGTCAGGAAGAAACAAGCTTTCTGTAGCTTTGGATAGGCAGCCTGTGGTATTCCATATGTCACCAATCTTTTTCTAATGGCCACAACTCGCCATTGTTGCTGAGAGTTGTAATTCAGCAACAGCTGGAGTGCTACCAGTAGCCTTCTCTGTCTTCTCCAATGGATTATCTCTCTCTTTTGCCTTGATGTCCTTAGTCCTGTGGTTTCTCCTCTTAATATATGTGGCAAATTTATTTGCTACCATGATACAAAAATGCATAGATATTTAATAATGTCAACCTGAAACCAAAAACACTGAGTCTCAGGGTGTTCTCTAAACTTGGTTTTCTTCCCGCAAATATTTCATTGCTAGAATAGGTAACAGTATCAGTGTTCTGGCATGAAAAGTGAGTTTTATGGGTTGTTTATATATAGTGGTTTGTTCTAATAGCCTTGTGTGCATTTGGGTGGGATGTCTCCAGCCATCCCATTTATATATCAGAATACAGCATCCTCCAGAAAGGACTAAACTATAACATACAGAATGCCAACCAATTAGAATTCTTCACAGCCCTAGAAGCATCACCCAAAACAACTGAACTAATCAATGGGAACCAAGAAAATGTATGGCAGACAATTATATCTCTTACCAAACAGACAGAGAAACGGAACTACCTCAAGGGAAAAGAAAGATTGGCTGTATAAACAAAGAATGATCAACCACCACAGCCCTCCCAGCAGACAAACAACAAACCACAGATACTATGAAAAGAGTATAGACAAAAAGAACTGTTGCACATCAAGGAAACCTACAATCTTATAAACACAACCCTAATGCTGAAACTGGACAAATAAAAAAACCCCTCAATGATCTAACCAAAACAATTGCTTATAAAAAGCAGACCTTTGCCTAACTACAGACTTTCAGTTTGATGGAGAAATATACAAATAAATCAGGGGAATTCCCATGGGACCACCCATCTTAGGATTCATAGCAGAGCAGAGAAGCAACATCTAGAAGCAACAGTACACCCACACATACAACCCAAAATATGGCTGTATTATGTGGATGACACACTTGTCATAATCAAATAGTAGAGTTAAAGGACTATCAACAACACATTTGAAGGAGTCAAATTCACAAGAGAAGAAGAGAACGATAATAGAATACCCTTCCTGGATATTGTCATCAGCAGAGAAAACAATGGCAAAACAGCAAATCCAATCACACTGTAAATTAAGCCATACTAACCAAGTACTCAACTACCACAACAACCCAATACCACAGAAAAGAAGCTGCATAAGAATCCTGTTCAGACAAGCAAAACCACATTGCAGTAACGCAGAAATCCAAAGAGCAGATTATCTATATAACATTTTCCATACAACTTCATTAAAAAATGTTTTTGCCCACACAGCCAAACACAATGCAACCATTACAACCCACACAAAAGAATAACTCCTTCAGACATCAAAAGCTTCTCAGAAACACCAGTAGGTTACTACAATTCCTTGGCATCACAATAGCTCACAAACTAGCAAACCCCTTCCAAGGCACATTCAAAGGTCAGTAGCCAATGAAGGTAAACCAAAAGTCCTTTACAACATACAATATATGGACTGTGAAAATCACTGTGTAGAACCAACAGGCAGCACAAACCTCAACTGATAGTCAGAAGCCATGATGAAACTTTATTAATTTCCTAGCACATAGACAAGTTCAACCACAATTTTATCTAGGAAGTTGTAGACATTTTTATATAAAGCCAGGTCTAAAATACAACAGAATGCCTAGAAGCTTGGCCCTCTGACAAATTAGCAATCAATTGACGTACAGAAATAAATCTTGTTTATAAACTTTCAAAGGGAACAACAAAGAAAGGGGCAAATAACCAGAGTACATTCTCCCTTATCACACACTTATTAAACAACTCCCATAACAGCAGGAACAAGCACCTAATCACCACAATAAGGACCAGATTCTCAGTAAAACGAATGCAGTCCCATTGTCACAATAAGTTTGAAAACCTGCTTGACAATATTTATGGAAGCTTATTTCTGGATCTTTAAGACCTGGAAACAATTGGAAGCAGTGTAATATAAGAGAGAAAGTTGCCAGCTCAGGCTTGCCACTAGAATACTGTGCTTATGGCTTTAAAGAGGTTGGCACACCAGACTATGACATGTCCTTTCAGGAAGGGCTTGTCCCCAAGTTTGTTGTAGCCAGGCAGGACAAAAGGAGGCATTATGTTTGGGTGGGGAGGACAATGCCTTATAAATCAGAGCCATTGACAAGCAATCAGAGCTGGACTTGTAGCCATTCAACTAATTAAAAAATGGCACATGTTGAAGAAATCTTCATAGCTTCGTATCAGTCATTAGGGAAGGACTTTGAGATGGAATATTTGGGACTCATCCAATAAAAGCTCCATAACACATTTTATAGGAAGTAAAATAATGTATATATATAACAAGACCATGAAGTCCAGACTCTAGAATCACTTCAGCCAGTGAGACCTATCCTGAAGGTGAATGTTATATTCAACAAAAATGCAGAAAGAAAAAATTCCAGATGGGGAGGGAGAAGGGTGTATTTGGAAGGAAGCATAGCAGAAAAGCCCCACTATAGCCAAGGTGTAATTTCTAAAATGTGGGAAAAATAATTTCAGAATTGTAATAAATTTCATGTCATGATTCATGATGTTGTGTGCTTGGGGGTAGGATCATAGTTTGGATGTCTACACAGATCTAGTTGAGGGTATGTTCATGTGAATTCTATATAAAAAGTGGGCAGGGGGGACAGTGACTTTTCTTTTCCTTCTTTAAGACAAACCATAATAATGAATTAATAGTTTGACATAAATCAAACCAGAAAAGAAACATTCACATGTTGCACTGATCTCAGTCAGGCTAAGAATATAGCCACAATTGCTGGTTACCAAGGCAGTTCAATCTTTAGTTAATTAAAATAAACAGAGGTAATAATAAGCATATTGCCACACTGAATTGTTAGAGGATTTATATAAAGCCCTTGTTGTTTAGTGACAAGCATAATCATGGTAATTATCAAAAGCACTGAAGAACTCAAAATAAAGAATTTGGCCAAGTTCCTACTTCTTCCAGGGCCTCAAATATCCCAATCAGGAAAGAGCTGTGAAATCACACTACAACAACTTATCCATGCAGCAACTATCCAGGAACTGAGGGAAACCATAGCCCAACCTATCCAGTACGGGAAGCCCTGGGCCAGTGTCGGAAGCTGACCAAAAGCCTTGACCTAGACCTTGGTAGAGTTCCGTTTGGACCTTCTGCCTATTTTGAGGCATTGGAGGAACATGGACTGGAGGACTACCTATGCCCCACCTTTCCAGGAATCTCTGATCTGGAGGTGACTGGCTATGAAGCCAAAAAGCAAGAAGAGGATGGAGCGTAGGAGGATTATTTTAAGTAATTATTCAGGAAAGAATTCAGGAAAGAATTCCTTCCTGCAGAGAAGGAACTTTGTACAAAGACTCATCCATACAGCCGCTTGGCCATCATTTCCTCCTGTCCTGGAGCCAGGAAGAAATCATGTCAGCCTAAATCATGCCACACTCCACAGCGTGCCTTTATCGCGCACCTGGAGTGAGGTCATGCTGTGTTTTTATGTGTATCTCTCCTCTGTGCAACAGTGTAAAAGGCAATGCAGTGACTGGGGGGTTTCCTGGCTGAACTTCGAATGTTGCATACTTCAGGGAAATCACAACTAATTGCAGTATAAAATGAATGCCACGGTGGTCCTTGTAAGATCTGGGAGGGAGCTCCATCTAATCAGTATTTCCTCATTTTGTTTTCCAAAGGACTTATTGATCTAATGGCCACTAGATGGCAGCAAAGAATTTGTATCTCTTAGCTGCAACATCATAGGGTGTGACTGGATTGTGCAGACCAGAGGCAGATGCCACTTAACAGTTCTTGGAGCTGGAGTTTTTTTTTAAAAAGGGGGCGGGGTTGATGTGCGTTTTGAGATGTGTTTAGCTGTGGAGAGCTCTCAGATACACCCACATAATTTCTCTAAAATGATTATTGACTTGTCAACTGGTTGACTTTTTGACCAGTAGGTGACAACAGCAGAGATTGGAATTTACATCTCTTGGCTGCCATCTAGTCATTCTTCAGCTTTTTGCAACTGAGATGCAGCGCCTAGAAAAATGTTGCTAAAGAGCTGGAGTTTGACAAACCACTTTACTGATTTTTGTGTCGAGGCACAAAATACGATCAGCTGTGTTCACCTAAAAGGAGATTTTTAAAAAAACAATTCCATGTGAAAGCCATTGTCTCTACCAGTTTACATTTGATAATGGAGTAAACCTTTTAAAAGAACATTCTGTGTGGAGAGGGGCTGAGGTATCAGGACTTCCTGTTCGAAGATGAATCCAGACTATTCGGTGGAACCCACACAAGCATTTTGACTTGGGCAGAATGTTGATTCCAAAATAAGCCTTTTCCTCCATCAGCTGGCCGTGTTTCTATGCTGCTTCCATATACAGTCCTCAGTTGCTAGATGAAGGCTGGCTCATTAGGGTTTCAGTATACCCACTGACTGTCCAATGGGAAGGAGAGAGTGCAAAATCACACCTTACTATTTTCGTATTATTGTTGCTGTTTTGGTTTACAGACTGTGGAAATGAAAAAACTAGAGATTCTAATTGAATCAGGCTTCGCTTTTTAAAGGTGATTTCCTCTAACCTCCAGCAGAAAGTGTTGCACCTTATTGGGCTCATCAGAAGTGGTAACGGTGGTGGTGGTTTTGGAGCAGTAAATAGGGCTGACCTGTAAATTGATTGTTAGGAAAACTTGAATATGGATCAATAGGAGACTATAAGCACATTATCCATTTATTTAAGGCCCCTTTTTAAAGATTGTTTAATCCCACCTTTATTATTTTTATGAATAACTCAAGGAGGGGAACATACCTAATACTCCTGCCTCCTCCTATTTTCCCCACAGCAACAACCTGTGAAGTGAGTTGGGCTGAGAGAGAATGACTCGCCCAAAGTCACCCAGCTGGCTTTCATGCCCAAGGCTGAACTAGAACTCTCAGTCTCCTAGTTTCTAGCTTGGAGCCTTAACCACCAGACCAAACTGGCTCTCTTTCCTATCCATCTGGCAATCAAGACAGCTTATGGCAGTAAAGTTACAAAAAGTTAAATTCAAATAACATTAATGCAGTTAAAATCCTGATAAAAATGAGCATTAAGATAAAATAAATTAACAATTAAACATCTGGCAGAAGTAATGCTTTATCAACATCCTAAATCTGGGGTGAGCAAGGCCCAAGCAGATCTCCTTAGGAAGCACATTCCACAGCCAGAAAGCTGCACAGGGCCCTTTCCCACACAGTATCATCAAAAGGGCTTCTTCTGTTGATCTAAGTAGCTAGGCAGGTTCAAGTTAGGCAGGTTCAGGTTAGGAGAAGCACTCCAGCAGATAGTCAAACCTTAAGCCATTTAGGGTTTGGAAAGTCAATGCCAACACCTTGAATTGTACTCAGAAGACAACAGAGCCAGTGCAAATCTTTCAGTGCAGTTGTTTGACAGTCCCTGTAACTTTGTGCTAGTTGTCAGCCTGACTGCCACATTATGTGCCAATTGCAATTTCCAGACACATTTCAAGGGTGGCCCACATGCAGTGCACTGCAGGAGTCAAGATGAGTTGCAACCAAAGCATGGATAACAGTCATTAAATCTGACATCTTCAGGAAGGGTTACAGTTGGGGCACAAATTGAATTGTGCAAATGAACTGCCTGTCACAGCTACCACTTGCAAAACCAGTGACCTTTGGAAATCAAGGAATATTCCCAGACTGTGAGTCTGCTCCTTCTGGGGAGTACAAGCCCATCCAGAACAAGCTTTACCTCAATTCCCAAGTTTAGCCTTTTCTTAACCAATAGTACCTTTGTCTTATCTGGACTTAAATTCAGCTTGTTTTTTCTCATCCAGCCCATTATTGGGTTTAGGCAATGTTCAAAAGTACTGATGGCTTCCATGGAATTATAAAGTAAGGAGCAATAGAGCTGGGTATTTCACCATACTGATGGCATCCATTCCAAAACCCCAACAGTGCCATATAGAAGTTAAAAAAGTATAGGAGAGGGAGTAGACCGCTGGGGGATGACCTAATGTTGAGTCGTAGTCCCCTGGCCTCAGTTATGAATACATCCTGACCAGAAGGATGGGAACCTTCTAAACAGTATCCTCAAAGTCAATCCCACCAGATAATCTACAAGGGTACCAATCTACAAGGGTACCATTATCAAAGGCTGACAAGAGGTCCAGGAGAACTAGCAGAACTTCATTGTCCCCTTCTAGCTTCTGACATAGGTCATCAAACAAGGCAACAAAAGCAGTCTTACTACCATATCCCAGTTGAAACCCCAGTTGAAATGCGTCCAGAAAACCAGCTTCATCTGGGCGTATCTGGAACAGTGAGGCCACTGCATTTTTCAATCTCCTTATCCCAAAATGTAATCAGGACACGAAACATGACAACGAAGTAACATAAAACATCTTCACTTTCTCCAGCCAAATGGTCTATCAAATGCAGCAAGTGCTCTGCTGTATGTATGTGGCCAGAGATAATTTGGGATAAGTCCATGATTGTCATGGCAGACCTGAAAACCTGACCCACCCCTGATTGGTCAACCTCATCATACACACTGAATGCCTCAAAACAAAAATATTGTAACAGTCAAATTCTATATCAGATATCATTTCAGTTAGTTCAGAAGAGAGACTGTTGTAGACAATGCACTAAATATTTTTTTTATTATTTATTTAATATTCAAATTTATATTACTGCCCGTCTCCCCCAAAAAAGGGGACTCTGGGCCGTTCACAATACAACCAACAATTAAAACCATAAAAATATAATTACAATATCTACAACCAATATAAATAAAAAATAAAATAAATACAGAATCCAAGGAGCAAAGATGTCATTCTTGGGGAGGGGTCTATGATACCAACCAGCCTCAGGAGGAATCATTGCCTCTCCCATCCCAAGTGATTGCTATTACTACACAGTTCTAGCCACCCAATACAACAGCAAGCCCTCAGATTTGGAAGACCATTGGATAAAGCTTTTGGTCAATAAAATGGAGTTTCTATAGGCCACAGCCACATTGTGTCTCTGCCATCCAGCCCTAGCCTACTGCAACACACAGACATGGCTGGGAAAAACTAACCTCACCCTTTCTTAAGACTAAATGAACACCCTCTGCAATGTATACAAGGCCCTGTGTTCATCCAGGCTTAATCCTGAATCATAGGTGTTTGCCAGTTGACCTGGCATTGGGACCTTTGGGTTGAAGGGTCTGCAGTTGCTGTTATCAAAACTTCTTGGATACTCTGCAGTGGGAATGGGAAAAAGGCCAACCCCCAGCCCTTCCTCTGCCACAGCCAGATTGTACCTGTCACCCACCATGTCTGGAGGAAAGAGGAAAGAGGAATATGAACCAAAATTTGCCTGCTCTGCTAAGATAATTTAGGATCAGCTCATATGCAAAGAGAAATTTCTCAGGATGCAGGGTTTCAAGAGGAATAGACAAGGAAAGGCTGTTTAATTAGCTCTTTCTTTCCTGTAGTTTTTATTCACAAAATATGCCATGCCTAAATTGCCTTTTTAGCCAGGTTTTCCTTTTCTATATTACTTCATCCTGGGGACAAATGCAATGCAGATGCCATCTGAAGGGCTGCTGTGCAAGAATGAGAGAAGGAGGGTGCAAATACTCTTTCGTGAAGAATTGTTTTCATTTTGCCTTTGTTCAGCAGCAGCAGCAGCATTCATAAAACACGGGATTTTATTTCCTGCTAGTTTATCAGCAGGATACGAACAGGGAAGAAGAAAGCTGAAGTCTATAAATATTATCACTTAGTTATATAGGGTTAGTATCCATATTAACCACGTCAGAGGCAAAGCCATTTACAATAGCCATATGGAGTCACTATTTACTAGAAGGAAATGTGCTTTATGTGAAAAACTGTAGTGTTCATCTAGTGCCTACATGCATAACTTATTTGTTTAAATAATTTTAAACGAATGACTCTGGGCAGTGTGTCATTGGTTAATGGGAAATTCAGAGTTTCCATAAGACAGGGGGTCTAAAATTTGAAATGAAAACATTACAGAACTGGAACATTTTGTGCCATTTGGATAGAAAACTTAGAAATCACCTCCAGTGGATGATTTGTTGGATTGAATCAATAAAAATAAATAAATGCGCATGATTTGGTTAAACGGAAATGAAAGCAACTCAAACAAGTGAAAAATTGCAATAAACAAAATATCATAGAAGTTATATCTAAAAGAAAATTTTCTATATAAAATTAAAGGGTTTAAATATTTGTATTTGCTGCAAAATTTCACAGGTGGATATGTTAATTTGACCAGTTGCCTTGAGGTCCTGTTTAATTTTTGAATATGTGATTCTATTGTATTCCTTGCTGCTTGACAAACTATAGGGTGAGTTGGCCAGGAGACAAGTTGATCAAGTAAGCAGTATCATTACACAAAGTCAATATTACACCAATGTTAACATCAGCAGTCCTTCCAGTTCACTTGTAGCTTACACTTTCCAAAGCAAAATATACACTAATTTCATGTCACTTTGATTGCCAGCTGTGTGTTGACGACATTGTTCTACTTATAATAAATAGTATATTGCATGAAATTGAGCATAACAATTGCCTTGATGTGCTGCTTCAGTACAGACTTCTACAGGCCTCAATTTGCTTTCTTTGTGTCGCATAGTTATTGATATTCACTAATCACTGGTATACATGCAGCTTTGACAGGTTAACTGTAGTCCTTCCCAAGCAGAGGTGTTAGCAGATTGCTAGGAAAGCCTTTGGCCCAGGAGAGATCAGAAAAGTCACACACCAGGCATTTCTATAAAAATAATTTTATTTACAGAAAGCAAACATATTTACAGGCTCTCAGTGAGAGCTGCTTAACTCTCTACATGCCTACACAGAAGGGAAACTGAAACTAAAACAAGTCCAGGCAAGTTCTTCCCCCCAGGTGCAACAATTAACATCCGAAAAGAGGACAATTAAATTCAACCTCTTCACTCGGCCAAAATGATTAGTTACCATAGTAACCTTAATCTGTAGTAGAAAACATATTAACACTCCCCTTTTTATACTACAGAATAAGATGCAAACCAATTTTGACAACTCTGTATGTTTTTTCATTCACAATATTTTAACATTATCTCCCCTTTGGTTTAACAGAAAGTTACCATCCTTCTTCCTGTGTATTTCCAAACCTAGGTTATTTGTTACAGTTCCAAGGCTTTTTAATGTGAAATGGCTTTTCATGCAGGCTTCAGAATCAAGCCTTTGTTTTTCTGTTGATGTGAACAGCAGGAAATCATCAACATAAATACACAGATACATACAGCCTTGTCTTTCTTCATATATACACATGGATCTGCTTTTCCTTTTTCAAAACCAAAATTCTGCAGTTTTTCATCTAATTTTTGGTTCCAGGATCTAGCAGCTTGTTTTAACCCATAGACTGACTTCTGCAGTTCACAGACTAGATTCTCCCCTTTTTCATAGCCAGGGGGTTGCTGCATGTATAATTTGTGGTCTAAATCACCATAGAGAAATGCAGTTTGAATGTCATAGTGGTGAACTGACATTCCTTTGAGTGCAGCAATTTTTAACAGTAATCTAATTGATTCACCTTTAGTAACTGGTGCAAAAGTCTTGTCAAAGTCTAAATCTTTCCTTTGAGTGAACCCTTTTGCAACCAACCTTGCTTTATATTTTTGGATTTTGCCATCAGCATCCCTTTTCAGTTTGAAAACCCACCTACAACCTAGACAGGGTTCATTGGGAGGTAGATTTACCAGTTTCCATGTTTTATTTTCTTTCAAGGATGCTAACTCCTGTTGCATGGCAGAATGCCAATTTTGTGCAATCTCAGGTGGTAAAGCATTCACTTGTTCTAAAGACACAGGTTCTGTGAATATGTGAAATGTCTTTACTGTTTCAGCCTGAAAACGTGATGGAGGAACACCTTTATTACTTCTCTGAGATCTGCGAGGTAATACAGGGCTTAAATTTTGACTCCTATCACTTTCCTGAGAAGCATCTGTCTCATCAGACAGATCTTCAGTTTGCTTTTCTGGTTTAATGTCCTCATCAGGCAAAAGATCACTATCAGCAAGTCCTTGCTGTTCTCTTGTGGTGGTCAGTTCAACTGGAGAGCTAGAATTTAATCTCCCCCAGTTTTGTTCAGCAAAAGAAGCGCTTTTGCTAATTATCAATTTCTCTCCCATTATGAACCTGTAGCTCCTTTGGCTTTGTTCATAGCCAACAAAGATGGCTTTCTTTGTTGTGGGGCCTCCTTTCCTTCTCTGTTGTTTTGGAATATGAACCCAAGCAGTGCTACCAAACACTCTAAGATGGTTTACCTTTGGTTTCACACCATAAAACAAATGGAATGGAGTGTCCTGAATCACAGAGTTATACAATCTGTTTTGTACATAACAGGCAGTAGATATTGCCTCTCCCCAATACTTAAAAGATAAGTGTGAACTTTTAGCATGCATTCCATCGCATTTTGCAAGGTTCTGCCCTTACTTTCAGCAACATCATTTTGCTGAGGGGTGTAAGGGTTAGAAAGAATTTGTTCTATTCCCTTTTTCACTAGGAACCTTTTGAATTTGTGAGAAAGGTACTCTACTCCTCTATCACATTGGAGTGCAGATACAGGCCTAGGGAATTTTCTATTTGCCCATGTCACAAAACCTTTAAATTTCTCAAATGCCTCATCTTTATGTTTTAAGACGAAGATAAATGTGTATCTTGAGAAATCATCAATGATGGTCATTGCATACCTTGCTTGTCCAAGACTTGGAGCAAAAGTACCAATAATGTCAGAGTGTACAATTTCCAAAGGTCTAGTTGTAACTCTGTCACTGTGCTTACTCACAGGAGCTTTTAGTGTTTTGCATTCTTTGCACACTACACAATCTAAGTATTTATCACAGGGTTTTATCTTTAGGTCAGCACACAACTGTGGCATTTGTGCTATATACTTGAAATTAGCATGGCCAAATCTCCTGTGCATCAGGTGTACACATTGGTCATGATATGGAGTGTTGCCAACTGCAGCCTTGCAGCTTGGCTTCCTTGCATTTTGCACAATGTACAAGGAGTCTTTTAACATACCAGTAGCACACAATTTTCCATTTTTACGTATCTCACAACCATTTTTCTTAAATGTTATGACATACCCTGTTGCAGCCAATTGTGCCACAGATAAAAGGTTTGATTGTAAATTTGGCACATACAACACACCTTTTACAGTTTCTCCCAAGCAGGATAAATACAAGTCACCTTGTCCCATAATTTTGGTCACAGACCCATCAGCCAAAGATACACTTTGTCTTTCAGTTTTAGACAGTAACACAAAAGAGCTTTTACAATTACATAAATGACAATTGGCCCCAGAATCTAACACCCATACATCAGAATTACCCTTCTCAGCAACCTGTGCAATTTGGGTTGTCTGAAGAGCCTTCTTCTGTGTTGCCCTTGTGTTCTTCTTCTCTGTCTTTCTACTCTTGGGTCTCAAGTCACAGTCTTTCTGCAAATGTCCAGCTGAACCACAAGGGAAGCATCGCTGGCTGGCTGGCGCTGTGGCCTCAGCTTCCTTTCCCTTCCTTTCCCTTGTTTTCTGGTACTGCAGCTTTCCAGAAGAGATGGGGCAGAGATCTTTCCTCTCTCTTCTCCCATTCAGCGAGTAAGCGCTGTGTAACATACGATGGGGTGAGGTCTGCTTCAGGCATAGCCTCCAGGGCACAAATCAGCGTGTCCCACGTTTCATTCAGTGAGGACAGGAGGATATAGGATTTTGTGAGAGGTGTAAATTCCATTCCTCTTTCCTGCAACTCAACAGCTGCTGAATATAATGCAGGTGCTCAGGAAGGCTATCTCCTTCTGCAGGGTAGGCTCTGTACAGCTTTTTTGTCAGGGTAACTTTACGCCCTGCTGTTGCCTTTACATACAAGTCTATCAAAGCGTCCCAAAGTTGCTTTGCAGACTGCATGCCTCGCACGTGGACTAGCCGATTGTCCTCAACTCCCAGGATAATGGTGGCTCTAGCCTGCTCATCCTGCCTAAGCCATTCAGCACTGGGATTTTGGGGGGTTTGCTCACCAATTGGCAGCCAAAGATTCTCTCTGCAAAGATACATCTCCATCTTCAGAGCCCAATTCAAATAGTTGGTCTCTGATAGGCACTCCAGAGGCATTGCTGAGGGCTGGGAGGTAGCCATGGCTTCTTCCTTCTTTTGCAAGTCACCTCAGCTGGCTTCTTTGTCCTGTAGACGGGCAGTTGCTGGAAAATCTCCAGGTGGCTCCAAAGAAAATCTTCACAGGTCTTTGCTACCTGCCTTTAAATTGTGCATGAGGTATGGAGCTGATCTCTCTATTCTCTCTGGGTTTTACTGGGCTTACTGGGCTGTTTACTGGGCCCATATCCTGTTAGCAGATTGCTAGGAAAGCCTTTGGCCCAGGAGAGATCAGAAAAGTCACACACCAGGCATTTCTATAAAAATAATTTTATTTACAGAAAGCAAACATATTTACAGGCTCTCAGTGAGAGCTGCTTAACTTCCGAAAAGAGGACAATTAAATTCAACCTCTTCAAGAAGCTCAGGGAAAATCAGGGGTATCCATAACCTTTGGTCAAAAAGTCAAGATGGTGGCCACGATGGTGCAATTGAAGCTCCAGCTGGTTTCACATGCAACACATACAGTTATAATCAAAATTATTCAACCCCCATTGCAAATCAGGTTGATTGTCAAAATGTACAGACTTTCAGCTGTTTGCAATGAACAAATCAAACAAAAGCAATTGAAACAGCTCAACACAACAAATGCTTCAAGTGATGTCCCCAAAGACAACTGAAAATGCAACTGATAATGACTTCTCCAGTCTCAAAATTGTTTGATTTGTTCATTGCAAACAGCTGAAGTCTGTACCTTTTGACAATCAACCTGATTTGCAATGGGGATTGAATAATTTTGATTACAATGGTATAAAAACCACCCACAGCTTTGACTGTTCCATTGTGGCTGCTATCTTGACTCTTTGACCACTCCCTGCAGACCATTCACTCTTGGGAGAATGGCCAAGGTTATCACCTCTGAAGTCTCCTAGAGCAGTCAGGTGTAAAGTTGGATGGCCTAACGGAGAACAAATAAATTCCTAGCAAACTCAGAGGAGAGGAGAGAGATGAGGAAAACCATGCTGAAGACTGGAGGACCAAACATCAACTAACTCTCTACCTCCCTGTGGCAGGCTGAAGGATCAGTAGACCCCACCACATATCATGTGTGGACTGAGAATAAAGGCTGTCGGCTGCACCACTATTGACTGTAAAACTCAGAAGGCTCCCAGTGAAAGGATACATGTATCCAGAAGGCTTTTATTCACTGTGATCCAAGAAGACATGTTGAAAAATCAGAGCGTAACCTCAGCAATGTCAGTTTCCACTCAGCATGAAGGAACAAATCCATTCTCTCTCAGCCATTGATTGTTCCCCTTGACTTAACCCCATTCTCTTACTGTCAAATCACATTTACTCATTTATTCTGTGATTCAGATCGACAGTGCCCCCCCACCTTGACCATCATGACCATTACAGCAATTGAAAGGAAATTATGGATCTCTTGCACGCATGCAAATAATTTGCCAGATGAGGGCAGCTGGAGTGGCAGTCACACTTGGTCTGCAGCACGTAATAACCTTGTGGAAAGAATGTTGCACAGCTCTGGCCTGATTGTTATACGCAAACCTCCAATATAATAACATTCTAGCCACATTTTAACATTGATTCTTGGCTAAGTAAGGCAGAGGGTCGCAACATCACTGATGTATGCTAAACCAAAGTGCACATTGGTTGAATTTAGCTTAGAGCATTGTGGGAATGCAGACACTGTGGTTAGTAAACCACGATTTGTGGCATGGGACATGCAGTGGATGTGGGGAAGCCACAAGGAGCAACCCTTCTGTGACCGCTGCATCATATTCTAGCACACCCTAAGTTGCATATGGAATCAGAATGGCAACAAAGTGCTTACCTGGCTGGTTGCATTCTCTCCTTGGAAAAGTTAATGGGTATAAAGTGGATTTATACGTGGCAGGAACACTCAGAGCTTTTCCTATACTCAGCGTATGGATGAACATGTACAGAGGTTTCTGGCAGTTTAGTCAAGGCTGGGTGAGCAGGGGGTGGGGGAAGGCATGGCTTGCAAGCTCTGTACTTGTCACCAGTGATTAAAAATAATATCCTTCACGGCTTGCATTTAATTCATTACTCTTTCAATATGCAAAAGGTCTCCATTGCTTGCAAATATTTTATTCCCTAATTAATTTTCCTGTTATTGACGCTCTCATAGGCTGCATCTGAATTGAATTATGCCATAAAATAGCATTTTAAAACCTTATTGAAACAGCACATGGAGGCCTGGTACGTAAAGCACCATTAACTGTATGCCATTTCTCAGAAAACTCTCTGCACCATTAATCTTTCCTTCCCCCCAAAAGCTCCCTCGCTCCTTACCCTCTGAAAGGCTGCGATGCTGCATGACATTTAAATGTCTCACTATGGAAAGTTATTCCTTCCTCCCAGAATAATCTCCTTCAGAACTGAGGCAAATCAGACATAGCAGAAGAAACACATTCAGAGGGAGAGACCAGGAGTGAGAACACCCATATGCATTAGTGTTCTTAGACGACAAGGTGATGGTTTCAGTTATGACACCATAAATTAGGCTCAGCCATCCAGTTGTAAGCACTACCTGAAGCCTAAGATATTTGCGCTGGTGGAAAGATGGAGAATTGCTTTGGGGTATTTCATGGTGGACCTAATGTCTATAAATATTACTGTGACTTCCAACACTGTGGCATTTCACATCTATGATTTATTTTTCCTATGTTTACATAAGTCTCCAAGTTGACCTTGACTCTGGGTAGCTATATGGACACATTTGTGTTGGCAGCAATATGGGAGGCATCTGCCATGGCCTTCCACCAGAATTGGGTTTTTTTATGTTTATGTTTATGTTTATTTTCTAACTTACAGCTCTGGAATTGATACTAATTCTCCTTTTTTCAGGTAGCTTGCAAAATGAAAGCCTCAAGCTGCCTTGAATCATCATCTGTGTTATATTCTTAGAAACACTCTTAGGAAGAGCTGCCCCCCTCCACAAAAAAATCATGGAAAAGCAAGGAGAAACTTAAAATTGTTCCAAAATCCTCTCAGCCTCCTTTAAACAAGATAAAAAGATACTTGGGTTAGTTATGCCTGCCAAGTCCTTCTGACACTTAATAAGCAAATAGCCATGTTCTCTGACTCTGGGGGCCGAAGAAACGCCTTTCGGAAAAACAGACCCTGAAGACTACAGCATACAGTATATCTTGACATCTATAATACGGCATTTTTTTTTTAAAAAGAACTTTATTAATTTTCAGAGTATAATTAAAATACAAAAGATAGAATATAGAAAAGATAGACTACAGGACTAAAGAAAAACTATAAAAGTGCAAAATAGAATACAGAGACAGACAGTGACTTCTGACCTTCTCCAATATATAAATGCATGTACAAATATAATATCTTACCATTAGTTAAACCTAGTAACATTATTTCTATCAAATCAAACCATTTAATCATTAAAACCCAAAATCAAAACTTCATTTTTTTCTGACACAAGCAAATAGTCTAAAAGTGGTTGCCAAACAGAAACAAATCCAGACACGGTATTTTCTCTTATCAACGCTGTTATATAATACAGCATTTTTAATTTATAGCTGTCTTCAGTGAATCTTGTTTTTGCACTTTAAAAAAATATTTTCAATATTCCCTCATTTATGTTTACTATATCTGCCCTTAAAAATCTTCCTTCTCATCTTTTCTTAAAGCAAGAGAAATCGAAATAATTAAGAATTGAGAGAGAATTGATTATATTTTAGCCAAGGAGAAACAGCTGCTGATCCTTCTTGGTGGAATATACTGTTGGGCTGCAGCCTAAGTTTCTTTCTTGCAATTTATCCCACTGCGGTAATAATTAATATTTGGCCATCAAGTAAAGAGAAGGTGGGAGAACTTTGGTCTGCTGAATTCACAACAAATGGAAACTTTGTTGCCAGGAAACTTTCCCATGTGTTGGGTAAAGATAGTCTGCTGTAGAAAAGAGAGGCTCCATTCCAGCTTTGCAAAAGAACAGAAGTCTTTCTACAATTAAAACTCAGACAAAGGACTCCTAAGACATATGTGGGCTTCTGTAAGTTTTCCCATCCACCCCCATGCACCGCCATAAATTATCTTAATGTCTTCCACCCTCTGACTAACACTTGTAAAATTGCCACTATTGCTTGCTTAGAATCATAGATCCAGGATGATTTGAACCTTCTTATTTAAACCAAGTGGGAAGGTAGGTAGGTAGCTAGAGAGATAGAAACAAGTCAATTTTCTGATGGTGAGTGTAAAGAAAAGAAACTAAATCTTGAGACCCTGTACACATGGCAATTCCATTGTTTGCATTTGTCATGTCCTGCTGCTGTTGATCACTTCATCAAGGTCCCTCACTGACAATTTCCTATCTGTCGCCAATCATTATAATTCAGAATGTCCTCCCCTCAGCTCAGAAAAGCTTTTTCATTTTTTCTCGTGACACCTTTTTTTAATCCATTCATTTGTGTCCAATTCTTGGAGATTGCCTGGACAAGTCCCTGCAGTTTTCTTGGCAAGGTTTTTTCAGAATGGCAGGGTTTTTTGCCATTGCCTCCTTCCTAGGGCTGAGAGAGTGTGACTGGCCCAAGGTCGTCCATCTGGCTTTGTGCCTAAGGTGGGACTAGAACTCACGGTCTCCCGGTTTCTAGCCTGATGCCTTAACCACTACACCAATCCCGAAGTGAGCATCTGAAGTTGATTTCTTTTAATTTGCTAAATTCCCAAATAAAAGTATCAAAAGGGCCCTGAAACATTCAGAAGAAAAGAGTTAGGGATTCTAGCTCATCTGAGCCCCCCCCATCTCCTTCATCCCAAAGAAGCTAGGCCAATTTTTCTCCCACAGAACCAGACAAAGCAGCCCAGTGCATCAGAGGAAAAGGTGATTTTTTTCCCTGTTTCTTTCCCTCTTCTTATCAACTTCAGCTACCATCACCACACCTGGCACCTGTGTTTGTATTGCATCTTAAATGACTGGCCTTCTTTGCTGAATCAAGAAGATTCAGGAATGCATCTGTATTTTAAAGAGTTTTTTTTTTCCTGTTTTCCCAGTTTACACCTAAATTCTGTATGCTCCATTCAAGTGACAATTTCTTGAAATCCTCTGCCCCTCTTTCTTTGAACAAACTTGCTGCCTTGTTCTCTTTGAATTGAATGTATTAATGTCTCCATAGATTATTAACTGCTTCTTCTTTGATTGCCCTGTGTGCCTTTAGTCTCTAATGTTTCAGAAATTGTCCTGATCGGTTGTTAATTATTAGCTAATTATTGATTTGTTGCTTTAATCCATTTATTAATTATTAATCATAGCATAACATGTGGGCTTCTGGGATTCACAACCCTGTTTAATAATCTATAGCATTGAAGTCTTGATAGAACTGGGCCATGCAGGATCATAATACATTTGTGTTTTAGGGCCTCATCAAGAGCTCTGGTGCAGGGAGGAAAAAAAATACAACCTGGTTGTACACATTTTCATAGGTGGACTAACTCTCATGGGCATTTACTAGGCTGTAAAGCACATTCATAGAATTGTGGTATCCTATGATGGACTAATGCTTTTTATTTTGCCAAATCATCTAATTGAGTAGCTCGTTTAATTTGGAGCTGTCACTGTAAAGTTAAAAAGCTCACAATCTATGTTTCCATCTTAAGGACTGTAATCTTCCACAACCCAGTATCCCTTTGCAGGAAATAGTTCAGTTAAAACAGTTGGCATGTGCTTATTATTGAATCATAGGGTTAGAAAAGACTTTGGAGGTCTTCTAGTCCAGCTCCCTGCCCAGGGCAGGAATCCTCATACCATTCTGGGCTGGCTGTCCAGTCTTCTCTGGAAAACCTCCAGTGATGGAGCACCCACAACTTCAGGAGGCAGCTTTTCCATTGCTTAATAGCTCTCATGTAAGCAAAATGTAGGTGGTTCATCACATTGTCTTAAACTGAGCTCCTTATGCTATACCTTGGGGGAGAGAGAGAAAGAGAAACATTTGGTTATTTTTAACGACGGCAGGGCTACTTCAGAAAATCTAAAACCTTTCTGAATCTCTATGCTGTCAGAGGGGAGATCACTAGGATATATCAGGGTTGCAGGTGACCCTGGAAGTAAAAAAAAATATCTGGAAAAAAGTGACAGCAAACCACTCCTGCTCTATTGCCAAGAAAATGGCAGAGATCTGGGAATTCACCAGCTGTCAACCTCAACTTCAAGACAATTTGACCTTTTTAATGAGGGGAAAAATAATCTCTTTTTTCTACAATCAAGGTGTACCTGATTGCCATCAGAATGTTGACTGATAAAAGACTGGAACAGACTAATATGGCATAGGTCCATTCCATTGTTTTCATAATGGTCTAGAATTGCGCTCAGCAACTTGTTCTGTCTGGGGTGCCTGCCTAAACTGCTTGAAGGGACATTAGATTATCCCATCAAGCAAGGATTTGGTGAGCTCATTCCTACCTTTTGCAAGATCTCATGTGAACATGCTAAATTCATGACACATCTTGGCATTTTTTAAAAATTAATTTTGAGGGAGGAACAGAGGCACCGTTTTGGAAGTGATCACACAACCTGGCAGTTGCATGCAGCATCACCAAGCCCTCATCTAGCATCTAGGGCACATATTAGCTGTCATGTAGGCAAATGCTTGAACACCTTAATGTTTTCTCTTAAATACCCTTTTCTACATAACTCTTAGGGGAGAAGGTAATTGTTGATGTCAGCCTAAGCCAGTACTGGGTATTTTCATGGGACTGCTAATGTTATTTACATTTTGTTATCACAAAAATTTCTAATAGTGTGCTTCCTGATCCAGAATTGTTCCAGATGCAACTGCTTCATCATCCAGAAGAGCATTCCTTAGTGTCAATGAATTGTGCCTTAAAAACCTTGAGAACACTTCACAGCAGCTCTAGCTTTTTGAAAAAGTGATGCCAGCTGCCTTGCTGTTCACATGACATTCTATCTGGTATTCCACTTGCTTCTGGCAGAGAAGCATGGTTATCTATCCCATACTGACAAAACTAGGACAAGTGCTTGCATAGCTAATTCAACAGGACCCTGTTCAAAAGATCCCCATTCCCATTAAATCCATGGAGAATCTTGCAAGTTTACTTAAGGGCAAAATGCTGGAGATTTTTGTAGAAAAGGTGGCTTTTATGAGCTTAGTTCCCATCATACAATGTGGCAGGTAGAGAGTGTTCAGATTTTGAATTAGTTTGGATCAAACTGCCTTTTAGACGTGTGTCTGAAGGAGATATAATTTAGTTGCTGGTCTGTGGCTTTCAAAGTAACATTCTTGGGAAATCTGTTTTGCCCTGACTCTTCCATTTTTACAGTTGTTATAGAGTCTGCCCTTCCTTTGTTGCTGCAACTATTTCTCACTCCCATTTTCAGAGAACTTTAATTTCTAAAATTGTTTTTAATACCGATGCATATCTTGGTTGCTTGTGCCAATGAGAAAAGGTTCCAGAACAAAGTACAGGAAAAGGCTGCCACAATGCATGTTTTTAGAATATTCTAAAACTCTCTCAAAAGCTTTTGTGGTTATTCTCAAGAACAGACCTTGATCTGCTGATCTACAGATGTGTAATTCAAAAGGCCCTGCAATTGGAATTGCACCATCAAAGGAAATGATTACATTATGTTCTTCACATCCTTTACTCTTAGTCAAGCAATTTCTGTTTCTGAAGAACCAGCTCAGACACAGGTTGATTTTTGATACTGATGCTTTCCAGACTGGCTTGAACCCTTCATAATTATGAAAGGAATCTGAAAGATTGCAGCATTAGAAACAAAACAGTGTAATGCTTAAATGACAAATTACAGGTAGTCTTCAAGTTACAATTCATTCAACAACCATTTGAAGTTACAGTGGCACTGAATGAATGGTATTTATGCCCAGTCTCCAAAGTTATGGCTGCTGCAGCACCCCCACAGTCATGTGATCAAAATTTGGGGGCTTCTCAGCCCACCCGCACTTATGGCTGCAGGGGCGCTCCAATTCCCCTAACCCATCTTCCACATCTCTGCCTTTTGGCCCCCTGCACTCCGTGGCCCCTGCTGCCCTGCACCTTGCTGTCCCCAGCTGACCTCTGCCATCTTCTTGTTCCCACCGCTGACCAAGCGTGCCCGGCCTGGTCCTTCACGAGGCAGCTGCTGGCCATGCGAGGCTTTCTTTCTGAGGTCACACGTGGCAGTTTCATTGCAGGACTTGGGGAAGAAGGCCTTGCATGGCCAACAGCTGCCTCGCAAAGGGCCAAACTGGGCATACCTCGTCAGCAGCAGGAGCAAGAAGATGGCAAAGGTCAGCTGGAGCAGTGGAGCAAGGAGTGGCAGGGGCCTCGATGTGCAGGGTGGCTAGGGTGGCTGTGGCTGGGCTAGGCTGAGGCTTCCAGGAGCAGCTGCAACTTTGTGGTGCTGGGCTGGGTTGGGTTGGCTGCAGTTCAGGGGCTTCTTGTAGCCCCAGTGCCGCATGGTCCCAGAGCTGCTTGCTGCCCCACTAGGCAGGGTGCAGGGTGGCCAAGGACAGAGATGGGGGGAATAGGCAGTTGAGGGGAGTTGAAAGGGAGGCAGTCCCTTACCTAGGAAGAACTGAGGCTCAGGGCTGAGAGGGACCAAGCTGGGAATGGCTTGGATCAGGGTGGGTCCTTGGCCCAAGACCGGTGGGATTCAGTTAATAACAGCAACGGGGAGTGCTGGGATTGCCACTGCTAAGCGATGGTCACATGACATTGAGCTTTATGACTGCATTGCTTAGCGACAGAAATTCCAGTCCCAATTGGCATCATAACTCAGAGACTACCTGTATAAAATAATTTATTTAAGGAGACAGATTGAGCTGTTTCTGCTTGAAACGAGTATTGTGTATTGCTTTAGCAGTAAAGGAATATTGAGAGAAACCTTCTCCTGCTGAAATGGATCTGTAGACGGCAGGGGAGTACATAAATGTAATGGTTGCCTATCCCACTCACTCACTCACAAGAGGTTACTTAAATGAAATAGAAGATGACAGCTGGTGAACGGCCTAGATAGTCTGAATCACACTAAAGTAATCTTTTAAGCTGGTTCCTCCCGGTAATCTTCACATCACTTAGGACAACGAATCAGCCTAAAATGCCCCAGGAATAAATGAAAAGGATCTGTTTTGAAATACTGTGTATCACCAAAAGAATGGATGACCAAACCCAGTTGCTGCTCCACATACAATCATGGCTTCTTGTGGCTGGAAGACTTTCACAGAACGAACGCATACTTGCATATTGTCTCAGAATCAAGCCTCACCCAGTTCAATGGGCCTCCAAGTATTGCAGCCTAAACTTCCCATCTTGCACTGTCATTAGATCAGGGAGTTAACAGCAGCCTACATACAATTGGGGGAAAAGAGTATGAAGCTTAATGGGTTCCACTTATTCCCTTAGAAGTTTTCTTTGATGGATTTTTTTACTTTGGGTATGTTAGGTTTCAAAATGTCCTTCGTGTAAAAGGTAACAGCCTAGCTGAGGACATTCTTTCAGAAGATAATCTAGAGGACAGAAATCAGCTGCATCTTCATCAGCTTCAGCACTAGGAAGCATCCCACGCTCTTCTACAGCCAGTGGTCTTTTTTACAGTTTTCAACAGAAACAGTGTATTCTTTGGCCAGTCAGTGTCCAGATACTGCAACAGGAACATATACAACTAGATACGCAACCAAATCAAACTTGACTTTTAATGCTAATTGATGGACTGCTTGCACAATTCCTTCATCCTAGGGATAGCATCAATTTGTATGAAGAACAAAGGACTAATAGTAAAGGTATACAGTTATCAATGAGTCTCTTTTATAACAGGGATAGCCAATCATGTTCCTTAAGATACTATTCCCATCAGAGTTAGTCATGGATTAAAATAATGCTTGACAGGAACCACAGTCCAACCACATATGGAAAACCACATGCTACACACCATGGCTTTGTACTGATCTCTGCTATTGTCCTACTTGATCAACAGCTCTTTGTTCCTGCTCCTGTACTCCTGAATTAATCTATAACATCATAGCTGTTCTCCTTACATGAAGTATTTCAGGATCTAAACAGTGGAAAATCTTTGCTGGAAGGAAAAAATTGGTTTGGAGATGATGTCAGAAAATTTCTGAATTATACTCTTTTTGGAAGGGGAAGTGTCAATATTCCTGAACAAAAATGTATAAACTATTTAAATCTCTAAAAATTAATTAAACTTGCTTCACTTATATTGCAATTTATTATTTTCAATACCATGTTATTGCTTATAGCATAAACTGAAGCAAGCAGATCTTGGTTTGTAAATTCAGATTATAGTGAGTATGAACTTCTTAAATCACAGCAATAAATCTGTGTTAAAACTACCTAACAGATATACTGATGGAGCCAGAAGTTAAAACTTTATTAAAACCTGAAACCAGCAAGAATCAGTTTAGGCAACTAATACAGGAACTGTATCATAAAACATTTTAATGTGAGTACTTCACATACACAAAATAGAAAAAAAAACTATTTACAAAATTTTGTTTACAATTTGGTCACTTTTACATTATCTTTAGACATCTACAGATGTTCTTGGGTGGAAACAGGTATGTGCCTTACTCAGGCATTTAATGGCAGATTAATTGCACATGTTTCTTTTATGCAACGACTCTCCCTCAGTGCACTGCGCCATGAGTAAGCACTTCGTATTTACATTCCCCCTTTTATTTATGGCTCAACAACAAAAAGAAACCCCAAACAACAGTAGCATTTTCCAACCTGAACACTGCCAAGTTTCTTAATCACACAATTCAGTAAAATGCACACACTTCCATAATTTTCATCTCTGATCTTTACAAATCATATATGCAGCAATAGGCTTAATTGTCCAAACTGTTACAGCACTGCTCCTAAATCAAGGAAGCTATACTACAACACACCTAGATTTTTCCCCCCAAATCAAGGCACTTTTCTGAGCAATGACAAAAGCTCCTTCCCTTGCCATTGTAACAAATTTGGAAACACAATTTGTTTCTCTTTTAATAACAATGGTATTTTCTGCACACAGTTCTTGAATCATGACATCTTTTACACATATAAAGGGTGCTTCAGCCAGCAATATTATTTCCATGAAAAAAATTCAATTGCCTTCATATACAGAGTTGCTACATACATTCACAGTTTTCAGAGATTGTAATTAGCTTCTCCAGTTGTGCTTTTAAAACACCAGGATTCCTCCTTCCCCCCCAAAAATTAGTAAGTGCAAAGCAAAATGTCTTGTGCAGCTACAATAGTTACAGAGTTATAAACTCCAAAGTAATGAGAATTTTCTTCCATTCTCAATTTTCTTCCACTGCCTTTTCAGGTATAGCCTCTAAGCTTCGTCGGGGCTTTGAAGAGTCAACATTTCCAGAGGATCCTGGTTTATTCAATCCACATGAAACAGCAGCATAGTGGATTTGCTTTAGGTTCTCCAATGCCTCATTTTTAGCATACTTGAGAAGATCAGCCTGGCCCTGTTAAGAACAAAAGGAGTTTCATCTATCAATACTGAGTCCACTTTTCAGCCTTGATTTATCATACAACAGCCCTGTTCACAAAGATGAAAACCAGATCACTTTCAGCTAAGGCACATGCAGATAATAGGGCTGGACTGCTCTGTATCCAAGTGGTCAAATACATATTTTTAAAAGACAAGAATCTTTCCCACCAAACAACTCTTGGCAAAGGCAAACGTTTTTTGTATTTTGAGTGGAATCCAAGAACCCATGGAAACCATGAGAAATTTATTATTGCTTGTGATCCAGCAATTAGAATGATTGTACATTGTACGTCTTGTTTTCTCAATGATGAAATTCAAACTCTGTGCATACAACTGGGAATTTCAAAGTGCCCAGAGTCACTTTTCAAAAACACAGAACTTGACAGGCACACACCAAATCATACCACACATCTGAAGGATACTGAATATTCCCAATCGTTCTGACTAGAATCCCATGTATTGGGAAAATTCAGCTTGCATATCAGATACATAATTAATGTAGCAAGAGCTGTATTTGTGTCATACTTTTAAGAAAATAAATATATGGGAAGGCTAAGAACTTAACTTTGGTTAATCAAAGCTAAATGTATTAAGTTCTGCAAAGTTTCAGAGTTGGAGAAGAAGGTAGAAAATGTACACCTGCCTCAGAGACACAACCAGGACAATGTGATCATAGTCACAGAAGCTCTTAAGAACAATAAAAGCCAATGGTATTTTTATCAAATGATAAATAATAAATAATATTAAAGAAAGCAAAATTTCTTTTGTCTGAGTCCCATAACTGGAGAATTACAACAGAATTCAGGAGCATGAAAACTTACATTTGGCAATTTCAGTTAGACATTTATCAATGAAACTTTGGTTTTAATGGCATTACTTTATCGGCTGAAAGAAAACTGCTTTCTTTCTTATTTTCCCATAAAAACAAAGGAAGTCAATATATAACATAGTAGTAGAACAGATGAATCATATACTTTATCAGAATCATCTTCATAAAATTCAGCAATGCATAGTTTATTTTATTTATTTTACTTCGTTAATCTTGTCATAAACAGAGTTTGTCATTTGCTAAAATTAACCCGGTGAATTACATTTTGAATTCAATCTGCAAAGCCCTTGCAATCTAACTATGAACCCACTGAAATGAACTAAAATTTGATATTTCATCTGAGGCCTGCTCACCTCTATTACAGGTAAACCAAATTATTTGTAAGCAATGGGGAATTTAGAAGCAATTAATTGGCTATCCCATTTTATGGTGATATGGGACAAGGGACACAACTTTGTGATTCGAGCTGCTAGCTCACATTCCCAGCAAAATACTTATCTTGGCCAGTAATACACCAAACACTGCCTTGGTTCAGAAATATCTTGAAATGAGCACACACCTACAATCTGGACTGTAGAAACATATGTCATTCTGCATGTTGTAAGTTCTGCTCAGCTTCTTTCATGTACGTATGAGGAAAATTCTCAGTGAGATCTAAAGATGCTGGGTTTAACATGGAAGATGTAGACTGCTGATTTGAAGATCCTTAATGGAGCTATGTTTTTAAAAAAAAGTTTCAGCATTTCATTGTTGCAGCAGCCCAGGAAAAATGGCTGCAGACAGCAACAACCAGTGACTCAGGCAGTGTGTCTGTGTGTGTCTGTGTGCGTGTGTTCCTGATTCAGTACAGAATAGGCACTTGGAGTGAAGGGGGTTGCCTCTGAGGACAGGAAGCATGTTAGGTAAACTGGTCTAGCACAAGTAAAAAAAAAAACCCACTACTTTTGGCACATAGGAAAAGACAGGCAGAGGTGGACTTCTTGGTGGGCTGGAAAGAGTATGTATGGCTAGCGGCCTGTACTTGTGCTGTAGCAACCTGGTCATGCTAATCAGGCCATGCAGAGACTGCTTTCTGATCAGAAATATTTTGTTATCCTGCTCCCCATTTGCCGATAAAGAATCTTTTTCTTTACCAAATTCCTTGAAATTAGAGTCACTGTACAGCAGCTCTTGTAAAGGAGACATTTTTTAATGTCCTTGATTTAAGAAATGGCTTTGTCTCAATGAAATAGCCAGTATAAAGAAGACCTTGTAGATCAGTTAAGAGTATGAATCTAAATGTGCCTTTCCACATACACTCTAGAACAGGCCACACACCAACCAAGCATTTTCTTCTTTCTTCTGAAGACACCAACATTAACAGCCTTCATAATGTTAATTCTATTTTACAATACACTTTTTCATATACAAGTCTAGGCTTGTGAATTTTTTCTGCAAAAAAATAGTTTGAAACTGCCCTCACAAAATGTATAGCTACTTAAACCAAAACTCTAAAGCAATAGCTATAATCATGAATAGACTGCAAATATTATTCAGAGTTTAAGAACACTACTGTACTGACTAAATAAATATACAGCAGTAGAATTTATAATCTACATACCTGTTCCTAATATTGTAACTTTAATGAATACTAATAATACAAGTGATTCATAAAAATGTAAAATTAGCTAAAAAAATTCTATCACAGGTATGCAACAACCATAATTTTACCAATTATTCACATTTCTAAGCAATTGTATTTCACAATTATGGATAATTATGACATAGAAAGCAGAACAAATTCTGTGCTGATCCACAGTCTCTTTGGGCCCGTTTTGCTCCACAGATTAAATTGCCAAATGAATGCCTTCCAGTTGTGCTGAGCCTTCTGTCTGTGCTAACCCAACAGAACTGGAAGATATCAGCATGGTGAAGACTGGGTTAAAGTAACCAGTAGGGGTACAAAATATACAGAGTTTTGTTCAATTTTGTTTTGTTCCATGGTTGAAACAGAACAGTCCTGCTCAGAATATTTTAAAGGAATATTCCTATGGGTAATGATGGAACAAAATTCAAAAGTTAGTGTTCCACTATAGGCAACAATGCCCCTTGCTCCCTCATTTTTTATCCTAAGGTTACAAAAATAGGTAGGATTCCTGCAGAGTGCTCCCACCAGTCAGTCTACTGAGAAAATGACCATGGAGTGATTTCAATGTTCTTAATTCCAACAGCAAGCAACATAAGCAACAGTTAAGCATAGTTTTGCCATCTATTGTAGCAGGTAGTAATTAATAGCAATATATTATTTTGAACCTTCAGCAAAGGATCGTTACCTTGTCGTGGTGCTGGAGCTTGAGCACCTCAATGATGCCATGAGCTAAACCGTGAAGGGCCACCCAAGATGGGAAGGTCATGACAGAGAGGTCAGACTAAATGCGATCCCTGGGGAAGGTAATGGCAACCCACCCCAGTATTCTTGCCGTGAAAACTAAATGGATCAGTACAACCAGAGATATGTCGGTATACCATCGGAAGGTGAGACCCCCAGGTCGGAAGATGGTCAAAATGCTACTGGGGAGGAACAGAGGATGAGCTCAACTAGCCCCAGACGTGATGACGCAGCTAGCTCAAAGCCGAAAGGACGGCTAGCGGCCGACGGTGCTGGTGGTGAACGGCGAATCCGATGTTCTAAGGATCAACACACCATTGGAACCTGGAATGTCAGATCTATGAGCCAGGGCAAATTGGATGTGGTTATTGGTGAGATGTCAAGATTAAAGATAGACATTCTGGGCGTCAGTGAACTGAAATGGACTGGAATGGGCCACTTCACATCAAATGACCACCAGATCTACTACTGTGGACAAGAGGACCACAGAAGAAATGGAGTAGCCTTCATAATTAATAGTAAAGTGGCTAAAGCAGTGCTTGGATACAACCCAAAAAATGACAGAATGATCTCAATTCGAATTCAGGGCAAGCCATCTAACATCACAGTGATCCAAATATACGCCCCAACCACAAATGCTGAAGAAGCTGAAGTAGAGCAGTTCTATGAGGATCTGCAGCACCTACTGGACAACACGCCTAAAAGAGATGTTATTTTCATCACAGGAGACTGGAATGCTAAGGTGGGCAGTCAAATGACACCTCGAATTACAGGTAAGTATGGCCTGGGAGAACAAAATGAAGCAGGACATAGGCTGATAGAATTTTGCCAAGACAATTCACTCTGCATAACAAACACTCTCTTCCAACAACCTAAGAGACGGCTTTATACATGGACTTCACCAGATGGACAACACCGAAATCAGATTGATTACATCCTTTGCAGCCAAAGGTGGCGGACATCTGTACAGTCGGTAAAAACAAGGCCTGGAGCTGACTGTAGTTCAGATCACGAACTTCTTCTTGCACAATTTAGGATCAGACTAAAGAGATTAGGGAAGACCCACAGATCAGCTAGATATGAGCTCACTAATATTCCTAAGGAATATGCAGTGGAGGTGAAGAATAGATTTAAGGGACTGGACTTAGTAGATAGGGTCCCGGAAGAACTCTGGACAGAAGTTGGCAGCATTGTTCAGGAGGCAGCAACAAAATACATCCCAAAGAAAGAGAAAACCAAGAAGGCAAAATGGCTGTCTGCTGAGACACTAGAAGTAGCCCAAGAAAGAAGGAAAGCAAAAGGCAACAGTGATAGGGGGAGATATGCCCAATTAAATGCAAAATTCCAGAGGTTAGCCAGAAGAGATAAGGAATTATTTTTAAACAAGCAATGCGCGGAAGTGGAAGAAGACAATAGAATAGGAAGGACAAGAGACCTCTTCCAGAAAATTAGAAACATCGGAGGTAAATTCCAGGCCAAAATGGTTATGATCAAAAACAAAGATGGCAAGGACCTAACAGAAGAAGAAGAGATCAAGAAGAGGTGGCAAGAATATACGGAAGACCTGTATAGGAAGGATAACAATATCGGGGATAGCTTTGACGGTGTGGTCAGTGAGCTAGAGCCAGACATCCTGAAGAGTGAGGTTGAATGGGCCTTAAGAAGCATTGCTAATAACAAGGCAACAGGAGACGACGGCATCCCAGCTGAACTGTTCAAAATCTTGCAAGATGATGCTGTCAAGGTAATGCATGCTATATGCCAGCAAATTTGGAAAACACAAGAATGGCCATCAGACTGGAAAAAATCAACTTATATCCCCATACCAAAAAAGGGAAACACTAAAGAATGTTCAAACTGTCGAACAGTGGCACTCATTTCACATGCCAGTAAGGTAATGCTCAAGATCCTGCAAGGTAGACTTCAGCAGTTCATGGAGCGAGAATTGCCAGATGTACAAGCTGGGTTTAGAAAAGGCAGAGGAACTAGAGACCAAATTGCCAATATCCGCTGGATAATGGAAAAAGCCAGGGAGTTTCAGAAAAACATCTATTTCTGTTTTATTGACTATTCTAAAGCCTTTGACTGTGTGGACCATAACAAATTGTGGCACGTTCTTAGTGGTATGGGGATACCAAGTCATCTTGTATGCCTCCTGAAGAATCTGTATAACGACCAAGTAGCAACAGTAAGAACAGACCACGGAACAACAGACTGGTTTAAGATTGGGAAAGGAGTACGGCAGGGCTGTATCCTCTCACCCTACCTATTCAACTTGTACGCAGAACACATCATGCGACAAGCTGGGCTTGAGGAATCCAAGGCTGGAGTTAAAATCTCTGGAAGAAACATTAACAATCTCAGATATGCAGATGATACCACTTTGATGGCTGAAAGCGAAGAGGAACTGAGGAGCCTTATGATGAAGGTGAAAGAAGAAAGTGCAAAAGCTGGATTGCAGCTAAACCTCAAAAAAACCAAGATTATGGCAACCAGCTTGATCGATAACTGGCAAATAGAGGGAGAAAATGTAGAAGCAGTGAAAGACTTTGTATTCCTAGGTGCGAAGATTACTGCAGATGCTGACTGCAGTCAGGAAATCAGAAGACGCTTAATCCTTGGAAGAAGAGCAATGACAAATCTCGATAAAATAGTTAAGAGCAGAGACATCACACTGACAACAAAGGTCCGTATAGTTAAAGCAATGGTGTTCCCCGTAGTAACATATGGCTGCGAGAGCTGGACCATAAGGAAGGCTGAGCGAAGGAAGATAGATGCTTTGGAACTGTGGTGTTGGAGGAAAATTCTGAGAGTGCCTTGGACTGCAAGAAGATCAAACCAGTCCATCCTCCAGGAAATCAAGCCAGACTGCTCACTTGAGGGAATGATATTAAAGGCCAAACTGAAATACTTTGGCCACATAATGAGAAGACAGGACACCCTGGAGAAGATGCTGATGCTAGGGAGAGTGGAAGGCAAAAGGAAGAGGGGCCGACCAAGGGCAAGGTGGATGGATGATATTCTAGAGGTGACGGAATCGTCCCTGAGGGAGCTGGGGGTGTTGACGACCGACAGGAAGCTCTGGCGTGGGCTGGTCCATGAAGTCACGAAGAGTCGGAAGCGACTAAACGAATAAACAACAACAATTATTTTGAACAAAGCTTATGAATAGCACAACTACAAAAATACACTTCACTAGTTATGAGCTTCTCTGCTTTTGGCAACCTGCCTACAAAGCTCAACAGACAAGCAAAAATAATATAATTGTTTATTAACCAATGCACTTTCCAAATCTTAATAACCTGAGGGACATAACGGCAGGGAAAGCTAACTATGGAATGCTAAAACATTCAGAACAATCTCTCATTATTGTCCCAAGCTCAGGACATCAATATTTGAGCTTAGAACATTTCAAGCTCAGACTATTTTATACACCCCTCCAAACCATAAATAGAATGCTACCGTATCACTTTCAAACTAGTCATATTTCAGAACCAAAGAGCAATACTTATAAAACATGCAGCAGCCTTATGACTATTCAGGAAGTTTTCAATTTCTGCTTAGCTGAGACACTCATATTATTGGAAACAAAAGGTGAATATGGATGGATTCCAGATACCAGAAAGAGCTTATTCAAAATAGGCCACTGTTCTTAAAAATCAATCTATCAATCAATCAATCCTAGTTTACCATTACAAACAATGTAACCAATATGGAGGAAGGAGATCACATGTACTAACACATTCCTAAAAGCTCTGCAACAAGCCTCTTAGGGGCAGAATGACCTTGGAAAGAGGTAAGATGGAAGTTTTTAAAAAAAAAAATCAAAATAAGGCTTTCATATTGGTGGGGGGGGGGGAGATAAATAGCATGAAATGTTATATCATTAAAATAGATTCCAAATTCAATGCATAGATGATGACTTGCTCAGCGGACAAATGGAATCTTTATTTGTTTCATAAAAAAAAAAATAGGGATTGAATTAGATTGTGAAATACAGAGAAGCAGCTGCACTAATTTTGTCACACTTCTTCCTTTTGCTGAATGGAAAACACTGCAGATGACAAATGGGAACAGTTTTGCATTTTAATCGTATTCTTCCATTAAAAAAAAAAGCTTAGTTTACAGTATGATTTTATATTCAGTCAGAACTTAGAGCAAAAATGCCCTGTAGTTAAGCACAGAGAGAAGCATGAAGCAAGCACATTCCATTACTAAACAAGAAAATCTGTTAATACTTTAACTTCTGTGGTTAAATAATTAAATTCTATTGATGAATTTTGAAAAAGATTGGCAAAGTACTTGATTTCTTTCTTCCTAACTCCATTAATGTTAATACAGCTGCTGCTGCTTTTTCTTTTTTTAAATGTAGATAGCTCTACAGTCTCTTTAACACTACAGTCACTTCTCAGAAAAGTTAGTCTTCATCATTCCAGGCTTCTAAACAGAAACGTCCATCGTGAAGGCCTCCCTGTTGCAGTCACCCCGTATTTGTAGTGAAGCCCCCTTTCAGAAATGTCTCTGCATGACTCTGAGGAGAGCTGGGGCTCACCTCCTTGTGGGAATGTATCATCTGAGCAGGCTGCTGTACCTTCCCATCACCTGCCTTTCTGTGTACCCGATTCACCATTTCCTGTGCCTAAATCCGTATCTTTTCTCAGATTATTTTCAAAAGCTGGCTGAAATATTCAAGAAGCATTCAACTGATTCTACAACACAGACTGCACCTTTTTTTTTTACAGCCAGGTTATAATACTCCTGTAAATTTTCACACCAATTCTGTTTTTTGAAACATCATCAAATTATGTATCAGTAGAATATTCAACATGATATCATTCTTTTAGTAACAACTTAAAAGGAATAATTTGTGATGGAAAAAACTTCAGGAAACAATTGTTACCTTTAAAATTGTAATATTCCAGGTGAAACTCTCCACTGCTTTTTGTAGTTTTCTCTCTTTCAACCCTTCCTTTGCTCCTACATTTTGTAAGTTCTCATGGAACTCCATTGCTGGGGAAGGAGAAAGCATGTAAACCTTCTTATTTAACTTTTAATGTTTTTGCTATAAGAATTTTTTTTCTATTAAGAAGGAAACACACTTATTAATTTCCTATCAACCAATGACTTATCTAAATTAGAAAAATACATTAAAAACAGGAATAGAATTAAAGTTATGCTGTTCTTGTAAACATATTAAAAAATTATCTGTTCTTAATGTTATACAGAGGAATCCCAGCATGTTTTCTTAGCTCAGAAATCGAAAACACTGCAAAAGAATTCATATTTAGACACTCCTTGGTTAGCAAGTAACTCAGTTAATGATCATTTCCAAATACAACAGTAATAAAAAAATATTTTTTTGACCAATGCAGGCATTCAAAATGGAATTTCCTGTGCCTGGTAACAAAAGCCTTCAGTGTGAAACTGATTAAGTTCCAGCCAGTTTCAGGCAGCACCATGAGCTGTGGGAGGGTTCTCATCAATTAATTAGGGTTAGAGAGCTGAGCTTGTTAACTTGTGGTTAGCACTTTTTAGGGAAGCACTTCATTGCAGAGAAAAGCAGCTCTGGAAAAGATAGCTTCCTTAAGCAATCTCTTTGCCCTGCGAGGGGGAAAAACGGGGGGAAAAAACAGTCAGGCACGGGACACTGTATGAGAGAACTTTATCTGAATGAGACGGCAGCAACCAGTGATCTTCACAGTTTCTCTCTCACTCTCCCTGTGTGTCATGTGTTCGCTTAGCAACCATTTTGCTTAACAACAAAGTCGCTGGAATGGATTGTGGTCACTAAAGGAGGACATGGTGTATACAGCTCTGGGCAAGAGACTCTCTAGAAGACTGCTTTTACAGTGAAGTATAATATTTTATCTTCAATCACATTTAAGACATTGCTTCCTTCCTATTGTTGCTATCTATTGGTAGACAGCATGGCCCCAGACAGCTTAACTGGAGATCCCAGCTCCTTTTAACTTCCTGGCCAACCTCAACACATCTACTCTTCTATCTATCCAGTATTGAAAAGTAGTAGTCTTGGAGGTTCCAGCTTCAAATACTGAATTTGTCTCTGAAATCATAGTCACTCTCCACCCTCAGAGACAATACAAACAATTCTTTGGCCCCTGAGTTACCCTTCTAAGAACAAAGTAGATGGACTAATTAATACATGCTGAAGAAAAGTAATTATGTATGGGCTATGAATGTTTTATTTGCGTAAGCCATGCTGATGGGGGCAGAATTCTAAAATTGTCAATTATATGGCAGCAATAAAGAAACAATACAGATGCATCCAACTTGCCCCTTCTCCCATTTTCCTATCAGAAAAAGTGAAATATGATATGCTTTTATCTTGCTATATTTTGAGATGCCACTCAATGTTGCTTATATTGCTAAAGAGAATTATTGATGCAAAACTCAAAATTCTTGCTGGCATGAAACAAAATAAATGATAATAGTGAAACATACTTCCAGTTTACAGCACCAGGCAGTGCGTATGGCTGATTCATATATTTTTGGATCCTGTAAGTTGGGAGCATCAAAGGAGGGGGGGGGGCGCGGAGTAGGACTCCATTTTTCATAATAATACCTTGGAACAATTTGTGAATGAATAGCATGTATTAACCACAGCTTGAAATTGTCCTGTTTCAGCCTCAGTAGTCTATTCTCTTTTTTTCACCTAAAAAGTTAGCATTTAAAAACATGTGTTGAATTAAAAACAGCAAAACCACTAAATTAAATATAATTTTTAATACACAACAAAATGTGTTTTCTATAAAAGCTATTCATCATTGTCCAATTTCATGTGCTTTCAGAAACAGGCAGCTGGGCACATGCATGCAGGTCACACAGAATTTCAGGGACAGCCTTTATCATATGCCCTGAAAGGGGGGCAGCCTTTTGTCCAGCAAATAGATGACCAGAATCTTTATAGAAAACTGTCATTTAATCATGGCTACTGAATGGAACTTTTGAATGATGGCAAAAGTAAGCGTTGCAGCCATTAATATGCCCAACGTATTCTTCAAATGTGGAAATTAAAAATAGCATTCATTTGCACAGGCATTTGCCTCTTGTTCACTGACATGTGTCAACTACTAGCAAAAACACAAAAATTATTATAAAATACAGTCGGAGATGTAATCCACTAATAAATGACATGCCTAGTTGATACCATCTGACAACAACTAGGTGTGTCATTAATTACAGAGAAGATGAGAGAAAGCCGGCTTCGTTGGCATGGACGTGTCCTTAGAGTGGAACGTGTCCTTAGAGCGGAACCTTCCACTGTTGCCAAAATAGTTTACCGTCTTAAAATCGATGGCCAGCAGCCACGTGGGTGACCAAAACAGAGATGCCAAGACACCATCGATAAGGACGTGCAAATTGAGGGTCTGAGCCCTGAGGATGCAGACCCTTGGGCAAAGTGGCATTTCAGAATCTGAAAAGCAAACCCCGCAATAGCGGGAAAATGCTAGGAAGAAGAAAAATATGTAATCCACTTTGTGTTAGATTAAATGCAGTATGACAGAATTATTAAAGAGTCAATAAAATTATCTATGTGTTAAGTATGCATGCTAAAATGTACCCTATGTAATAGGCATCAATGACTTTGATGCAAGAGATAACTACAAGAGAAGGTGAAGATAATGAAGGGATGCCTAATTTATATTTTATCAACTAAATATAAATTCTATAAAATATGCTACAATCAAAGAACATGTTTAATTTTAATAATAGTTGCTGAAAGAACATGAGACCAAGCTTCATGTTATTTACTTTTTTCTTAGGACCTTTCCATTTGTGACATCCCATTTGTGGAACATTAGCATATGACTTCCTGTGCCAGGTTTCTCTTTTGCTTCTATTTTATCTGGATACTTACATATTTATCTGTATTTCTTTTACTGTTTACTTATTCTGTAAATAGACATCTTCTTAAACAGTCTCTTATTACTCTGTTTAAAGAATTCTTTTTCTTTAAACATACATTTCTCTTATCCTAGTTGCTACCCTGTGAATCTATCCAGATGTGATGGAAGAAAGGAACAATTCTATTTGCCTATCTACTCATACAAATGAAAACATTGCCTACATGATATAAATATCTTTTTCTTCCCTCACTGCTTAGATACTGACTGCTGGCTACTTAGGTCTAAGGCCCATCTTAGGGAAAGTGAGGTATTTCTGATGCCAAGAAGTGGAGCAATAGCTCTGTATAGATCCCTTCCAAAAATGTTAATACTATACACTAGATAGAATATTTTGGGTTTAGATGCCAAATAGGATAAACCTTCATAAGAATATGCAGTCTGAATGTTTAAAAAAAAAACCCAAATATTTGAGAAGAGTTATCTAGATATCTTGAAACAGATGAGTAAGAACATACATGTCTGCAGAAAAAACATGAGTATTACAAATTTGTGGGAATTCTTATTCTGCAGTGTATTGAAAATGTCTTTTCATGATGTAACTGCCAGACTTAATATAGGTGACTGTTCTATATGACTCAACTTTTCTATAATTTCTTATAATTATATACATCTTCTAAGCTATGCCAGAAAAAGTTTGAAAAATGTATTTTTCATTCTCTTGCCCATCAAACTATTCTGCCAAATATTTTTGTGCTCTACTTAACTACACACTAACTACACGCTCACATTCTAAGAACACAAAATATGAACATAGGCAATTGATGTCGATACAACAAAATTTAAACAATGATCCAAAGAAAAAGCATTTTTTCTTGATTAGAAACATTGAGAAACAATAGCCATTTACCTATTGCTTCATACTAGTGGAATTCTATGTGAGTTACAAAATAGGTAATTTAGACCATCACTCACTTTGATTTTCTGGGTACAAAAACAGCCAAGTAATAAACAGGTTCCAAAAAAAAAGATATTTCTTAAAGAAGTATGATGTGCATATTAAGTGTTGTTTTATCCAACAACTATTTCTCAATATCATCCACTGTCTTTCTCAGGGATAAAAAAAGATTATCCAGCTATTAGTGGTATTTCTATGGCAGAAAATCACATTGCAGCAGAAACAGTAAAAATGTAACCACAGGTTACACGTGGGATTTTTTGCTCCCAAGACTGGGAGAAGATTACGTAATTGTACATTGTAGTAGAATGGCTTTTTCAAAACAAGAACCAACCATGGTAATTTCACTGTAAATTTGTGTCCAAATGAAGCTAGGCCCTAAGGTTTTGCTCAGCTCGAGATTAATTTATTCTGTTTCTTACAAGAAAAAAAGGAAAGACGAAAGAGGAAGAAAAGGTTTAAGTGAAGACTAACAAACTTCAAAGTCACATTACCAATTGCTTTTTCCGGAATGTACTGTTCATCATTGTTTCTTACATGTTAATGACTATTAGCTGTATCTTACTGATGCCATTTCTTAATTGTATATTACGAATCAGTATTACAAAGAGAATAAAATCCCTCTATTTTCTATAAATTTGACTCGTAATGGCAGCAATAAAACTATGACTATGAATGACAGCAGCTACGGTGGAGGAACATTACAATAATGTGAAAAGACTGTTATAAAGGATGGATTTGTGTAGTTTCAAGAGTTTGCAGGATTCAGTAACAGAAAAAGTCTAACAAAAAAGTTTATTGCTATAATATACCATATAAAGCATTCTTTCATATAATCAAAACTAGTAACTGAAAAATTCATCTGCTGAATTTTGGAGTGTATACACATTCTTGAAGTTGTATGTTCCTGCTGCTTAGCAGAATATATGAATGCGATGCAAAATAGTTATCCTTACCTGCTTTTTGGCACTGGACTATTTTTTCATACACATTATCTGCATTTTCTGTCAGAATCTTGATCATATTTATCATCTGCAAAAACAAAAGTTAGCTTTTGTGAACATTGAAGTGACTGTATAAAAGACAGACCACTAACCCACTAAACCCACACCATCTGCCCTCACTGGCAGTGAATCTCTACCATCAGAACATCTTTTCCCAGCCAAAGATGCCAGAGATTAACTTGTGGTATATATAATGATACAGTATATACCACTGAAATATGGCTGTACCTTCAACATGCTTGCATAGATTTTTGGGGAGGAAGGAATAGAGATTTTTAAAATAAATATGGTGATAGTTTCTTTGTAAGTAGCTAGTTTTATTTAATTAGATCCTTTATGCCCCATTTCATTTAGAGACTAAAAAATATTAAATGTGCATTTCTACTTAAAACAATCAGATATTCCCACATCCCCAAAATTCAAACTCTAAATCTATACAATTCTGTTATAATTAGTACTGTAACTAAAATAAGTGTCCTTTTATTTTGAATAATCTACTGCTGTTTATTTTTATTAGAGTATCTGCTTGTGTAAAACACTGTTATGCCACCTTCATCACTGACACTTTAAACTCTGAGAAAAAGCAACACTGAATGGGTTTATTTTGACTGGTTATTTAATGAATGCTTCACAAAAGAAACATATTACAATTAATTACAATTAATTACAATTAGATGTACAGCTCTACCGTTACAGTAAAATATGTGGCTGGTCCTGTTTCATATTTCCATGAGAATGTATTATATAAATTCAACTAATAAATTCAGGAAGCAACACTGAACACAAAAAAGTTTTTAAAACGCTTTAAAAACATTTAATGAAAGAAAGAAAAGCATTGAAAGAATCATAATTATATATATTATTTATATATATATAAATAAAATCAGTTTTAACACTGACCTATTGACACCATCAGAGTTAACTCTCACAAAACTTGCAACTAGTTTTGTGAGAGTCCATTTTAAAGATTCATTATAATAGTCATCAAGTTAGCAAAAAGTTCTTATACTCAATATTTTGCACTTCAGTCACTAAAAATAAATTACAACCATATGCTCTAAAAAACACCAAATTAAACTACCGAAAGTAACTCTTCACATTTTTCTTTTAAGATGTTATATTTACACATTTTTTCACTATCTCATTTTCAAGGTTACTGGAGCACAATAGAAGTGCTGTTTTTCTTAATGATGTATCTTTAGAATTTTCTTAACTCTAGTCTGTTGTCACCCTACCAAAGTTATCTTAATTGTCAGTGTAGCAGGATGGTATCCATCACAAAAAGAAACCCAGGTGTATTTGATTATTTCTTGGTATCAACACCCTGAACTTTAGAACTGGGTTCTAACTGTGTAGGTATAGCTATTCCACCAAGTGAAAAAAGTCACGCATAAGCGGGCAGTTACAGTGCCACTATCTGTTCCTGAGTGGAGAGATACCTGTACCCTCTTCACCTGGGTTCTGGATGGAAAAGAAGACAAGTATCCTCTTGCCCAAGACCAAGCTTTATTTTACAAATTATTTCAGTTTCCCTTTTCAACCAGGGTCAACAGGTACACTTCATTTTGAAGTGTATGATGCTAGCACAACTCAGAACACTGTGGTAATAAAGAATAATGGATTTCTGTTATAAAGCCAGCAAAGCAAGTATTTGGGAAATTAGTTAGGTGAAGAAACAGGATCTCCATGCTATAAATGAGAACTTGCATTCATTAAATAAATCAGCCATACAGAGAGATTATTAGAGGAACAGAATATGAGCAAGAGTAAAGATACCTGGAAAGCAGCACTGAAAAGAAATAAAATGCCCCTAACACTTCAGCCTATGCTTTTCCTGCTGGTTCTACCTTACTGCCTTCAATTTTCCCAGGAATTTTCAGCATTGAACATGGAAAGAAACCTGCTCCTAAAATGACTGTTTTCTGAGGACTTCTAGACAATGACTGCCTGGGTCAAAGGAACTGTTAATTCCTTCTCCTCTGAATCCTATCTGCTGGCTCTCATTGGAAGAGGGCAGTGGCTTTAGAGTAATAGAAAACAGATTTGCCAGGCTGCAGGCTCATTAGTCCACTACTGTCTTTTTTCTTAAAGAAACTCCAGCATATTAATCCTCCCAGATTAATAGCACAACATATGTATTACATGCCACTGTGCAAAGTTGCCCGTGCAAGCATGAAAAGGACTTTAATAATTCAGGGGTAGACTTTTCTTATAATGGTGATTGCCACATTTTGGCATATCTCCCTACAGTGGTGTACGACATGAATCCATTATTTCTAGATAAAAATATTACTGGTGTATTGCTATAGTTTAAAGATTTTCCTAAACTATTTAACTGCCATGTCAAATAATTTAGAATTGACCTGTTCTATCTTCTATTAATTTTCGTAGCACTGTTTTACTCAAGAATCGATATACTGTATTACTGATATTCAGACATGCCACAGACTTTCTCTTGTAAAAGACCACATAAAGGTAGAGCTGAAACAGACACAAATTTTCCTATGTAAAAGTATATGCAGTTTTTAAACAATTCATAAAATACTGGCATTTAAAGGTATTCATCTCTTTTACATGTTAGTAGTATCTGTAAGTCTACTTGGTATCAAAATGTGTGCCATTCAATTTCTGGATGATACGCTAGAAGAGTCAGAAGCGACTGAACGAATAAACAACAAAAATGCTAGTAGCTACATCTAATGTTCAAAACTGATTTTCTTCTGTCTCAACATACTCTCAAAACAGTTTTTGTTACTCGTTTGTTACTCAAATTCATTCACCTTAGAAATAGGACCTGAACTCAACTACATTGTTCATTCTATTGCCAAGCTTATGTAGAACTGATTGACTGTAAGATACGGATTTTAATTTTGCTTTGATTTTAATTTTAAATATAAAAATAAAAACAATACCAGTTGTATTTTTAATTGCTGCAAGCCACCTTGAATGTTGTATGGACAGAAAGAGGGAATAATCAACCAACATCAATAAATTTATTTATTTATATTTCAAATTCCTATCACCGCCCATCTCTCCCAAAAAGGGGACTCTGTGCGGTTTACAGTCAGAATTAAAACACATAAATTACAGTATAAATAACTCTATAAAAATAAAATAAATATAAAATATAATAATTATGATAATAAATCATAATTGAAAACAAACAAAAATCGTTTTAAGGGTTATTAGCTTCCTTCCTGAGTCTCATTCAAGACATCACCAACCTACTCATTATGACTGACTTAACTGAGCATGTTTTGAAGAATCTGGAGAAAAAGCATTTTGTTTTTATATCCTATTTAATGCTTTCTGATTCCAATGCTTATTCAAATCAATCCTGATCCTAATTCTTTTCCATTTCAATCCATTTGTTCATGCTATAGCCCCAATCCTTTTCTCCTAAGAGTACCTTACATACTGCATTGCAACAGAAGAAGAGGGACAAGGTCTGGGAAATTATAGACCAGTCTTTGATTCCAGAGAAGATTAGCTAGTGGAACAGATGGAGAACCACAAAACTAGGTAATTAAACAACATCAGATCGCAAAGAGATAAGCAACATGATCCCCACTGGTACCAACATGACCAGAGACACTTAGCGTGACATCTACCAAACTGTCTGCCTCACCTAAACTTTTTTTTTTTTACTGACAATCAAAACACCACTTCTAGTATCAGCTTTATTTCCAATGAATAAAGGATGGATAACTAAAGTCTAATGCTTTCTTTAGAAATACACCCACCTTTCCAGAAAAAAAGAAAAGATAAACTAACATGATGGACAGCATGCTGAGAAGCTGAAGGTACTGTTGGGACAGTCAGGCAAATAGGTATTTTGTTCACAGCAATTACAGGAGCCATTTTGAGGGCATATACTTCACAGTCATCTGGTGAATGTGAAAGCCATTTCCCATGGCAGCCATTTTATGACAGCATCCATGACGTGTGCTAAAATTCCAAATGTGTTCAGTGGTTAAAAACAGCTGTCTCCCTCCAGGATAGAACTATCACTTGGAGTAGATACTAAGCTTTTAGAGATGGACTAGTACACAGGTCATGTAAGTCAAGCAGAAATGAGCATAATTTAAAATACTGTTTTTTCAATTCTTGGTTCAGTATACCAAACTCATCTCATCCTAAGCTTTGGTGGCTTTACACGTTCCCCAAAATTACCTTCCAAAAATTCTTAATCACTATATAGACATATTGTTATTGCTACAATATACAGTTTGCATAATCATGTTAGTAATAAAGGGTAAAATGTTTTAAATATCTTTATTAGGAACTTTTGTGATTTATTTAATAGCAACTTTTGTAATTTATTTAATTTATTTAATAGCAAAAGAACAAAAGCAATCTAGGAAGCAGTATGCTGTAGAAACAAAAGTGGTTTGCAAGGACAGAAAGGTGTTGATGGAAATTATAATAAATTATATTTTCTCTCTCTTATCTCATGCCTTTACTTTTTAGGCTTACTACCCCTTACTCCTTTGTATTTTGTATAATGTTATATCCCAAAATGTGATGAGTACATCCTTATGCATGTTTGTAATAGCAACCATCTATCCATTTTTTCCCCTAGAAAGTCTTTTTATTTCTATACATTATAATGTAGCAATTATGTTCTGGGATTGGTACAGGCCTCCTGTTAACAGTTAAGAAAAGCTTTTTATGTCAATCTTAGTTCAGTACATAAGAAAAAAGGAACTTCCAAACAAGACAAAAATCAATAGTAACCTCATTACAGGACAGCTGTGGTTAAGCCCAGACTGTCCAAGCCAATTCATAATGAAGTGGAATCAATATTTCTATTGCTTTAAGTGCTGTCCAAAATAGCCAATATAAGGAAATAAACTTTCTCTGTTTTACTTGTATAGTACTAGTTATGGTTATACCACTGCTGGCAAAGTTAAAATAATGAATCTATTGTCATTTCCAATTAATCTAAAAATGTATATCATCAAAAAAACACATAACACATCATATCAAGAAAATACCAACACTGTATTAGTAAACTAGAACTTCAGAATTGGTTTCAAGTACCATAAATGATCACTTATGAGGCAATTAAACAAATTTTCAGATAAACTGTTGGCTTCTTAAGAACAGCCTAACATTTCATTTACTGTTCATATGCTAATGTTGACAGGCAACTTTATGTTCTCCCTTTTAAAACCTTTTTCTTTAAAACAGATTTAGCTCTTCAAACAGAGCTCACTTTCAAACTTCAAACTGTTCTCAGAGAGTTTCAAATACAGGACTGTTTTCTGCAAAAAAGGACTAATGGTCATTCCTAGTATACAGAGAACTCAACACACTAAAAAATGCAGGGGTCTCTTGAACCTTCAGCTCTTTGGTAATGCAGGTAATTACCAACTGGAGTGAAGAGTACAGCATCAAAATAAGAATGATTCAAACTATTAAAACAGCACAACTTTAATGCAACTCTTAAAGCAGCTGCGTCTTTTTTTTTCAGGCCCACCCAGAAGTAAAAAAAAAAAAAGTGTGCACTTCAGCAAATAGCAGAAATGTACACAACTCATATGAGAACCAAAGCACTTTTTTGAAGCATGCACAGTCCTAATGAAAAGTAAACGCAAACAGTTTTCCTTTCATATTTTGCTGCTGCTTTCCTATTGCTATAGAAAAAAATATAAAATACAAAAAACAAATTAAAGCAGCTCATCCATCCTGCAGTGAGAAAACTACAATAAGCTAATTCATTGAATATGTTACAAACTACTTTTCTTGTAAAATTCACGTTTCCTTACCTCAAAGTATAAACACAATCTTTCCACATTTTCTAAAGGTACTCTGGCTTACAGTAGTAATTTTTTTTAATGGAAGCTAATGAATTTTCAAGGTAATGCATGAATATAGATTGCAGGGAAGATGCCAACACTACATTACTCTGTTTCTATATTTTAATTTATATCTCACTTTCGAATCTATAAGGCCCTCAAGGTAGATTGATCAGTAACCAAAATTAGTACTGAACTTTTCATTAGCAGAAACCAAGCACAAAATTATATGCATATTATTCTGGATTTTAAGTAAAATATAATCTCAATTCCACACTGTTTATAAATGAGTTTTCTACACTTGACAATTCATTTTTTGCTCATTCCAGAATTGTAATCTAAAAATCATATTCATTTTTAAAGTATAAATCAAGATCTTCATCATTATTTAAAGAATGCTATTTTTCCTCTATACCTTATCTCTGTATCTACCTCACAGGATTGTTGTAGTGGGACAAACAGTAGGGAGCACTACATATGCTACCTTGATATGTTATATGAAACGTAGGATAGAAATCTAACAAATAAATAAAATACCCCAATGCAAATCCAACTGTTTGTAATGCAAAAACTAAATTTGTAAGACCAATTCTACCACTGTTAATCTCCCTATGGAGAAATAACGTAATGTAATGCAATGTAGCACCATACTATCCAGGGACATTTTAATTAACTAAAAATGCTCACTTGACACTAGTTCTGTAATAATCATACTTTTCATCTATAATTCAGCATACATTTTCATTCTATTATGGCTTAATCACCTGCAGTATTTTTTTTATAATTACTGTAATGTGATTTTTCATTTTATTGTTGTTTTACTTAAAAACTCTTAAAGGTTTTTATAATTGAGTTCTCTAGTTACTCCCTTTTCAAAGTTGTGGTACATCTGATGCTCACTTTATCTGGTGCAATCAATATTTCATTTTTACAGAGTGGTATTTCTGACAAACAAATGTTCAATATTAAATCACCAAGATGAACTAACTTGGGAGCTATTTTACTTCTGGAAATATCTGTGCTAATCATGAGCCATATTTAAAATGAAACTATATAAATCAAGGAATGTATTTATCAACAGTTGCTTTTAAAGTTCTACATGTAACTGTATCAAAATCAGTTTTGATCTTATTATGTATGAAAAACTTCGTTGAATTAAAAACACAACATATCAAAGGGAGAGCCAGTTTGGTCTAGTGGTTAAGGTTCTGGGCTAGAAACCAGGAGTCTGAGTTCTAGTCCCGCCTTAGGCATGAAAGCCAGCTGGGTAACCTTGGGCCAGTTGTTCTCTCTCAGTCCAACTTGCTGCAATGTAGACTAGCCTCCTCGTGGTGCACCCTGGGCAACGTGACTTGTCATGGCTAAATAGTCTACACATCTGGCTGCTGGACCTCACAAGGATTTCCAGCAAGAAAAAAAGCAGCACGAACACCAAACTGCTATGCCATACGATTAATCTCTCTCTCTCTCTCAATTTAGGGCCCCTTATTCTTGTATAAGATTTCAATCTGAACATAATTTGGTCTAAAATTACATTATGATCACCACTCTTAAAGAGATATGAAATAGGCAAATTTCTTGTGTACAGCTGGCTGTTATGAAACCACTTCCGCTTGACAGACTCCTTACACATTATGCTTTCTCCTACAAAAGAAATCTACAAGAAAGTTATGAAACAGCTTTAACATTAAGTTAAGAAATAACTTTCAACGATGATTCTTCCTTGTAAAACTTTGCAAAAGGCATTTTCAGATTCTCTACCTGTCCCTAAAACTGGAAAGACAGCCAGTTTGGCCTAGTGGCTAAGGTGCCGGGCTAGAAACCAGGAGACTGAGAGTTCTAGTTCCTCCTTAGGCATGGAAGCTGGCTGGGTGACCTTGGGTCAGTCACTCTGTGTCTGCCCAACCTCCCTCACAGGGTTGTTGTGGAGAAAAGAGGAGGAAGAAGGAATATTTGGTATGTTCGCCACCTTGAGCTATTTATAAAAATAATAAAGGTGGGACAAAAAATTAAATAAATAAATTTGGATCTACTGTAACATGCACTGGTTTACGTTTCTACTCCTCCCAAAAAGTGAAATTTCTAAGGAAAATTCAAAGCAAAAACCAGGATGTGATTTGTTTGCATACTTTAATTATTTGCAAGGCCCTACCACCAAGCTCATAGTAATGAATGCTGTTTGTGATTCCCATTATATTTTTTTAGAAGATGGGCATGTTAGAATTCTGGGAGTTGAAGTCCACACATCTTAAAGTTGTCAAGGTTGAGAAACATTGGCCTGCATCATACTGAAGTACAGAACCTGCCACAGTCACACAGAGCCCACAAATGTACAAGTATGAAAAGTTGGGAGAAGATCCTTATGCTCATTTTTTAGCTTATACAACTTCTGCAGTGCTCCAAATTTTACCTTTTTACAAGAAATGGCAGTTGTGTGTAACTGACTGAGAAGGAAGCAAAGCTTGGGAAAGCATATTCCCCGATATGCTAGATAACAGTCCTAAGATTAAATTTAGGTTTGGTCACATTCAGAGCTAGATTTGATTTATGCTTAAACCACGCTAATTTAAGGCACATGGTTTCAGTGAATATGGTTTAAATACAATTCAGTCTTCACAGTCTATTTGAAGGCTGCATAATTTAAAAAGCAACTATTTTAAAAAGTCATTATTGTAAAATCATCATCATCACTATCTCTACCATGTGCATTATATTTGCATTTCAATTAATTTAGATTGTATAAGCTTTAAAAAGGCTTTTCTAAAACATGGAAAAGATATTCTAGCCTGCAAAAATAGTTACCAGAAATGGAACTCAACTTTACGGTTAGTCACAAATTTCAATACAGAATGTGGTTTATAGTTCAGAACCTAGTCATAAAACATTAAATCTTAAAGACAAATTAATTTTCCATTTTTTTTTCACTGAGCTAACAAGCTATATACAATCTTAGTAATATACATACTTACATAACAAAATTGCTAAATCATAAAACAACGGCAATGGCAGGAGATATACAAGTATGTATCCAATAAATTTTCTTTAATTACAATTATTTCTTTGCATAAACCATAGTTATTATGCTAATCTCAAACTACCAGACATGTGCAGCAAGAATCCAGGTAACCATAGATGGCAGCAAAGAGACATTTTTGTGCCTCTGTATGTTTGCAGCACAGATCTGGTAACCCTAATTAATCTCCAGAAACTATGTTACTATCCATGGTAATTTTCCAAGCAGCAGATGGGGGAGGGAAGAGACAGAGTAAGAAGAGAGTTGCAGAAGAGTAGATTTATATGTATGTAAATCTATATAGAGATATTTATATAAACAGAACGGTTTCAAACAGAGAAAAACATGAAAGATTACTCACGGTTTCATATGCTGTGATAATTTTTTTCAGAACCTCTGGAACAATCCCTTGCAATTCCATTGTGGGATACTGATCACTGAGATTTACTACCACCAAGGGTGTATTATCAGATTTCACTAAGCAGCTAGACACTGCCAGAATACACTGTATGAGATTTGCTACAGGAGCAAGGCCGCACAGTTCTTTGAATGAAACTACTGCATTCTGTTTGGGAGAGAGAGAGAAAAAAGGGTGAAGTGATATTTTACTGGTCAATAATTTTAATAATTCTTCAAGTTATACTGTACAATCTAATAGACATCAAAACCATTTTATAATGTAGTAGTTACAGCAGGTAAACCATTAAGCAATACACATATAGGCCCTGAAGAAAGCACTTTTCCTAAGCAAGCAAAGAGCTATATATATTTGCAGCCATTTATAACAAATGCTCAATATGCAAATAAATTTTAAAATTCTACTATGGGAAATTAACTCCACTTTTCACTTACAACTGGCAAGAACTGCTTCCTTTCTCATGCAGGGGAAGTGCTGAAGTTATCCATGTTGTTGTGATTTCACATCATGCTCTCCATTTCAAAACATTCTATGTTGAACCTTTACAATATTTGTCATGCAACCTTCTTACCACTGGAGGTTTAAATAACTGTGGGTCATTCACTTAATTACAGAGGTTTTTTAAAAAATATATGTCAACAATTACTTATTTTGCCATGAAAAAGATGTGAGATAAATGTTTTTGATCTTTCCCAACTGTTGAATCTCAGCTCCACTTCAATCTCTGATTAATCCCTTTAGTAGTTAAACCAATTAGAGGCAGAAGTGACTATAATGATTGTTATTCCTGAATAAATGAACTTAAAAAAAAACACTCATACTTAGTAATTTTCCACCACACATACTTCCTAATTTTTCCAGGCATTTCATATAGATAGATGGGAAGATGGGTAAAAAAGCAAGATAATGCAATGATGCAAATGCAAGAAGAGTGGCAAGCAAAGGAAGGAAAACGATCCACACAGTACTATTTAGATTCAGCAATCTAAATCTATACCTTGAAAATCATTGCTAAAAATAGACAAGTGCCATTTAATAAAGAAGCGTTTAAAGAAAAACAATCCATCATTTTATCGTTGAAATTACTGTACTAAACAGACTGCTGACATAAGAAAATAGGTTCATTTACTTGATTGACGTAAGTTTACAGTGTTTGGGTTCATCAGCTATTTTAATTGCCTGTGTCAGTTTTCTTTTGGAAAATTGCCCGAGGATACTATCTGACAACGATTTTTATTCTGAAGGACTGACATTTAATAATTGACTGAATGTTAAATTACTATTAAAAACTTGTTCTCCCTGTTATGTATTCCAAGTTTACATAAGTGCTATTGACTAAAGAGGCAATATACCCTCATTAAAATATTCTATCTTAAAATGAAAAAAAATGCCCCATATTTAATTTTCTTTTATATGTTAAACTAGAACTCATCAAAGCTCTTGAATTAGGTGTTTATCTCAAAGCCTATCAAGGAACTTCATCAGGTAACACCTAAACAGTTTACAAAATACTATTATCTTAATTTAGTATTATCTAATTATCTAATATTCTTTTTAAATTCTGGATTCACAATTAAGTAAACTGCATATACAAAATCATGATTATGTTTTCTGTATTATTTCAATGGAACCTAAATTCAATTAATTTATTCAAAATTCAGTGCAAAAACCTTTTAAAAATATTGGTACTTTTTAATAGCACTGACCATTAAGGTGCTATTCCAAAGATTTTTTAACAATAGGAAAAGATGAGGCAGGGGAAGACTTGCTGTCAGTTCTCCATTTAAAAAGACTGAAAATTTCCAGAGGTAAAGCACTGGTAAATATTATATTACGGCAGGTCTTGTTCCTTCCCTTACACAGAGAAGGCTACAACACAACATGTTGAGTTGTATTTATGAAAAAGATATGCAAGATCACATACCACATGCAATACATTTAGCTCTAAACAGGCATATGTAAAGTAGTACCTATACTGGTCATTTTATGTACAGATCTATATTCAATTCATTTGGAAGATTATTCAAGAAAAAACAGCTTACAGCACAAAATCTGGTTTTGTTTAACATGATAATGATTCCAAATACACAGGAGGAGGAAACTGACAGCTCACAGGAGAATGTGCAACCACTGTGATTTCCTTCTATAACATGTAGAGCACTTTTCTCACTACAATGCCAAAAATTGGCAGGGTGATTTTAAGCACATAGCACCATTTAAAAAACTGTTAACATGTTATTTTAACATTTATTCTTAAGTGTACTATTTTTTTCTTGGGGTCTGATGTTCAAGCATATATCCCCTGTCCAGGCCCAGCTAACTTTTTGATCCTGTCCCCACCAACTTTTCTCCTCCAGTCGCAGTCATTTGTGGAAGAGTTGCTAGAACATGATGCTATTCAACAGCAACATAAAGCTTCCAAAATGAGGCTGTTCTTAACTAGAAACATTGTTAATTAGTACCCTTTAAGTTGCCCAAACTTACCATTTAAGTTACCAACTTACTCATTTTATATATTACAAAAATATATACTCATTACATCAATCTTAACTGTCTATGAAAGTATATAGAAAATCATACCTGCATGTTTTCCCTCAAATCTGTGGCATCCCGTATTGGCTGAAGAGCGTTCTTGAATACTTCATCAATACTTTTAATCCACAAAGTCCTCATACAAGCATATTCTCTGGATTTCTTGCTTTTTCTGACAGAAAGACCCCGTTTATGAGGTTTTCCTCCACCTCTTCGATTAGTAATAGCAACATGGACAAACAAGAAAGCATGTGCTAGAGCCTCTCCTGTTAAAGACTGAAGCGGAACATGCCGATAACCTGGTTGTAAACATTCAAAGGGAATTGTGTACTGCCCAATAAATTCATCCCCAATGTAATCATCATCTAACACAACAAAGCGTACCATAGCAAGTTCAGGTAGGTTAATCTGAAATTCAAAACTCTCATCAAAAATAGGATTGTCTCCATTTTGGTGGACAGTTTTTGTCCTTTGTTCTGCACAGTCTGCTGGAATCCCATGGATTTCTACATAGACATAAGGATCTACTACATCCCCTTTGGCACCTGAACCTTTTGGCTTTGGAAAATGTTGCCCACTAATAATCTTGACATGAAGGAGCTGAGGTGAAACACCAGGCACTGTGTCCTTTGTATTTGCACTAAAGAAAGATACTTCCTCCCGCATGATAGCAGGCCGTAGCACATAGCCACAATTCCCATTTTGTCGAAACCAGCCAATATTGAGGTCCATCATTAATCCAGGTGTCTGAAAGTTCATTGCCACAATTTGACAGCCACATTTCCAGAAATCCTGTGGGTTCATATTACTAGAATCAATCCTCATAGGGCTAGGAAAAACTCTTGCAAGAAAGCGTTTGTTATAATTCACAAAGTCTCCAGGATTTTCATTGGCGTATTTGGTAGCAAGCACTTCATTAAAGGAGCAAACTTCCCAGTACTTCTGAAGCTGAAATGAAACCTGAAAATCTTTGAACTGAACCGATTTACATATGCTTACCAGTTCTGATAGTTCTTTACAAAGCTGAAACCGTTTCACTGGGACAACATTCTGTGGTTCTCCCCCCTCCTTTCCCATTCTCTGTGACATTTCTGCGCCTTCATCTTCATCTGTAACATCTCCCTCTAGCCCAGAGCAATTAGAAGATAGCTTCTTGGCTTTAATTAATATTTTTCCTTTAAGATATTCAGGAGATGGCAGATAAGATTCCTCTATATTTGGAGGTCTCATATACAGTTGATCCCCCAGTATTTTCTTCATATGCTGGACCATCACATTCTGTTGCTTGAGAGAACAATGATTTTCCAAGCACAAAATAAGAGGATATTCCGAAGCGAAAAATGCGTATTTGTTAATTATGTCAATTGAACTGCGGAAGACTATTTGTGAAGTCATTGTGTGACCTGTATAAATTACAGGTTCATTATCAGGACCATCCCACACATCCAACTCAACACTGCGGCATCCCATTTTTAGAGCACGAATATAACCTGTGATATCAGATGGGCCTCGAAACTGGTCCTCTATCAAGTATGTGTTATGAGAAGAGTTTATGAAATAGTGAGATAAAGGCTGGTTCATGTCCTGGCACACTTTTTTATGTACTGGATCAAATATATGACATTCTGGGGAAGTAAGATAATTTGTAAAACCATCTATGGAAAGCCAGCCTCTTTCTTGTCCCTCTTTAGATGGTTCATATTTGTGAATAATACCAAGGCTGATCTCTTCAGTGACATGAGCCATACCCTGCTCTGCTTCTAAAAACATCATAAGATCCTTGGCGTCAAGGAATTCTTTATTGCTAGAAAACTGAACTAGTAAGAAATAGATCTCAGGACGAGTGCAAAGCTCATGGAAAACTTCAATAAATTCTTGCTTTGTGATTTCTGTATCAGGTCTGTCTTTTGATCGCTGCAGCTCTTTGAATTTTAATTCAATTTTATTTGTTTTTAAACCAGGATTTAAATTTTTTATAAACTGTACAGCTCTGCACAAGGATATCCTCCCCAAATGATCTATATCTGTTTCACTAAACATTTGGGAAACCCATGAGGTCCGCATTTTATCTTGCCTACTTTCTAGCATATCCAATGTATGTTTTCCATAAGATATCAAGTATCTTAGACCAGTAACCCAAATATTTGCAACATCTGCAGAGTTTGCAACAAGATCTAGAGATTCATAATTGTCTCCATAAATAATAGAAAATGCACAGTCTTCTGAAATTTGTTCAGAAATTCCATTGCTACGAAAAATGTCCGTATTTTTCCCTATTCTCACTTCTTTGACGGATTTGATGTCGATCTTTGCTTTTTCAGAATCCTTCTTTGAAGGTTCCCATCGTAATGATTGCATATCAGCATCTAAAAGAAAATACCGATGGTATATCCTAGAGTTGGATCGAACTTTTCTGAGTTCTGAGCCTTCAACCATAGCATTAATACAGTCACTTGCACTACTTATCTTCTTCTCAGTAGGCATGCTGCTAAATGAGACTGTCTTTTTCCGTTCTTTTTTTTGTTTTGTACCATCCTGGAAATAGAGAAGAGGGAAAATGTTAAATTCCATGGCACGGAAACATTTCTATATGTCTCAAGATTATAGAAGAGTAATCCACTCTTCTTCATTCATACACAAAAAGACAGAAGGTATATAAAAAATTACAGATGTGTAGCCTAATCTTATGTAAATTTACCTGGTAATTCTTCAAAGATCTGTGGGATTTATTTCCAAGAAAATGAATATGGGATTAAGGCCTAAGGCATTTTCTGCCATATATGCAATAGTCCTATGAGATATTATAGTTTATACATACTGTATCTAAGGCATTTGTTTTGAATCTACGATTCCACAGATTACCATATTATATAACCCCAAAACTTATTTAACATATTGCCAATTTTTGGGAACTTTACCTCTAATCATTAATATATCTGGAAAAGTACCCTTTATTTTCTCACCCCAAAACTGGAGACTTATTGATAAGAAAGCATAGTTGGTTAGAAGAGGGATGGAGGATTCTCTCCATGTCGTTGCAGGTCCTTATGACAAGTGAAGAGGGAGAAGGAAATGCCACTATCCAGATGACCACTAGATGGCAACCCATATATGATAGGCCAAGGGTCACAACTGCCTGGGCAGTTATATGATATCACACGAAGATGCAGAGTAAAATTTTTTTTCAGCACCTGGGAGAAATTCTGTTATGCCTATCTGATAGTTTATATACAATATGTCCTTTGTTTCTGCTGAAGGTAGACGGGAAATCATTTTTATATTGCTTGGTATTTGCTTCTGAATTTTGGGCATACAGATATACCAATCACACTATTCCTTTCTTGGATAAAATATTACGGAAAGCTCAGAAAGCGAGCAAGAAATAACCAATGAAATTAAATGCATAAAATAAAAAATAAGAATAGAGCTCAATCTAATTTATCCCAACATAATTCAGTATACCTGTCCATACAGCTCTCATCTTGCAAATCTCTTTGCTTCCCCCATGTCTATACACCACTTTATATACTTTTTTGTTGTTGTTGTTTATTTATTTATTTATTTATTAATCAATCAAATTTATCACCGCCCATCTCCCAAAATGGACTCTGGGCAGTTTACAATAAAACATAAATAAAAATATAAAACTGTAAAACACTATAATACACAATAAAATAAATATAATAAAAACCTCGATGGCTGGAAGTTCTTTATGATTTGCAAGCAGAGCAGGGTCCTTCTAAGAAACTAACCATCCCCAGGAATGGCTACTCTCTCTCCCGCCCCAGGCATAATTACAGAACCAGCTCTTTAGCTGTTTCCCAGGAGGGAGGAGCCAATCTCACTTCTGGGGGAAGGATATTCCAAAGGGTAGGGGCTATTGCAGAGAAGGCCCACCTCCTGGACCCCGCCAGCTGGAATTCTCTTGCAGACGGGGTCTGTAGCATGCCCTCTCTGCATGACCGGGTGGGACGGGTTGATGTGATGGGGAGGAGACGGTCCCTTAGGTAACCTGGACCCGTGCCATATAGGGCTTTAAAGGTGATAACCAACACCTTGAATTGGACCCAGAAGCATACTGGCAACCAATGCAGCTCACGGAGCAAAGGTGTCCTAACAGTCAGGAATCATGCTGAGAGAGGAATAGGTCTCTAGTGTTTATTACTGCTACATAAGACAGAAAATCCTAACAAACTGAAGAAGCGTGGGAAAAACCCAGACAGATAAACCCCAAAAGTTAAGGCGGGTCTGATCTGTGTCTCTTTGAATGGCTGCTTAATTCCTCAGTACTACGCATGCGTTTCCCCCCCTGGATAGAGACCCCCTCCTGCTCGCCATCAGTACTCATGACAAAAGGGGTGACATGTGCTGATCTTGGGAAACCCAAGATCACCTGCGCGGCTGCATTTTGCACCAGCTGTAGCTTCCAGATACTCTTTAAACATCTCACCTCTCTTTTTCATCTAGCCATTACTCACTCAATTTATTTCAGGATTTAAAAGGCCACCCAACTGTGTAACTCTGGGCAGCATACAACGTAAACACACGATAAATCAAAAGAAGAACAAAACATGGAAAACTAACAACAAACAATATATGAATACAAATTCTAAAATGTGAAATGTAAAATGGCAAGCAAGCACTCAATCAAACAGTCTCAAGGGGGACTCCCACTCAGATGACTCCTAATACAAGGGGGAAGAGCCAGGTCCTAAGCACTTTCTTAAAGGCAAGGAGAGTTGGGGAAGGTCCTATATCGGGAGGGGAGATTGTTCCAGGGAGCAGGAGCAACCCCAGAAAAGGCATACTTCCTAGGTGCCATAAGATGACAAGACTTAAAAGAAGGAACCTGGAGCATGTCCTTTCTGTGGAGTGTGTGGGGTGTGCAGATGTTCTTGGGAGAAGGCAGTTCCTCAAATAACCCAGTGCTATGCCATGTAGTGCTTTAAAGCTAATCACCAGCACCTTAAACTGCTCCCAGAAGGCTATTGGGAGCCAGTACAGATTGTGGAGTGTTACATGGGCATAATGAGATGCACCCATAACTATCTGTGCTGCTGCATTATGGACCAATTGGAACTTCCAGATGGATTTCAAGGAGAGCCCCATGTACAACATGTTGCAGTACTCCAGCTGGGAGGTGACCAAGGCATGAGTGACCATCAGCAGGGGGGACATCACACAATTTTGTTTTATTCCCTCCCAATGCTGAATCATTTACTTGGAAATCCACTTATCAATTTCACCATTTCTGAGATCTGTCCAACAGAGACGGTCTACAACAGAGTTAAAATACAGAATAAAAGCATAAAGACAGACATACAGGTAATAGAAATATCCCCAGATAGCAAGCATAAGTATTCAATCCTTTTTAAAGGACAAAGGAATACTGTTATTTTAACAGATTTACAAAATATCAGGATGGAAGGATATGCTTGAATCTCCAGAGATAAGGAGTTCCAAAATACAGGGGCTGTAAGACAGAACCCCTACCTCTTGATCCATGTCCTCCTTTATCTCACAAAAAATATAGACTCTAAAAAGGCCTTCTCACAATGTTGTTACTGGATAGGCAAATTCAACCATGGCAAGGTGATGCCTGATATAATTCAGTTCTGTAGGTATATGTAGGTTATCATTAGCACACTGAATTGGGCCCCAAAGTCTTCAGGTATTCAGCGCAGCAACTTCAGCAGTGCTCAGAGAAATGGGAATCCTAGAACATCTCATTTTTCTCCTGAGAAACCTATATACGGGTCAGGAAGCCACAGTATGGACAGAACATGGCAAAAGAGACTGGCTCCAGATTGGCAGAGGAGTGAGACAAAGCTGTATGATCCCCTTATTTATTCAACTTACAGTATGTGCTGAATATATATTAAGGGAAGCTGGATTGGAAGAAGATGTGCGTGGTTTTAAAATTAGAGGAAGAAACATCAATAAATTGCATTATACTGATGACAGTACCCTGAAAGCTGAAAATGCAAAGGATCTGCTCTATAAAAGTTAAGGAGCAGAGTGAAAAAAAGGGACTAAAAATAAATAAAATAAAATAAAATAAAGAAGACCAAACTAATGACAACAGGTACCACACCCAGTCTTAGAATTGGAAATGAAGGTATCAAAGTGGTGGATAGCTTCTGCCTTTTAGGATCAACCATCAACAGTAAGGAACCAGCAGTCAAGAGATACACCTCAGACTAGCACTTAGTAAAGCAGCCATGAAGGCCTTGGAAAAGATACTCAAATGCCTGATGTGTCTATACCTACAAATTGTGCAAGCCATGGTATTCCCTGTGAAGCTTTATGAGTGAAAGTTAGACTTTGAAGAAGCAGGATAGGAAGAGTATTAACGCCTTTGAACTCTGGTGTTGAAGAAGACTCCTGAGAATACCATGGACAGCCAAGAAAACAAACCAATGGACCATTGAACAAGTCAACCCAGAGTTCTCGCTACAGGCACAAATGACAAGACTCAAATTATCCTACTTCAGACACATTATACAAAGACCTAACTCCCTGGAAAAGGCTCTAATGCTGGGAAAGGTGGAAGGAAAGAGAAGGGGACAACCTGCAGCAAGGTGGATGGACCCAGTTACAGTGGCAATGAGTGCACTATTGGAAGACCTGAAAGATTAGGTTAGGGATAGGTTGTCATGGAGAAAATCTATCTATGAGGGCGCTAGGATTCAAAAACAACTTGATTCACACAATCCATTAAAAAAAACAACAGATCATTTTTTGTACATGGATATCCGTGGAGATATTGTACATGGATAATCAACCCAGAAATATCTCCCTGGAAGCTAAACCAGGTGAAATGTGCCTAAAGCTACTGATATAATGTCCTGAAATGGTAATATAATGAAGAAGAATAACTATAATCTTCTCAAGAGTAAAAATGACTTCTAGTAATGGAACTGGAAAATAGGGTTTCTTAGCAAGCTGCAAATAAGACAGAGAAGTAACAAGAGGTAAAAAAGGAGTAATTTCTTGACCTTTTCCGAGAGCAAATATGGAAACAAGATAGAGAAGCAATATGAATCATTGAGAACTCCATTTCACTTTTCCCAGGCCTTGAGTAACTTTGAGCTAGTCACTATAAACCAGTTCTATGTATATCACAATTTAATACTATGCATGCCAACATATTAACTGAGAGCCAGTCTGGTCTAGTGGTCAAGGTGCTGGCCTAGAAACCAGGAGACTAAGAGTTCTGGTTCTGCCTTAGGCATGAAAGCTGGCTGGGTGACCTTGGGCCAGTCACTCCCTTTCAGCCCAACCCACCTCACAGTGTTATTGTTGTGTGGAAAACAGGAGATAGGAGTATTAGGTGTGTTTACCGTCTTGGGTTGACCAAAATGTATAAAAAAGGCAGGATAAAAATATCATCATCATCAGCCTTTGGAGAAATAGTGGCCATATATTAAAAATATATCTATTATAGACAGCCAGTTTGGTGTGGTGAAGATGTCTAGTGAGTTTGAGTCCTCCTTTAAGCAAGGAGGCTGCCCGGATGACTTTGGGCCTGTTACTCTCAGCCCAACTCACAGAGTTTTTGTAGTGGGGAAAGGAGGAGGGAGCATCATGTACGACACCTTGAGCTGTAAAAGATAAAGATGGAACATAAATCATATATTGTAAATAAATAACATATAATTGAGTTTGCTTTATCACAGCGCCCAACTCACTCTCAGTCTCACACATGCAAAAACATTAATAGCTGTCACAACTACAGAATTAAAGAACAGTATGACTTTTTAATGGATACCCTAGTGTCAGAGAACACAGGTAAAATGAGCATAATTACAATCCCCTAAGCCTAGAGTACAAATTTACTTTAATCAAGAAGCATGTAAATAGACTAAGTATACACAATACAGAATGGCAATCAAGAAAACATGAGTGCAATAGTTCTGGCTTCCTAAATTACTGTTAAGATTAGTAAGTAATTGTGTACTACATGGGAACAAAAGATTCAAAAGACAAAGGCTGCAGCTTTTTAACAGATAATATATTCCATTTATAGACACAGATTTTTTTTTAATATAATTCTTATAGTCTGCCATATTCTGAATGAACTATAGTATCATGGTACTTTTCCTGACTTTTTTTAAAAAAAGCAAAACTTCCCTTAATGGCTTAGAAATTACTGTCAATGAAAATGAGTAGAAATTACTGGATGGGATTTAGGCATTTTTCCTTACATTTCTCCCAAATGGAAAAGAATTTGCTATTGGAGCAAAGAATATAAAATGTATTTCTACCCATTATTCAGCCCTTATCAGTGGTCTCCACATTAGATTATTAAGGGAAGAGTGAGAATAGAGAGACAGCATAAGAAAGTAATAAACTCAGTTGATAAACAGGGTTGACAGACAAAATGTGTTTCCATTCCCACCCCCCAAGAATATATATTTTCATACCTTGATTGGTAATATACTAGTGTTACAATAAAATTAAGATAATGGCATTACTATTTCAAGAAATATTTTTGCGCTCTTCTTTACGCTTTAATATTAAGCACATCATTTGTAGAACAATAATCATCTTGACAGAAACTCATAGAAGGAATGCTCATCGAAATTCATGGAAGTAATGCTCAACAGTAAAACCATGCAGAGATCCAAAAGAATATTTGAAATGACAATATGGTACACTTGAGAGAATAAGAGATGTGGAACATCTAAATAGACTAAATATTTGAAATCATACCAAACAGAATGAAGATATGATAAAAATGATCAATCTAAAGTGCATCAAATAGCCTACCCAAAGCCAGGAATATGATCTCAGAGTGTGCATCAACCTTCCCAACAAATATCAGTGGTGCCTAACATAAAATGAATTTTGGTGGCATGCCGATCTGCCATTGCTTTTTTTCTTTTAAAACTTTTAAAATTCTACTTTTAAAATGTTTTGTAATTATCATAAAATAATTTTATAATAATTTAATTATAGCACGCCCTTGTTACACTAACCTATGCTTTATTCTCATACTGGCTGTCAATAGATGTCCTTTTTGTCCTGAGGTAATCTTACTTGTTTCTTGCTGTCAGACTAGAACCCTAATACTACCAGGAGAGTCACAAAATTTCTTTCAGCTGCCATTGCCTGGACAGAGTAAAAAGGGTGACCTTGATGGAGTTAAGGGAAGATCAGTTACCAACGCAATGAGTTGGTAAACATTGCACGAACCCAGGTGAGGGATGAGTAGTATGAAAACATTTCAGACAGACGCACATCTGAATTTACATGAAGATAAAAGAGGGAGGAAGAGAAGCACATTCAGACTTGCAAGATTCTGTTGTTATAGCTAATTTTAGGCACATGTGGCATCTGTTTCTTGGGGTTGTCTACTTTGTAGGGCTGACGTTGTCCCATGCATGAAACTACCTTCTTTCATTTTCTGATTCTACTAATATATAATTCTGTTCTTTAATGTTCCTTACACTACACCTACGTTTCATCTTTCCTTTTATATTATATTTGTTACAAAGTATAATTTTACTTGAGCCTCATGTGGTGCAGGGTCGTAGGCAGCAGTATTGCAACCGAAACTCTCCCCAAGACCTGAGTTAGATCCCAGCGGAAGCTGGATTCTTCCAAGGTTGGTAAAATGAGTACTCAGCTTGCTGGGGAAGGTGACGACTGGGGAAGGCAATAGCAAACCACCCCACTATAGTCTGCCAAGAAAATGGCACGAAAGCGGCATCCGCCCAAAGGGTCAGACATGACTCCGTGCTTACACAAGGGACCCTTCACCTTTCACCCATACTTTTATTTATATACATTTATATTCATATAACTCTTGTTTCTATAGATTTGCTTATTAGCTCCATATTTAATAGGTAAACTTCAGAATTTTACATCTAAAGTATTTAATTAATTTGTCATTTTGTTTTTATTATCCAGGTTCTATTTGCATTATTGTGTTACCTGTATTCACTGCAATGTAGTAAATCATTATATGCACTCTTACTGATGTTTTAGAAATGAATTACAAATTACATTTGTCCCTTATTAGGAGCAAAAATTGATGCAAAGCTAATTTTGTGGTTACATAAGCCAGAAATGAAAATGTAACCATTGGGTCCATGTAAAAATGTTATGGGTTAAAATTCTATGCTGGCCTTGAATTGTGGTAGTAGCAAATAACTAGCATGGTTCAAAGCAAGCTATGAATCAATTATTCTCCAGGCTGCAAACTACCAAACTTGAATGGGAGCCACATCACTGGTATAAGAGGCCAAACATGAGGCTCTCCCTTTCTTCTAGGCCAAGAGTTTAAAAAAAAAATATGACAACCTAATTAACAAACTAATTTAGCAATTTTGGATAATAAGCAGTACTGCTAATGCACCTTGTTAAGCAAATCTGGTAGCACTTCCTTTAACATCAATGTATTTGAAAAGCGAGAAAAGTAGCCTAAAGGAACAAATAAAATAAATATCCAAAGGGTACAAAAATTTGACTCTCAGAAGCACAACCTAATAAAAAAGCCTAATAATAATAGTCAAATTAATTGATGTTATTGCTAGAAGAAACCATTTGCAAGAGCCAGCAATGTCTACTTGTTAAGCAAGGGAGACCCAGGTTCTAGTTCTCCCTTAAGCGCAGAAGCCAGCTGGGTGACCTTGGCCAAGTCACTCCCTCTCAGTCCAAATCAGCATCAGGCTCTGTAAGAACCCAGCTGAAAAACAAAGTCCCTTGTTGCTTCATGTATTGATAACTTTGCTTTAGAACTGGGTGAGCGTAGCACAAAATAAGAAGAATCTGCAACTAAGCAGGACACATGCTAAGGAAAACAACATTGCTACAAAAATCAAACGCATTTTATTTGTTCATTAATTTAACAAGCAAATTTATATTCTACCTTTCCTCCAGGAGCTTGAGAAGGCAAAATAGCATTCCCTCCTTTCTGGTGAGATAGGTTGGGCTGAGAGAAAGAGACTCAACCAAACTCACCCGATGAGCTTCAAGGGCTGAGGCTGGACATGAACCTGGGTGTCCCTGTTATTAGACCATCATCTAAAATATTATATCCACTAATTTTTTCAGATAAGAGATAATAGATTATCAAACCAAACCTATTTTCCAGAAAAATAAGGGTAAAAGTTTCCCTCGACGTAAAGTCCAGTCGTGTCCGACTCTAGGGGGCGGTGCTCATTTCCGTTTCTAAGCCTTAGAGCCGGCGTTGTCATAGACACTTCCGAGTCATGTGGCCAGCATGACTCACGGAATGCCGTTACCTTCCCGCCGAAGCGGTACCTATTCATCTACTCACATGTGCATGTTTTCAAACTGCTAGGTTGGCAGGAGCTGGGACGAGCAACGGGAGCTCACCCCGCCGCGCGGTTTCGAACTGCCGACCTTCCGATCAGCAGCTCAGCGGTTTAACCCGCAGCGCCACCACGTCCCTAACAAAAAAGGCTGCTATTTGCAAAACGTATGACTCAAAAAATAATAGTTTCTTAACTGGAACAATACTTTTTGCTGCCTTGGTGCTCAAGAATACTTTCATTGTTCTAGATCACATCACAAATAGTATCAGAACTAAGAAAAACATTCAGCACAATAAATCAGAAACAAATTAAGCCAGGTACAAATCTTATTAAAACCAATATAAATATAATGCAAACATAATTCTGCCACAGGAGGATTGATTACTTTTTCAAATGAAAAGTGTTTAAAAATAAATACTTCTCATTATTAATGCATATAATGTTGAATTTTTAAACTTCCCAGTTAGGGATTAAGTGCTGGAAATATTAATTCTTCATTTTAAGAGTTTCCCTGGCATTTCATATTCCTGTTCATTTTTCTAAATGCAGCAAACAGGTGATATTCAGCAAACTATTGCAGCTCACTTTATATAGGGCTACCCTATAAAACAATTTAGCAGTTGCAGCTGATAAAGAATGCAGTGGCCAGCTACTAACAGGGAGGAGTCATTATAGCTGCTGCAATGGGCTTTTAGGTCCAATTCCAGGTGCTGGCTACACAGCCCTACAAGGCACAGCATTAGTGCACTTACTAGACTGTCTGTCCGACACAGACATAGCCTGTACTATGAGCTTGTTCTAAAAGGGGTTGCTGAGGTTCTTCTTTGTAGGTATTAGAAGCCCTCACTATATTTGCTCTACATCAGACAGTTAAAACCATCTTTTTATGTTGAGCTTTTGGTACAGATGGCAAATCAGGGTTGCCACTGTAACTTTATTTAATACAGATTTTGTGTTATTTACTGTTTATTTATCATTGTTATTGCATTATAAATTGCCCTGTATCTTTGGAAATAGGACAGAATATAAAACACTTCAACAAGCACTAAGCTTAATAGCCGCCTCTTGGGGGAGATGGGTGGTAATAGAAGTTTGAAAAATCAATCAATCAATCATCCATTAAGTCACCCAATCTGTCATATGGATACTGCTTTCTCCTAACAATTGAACAACAATATTTTATAGCTCTGAAAATGCTGTTTTTCTTCCAGTTACTCTATCAATATAGTTCTGAGCACCATGATCCCTTCTTCCATTACAGTATCATTTTAATGTTTTACCTATTTTTCTAAGTATTTCTTAGAAGACTGTCCACCCATGTAGGAAGATTCCAACTATTCTCTTTTGAATGGTCAAACTGAAAGATTTCCTCATATATTTTTTCAGCAAATATCTCATTAATTCACAGACCAGGTCCCAACAACTCTTCAGTAGCCAGAAACCTTTGGATGGAACTCTGAAAAAGTGATGTGGTAATGTTATGAATGTGGGCAGTTTACATGTCTTAAGCCTCTCTAATGTTTGATATAAACAAACTTGAAATAACATATTTAAAATCCACTAAAAACCTTCAGACAATAGCTAATCAATAGTTTATCAAGCCCAACACAAATTCAGGCACAATTTATAAAATACTTTTGCTATATAGGTACTCAGCTTACTCATTAATTGGCCCCCAGGATTCTATCAATAGCAAGATTGCACTGCAGTTATAATCTATTGACTCAGTTTCTTGGGAAATCTCCTTAGATCAGCATGAAAGGGAACAAATAAGAAATAAGGAACATTTTCAGTAAAGCAGAAATGTTGCTTATGGTTATACTAGTAAAAGAAAAAAAAAAGAGGCTTGTGGCATCTCACAGGCTAACCATTTTATTACAGGTAGTCCTCTCTTAACAACCATTCATTTAGTGATGGTTCAGACATAATGGTGCTGAAAACACTGACTTATGACAGGTCCTCACACTTATGACCGTTGCGATGTCCCCACAGTCATGTGATCACAATCTGGGTGCTTGGCAACCAGTTCACATTTATGACTGTCGCAGCATCCTGTGGTCACATGATCACCATTTTTTACCTTTCTGGCCACTTTCTGGCAAGCAAAATCAATGGGGAACCACGTGATTCACTAAACCACCATGTGGTTCGCTTAACACCCGTGGTGGTTTGCTTAATGACCACCACAAAAAATGTCGTAAAATCAAGTCAGATTCTCTTTAACCACTGCTTTGCTTAGCATCAAGAATTCCACTCCCAGTTGTGGTTGTTAAGTCAGAACTACCTGTATTGCATAAGATTTTGTAGATTATATCCACTTTATCATGAATGGAATAAATTCCCACAAGAGTGATTTTATGACTATGTACCGTTGTATAGCAGAATAGTAGAAAGTAGTGGGTGGTGGCAGGGAAGAGAGAAAAAAGGATTTAGTCAGAAAAGGCAGGATTGCTTCTATACCAGAAGATATAGAAACAAAACTGATCATAAATAAAGTACTGATCCACTATGTAGGACAGACAGGCAGAAGACTAATAGAGCACATCCATGAACACCAACTAGCAGACAGAAGATACAATTAAAGACATGATGAAAACTCCTTAATCTCACAACACATGGACAGACTCAACCACAGTTTCAACAGGGAACCTGTGAGCAACCTAGACCAAGCTAAATCCAAAAATGCTAGGGAATTCCTGGAAGCTTGGCATTCAGACAAATCAGCCATCAATAGTTACACAGAAATAAACCATATTTACCTACCATTCAAAAGAGACAATAAAAAAGCTAAGAGGGAAACAAAAAGACCAGAACACATCCTCTCCAGCAGCCAACACCCATATAAGCAGTGATTAACACCAGGAAAACTATCAAGCAGAAAACAATACAGATAGTTGTGAGACTAGGCTGAAGCTGCCATAACCTAAAGATGAAGCTGGCAAGTAAGCAGAGAGGACAAAACCCAGGAAACTTGTCTAAAAGATCCCTTCAGGGAAGTAGATAAGAAGGAAGCAAGTCGTTAAGGAGGAAACAAAGGAAAAATGCCACCTGAACCAGACAAAGTTGGGCCTGAACACATGGAAACTCCCCCCCCTCCCATCAACAGCTATCAGAACAAGGCAAGAGGAGCCACAAGCCTTGTGAATCAACAAAGCAAGGACTTTTGGGGATAAAGGGGTCCCAGAGCCCACCCACTCCTTGAGTCCTCTTTGGATGTCCCTCTAGCTAGTGCCTGGCAGTCTACTTGAGAAGGATGCGGGTAAGTGTGGATGAGCATGTGTGTGTGCGTGCGTGCATACATGCATGTGTGAGAAAGAGCTCTATTAGTCTTCTGCCTGTCTGTCCTACAAAGAGTACATTGCAACCAGTAAAGTTTTGCTATTACTTTAAATTCACTGGGTCTCCATGTATTACAAAGAACCTGCCGCGCCTCAGTATTTGGTTGGAAGTGATGTGTGTGCATCCCTAATTAATTCCCGGCTGTTGACCAGGGCTGTGTGTCTTGTCTGTTCAAGCCACACCTATCTGGAAAACCCAGGTAGGAAGCTGACAAGATCTGGGTGCCTCAACAAGCTGGGAGTGTGTGAGCAAGTGACCATAAGCCAAACCTGGGAGCAGCATGTAACACAGTCCTCAAGTAACAGCCATTCATTCAGCAACCAAAGTTACAGCAGCACCGAACAAATGGTACTTATGCCTGGTCCCCAAAGTTTTGGCTGTTGCAGCACCCTCACAGTCACATGAATCAAAATTCGGGCACTTGGCAGCCTACCCACACTTACGATTTCAACTCCTCCCAACTGCCTATCTCCCCCCCCACCTCTGCCCTTTTGGCTGCCCTGCACAGCAGTACTACTCAATGGCAGTGCTGGGGCTAAAGTAGAGGCCCCAAGCTTCAGCAGTCTCAGCTGGCCACCACTGCCCCTGGACTTCTACTTCAGTCCCAGCACTGCCGGTGCCAAGGAGTGCCACCTCAAGCCCTGCACTGGAGCCAGACACCCCAGTGCCACAGAGCAAAGCCCCCACCACCCTGCGCTCCGCAGGGCCTGCCATGCCCAGCTGACCTTAGCTGTCTTCCTCCCACTGCTGATGAGGTGTGCCCATCCTGGCCCCCTGCAAGGCAGCTGGCCATGCCAGGACTATAAGGCCTTCCAAAGCATTGCAAGAATGGGGCAAGCTATTTGGAGAGTGGTGCGAGCAGCCTTGGGAAGAAAGTCTGGCATGGTCAGCAGCTGCCTCGCATAGGGCCAGGCTGGGTGCCCCTCATCAGTAGTAGAAGACGGCTAAGGTCAGCTGGGTGCGGCAGGGTCTGTAGAGCACAGGGTGGTATGGAGTGCCACTGTGCAGGACAACTAAAAGGGCAGAGATGGGGGAGTTCAACAGGAGGCAGAGGAGGTAGTCCTTTATTTCATCGAGGCTCGGGGCTGGGAGAGACCAAGCTGCGAATGACCTGGATCAGGGTGGGTCCTCGCATAACGACTGGTGGGATTTAGTTAACAGCAGCAACAGGGGGTGCTCCATCGTTCCTAAGCGAGGAGGAAATGTGATGTTTCACCTAATGACCACATTGCTTAGCGGTGGAAATTCTGGTCCCAAGTACTGTTGTAACTTGAGGACTACCTGTACCCTAATCAAGGAACAAAAAGAGAACAACACCCTCACCAACACTGGCATGGCAAGCTATTGTATAAAAACAGAGAGCAAACCCCACATTCACTCGCACTGATGTTACCTAGTTGGCTAATGAAATGTCTGCAAGCAAACAATCAAGCTCAGAGAGCACCAAGGACTCCAATGTAAAGTATATAATTTATTGCTATGCAATTTGTTCTTTGAAGCTCCATTGAACATTCTGAAACAAACCTTAATACTGTACGAATCAGATTATATGCTTTAACTGTTTCCCTTTCATGTAATAAAACTTTGGGAAAGAAAACTATTATAAGATTTATTAAGTAACAATTTACAGTGACATTTGCTCTATTTGTATTAAGTATCCCCCTTTCCTATTTAAACTAATAAATTTACAACAGCACAAGAGAAATGTCCCTTTGAGTTTATGGCCTATAAATTTTCTTGTCCAAAAAAAGCCAACCACCTAGTATTATTTATTCAGTTGTATCTTACCAAAGGAGAGCAAACGTTCCTATCTTCAAAAAGACTAAAAAGAAAGATCTGCCAAACTACAGACCTACTAGTCTGACAATGATACTTGGACAACAATATGGCAATTATCAGAAGTGAGCATGGATTTGTCAAGAATGATTTTTGCCTGACTAACTTTATCTCATTTTTTTTTAAATCAGGAAAGTTCATTAATACATTATGGGAAACTACAGACCAGAGGTCTCAAACTCATGGCATGTAGAGTACATGCAGTCCTCCATGTCTTCTGTGTGGCCATTGCCTTATTGACACACACAACAGAGAGCGATAACTTGAAATAGGGTAGCAGCTTCCTGATTTTGTCAACCACTATGCATTGCCCCTTAGGCTAAATGTGATGCTGCACCTGGCTAGGAGAGACCAAGGAACAGTTGCATTTCTAGCCTTGCATCAAGACATGTCAGGACCTGTAAGTCCATTTCTAACAGTGAGAAGATGCTGTAAGGGTGGGGTGGGATGCAAAGAGCAGTCATTCCCCATTTGCCTGCTATCAACTATCTTTACATTCCCTCCAGATGCCTTCTCTCTGCCTGCCCTAGCTCCACACACAAGGTGAGGCTGGGGGTGTTTAAGGATCCTTTGAACTCCAGTCATTAGCTGAGGTGCAAGAGAATGGCTACTTTTGGAAAGGAGGGGAGAGGCAGGAAGCAACAGAAGTGACGGCATCTCTCAGCAAATCCTGGTGAACTTGCCCAGAAGGGGAGTGTGCCTCTTGTTATAAAGGAAGCCAAAAGACCAAGAATGCACTCCTGGTGTAGCCTTTGCCAGCTGCACTCTGCCATGTCCAGCTAAGGGAAAGAAGCTGCAATCTTCTCTGCAAACTTCTGTCTCCTAGACTCGTCTTCTAGCACTATCCAGATAGGTGGTCCCAGTACGGCACTGGCCTATCCTGGTCCTGTTCCAGTTTGTGCCTCAGGAGTAAGAGTCCTATGAGGCAATGGAGGATTGAAAGCTACAAACTTCCATGCTTCTCTGCTAATTAAAGTGGAAACCACCAAATGCCAATTGCATTTTTTTTCTATGTTAGAATGTATTTATTTATCCCATTTTTTCGCCTTCTTTCCATTAAAAGTAATCTGAAATTCCTCTTATAAGAGGGTGACATGTGCCAAATTGAAGACAAAACATCACACACACACACACACACCCTGTTTACTTCTTGGCAGAACTGGAAATAATTCCAAACTAATTAATTGTGGGCTGGATGCCATGACACTTAAGTGGATACACAGCTAATTCAAAAACCGTTCTTAAAGTATGGTCATAAATAGTTTTTCTTCAATTTATAGGGAGGTGTTGAGTGATATGCCATACAGAATAATTCTAAGTCCTGTAATGCAATGACTTGGATAAAAAGTTGGAAGGAATGCTTATCAAATTTGCAAATGGCACATAACTGAAAATAGTTAATATCCTTAATACAGTAAGTTAGAGAAAAGGCTGAAAGTAATAAAATGAACACTGAAGTACAAAGTTCATTTAGGGAAAAATATTCCAAATGGATGTATATAAGATAGGGGATACCTGGCTTGGTAACATTACTTGCAAAAAGGTTCTTGGAATCGTACATGACCACAAACTGAATATGAGCCAGTGGTATGCTGATGCTGCAAAAAGAAGACAAGTAAGATTTCATGCTACATCAATAGTAATATAATTTACAGATCACCAGAAGTAGAAAGCCTCAAGAAAAAAAAATTGAGGGGGGAGTTCAGCAAAATCTGAAGGACTGACACCAGGAAGATCTTTCTTGTTCCCAAAGTTACAAGAAGGCAGGTTCCAAATAATGCTGGAAAGCAATTACCCAGTTAGGTGGTAGGCTTATGTTCAGCTGGAGACTAGAAAGCCATTTGTATGGCACACATTATTTCGGATTTCTGCACAAAGCCCCGGGGGTGTGGGGGGGGGGGAGGACTCAGCTGACTAAACGGCATCTTCCAATTCTATATTCTATTGTACTATTTCAAGACTTCAAAAATATCATAAAAGATTATGCATATCAAACATTTTTGTGGTTCTAGAGAGCACACCTCATAGATGAAACAATGGATACTTCTGTTCAATGTGCTTTGTTCTAAAATAATGGTAATGAATTTTCTACACATTTCAGAATTATTAATAATTTCTTGACAGAGATTAACACAACTATCAACATTTCTTGGAAAAGAAGAAACTTAATGGGGGGTGATTTTATGAAAATGGCCTGTAAAGTAACTGAACATTAAAATAACCTGTTTTGTAATTTCCTGTGAAAATGTGCTGCAATCTCCTTTCAAAATGGTCTTCTCTATCTATGCCTTTGTTATGGCATTGAAGAGTGATTACTGTCATCTTCAGCAAACCAGTTACCAGTACCTTTGAAATACAACACATACAGTACTGTAGATGCAAACGGCAACTCTAAATATTCTACAACAGGTGTGTATACTAACCAGAAAGTTTTTTTTTCATACTCATAACAAAACACTGTGTTCCTAGAGATCTGTTGACCCATTTTGGGCCAGCTATGGCTCAACAGAAACAAAATTCAAAATGATTTGCCTATCCTGTGTTTCAGAGAAAATAAAAACTGAAACATTTGCTGATATTTTAGCCATGGAGAATAGTGAGATCCAGAACAAGTCTTGGACTACAAGAACCTGGATAATCATACAAGGCACCAAAGAGATATAGAAAAATTTAGCTCTTTGTTGTCATCTGTGGTCACCCAGATTTTTGCAGACCAAATCTGGTAGCACTCTGAAATCTCCATAAACAAAAGCACAAAAGTGAATGCGAAGAGTGCAAAAGAATGAATAAATGACACCGAAAGCAAAAACTTCAAGAGGTAATCAACCAAAACAAGCCATCAACATAGAACTTGGGGGTTGAAGATAGTGACCGATAGGTGAACTCATCTAGTGTCCATCTCTTAGGTGATGTGTCCCAGGGATTTATCCTAGTAGGACTTCCTCCAGTGAGCTATGGCTTAGCTCAGAGTATAATTGTTGAGTTGGTGTCTTAGCAACAGCACTCTTCTCTCTCTACTTGGCAGTGGAGAGGGCTATTGCCAGCAGCTGGACAGTATGATATTGGACCCTGAAATGGCAGGTTGGGTAAGTCCAGCAAGGGAAGGTTTACATTAAGGAAGGCAAGTTGCTCCACTAACATCGGCATGCGGCTGTGAGCGATAGGGTATCACCCCATGTTGTCTATTTTAGAAAACTTCTTCTAGTTTTGCTATATTGGCTAGTTGGCAAGAGTTGTACTACTAAGCAAACTGGCCACCTGGGCATGACTGCACAAAACTGAAACAGATTTACCTCCTCACCATCCTCTAGCTTGCTCAGGTAGCACAAACAGGTTTTTTCATTGCTGGCTGAATAAATAGATACCACTTATCGCTGGCAACATGCAAAGCATGCTATACCAAGTTGAGGCTTTAATTAAATTTATATCCCGCCTTTCACTCAGAACCTCAAGGAGGCATACAAAGTACTCTCTCCTCCTTTACTTCCCCACAAAACAACCCAGTGAGTAGGTTGAACTGAGAGTGTGTGTCTGGCTCAAAGTTACCCTGCAAGTTTTCATGGCTGAAGGTAGACTAAAGCCTCCCTGCTCCTAATCTAACACCTGAGTGTGTCAAGAAAAATTCCATGCCAGAGCCTAAGTCTTGGTAGCTGTTGCTGCAAGTGGGATGTCTAGTGGACGGCTCAACCTTCTCTTTCTGGCTGGAGCCTAGCCTTCTGTCCTCGATCTGAGCCACTTCCACAACCAGGAGAGATCATCAGCATGGGCAATCATCCTCTTTACCATTGGGTCACATATTTTAGCCCACACAAATATTTGCTCAGAACCCAAAGGTTTCTGCCACTACCTGACTCCAGTGAGAAATTGGGCTGTCACAGGTCTGCTGTACTTGACGCCTAGTTTCTCCTAAAGTTCACCCAAGGACTTTTTGAAGAAACAAATCAACAGCAGAATGGGGCTCAGTGTGGCTGTTTCTTTTTGAAGAGGTTCATCACAAAGAAGAACAGCTCAGAGTGCAAAGTGCCTCATTCACAAATCTCCCCTCTGGTAGTTAAGAAGATACATGGCTGAGAGTCTTGTAATGTTGTGCAAGGCCATCAGGTAGTGTCCTGACCAACTCGACTAGACACGGAAGAGGTGCAATGAAGTTCTTTATTTGCAAATTGTTAAACACAATAACGAAAACGCAGTCAGGAATAAACTGGTTTCCAAGTCAGTAAGGTGGCCAGCAAGGCGAAGCAGGACTGGACTGGGAAGCTGGAATTCACACAGCAGCAGGACAAGGCAAACCAGGTAGAACCAGAAGGCTGGAATCACAGAGTAGCAAGGCAAAGTGGAACAAGGCTGGACTGAAAGGCTGAGAGAGCAGCAAGGCAAAGCAAGGCGGGACTAAAAGGCTGGAGTCACAGAGTAGCAAGGCAAAACTCTGATGCAAGGTTGAGTTCGGTAGCAAGGCAGGGCTCTGAGACAAGGCTGGACTAGGTAGCAAGACAAGGCTCTGAGGCAAGTGGCAGTGTGGCAGCAGGGCAGGCAGCAGAGGCAGGAGGCTTGGGATTGGTGGACAAGGCAAGGAAGTCGGCTGAAGCGGTGCATTCCGAGAGCAAGGCACAGAGAAGAGAACAGTTGTCTCCAACAACTGGCTCTGGCTTCTGGTGCTCTTTGTATCTTCAGCTTTCCCGCCTTTTTCATGCAGGAGCCAATCACTTCTCTCGCTGCTCAGCCTGCCTTTCCAGCCTCCTTTCTCACACACCAATAGGTGGCTGTGAATCTGCCTCCTGTCTGTCTTCAATCAGTGGCTCTGGATCTTGCTGCTCAAGGCTCTCTCTTGCTTTTTCTGCGATTGTCTGATCCTCCTCAGACTCAGCCTTCCTGACAGGTAGGGACATTCTGAATGCAGGTGTAAGCATAGCTGGTTCTCGATCTAGTATTTATTGATTTAGCATGTCTCTCCTTCACATTCCAATGGAAATAGCCAGAGAACATATGACATTAGAAAAGCAGTGGTGACCTCAGTATCAGCTAAGACTATCCTAGTGCTGGCACCTGCCAGACCAAGACCACTGTAAACAGCTGATGCCTGATGGAATGCCTTTATGAACATTAAGCCACAACTGAGATCTGGCTGCCCAAGCAGCTATCAACCATGCAGTTTATAGCTGGGATTTTCTCATCTGCCATATGAGCTGTATCTAACACCTTGACATGAAACAACATCCAGCTGCACCATGAGGAGTTCTGAGGCCTACAGTAACTGACATTCCTTATTCTCTTCTCACACTCGCTGCCTTCCCTCTGACTAGCCCTCTAACTGGCCCAGATCTCCCACGGCTTGTTCACTGGGGTTTTATAGAGGAGCACATAATTTGGAGAGCGTACTTAACTAGTTATAAATTGGGAGTTGGGAAAGGGAAGAAGCCTAAAGACAAGCCTCCTTTTGTAACAGACAAAGTATTATTTAATATCTGTTCACATACCTATCCCAAGCAGTCCCCCATCACCACCACAGCCAGAGGAAACGTTTTCTTTAAAACTTAAAAGATAAAGCATTAAAAGTAGTAGAAATTGCAGATTACATCAATACTTAAATTTCAGAAAGTAAAACCAATGGCATTTCATGTGCAGAATATGTATTCCTCTACTTTTTCTGAAAATTAATGCTTTCTACATCTCTTGAAGCTAAAATCCTAACACATAATTTTTTTATTTCATTGCAATGTTGGTGGTTACTTGTTTTCATTATTCACTTTTTGTCTTCCTTCATCTCTACTACATATAAAAATGAAGATATACTACATCTCTTAGATTTCAGCAGTTTGTAGCTTCATTTGGAACAGAAATAAAAAGTGCCATAAAATAAGTTCACTCAGTAAATGTATAATTAATGTCTAGCGAAATGTTATGTCTATAAAGAGTACAAAGAAGTAAATATTATATGTATTAAAAATGTTCCTGTAAATTCCCTTTTTACCTTCCCTGGGGAAATTTTTTCTCATTGCTTCAGTTTCCATAACTTCTTCATCTCTGCTGAGGGATGGTAGATATATTAGAGAATTAAAACTTGTTTTTTAGTTTGCAATTTACATTGGAAGAGTATGCTAATGAGCTGTTTGACAGAATTGCAAATAAACTGGATTGAAAATTATGAAAAGATCTGGTGGATATAGAAAGCTGAATGATAGATCTGTTATTATTCCTTTGATTATAGAAAATGGGTGCATTAATTATTGTTATGTAACCAACCTAAATTTTTGACACATATGTGAACTGATTTTGTTGTCATTGTTGTTGACATATATATTTTGAAAGATTATAAAATTACTTTTCTTAAATACCATCCAGTGAATCCCTGCAAAAATCTAACTTCTGATTGATTCGGAGTGCTATAAAAGGAAAAATTTAGAGATGTTTTTCATATTTTTTGCCTGCATTCCACATTCCCCCAAAGGATCAGTTTATGAAAACATTATGGCAAAACACTCTCACAAAAAGAGAACATAATTAAAAATCTTGGCTATCCCTTCACTTCCCAATAGCATCTCTAAATTTTATCTTCAGCAAATTAGGAAAGTAACACATAGAGAATTCTATCTTTTCATGTCTTTTTGTTATTTTTCCCCCCAGGAGTCCTTTTTTCAAGCGTCTTACTAACCTATGCATTAATTTTTATAGACTTTTACACAGAAATGCAGCATGTGATCATATTTTTTTTAAAAATGAGTAATTAAATAAGTTTCAAATACATCAGGATGCTTCTTTGTAAGATTCATTTTAAAGCTACCAGAACAATTAGGAGAATATCTGTTTATGAAAGAAAGAATTAAGAAATTCTTAACTGAAGATTAGGAAGTGCTCCTAAATGTGAATGTATATCCCTGACATCAGAAGTGAGGCTTTGGCAACTCTTCTGCCTAGGTAGAATTAGTCTTTTTTCACATTGTCACAGGTTCTTTTTAAACTATACCCAATTTGATTGACTCAGGCTCAAAAGATCCATCAAAAGTACTGGACCTTAGATAATTGAATTTTTATATCTCCCTATATAGAGAGGAGATGTTTTATTTTGAAAAAAAAATATCCAAGATACAAAAGTGAAACAAACATGTGTGACTTCTTTCTATGTCTATTTCTTTTACTATTGATACTCTACAAAGTTCTGTGGAACCCTAGGGTTCCACAAGAGGTCACTAGGGGTTCCCTCAGAGATTGTAATTTATTTAAAACATTATTTCAAATCCGGGCAACTTCACATTAAAGAGGTGTCATTCTTTATTTTCAGTTTAAGAGCACTGTTAATGCATATATACACACCTACACATGGAACAATTACTTCTCCATTTATTGTGACATTGTTTATTGGTCCATTTGTGAGAATCTCCATCTTCTTCATATTCAGGTGTAGTCCGTATTGCTGACTACAATCTTTGATCTTCATCAGCAAGTACTTCAAGTTTTCTTCATTTCCAGCAAGCAAAGTTGTATCATCTGCATATCGCAGTTTGTTAATGAGTCTTCCACCAATTCTGACACCCTGTTCTTCGTACATTCCTGCTTCTTGAATTATTTGTTCAGCGTACAAATTGAATAGGTAGGGTGAAAATATACAACCTTGCCACACATCTTTTCCAATTTTGAACCACTTGGTATCACCGTTTTCTGTTCTAACGACTGCCTCTTGATCTGTGTACAGGTTCCGCATGAGTACAATTAAGTGCTCTGGAATTCCCACTCTTCGTAATATTAGCCATAACTTGTTATGATCCACACAGTCAAATGCCTTTGCATAATCAATGAAACAGAGGTAAACATCTTTCTGGTATTCTTTACATTCAGTCAAGATCCATCTGACGTCAGCAAAGATATCTCTTGTACCGCGTCCTCTTCTAAATTCAGCCTGGTAGTTCTCTGTCAATGTAAGGCTGCAAACTTCGTTGAATTATTTTCAGCAAAATTTTGCTAGCATGTGAAATTAATGAAATTGTTTGATAATTTCCACATTCTGTTTGAACTCCTTTCTTTGGAATGGGTATGAATACGGATCTTTTCCAGTCAGTTGGCCAGGTCATTGTCTTCCAAACTTCTTGACATAGAACAGTAAGTGCTTCCACTGCTGCACCTGATTGTTGAAATGTCTCAATTGGTAATCCATCAATTCCTGGAGCCTTGTTTTTCGCCAATGCCTTCAGTGGAGCTTGAACTTCTTTCTTCAGTACCGACGGTTCTTGATCATATTCTACTTCCTGAAATCACTAAAAATCGACTAATTCTTTTTTATACAGTGATTCTGTATATTCCTTCCATCTTTCCTCAATAGTACTCGCATTATTTAATGTATTGCCCATAGAATCTTTAAGGCTAGCAACTCCAGGCTTGAATTTTCTCTTCAGCTCTTTCAGCTTGAGAAATGTTGATAGTGTTCTTCCTCTTTAATTTTCTAGCTCTAGGTCTTTGCATATTTCATCATCATATTTTTCCTTATCTTTTCCAGCTGCCCTTTGAAATTTTCTACTTAGCTCTCTTACTTCATTCTATCTTCCATTAGCTTTAGCTACTTGGTGTTTAGAAGCAAGTTCCAGAGTGTCATCTGACATCCATTTGGATCTTCTTTCCTGCCTTTTTAATGATCTTTCACTTTCTTCACATATTATGTTGTTAATGTCTTCCTACAACTCTTCTCATCTTCGGTCATCAGTGTTTAGTGCATCGATTTTTTTGAGGTGATCTCTAAATTCAGGTGCAATGTTTTCTAGATCATACTTTGGTACTCTTGGATTTGCTTTAATTTTCTTCAGCTTCAGCTTGAACTTGCACATGAGCAATTGATGATCTGTCCCGCAGTCAGCTCCTGGCTTTGTCTTAACTAATAGTATTGAGCTTCTCCATCTTCTCCTTCCACAAACGTAATCAGTTTGATTTCTGTGTAATCCATCTGGCGAGGTCCATGTATACAGTCATCAACTGTGTTGTTGGAAAAAAGCACTGCAAATAAATAAATCGTTGGTCTTACAGAATTCTATCACGCGATCTCCAGCTTAGTTTCTGTCACTAAGGCCATATTTTCCAACTACTGATCCTTCTTCGTTTCTAACTTTTGCATTCCAGTCGCCAATAATTAACGAAGTATATTGATTGCACGTTCACTCAATTTCAAATTGCAGCATTCCGTAAAAGTTTTCAATTCCTTCATCTTCAGCATTCGTGGTTGTTGCGTAAATTTGAATAATGATAGTATTAACTGGTCTTCCTTGTAGGCATATAGATATTAGTCTATCGCTGGCGGATCAATGCCAAGGGAAGTAGTAACCAAGAAATAAAATGACATATTGCGCTGGGAAAATCTGCCATCAAAGACCTATCTAAAGTTTTCAGAAGACGTCAGTTTAAAAACAAAGGTGCACCTGACTCACGCCATGATCTTCTCAATTGCCACATATGCCTGTGAAAGTTGGACATGAAAAAAGAAAGATAGAAGAAGCGATGCATTCGAATTGTGGTGTTGGCAAAGATTATTGAAAATACCATGGACTGCCAGAAGAACAAACAAATCAGTTTTAGAAGAAATACAACCAGAATGTTCCCTAGAGGCGAAGATAACTAGACTTAAGACTCTCATACTTTGGGCACATCGTCAGGAAAGACCAATCGCTTGAAAAGGACATCATGTTTGCTGAAGTTGAGGGCCAGGAGAAAAGAGGAAGACCTTCAATGCAATGGATTGATGCAATTTCAGCAACAATGGAGGCAAACGTTGGAACAGTCAGGCATATGGCACAAGACCGAACAGCATTTTCTTCTGTTATACATAGGGTCGCCATGAGTCATAAACAACTCAATGGCAACTAAAACAACACATGGAACGAATATAATAATTTTGTAACTTCTGGCCTATATTGAGCCTGAATGTACAGGGGTTCCCCGAGGCCTGACAAATATTTCAAGAGTTCCTCCAGGGTCAAAGGGTTAAGAAAGGCTGCTCTATACTATTACTATACTCTATTTCTATTACTGGTATATTATTATTATTGTTGTTATACTACTACTATTACTAGTATGCTGTGTTTTACTCTTACAGACCCTGGCCTGTTTTTAAATAATATCTCTGTCTCTGGGATTTCTTCTGTTGTTTTTCTTCTTCATTAATGGCCAGCATGTAAAGCACTTGCACCTTCCCAACCCGGTGCTTGGCTTGGGTTTGCTGTGCCTCTTCTTTTTCCTCCAGACCCTTCAGTCTCTGTGAAGAAAAAACTCCTTTTATTTGGCTGCTTTCTCTGCTTGTTGCTGCCACAGAGCTTCCAAAACACACACATCCCCTCCCCCACCTGTTCAAGGTTGCAGCTTATATAAGAAACTTGTTGAGGATAAGGCTCAAATTCCCAGTAGTAACATATGGCTGCGAGAGCTGGACCATAAGGAAGGCTGAGAGAAGGAAGATAGATGCTTTGGAACTGTGGTGTTGGAGGAAAATTCTGAGAGTGCCTTGGACTGCAAGAAGATCAAACCAGTCCATCCTCCAGGAAATAAAGCCAGACTGCTCACTTGAGGGAATGATACTAAAGGCAAAACTGAAATACTTTGGCCACTTAATGAGAAGACAGGACACCCTGGAGAAGATGCTGATGCTAGGGAGAGTGGAGGGCAAAAGGAAGAGGGGCCAACCAAGGGCAAGGTGGATGGATGATATTCTAGAGGTGACGGACTTGTCCCTGGGGGAGTTGATGACCGACAGGAAGCTCTGGCGTGGGCTGGTCCATGAAGTCACAAAGAGTCGGAAGCGACTGAACGAATAAACAACAAGGAGACCTTCAACAGCCTGCTCTTACACACACACACACACACGTTCTAGCGTGGGGGGGGGAGAATGGTTCCAGAAGGGTGAAACTGAATGCCAAGAGCTCTTTCTCTCATCATACTTGAGAGGAATTCATTATTTGCAACTTCATCATCAACTAAATCTGCAAGGAAAAAATGTAGAGAGCAGAATGATAGAAGGTAAAATAATATATTCTTAATTTTAGCATCATGTAAGTTTCACACAACTTATTCTGTTATTTTTATCCACTATGCTAATCCCTTTATTAACTATCAACAAACAGCAATCATACTATCGGCATGAAGGAAAAGACATTAGCAATATTTGGCTCTTCTTTTCCTTCCTTGTTTCCATCCAGCTGTTCATTACAAGAACTTTACAAGATAAACCTAGAGCCTATTTAGTTTTCTTCACCTCCCATCTCTCTACTCCTTTTCCTTTGGATTGTGTCTTTGTGAACTAGACATACCCTTTATTATTGATCTTTGCATCCCTCCTAGTAGCAGGGTAAAAACAGTTCAAATAATTAGTAATTTAGATATTTTTATTGTTTTCATGCACAATGTATCTAGTCTGCTGGAATATCAGCTAGAATTGGCAAAAAAAATAAGTTTAGAAACAACATGTATGTTATGACAATCCACTACGCAGATAACTTATATTAGGAGTTTTGCAGTGCAACAAGACATATGTCACTGTTGACATATTTTACAAAATATGGAGTAATTTCCCTAAATGCTTTTATTCCAGGAAGAACATTGGCTAGTTTAATACATTATTATATTTTCACTTGCTGGTTAAAATATTAAGTGTTTTTTTTAAAAAAAAGCACAATTGTTGGCTAATTTGTGGCCACATCTATCCAATTGTCTTGGCAACCATATGGAAATGCTTTGCATTGCTTTCCTCTGAGATGTGAATATTCTAGGAAGCCCTGGGATTCCCCAGTAGTCTCCCATCCAAGAACTAAGCAGATCTGACCTTGCTTAGTTTCTCAGCCTGACAAGATCTGGCAGTCTATTTGGTCCAGGGTAACAATAATTACGCCTGCATAAAATAAGCAATTCTTGTACATTGTCAAACTTTTAACCCAATAAGGTTATTAGATAAAAGGACACTTTTCATTTTCTAAAAACGCCTCTTTCCTTCAAAAGGGATAACAATTATCCATTGGGAAGGATAAAAAGGATAAATGATCTGATTTTTTTCAAATGCAGTCTTTCTTAATTAACCACTACTGGGAGGGGGGAAATGAATACCTCTGAATGATGGAGTATCATAATGATTCCTCCTTCCAGCTTTGTTAATCCATGAATCTATAATGTCTGCTGTATACAATTTTTCTTGATTCCAGGAAGCAATATATGCCATTTACTCTCTGTAATTGATGGGAACAGTACTACAGATGTTAAAATTATCCTCAGGTAATTACTTTGTGTTTTGGGGATAGTTTTTTGCCAACCATCTGGTACATTTTAAATTAGACAAAGCATAATATATCAAACAGTGTGTAGACAGACAGTTTTGTGCTGCCATCATTTTGTGCTAAGATATAATAGTGTTAGAAACTTATAGAAATGAACAACGGAATGTAGGCTTGGGAAAAACACAAAGGCATAAGATTCTAAACATGTTTAACACAAAAATAAGTTTAAAACATACAAGAGGAACTGGTTTTTACCAACTGGGAAGGGTGCCATATTCTGTCCTACTGTGTATTTTCATTTCTATCACCTTCCCTCTTCTTTACTTTTATTTATTTATTTTGGGCTTCCTAGTCAGTGTTGACTCCTGCCAACTGCCTGAACTAGTCCCTACAGTTTCCTTGGAAAGATTTTCAGAGGTGGTTTGCCGTTGTCTCCTTCCTATGGCTGAGAGTGTGTGACTGGTCCAAAATCACCCAGCTGGTTTTGTGCCTAAAGTGGGGCTAGAACTCATGGTTTCCCAGTTTCAAGCCTCGTGCCTTGACCACTACACCAAACTGGCTCTCTTGCCTTTTTTTAGGCAGCCAGAAATAGCCTTGGGATGGAAAATAAAGGGGAAAAAAGCTTATGCAAGTAAAACACTACTCTTAGAAAAGCAAACCTATTAAGAACTTATTATGCCTATCCAACAATACACGGTCACAGTGAGTAGGATGAAATATGTTTCTGAACTATTAGTATGTTTATTTTTTATTTTATTTTTATTAAATTTCTTTGCCACCCATCTTGCGCATGACGACTCTGGGTGGCTTACAAATAATAAAAATAGCAATCACAAAAACAGTTCAATATAAATACCTAAAAATACAAATACAAACTATACAATATAAAATATAATATTCAAGGTCTTAACCTTGGCACCCTCACAGGGCCAACCACCCCCATGAATAGCTGTCCCCCCTCCCATCCCAGGCCAGGTGGCATAGCCATGTTTTTACTTCCTTCCGGAAGGCCAGGAGAGTGGGGGTCTGTCTTACCCCCAGGGGTAGCTTGTTCCAAAGGGCGGGTGCTATGGCAGAGAAGGCCGTCTTCCTGGGCCTTGCCAATTGGCAATCCGTAACATGGCCTCTCTGCCTGACCGGATGGGACGGGTCGATGTAACGGGGGTGAGGCAGTCCCTCAGGTAACCTAGACCCGTGCCATATACGGCTTTAAAGGTAATAACAACACCTTGAATTGGACCTGGAAGCAAACCAGCACCCAATGCAGCTCATGCAGCAATGGTGTTATATGTGCCCTTCTAGGGGCACCTAAAACTGCTCGTGTGGCTGCATTTTGCACCAGCTTTAGCTTCCGGATACTCTTCAAGGGTAGCCCCATGCAGAGCGCATTGCAGTAGTCTATGTGGGAGAGGATATAATGCAGGGATCCCTCCCTCAAAATAGAAAAAAAAGGGATGGTTTTATGCTAGGTCTAGAAGAGCACATATATAAAACGCTGGTTCACTGTATATACAGTATTGCCCTTTCTGGACTGAACTAACTTAAATTAAATATGTATACCATTCATTAATACAATTATTTTTATATTAGTTCTTAGAAAAGCTGTATTTGGCATAAATCACACTTTACATATCCCAGTGAGTTTCTAAAATATTCATAGCTCCTCCCCTTTACAATAAACTTTATGAAGCAAGCTAAAAAAAATTCTAGAAAGTGGTTTTTTTTCTTCCAAGTTTTTTAGATTTTACATATATGATATATTAGCATATCTTTTATAGTTTCACATATAATTCCATTTTGTGAGATCACAATACTTTTTAACTGCAAAATTCATACTGACTTAATTTCCCTGCCTTAACAGAGATAGGCATTTAACCTGTTTACATGGAAGTGGAAAGAATAGTTACCTCCTATACAGTTATCACAGAGAAAGTACTTACAAAATTCAGAGGGGTATTTGTCATAACTTTTTTAGTCATCCAGTAACAATCTTATAACAGATGGAAGTACTTCAAGCTAAGGCAATCAACATGTATTACTTTTCACATCTGTAAATGTTGAACAATTCTGGAAAAGCCAATATTGACAACGTATTCAAAAGCAGAAGCTAAGCTGACATCCCCTTCTTTCTCAGGAATTGATAGCTCTCACCTTCCCAACACAGGATAAAGTATATTCTATAGGAAGAGGAAAGAAAATAACCATATATTTCTAAAAGGTCCATGATATTCAATAACAATGCATTTTAAGATGGATTGGGGCAAATATATTTAGCCAGACGCCATATTGGTCTCAATCACACAAAACAACCAAAGAGTCATCTTTTTTTTTATCATATATCAAAAAATCTACGATGTAAAACATCGATGCCTAGACTTGTTTTAGTTTCAGTTTCCCTTCTGTGTAGGCTTGCAGAGAATATGCAGCTGAGAGAAATCTCTCCTCTCAGCAAACAGCCTTTAAATATGTTTGTTTTCTGTAAATAAAATTATTTTTATAGAAATGCCTGGTGTGTGACTTTTCTGATCTCTCCTGGGCCAAATGCTTTCTAGCACTCTGCCAACAACCTTTTCCCAGAGGGTAACAAGGAGAACAGGCCACAATCAGGGTGAGAGGGGTCACTGACAATATTTTGGGCTCTAGACAGACATCATATATATGCTATATCCTGAATAGGAGGAAGTGAAATCCCAATTATCCTCTCTGCTACCCTCACCACCCTCTGCACAGACTTCTTATCCAAGGCACTACAACCTCCAAACCAAATAGAAATACAGTTGGTCAATATACTCTCTATAGTGCCTCTATAGAAAGTAAGGAGGCTGGGAGGAGGAAGATGTGCTTTCCTCATCCAGCACAAAAAACGCAAACGCCGCTGTGCCCATTTTACCAAGGATGCAGTATTAAGAGACCAAGTCAAACTATTCGTTATCTGCACCCCCAGGAACCTAATGCTACTGACTGACGCCACAGGTACAGTATGTCATTAATAAAGAGTGGTCTATGGCTGAGCCGGTTCTTTCTAAAATCGATGATAAACTCCTTAGTGTTTTCAACATTTAGAACCAATCTATTTATATTACACCAATCCACCAAACCCTTCACCTCCTCCCTATAAGCCCAAACATTGTCATGACTCTTGATAAAATAATAAATCATAATATATATTAATTTTCTTTATTTAAAATCTCACAGAAATTGGATTTTTGAGGGGAAAACAATATACTCAGTCATGAGAGTTTTTGTTTCTAATTATTGATGTATTTCAAGGAAGCTCTTTGAATCATTTATACACTGGCCTGACAAACTAGCATTTCAACATTAGGTTTTCCTGAGATGAAAACATACAGCACATACAAGAATTTGCATGGTCCCAAAACTTAGTAAGAAGAAAGAAACTCATCTAAAGTCAAGTAACAAGATGCTTTCACATAAAGACTGCAATCTTACCGTGAAATAGAATAATAAAAGATAAACCAAGTGCACTTAAAAATACTTCTGGATAGGAAACCAACAAGGAAATACTAATAGGTAACTAGAATGTAAAAAGTTGTACAACGAAGGAAGCTAGATATAGGAGGTTTAGATGCAATAATATAGGAGATTGGTTAACATAATTTTTTGAAGAGAATTTTAACCAGGCAAAGATGGAGGATGAAAGGTTTGAGTGAAAATAACAATGCACGATGACTGAACTTTCAAACAAAACACTAGTAAAGAAATCTCATTAAAAAGTATCAACAAATAGATGAACACAAGGAAAATGAGAGTTCTTTTTAGGAAACGACAGGAAAACAGCAAGGTAGAAAATGAGAAAACATGGGGAAAAATTAATACAGACAAATGAGATTAATGGAAGGTAGAATTATATTAATCATGATACTTTTTACAAATGGGACTGCAGAATGACAAACATTTGTAGAGAGCATATACTCAGGAAGTAAATCCATTAGAAAATGAGGTTTGACAGGCAAGAGTTGTCAAATAGGGTTAACCACTAGACCAGTTTGGTCTAGTGGTTAAGGCAACAGGCTAGAAACTGGAGACAGAATTCTAGTCCTGCCTTAGGCATGAAAGCTGGCTGGGTGACCTGGGCCAGTCACTCTCTCTCAGCCCAACCCACCTCACAGGGTTGCTGTTGTGGGGAAAATAGGAGAAGGAAGGAGTATTAGATATGTTCCCTGCCTTGAGTTATTTATAAAAATAATAAAGATGGGATAAAAAAATCTAAAAAAAAAAAAGCAAGCACCAGGCACAGATAAAACACTACTGAACTGTTTAAAGCTGTAGGAGAAGAGGCAGTTAAGATGTTCACTTAACTGCCTATATTCATCCTAGCAAGTGGAAAAAGATCTCTGTATTACTTATACCAAAATAGAGGTAAGGGAATATGCAAATAACTGAACTACTGCTCTATCCTCACAAAAGCTAAGATTATATAACTATACATTTTAAGAGATATTCAAAAGAAATAGGTAGGTTTTAAAAAGGCAGAGGTACATAAGATTAGATAGCTAACTTAAGACAAATACTAGAGAGAGCAAGAGAGGCTTACATCTGCTTTATTGGTCACATCAAGGTCTCTGACTATACAGAACGGGGGTCTCATACCTAAATCATGACAGGAACCTTATGAGCTGTAGTTCTTAGCTTGAAGGCTTCATACATTGTCACAAAAGTTTCTAGTGAGTCAAAAATGAAAAAAAAAATCACAATGATTAAATTAGTATTTATTAAATAAAAACTTTACTGCAAATCGAACTGGGGAACATGTTTTACTTTGCAATGTTGGGGGAAATGGAAAAAGGAAAAGACAATGGATGGCTATCTGGCTGCATAAGATCAAAAATATTTCTGAAAATGTTCTTGGAAGAGCAACAAACTCTAGTAGTCGACTTATGGCCACAATTCGGACCAGAACTTCCATCACTAAGTGGGGAAGTTGTTAAGTGAGTTGTGCCCGATTTTTACTTTTGCCACTGTCATTAAACAAACCACTGCTGTCATTAAGTGAATCACCTGGTTGTTAAGCAAATCCAGCTTTCCCCATTGACTTCGCTTGTCAGAAGCCAGCTGGGAAGGTTGCAAATGGAGATCAGGAGGATGCAACCATCATAAATACATGCCAGCTGCCAAGCACCTCGATTTTGATCACATGACTGCAGGGACACTGCAATGGTCTAAGTGCGAGGACCGGCCACAAGTCACTTTTTTCAGTGCCATTGTAACTTCAAACGGTCGCTAAACAGATGGTCGTAAGTCAAGGACTTTCTGTATTAATAAAATCAATCAAAATGGCAAGTATTTGCTTATAGAAAAGTTAACCCAAAAGTTGAACCTAACTTGACGGTACTTTATAATCAAGACTGACTTCCAGATTAAAAGAAAAATAAAATTCAGTTGTAACATAATGTTAATTTAAAAAGTTAAAATCAATAAAATAATTTATTTCCTTTTTCACCATATTTACAATATAAACATTGTGTCATTCTTTAGAAACCATGCTAGTACATACAGTTCTTTATGGAATCTGAAGATTATACAGCTCTGAAAAATCTATTTTCATTGGATAAACATTGTGCAATGTGTTTCATGAAATCTATCATAATTGGAGTAAACTATTTTCAGAATTGAAGAACTAAATTACAGTAATTATTCTTTAGTATCATGGAAAGCCAAAAAATATATTATGTTTGAAGAGATGCAGAATCTAATTAAAACTTTAATATATAAAAAGAATGTTTATACCTATTGCTGAGCTTCATAAATCTAGTAACATTATCTTAAAACATCTTAAAACAGTTTTAATTATTCCTTTAATATTAATTTTATTTTCAATCAGTTAAAACAACAAATCAAGCCACCACTATAGGATAGACGGATGGATGGATGGATGGATGGTTATAAAAGGAGTTGCTTGGATGTCAACAAGAAAAACATATGCATCAACTGAACTATTATATAATGTAACATTTTGACAAAATTCACTTTAATGATCATTATGTCTATGTGGGAAAATAATATTGAAAGTAGCAAGGAACAGAACTTATTCAAATGATATTTTAATATGCCCAAGATCAAACAATGATTGCAAAAACAGCATTAAACCATGGTTTTGCAAGTACAAAACCAACCTTAGGAGAATATGATTTCTCTTCATCAATGCACGATCAGTCACTCTTTTTAATTCTTCTCTGAAATGACTTTTTCATCCACTCCTTACACACAATTTTATGTAAGATATTTGCATTGCAGCAAATCTCTTTTATCATATGAATCACTTTGCCTTGATTTCAGATTCTGGTTCATGAATTTCTAAAGATCATAACTGCTTTTGTGTACAAGTTTGACACAAAACATGATTAATCCTAGGATGATAAAAAGAGGGAATGTGTATGCATTCATAAAACCGATGCCTGGTTGGGAAATCATGATTAGTCAAGAGTTAATATTACATCTGCCCTGAAATAGTGTGCTTTTTCTTTTAGTATTTTATCCAGAAATATGACATATGCTGCAGGATTAGCTTTCAACAAATGTCATCAATAATCCAGGGTCAAGACAGCAAGAATGCTTGGAGAGAAGACTGCACTACAGCAGCTAAATTGTTGTATGAGATAGGATGTTCTCCAACTCTTCTGTATCTGAGAATATTATGTATCTGATTACCTACACCATTTTAAATTTCTCTCTGATGCTGTTGAAATCATTTCTCTTTTCTCATGCAATGCTGGTTTACTCAGGCAGTCCTACATATACAGTACATCTGTTTTTAGGAACAGCAAAGCTCTTTGCAAGTATTAGCTGGATGGGAGAAAGTAAAAAGTCATTTTAAATTCGTTTTCTTGCTTTGCTCACTTAGCGCTTCTTCCTTCTTTCAGCCTCTATTTTCTGCCTCCTCTTACCCATTTCCCCCATCCACACCCGCCCACCCACAAGTTCTCTATTACAAACTAGGAGTTGCTACAATGAACACAAATCCTCAGTGGATTTCTTTGAGATTTCTTCAGGAAATAAATATTGTGATCTTCTAAACCTTTTAATCCAGGTCTTGAATGCCAATACATTTAATGTGCAGGGCTTGCACATTTCAGGAAACCAGCAGGCTTACAGTAAGCAACTTCCACCATAATTTTGAAATCTTTGCCTCATTGGCCATAATAAAAGACAAGTAAAGTAGAAATTATGTTTTAATTAATTTAATTACCAAGCCTACTGGGGATTAATCCTTCCAGGTCAGCTGCAATCTTTTACTTAAGCAACAGTTTGCCTGGAAAGATATTCAAAGTCTTCTCTTTGTGTTTCAGCCTGTATGTCATTGGACTTTTATGGCTTTTTATTCCAGCTCCTGTACACTTTATTTGTATTTTAAAATGAGAGCTAAGGCAAGATATAGTAGCAGTTTTCTCTTTATTTTAAATGAAGTGAAGAATAAATATGTTAAATGAAGTAGAAATAAAAACAGCACAAGCAATAAGTTAGATACAGCAGGTTCAGTTTACTACCACGGTTGTATGCATTATATTATGGCACAATCAAGCTTTTTAATGGTATAGGATCCTTGTAAATCCTCCTCTGGTAAGACAGTAGAGTCTTGTTTAGCATTTTCTGCTTACACACACACATTACACACCCCAACACATACCAATAAGAAGAATGGGACATGTGCACCTCAATTATCCAACATACCACTTTTGCCTCAATGCCAGAAATCAATCAATCAATCAATCAATCAAATAAATAAAACAGTTTGTACTGAATAGAATCAGGAGATCTGCAGAAACAGAGTCTTCAGAGACCTTTGATTTTCCATAATTACCAACTGCACACAATTACCATATATGTACCCACATGTACATATAAGTACCCCATATGGCATAGGGCCTAGTTATGGTTACTGTTTGCCATAATATCTGCCCTGCTGATAAAATCTGGCAGGGTTGACATGCTCTTTACTGGTGTTTCGAAGAGCCCTGAAGACCTGGCTGTTTGCCCAGGACTTTAGCGAGCATGACTGAAGCCCCCTTTTCTTCTTTTTCTTTATTCTGATCCAGGTTTGTTATCTCTTCCTTTCCATACAGATGCTGTGAACATTCTGCCTCCATCTTCTTCATGTGGACACTCTGATTGCTTCAATGGATTAAGCCCATGAAGTCGGAAGAGTCATTACTTGTTTGCTTATTCGTTTGATTTCTATCCCACTTTTTATTCTGTGGAAATCAAAGTGGTATACATAAAGCTTCCTCTTCTGATTTTCCCCACAATTAAAATGTATGGCCAAAATATGTCAAATACAGTCTCATATAGGCCAAGATCTAATAATGTAATAACATGAAAGGTTTCATAAGGTGGCCTGTGTTTCTGCTAACCATCACTCAAGAACATCTGTTCTTTGAAATACTTTACTCCTTAACTTTTGGGGGCATGGTTATTCAAACATTAACTTTTATGTATAACAGACCAGTAATGCAAAGTCCATTTTTAAAAAAAAGTAGATTCATACTGCAATAATGCTGATAACAAAAGTCAAATGTAATTACTTCCACTTTTCTCCTTCCAACCAACAATCTGACGTTCACAAAAAGGTACTGTTTCTCTCTCTGCCAAAGTATTTTGCTCTGAGCCTTGTGTTTTGTGGTCTTTTACTCACAATAGCTGCATAACATTCTTAAGCCAGACTGATTTGTGCTTTTATCATTGGATATAATCTGAAATGCACTTTTATAAGAACGAGATTTACTACAACATGGTATACATTTATTTAGGCAGTACTTATCCAAGCCATAAATAAATCCACCATGCTTTTCAAAGTATTAATTCAAAGCTTTCCATATTATCATTGGAACCTTTTCATTTTAGCTTTTAGACATTTCTTAAAAGTGTCTTAACACCTACACACTTCCTCACAATGTTGCTCAGAAGAGCACATATATGTGTTTATTTCGAAACAAATTTTTGTGGAGACTGAATCCTGCAGATTTTTAGGAAGTGTTAGGACATTAGGATATTAGGACATTAGGATATTAAAACTGTATAAGAGTATTATAGCTGGCTTTGTCTGACTGTAAGAATAAAAACAACTCACTTATATTATGCAAAATTAAACTATACATGAGATTGAAACAAATCATTATAGTCCAGTATCTATTCCACAATGACTTTGGAGGATATGAATCACTTATATTATCACAAAAATGTGATTGCTTGAATATCTACCAAGATTCTTGAAGTAAAGAACTCAGATTAATTAGTAGTATTGTCATGCTCTTTCTTCAGTTTGAGTAAACCTCTCACTTTATTATAACATTCAGCAACACTTTCTGCACAATGCCACCTTTAAGACAAAGCAGCAGACATACCTATGATAAATACTTAAAATAATACATAATATAGAGTAGAAAGGTTTTTCAATTATACACATTCATTTTTCCCAGAATAAAAGAAAGGAGGTAAAGTTATGGTTAATGTAGATTTTAGGAATCATTCTATTACAGGTGTCATATTGAGAATATGGAACTGATATAAAGCCAAACTGTGTCCAAAAATCCCTTTATGGGTTTCAGTACAAGAAGCATTTTATAGGAAAGAAACAGTAGGTAATTAAAAATGGTTAACTTATCCAGAGTTGTTAGAACAGGAACAGAAATCAAAAGAGCAACTGGCTGCAGAGGGATTTAGTTTTCAATGGTTTTCATATGAGAAACATCTGAGGTAGGTAATAGAATTGAGCAGCAGAAGACAGAATCTGAACATGTAATTCCTAACATGTATAAACTTTTATTGAAATTTGAAATGGAAGAACAAGTGAAAGACTGTATGTGTAATGGTTGCCTATTTTAAAACACCATCAGACTCATGATTCAAAGATATCTGATTTATTAAAGAATAGTATGCAGGATCACAGAGAAAGCTGAGAATGATGAAAGCGCGCCAAATTCAAACCAAAAACCCTCGGTGCAAATGAAATCCCTCCCCCGTAGAATTTTCTCAAGTCCACAATCCCAGGTGCTCCTAACGGTTTCTGATGGTCTGCGGGAAAAGTCCTTGAGCAGAGAAGATAACCCAAACACATTCCATTGTACTGATTCCACATACAGAGCTTGGTACAAGGTCTCACAGCAGGTCCCTCCCAAACAGAAACATGCGTCAGTGCCATGGCATGTGAAACGTTACGATGTATAAACTACATTGAATCAGTGAACATGACAGTATGATAAAATTGGCTAAGAACTTTGGATACAATATATTGATGGAACAGTGGGAAAATATGTGATTAAAAGGATTGAAACTTACATTATAACTAAAAGAGAATTTTGATAAATGATATACCATTGGTATATGACGCCAGAGAAACTGTATAGAGAACGTATAAAGGTACTTCAAATTTATGCTGGAAATGTGGACAACATGAAGGGTCATTTTTAATCATGTCTGGTGGAGTTGTAAAACAGCCAGAAATTTCTGGGTTCTAATACATATAATGATATAAGGAATTTTAAAGATCAGCATTCAATTGAAACCAGAACTTTTCTTGCTCGGATTAATGGATAGTCAATTAGAAAAGAACCATGAAGATTATTACTGTGACACTACTATATGTGCAAACATGAAAAGACTCTGACATAACCACAACAGAGGAATGGATGGTGAAGATGAGAGAACTAGCAGAGATGGCAAAATTACTTGTTTGATTAGAGAAATATCAACAACTACATTTATCAGTGAATGGAAACCCCTTATGGACTTTTTGCTGAAAAAACAGAAAAAAGAACTTGTGATTAATGGGTTTAAGATTAGAAAGGGCAGCCTATCGAAAGAAGGAAATTAGGATGTAGCCTTAGAGAGGGAGGGTAAACCATAAATGCATTTATAACCACTGTCAAAAAGATTGGAAGCCGCTTCTCTCTCTCCCCCCCCCTTTCTTTTTCTCTTTTCTTTCTTTCTTTCTTACTATTCTTACTTTGTTTGTTTCTTTTCTAATATTTGTTCCAGGCAGACTATAAGACACTGCTGGTTTACTACAAATAAGTGTGTTTTATGCCATAAAGTCTTGTAAAAAAGGGAATCAGTTACATGTTTCAAATTAATATTACAGATTACATGAAGCTTCTAGAGAAAATTTCATTATCTTCATATGTAGTCTGACGTATGGATAAAAGACTGAAGTTACACACTCACTTTCATAATTTGTGGAGAGAGTAAGAACATTAGCCTTGTACAACACAGAAAAACAAATCAAGAACACAAGTTCCTGGCTAGACTTTTACCTAGTCCTACTGGAACTGCAATACTGCAATTGCTCCTCTGCTTCAATTTCCCTTTTTTTGGAAATTTCCAATTAACCACAGACTATGGGAAACTGATGATAGTCACATGCTTTTCCCAGCCTGAGTTCACATCTGTGGGAAATGTGACCCACCCCTAGTCTTAAAAGGACCAGACAATTTATTTTACCAGCAGAAGGAGGTGCTTGGGTAATCTGACTATACATGACCTTGTCTCACTTGAGGAAATGTAAATTGAAAATGTCTTCAGTCTTCATGCAGGAATTTGTATCTTGTCTGAGTGCTGCCAGCTGGCAGAGGAACTACATCATAATAGCCACAAATACTAATCCTTCAGCTTTTCTCCAAATAACATGCTTAATGCCAACGTATAGAGGAGCAGTTTACCAGGGCTACAGTTTTAACTCTACTTACCTAAATGCAAAAGGAAGGAAGGAAGAAAGGAAGGACTAGCATGTAAGTTTAATTAATGAAAAGGTCTTCATCTTAAAAAAAAATTAAGACTAATGTGATAAGTTATTAACACAAATATTTTGGGGAATACTAATTTGGTATCCAGGTAAAAGACTAGGAACAGGGAATGTCAAGAATGGCAGCTGGCTTTTGAGGGATTCGTTAAAGCCATAATCTAAAAAGGAAAGTTGGGTCAAGGATAAAAGCTAAATTTGATTTCATTTACATTTAAAATTAATTAAAATTAAATTGAGAAATAATTATGTCTAATAATGTATTTTATTAAAAATTACAATTTGGTCCTAATTTCCAGAAATACTAGGACCTCAGATTGTGCAACAATGCCTTAAATGAGGTTTGATGAGGTTAGCAAAAGAAAACCATCTACAGTTTTCCCCCTGCATTTTCATTTTTCACCATAACTAAAAGAACAAAAAATCCCTCAATTTTAATTTAATGAGGGGTAGCTGGAGACTTCATTTCAGGTCTCAGTTTATAATCATTTGCTAAACATGATTAAGAATTATGTTTCTATACCTGAAAAAACAAAGTGTGTAATTCCTATTTCTAAAATGTTTGCACCATGCAAGCAAACTGCTACAGAAAGTTCATACAATTACAGATCCCACTTTGTTTTGATAATTTCTAGTCTGTACATGCATAAGACTATTTTTAAAGCAGTTGCCATCTTTTTTCAACTTTTTATGGAAGCCTGAGAAAACACATGGTTGCTTTCATGATGTAATGTATTCCTTTCCTACACATTCTGAAGTATTTCCTCTGAATCATTTTTAAATCACATACTGTCATGAGTACTGATGGTGAGCAGGAGGGGTCCCTATCCAGGGGGGAAAACGCATGTGTAGTTTAGAGACTTTGAGCTGTCATTCAAAGAAACCCAGAACAGATCCGCCTTGAGTTTTGGGGTTTATCTGTCTGGGTTTTCCCACGCTTCTTCAGTTTGGTAGGATTTTCTGTCTACAATAGCAGTAATAAAACACTAGTGACTTCTTCCCCATCTCGGCGTGGTCCTTGCTTAGTCAGGACACATACAAACCTAGTAATGTTAATATATTTCTTTTCAGTCTTTATTCTGCAATGTATTTCACTAATAGCCACAAATGTGTCTTTTTGGCAACTTTAAGATCTGCTGTCTACTTTAAAAACACCTGACAGCAAAATAGCTGGGCTCCCAGACTGTTATGCTGTATTTAAGACATCTAGCATCTATCTTGCTATTCTACATACAGTACTATAAGAAAGGTGAGTAAATCCTACACCAATTTTCATTTGGCATCACAGTGGAATCCCTTCCCCACACCTACACTAATTAATAACTTTGCTTATTTACAGACAACTTCAATGTAATTCTTAATACTAGGAAGTTGTTCTCAAAAGGTTATTACAGTTATACTTGAGAATACATGCAGACATTTGTGCTGTGACTTAAAAAGTTATCTGCAATGTACCTTGCTGAATTAATTCTGTTGGCTGCTTATATCGTAATTGTCGTCTGGTTATGTATCTGGACTGTTACTGCAGAGGTAGAAAATAAGTGGTTTGATCACTTTCTACCTCTGAAATCATTATCATTACATAATAATAGAGCTAACTCCAGCTCCAGTTTGCATTTTTTTAAAAAATCCAATCATTGTAAGAGTAAAAAATAAGTGTTATATGGATGTGCTGGAGTAGCTGCAGGTATTTTTTAAAATGTGAACAAAGGAAAGAGATTTCATGTATTTCTCTACCAAAATGGATTTTTAAGATGCTTGCAGTCTAAACCAATGCTTCTTAAATTTTTCAAGTCCACAGAACACCAAATAATAACTTTTAATGAGGAAACATTATGATTATTTCATTTAAAAAATGAAAAATCAAAAGGAATGTTGAAATAAAACATATTTCAACAATGCTCTTCATTTTCCTTTATATTTAATATACTGATTATAATGCATATAATAGTATATATAAGAAATGTTTACACTGAAGTTTCAAAAAGGGTAATATTCTATTCTGAAATTTGATATTTGTCACAGGAGTACTAAAAATTTACTTTCATGAAATTAGCTTTCATTTAAAAGCTAATGTGCTCTGTGAACTTTCATCTAAAACCTTTTTTTTCAATTGCTTGAATGTAACATTTGAAGAGAGATCTGCAAACGTTTCCTCTTCATCCATAAAAAGGTATTTGACTGTATAAGTAAATGGATCAAAAACCAAGAAAAAAAATTTCTTGGGTCTTAGGATACCTTCAAGAAGAACATTATTGTTGTCCAGAATAGTTTATCTAAATGGAGTTATATATAAGGAAATATTCCTTTTCTGCTAAAATTGTAGGTGCTGAAGGCTTTTCCTTGCAAATTGGCTATGTTCTGTTTAATGTTCACTGACCCACAAACTCATTTTTCTAAGCCCCAATCGTGCACACAAAAGGTAGTAAGATGTGAAGCTCTCTCAGAGTCCTACCATGGAAGTGATACCTCAGCAAAATACATACTGGATTTGTGCCTACCCTATGGAACCGCCTCCCCACTAAAATACAGAAAGCCCCTAAACCGTCTGCCTTCCTGGAAAGCCTTTATGATCTGGCTCTTCCCTCAGGCAATGGGCCAGGATGAGAAGTGAGCCCAGCATTTGTGTTCTAGAAATGGGAGCGTATGGCGCTTGATGGAGGGTAAACATTTTTAACTTTGTATACTCTATTATTTGTATACCTGTTTGTTAACCCCCTAGGATTATTTTATATCATATGGGCTCCATATAGATTTTTAAATAAATACATATGTTCGTATCAGCAACATGGCACACGACAACACTGCCTTTCACAGTGTGCTCAATAATCTGAAGTTTCCAGACTTCATACTCAATAACAGTTTAGAATTTATTTAGGATTTAGGGTTTAGAATGTATAAATGTAGGGGTAAATAAATAATGTGAAGTCATAGTAAGTAAACCATATTCAGGGCAATGCCTCAGCAGATGGCAACACCAAGGTGACCTTGCCTCATTGCAAAAAGTTAGACTTGTTAATACCTCGATGGTAAACCAAAGGAAATCCCAAAGCTGTGGACAAGACAGGGAAATCAAAAATATATCCTAAAAGGAAACAAGTCAAGCTCAACTAGAGGACATTTGACTGTACTGAGAGCAACAAGTGTAGTCTAAGTTTGCTTCTGTAGCAATGTTAAAAAATCAGAAACAAGCAGGAAACAGACTGATCGAGAAAAATAAATAAATTATAGACAAAGCTAACGTTTTTATTTAAAATGAACTATTATATGCATGTATAACAAAGCAGCCTAAAGTGAAGGTTAAACTGTGGGACTACCAACAGATAAAATAAAATTTTAAATAAAGGTTAAATATCAGATTCAATTCAATTAAGAAAAATTAGCATAAACTTAAGCAATACTATGTTGAAATGAGGAGACAAACAAGTCAGTAATATAAGTAGATTTCAGTATTCTACAGCATATAAAGGCTAGAATTTTTCTTTAGAAAAGGTGATAGGTCCAATTTAAAAGACATCCTGGCCAAGCCTCATTGAATCTTTCCTCTGTTCTCAATCAATTTCTTATTCTCTTTTATAGCCAATATATGACTTGACTTTGCATAAAATCCTTTCCATATCCTGGTACTTTTGCAAGATGGGACTTCAAATAAGTTCTGCCTCAACTCCTAACCACATTGGTCCTGTCCAGGGTTTCAGTCAACCCCAGACATCTCCAGGTAACTTTTAGGGGGCCATAGCACTTTCCCCCACAGTTCAAGTTTACATTTTCATCTAACCTTCAGCATTTCTTAACTGCTGCATATGCTCACTCTTGTAAGTCTGGGAATTGTTTGTTTTGAAATTTGGGGGATTTTTTTTCCTACTTCCATAAACAATGTGACTGATCTCTAAGAACACTGATACCTCATCTATTTCTCAGTGGTCCCACTATTATTAGAAATCACATCTGAGTTTGTTATCAGAGAGCTAAAGTGACGTAGCCAACAGTGGCTTACATACAATTCCTAGGTGGTTGCCTACCGCAAATGCAGAAGACTGCACCTTTACCGCTTTGCCAATAAAATTGCTTCTTACTTGTTTTCTGCCTATTATCCTGCAGTATGGAACACATGTTAGGAAAAGGTACCTGACAAGCTGAAGTTTCAGTTTAGACCCAACTCAAATAAACACAGTTATGTCATAGATTCAGCCACTTTCTCCATGATCAAGCAAAGACAGTCTTAACCCCCATTCTTCTTACAGAAACATCAAAGCAGCTCTGACAAATTAAAGTTCATAATGTTTAAAAAATAATTCTTCCAAGGCTTCTGCTGGGATTAAAGGGCAGCTTGCCTCTGTCTCAGCTCCCAGAGAAGTGAAGCAACAGAGAGTTAGAGATGCTGGCCTTCAGCCCTTGCTCAATGAAAAAGAATTGCTGATTAAAAAATTAGTTGTAAACTAAGTACCCAGTTTTTGACATTTCACTCTTTCAACCTTTTCAACAGCCTTCACATACACACAAACCTCTTTCACTTTTTTTTCCTCTCTGCAGTTGTAATATTTTGCAGCTTTAAAATCTTTTCCCACTGTTTCAATTATCTATAATACTGTAAAGATGCACACACATACACATGCACACACATACTGAAAAAAGCCTGAAAGTGAATGAACAAGTATGATTAGCTGACAAGCAAGATGCTGAGATACAACACAGTACCCCCTCCTTAGACCAAACAGAACAGTGGTTCTCAAGGTGCAATTTGGGGACCCCTGGAATTTGAAAGGACATATAAGACCAAGTCTGTTAAAAATTTGGAATATTTTAATAGCAAGAATAAGCCTAGCAACTTCACCGCTAGCTTCACTATCAAATGCTTTTTACTTTAAGTATAATTATATAAAAAAATAGTTTTACATATGCCAATGAAGGATGGAATTTACCATGGTTAATGGATTTGCAAATAACTGAAAAATAAAAAGTGATCTCAAAAGAGGAGGAAGAACTTTGAGAAAGATGACAGAATTTTAAATGTTTATACAAAACAGAGATAATTTATTAGGATGTATTTACAAATCACTGCTGAAATATGACAGAGAAAGAACAAATTAAAACCATATGATAAATGGATGCAAGTGGATGCAAAATTTGAGAGAAGTAATTACAGCAGATCAGTGGTAAGGACAATGAAAAATAAATAAAATTTACTCTATGCTACAGTCTAAGGGAAGTGTTGTAATCTGTGTTTTACAGATGGTAAATAACTCTATGACTGGCAACATAGATAAAATATATATGGTGGAACAAATGGTGGAAATGCCATAACAAAGAAGGAGCCTTTTACCACATGTGATCATGCAAAAAAATCAAAAATATTGGAAAGAAGTACATCATTGTGGGGGAGCAGGCTGCAAGAAAAATTACAGGCATCTGTGATTGCCTCCCTCCCTTCTACTTCAAACCTCCTCTCAAGCCTTCCTCGTTTGTAACAGCTGGGGGAGGAAGTGGCGAGAGGTAACAGGAGATTGCAGAGACGGTGTGGTTGGAGATCTTGCAACAGCCAGCCAGAAAGAGAAAGATAAAGAAAGCAGTGAAAGGAACAGAGCAGTATCTTTCTTCCACACAGGAACAGAGTGGTGTCTTTCTTCCACACAGAGACTTTAGAGGAAACAACATGCCAAAGTGAAGTCCTGCAGAAAAAGAGTGAGAAGGGGCAAGTGTGGTGCCCACTACCCAATAAAAGCTCTGTGTACCAGCTATAGTAGCAATAGAGTAATAGTGTGAAAGGTGGAAGGTCCCCTGTGCAAGCACGGAGTCATGTCTGACCCTTTGGGGGGACACTGCTTTTGTGACATTTTGTTGGCAGACTACAGCGGGGTGGTTTGCCATTGCCTTCCCCAGTTGTCACCTTCCCCAGCAAGCTGGGTACTCATTTGACCGACCTCGGAAGGATGGAAGGCTGAGTCAACCTGAAAGAGAAAGATAAAGAAAGCAGCGAAAGGAACAGAGCAGTGTCTGTCTTCCACACAGAGACTTTGGAGGAAACAACATGCTGAGAATCCAGCTTCCACTGGGATCGAACTCAGGTCGTGGGGAGAGTTTTGATTGCAATATTGCCGGCAGTATATAGTATACCGTAGTAGTAGAAAAATAAGAATAGGTAGATTATATGTGTATTAGTATAGGATACAAGTAATTGTATAGCATAATTAGCAATATAGGTTTATGGGTACTAAGCTAGGTTTTGTAGATATTAGCTAGTCACACAGTCATATAGAACACACTTTTATACTGTAAATAGTTTGTTTAAAGTAAAGTACATCCCCAAAACTATAAGGGGAAATTTAAAAATTTTAAGCATGCAGTGATTTATTGGGGGATCATTTTAAGTCTGGAACAATCAAACTGTGGGTATAAAAAGAATCTGTGACAATCATAAAATTAAAAAAAATGTAAACTCTGAACTAAACCACAGGTATTTCTATTATGCATAATTCCAGAAAATATAAATGAAAAATATCATAATTTACCAAGATGAATGTTGAAATCAGCAAGAATAAACCTAGCATAGCACTGGAAAAGAGATACCTTGCCTGCAATATCAGATTGTGATACTAAAATTAGAGAATATGCTGCAATGGCAAAATTGACTATATCCACAGCAGAAGTTTAACCAAACTGAGGCAGAAATATCACCTTTTTATAAATATATCACAGTGCAAGGCAGATTTAGATTTATGGTTTTTAGGATTTAAATAGAAACTAACAATTACTAGTGTTTAATACAGATTTTAAATATTTAAACCATGGCTAGTGATTAGGGATGCAGACAGAAGGAAAGTAGACGATTTATTAGCAGAATGTAATTTGTCTTTATTGTTTTTAATCTAAATGTAGTAGCCTTTTATTTTGTTTTATCTTGCGTTTTTCTACTTTCTTTGTATTTCAATACTTTAACAATAAAACATATGGATTATAAAAAAGAATTAGTAAGTATTTAAGATCTTTTGGTCCATCTATAGCAATGTTACAGGAAACATAAAATGGAAGGCACTAAGGATAAGCATTTTGTAAAACAATATTTTGTTGGAAGGCAAATAAATCAAGTGGCATGGCAATCTTAAAGCTAATTTGAATTTCATAGTCAAAAAATACAAAAGGATAATAATGACAAAATGTTTGTTTTTATAAAAGGAGAACTGAACAACAGAATAAACTCCCCCAATCAGCGACGAAAAGGTTTCTTCATAAAATGTTTAAATAGATTTGGAATAGAGAATTTGATACTGGGAAGAAATTTAAACACAAAGGCAGGCACAATCTGGGGATAAAGAGACAAAAATCTAAAAGAAAACATTCATTCTGTAAAAATATGCAGGCCCGGGGGCTAAATGATACATAGGGAGCTTTGGATCCCCAGTTAAATGGATTTATGTATTACTGATCTGACTCAAGAATTGATTATATATGGGTCTCTAAATTCTTAGTGAGGCAGACTTAGCAAGCAGAAATTGCCCCTATTTGTGTATCAGACCATGTACCATTGACGCTAGAGTTAAAACTGAACAATAATATGCCCTGTATTTATTTTTGGTATTTTAATCAACACTTAACCAAGTAGCAAAACAAAATTTATCGCACATCTTAGTAATTATTTTATAGAAAATGAAAGTGAACACTTTGACAATAAGATAGGGGACTATGAAAGCAGTAATATGAGAATTCATAAACCATATTAACTAATGCTAATGTTAATTTGAAATGAAAAATGGAAAAGAATAACACATGTTGTAGAGCAGATGCAAAGCAGCATCCCTTTTAGTTTTCCCTCTGGAATTTAGGAGAGAAAACAGAACATGTTGCTTCCACTTCAGGGAATTCAGCAAAAGAGGTGTTTGTCTAAAGCTGGAACAGCAAAGAGAATGGAGCTGCATTTTTAAAGTGTCTACAGAATCATTTCCACCACCGAACAAAGTTTGCAATACTATGCTCATGTATTTGGAAACGGGACTAGAAAGCACTATCAAATGCAGTTAGATTTATTTCTATTTAAACAATACAATGTAACTGCAATATACACAAAACTGCAATGTGTCTATTTTAAAATATGAAAAAATGCTTTAAAATGCCCCTATTCAGAACAATCAGAGGCTACTTCTTCAATTGTTCCAACATGAGACTATGTATGAATTATTTTAGAATAGCTTTTAAGCAAAGAAAAATATTTCTACTTATATCAGAATATTTTACAAAACCTCATGCAAATTGCTAGATGACACTTTTTAAGCTTAATATGAAAAGATTAACACAAAGTTTTAAAAGTTGTTCAAAAGTAATCAGTAACAGTCTTCCCCATAAACTCCTAATATCCCTTTACTTAAATTATACTAAACCTGGAGTCTATGATTATTTACAAATCGCAAATAATTTTTTAAAACTATATTTTCTTTGCATTATTACATTCACACAAGAACATAAATGAATTAAGAAACATCCTTTAATAGTGTTTTCTGACCACAGAAGACAAGGCCTATCATTAACCCAAGACAATCTGTAGCAAGATTTGGCACAGCCCCAAATCCAGCTGTTAGCTATTTCTGCTGAAGCACTTAATAATGGAAGCAAAGCTATATGAAACACTGGATTGATCTGTAACAACTGTTTTTTTAAACAGCAAATAAGGTTCAAGAAAATGACAATTGTAAGACCCCAGAATAAACTAGGCATGTTTCAAGTAAGAAAAAAACAGAATTCTTAGAACTGCAACCAACATAAAGCAGCTGCTTTTCAGCTGTGCCTCTTAACAATCTTATGTGCAGCCAAAGTGTTAACAAGAGAATGCCTCAAATATTTCCTGCCCAATCTATTCCCTAGTTAATAAATTTCTCTTATTTTTTCTCTCCCAAATTAAGATACCCATACTGCAATAACAACATTTTTGCATCTGCTAAACAGCATTACTGTGCAACAGCATAACCTCTTAGGAATGCAGCATTCTCCTCTTAAAAAATAGTGTCACAATCTTGTACTTATAGAAGTTGAAATATAATCTGCATAACTTCTATTCCCTGGTGCTACAAATAAGAGGTAGCCAAAATGGCTGGGGGTTGGTAAAATTGGCGTCTCAAAATTAATCCAAATTTTAATTACTGAAAATTGGCATACCAATGTACTAAATATTTATCTAAAATTTAGTCTGCGCATATATATAAATAACATTTACAGAATCATACAAGAGAAAGGATTGGACGGAGACAACTTTCAGGGGAGGTATGGCAAACTAGCACGTCTCTGAATGAGCAGAGATGACAATCACAGCAAAGACAAAGAACTGGTCCAACAGAACCTCTCTGTACCTACAGATAAGGAGAGGACAGGAGATTACCTTCATGCGCTCAGGATGGCTGCTCCTCGTGAGACCACAGGACAGCTGTCTCCCATGGGGTTCAGCACCAGGAGACAAAGGGAAGCCATCATGCTCTCAACCATGGTGGAGCTATTAAAGCACACTGGGTTTGTTAACTCCACTTTCTAATCACTTTTGGAAATTACCTATTTAACTATCTTAAGGCAATTAGAGATCTTCAAAACAACAAGTTTGAAAAGCCACCTGGTGAGTTTACCTTTATTCTTGAATAAAAGGAAAATTAAATATAAGCTTAAGAATTTAAAGAATTGGAAATAAATGGCAAAAAGCTAAGTAAGACTCTGATCTAAGAAAGTTACAAATGAATTAAGGGACCAGACAAATTTAGAATATTAGGAACTTTAATGTAAGATTTTGGAAATAATTATATAAATAAACAGCTTTTCATGGGAACTGAATTCTTTTGTCTATCCTAACTCAAAAAAGAAATTTGAGACTTTATGATTTCAGAAACTGGACACTAGAGGGGACTTAAGATTCCAGGCAGAAAAGGAAAAGGGGAAAGTTTGCCCTTTGTTTTTGGTTAGTACTAGAATTTACAGAATGATGTAAAACATTATACTTGAAATACTTCATGAGATTTTTGAGGAATGGGGTCAGAAATTAGAAGTTACAATGTCTGCAATGATGTCTGCTTCTATTCATAGACTATGTTCAAAAGATGTTAACGAAGCAATGACAGATATGAAAGAGAATATTGAGAGATTAACAAGATAAAAAGATGAAACCAATTTTGACTGATGTAGAAATATTAGAACTAGAAATACTGGAAAATAAAAAAAGTATTGATTATAAGACAGAGAAGACAACTAAAGTGGAAACACAAATGACAAGCCAAGAGGATAACCTGGATAAGGAGACTTACTACTGGATATACAAAAGAAGATGGTTAAAGCCTTGAAAATTAAAGTGGAAATACAAATGATAAATCAAGATTTAAAAAAACCTGGATAATTACTTTTTCTGGAATTTACAAAAGGTTTGCTAAAGCCTCAAAGAAGCCTTTGGGATGGGAAAAATAAAAATTGAGGACAGATCAAATCCTATGACAACATCTGAATAAAGATCAAAATTGCAGAAGTAAAAAGAATATGAAGTTGGTTTGTTTGACCAAAGTCAAAATAAGACATATTTCTATAAAGTTCTGGTAACCCTTTATGGACTTTTTGCTGACACCAGGACTGAAAAGTTATGGGTAATGGGAAGAAGAGATATTTGTTCGTAACCTTATAGGTGATAATGAGTTACTAAGTTTGTTTATCCTTGTTGTGATGAAGATCGGAAATCACTTATTTTTTTCTTTTCCTTACTTCCTTTTCTTTTTTCTTTCTTTCCTTGCATCTTTTCTTCCTTCTTTCTATGTCTCTTCTTCTGAGTTTAATTTGTATTTGCTTTTACAATTGTAATCAAAATTTGATTAAAAATTATTTTAAAAAAAAAGAATCGCAAGGAAACTTGGAGACCGTGTAATTCAATCCACTGCCCTGTTCAGCGATCTACTATTACTGTACCCCAAACAAATGGCCATGCAGCCTGTTTAAACAATTCCAGTGAGGAAGAGTCCATCAGCTCCTGAAGCAGACTTTTCTATAGCTCATTTTTTATTGCTGTCCAACCAAATTCTGCTTTTTTGTTTCTTGTCCTGTCTCCTGAAATAAAAAGGAAGAGGGGCCGACCAAGGGCAAGATGGATGGATGATATTCTAGAGGTGACGGACTCGTCCCTGGGGGAGCTGGGGGTGTTGACGACCGACACGAAGCTCTGGCGTGGGCTGGTCCATGAAGTCACGAAGAGTCGGAAGCGACTAAACGAATAAACAACTCCTGAAATAACTCTGAAGAATTGTCTCACTTTCTACATGACAGACCTTCAGATATCTGAGGATTGCTATCACGTATTTCTGTAGTCTGCTTTTCTCCAGCAATTCTAGCTGCTCCTGATAAGCGTTTTCCTTCCAGGCCACTAATCATCTTGGTTGCTCTGTTATGACGATACTTCTATTGTAAGTATCCTTCCTAAAAAGCATTGCACAGAATTGGACAGTCTAGGTGTGGTCTGACCAATGTAGACTACAGTGGAACTATGGCTTCTCTTGATTCTGACACAGTTTTTCTTCTTAGGCAGCCTAGGATTGCATTTACATTTTTTTTTAACTGTGTTGCACTGCTGGCTCATTTCAGCTTGTGATCCACCAACACATCCAGATCTTGTTTACATATACTGTTGCCCAGTATGCCCCCTTCCTAAATTCATCCCTTTCCTTGTTCCTACCAAAAGTAAACCTTTGTTTTGTTCCTGTTAAAATTCATCTTGTCGGCTTCTGCCTCTTGTTTCACTTTCTGAATCTTGATATTGTTCCTCTAAGGTATTTACTATCCCTAACTTCTGTGTTGTCTGCAAATCTGATAATCATATTATCTAATTCTTCATCTAAGTAATTTATAAATATGTTGAACAGCACAGGACGTAAAACAGAGCCTTTTTATGTGCTATTTGACATTTCCTTCCAATCTGACACACAGCCTCTTAGACACTCACTGGATAGGATAGTCAACCAGTTTTATACCCATTCAGTAGAAGCATTTATTTTGTCATCTTCCCTACTAGAGTCTCATGGGAAACTCCGACAAATATTTTGCCAAAATAAAGGTGGAGTATGTCCACTGCCTTTCACTGATCAACTAAACTGGTAATTCTATCAAAAAGGAAATCAAGCTGGTTTGGCATGACTTCTTTTTAAAACCATGCTCGCTCCTACCAAGCAATGAACTTTTGCTAAATGCCCACAAATGTTCCGTTTAAGAGATTTGCCCACTTCTGAATTTATGTTACCCATCTGCTACAGAGGACATCTTTTTCTGTTGTTCAACACAGAAACAACATTTGACTGTTTCCAATCCTCTGGCACCCTATCCATCCTTCAATAATTTTTCAAAGATGACAAAGGGACTCTCAGATTCCTGGATATAATTGGTCCAGTCCTAGAGACTTAAATGCACTTATGGTAGCCGGATGCTTCTTCATTATCATTTTACCTGGATTGTCACTCCCTCCTTTTATCAATTGTTCTGCTTAGATCTATTTGAGCAAAGCAAAGCAAAGCATGAGTTGAGAAGCTCTGCTTTCTCCCTGTCCTAGCAGAGGGCCACCCCTTCCTTTTTCTTCCTTTTACTACTAATGTAGCCAGAGAAGTATTTTTTCTTGCTTTAGTTTCCTTTACAAGGCTATGTTTGTTTGTTTGTTTGTTTATCCAATTTCCATAGCCGCCCTTCTCAGCAAGTGACTCAGAGAGGCTTTTGTGCTCTGGCCTTTCTAACTTACTTTCTGCAGGGTTAGCTACTTTCCTTTTTTTTTTTTTAAGCTCAGTTGAAAGTTCCCTATGCATCCACAATAATTTCTGAAGTTGCTGTCCCATTTTTTGTTGGTGCTGGTGGTGTGCTATTCTAGTTTCAATGTCTTATTTTTGAGAAATTTCAACCCTCTTGTGTTCCCTTTCAGTTGAGGATTTTGTCCATAGGATCCCACGTAATACTTTTCTAAACTTGTTGAAATTGGCTGTCCTGAAATTTCTTCAACCAACTTAGATCTAGGACCTCTTTGTATCTTCAAAAGTGGAAGGCAAGAGGAAGAGGGGCCGACCAAGGGCAAGATGGATAGATGATATTCTAGAGGTGACGGACTTGTCCCTGGGGGAGCTGAGGGTGTTGACGACCGACAGGAAGCTCTGGCGTGGGCTGGTCCATGAAGTCACGAAGAGTCGGAAGCGACTGAACGAATAAACAACAGAAACTCATTTCTGTCTTTGGGATAAGAGATCAAGACAGTAGCATGCAAGCTTGCAGTCTACTCTTGGCAACTAACAGAAGATCATCCAGAGTGTGTGAATATTTGAACATAGCCATCTGTTCTTTCTCCTGAGATAGCTGACATAATAGTTTTTGTCCTATCCCCCTTAAATCAGTCCACTTAAAAAACCCTGTAATGTTCAGAATAGAACTCAGGTGATACAGAGGAAAAAAAAATATTCTGCTAAATGACATGAATGGAGGGATAGGAAAAAAACATGAGAGTAAAGAAAAACTGACTGGACATTTATAAATAAATGAATAATGGATACTGGTTTCTCCTTCAAAAAAGTTGTCTGTTTTAAACTGAGGTACAAAGAAATATAAATCAAAAAACGTGACTATCTGCTTGTGATGAAAGGCTAAGAATATTAATATAGAATGCAAGGATGCTGAGTGGTTGTAAATATGAGACAGACCATTTATGAGACAGACCTGGTACTATTAAGAATTATCTTGGAAAAACTGAACAGGAAATAAAAGGAAAGAAGTGAAAGAAATCAGAGTAAAAGTAGAACAACTACAGAAAGAAAAACAATGGGTTTCCAGAAGAAAAAGGATTAGAAGACAAATCTCCCAACAGAATGAATGGAATAAAGACATAAGGAAAAAGGACAGGAAGCTGCTTGCTAACAAGTGAAAAGAATTATGTTAGAGTGCCACATAAATGTGAGGAATTACTTTAATGCGACATATATAAAAATATGCTTGGTGGAATGATGATGTAAAAGAAACTGTGGATGAGAAAAAATGCATATAAAACAAGTTCTGCAAAAAACAAGGATGAGAAAGGTATTGTAAAATGCATATATAGAGAAGAAACTGCAAAGAATGTACTCAAACAAGGCATGGAAGGTTAAAATTAGAAGAGACAGAAATGAACAATTTTGATGGAAATAAAAAGCTGTTTTGACAGTGGATGAAGAAGGCTAAAAAGAAGCCTCCAGCAGAACAAATGGAAATATAATAAAATTGATGAAATGATTGGGATGAAAGTGAAATGAGGTAATGCAACTATGAGTATTTTAGAGATTTTCACTGAAATAATAGTGATTTGTTGAAGAGGCAAAGTAAAACAAATGCTACTAATGTTAGCGTCCAAGAAAAAAAATGGAAAGAAAATAATAAACACTGTGAGAATGTTTAATATACAATTCTGAATTTAGAGAAAACATATAATAAAGTGAATAAGCTTAAACATGGAATGTATTTGTGCAAGTACCGAGTTGAAGGTTAGTTCCTGAATGAAATAAGGGTAGTATTAATAAAAGTACAGCCTGGACGCTGATGATCAGTTGGCTAAAGATCCAGTTCTTTTCCACTGGCCCATTATCTTTTGTATTGACAGAAGACCATTCACTAAATTGGAGGAGTGCTTCAAAGTCCAAGCTAACATCTTATGGACTCTCAGGTAGGTTCCTTCTCAGAAAGCCTATTTGGTATAACAGCTATTGCCAGACTAGAAACTTAAGAGTCTCAGTTCTAATCCTCCCTTAGGCACAGAAGCCAGCTGGGTGCTTCTAGACCAATTACTCTCTCTCAGACCAACCTATCACACAGGGTGGGGAAAATAGGAGGAGGGAACATTATGTGTGCCACCTTGAATAAAGGCAGGATATAAATCAAATAAACAAATACTTGGTTTTTGAAAAGGCCAGACACATTTTTATTCAAAGGACAGATGATACGGAGTACCAACTAGAGGTCAGTAAGGCACCACATAACAGCAGAACCTGGATGTAGGGGACCTTGAACCAGGTTGAGGAAGGACTTCTTTCAGGCATGACATAGCATGTTACTATCAGCGTTCCTACAGCACAGACACTCCAAAATCACTTTATCCAAACAAATTTGCCTTTGAGATTCAGAAACCACTGCCCATGTACTGCTGTACTGCAATTTATACAGGGACATACAGAATTCTTATTTCACCTCTTCAGTGACAGTATCCAGGGCACACCTTTATTCCATAAAGCTTTCTAATTCTAACATTTACCAGTACTATGACTAAGTTTTGCACTGCTGCAGTTAAAGCATGCTATAAAATATTGTATGCCTGGTTATTCTGTATGTTTTTATACAGGTCATTGATTGCAATCCTGTAGATATGTATATGTAAGAAGAATAAGTAACAGAAGCAAAGCATGACTGAGAATAAATTGAATGTTTAGCAAATCACTGAACAGGGAGCAAGAGAAAGATGCATGTTGTCCCTTTTGTTGTTTAAAATATTTATGGATTAATGTATAAGGAATGGTTATGGTGATGACAGAAGATTGTTCAGGATAAAGATTTGCAAAAAACATTAGATTTATTTTACTGCCACTTATATGCTACTCTGTTATCAACTCTGAGACTCCACAATTCAAGGAGGAGTAGACATCTGTAAAATATTGCATCAAAAACTAAGATAATTGTGTTTCACAGGGAAAACAGAGAGAAAGATTACAAGGAATATATAAATGGTGAAAAACTAGAGCAAGTAGATTTGTGTGTGTATCTTTGTAGAATATTTACTGAAGGTGGGAAAATGGATGAAGAAATTTTAAAATATGCAAATTCTGACAGAAAGATAATGGACAGTATATGGTCCCTAGTGAGGAATGAACAAACCAATATCAAATTAGTGAAAATGTCCATGTGAAAGTGTCCTTCTGCTTACTTTGCTATACAAAAGTTGAACTGAGTGGTAATAGGGTACTTAAGAAACATGCATGATAAAACAAGAGATGGAGACAAAAATGGATGTTGAATGAATATAAAAGTGACTAACTAGTATGATAGTATGTTGAGGATCAAACTGCAAAATATATACTGTATAAAAATAAATTGAGAGTTTTGAGAAAGTTATGGCTGGATGGACTTGACAAGATTAATGAAAAGAGATGAAAAGCTTAAAAAGCAAAAGGCAATATAAGCAGCAATGTATGGACATGGTGGAAGCAATGATAGTTTGCAAGGCTAGAAAGGTATGGATAGAATGAATGGTGTTGGTGTAGACTAAATTTGCTATACTGTCATTTCATTTCTTATATCATGCCTCTAATTTATTTGATTAACTTTTTCTTACTCCTTCTCTGTGCAATGCACTGTTGCTTATCATAAAAGAAAACAGTACGATGAACATATATGATGTATGTTTTATTTCGAAGTATTAATGCAATCTTGATTTTACATAACAACAAAGACAAAGACATTTTATGTAATAAAGTCGCATACTATAAGCATGTATGGAGCTATTTACAGTGGGATGTCCCTGCTTATGTTTTGCTATGCTTCAGGCTAAAGTTGGAGCACTGAAAACAGTCTTTTTTTCATGACAGAGCAGTTGTACAGCCTATTTCTTTGAGAATGCCAAACTGAAAAGCAACATTACTAGAAATGTTACCTATGCTGTTTCAGTGAAAAGAAATAATTGAACCACAGAATATTCAAGCAACAAGCATCTTGTATGTATAAAGAAGCATTCCACTAATCCCAAATTTCCCACTAGCCATTCTTTGGCAATTACTTATATGTGGCTGTTGCAGATATACTTAAAACTGGACCTTAAAGGTTTGCCCAGTTAAATGGGAAGAATTCTTAGAGATTAATCAATCAGGAATAGCCAGAATGTTTATTTCCAATAAAACTGCCCAGGCACTGCCATGATTCCTATATTCTGCATATGTTTTGCAAAATATGAACAGCACACATACCAGTTTTGTTGTTTTTTAAAAAATAACATTTAACAGGATGTCCTGTTTAAGAGGCAGAAAAAAACAATGTTGTAACCTTTCACTATTTTCTTTGGACAACAAACACACATACATGGGGTAAAATTTAAATTGACACATAATCAAGGCCTGTTTTGAGAAAACTCATAGTTAGACTCTGCTCCTAAGTACCTTTCAAGGACCTACTTGAACACAGTGAGAACTGTTCCTAATTAAACATGCACAATTCTGTAAGAGTTGTAAATTTAAATAATAGAAGTCAGATACAATTACTAATTATTCCCAATCAGCAACTGGAAATTCACCTTGCTATGATTCGTTTATCTCGCTTTTGAAAGAACACTAAGTGTCATGTATTTGGCAGGATGCAGTTTCTATTACAGTAATACAAGTAGCAAAATACTACCTTACAGTTTAAGCAAACCCGTTTAATACTATAAAGGACAACTTAGGAAACATTTTCTACTCATTTCATATTTACATACAGTTATGCAAATAAATTTACCCATCCACAGCAGAAAACTAAATTTACTCTTCAGAATGTTTTCTTGCTAGGAATATTATGAAATGTTACAAAGAATGGGTTTTTCTAGAACGTTAACAAGCATTTTCTGAAACAAGTTTGTTCAAGGCAGTAGTATGTGCCATTTTTAGCGCCATAAAAAGGTAAAGGTTTCCCTCGACGTAAAGTCCAGTTGTGTCCGACTCTAGGGGGCGGTGCTCATCTCCGTTTCTAAGCCTTAGAGCCGGCGTTGTCATAGACACTTCCAGGTCATGTGGCCAGCATGACGACACGGAACGCCGTTACCTTCCCGCCGAAGCGGCACCTATTGATCTACTCACATTTGCATGTTTTCGAACTGCTAGGTGAGCAGGAGCTGGGACGAGCAACGGGAGCTCACCCCGCCGCGCGGTTTCGAACCGCCGACCTTCCGATCGGCAGCTCAGCGGTTTAACCCGCAGCGCCACCACGTCCCTATATTAGCGCCATAATAAAATATAAAATATAAAATCATCATCAGTAAGCAAACTTTGCCTTGTCACATAGAATGTAAAGTTTTCTTTCCATTCTTAACAAATAAGAGGAAGTCCATCTGTCTCACTAAAAGGACATAAAATAAAGCTCTTATTTCACTATCAAAACAGTATCGCTATCTGAAATCAATCTCACTTCGCCATATAGGGGCAACCTTGAAAAGAAGGGAGGGGAAGGACCAGAGAAAGGGGAGGGGAGGGACCAGAGAAAGGAAAGGACCAGAGAAATTAAGAGTGAAGGAGTAAGAGTTTTTCTTTAGAAAATGTATTTCAGAAATCTAGTATTTTATATATTCAGAACAGTCATACTGTGTTCCTGTTTCTGAAATTTTAAAACCTGCTGTCAAGTTAAACTGCTTATTTTATATTGGGACTAACAGCTTTCACAATTGTACACATTAAGGAACATTTTTCTGTTTCTTGCATTTTAGATAATATGTATAAACAAGAAACTGCAGTAACAAGACCACTGGAGGGTCAGATCTAGTCTAAACAGACACTAGCAACCAACTTCAAAAATTCTTGTCCACTGTTTCAAAATTTTATTTTTTACACAGCCTAAACAATTCTTCTTAAAATAAATGAAAACAGTTTGAGTTACCCATCATCTAACTTTGTTGTAACATAGTGCTGCAACAAAGCAGTTTTATACACTGTAATAACTGATTTGCAATTGCTTAATGTATTAAACAGTCAATAAAACAATTCCAAAAATTCTAGGCAATTAAAATTAAGAGCAATAAAAATAACTCTTGACAAGAAGAACGTATCACTTCCTTCCAGGATTCTTTTATTCTCCTCACCTCTGCAACACAAGAATATGAAATGATATTTCTGCTTATGAGCATTGCAATGCTGTTCATCAATCTTTAGCCACAATGTAAACTACATTTTTTTAAAAAAAAGAAAGCAAGTTAATTTGTTCTGAAAGGTATATTCACCTGTTCTAGTATTATAGATCACAATGTAAAAGTAGGAATTCCGTATTATTTTATCTTATCACCATAGCAAATGTACATCTAGTAGAACGATTTGTAATTCAGCTGTAACGATAATGCAATGCCATTCATTCCTTAATATCATAATAAGTGGACCTTAGGAGGATCAATGCTCCTTAGCTTCTTTAAATAGCCTTACTTATCTGGTTGGTGATGATGATGGAACTTGCTAAGATGGCTAAATTGACTTCTTTGATCAGAGAAAAGACAGTATCTATGTTCATTGCTGACTAGAAACCCCTTAGAGACTTTTTGTGTGAAACAGAAAAAAAAAATGAGCTTATGATTTATGGTTTTGATGATTAAACAGAACAGATTATAGAAAGAAGAGAGCTATATTGTAACCACTGAGCAAGAGGTAAACTTATAATTGTACTTCCAACTGCTGTAAAGAAGAACAGAAGCTACTTCTTGGTACCTTTTTTCTCTTCTATTTTTCTTTTACTTTCTTTTTTCCTCTCTTGCACTTTTAGCTTTTTGACTTCTTTTTCTTTTTTCTTACTTTATATTAGTTTGTATTAGTTTTTATCTTCCTTTTTAAATATTTAATAAAATTTTATATATAAGTAAATACAGGTGGCAAAAGAGCTCATTTCAAGGATTATTCTCCTGTTTCATCTATTTAAATATCCCTCTTTAAACTGAAGCTATGGAGGTGGAGACTTTACTTTTCATTCAATCTTCATAGATGATGTACATAATTAACAGCTAATGAAGTGTAATGGCTCCAACAGGAGCAGGCAATCTGATGCTCTCCAGGTATTTTGAACCTGATCCCCTGGCAGCCTGACCAAATGGAGCTGTATTGTGGAAGGTATTAAATTACCTAACTCTAGGTTATGACAGCTAGAGGAGAACCAGAGAGACTCAGGTCTGAATCACCACTTGGCCTTGAAGCTCACTGTCATGTTCATTGTTTCAATGTATAGTATACATCGTAACGTTTCACATGCCATGGCGCTGACGCGCGTTTCTGTTTGGGAGGGAACTGCTGTGAAACCTTGTATCAAGCTCTGTATCTATGTTCATTTCAATGGAATGTGTTTGGGTTATGTGCTCTGTTCAAGGACTTTTCCCACAGACCATCAAAACCATTAGGAGCACCTGGGATTGTGAACTTGGGAAGATTCTACGGGGGGAGAGATTTCGTTTGCACCGAGGGTTTTTAGTTTGCATTTGGTGCGCTTTTATCATTCTCAGCTTTCTCTGTGATCCTGCATACTATTCTTTAATAAATCAGATATCTTTGAACTCCTACTCATGAGTCTGATAGTGTTTTAGAATAGGCAACCATTACATAAAGCAGAGAATCACCAAAGTTGTACCATTAGCTCCTACCAAGATTAGTTTCTTGTGAGGAAAATAGTTAACGATGGCCGAGTCTAAGCTCACAACCGGGAGACTTGAGGAGACGGCTAGTTTGATGCCCAAGTCGACGGTCAAGAGCGGAGAACTGAGCCTCACCCCAGAACCTTCAGATTTCCGGGAGGAATTGAGTTCCAGTCCTGAGGTAGAGGAATCTGATGATGGGGGAGAACCAGAGCAACCGGCACCCAGCGAATCACCTGCAGAGTTGATCACCTGGGATGAAGCGGGAGAACCCCAGCCAGGGACGTCCCAGGCATCCTGGAAGTATCAGTTCCTGCTGACCCCAGACGTAGAATCTACCACGGTATCAACAGAGAGACAGCCTAACACGCAACGGAGGGAGGAATCTTAAACCCCTGAAAGGCTAAGAGTGGTAGAGACCAAAATGGAATCGATGGAGTATATGCTAAAAAACCTGTCTCTGTCATTGGGGGGGCAGGGGAGGCGCGGAGATCCCAGCTTCACGCAACCATCCCCCATCCTCCCATCCGGACCGCCGGCGGAGCGGGGCCAGAGATGGCTCCGGGATGAATCTCCACCCCACAGGGCTCGACCACCAGTGTCCCCACCCCGAAGAGGGAGAGCTACTGTAACCTGGGGCCCAACCACTCAAGCAGCCGCCAATTCTGCTCGAGCAGGAATGGGGGTGAGAGACTTTTCTGTCAAGTCTGATGGGGATCCAACCAAGTTATCTTTCTAACTAATGCTAAAAGTTACATGAGGCAGTTTGGAGCATACTTCCCTTCCGAAGAGGCTAAGATAACTGCCATTGTCACCAAGTTGAAGGGTCGAGCGGCTGACTGGTATGTTCAATTAAGTGAGGCTGACTCCCCTGCACTTGATTATTTCGGGGACTTCATGTGGGCGTTAAAGCTACATTTTGAGGATCCTCTGGCCAAGGCAAGAGCTAAGAAGGTGCTGAAGGATCTTACCCAGGGCCAGCTGTCTGTAGCTGATTACGCCCTGAAGTTTAAGGCTTGAGCTGGGAAAATCCCCGACTGGTCGCAGTCAACCTTAATAGAATGGTTTAAAGAGGGACTCAACCGGGACGTCCTACGGTGGGCATTGTGTAAGGACGACCCAGAGTCATTGTACGAATGGATCTGTCTGGCAGGCAAGGCTGAGCATGCCCAGCATACCTTCATGCAAACCAGAAGACCTGAAAAACCACCAGCCACCATGAGGGGACCCCGAAGTGCTGTGACTGCTGCCCAGCCAGGCTATAGAGCCTGGGATGAGGAGAGAGATCGGCGCTATGCGAGGGGTCAGTGTCTCTGATGCAGAAAGGAACGGCATCGAGCAGCTGACTGCCCAAAAGCCAAGGCTGGAGATCGAGCGGGCAAGCCGCCGGCCAAATCGCCCCCCCCTCGCGGCAGATGACAGCAGCCAGGGGCACAGCTGACGCTGAGGAAGTATTCTACTTCCCAGGAAAGGCTGAAAACGACTCTAAGGAGCCAGCAGGAAACGCCAGCCACCTGCCATGAAGAGCGCCTGCGGGCAGGTGGAGGAGGATGGGCGCGAGGATGCTATGGTGAGTGCTGACTGTCCCACTTTAGCAGTAAAAGTGAAATCGGGCTCCCGCACAAAAACTACAGAGGTCTGGGCTTTGGTTGACTCTGGGTGTTCCAGGTGTTTAATTCCCCCTGATCTGGTTGCTGCTTTGGACCTGCCTAGCTTCCCCCTCCAGCAGCCTTTGATCTTCACACAGTTGGATGGTTCAACAGCAGGGGGCGGGCCTGGCAACCCATTTCACTGGAACTGTCGCAATGCAAATGGACAGCCACCGTGAGACTTTAAAATTCGTAGTAGCACCTGTTGGCAATCCCTTGGTAATTCTGGGGATCCCCTGGTTGACCTATCGAAGCCCATATATGAACTGGGAACACAGAACTGTGACTTTTAAAGATGGGTTTTACCAAGCTCCTACAGCGGAGAGAGCTGCACGTGTGGGGGTTGGAAGGGCTGCGGCCGCCATGCCGCGCCCTAACTTGACACATTTAGAAGGCTTGCCCAATCGATACCAAGACTTTGCAGACGTTTTTGGGGAAATGGAAGCAGATCAGCCACCCCCCCCATCGGAAAACTGACTGTGCAATAGAGTTGGTTCCCAATGCTCAATTGCCCAAGCCAAAAATTTATCCAATGACTCAGAAGGAGCTGGAGGCATTACGGGACTTCATTGACAAAAATCTATCAAGGGGGTTTATTGAACCTGTAAATTCCCCAGTTGGGGCCCCTGTGCTATTCCAGGAAAAGCAAGATGGCACGCTTCGACTCTGTACGGACTATCGGGGGTTAAATTCTGTTTCAACAAGTACCCTCTTCTGCTCATGAAGGACATGCTAGTTCATTTGTCTAAGGGCAAGATTTTCTCCAAGCTCGATCTTCGTGAAGCCTATTTCCACATCCGCATAGGAGCTGGAGATGAGTGGAAAACTGCTTTTAATTGCCCATTGGGTTCATTTCAGTACAAAGTCCTCCCTTTTGGGTTGGCAGGGGCGCCCAGAGTCTTCATGCAATTGATTAATGAACTATTACATGATCATTTGTTTAAAGGGGTCCTGGTTTATTTAGATGATGTTCTCATTTACACTGAAACTGAAGAGGAACGCAAACGCCTCCTCAAACAGGTGTTAAGCAAGCTTAGGGATGCCAAACTTTATGCCAAACTTTCCAAATGTGAATTCCACAAGACCCAACTTGACTATTTGGGCTATAGGGTGTCTGACAAGGGCATTGAAATGGACCCTGCAAAAACCCAGGCGATTTTAAGTTGGGAACGTCCCCGCACCCGGAGGCAATTGCAAAGTTTCCTCAGGTTCAGTAATTATTATCGCCAATTTATCCAGGGGTTCACTGAGATTGCTTTGCCCCTCACTGATTTACTCCGTACCAAGGGCTTGGGGGAGACACTGTCATAACCTAACTCTAGGTTATGACAGTTAGAGGAGAACCAGAGAGACTCAGGTCTGAATCACCACTTGGCCTTGGAGCTCACTGTGTAACTAAGAATTAAGGAGTACTTCTTAATCTAACTTACTTCATAAAATTACACTTATAAAAGGATAAAAAAAAGAGTAGACCATCTCCTGAGCAACTTAGATGACAGATATACTATTGATTAATTAGGTTCTCCTAAAGACAGAATAATCATAACATTTTATATTTAATTTCTCATTTTAGACATTTGTGAGTGATATCCACTCAATAAATCTAAGACCCCTTTACTTGAAAAATAAAGTCTCTTACAGATAAAGCAGCACGTGAATTTTTAGAAACATTCTTCATTAATAATATGAATTCAATGCAGAAACATTACTTGCATTACATAGCAGAATATTCAGACAATCTTCATGTGTACCAATATTACCGGGAAACAAAAAACAATGGGGACATTAACAAGTTGAGAAAGGAAAAAAAATCAGTTTCTTAACAGATCTGGCTGCCATATTTAAGAAAATAATGTATAAAACACAAACAAAAGACTTACATACTTCTATAGTACTAAACTTCTAAAGAAATAGAAACTGAAAAAATTATTTATAGAAAATGAAGTGCATAAAAGTGCTACTATCGGTAATTCACAAAGACAAAGTTAACCTTTGTCAATCTGCTTACTCTTAAACAGAGCCAGATTCATTACCTAATATATATATTTAATACTGCCACCTATACAAAAACATCGAAGTAGTTTACAAAATATAAAATGAACAGTAACAATGCATTTTAAACCCTATTTTAAAAAAGGGATGGGGGGAAAAGTAAACAAAATAGTAACGAAACCCCATTAACCCAAATTTATATAGAATTTCAGGGGAGAGAAAATTCCAGAACGTAAGCATCACCATAAAGAAAGCCTATAAGCAATTATAGGATGGCATTTTGTAATTCTATCTACACGCAATAGGACCTATCTGGATGAACTCAGAAATCAACTATATGACAAAGGCAGTCAATCAGTTGTTTTGGTTCCAAGCTGTTTAAGGGCTTGGAACGTAAGTAAAACCTTGAACCAACTAATTTGCTATCAACTTGTGTCAACGATCTGCATCCCTGCAGCTACAGCAGCATCCTAAAAAGGACCAGAGCATGAATACGCAGTCCTACAATACTTTCCATTTAGCTTTGTCTACTGCTAAACTGAAAACTCTTGATGCAATCAGGATGAACCACATGGTACACAACCTAGAGGTTACAGATGGGACAAGGAGAATTGCAACACAGATGCGGCCTACCACAGGAAAGTAACGCAGAGACCAGCTTCTTGGAAACAGGACCTATTCTTACTATAAATCCTGAGAAGACCAGAGGGCCCCTCAGAAATAGAAGCAAGTCTAATTCAGTATTTTATACATGCAGCCAAAATTAGCAATAATCAGATTTTAGAGCTAGCTGAAAAGAGACAAACCACTTCTCCTGCAACTGGGACTGTTTTGCCAAATCTTAAGTTCAGCTTCAAAAGCAAAATAAACCATAGTGGAGCCTCTGGACAAAATGAAATTTAAGAAGAAAGCAACAGTATGAGACAGGATAGGAACAAAAATATATTTCTCACTCAAAAAGGTAACAGAAATATTAAAAAAACATATTGTATACGTTGGAGGAAGTAATAGTACCACCATATATTATTTGCATAAATATGGATTTATATCTTATTTCAACATCAATGTTTAGCATATAACCTGGGAGAGCCAGATAGGATCAAAAGTCAGAAGCAACAATTTAAAAAATACATAACTATGACATATGTTGTTAAATCTATTCATTTTACCAGTAAAGTAGATTTTTGCATCAGCCACCATATATATTGAAAATAATAGCACATAGCATTTGAGCTATATATTACTGACTTTTAAATATATAAAATAACTGTTTCACCATGAATATATATTTCTGTTCTGTAGCCATGCATGTGTATCAAGTATAATAACCTTGAATATAGATATCTATAATCAATAGCATGTTGAGAAACAAACAACCAGAGCTTTCAGATACTTTGCATAGCTATTTAAATACCTTGTGCAGGAACATTACATTCCCAAACTCAGCTCATGTAAAATTCTCATAGCTTTAATGCTGATAACACTTACATGGAAGTAAGTTCCACTGAACCTGGTTGGGCTAGCTTCCAAGTAAACACATACAGGATTTGGCTGTAAAGAGGAATGATACTCCAGTCCAAAATAAGAATGTGCCAATGCACCTAAAATAGCACTCGCTGAAACTCAGACTACATGGACTAATGGCAACAACAACTAAACAGATAACACAAAAATAACCTTATATAACATGAATTACCAAGCAATTATGTCCTAAAACTGTTAAAGGAAAAATCCACGCAGGACAGATGAATAAATTATGCCAAGCATTACATAGAGAAGGCAAAGTTCACTTTTGTATCACCACAGTGTAGATCCCTAGCTTATTTCCAAATAAGTTATAGTTTAGATTAAAACAATGCTCTTTCAAATAATAAATGTATGTTTTAAAAATACATTTAACAAACTCTGACACACCATAAATTACAATATCTTCCTTTAAAGAATATTAATTATAGACTTAGATCAAAAGACCTCTGGCATTCTTAATTAATATCAGATTATATCAGATTATATAGACTGCTGTATGTGTGTAAAAAATCACTTAGCATTGTAGAAAAACTTTACTACCAATTGCCATGTACACTGTTGTGAGTTATTAACAATCTGCAAAGCTACTCTCTAAAAGAAAGGGTAGATTCAAAATTTTGTCAAATGCATTATGCTACTACCTGTCCTTGTTCTCCCCTTGAGTCTCAAAACACAATCCTGAAACAGAATTTAAGATTACCAAAAACACTTACTCCTTTTTTACTAGAGAAGTAACAGTGATTGTGATGTTGATGTATGTGTCACTCCATATACAGTCATATTTTATATAATTTTTGTGTAGCTCATTATTGACAAAAACTGCCAGAGTAGAATATATGCAAATCAGCTATTATGAAATCTGTTTTAACTGTGAAAAATTATTTTTATTCATCAATAATCTTCTCTAGATTTAAACAAAACACACAGGAAGGAACATTTCATTTCTGCTCTCTCTTTGATTCTCATCTCTGTCTGTTCAGTATGTACCAGGAACAACAATATCTAAATTATGACAGACGGGAACTGCAGATAACACTGTCAATCTCCTGAATGATATGCTGTCACCTTCAAGAGACCATTCCATATTTTTCTCTTACTCACATCATTAATCCTTGATATTCACATGACTTGCTGTGCATCAGTCAGCAAGGGAAAAACTGTTCTGCACAGGTGCATCTAGCAGCCCCCAGAATCAGCAAAAGAGCTATCTAACCTCAAATCTCTGTAGGGTGATTTGATTTCATACTTTCCTGTGCAGGAATACCCTCCTATCCACTCTGGGACTACATCTCTCCACATCAACTTATTTGCCAAGAACCTTTTGCACAGATGTAAACATATTTCTTAATTTATATAATCAAAACTTGGTATTGGGACTATCTCTCCTTTCCTGGACTCTACAAATCAGCAGTCAGACTGCTTACAATGCTAAGTGATCAGGACAATTTGGCTTGCACCAGGTCATCCTGTATCCCCACACCAGTTACCTTCTCCCAGCCCAATACAGCATGGAGATAAAAAAATACATTGTCTTACCTTGATGATGCTGGTTTTCCTGGGAATACCAGATTTGCCTTCTGGATGCAGGGTGGAACATCCTCTCTCTATGGCAGGGCTGCCAGGTTGGGGAGATTCTAGGTGTTCTCTATTTCCCACCAGCGCACAGTCCCCATTGGAGAACCCATTGCGAGCACTGTCCAAGTGGATTCTTGCAACACCACCACTGCCACCTCCTCCTCCTCCTCCTTCCCCATCACCTGCTTTGAAAGCCACCTTTCCTTGTGCCAAATTTGGGGAGGAGGTTATCCTCCCACCACTAGTGCCTCCCCCTCTGCTGCCAAACTCCGCCATCAGTCTCTCTGGTTCTAAAGAAGCAATACAGTATTGCGATTTTCCTGCTTTTCTGCTTCCTTCTCCACCTTCTGCAGCAGCTCAGTGATGATGGTTGCGCTTCTCCTTCCGCTTTTTTTTCCCCCCTGACACAAAAGATCTGAAGAGATGAGTGGCCAAATTCTCCTTTCTCCTTTTGTAGTTCAAATTGCAAAGTGCTTGACACACCTCTGAGATCTACACACACCTGGAAAAAAGCAAGAAAAAAAACTGAAGATATAACAGGACAATCTGCTCTTAAATCAGGCTCCCAGAAAGGTTTATAACTTAAAATATTAATCACCACATGCACGGAAGACAAGGAAGGAGGAAGCGATGAAATGCAACCACCAAACGCATTTAGCAACACACACAGAAAGGTGAAGGGTAAGAGCCCTTCCCGACACAACAAAGACGGTCTCTCCAAAGGAAGGCGAATGGGAGGAAAAACAATCGCAACCCCCCACAAGAAACTGGAGGCGCTCGTGTGTGATGTACGAGGCAGCAGCCCTGCCAAAGGTAAACGCTGCTGCTAGCAGTTCACGTTTGCAAGTTCAAGGCAGTGGGGATTAGTATTTTTGCACCGTCTGCAATGGAATAGCCAAAGGAAAATTCTTAAGATAGAAAGCGGTAAGGCACATTCTGACAACTGGGAACCATCACCGTTCCCCTCCCAACAAATCAACGAACACACACCACGCGGCTACCGTTGTTTTTCGGTTCCCCCATCCCTGTTCTGGTTTATCGCGCGCAAGGGCCAAGCCCTGCCCCTTCGTAGCCACTACCGTCCACACCCGCCGCGTGCTAGCCCTGAAATGCTCACCTATTCCCGCCCGTTCCCATTATCTAGGCGTCCGAGAGGCAAAGGGCGCGCGCATGTACCTACCCACCTCCATCCAGAAAGAGAGCTCGGCCGACCGCGCCGAATGAGCGGGTGGATCTCCCTCTGCATTCCACGCGGAGAAACATCTCTTCCGACAGCAACAACTGCGCAGAGCCTGCCCTCCCCGGCGCAGTCCCCTCTTCTTCCGGCAACAGGGCGCCCACGTGCCACTATTTGCCTGCGCTTCTCTCAGCCTGCGCTTCCCCACCTCCTCCGCTTTCCAGCCCCCCACTCCGGGCAACTCTTGTGTGCCTGTACCGTGTCCCTAAACCCCGCCCCCGCAAACATACCCACGCAGCACCGCCCAATACTCTCCTTTCGGCTACTTCTCACTTTTACCACCGCCCATTTCCTTCCCTTTCCCACCCGCCCCAAAATAACACACCTCCACAAGGTGAGGGAAGTCACTACTGCCGGCTTCGCTGCTCTTCCTCTGGCCTCAATAGCAGCTGCAGCAGCAATCGCGGCTTCCTCTCCGTTCCCGCCTCTGCCTGAAGCCGGATACGTGCAGAGCAGAAGATTAACGGGGCCACCGGCTCGCTAGGAAAGTAGCGGGAAGAGCGCGAGACAAGAGCCGAGGCGGGGGGTCCACCCCACGCCAACAGCAGCAGCCTCGACTTCTGGCTCTTGCACGGCGGCGGGCCCTGCCCAGTGTCAATCACTCGAAGCAGCACTGCTCAGATTGGGCAATCACCCAGCACCCCTTTCGGCAGGCCAAACACATTACAGTGAGGTGGACGGAGAGAGAAGCCCGCGTGTTGGACCGATGCTACCTTGAAAGAGAAAGAGGCCGCTTTATCTTCATAGTTCTCCTCCCCCCACCTTTTTTCAGTTAAATAAAAAAAGATCAGAATTAGTACTGGCTTGCTTTTAAGCGTCTGATGCGGTGTCCTATCATTTCCCTCAGTCGTTCCCTTACCGCATTTGCTTAAATTCACTTACTTCTTAAGCTGCATTTTTTCATGGATACGCTGCCTGTGAAGGTCGCTTTCACTAACGCACATTTGACTGCTTTGCTTTTCATTTTCCATCTGTGTTGAAATGTAAAACCTAATCTGGCTAAATTGTGCATTCCGTTTAAAACTGGTTCCCTCCACTTTAATGATCAGAAGCATTACTTTTACAGGCTAAGCAACGTTCTTGGCTTCGTTTATGAAAATACCCCCAGGACTATCAATGGTTAACTCATCATCAGACCAGCTGGATTGGGTTAGAGGAGAGCCATATTCCTGGATAATCAATCCTTTTCCTGTCCATAAATGGTTCCCAAAGTGTAAATCAAACTGAAATGGATGCATTGCATGGTGTATGCTCAAGGACATGCAGATGACACTTCCAAAACGAAAGGAAGATGAGAGCTAACGGTGCCAACAAAAAAATGAAACATGCTACAGACTACCTCGTGCAAATAGTTTCCAGCAGACCAGCCAGAGCATGACAACCCAAAGCACTTTCCCAATGTGCAATCCACCAGTCAGATAATATCCACAAAACCTGTATGCTTCCATTTCAGAGACATTATATAAATGTTACATAATATATTAATAAGAAATATACTCTTTGCAATCTTTCATGTGCTGTACAAATGTCAAAGTCACTTTTAAAGACTGAACATCAAAAATCACAGAAAAAAAAAACCTCAATTAAAAAAGAGTGGGTGTAGCTCAGTGATGGAGCACCTGTTTTCCATGTTAGAATATGCCAAATTAACGCCTTGGCATTTCCAAGTAAAGCTAGTAAAATTTAAATCCCACGAGGCTAATAGGAATAATTGTTGACAATATTGGACTAACTGGACCAATAGTGTGACTAAATATAAAGCAGCTTCCTGTTTTTAGTGGGGAAAATTGCTATCCACTTGCTATGCATTCAGATTAACTATACAAGAAAATACTTGGGAGAGGGTTTCTTCCATTTTAGTAGTCTTTTTTTTTTACCAATCTGGTCATTTGTACCAAAAAGTAAACACGAGTCTATAAGCAGCAACTAATCTGTTAAAATCAGCTTCAATAAAAACAGTAAATAAACAGGGACTGCAAAAGAGATTAAATTATTTGATAAAGTGAGAGCTAAAAAAGGATTTATGGCAGTGTAATGATTGCCTATTCAAAATCACCATCAGACTCACACAAGGCTTTCATGGATATCTGATTTAATAATGCAGGATCACAAGCAAAGCTGAGAATAGTGAAAGCGCGGGATGTCTCCCAATAAAACCCCAAGCAACTCCCAGTCCCTCCCCCCAAAGTCAGTACAATCCCATGCCCACAGGTGCCCCTAACGGTTCCTGCCGGTCTGCGGGAAAAGTCCTTGACAAGGCGAGATAACCCAAAGATGCATTCCTCATTCTTCACTCCTCGCATCACAGCCTGGTACAAGGAACAGGAGCAGCCCCCTCCCGTACAAGAACTCGTGTCAGCACCATGGCATGGGAACCCGTTACGATGTTTGCCAGGAACATTGGAACAGGAACCATGACAGGCAGATATATATATGGCAGAACAACAACAAAAAAAGAAAACTGTGTTCCAAAAATGATTTTGCAAAAGAAGCAGATGTTTGGAGGGGAAACAGAAAGAAGGCAGGTTGGCTGAAATGAAGTAGGAGATTGTCCTGAGAACAAATCTCCCTATGCACATCAACTTTTTTTTCTGGAGAGAATGTCTCCTGCCAACTAGAAAACCCCTTTCTTCCAGGAGCAAAAGAAAATGCATGATAAAGACCTGTAAAAAGGCAAAAGAGGAATTTATAGTCTACAGCTGAAAGACTTTTCCTTCAGATTTCCTCCTGCACTGAAGTTCCATTCTTATACCTTCCTTGAAAACTGGTATGATTTAATGGGACCTTCCAAGATGTGCATTGGAGCACATGCATTACAAGACAGCAATTTTAATTGTTCTTTTTTATTTTATTGGCAGGTATCATATAAGAGAAGATTATGCCCAAGAAATATATAAAATTATGCTTAAATTGATAGTCTGAGTCCACATGATTTAATATGGGTTTCATTTTTGGTATCTCTTGATTAAATAAGTCAGTGACAATCTAAAATCCAGCAGGATTGTATGGTAGCACATGTTTAGATGTGCAATCACTGCTAGATAAACTCTCTTATTAACTTCAAACAAAAAATCAGAATTTACAAGCCACAAGAACTCCATATTAGAATGATTTGTTACATAGGCTCACTACAAACTTAGTAAAAATAAACAGTGATTTTTGCCACTGAAAACACAAACTGCAAAACCCATCTCCTTGCCAATGATTAGGATGGTAACAACATCTGATTTGTGCATCTATGCAGAAGACATTAGGGCTCTCCTGCCAGTTTCACAGACAGATATAGCCCAATATTAGAACATCAGCTTTCTATGGAGAAAGTCCCAGGTTTAATCACAGAGTAATGCTGGAAAAACTACCTGAAATCCCGGACAGCCACTAGCAGTATCTACAAACAATATTTCCCAGGCATGAATGGTTTAGAACAGTGTTTCTCAACCTTAGCAACTTTAGGATGTGTGGACTTCAGCTCCCAGAATTCCCCAGCCAGCATGCTAGTTAGGGAGTTCTGGGAGTTGAAATCCATACATCCTAAAGTTGCCAAGGTTGAGAAATACTGGTTTAGAATAAGCCATGAGAATCTGATTGGGAAGCATCATATTTTCCCTCTTTCAGTAGGAATCTACCTACTGAATCAACCACAGTTCTATGGCACAAATACAGCCCTACTGCTATCAAATGTTAAGGTTCTTGCACAGTAACATTTATGGGAAGCAAAATAAAGGCTGAGGGCTTTTAATTTATTTTTATATATTCTTCATTCAACACACAATCTATTCTGAGTCCTGTGCAGATTATTTTCCTAAAAATAGCCAATTTAGGGCAAATTTATATTGGAAGAACTTCTGAATACTTATTTCCACTTCATTCTCAGTTTGAAATATTAGCTCCCCAAACATCAGTGAAGTCACAGAAGAGACAATTGAAAAACAGAAAATCAGAGGAAATATTTAAATACTTTTCCCATATAAAAAAGTAAAGTTCCTTCAAACTGATCCCAATTCCTGGTGACTTCAGATGTTGTTTTCTTGGTAAAATATGGAAGTGGATTGCCATAGCCTACTTCCAGATATTAATTCCATTTTCCATTCTAATCTTCAGCCCTGGGATTTTCTAGTGGTCTCCTATCCAAGTAGTAACCTGGTCCTACCCTGCTTTGAGTCAGTTTAGTGAACTTTCCCATATAATAATTTTACGTTATACACAAGAGTCTCTAAAATCATATACCAGCTGGATCTCTGTTCTCTGCACGAACACTACGTTAAAGCAGTTGCCTACACTAGCCATTGTAGCACTATAAACATAAGCATTCGTAACATCATGAGAGAGATCCCTGCCGTATTTTAATCATATTGAAGGTGAGGCCTAACTATGCAGAATCCATTATTTCCATTACTGTTGGAACTATTACTTCTCATAATCGTCTGGGATTTACTTCCCATGATTTGGAATACTAAACCAATTTGATGTAACTGTGATTTGTTGAATAATCTAAAATGAACTAAGCCATAAATTATGGTGTACAAACCAGTGTCTGGGATCCCAATTCCATTAAGCCTAAACTAAACAAATCACATTATGCCTTCAAACACTGTGTGAACCCAGAAGCAGGCCTGGTGAATGAACTGCAAAAACAGAAAAGGTCTCTGATCAACCAAAGACATTTTGTCACAAGTTCAAAAAGCTTCCCACAAATCAAAATGATTTCACCATATGTGGAACACTGCTCAACTCCTGGCAACTGCTAAGCTATAATAGTTGTAACAGATAAAAAGAGCAATCCTGAGCAGTCAAGAAAGGAGCACAATTAATTCTTGAATTGTGTGGTCTGATTAAACTGTGAGTGTATCTTCCAATACAGCCTAGTGTCTTTGTCAGTGAAAACTGGAGCTTTGTTTTATATTTGTATTTTGTAAATATCTTTATGTCTGCTGTAAACGATGTATGCTGTAAACGATGTAGTCACACATTCTCTGTTGTTTAAGGAGCAAAGTACAGAGCAAAAGGAAGTTGTTAAGAGTATGTCGCCTGGCAAGGCAATAAAAAGAAGCTTTTTTAGTGATTTACTGATAAGTATTTTTATTCTCCATCAAAGATAATTGAGAAAAATCATGTAATAGTGAATAACTTCTTTTTCACAACTGAAACCCGATGTCCTGCTTTCTTACTCCAATCATAATAGTATATTTTTCTCATTAACTTCATTGATCATAATCATCATAATTCATTACATATCATTATGTACTCTAACTTCATTGCAAGGAGGGTCAGTTCACTTAATTACTCTGCATATAGCCATCTGCTTTGCTTTCATTTCTTCCTTGGACTACATCTTACCCAGAGGTAATGGGTTACACTTGTTTTTGTTTTGGCCATGAATATTTTCAATTTTGTATTTTACATTCTACATTCAACCCATATTAGGAAGAATTGCAATAGCTTGCAGAATGGAGTCTGCTGATCATGGCAACCCCTTCACCATAAACTCGGATGTAATTCAGGCAGAATTAAAAGGAAAAAATGCATAATACCTAGCCATGCTAAGTGAATCTAGCTATTGGCAGCAACTAGCCAAATTTGGCTGATCTAAGAAGCTAAGCAGGGCTGCTTCTAGTAAGTCCTGAATGGAGGACCATCTGAGAAATCCAGGGTTGCAGAATAAAGTGGAAAGTCAAAACAAGCAACCCAGAAGAATAAAACTGCAAAGCGATTCCATATAATGTCAAAAGAAATGCACACATGTAATTTTGCAGATCACAGAAGCTGAGCATAACTCAAAGGAAATTTTATCTAAAACCAACATGCCATGTTTGAGCCTCCCCACATTAACTTCAGGATCGGTTTAAAGACACTGAGCATATGCAGCTCCATTGGACCCCAGAAAACTGGGAGCCCCTAAGCAGACTAGCAGGAGAAACGAGCTGTGGGTGAGTGACTTGAAGGTATGAAAGCAAAAAAATTACGAATGAGAGAATAGCCTGATGGAGGCTTTCATGGACAAGTCCACCTGTGGGCTAACACAGCTCCATATTAGCCACTAGGTAGATGCTGAGTTTTCAAGCAGGCTGTTTTACGCTGGTTTACTCTAAATGAGCTCTGGGCTAGCCAAAAATCAGATCAGGCTGAGGGGATTTTCAGGGGTGAAGTCCAGCCAAAGAGTAATATAGTTCCATGTTAGTCATGGGGTAGATTGGGCAAACAGGATTTGATTGTGTGGTTAGTGATTGTTCCTAGATCATGTTGTTAGTTCAAAGGGGCAATTTCCTCAAAAGCACACTGGTTCTTCTGCCTCCATCTCAATTTGCAAAAATCCATCTACAGCATTTGCATGGAGCAGCAGGAACAGGATGGCTGTGTAAGACTCTTTGAAGACTGGAAAAGGAATGAAGAGAAAGTAGCCATAAGCACTGAAAAGATGGTAGAGAAGTCAGTTGACAGCTTATCTCATAAACAGTAACTTAGCCTACGTGGAGAGAAGTTGGGAAGAAGTATTTTAAATCACTGAAAGAAACTCTGTCTTAATAAACTTACTATAAATGAGAGTGGGAAATTCCTATTACAGTTTCCAAAATTCTGAATTTAACCCATAGTAGCACTAAAGAAAACGTAGGAAATCTGTGTAGTTCTTACTTCCTTGATCTTGTCTAACAGTGATCTGGTATTGCTCGGACTCTACAGATTCCTTAAACCAACCCCAGTTAACTCTCGGAAGATCACAGGTAGTCCTCAGGTTACAACAGCAATTGGGACTGGAGTTTCCATTGCTAAGTGATGTGGTTGTAAAGCATGTCCACATCACTTAGCAATGGCAATCCTGGCAGTCCTGGTTGCCATCATTAAGCAAGGATAATGGGTCATTATGTGAGGACCTCATGTGACCATGATGTGGGAAGAAGTGCTGAAAACATGTCCCAGGCAAGCAGGCAGGCAGGCAAGAGCTACAGACAAGTGGGTGCTGTGGGTGGGCACTATGGAGTATGGGCGAGCGGGTGCCATGGGCAGGCACTATGAAGTATAGGTGGGCAGGGCTATGGAGTATGAGATCTTCATGCCACCTGAGGGGTCCCTGGGAGAAAAAGCAGCAGGAGCAGGAGCAACTTGCCAAAGTGACTTGCGATCTCCTGCTGGCTTCCCCATTGACTTTGCTTGTGGGAAGCTGGCAGGGAAGGTCGCAAATGGCTACCACATGACCGCAGGATACTGCAACTGTTGTAATTGCAAGCTGGTTGTCAAGTGCCTGAATCATGATCACATGACCACAGGACATTGTGACAGCTGCAACTTCGAGGACTGGCCGTAAGTCTCCCTCATTCAGCACCATCGTAATTTTGAACAGTCGCTGAATGAATGGTCCAAACCTGAGGACTAAACTTCAGTGATCAATCTGCTAACTAGCATTGATTTCCAGGGTTCAAACAGCACAGAAAGAAAAAAGGAATTAAAGTATATGAGCTTATCATGCCGGTCATTATGAAATCAGTTAGCAAACTAGAAAATTAAGATTCAGTAGGATTCCACACATGACATATCTACAAGTCTCCCACAAAGATGGAAGAATGGAACCTTGTTTTCTGGACTAAGGAAAGTACAGAGCAAAGGAGGTGTCCAAGAACAATTACCAAGAAAGTCTGCCCTAGGTGGTGTAATTCATTCTGTGTGGTCAAATGTAATTATGTGATGTTAAGTGCTTGCAACTGAAATAGCAAATTGTGTTCCCAAGCATTTCTGGGCCTGGGCCTCCCACAATTTCTCCATGCAATAGCAGGTCCATAAAGCTATTTCAATCCATTGATTTCTAAGAACTGGTTTTGGAGGAATGAAAAGTGAGTCCAGAAAGAAGGTATATAGTAACCCTGGTGCATGTGTAAACATTCTATGCACAATTTTTTAGAGTTTAACCATACTGTATTCACAAAAATAAATGTCTTCATGTATTTATTTGTATCTTCATTCTGGAAGAGTTACTTCAGAAAAATAAGAGTTATTGACCATTTATATGAATGGTTTCAAACACAGTTTAAAGTGATTGAGCTAGTTATGGAACTATTAAGTTAGTGGCTAAATAGAAACTGAAGTAGAAGAATAGGAAACATCAAGAAGTTGAACTGCAACAGAACTAAGCTTTGTTTTGCTTTTCAATGTTTTGTTTTTTAACATTTACCTAGCATTGTCACTGGTTTTAATTCAAAGGACACACAATAATCTGTGCTGACATAAATATTCAGTTTGTTCAAATGCAATAATCACAGTTGATCTAAAAAAAACTATGCTATTAATGCAGAATGCAGCGTGACTGAAAATGGCTTTACTGTTGCTAGCAGAAGTCATTTCAGTTTAAAGCAGAGATAACAATGAAGGTCAAAGACTAATCTCTCACCTTCAGCCTTTTAAAGTTCAAGCCACAAGGTCATCCATCATAAAACTGACTGGTGGATTGTTTGTTTTGAGAAGCATTACATGCAAGTAATATTGCCAATTTCTGACTACTATAAATAGCTCATATTCCTTCAGCAGTGCAGCAGCACCTTTATTTTAATTATCTTGTGTCTGAGTTATATGACATTGTAATCATTCAGAAATGATTAGCTGTCATGTTCACTGTTTCAATGTGCACTGTACATCGTAATGTTTCACATGCCATGGTGCTGACGCGCGTTTCTGTTTGGGAGGGAGCTGCTGTGAAACCTTGTATCAAGCTCTGTATCTATGTTCATTTCAATGGAATGTGTTTGGGTTATGTGCTCTGTTCAAGGACTTTTCCCCACAGACCATCAGAAGCCGTTAGGAGCACCTGGGACTGTGAACTTGGGAAGATTCTACAGGGGGAGGGATCTCATTTGCACCGAGGGTTTTTAGTTTGCGTTTGGCACGCTTTTATCATTCTCAGCTTTCTTTGTGATCCTGCATACTATTCTTTAATAAATCAGATATCTTTGAATTCCTGTTCATGAGTCTGAGAGTGTTTTAGAATAGGCATTCATTACATTAGCACAGAAAAGCTATTATATTGCTGCATTTATGCCCAGACTCTAGAGGAAAAACCCTAATGATTATAAAAATGGTCAAGATCCCCTGGTTTCAACACTTCTGTAGTTTCCAACCTTCCTTTTAGACCTGGTTCCCACATCACACTAAATCATGTGCTTTGCTTGGTTTTGGCTTAGCCCAGGGTTTCTCAACCAGGGTTCCGTGGAACCTTAAGTTTCTGTTAGAAGTCACTAAGGGTTCCCTGGGAGATCACAATTTATTTTAAAAATTATTTTAAATTCAGGCAACTTTACATTAAAAAGGTAAGTTTCATTCTTTATTTTTAGTTTAAGAACACTGTTAATGCATATATTACACATGAAACAAACCTAATAATTTGTAACTTCTGGCCTATATTTGATCCTGAATGTGCAGGGGATCCCCAAGGCCTGAAAAATATTTCAAGGGTTCCTCCAGGGTCAAAAGGTCGAGAAAGGCTGGCTTAGCCTTTTGTGTGAACCCAGCTATTACAGTTAAACAACCATGGTTATGTTATTGTATTACATGAATCCAGGCAATTGTTGTTTCTTCAACAAACAATGGTTATTGAATTACTAGTGAGTTAAGCAAGAGGTTTGATTGTGATTCATGGGTAAAAAACGCAATTGAAAAGGGAAGAAAAACTGCAACAGCATCTTTAGGCTCTTCTAAATATTTCTGCATACTCTGCTAATCTGACAAATCTCCTTATAAAAGGAAAAAGGAGTGATCTGACTAGCAAGCCAAAGCTCCCTTGGCTTTGCCCTGCTGATTTGCATATGTTGTTGCTTTCTTTAACTGGCTCATCCTAAGCTTGAGTTTGCATCACAAAACCTGAACCACAACTCTTAAGATTGGGATGTTGTCTATATTATAAAGTGACAAAAGAACTTACCCCTCCATTTCATTGCACGCTGGCCATGCATTTGGCTAAGAATCCCCTTTGAATGGAGGAACTCTCTGGGCCTATGCATACAGAGCTACTTCACCTGTTGTGCACAGCTGACAAGGGTTGTGGCTCAAAATGTATGAAACTGAGACTGAGCACAATCCTGCCTTCTTGTTCCATCAGCATTTGAGAGGAATTTATGCATATTCTGTAGAGATCCTTGATGCTAAATCTGTTTCACTCTCATTTCATAGGTGCAAAGCAACATGTCTCCAGAGGATTCGATATTTGCCACTAGCTTTGAGGTTTTTAAATCTCAATTATAGTTGCCTGAACTTCAAAATCTGAAGGATTTAGGGTGCAGCTTACATACTATTCACTGGATGACTCTGGGCCATCGCGTTCTCTCTCTCTCTCTCTCTCTCTCTCTCATTAACCTACTTCACGGTCAAGAAGTATTGTTAACACAGATAAAATGAAGTGATCCCATGTAAGCTATACTCTACTGAGCTCCTGGAAGAAAGACACCATTTGGTATCAATCACTATCTCTGACTCTAACTTACTTCTTGAAGTTGTTGTGAAATGATAAAGGGGAAAGAGAACCATAGGTGCTGTTTCTGAGTTCTTTCATGGAAGGGCAGGATATAAACAAACATGAAAAAAATGAAGGCTAAATGCCTTTCTTCTGGTGGTGAATTTATAAGTGACAGATTTATTTCACTCTGGCCTCTAACCTACCTTCACTGTCTTGCAAAGGAGGTGGCAACATGACACACTGTCAGGATTTGCTAGATATTGACATAGGGACAGGTTTCTTATAGCCTTACCAGCATCTGGTGTCAAAAGTATAAAATACCAATAGGCACATAATTGGGAAAAACAAATAGGATGAATAGGGTCCTATCCCTCTTCCCTTAAGATGACAAAGTGGAGCACTCATACCGTGAACCTTCTTTAAATGCCTCTTTTCTTTCACCATTTTCCCTATTGTTTCCTTTCTTGCCCTTTGACAATATCTGTAAGTATACTATATGTGTGTGTGTGCCCTTGAGTCAGTTTCTGACTCCTGGCAACTGCCTGGACAAGTCCCTGCAGTTTTCTTGGCAAGGTTTTTCAGAAGTAGTTTGCCATTGCCTCTTTCCTAGAGCTGAGAAAGAGGGACTGGCCAAGGTCACCCAGCTGGCTTTGTGCCTATGGTGGGACTAGAACTCACAGTCTCCCAGTTTCTAGCCTGGTGCCTTAACCACTAGACCAAACTGGCTCTCAAATATACTGCATACCATATTGCTTTCTCTGAATTACGCTCCATGACATGGACGAAGCTTATGAAGTTCACAAAGCTTATGAAATAATAAATATATTAGTCTTTAAGGTGCCAGAAGTGTTGTTGTTGCTGAGAACTAGGAGAAGAGTTAGAGTTATAGTAGCAGCAGTAGTTAAGGCAGCACAGCTTTTCTTGTTTAGCACTTTAGCGGGTATAGATTTGATTACTGATGCACTACATAACATCATAAAGAATAATTAGTCATTATTTTCACATCTCTATCATCAAACATGGGAGAACTAACTATATTTATCATATAATTCATGGTATAATCTACAGACTATTGAAAAGGCAGAAAAACTGACTCAGCAAGTAACCGTTACAACAAAAATGTAAAAAGGAAAGAAATTAAGCTGGGAACGTTTTCAAAATCAGTTAGTTTTACCATCAATCTTATTATGAAATACAACAGAACATCAACAAAGCCCTCAAGAATCACAGTGGTAAGAAATTTTTTACAAGTGTAACTTGCTAAGACTCACACCAATGAACACCTCAGAACTAATTATGAATGTACTTGATTGGTCCATTCTGTACAGCTTCATTAAAAAGCAGAGATCATCAGGGAAGATTTTATTCACAGCACCCATCCTGTGGATTATAGTATGACAATGACATGGAATGAGCATTTTTAGTAATTGCTACTGTCTTCTGGACTGCTTTTGATTTGGATATTATGGAAGTTCTTTTTTATGTTGTGTGTTTGATGGCTCTTAAAAACACATTGCTTTGTTCAAACCTGCCGTGCAGTTTGATGCTGGTTTATATTAGTTGTTATTTATGAGTTTTACTTACATTTTATATCAATCATAGCTCAGAAATTATTTATAACAAGTGTTTTAGAAATAGTGTGAAATAAAGGTAAAATAATTAATCTTCCCAATCTAGCCATGCTGGTGGAAAATAATAGCAGTTATAGTCCAAGGTGGGATTTATTAGTTAAAGTTACTGATTGAATATCATTGTTTTTGGATGAACTATGATACAGGTTATGTCAGAACTGTTTTATATATAGTCTTCAGAACATTTTAATATTCTATATAGGAGCCATTGCTTACATATAGTGGTTCCCCTTTGGCTCAGGTATAATCTTATCTCAATCAAAAAGAAAATTGCAAGATTCATGGTGATATGTACTCCCTGGTTATCAGCTCAGCAGAAGCTACATACATATTACAAAGGAACAGACAGCTATACCCTTTGGGAGCGAAAATGAAAATGCTAGGTTATAGCAAGACAACTGAATGCACTTCATCCTACAAACTATAATAAAATTGTATTTGGTACAGCATGTGTTATCTGTAGCCAAGCACAACTATATATTTTTTTATTACCAGGAGGATAGAAGACTATGATGCCTTGAGATCTTATGCTTAAGGGCCAGAAGACAAGAGTTGTTGCAGCAAAATCTGCAAACCTATGCACACTAGAAATAAATCTATTCAATTTGACAGACTTACTTCCCTTGCCTTTGTGCATTTGCTTCTCAAATAAGCAGATTGAATCTGTCAGTAATGGAAATCAAAACAACACTCACAGCTATTCTGCAGTGATATCAGAATAGCACCCATGGTTACTTTTGAAAATGCATTCTAAAGAATTATTGGAAATAATAAGACTGCTAACTTGCTATTTTTTCCTAATTTATTAGTGTGCCAATAGCTGATCAAGATATTATTTGAAAATTGGCACCGTAAGACAAGAAATCACACATTCACAGAAGTGCTGTAGGTTGGGGGGCGGGGAAAGAGACAAGGAAAAATCTTTTCTGCTAGTACTTACACTTGGGTATCTTCCTGTTACAGGGCAAAGAAAATTTAAGGAGATAAGATGAGCTGCGTTCTACAGTATGAAGATGGGTGCTACATTAATGTTTAAGATTCCTCCTTTGTGCTTTTACAATAATCTCTTTAATTTCTTTTGCATATTATACCAGTACTGTAGGAAGATTAGTCATGAATGGTGCTGCCAAAAATAACTGAGCAACAACTAGAAGACACCAGGAAAAAAAGCACATCTTCTATCCTCAAACAATTATTGCCTCCTACTGGAATAGCCCATTGATCTCATTTGATTTTCAGCATAGCAAAATTCAATCCTACGGTTCTATATGTGCCTCCTTCAAAATTAATGTATTTCTGAGACCCTTCATGGATGGTGCTGGAAACATTTAGCACAACGGCCTGCTGTCCAATTAACACCTCAAAATCCTGTCATGGGGGCTCTATGCCATGACAAAATTGTTCCAATTTCTGGGAAGAACAACAAAGGAACAGAAATGAGTTACAGCAGTAATTGTTGGATTATCATTCCCATCATCTGTAATCACCATGATTTTCAGCATCCTGTGTCTGTGTGTGTTTCCATTTTATTATTATATATTTTGAAAGAATATAAAAAGTAGGTAATGCATGTAAGAAAATCAGGTACAGGTGGTGAAATATGGGCAGATAAGCAACAAATCTGAAATATCATATAACTAATATATTGTAATACATCATGAGAAGTTTATGGCATTATATTTCGTAACTATTCAGACTGCATGTGCTTAATAATCTTTAAATTAAGGAATGAATTATAGCAGTAATTGTTTGATTACTATACCCATCATCCCCAATCACTATGATTATCAGCATCTTGATGGACCTGCAGACCCAGGGGATTAGGAGTTATAATTCAAGACATGAAGAGGACACTAATTTGGGAGCGGCTGAGACTCTCGTAGGACTTGAAGTTTCTGGGGTTATCGAAAAGTCACAGAAAAGCATCTTCCACTATGAGCTTGCTGATGCAATTAGAATGACAGAGGGCATCTTTCAATTAAACATGCATATTACATTTGCCAGTGGCTTAGATAGTTGCCACTGGTTTGTATCACTGGTCCTTATATTAAATTTAACTACCAGGAAACAAAGCATAGAAGCTCATGCCAAATCCAAGAATTCTAAAAACAGTATTAGAATTTTGCTGGGAATCTGGATGCGCAGGTCTGTGAGAAATTCTAAACTGATTACCCAAATGATACTGAAAACTGGCCATAGCAGATGTAGTACAGCAGGCTTTACATATAAAAGGGGCAAGATTCAATGTTTGGCATAGCAAAGGGTTAAAAAGGGCCCTGTTCTAAAAACTTGGAAATCTGCTGCCAATCAGTATATAATAAATCTAAACTAGGTAACCTAGTAATCTAACTTGACAAATGACAATAATATGTAGGACTAGTTATCCCAAGGAGGTAAATCATGCCATTGTTAACATTAAATGTTTCAGCAATGCTTCCTGCTAAATAACAGGCCTCCAGAGATATAATCTTGTGTGTTTATCTCTCATCTTGGGATGAAGTAGAAAGAAACTAAGAGATGTTGGTGTAGCCAATGTTCCTCAACCTTAGCAACCTTAAGATGTGTGGACTTCAACTTCCAGAAATCCCCAGCTGGCTGGGGAATTCTGCAAGTTGAAGTCCACACATCTTAAGGTTGCTAAGGTTGAGAAGCACTGGTATAGCCTGATGGTTGTCCTCAGAAATTCAGCTTGGTTAAAAATTTAAGAACTGTTTGCTCAATCAAACCAACGCTTTGTCTGCCTTCCCAACCCAATGTTCCTCAGATGCACCAGTCAACAGGGGAGATGCGAAGGAACACAGCTGGAGGGCCCCAGCTTAGAAAAGGCTGTTTTAGGTAGTCCAGCACTTTGGCCAGCCTGGAAAACTGATCTGATTGTCACACCATACCCAGTATGTGTAAAATCATCAGATTAAGAAGATTATTCAATGGCTAATATCTCAGGATCACTGATCACATAAAACATTTAAGGATATGTTCAGATTCAAGAAAACAATTATTTTCAGATTTTCAGTGAAGAAACTTTTACTCTTCTTCTGAAATCTCATGTAATGTCAGCAGTTTGGAAGTGCTGCTTCTAGTGATTCCTTCATAGTATTTTACATGATTTATTTGCCATATGTAGGGCATTTCTTTACTCATGATCCTAGAACCCAGCCCTTGCTGTGACAATAGACAAGACTACCAGGATAAAGATGTATTGCCTGATTCTTTCTTACCCATGGCAGCATGGAAGACAGTGGGGTAAATCATGACTTGTGGAAAAGAGATTACTGCCATGGGGCAGGAGTAAAATTGGGACTGCCAGACTCTTCCAGTGATGTTGTAAATAACTAATAAAGAAAATTTATAGAAACTGTTCTGCTCTTTTAATCCAATGTTCTTAAAGGCAAGAGAAAATTAGCACAGGCTAAAGTGAGAGCACTACAGAGCATGCTGAACAAAAGCATAGGTCATGTATTCTGACTTTGAGAAAGTATTGGACTGCGAGACTGTAACTCTCAAATCTGTACTGTGAGAATATAGTTCTCAAATCTGGAATCAGAGTATTCAGACAGCATTGACTCGTATCATACCAGTATTTCTTTATAGTCCAAAGTAAGTTTCTTGTTTATGGTAATTTTAAACTGAAGGCTTTCAGCTCACTGATATATTGGGAATGTAGATGAAGGTTCTGCCATTTGTAGTGGACAGAAATGCGAGGATGAAAATATACAGAAAAAAGAGGCAGAGAAGTTTTGTGGCTTAGTTGGTTCAGACAGACGTTGATCCTGCAATCACACCTCAGTAAGCTTCCCAGTATGTTTGGTATACACAGAGTATTCTGGGATCTCCTAAGATCAGATTGCTCCAATGTTTGGCAAATTGCCAGAGGCTTCAGGTTGTAAGTGGCTGTGACATGCTATCCATGGGGCTATCTATGCTATATAAGATAAAGGTTCTGAATGACATGCAAGCAAAGAGGCAACGTGGGCAGGACAGAAATCATGGGGCAAACGTACGGCTTATTTTAGAATAAGGCCGTGTTACAAGGCTCAGATCAACTAAGGCCTAGTATCGATTTATTGAGGCAAATAGTCCTAATGTTAATGTAAATCCACCTTATGCTTCCATGCAATCATTATCATTTATTGCTCTATCTAGCACATACTAGGCAAAGTTGCCCGTAAAATAATTCTGTAGTGCAGAAAAATGAAACATTACCTGAGACAGTGATAACGTGGTGGCTCTTTGGTTTCTTCCTTCCACCTATAAATAGGCTGCTGAAAATCATTTCATGTCCAAGGAAATTTCTGGCAAAGAGGTAAAGGATGGATATCCTGCTTGTGACAAATATGTCACCCCAGGCCATTCTGCTTCATAAAAGATTGGTCATTTGACAATTTCATGGGTGATCAGTTTGGTAGTTATAGAAATGTTTGTGTTGTGTCTATATACTGTAGTAGCACAAGACTCGGATTCCATCCTCAAAAGTTCCCTATAGCCTTCGTTGTTCTTGAGCAGTTGCTAGCGACAAAGCACTTTAGCAGCATCTGTCTCTGACGCCTGCCATAGATTTCCCTTAAAACACTTTTTCCCAGTGCTGCAATACCATTTACATTTCCCCAAGGCAATACTATGGCTCCTGGGCATTGTGGGAACTGAACTGCTTAGTTCCAGACTTTCATTAGGAGATCCTGAAAACAATGATCATTGTTGCCTGATCAGTGGCATAACAAGCGGGGGGGGGAGGTCCGCTCTGGGGGCATGCAGTAAGGGAGTGCTACTGAAGATGAGGGAGCCAGTAGCAAGCGTGGATTCAAGTTGCTGCTGCCAACACGCCGCTTGGATGATTGGTGGTTGGTGGCACAGTGCAGAAGCGATAAGAAGAAAAAAATCGTCCCATCGAATTATTTTTGACTCCTGCCCCCTGCCCCCTGCAGTTTTCTTGGTAGCATTTTTCAGAAATGGCTTGCCAGTTCCTTCTTCCTAGGACTGAGAGAGAATGACTGGCCCAAGGTCATCCAGTTGGCTTTTGTGCATGAGGGAAGACTAGCACTATCTCCTGGTTTCTAGCCTGATGCCTTAACCACTGCACTAAACCGTCTCTTGCCTTATTCCAGCTTCAGCTCCTGAATTCAAGGCAACCACTATTCTCCCCTATCCCATTCCCATAGAGCTTTGGCGTTATATTCCTGGCATCTGTCTGTATGCATTGTTTAGAAGGTATTGCCTCCCAGCCCCCACTCCATCCACTTTAGCAACATGCAACCATGGTTACAGCTATTGGAAAAAGAGTTAGCATGAAAAATGCTCACATGCTATCATCTCACTTTCACAGCTTGCACAGCTATCATTTCACCTTCACAGCCTTAATTGCAAGAGAGGAATAGCATCTTTGTAACCGCTCATAGCAACCACTCAGATTTTGTTTGCATACAACCTGTATTGAAAAGATGGAGGGACCACTAGCTATTTATTTTAGTTCCCATTTGGGTAAAGCAGAAATGACAGAAATTTTGTTGCTCCAGGATCTCAGGGCAGGACAATGATTGAATTACATTTTTTTGTACACCCTTACTGATCATCTGCATGGAAAGCACTGTTCATAGCATTCTCAGCATTTTGAGATCTATAGAATTAAGGACATTTGCAGAACTGAGAAGCTTCAAACTGCTTTATGAGTGGAAGTAGAAAGTTTTCTGTGGAATGACATGTTAAAAAAATATTTAACCCAGGTATGAAAGAAAGAATATAGTGTGTAAAATTTCAGAAGTAATAATACCAAAAGCCATTTTTTAAAATTGGAAATGTAAGCAGAACTTTTTTATTCACTTTCCCAACTTAATTAAGTCTAATTCCCCTTTTCTGAAATAGCATGAGCCTGCCTTAACAAATACATGCCCGATAAAGACTTCCAATTGTGTGTAATTAAGTTTGCCACGATGGTCCCTTGAAACTCTGGTCACAACAGATCACTAGGTTGAAGTGCTATCCACCAGCCCATGAACTGGCAGAAAAGCAAGGCAGCACCATTTTTGTAGCCTCATTTGCCCAAGCCTGATATGCTGGAATAACAAAACTGCTGCTACTCTTCAGTTTTAGTACAGGACAATTTAAGGAAAGCAACTGGAGGACTCCCCAGTTTTCTTTCCCTCCCATCAAGCATCACCTGATGGTAAAAAACCAGCCAACAATCACTCTCCTTTACATGGGGTGGGTACAGTTGAGTAAGGGTAGGTAGGTGCTTGGAATGGTGTGCTGAGCCACCTGTCAAATTGCCCACTTAACAGGTTACAGGTGGGAGGAAGTGCAAAGGGTGAAATGGGAATGAATTTGATGGACTACAGTAATGCAGCTGGTTCTCAGGAAGGAGGGACCACATTCCAAGGAGGGGGGCAAGACAAGAGACAGCACAGCCCAGAGTTGGACCATGGAAAGAGAGAGTCAGAATAGCCACTCCCTAGAATCTTCCAGGGTATATCTATTAGGTTAGAGTAGTACAGTTTAGTCTGGCAAGATTCTGTCTATATGGTATAAGCAAATAAAGAATTGAACTTTGGCTGGATTGCTTCTGTCATTCTTGGGCTAGGCCTGACAATGAATGATAACAAGCAAGGTTCACCCCAAACTGCTGATGCAAGAAAGTGGTAGCCAGGACTGGCAGCACCCAAAATAGCATGTGGAATAGCAAAATGGTACCCTCTCCCCCACAATAACAAAAACAAAACAATAGAAAGTACAGCCTCACAAAAGTCTTTGTTGACAGAAGCAGTGGAAAATCTGTGGAGTTGTTGGCGCTCTCTGAGCTTGGTTTTTGCTTGCAGACATTTCATTCCCCAACTAGGGAACATCATCTTTTACCTAGTTGGGTAATAAAACATCTGCAAGCAAACAACCAAGCTCAGAGAGCGCCAACAACTCCATAGTTCAACCCTGAGCTACAGATATTCTCTTCTGTTGAGGTGGAAAATCTCTACTGTACTCAATGGTAACAGAACTGGTTTCTCTTTCTCAGTTTACATCAACCTGTGCAGCATAGAACTATTACTCATAACAGTACTACCCACAACTGTACGAGGAGTCTGCATAAAACCCAACAAAAACCATTGAGAAATTAATGGTTAGGCATTACACAGGCAGATGCCTCTGAGGAAGGCAGGTGTGGACTTTTCCTGCAGCAGCAGCTGCCATGGCCATAGAGCATAGTCCCTGTGCATATGGGGAGGGGGCATGCCCACAGCAGCCTCAATGGCCAATAAGAGCTGGGCAGGTCCCAGCTTCTGATGGCATCATCAGTCCCACTGTTAGTGAAGCCTTCCAGAGCATGACCCTGGCAAAAACTGAGGAGAAGAGGAAAACATTCCTTTAAAATAGAAAAGGAACCATCTGAGGAACGGTCTCATCCCAATCACATTGACCTGACCCACCTGGTCCGGCAGGAAGGGCAAGTTATGGACCCCATCAGCTAAAGAATTTCGACTGGTGGGATCGAGGAGGACAGCCTTTTCTGTTGTCCCCACCCTGTGGAACATCTTGCCCCCTGAGGTAAGGTTGGCTCCCACTCTTCTGGCCTTCAGGAACAGCATCAAAACCTGGCTCTGCCAGCTAGCTTGGGGGTCCAAGAGTGATAGGCAGCCCTGGGGGTGGTTGGTGGCTTAAAGACGCTCTCTCCCCCTTTTAGTTGCCCTCTTTTATCTTTTTCTATTTTTTGTATTTTTGTATTTTTATTATGGTTTTTATAACTTTTATTTGTAAACTGCCCAGAGTCACTTCTATAGTGAGATGGTGGTATATAAATTAAATAAATACATAAATAGCTAAAGGTTATTTTAAACTGCCTCAGCTGCGGGCTGGGGATAAGACAAAGGCAACATTACAAATGCACATCATAAAAAAAGTTACTATGACATGTTCATGCCACAATTAGGTGGACATGGAGATGAGAAAATGAGTTGTTTGAAAGGGTATTTCAAACAGCTTGTCAGCACCTGATCATTCGAGCATTCACACAATCACAGTCAGGAGGCTGGGGTTCCTTTAACTGTTTTAATGAAGCGTAATGAACGGTACAGAAGGCAAGCTGCGAATAAAGAGTTCCCACTCAAACCTAACTTTAAAAACTACATTCCCTTAGTTAGTCCCCTTTCCCATGAAACCATGTCACCACCCCTCCCATCCAGGTGGTGTTCCTGGTATATCTCAACCCCGTGTTCTTTATGTCCGCCATAGCCATAATAAACCACTTCACACTCCAAGTTCACACCCCCTCCCATCTGGTGACACAGAGTCTATTCCTCTAACAAGGAAATGATGGCAGATGTTCTGATAAGGGGTTTTGTAAAACCTTTGATCAGGGGGATCTGACATACCGCCCCCCCCAAGAAAGATTAAGAAAATAATAAAAACCAATAACATATCAAATAGAATTGGAAAAATGGGGTTAGTAAGGTGAGGGCTTAGAAGGATACTTTGCATGAAACTTTCTGGTTTAAATAGGAGCATTAACATGACATGCATTAACCCACTCAGGATCTGGAAAATGTTTCCATTGAATAAAATACTGTAAAGATTTGCGAAAAAAACGAGAGTCCAGAATGTCTTTAATTTCAAAATGTTGATGGCCATCGATCATGATGGGTGGAGGGGATGCTGCAGGCTGATGCCACTTAGAATGTTCCGGTGCAGGTTTAAGCAAGCTGCAATGAAAAACAGGGTGAAGCCGCTTGAGTGTGGGGGTAATCGTAATTGAACAGTTACAGGATTAACAATTTTGGTGATGGGGAATGGCCCAACAAATTTAGGGGCAAGCTTCTTTGAGGGTTGTTGTGAGCACAAAAATTTGGTGGAGAGGTAACAAGATCGCCAACTTTAAATTTCCATTCTGGATGTCTGTGCCAGTCAGCAAATTTTTTCTGAGTTTCATGTGTGTGATCTAATGCCTGGTGGATGACCGGCCAATTAGTGGTGATCTGGGTAGCCCAGTCGGCTACTGAGGAGTCAGGCAAGGATTGCAATTGAAGTTCAGGTATGGGAACGAAGTCCTGGCCATAAACAATATGAAAAGGGGAAAAGCCAGTGCTTTGGTGAACTGCATTATTATAAGCAACCTCAGCAAAAGGGAGGAGGTCCACCCAATTGTCCTGTTGAAAGCTAATGTAACAGCGTAAGAATTGCTCTAGAGTAGACTGCTAATTGTTGAGCAGTTGGGATTTTAGAGCAAGGTATAAAATGAGCTTGCTTGGAAAACAAATCGATTACAGTCCAAATAACAGTTTTGTTTTTACTCTCAGGTAAATCTACAATAAAATCCATGGTGATTTCTTTCCATGGAGCCTTGGGGGAGGCTACAGGTTGTAAAAGTCCTTGCAGTTTCCCCGCACCCCCCTTCCTCTTTGCCTGGGCACAGACATGGCATGAGGTGACGTAGGACTGTACATCAGCACGAAGGGAGGGCCACCAAAATTGGCGCCTCACCAAGTGGAGAGTTTTTGTAAAGGCAAATGCCCTGCAGATTTGATATTGTGGGAGCGATGTAAAATTGTCTGGCGAAGAGATTCAGGCACATAGATTTTGCCCTTACAATACCAGATGTTGTCAATTTCAGTTAATTGGGCTTTGTTACATTGTAGCCAGGGATAGTTAGGGAGCGCTTGAAGCAGTTCCTCTTTTAGGTCAGTCTGCACTTTCACTTTCCCGGCTACTGCTTGTTTGCGTGTTACGCAAGCCATTCCAAGCTGCTTCTGAGAGAAAACTGTCTCTACGATTTCAGTTTGGGCAGTGTGATATTGCAGGAGGTGAGAAAGTGCATCAGCAAGGAAATTCCTCTTGCCAGGGAGGAAATTTAGGGTAAAATTAAAGCAGCTAAAAAATTGAGCCCAACGAATTTGTTTGCCATTCAATTTCCTGGGGGTTTGTAAAGCCTGGAGGTTTTTGTGATCAGTCCAAACCTCAAAGGGATAATGAGCCCCTTCTAACAAATGCCTCCAATGTGTGAGAGCTGTTTTTACAGCAAAAGCCTCTTTTTCCCAAATGGGCCAGTTGCGCTCAGAATCTGAAAATTTGCGTGAGGGGCATGCGCAGGGGCGGGGAAAACCAGTTTCGCCTTTTTGAACCAAAACTGCCCCGACAGCTGAGTCAGAAGCATTTGCCTGTACAATAAACGGGCGAGTTGAGTCTGGGTGAGCCAAAATGAGTTCTCTAGTAAAAAGAAGCTTTAAATGGTCAAAAGCAGTTTGACAATCAGAAGTCCATGCAAGTTTAGCCCCTGGGGAGGTAACTTTTCGTGTTTCCCCCCTCCCCCTAGTTTTCAACAAGTCAGTTAGGGGCAAAGCAATTTGAGCAAATTGGGGAATAAAATTTCTGTAGAAATTTGCAAAGCCTAGGAAAGTTTGAAGTTGCCTCCTGGTGCGAGGGGGTTCCCACCCCAAAATGTCTTGTATTTTGGCAGGATCCATTTCGACACCTTTGGAAGAAATACAGCCCAAATAGTCCAGCTGGGACTTGTGGAACTCGCATTTAGAGAGCTTGGCATACAGCTTAGCATCTCTCTGTTTTCACAAGACCTTTTTGACAAGCTGAACGTGGTCTTTGAAATTATCAGAATAGATTAAAATGTCATCCAAGTAAACTAGGACCCCTTTGTACAAATGTTCATGGAGGATCTCATTAATATATTGCATAAATACTCCAGGGGCGCCCGCCAACCCAAATGGGAGGACTTTGTATTGATAGGAACCCAGAGGGCAGTTAAATGCTGTTTTCCATTCATCCCCCTCCCGAATTCAAATCCTAAAGTAGGCTTCCCTGAGGTCAAATTTGGTGAATACTTTTCCCTTCGATAGGTATGATAGCATGTTTTTCATTAAGGGGAGAGGGTATTGATTGTTTATTGAGATGGCATTTATTCCACAGTAATCCATGCAGAGTCTAAGAGAGCCATCCTTTTTCGCCCGGAAAAGTACCAGGGCTGCTAAAGGTGAATTGGCAGGCTCAATGAACCCTCTAAGTTTTTGTCAATGAATTCTCTGAGAACCTGTTTCTCAGTTTCTGTCATAGCATACATTTTTGGCTTGAAATTACCCTTTGGGTCAATTTCAATGGCACAGTGAGTTTTCCTGTGAGGAGGCAATTGGTCACACTCTTTTTCATCGAACACATCCAGAAAGTCAGTATACTCGGGTGGAATGCCGGGCTGTGCCACAGGTTCTGCCGTAGGAGTGTGGTTGAGGAGGATGCTGGATACATTCCACCCGGTTTGTGGTACAGTAAAGAGGTTGCCAGCCCCATTGTTAAACAATAAAGCACCCGAGTCCCAGTCGATTTGTGGTTTTCTACTCTTTAGCCATGGGAGTCTCGGGATGATAGAATAGTTGGTGATAGGGACTACAATAAATTGCAAGGTTTCTTTATGTTCCCCCAACCTCATGGCCACAGTCTCAGTTCGGAATTCAACGGGACCCCTGTGGGGAAAAGAACCATCCATCTGGGTGAAAATAATTGGGTTTTTAAGTCTTTTGGTTTTAAGGCTCAGCATGTCAATTAGGGCGGAGTGTATTAAGCATTTTGTGCACCCCGAGTCTTAACATCGCTGTCAGATTGGCTTTGTGTCGAGTTCTTAAGTTTTTTAGTTCCAGTTTCACCAGCAAGGTGGGGCAATCATCACTCACCAAAGGGTCTTGTCGTCTTCCTCCGAAGTAGGCATGTTGAGCCCTGGAGTTTCTACCTGCTCACAGGTGCGATTTAGAACAGGTGAATTTTGTTTCCCGCTGGCTCCAGTTCCTCCTGTTCTGAGTCTTTGCCGGAGTCCATCAGGGACTTCACATCTGGATCCTTTCAGGCTAGGGCTGTTGCAGCAGCCGTCTTGCGTCTGGTCGGTGGGGTCTTAGCCGGTTTGATTCCTCCTTTTGGTGCATCAGACTCCCCGCGTGGGCATTCTGCTGCTCTGTAGGTATCCTTCCCGCATTTGAAACAGCTGCCTCTTTTCCCTGTGCGGTCTTTCAGGTCCTCCTCATCACGGAACAGTTTTTGCTGAGCGAAGGGAAACTGACCTGGTGCTACGGTATTCTCTCCCATCGTTTGTGCTTGGAGTTGCCTACAGATTTGGTATTGAGTATTGTCCACCTCCCCTGCTAGGCAAATCCATTATTTTAAAGTGGGGGGGACTCCACGGCAGAGCGCCCATCTTAGGATTTATGGCTGCAAGCCCCCTTTGAAGTAGTCAATCTTAGTGGTTTCTGACCAGTCCATAACTTTTCTGGCAAGAGCTTTGAACTCCATGGCATACTCCACCACGGTTCTTCCCCCTTGCCTAAGTTGCTGGATATCCGTCTTCGCCCTCATCTTGTTGAGTGGGTCCCCGAACCAGTCTCTCAGTGCTCTCATGAAGTCCCGCAGGCTGTTCAGCTCCGGGGCCATGGCATCATGCAGTTGCACAAACCATTCCACCGCAGGTCCCCGAAGCCTGGAACCTACCTGGCTCACTTTCTTCTACTCAGTGGGAAAGTAAGACCCATATTCCTTCATGTATATGGACACGTTGGTCAAGAAGAACGCCAACTGTCGTGGATCTCCATCAAACTTAACTTATATGTCCTTCGGGATCGCAGCCGGTGTCGCCCTGCTGGGTGCAGCTCTCCCCCAGTCGCCTTGGCTCTCTTGGTGGCCTCCACTCCACCAGCGCCTCACTGGGGATTCGAAATCCCGGGTTGGGGTTAGGGTACGGCGCCTTCATGAGTCCGGCGATGCCACTCTGGATAGCTGAGTTGAGATCTCTGCCAAGAGGTACGCCATGGTCTCCAGGGTTTTCGATACCTGCTGCAACATCACTTCCATAGCAGACATCCTCGGCTCCAGGCTCCGCATTTCTTGTGGAGTTCCATTGTGGTCTGGTATAGTTCCATGCGACCCCAGACTCTGCACCCTTACTTGTGCCTCCACAGGTGGAGGGGCTTTTCTCTCTTCCTCTCTGGCACCGGGCTGGGAAGGACCCATCTGTGGTTCTTGTATGATTATGTTTGACGTCTGAGGCTCTCTCATGAAATTGAGGGAGTGGAGGGCACTTTCCAACTCCGTAGTGTTGAGCCAGGGTTCCATCTCGCACTCGCTGTCCCCGCTCCCCGAGCTCTCCTCCATCTCAACGTTTTCTTCTTCCACTTTGGCATACAGCACTGTCCTCTCCGATGACGGTAAAGGCGATAGCTGCTTAGCCTGGGATTTTCCGTGTTTAGGCATGATTCGTTAACTCTCAGCTGAGTTACTTGGTCAGGAAGAGTTTTCGAAAAGATGATTCGCAGCTTAATGTCAGCACCTGATCATTTGAGCATTCACACAATCACAGTCAGGAGGCTGGGGTTCCTTTAACTGTTTTAATGAAGAGTAATGAACGGTATAGAAGGCAAGCTGCGAATAAAGAGTTCCCGCTCAAACCTAACTTTAAAAACTACATTCCCTTAGTTAGTCCCCTTTGCCATGAAACCATGTCACCACCCCCTCCCATCCAGGTGGTGTTCCTGGTATATCTCAACCCTGTGTCCTTGATGTCCACCATAACCGTAATAAACCACTTCGCACTCCAACTTCACACCCCTCCCATCTGGCGACACGGAGTCTATTCCTTTGACAAGGAAATGATGGCAGATGCTCCAATAAGGGGTTTTGTAAAACCTTTGATCGGGGGGATCTGACACAGCTACAGGCTGCCCACCTTTTTAGAATAACCATTGAAGTAACCTTGTCTACCAGTCCCCTAATTCACCTTGCTAGGTGGTTTCAGAAATAAACGTTGTTCTATTACAGCAGACGGTTTTATGCTGTTTCCCTCAAACTCTTCCATCTGAATGAAAGTCAGCTGCTGACCGTGTTTGTGTCATTCCCTCTAACTTGATTTTGTAGAGATTATATCTCTGGGAGAGAAACAGAGCAGGAACACTGCAAGGAATTGTTATACCTGTGTAAAACATAAAACTTTAAAAAGTATCAGGCATTAATAAACACATTTCCCCAAAAAATTGAGTGGAAGAGGAGAAAGGGACTGCTGGAGTCACTGAACTTAGGTATCACAACCACATATTTTTGTGCTTCTTTCCTCATGGAATTCTTCAAAATCTCACAATGATGCAATGAAAAAATGAGACAAAGTTGTAAAAAAGTATCATGATGGCAGTTCCTCAGACTAATCTCACGGTATGTGCGCCCACATATATACACAGATGAACAAACCACAAAGTCTGCTCGGGCAATTCTTCTTCCAGGGGGAAGAAGAAAGGAAATATATGTATGGTTTATATATAAAATAATTCCTTTCATAATAATTCCTTCACAGCCCCGAGTGCTCCTACAACCACTGGGACCACTTTGGCCTTTACTTCCACATCCTCTCTAGTTGAATTAGAGAGGATGTGGAAAGTGAAGGCCAAAGTGGTCCCAGCGGTGGTAGGGGCACTTGGAGCTGTGACCCCCAAGCTGGGAGAGTGGCTCCAACAGATCCCAGGAGCAACATCAGAGCTCTCTGTCCAGAAGAGTGCAGTGCTAGGAACAGCTAAGATACTGTGTAGAACCCTCAAACTCCCAGGCCTCTGATAGAGGACCTGAGGTTGGGGAAGACACATGCCACCCGTAGGGGTAAGAAGGGAATTTATTTTATATAAATAAATAAAAACCCAAGGTAGCAAACACATTTAATACTCCTGCCTCCTATTTTTCCCCACAGCAACAACCCTGTGAGGTGAGTTGAGCAGAGAGGGAGTGACTGGCCCAAGGTCACCCAGCCGGCTTTCATGCCTAAAGGAGGCTCAGAACTCTCAGTCTCCTGCTTTCTAGGCAGCACCTTCACCACAACACCGAACTGGCTCTCTGGATGCTTCCCACCCTCCAAGTTCTCAAGCAAGCTGTGGCAGCTTCTTGAACAAAAAGTTGCTAACATTATCCCCTTCCCTTCATCATTTATTATAACAGTTTGAGAAATGTCACAGCTGGCTAAACAAGCTTCCTAATAAGAAGAGTCTGTTCTCTCAGAAATCAACAGAGTCTCAAATATTTCTATATCCGCCTTTTTCCGCCCTATTCAGTAAATACTCATTATAAAGAGACTTAAGGGATCATATCTCTCACCAGTTCTACATTAGTTCCTGATTTCATTTGCAAGCATAATTCAAAGTTGGTTTTTTGTTTTGTTTCAAGTGGTATTTGCAATCACAAATAATCAGGCAAGAGCTATATAAAATAAAGTCCTTCATTTAACCAAATGCTTTCAACTCCTCATTTGCTGCCTCTCCTCCCTCTCTCTGTAGTATTGTGCTGAGTCACTACTAGCTATACCTTCAATAATAGCTGGAAGTAAGAGAAATTCTCCAACACATCTGGAAAACACCAAGTTGAGAAAATTTCCCCTATACTGGCTGGCAAATAGGCAGATGTTGGCAAGGCAGCATCCACAAACGTACAGTATTTACCCAACAATCCCTTATTACTGCCATGGTAAAATTTCTGACTTGCTGTTTACCAGGTTTGCACTATTTCATAATCACAATTAGCTCTATTCTTATTTCAAAGTTTGCCAAAGTTACACATTAGTAAACTGCATATATCTCATAGTTGGAGAGATGAAGTCAACAGTATGTTGGCTTGTGAAGCATGCCTCAGGTAAAAAACGGTGTTGTTCTTGTGACATACTGGCTAAAATATACCAAAATACATCAATATTGTCATGAACATTATCAGGAAATGCCGCATGTGCACCAATATGACTAAAGCCAGCAACCTAGACTATATCTTTTCTAATTTGCTATTACCAGAAAACCTTAATTGATCAAAGCCACAATAGGCAGCAGAAGTCAATATCTATGGACTCATGTGGTGTGTCAGCACCTGATCATTCGAGTATTCACACAATCACAGTCAGGAGGCTGGGATTCCTTTAACTGTTTTAATGAAGCGTAATGAACAGTATAGAAGGCAAGCTGCGAATAAAGAGTTCCCGCTCAAACCTAACTTAAAACTACATCCCCTTAGTTAGTCCCCTTTCCCATGAAACATGTCACTCCCTCTCCCATCCAGATGGTATTCCTGGCATATCTCAACCTCGCATCCTTGATGTGCTCCATAGCCATAATAAACCACTTTACACTCCAACTTCACACACCCCTCCCATCTGGCAACATGGGAGAAGGAAATGATGTAAGATGCTTCGATAAGGGTTTCTGTGAAACCTTTGATCGGGGGATCTGACATGGTGACAAATATGGCATTTGAAAGATGTAAGAGGAGTCAATGGTAAGCAGCATAAATTAATGAATAACATATATTTTATTTATTTGCTATCCCTCCTTTATTATTTTTATAAATAACTCAAGGCAGGGAACATACCTAACACTCCTTTCTCCTCCTATTTTCCCCACAACAACATCCCTGTGAGATGAGTTGGGCTGAATGAGAGTGACTGGCCCAAGGTCACCCAGCCAGCTTTCACACCGAAGGCAGGACTAAAACTCTCAGTCTCCTGGTTTCTAGCCTGGTGCCTTAACCACTAGACCAAAGTGTGAAACTAAGAGAAAGGGGAAGAATGTAACAGATCAGAATGAAAGTAATCTGATCTTGTAGAGTTGATGAATATATGCAGGAAAGTAAAGTTGTAGATTTGACAATGAAAGAAAGAACTAAAATGTATGTTAGAAAATGTGAACTGGTGTCATTTTGGTAGTTATGGGTGCATATGAAAGTAAGAAGTCTTAAACTGGGGATACAGTAGTTGTATTTTATGTTTCATTGAATTATAATAAGGGAAGAACCAGAGATGATTTTCGGGAGCAATTTTGCAACATTCTCAGTAGATATGACAGAAATGGATGAGTGGGAATAAGATGAGATGGTAAAGAGAAAGTTATTGGACCACACAATTACCAGACAATGATAATAGTGACTGTTTGGTAAGTATCTGCTTAGAAAAAGTACTGTTTCAATATGTGGTTTAAACATTTTCATACATACAAATGGAAAAGGAATTAATCTAAATCTAAAGGTATGTTTAATTTGACTATTTATGAGAGCCAATGTGACATAGCATAGTCCCTGCTGAACTACAGCTAGGGAAATGGAGGCTCAAGTCCAGATACAGCCAGTCAGTCTCTATCAGCCTAACTCACCTCACAGGGTTACCGTTGTCAGAAAAACAGTAGGAGGGAGTGCTATGTATGCCACCTGAAGAAAAGGTGGGATATATATCTAATAAATATATAAAATAAAAACCAAGAGAATTATTGAAGAACACAAGAACATAGAGGTAATTAAGAAGTGTGTGTAGTAAAATCAGAACTGATAGAATCAAGAATTAATGTCTGATGAATGAATACTGACTGAATACAAGAGACCAGTGCAAAAGAAGTATGTTCAGGCACTTAAGTCACATGCTGAAAATGAATAAGGATCACACTGTAAAACAAATATATGAAGGAAGAATGAATGGGTTGAGAGGAAGACTGAGAATGTTGTGGTTGGATGGAGTTCATGAGATCAACAAACAGGTGGGCAAAATTTAAAAAACAAAAGACAATATATGGAGCAGTGTATTGGCATTGGTGGAAACAAGGATAGTTTGCAAGAATAGAAAGTTACAGTGAAGAATGGTGTTGGTGTAAATTAGATGGGGGGGGCTCAGATCCTTTTAATTTCTTTGCTTTACTAGGTCTTACTCCTTTTCTATGCTTTGCAGATTGTTACTGACTCCAAAAGAGAAGAGGTAGGTATGTCTGTATGCCCGAATTCCAGGTGGAGCGACTAGATTCTGCTTAAAAGATTCCAGGCTGTGATTAAACACACCATGAATTGATTTGTACCTCACAAGAGGAAACAGACAATCTACTGAGGCGGCTGGATCACACTGCATATATATGGTGCTAAACTGAATCATAGATTGTTCAAAATGTCTCAAATTTAACAAGCTATGGTGGCATTTGGTACTGTACTGAGCAAACTAATGAGGACACAGAGATAATCCTTAGTTCTAACCTCTGTTGCAAAGCAAAAACTTTATTTGCATAGCCATAAAACTGCTACTTAAAGCTATTAGCTAACTTGAGACTAGTGAGGTAGCTGAGTAGTTAGGAGACAATTCTGACAATATGTGTCAGTGGGATTACCAGATCATAAATGACCTTTGCAATATGATGAAGGAAGCCTTATTCCTCAAGTAACTTTTTAAAATGATTCCACACTAGAACATGTCTGGTTTTCTCTCTTTATTTGCCAAACCTTTTATGTGCTTCCCAGATTCTTGTTTTTTTAATCAAGTTTCCGTGTAGATAATCTTTATGAAAGCTAAGTAAGTGCAACTGCAACAATATTCTGAAGCTGTTTTTCAAAAGGAAATTAAAAATCTGGATTTGTTTCTGCCAGCATCTAATAGTTTGGCTGCACCCACTCATTCTGCTTTGAATACAGACGTTTGCAATATGTGATACTGCTCGAGCTCAATGGCATTACATGGAGCAGAAACCAACCATGTGACTTTAATTTTTCCAGTATGTGAAGAAACACTATAGTGAGTGCCATTGATTGCTATGCCTGCCCTTCTCCAGTATATATTGATCTACCTCAAATAACACAGCAGTTATAAAATTAAGCCTTCAGGGTAACCCTTGTATTATGTATCAGGATGGCATAGCCTGTTTAATATTTGTATAGCCTGCCTGTTTACTCAGATGTAAGATACAAATAGTTCAATGTGAAATAAAATACTAATTAAATTTATATGCCGCCCGACTCCCAGCATTTCTGGACAGTTTACAATTGTTAAAGCATTAAAAAAAACAAAGAACAATACAGAAGACAAAAACAGCACAAGACAAAGGGAGAACATGGCAGAGGGGAGCAGAAAGGAAGAAGGGGCATCAATCGCCCTCTCCAAAGGCCTGGGCAAACAGCCAGGTCTTTAAAGACGTTTGAAATCCCAGAAGGGCAGGGGGCTGTTCAAATTTCAGGGGCAACCCCAGGCAAGCAGATTCATAGATTAACTGAGGAGCCTGGTCCTGTGCAAGTTTCTCAGAATAGCCCAAGAATTGCAATGTAATAGCTCAATATTAGCGTCACACTGATAGGTGATGCAAAGCTGGAACTGAGTGTCTCTGTTTCTCTCTCTGAGTGATGAAAAAAATCTAGAACTACCATGACCACGTTTGCATTCCTTTCGGAGACAGGAGACCACCTCCATTTTTTCTAACTCTTGTTTATTTACCACTATATAAATAGATTGTAACCGCAGGAAAAGCACTAGTATTCACACAATAGAACTGCAATACTACATGTTTTCCTGCAAGAAGTCCCTGCATCCCCAGGTATCTTCACCAATGCCCTCCGTCCGTCCGTCCGCCTCTCCCGCAGAACAACTCTTTCGTTCATAGCCCCAGATCTCAGAGCAACCGGGAGCACAGCGTAAGGCAGCTCTTCCTTCCTTAAAATGCTGCCGTGACTTGTGTCGCTGGCTTTTCTAGCAAATACTGTAACTCATAAACTTCCTGTTTGCTGGGGGGAGGCAGAGAGGAAGATCTTCTGCAATGGGAAATCATTTTTGCTTCAGCCAAAACGTTTCAAAGCAGCGGGGAATAGCGCCCAATAGAAATAAAATTTATAAAAGTTTTCTGTCTTTCTTTTGCTGTTCCAAAATAGCACTGCCCTTATATAAATTACTCCCCTAGCTACTAACTGGGGACAGTGCTATTTTGATCCGTGTTCTTATAAACTGCAATCCGCTACAGTAGATCGCATTTCTCAGGCTGTGGCGTGACCATCCTGGGAGTGAAAATATCTTCTTCCTTTGCCTTCCCAGATTTGCAAAAGAACTCGCAGTGATAACGCTTGCAGGATCTTGCCCAAACGGTACTGTTTGCCTTCGCTGACTCTGTGCCCGTTGCTACCAGATTTCTAATAAATTAAACGGAGATTAGAATGACATTTCCCTCCCCACTTTCACAGGAAGGGAGCTTTGAGCCGAGCCTAGCAGGACTCTACCACGCCAAGCTTGCTCCAGTGCCTCCACAGGACAGGTGAAATTCCTCCTCTGTGTTCCTCATCATCAGCCAAACCAAGCGGCGCTGCGCGGAGCCCATTCAAACCTACCTTAAATGAAACGCCAACCTGCCATTTCTGGCTGGAGTATTTGCAGCCCCGCTTTCTCTTTCTCTTTCTTTCGATTGCCAGCCCTCTCCCCACCCCCAGGTTGCTAGGCAACCGCATGATATGGCTGCGCTTGCATGGCCACCAATACCTAACTCTGCCTGATCATTTTTATTTCATGTCTTCCATGGAATATAATGAAATCCCCTGGCGCAGCTTCCCCTTCCAAGGGCGGTGGGGGGAATCGTTTCCTGAAGAATATCGGAACGTTTCATCTTCAAAATGTCCCCACCATGGCCAAGGGCCTGTTGCTTGCAAGACTTTTTTACTGTGATCCCTTGAAACAACAGTCCTACCCTACAATAGTTATGCAACCCTAATTTGGTTTTGTTTTTATTTTCATATACTGATCCCATTCCTTGGGTTATTTGGAAGAGAGCAATTAAAATCATTTTGTGGCTTCATCTTTTAAACATAGGATTTATTTAAAAAAAAAAGATTTGGTGGCTGGAGAAACAAATTTAAATAAATAATGGTCATGGTCTAGCCCAGCCAAGGCTAAATATATGTAAGACCTAGGCAGTGTTTCTCAACCTTGGCAACCTGAAGATGGGTGGACTTCAACTCCCAGAATTCCCCAGCCACCATGGGTGTCTGGCTGGGAAATTCTGGGAGTTGAAGTCCATCCATCAAGTCCATCCATCTTCAAGCTGCCAAGCTTGAAAAACACTGCCCTACATCTTACATATGGCTGGCTGGGGAATGTAAAGTAAAGATGGCAGTCACAACTGTGTGATCTTAGCCTCAGGGCCGCAACTAGGGTCTGTGTCACCCGGGGCAAACATGGATTCCGTGCCCATTTTGGCGCCCACCCCAGTTGCGGCCCTGCTTAGCCTTACCCTTTTTACATGTGTTTCACAAGGGGCAGGGTTTCATTTGCACAATTGCAGCCACTGTCTTGAATGTTTTGACTCTCTCCCCTTTCAGATGCCCCTAGTAAGGCTGCAATCCTATGCATTCTTAATGCTGATCTGATCATGCTTCCTGAACCCAGTGGGTTTACTTCAACTATGCAAGCACAGGGTTAATCTACTTGCTCCCTTTTATTTCAGTCCTATGGCAGAGATTTGCAGTACCGTTAGGATTGTTGAACATCAGCCCGGTGAGATTTAAGCCATTTCCACATGAGTTCTCTATACTAGCTTTGGTTCTCTATGATCTGATAACAGCAGCAGTGTCTGAGAGCTGAGACTGTTTCTGGTAGAGCTGCAATGTCTTTGAAACTGCGGTAAAACTAGTATTTTTTGTAAAACGCTGTAGCCGAGGGGAGACTGCAATCCGTTTCACCATTTGCAAGAACTGTTGTTTCACTCTGCTTCCCAGTTCCTGGGTTTCAGCTGCCTTAGCAGATTTTCAAGGAGAAAGTGTCTTGATAGCTCTGAAGTTGTCCTTCATAAGAACCAGTCAGAATTGTTTTTTGCATGCAGCCTGACAAATGCATACAACACTAAGTTAACAACATGGAGCACAAGCAATTTGCTTTATTTGCCTTTTGCCTGAGGTAGGGGTGAGAGCATTTTTGTGTCTCTATGACCTATAGAACCTCAAGGTGGGCACTGATTCTTTGTCCTTTTAAACATTGCACTTTTGAGGGTTTAAGAGTAGAAATGGAACTGCCACTATTTCCAAATAAGGATATCTGGCAGAGGTGAGGAACTAGGTCAACTATTCAAAGAACTGGTGCATTGGAGGGTAGTGTATTAGCAATACACATGTACATTTGTCCTGAGCTTCCTAACCATACCTGTCTTTGAAGGATTGAAGACCATTTGGTACACAATCCATCCTGGACTCCCTAATCCAATTTGCTCTCCTCATGTACTCATGTACAAATTCAATTACTATACCTGTTATATTCTATATCTAGAATGTGTGGTTTGGAGGGAACAATCTCCTTTGCCTAAACTCTTGGACCAACCCAAATTTAAAATTACCTGACTGTGCTAAATTCTAAAGAAAAAGGGTTCTTACCAACACAACCAGCCTACATTATGTGTAGTGTGAACAAACATGGACTATACTATCCAGTCTTTATGTCAGTTTTTTAAGTGCTACTTTACTCCACACACTTCTCTGTATATTATGCCTCATATCTCAAGCTCCAACTTGAGGCCTGGAAACCTGAAAACCCTATGGCAGTGTTTCTCAACCATGGCAATTTTAAGATATGAGGATTTCAACTCCCAGAATTTCCCAGCCAGCCATGGGAATTGAAGTCCACATATCTTAAAGTTGCTAAGGTTGAGAAACACTACGGAGAAGCTTGTTCCTTTTCTTTATCGCTTTCAAAGCCATGGCTAGGGCTTGGAGTGGAGAAGAATTAAACTTGGAAACTCTGCAAGATCTGTAAAATCACTTTCGTTTCCTTTTATTGTGAACCACACTCAAGGTTAAACAAATACTATAAAATATATCTGCCCAACTCTTTCAAGCTAAGGCAGTTCTTGGCTTCTGAGTGACATGGCAGAATGTGAAGTTCATAGCTAGGACAAGGGGTGTGAGGAAGAAATTGGAAGGAAGACCATAGTGAAGAAGGAAAAATACCAAAGGAATAAAGGGAAGAGGGATAGGCTTCTAGTGTTTTTACCAGCCCAATAACTCCCTGCCTGTGCAACCAGCTAGGCCACACACAGAAAGAAAAGAAAAGAAAAGAAAAGAAAAGAAAAGAAAAGAAAAGAAAAGAAAAGTTTCCTGGGCAAGGGGCTCTGTCAGGTTATGCAGCCACAGGTAGACTGGGGCGTGGGCAGAGAGGCAAAGAGGCAGATGCAGAGAGTAGTATCACAGAATACTGGGAGAGCCAATATGATACATTGGAGAAAGCATGTCATGTGGAGCTAATTCCCCACCCCCCATGCATCAACAAACCATATATTGCTTGCATATAGTGACTTGAAGCAGGATAAGCAGGAAAACACCCCCTTCTAGCACCTAGCGTGAGAACCCACCTTTGGGTTGCTGCTACTGCAAGTTGTCCATGAGATGGATAGGGAGGTTGTTGTGGAGATGTGCTTTTGGATGTGTGCTTATGGCAGGACAAGGCAAAGGTGGCTTGTCTTCAGTGGAACTTCTCGTCAGGGTTGTTGCGACAACTGTTGGAAGTCCTGGCAAATCCAGCATGCTTCATTAGCATATGGATGGTTGCTCTAGGATGCAAACTCTCCATGCTATTGAGGAAGCTGTTTGTTGCCACTCCTACTTCCTCTCTCTCTCTCTCTCTCTTCCTCCTTCCACCACAGCAAAGCATGCAGTGTGTTTTGCCTCCTGCTCCATCTTGGGTCATGCAGTCAGCCTAAGAAAAGATACTTCTGCCCCTTTCTTCCACGCAGCTCTTAGCAGCTATAGGGCTAAGAGATCACTAAGTATAGGTAAAGAACAGAAGAAACAAGGAACTTCATTTTCTACCAAAGATGAATGTAACTGGTCCAAAGAATAAAGTCAGTAAGACTCTTTCTTTTTCCTTTTACTTATCTTAAACCTACTTTGTATAAGTGTGTGATTCTTTATACTTGGGAGGGCTGAATGTGTAAGATCAATAACCTATGTTTCTCTGATGTACTTATTAAAGCTATCTAAGATAATATTCTTTTTCTGCGCACAGCTTTTCCGCTGTGTTAAGCTCTGCTCCATTCTGTGGTTCTAGCAGGCCACTAAATGGTTTCAAGAACAAGACTGAGAAAAGGAAACCATGTATATTATATTCTCTGAGAAAAGGCAGGATATATATTTTCCCAATAAAGCTTTCTTAAGACTTCCCACATATTTCTTCTTCCTCCTTTCTTTCCCTCCTTTGTTATCTTTTCTTCATCCTCCTTCCTCGGTTTTCTTTCCATTTACCTATAGCTCTCTTTCTTTCAGAATCATCTAACAGCTATTGCAAGATAGTTTTCTGGAAGTGCAGTCTCCTCTTTGGAGATGGGACGGGAAACCTTGAGACAGAGTAATTTCACTAGAATTTCTATTCTAAATGTAGGAGCTTTTTGGAATGCAAAAACAAACCACTCCTATTTTTTCCCCTTCAATCATCGGGGCCCTTGCATGCCTGCATGCTGAAATCCCAGACTAGAGGAGATGGAACGATACTAAATATTCTCCAACATCAAAGGCAGAGCTACATTTCACATTGTTCAGTGGAGTCTGTAAGATAAATATAACTTTATTTAAATGTAAAATGGGAGTGGTGTTTTTTTAATTGGCATCTAACATGCTGGGATTCTGTTTTCCAATGTTGTGATAAGGAATTCCAAGAAAACCACACATCCACAGAGGGGGAGAAGAACCCAGCTCAGCAAATTCTCTTCTTAGTGGGGAAACCTCTTTTAATTTATGTGATAAAATCTCTCTCTCTTTTTCTCCTCCATTTCAACACCTCTCCACCCTTTCATAGCCAAGCTGTTAAAGAGGATGGATGCAGAGAGGGACAGCCGGTAATTATACTCTCATTGTCCCTAACTGGCTAATTAATGCCAACCATTATTAAACCTTCTTCCAGTTCTGGTGAATTAGTTTCCCCAGTGTTGCGTTTGTGCTTTTAGATAGGAGAAGCATACTAATATTATTCGAAACCCTCTCCTGTGATAATCAATGCGTGTGAACAAGCAATCTACAAACCAGAACAATGGATGTAGAGCTATATCATTTGTAAACATGTGATATACACAGAGATTCACAGTCATACCTGTTAATAAAGAACACAAAAATAACATTAAGAATTGAAAGCACTATGCACAAAACGACTTGAAAAAAATGTGCACGCTCCTATTAGCCATCAGATCTATTATTCCGTATCAGCTGTAAATGGTTTCCATCACTCTTTCTGCTTCTCCCAAAGAGCCCAATCTTGTCTCCTCCTTACTCTCTCAAATATATATGCCCCTCAGGTATATGGGTTCCCTTCTCCAAGTATTAATGATTCTCTCCATGTAAAAACACTAGAGATCTCCAATTATCTGTTCTCATTTTCCAATACTGTGAGAAGATCCAGAGATACAGCTTTCATCATCTCTCGCGGGGCCAGTGTAGGCTGCATATGTAAAACAATATGCTTATAAATCAAGATGCAAGCAGTAAATCTGAGCAGGCTGAAGCAGAAAGAGAAATGGAGCTGGAAGTAAAACTCAATGGTGGGAGCCCTTTCCTTTGGCAGTTATTGCTCACAGGAATCCAACTAGCCTCTTCCATAGATTTCCCACAGTTTCAGATGACATGTGGGCTTCCCCCCCTCACCACCACAGAACCACCATCACAGAACTTCCCTTAAGCTGCTACTTTCAGCAGTGGCAGCTTAAGGGAACTTCTAGGCCCATGCGTTCAAGACAACCAGTTCAGCGGATTCCTGACTGGACTAAATAAATTTGAATTTGGACTGGATTAATGTGCTTGAATTTGATCCTAAGCTATTTTCTGGGTACACCGGTGGGTGGCATGTCAGGAAGTGCATTTGGTGAGATAAAAGGCTAAAATTCAAAACTAAATCTGAATATCTTTCACTTACATTCTAAAGATAATTAAAATAAAAGATAGTTAATAGTCTCTAATAATATCATTTATATTTTTCCCCTTCTGCTGAAAAGAATTGTTAAGAGTCTCTGAGGGACTCTTGCATTTCTTCCCTCAATCTCCTACCTCTATTTTCTTCTATTTACCTTAGCATTACCATAGCATTACCAGATCCTTAGCACTAACTTCCTTGCTTCTCAGGGCAACCCCACCTCCCGCCACTTTGCACTAGCTTTATTGATTTATTTCCCAACCCTACTAAAACTTTCTCAGTTATACTTGTCTTACAAACCATCATGACTGGGTTGATACAATATGCTAAACCAAAATAGAAAAAAATACATTATGGCTTAGCTCAAGGTAGAGCTATCATATCCAACCTGCAAATATACAGATAACCACTAGATGGCAGCAATGAGATTCAGGAACCTCTTTTTTTCTATCTAATGATTATCCTGATTTTTGCAGCCTTTGCAGCCTTATGGTTACCCTAAATAAAGTGTGAATCCTATTTTCAGAAAACTAAAACATTATTTTAAAATGTAAAGTTTTTAGAAGACCAATATTATTTGTTCAGTCAAAGTCTATCAGGAGTTTTTCTGCTGGACATAAAACATTGTGCCCAGTTGGAAGGGTCAATGGACAGGGCTGAAGTTACAAATTCTCTCAGGGGCAAATTGTGCACTTCCTGCTTCCCTGTTAAAGGAGGAGGAAAGAAAATCTGTGTTCTTTTTTTCTTTGGTTTCCCTAATTAAGATAGTATTTGAAAACCCAAAGATTTGTTATTGCCAGAAGTTATTCACCTAAAAAAAGATTCCAAGGCCAGGAAGCTTTATTATATGAATGTTCTTGTTAAACTAAAGTAAGTTAACTTTAAAATGTTGCCTTTTTGTTTTTTTGCTTTTCTAACAAATTAACATGTCTAATGTACTAGTCTAGAATAAGTCTAAAATTATTGGAACCTATTCCAATGATGGTTACCTATGTGTGTGTCTGTGTTGGAAGTGGGCAGAAGATGGATTATGGCCTTGAACTATTCATTGGTCAGTTGTTGGTGCACTTCCTAGGACCTGCTGATGGTTGTTTTGATTCTTAGAATGCAAAACAAAGCATAATCTGTTCTAATTTTGCTTTCTTTTGGCTGAGAGGAAGTTTGTTTGGCTGGCAGAAGAACAATAAGTGCCCAACAACTCTCCCCTCCCAAAAACAGATAGGAAAGAGAAGGCATTTGCAACCTAGAAGTATATCGTAGATCCCTAATTTTTTTTTTTTAAGGCATATGGCTCTGGGATACCATAAAGCTGAATTAGATGGATTGCTATATGATAATCCAGGTAGTGAATGCTTATATTCTTGAACAAGTTGAATGCTGAGATCCCTTTACGGGAAAGCACTCTTGCTCTCTATAGACATGTCAGGGCACTGAGTTCCTAGGGTAGGGAGTGAAAATTAAAACAGGAAATTTGCCAGCCAAGCAAATATGGGATACATATGTGGGATAGCATCAAATGAAGATGAAAAGAAATTAAAGGAAAAGAAAATTGAGTCTGTTATGAAGATGTAACTATAAAGTGTGCCCCAGATATTTGATTGCAGGCCATTTATTGATGACATCGAACAAGTATTGCATTAAATTCCAGCTGAGCTTGTCACTGAGTAATTGTAATGTCAGAGGTGTGTCAATAACTCCATAAATATTCTCCGTGAAATGTCTTCATGACTCTCTGAAACAAAAGGAGTTAATATAGTTTTGTTCAAAATACTATGTTCTTCTATTTTCAAATGAAATATGTAAGGCATGCTTATTCAGTGCACAAAGATGAGGATGCTCAAGAAAATTTGTACCACAAGTATTCCTGATGGTCTCCCATCAGCTGCTTGAGATAGGTCACCTTGAAAAGGTTTCCTAAAGTGATGATAATGTAGAATTCATTTGGCAATTCAAATTTACTTCCCATTCCATAGGAAAGGGAAAGGGAAAGTCAACAGGTAAAACTAAAAAACACCACAAAGAAGTGGTGTGTGAGTGAGTGCCATTCACTCACAGACCACTTCTTTTTTTTAAAAAAAGTTGACTTTCCTTTTCCTTTGTCCCTGCTTCTAATTCCAGGGAAAGAAATCCTTCTTTCTCCTGCCCTGCTTGATGAGTCTGGGACTGCTATTTCCTGAAATGGTGGAGCAGCAGGAACAGACCTGCAGAGCAGAATTCCTCCTCTCCACTGACTTAGCGCCAAGAAGACAACTGTGCCAAATACACCCCAGCCTTCTTTTTGGGATCCTCAAAGCCCCTTCTGATCATCATTACTAAAAACGGCAGCTTTCTGCTGTTTTGAATTGGAAAACAGATGATCACTGTAATATAAGCCCCAATCTAGGCACTGCGCAGTCAAAAATCAAATACTCCAAATTCAGCCATATCTCCATGCCAGATGTGGTCCCACCACTTTGCAGCTCTTAGCCTCCCCACAAATGTGAAGCCCAGAGTTTTTGCTGTGTTCCCAATGCAAGCACCGGGCAGGCTAGAGGTGTCTTTCCAGTATCTGCTTCTCCACTGTTCTGCATACGCAAGAAGAAATGCAAGGTGAAGAAGAGCACTATGTAAAATGTAGCATTGCCTTCCTGAAAGTCAAAAGGAGGCAGAAAATGATCGAGGGATGGCGGGAGGAACAGTGGCTTCCTCGATCTCTAGATCCCTTCCTTCTATCAATGCCTCATGTTCATGTGTTTTCCTTGTCACAACCCCTGTACCTATTTTTTTTCAAGCATTCCTCAACCCTTTTCTCTCCTTCACTAAGGAAAACTGCACTGATTTCCTACAGCAATTAAAAGCATTCTACCCAAAGCCACAACTCAAGAAAAGCTTCTCTGTGTCAAGGCCCAGTCCAAGAACAACAACTAGTCAGTGCATTCAAAACACCAGTTCTTTATTTGCTCTCACCGTACAGACAAAATCTTGCTGGACTAAAGCTACTCTAACTGACCTAAGGGGAAATAACCTGGGAGACTCTAGGGCGGGGCCATCCTGAACCTCTTTGCTTTCCCATCAACACTCCACCACACTCTGGGGGGAAATCCATAAGGAGAAAAACAAATAGCAGACCAAGTGGAGGGATGTACTCTGTGAACCATGAGTAAGTCAGATGTAACGGAGTGTCATGAGTGCCGTTGAGCTAAAGTCATCAGCGCAATGGCACACATGACAATGACAAGGAAATAGGTGAAGGGGTACAAGTTAAGTAGCCATCAACCTACAACGACTAACGGCCAACAAACAATAGCCAAATGAATCACGGAGCCACCCAAACCATCAGCGGCAATACAACGGGGATCGCCCAGCTGAAAGCAATCAGCAGAGGAATGGAAACCTGAGGATGGGCGATCCCGGAAAGCCTCACCCACCGGCAGGGCAACGCATGGGACAAAGGGGGGTGACGTGACCGTGAGCGAGGGGGCGCTGACCGGCGCGGGGTATTTAAACCCCGCACCGGCGCGCTCCTGTCACTCTCAGCTTTTTTCTACCCACGCTGTACCTGCCCTGCAATAAACCAGAGCCTGATTCGCAACCCAGTGTCTGAACGTTATTCAGAGGTAGGCAGCGCATGACATAAAGCTGAGAGTCATAAACTCAGCCTCGCCAAGCCCCACCGGACGACAACGAGCCGCGGGAGGAGTAGACGGCGAGAAGACCAGCAAGATGAGGCCGGAACGGCGCGGGCAAGGAGGGCGAGCCGCGCGGCAAGAGACAGAGGAGGACCGACCGAGGCCAGAGGCACCGCGGACCCCCGGAGCCATGGACGCCCACCCCACCCGACCCGAGCCTCAGCTCCAACCCCAAGGGGAGATGGCGACGGAGGCAACCCGACCGCGGGAGGGAGCAGCACGACTTCCGAAACCAGCGGAGGACCCCGCGCCCCACATCGCACCCCAGCAACGGGCGTGGAGCGACAGCCCCACGGCGCTCAACACGGAGGAGGACGACGGAGACACCCATCAGACGGCGGAGGAAGCGGACCCGCGGCAGAGGGACGATGAACCCCGCCGGCAACCCACCCCCGAGGACGCGCCAACGGAACCGGCCCCAGCGGCGGCGCGGGCTGTGGACGAGGAGGCACGAGCTGAACTCGCGGCCATGCGGGCTCAGCTGACGGAACTCCGGACCATGCTCCAGGCGCTTATGCCCCCCGCGCCACCCAACGACGTCCCCGCACAAGCCCACACCCCGAGCGAAGCATCGAACCCACACGGGCCAGCGGAGGGCCAGCAGACGGCACAGGCGGCCGACACCACACCCCGAGAAGCGAGAGGCGGGGCCGCACAAAACGCCCGGGCCCCAAAGGACTTCCCCATCTTCTTCGATGGGACCCCCACAAAACTCTCGTTTTTTGTGACCAACGCTAGGGAGTTCATGGGGAGGCACGGACACTCCTATGACTCCGAGGCCGACAAGATCGCCGCCGTGGCGATCAAACTCCAAGACAGGGCGGCGGACTGGTACGTCCAACTGTACGAGTCCAGCTCCCCCGCCCTCGCCACCTTCCCTGCTTTCATCAAAGAGATGAAAAACTACTTCGAAGACCCCCTAGCCAAAGTACGGGCGAAAAGCGCACTCCAAAGACTTAAACAGGGCACCCGCACGGTCCCTGACTACGCCCTGGAGTTCAAAGCCCTCGCGGGGAAGGTCAACGACTGGTCCGAGACCACCCTGCTGGAAATCTTCAAAAGGGGGCTCAACCGCGACGTTCTCCAATGGGCCCTCTACCGCGACGACCCAGAAACGTTGCACGGGTGGATCCACCTCGCGGGGAAAGCCGAACACGCGCACCGCACCTTCCTCATGACAACCACGGAAGACACAAACGATGCCGGGAAAAAGGTACCCGCACCACACGGGGGGATGGCCGGCCCCATATACCCAAAAAAGAAGTTCAACCGGGAGCCCTGCGGGAGGTGTGGCAAATTAGGGCACAAGACGGCGGATTGCTTCGCCAACCGACCGCCGACCAGCGCGCCCAAGCCCACCCCGAAAATTAGCCCCAAACCACCCAACCCGGGGCCGCCTCCTCACCGCCGAATGACCGTGGCCACAGCGACACCGGAAGAGGGCTGGGACGCTTACTGGGGGGAAGAGGACAATACCGACCCCGACCAGCCGGCGGGAAACGCTCCCCGCCTGCTCTGAGACGCGTGGCGAGGCAGGCGGTGGGACAGCAACGCGGACCACCTCAACGAAACGACAAAGGCTCCGTAATATTGGCAGCAATTCAACTCTCTGCCGGCAACGGAGCCACCACGGCCGCGGCACTAGTGGACTCGGGGTGCTCAAAAAACCTCATCCACCCCGACCTAGTCGCCAAACTCGACCTCCGCTGCTTCCCCCTCCCCACGCCGCTGGCATTCCACCAGCTGGACGGCTCTACAGCGGGAGGGAAACCAGCCACGCTACAAACCGAGCCGGTCACCCTGCAAATGGGCACTCACACCGAGCGCACATCGTTCGTAGTCACGCACATCGGACGGCCCATTGCAGTCCTGGGGATGCCATGGCTCGCGAAAAACAACCCGCGGATCAACTGGGCGACCCGCACCTTCACATTCGGCGACGGCGAGTATCGAGCACCAGTACCAGCTGGCAAAAGCAACCCCACGGTAGGACGAGCGGAGGCGACCACACAAGACAACGCCGCTACCACAGCAGACCTACCAGAACAATACGCCGACTTCTCCGAGGTCTTCGGAGAGGCAGAGGCGGACCAACTACCCCCCCACCGCAAGACGGATTGCCGGATCGACCTACTGCCCGACGTCCCCTTACCTAGACCAAAGATCTATTCGATGACCCCGAAGGAGATGGCAACCCTCCGGGAGTTCATCGATAAAAACCTAGACAGGGGATTCATAGAGCCAGCATGCTCACCGGTCGGAGCCCCCGTCTTATTCCGGGAGAAGAAAGACGGGACCCAAAGACGGGCTCTGCACCGACTACCGGGGCCTAAACGCGGCTTCCCTGTCCAACAAATACCCCTTACCCCTGGTGAAGGACATGCTCGCCCACCTGTCCACGGGCAAAGTCTTTTCCAAATTGGACCTTCGCGAGGTGTACTATCGCATCCGAATCAGGGAGGGGGACGAATGGAAGACGGCGTTTAATTGCCCCCTAGGCGCTTTCCAGTACAAGGTACTGCCCTTCGGACTCGCGGGGGCCCCTGGGGTGTTCATGCAGCTCATCAATGAGGTACTGCATGAACATCTGTTTAAAGGGGTCCTGGTCTACATCGACGACGTCCTTATTTACACAAAAACACACGAGGAACACGTAACCTTAGTCAGGCAAGTCCTCGACAAGCTCAGAAGGGCGCAGCTCTATGCAAAGCCTACAAAGTGCGAGTTTCACAAAGAGCGCCTAGACTACTTGGGGTATCGAATCTCCGGGGACGGCATCGAAATGGACCCCGCAAAAGTCGAAGCGGTGCTAAACTGGGAGTGGCCCCGCAACAGACGGCAACTACAGAGCTTCCTGGGATTCGCGAATTTCTACAGGTCATTCGCCCGGGGGTTCGCTGAGATAGCCCTCCCCTTAACGGACCTCCTCAAAACCAAAGGGGTGGGGGACACCCGACGCGCCAAGAACCCAGGCACAGTGCTGAATTGGACTCCCGCGTGCCAGACCGCATTCGACAAGCTGAAAGCGCTGTTCACTACGGAGCCAATCCTCGCGCACCCGGACCCAGAACGGCCGTTCGTGGTCCAAGCCGACGCCTCAGACTTCTCCCTGGGAGCCATCCTGCTACAGAAAGACTCCACGGGGCTCCTGAAACCATGCGCCTACCTGTCAAGGAAGTTCTCCGAGACAGAGAGGCGATGGCACGTCTGGGAGAAAGAAGCCTTCGCGGTGAAATCGGCACTAGAGACATGGCGACACCTACTCGAGGGAGCCACCCAACCATTCGAGGTCTGGACGGACCACCGGAACCTCGAGGCCCTACGAACGCCTAGACGCCTTAGCCCAAAACAGGTCCGATGGGCCCAATTCTTCAGCCGCTTTGATTTCCAGCTGAAGTTCATGCCGGGCAAGAAGAACTTCCTGGCCGACGCCCTCTCCCGACTGCCCCAAGACGAAGAGCCCGCCCCAGACACCATTGGGACGGTCCTATCCGCCTCGCAACTGGGGATGGCCGTGACCACCCGAAGCGGCGCACGGAGGCAGCTCGACGCTACGGCGCAGCCGACGGCGGGACAACCGGCGACGGAAAGAAGCCAACCGCAACTACCAGGGGGAATGCGCACGGACCTCGCCGCCGCCCTCAAAACCGACCCCTGGTTCCTGGCAAACCCCGACAAGGTAACGATGGCGCAAGACCTGGCATGGGGGGAAGGCAGAATCTACGTCCCGGACTCGCAACGCCAGGCGATCTTGCATAGGTCGCACGACGCCAAGCAAGCGGGACACTTTGGGTTCCTCAAGACCCTACACCTAACACGGCGCCAATTCTGGTGGCCCGCGCTCAGGCGAGACGTAAAAACCTACGTGGCGTCCTGCCCAACGTGCGCTAGGGCCAAACGGGCACCAGGCAAACCCGCGGGGCTATTGCAACGGGTGGCAGAACCCTCCCGCCCATGGGAGGAAATCTCTATGGATTTTATAGTGGACCTCCCACCCAGCCAGAAGAAAACGGCCATTTGGGTGGTGAAGGACTACTTCTCAAAGCAGGCCCACTTCATCCCCTGCACGTCGGTCCCATCCTCACAACAGCTAGCCAAACTCTTCCTCATCCACGTGTACAGGCTACACGGATGTCCCGCACGTGTGGTGACCGACAGGGGCACACAGTTCACCTCCAAATTCTGGCGGGCCTTCCTGAAGCTGACGGGGACCCAACAGGCCCTATCTACGGCTTGGCATCCTCAGACGGACGGAGCCACTGAGGTTCTTAATGCCACCTTAGAGCAATTTATACGATCATATACGAACTACCACCAAGACGACTGGGCTGAACTGCTCCCGTTCGCCGAAGTCGCATACAACAACGCCGTCCACACGAGCACGGGGAAAACTCCGTTCGAAGTAGTCTCGGGGCGCGACTTCGCCCCCATACCGGAGCTACCTCAACCCCCGGAACCCCAGGTGGACGCCAGCGACTGGGGACGGAAGATCGCGGAAGCATGGCCAGTAATCACGGCGGCGCTGAAGGAGGCACAGGCTGCTTACAAAGAGCAGGCCGACAAGCACCGGCGCCAACAACCGACGTTCCAGGCGGGGGATATGGCCTATCTATCCACCAAGTTCCTAAAGTCAACCCAACCCTCGAAAAAACTGGGGCCTAAGTACATCGGGCCGTTCCGAGTCACGCAAATAGTGAACCCGGTAGCGATACGCCTGGACCTGCCACACAACCTCCGGAGACTCCACCCGGTGTTCCACACCAGCCTCCTAAAACCGGCAACCACCTCCCGATGGCACCCAAGCACGCCACAGCCCGCACCGCTAATGATCGACGGGCAACACCACTTCGAGATAAGGGACATCCTCGACTCCCGCAAGCAACGAGGAGCTCTACACTATCTGGTCAGGTGGAAACACTTCCCCCACCCGGAATGGGTGGCGGCGCACAACGTTAACGCGCCTGACCTGACCAGAGCATTTCACCGGGCATACCCCGACAAACCGCAACCAAGGTCAGCAAAACCAAACCCCCCCCCGCAGGCCCCCCCCCGCCTCCCGTGCCCCAAGGGAAAGGGCCCCCCCCAAGCCCGCGACTTGGGTGGACCTTCCCCCCCCCGGGACTCACTCCCCCCGCCCCGGGCCCACGGGGTGGTGACAAACGATCGCCAGCACCCTCCCCCCGCCCCCCGGCCGCGGGGGAGTGGCAAGCAAGTCAACAGGGCAACCTGGGGGCAACGCCCAGGAGACACAACAAAGGCGACGCACTCTAAATAAGAAAAGAAGGGCCCTACCTGGAGCTGAGAAGCACCCGACCAGCCACGCCTCTCGCCTCGCCGAACTGAGCCAAACAAACAGGGTGTGGTTGGAGCATGCGCACGCCAGGGCAGAACCCGAGCATGCGCACCATGGACACACCCTGGGAAGGCACGTGGTAGAGGGAGGAGCAAAGGGAGGGGCGACAACTACTCCGGCGGGAACTTTGAAAAAAAAAAAAAAAAAATGTGGCGTTTTGACAGCTCCACGGGGAAAAAACCCAGAAAACCGGGGGAGAACACTATTCGAAAAGGGGGCAGTATGTCATGAGTGCCGTTGAGCTAAAGTCATCAGCGCAATGGCACACATGACAATGACAAGGAAATAGGTGAAGGGGTACAAGTTAAGTAGCCATCAACCTACAACGACTAATGGCCAACAAACAATAGCCAAATCAATCACGGAGCCACCCAAACCATCAGCGGCAATACAACGGGGATCGCCCAGCTGAAAGCAATCAGCAGAGGAATGGAAACCTGAGGATGGGCGATCCCGGAAACCCTCACCCACCGGCAGGGCAACGCATGGGACAAAGGGGGGTGACGTGACCGTGAGCGAGGGGGCGCTGACCGGCGCGGGGTATTTAAACCCCGCACCGGCGCGCTCCTGTCACTCTCAGCTTTTTTCTACCCACGCTGTACCTGCCCTGCAATAAACCAGAGCCTGATTCACAACCCAGTGTCTGAACGTTATTCAGAGGTAGGCAGCGCATGACACGGAGACAGATTTAAATGTTGGATAGATTTCCCTCTCATGGTCCATTTATTTGGCTGGCTAGAAGGTAGCTAGAAGAGCTTTCCTTACCAATTCCTTGCCTGCCATGCCTCCTCCTCCTCCTCCTCCTCCTCTGAATGATGATAATGATGATGTTGACTGGGAAATATTCTGAACATTCACAAATGCTCAATGGCAACTGGTAAGTTTGTAAGAGAGCAGAGAAGACTAAGGACTAACAAGGAAGCATAGGCATTCATAGGGTGGGTAGGCAAGTGGAGGCAAGTGATACAACATGTATTGCTAACATCATGACACAAACTCTGCCTTGTGTTATGATGTTACAATGCACTTTTCATCATTCTGGTGTCAATGTGGTCAGGAATGGAAGCCTATGCAAGGAAGCAGCAGGGTAATTCTTTGTGCTATTTTGCTATGTTTCATCTCCCTGCTAAATACAGTTGCTAAAGGTAGCAGCAAGGCTACCTTCTTCTCTAATAGCATACCTTATGATTTTATAAACTTGCATTTAGTTCTCTGAAAGTTAAGTACTATATCTTTTCCAATGTTGTAACATACATTTCTCTTAAATGCACAATACCTTTTCAGCTAATAATATTTTTCGTCACTAAGCTAGTCCTACTTAGCTTCCTTAGTGGCCTGGATATTCTGCTACCTGCTAACTTTGAAATAGGATTTGCTGGATACCAAAGACTAAATAAATGCAGCTGAAGTACAGCTTTGCTCATTATTTGGATAAGCCTGTTGATATGCTTTATGGCTTAATAAATAGGAGCTTTTCAATGGCAATGTGTATTACTTTATTTACATCAAAATGTGGTTTGCTCATGATAAACCAAGAAAGACCCTAGATCTTTGTCCAAAAGTATTCGTTGTTTTGCATGTTTTACTTTTACTGTCATAAAGAACTGAGAGCAGATTCTATAGCATCCACCAAGGTCTTATTTCCCTTCTATGTATACAAAGAAATTTGGGGCAGATCATTTTCTTAAGTTTCTAGCATGTAACAAATCAATCAGAATGGTATATACAACCCACCTTCCTTTAAGACTCTCAGAGCAAAAAGATTTAGATGTTGCATTATGCCATGCCCACATGTTTGGGATTTTACATTACTTTCACCTCTTCCCCCTCTTGGAGTGGATGGAATTTCTGTATCTTTACATAGTGCATATCCTGTGTGTTATTCTCAGCTACATTGACCACCAAGAAGTACAGCATGACTGGTTTGTCCTATCGGGGATTTCTCAGATGTAAGGTAAAGGTAAAGGTTTCCCTTGACGTAAAGTCCAGTCGAATCCGACTCTAGGGGGCGGTGCTCATCTCCGTTTCTAAGCCTTGGAGCCGGCGTTGTCATAGACACTTCCGGGTCATGTGGCCAGCATGACGACTCGGAACGCCGTTACCTTCCTGCCGAAGCGGTACCTATTGATCTACTCACATTTGCATGTTTTCGAACTGCTAGGTGAGCAGGAGCTGGGATTAACAACGGGAGCTCACCCCGCCGCGCGGTTTCGAACCGCCGACCTTCCGATCGACAGCTCAGCGGTTTAACCCGCAGCGCCACCGCGTCCCTAATAGTGCATATCCTGTGTGTTATTCTCAGCTACATTGACCACCAAGAAGTACAGCATGACTGGTTTGTCCTATCGGGGATTTCTCAGATGTAGCTAGCCATTATTCAATGAGGTTCAAGCCCTCTACCAGGAACTGAACTCACATGTCCTTGCACTTTAGATGCCTGTACATTAGCTTTAGGAGCTATCTAGGTCCTTGTGCTCAGTGGTGCGTGTAGCATCCATCTCTCTCTTTGATAGTCTATATCAGATAGACTCTATCAGATAGAATAAAACATTTTATGTAGGCATCTAAAGCGCAAGGGTCCATGAATTCAGTTCCTGTAATGGTATGTGGGAATGACCTTGAGAGAAAGGTGAAAGAGCTGCAGACTAGACAATGGTCAGACAAACGGCAGCTGAGTCCTTAGAAGGAATAGGGGTATGGCAAATGTCTTAGTGGGGACCCTCCCTGGTTTCTTGGGCTGTAAAGGCAAGGGGGGAGCGATGTACTTTCAGACTTGCAAGATGCAATGTAGCCTTACAATAAAGTTAGAGCTAGTACTTCTGGATGTGCTTCTTGTCTGGACTACCATTCAAGGGTGACAATTTCTGACACAGGGTTTGAACCCCATAAAATAACATCTGGTTACTATATCTGACAAATCCCAAATAGGATGAAACTGGTCATGTAATGCCTCCATGTGGTCAATGTAGCATGTAACAAGTAGTTCAACAAGTAACCCTCATTTACTTGAGTTGTGCTCGCTTCGCTCTCAGCCTGTAAACTGGCATCTTTTTCTTCTGCATGAAGACCATGGCAGCTAATAAGTGCACAAATTGAACTATGAAAGTCTTAATTCAGCTATTTAGCAGACTTTAATAGGATCCTGTAAATTGGAAGGGAAGAGGGTGATGCATTTATTGGATAGGGGAGAGATAAAGTGTGAATCTGCAGTCTAGCACTTCAGAGCCCTGAATGTGTAACTCCCTTCTCTCTGCACTTATTTTATTCATATTAGTTTAATTGAAGTTAATTAGATATATCATCCAAGGAGAAAAAAATAGCTCCAAAGCTCCTACGGCTATCTATCTCAAGGGTTAAGCCCTTAATGCAACCACATACAGGTACATTATATTAAAAGCCATTGCCTATATGAGTCATCAGTGGGACACTAAAAGGTTTGAAAGGGAAAAGAATGTGAAGGGGGTGGAGAACGAGATAATGGCCCATGTCTGTGGAGCATAGCTGGGAGCTTTAGATCCTACGATTACTATACTGGGACATCTCTCGTCATTTCTCATGGTGGCTAGAGCTGCTGTGTGTGGTAAGTTAACAACATCTGGAATTTCAAAGGTTCCCTATTTGTCTAAGGGACAAGCAATGGAGGATTAGAGGAGGCAAATATCTCTTAACTGAAACAGGCTCTGCACATCCTCTCTTGACCTACATTTTTGCACTACAGACCTTACAAGAACAAAACTAGTGTGTTTCTAATACATTTTATCAGAGAACTAGGAAATTCTTTTGAGCAAGAGACATATTTGGAATTGCAACTGCTATGGAAGACTTACCTAATCATAAAATTAAAAACATTTTTGAGCTGTGGCTTCCTGAAAGGTATCTTGTATTTTAAATGGTGCTACCATATATAGTATTAGTATAAAAGTATGCCAACAATTTAAATTTAAATTCCTTTCTTTATAATCCACACATGGAATTTGTCGTTTTCACAACAGTTGCCCAATGGATCAATATTCGCATTATGACATATAACCCTGGTATCTTATCTCTGGTCAGCCATCACCAATTCGGACCTGTATTAGCCAATACAGGTCATTTGAAATGGAGCATTACATTTTCCATTTTAGTTCCCATTTTCAGAATTTGAGAAACCCCTTGGGAGATCTTTGTTGCCCCCTTTTCTTCTATAACTTTAAACTATTTAGTGTCCTCAGGAGCAAGAAGCAGAAATGATACCACCGAAAGAAAAATGAAATCAACAGGAAAGTAAAGGTGGGCCATTCAGCAATGCTGTCTGATACTGCCAGATCTAAGCTTTTTAAAAAATTTAAAGAAAGACTAGCTGAAAGATAAAATTAGATCAGATAATTTCCAAGTAAGATATTTTTGGCTCTGGACTGTTCAACAAAATATCTGACCAGTGATATGGAATTCCTGTAGACACACCTTCTCCAGCCTGCTGTTTTTATATGTATTCAGATTACCTCTTCCAGAATTCCCAACCAAAAGCCATGCTGGTTGGAAATTCTAAGTATTATAATCCTATGATATGTGGATTGTAGCAGGTTAAGGAAAAAGGCCTCTTCATCTAGGCACCCCACAACTCACTTTAAAACTACGCTTGTGCTACAACTGTTATTTTGGAGGACACATCCAGCAGAGATTTTGTTTGTTTGTTTGTTTTCTATCCTGCCTTTATTATTTTTATAAATAACTCAAGGCGGTGAACATACCTAATACTCCTTCCTCCTATTTTCCCCACAACAAGAACCCTGTGAGGTAAGTTCAGCTGAGAGATTGTGACTGGCCCAAGGTCACCCAGCTGGCTTTCATGCCTAAGGCGGGACTAGAACTCACAGTTGCCTGGTTTCTAGCCTGGTGCCATAACCACTAGATCAAACTGTATTCTACTCTTTGTTTCTGTACCCTATGCCCTTTGGTCTTATAAAGTCATTCCTAGTAAATCAATACAGTAAAAATGAAAAACCAACATGGGCAGCAAATAAAGCACATGTAGTATTCTGGCAGGATCATATTTCATTTTATTTGGCTGGCAAGCATTTTATACAGATGAATTATTATTTATGTTTTTTCTTTATAACAATGGGCAAAGGGAATGGGATCATATAGACACATTCTTATTACATGAACACATTTCTTCACCTGTTATTTTCCAAAAGAGACATTTGTGTGGGATTTGTCCTGCCTTAGCAGATGGTGACTAGCTGACCTTGGCAGTCTTAGAATCTAAGAAGACTGGTCCTGGATAATACATGGATAGGAGGTCTATGTGGTAATTGCTATGAGCCAAACTGAGGTGTAAAAAGAATTATCCCAGAGAAAGGCAATGGCAAACCACTCCTATAACTCCAACAAGAAAACTACATGGATGCAGACACCGGGAATTAAGCTCTACTTTGACCCAGTGTGGGTACTTGTTTCCTTTTTGATGCTCTCAATCCTCCAAAATTTTTGCTTATTGGCAAGGCCCCTTGTAGCAGCAGTAGGACTCACAATATTGTCACAAAATTTCTTAAAATATTGGGTAACCATCAATTCCTTTTCTGCACCAACAATACATGAATGTGAGCTCTTCACAGGACAGTTAATAACTAATGTAACTTAGGACTTTTTTCTTTGCTAAGATACCGTTTAATTCTTGATTGTGTTGCTGCTAATAGGCATTACTACCTTGTGACATGTGGAAATTGATCACAGAGGATGTCCTACACATATTTATTATTACAACATAGGTGTCCGAACATTATTTTGGGTCAGTGAGAAACAGATATTTGCTGCAAGGCCAGAGAAGAAAGGAAAGCCAAAGGACAAAAGAAAAAGGATAAAACACCAAGTTTGAATGGGACAACAGAAGAACTACTGCAAGCTTAGAGGTGCAGCAAAAAATAGTTGAGAAGTACTGTAAGACAGTCCAACACAATAGAGTTTATGCTTAGTGTAGCAGTAAAGCGCCCTGTAAACTAACTTAGCATTGCTACTAGTGCGCTTAATCTGGAGGACGGGAGAGTGAAACAACAGTTCATATAGCATATATGGTAGAAGATCTTAGTTTCTTCTTGTCAGTGGGAAAAACCTCCCAGAAGAATTCCAATCCACAAGGTTCGATGATGCAGAGAAAAGAGTTTATTTGTAACGCGTTTGCAAAGGCGGGTTCCTCCGTGCAAGAAGGAACCCTGAATGAAGTTAACCCTATACCTTTATACCCTCCTTGCCTGTCATCCCCCTCCTTGGAGGGTTCAGCTCACATTCTTCCTGTTACCTTGAAGTAGCCACCTTGATTTACAAATTTACAATGCCAGCAGGATGTCAGGATGTTCTTACAATCCTTATCGTTGTTTTTGACTCTGATGGCTCACCAGATCCTAGTTTAATTTACATAAGGTCAAGATAACCGTGATTGCCTTTTTGTCAGGAAGAGGAAGAACAGACACGTGATGAAAGTAATTAACACATCCTTGAGACACTTATGGATATCGATCACATCCTCAGGAATGTATTTAACTTCATCCTAATTCTAATGTTTGTATACATATATCAGGGCCTGCATTTCCCCCTTCACACAAAAGTTTACACAATCCTAATAATCCCTCCCCCTTGCGTGACCTTGCTGGCGCCGGCTATTACCCACTATCTCAGCTACAAATTCTAAACCTAATGACTGTTTTAGCACCCATTTTCCTCCCCCCCCTTGCCTCCTTTCAGGCAGTCCTTTTTTCTTCTAGATGAGTTTAAGGCACATCCAGGGGTTCTGTGAACCCCTCATTTTTCCCCGCTCACAATCCCCCCTTCTTCTACTGACTTATATTTCCTGCCTTAAACTCAAAATGTTTAAAATGTGTTTTTCTTCTATGTATTTTTTTGGATCAATTTCCTCTAATCTTTGGTACATAATCTTTTGGGGGGCCATACTTTCAATTGTGCTTTGAACAATATTTTTGATCAGCGGGATGAGACATGGGATACACAATAATCCTACCAGGATCAAAATTCCCATCATGAGAGCTTGCTTCCAGCTCGTGAACAGCCCACCAACAGCACATCCAATGCCATTTCACTCTTCCAGGCCACCCCACTAGTGGCATCCAACCATTCTGCAATTCCCTCCACAGCATCTCCGGTACAGTTCATGAACCCCTGTTGGCCACAATAGATGATCCAATCCATATCCCCGTCAACCGTCACCTACCAAAACAGAAAGGATTCAAATCCCGCCAAGATTTGGCCTCTTGCCACTGTCCTCATCCGGCACTCCCCTAGGCACTTCCACCCCGTCTACACATACTTCACTGTCAAATGATCCTCCCGGTGCATCTCTTTTATTCCTTCTGGGTTTTAAAGCACCCCCTCTTTTGAAAGTTGTTTATCAGTCCACTCGTGACTCAGGCACCAGCCTATAAGGCTAACAGGTAGGCTGGATTTCAGAATTGTATTCTAATCCCTTTTCATATGGAAATATAAATTCCCTATTGTTCTAAATTGAGTGCATCTTCAAAGCTTCCCTTGAACCCTGTGACTCTCTTTTCCAGGTTCAGGGACCCGTATGGTCATCAAAACTGCAAGGTATTAGACAAAAAAAGTTCAGGCGCATTTTTTCTTTTTCTGCACAGTCCAGTATCCAGCAGTATTTGGCAACACCAGTGTCTTCTTTGGGGTTTCTCCCAACTCAGTTGCCGACTCCCCTCCATCTGGTTTAACTTGATTTCCAGACTTAAAAGGATGCCTGCTTGTTCCAACAGTAGGGCTCTGTGTTCCTGTAGATAGGGGAGACAAGGACAAGACTTGCGCAGATAACTGTTTCAAATGCTGCAGACAAATTTCTTCCCCATGGCATGCATGTCTCCTACTTCTCCACTAAGAATTCCAAGATAGAGTCACCCATCTCAAATGAACTGACTCTAAGTCTTTTCTTAGGAGCAATCCAGAGACTTAGTATTGTCACTAAAAAGGCTGTGTCCATGTTAATCCTGCCTTTGGTCCTAGCCTCTCCAAGTGTCCTTTTAGCCTATAAAACAATCACCACAAAAAGAAAGCATTGACATAAGAGCCCATCTAGTGTTTGGACTGTTTCCATAACCAAAATTGTCAAAACAAAAACAAAAACAAAAATTCAGATAGATCATACCAGTCCATGGAGGCTCTACTATTGTCCAAATTTTTCCCTCTCCTGTTTTTATCATCATGTGCTATGTTGAGGAGTGATTAAAATTTAATCCATATAAAATTTATAAAAACACACACTCACTTTCCTAAAACTGGAATGCCAGGGGCAGAGCAGAGTGGAGCTGTGAGAGCAAAGAGTGCCCCCCCTTTCTCTGAGTCATTGCCTCTCTGAAACTGCCCACCTCCCCCCTTTTCACAAGAGGAGTAATCATTTCCTTCTTGGAAATGAGAAGGAAAGAGACATCTCTGAAACTTAAAAGATTGCCCCCGGTGTGTGTAAAGGTATTGTAAAAGGAAAAATCCTAAAAAGATGGGGGAGTAAAGGATCTTCTGTAAAGGCATTGCCCCTCCCCTTTGTCACCCTTCTGTCCCCTCATTTGGATCCTCAAGCTTGCAACAAGCAGGCAAGAGGCAGACTGAAGGGAGGAGTTTGGGTGAGACTGGGCAAATAATGAAACACACATACACCACACATACACCTCAAACAATTAAAAAAAAAGGGAAAGGATTGACAAAAACCTTTCAACTTTCCCATCATATGCATTCAAATTACACAAATCACAACACACACACACAAAACCAGAATTAATGGTGGACGCAGGCATGGCCAGAACCTGCAGCCTCCAACTCTCTTTTCACAACTCAAAACAGTTTCTCAACCTTATATGTACGCACACATTCAGACAAACAAATGCTCTTAAAAAGAAAACTGCACACCAATGCCTTAATAGGCTGTTGCCACATGCAATCCATCACAGCCCTGCAGGAACACAGAAGCTCTTCCTCCTTCCTTTCAGCCAGGAGAAAGGAATGCTTTATTAAAAGGGCGATAGCTCCCATCAAGATGAATCTAGCCGCTCCCATGCCTATTGGAGACAATCCACACTCAACTGCCCTATTGTGATTCAACTCAACTCCCCTCCCCAGAGAGCCTGCGTCTCTCCAGGGCCTTTCCGCGCCTGTCTGTTTCCCGAGCTCTCCATTCCATGGAATACCTCCTCGACCCGATCTTCCGAGAACTCCCCCTGCCTCCCCCTCTTTGGGGCCGCAAACCTTGAGCTAAAAACTTCTCTCTCTTCCTGGGGTTGCCCTGCAAACACCCTGTTCATTTATGGGCTCTGCCAGCACCCCCCTTTTTCTGGCAGCTCAGTATAGTCTACCTGTGCCCTTTATGGTTCACATAGTTAAGCACCAAAATCTTCCTTTCACTGCATCTACCAAAGCATCGGTTCCCCAATGCTCCTTCATGCACTTTTTCAAAAATTCCCCTCATGACTTCGGGAGATACTACTTCTCCCCCTCTTTCCGTTTGCCATCCTTTCTCTGTCTCTCTGCAACCTTCCTCTTTTAACCTTTTCTTTCCTTACTCAGTGGGTTTCCAGATTTGGGCTCTCCGGAGGATCCAAAATTGGCACCGCCACCATTTGTAATTCCAATTGGCCAGCGGCCTCCTTTGCCCATTATCTGCCCACCGATTTCCCACCACCTCTGAGCTATGGCCTCTCTGATGAGCTGGTATATAAACTACGGCAATTTTATGGGGTCTCATCAGCATCTCCAAAGTTCTTCCACCTGCTGGACATGCTCCACCTGTTTCCCATCAGCTTTTATAAGACCCCTTTCTTGCCAGATTTTCCCAAAAGTGTGTACCACCCCATAGGCATTCTTTCTCTCAAGTCATCTCACCATCACAAGTTCATTCTTATTTCTTCTTCACTTTATTTAATTCACTTTTTCCCAATTCCCTTCCACACAAATTAAATTGGTCACCTACTCACAGTACTGAACACATGGCACAATCAAATCCCATGTCCCTCCATCCACAGCAAATAACAGAAGGGATGGCATAGCCAAAAATTTGGAAGACCCGCAGCCTGGCCAGGGCTATGGATTTCCAAAAACCTGAAGCGTTCCCCCTTTACTGTGGAGGAGTTCGGTTCCCTAAAGGGACAGACTCACGTTTAACTCCTTAAGGGACAAGCTCACATAGCTTCTCTCTCCCTTCCTTCCCTCTTCAGACTTTCTCTCCTCAGCTCAGGACAGATGCCCATGCCACACACACACACATGAGCACACACCCACTCTGCACCATTTCCCTCAACAAATATACATACCAATACACAGACAAAGACCTACAAACAGGAAACATTTTTTTTTACATACTCATACAAATTCTGACAGTCCTGAAGGACTCCCAGGATTGGTTTCTACTGGTTCTCTTCTTCCCCGCCATTTCCACACCTATCCTTTCCTCATCTCTGAGTGGCGGCGTCCTGCTGTGTTCCCTTTGTTCCATAACCTCCCTTATTGTTGCTACCCTGATCCTGCCCTTCTGCTTATGTTTTTCTCTGTTTCTTTTGAGAGATCCTCTATACTCTCCTCAGCCCATCTTGCTTACTGCCTTCTCTCATCCTGATCCTTGATCAGCACTAGCCCCTCTCGACCTTCTGATTGTTTTACGCCCAAGGTAGAGTACTCCAGCCCACGCTGGATTTGCTTTCCAGCAATTTTAAGCCTCTGACTGTCGGGGGCAAAACCGGGCCGGCCTCCCAGCAAACGCTGGCTAGTTTTAAAGTCCGACCTCAACCTATGGCATCGAGACGAGTTTAAAAAGGCATTCCTCATCACTGCTGTCCTCTTTACTTACAAAAATGCCTGTGGGCGGGTCTGGCCCTTCCCAAGACACATGTTACCCGACTTCTACATAAGGGACCTGGTCCGTGAGACCATTTCCTCCAACTGAGTGATCCAATACCCATTGGACATCCCATTTGGATCCCAAAAGTAAGGGCGGTCGGGATCGACCAATGGGTATTTGGGCCACTGTTTTGTGCACAACCTAATCATCCTCACCTTCTCTAATTCTCTGGTATACCTTTTCAGCCATGGCATGCTCCACTGGTTTATAACCTGTCCTAAGGGCACATCCGGATCTGGCCCTCTGCTCGGGGCTCCAACCCCGGCCTCCAGTCTCCTAGGTGGTTTGCTCTGTGCCTTCCCCATGACTGACCGTTTTCTCACTGCTCTCGCCCCGAGGACTCCAGCCCGCGCTGGATGCGAATTTTAAGCCCTCTCTTTCACGGCAAAATCTTATCAGACTCCCAGCAGACGCTGGCTATTTTTAAAGTCTGACTCCTTCTACACCCGTCCTCGATGGAGCACTACAGCCGACCTGAGGCACCGGACTCTCACGGCTACCTGCAGGAACTGCGACTGTTTAACCACCCACACCAAAGAGTCCCTTGGTCAGTCACGTCCTCCCGCAAGCCTTACAACTCACCTATTCCAGCTCTCGTCAGAGCCCACGACTGGCTTCCCACCAACTGCTTACCTCGCAGCTGGACTTTCCACCAACTGCGCAGCTGGCCTTCCTTCCGCGGGCCGACTGATCACACAGCAGCCGGACTTCCTCTCCTTTCTTTGAACTGTCTCGTTTAATCGGGGCCCTGGGAGTCGCTCCAGGAGGATCGGGCGGAGTCACCTCAGCAATGGGAAGCGGTGGCCACTTACCCCTCCCTGATCCTTCCAGACCGACATCTCCTCAAGGGCTCCTGCCTGGCTCGCCAAATTGTCAGCGGGAAAAACCTCCCAGAAGAATTCCAATCCACAAGGTTCGATGATGCAGAGAAAAGAGTTTATTTGTAACGCGTTTGCAAAGGCGGGTTCCTCCGTGCAAGAAGGAACCCTGAATGAAGTTAACCCTATACCTTTATACCCTCCTTGCCTGTCATCCCCCTCCTTGGAGGGTTCAGCTCACATTCTTCCTGTTACCTTGAAGTAGCCACCTTGATTTACAAATTTACAATGCCAGCAGGATGTCAGGATGTTCTTACAATCCTTATCGTTGTTTTTGACTCTGATGGCTCACCAGATCCTAGTTTAATTTACATAAGGTCAAGATAACCGTGATTGCCTTTTTGTCAGGAAGAGGAAGAACAGACACGTGATGAAAGTAATTAACACATCCTTGAGACACTTATGGATATCGATCACATCCTCAGGAATGTATTTAACTTCATCCTAATTCTAATGTTTGTATACATATATCAGGGCCTGCATTTCCCCCTTCACACAAAAGTTTACACAATCCTAATAATCCCTCCCCCTTGCGTGACCTTGCTGGCGCCGGCTATTACCCACTATCTCAGCTACAAATTCTAAACCTAATGACTGTTTTAGCACCCATTTTCCTCCCCCCCTTGCCTCCTTTCAGGCAGTCCTTTTTTCTTCTAGATGAGTTTAAGGCACATCCAGGGGTTCTGTGAACCCCTCATTTTTCCCCGCTCACATTCTGAACCAACTGGCCATTCTCCTCTTAATGAAAGAAGAATTGTGAGTGCAGCCTGTCCTGGTCTGCCCAAACTAGTTTGTTGCCTCAGTTATAGTGGAGGATTATACCCTTACACAGTGTTAAAGTAAGATTCATCTGCACATTCACACAACTTTACACATGCAGTGGGAGAGCAGCAAAATGACTTTAGGCCACCTTGTTAATAGCTTCAGCACTGTGGCACAATTGAGGTAGCCTGAGCCCTCCAAAAAAGCAACTTGTATGGGATAGACAGATCTGGGAAGCAGCACTTCAGTAACTGAAGGGGAAAAAAACCTTTGTGTCATTCTATCATCCACCCCTGCTATTATTTAAAGCAGAGAAATAATTTGTGCAAACCTTGCTTGTCCCAGCTCCTGCTCACCTAGCAGTTAGAAAACATGCCAATGTGAGTAGATCAATAGGTACCGCTTCGGCGGGAAGGTAACAGCGTTCCGAGTCATCATGCTGGCCACATGACCCAGAAGTGTCTATGACAACGCCGGCTCCAAGGCTTAGAAACGGAGATGAGCACCGCCCCCTAGAGTCGGACACGACTGGACTTTACGTCGAGGGAAACCTTTACCTTTTTTTAACTTAACAACTAGCCAAATTTTGAGATTTAAGAAGAGCTGAAATGCAGCTTTCTGTCATAAAAGATGGCTTCCAATGAAATAGATCTAGTATAAAAAGGGATTTTACAAAAATTGGAAATGAATGTATCTTCTTTTTCATCTTTGTTTCTACCATTTCCTATGTCCACCATATCTGGGCTGCAAATATTCAGATGATGATTAGATGGCAATAAAGAGATCTAAGATCTAAGTCTCTGCTGCCATCTAGTGGTCATCCAGACTTTTGCAGTCCATATACAGACATAGACATATAGGATAAGTTTATCCTAGTGTAGAAATAACTAGCGAGAGAAGTGTGACACAAGTCCCAAATAGGATAAAGCTAGTTGTATGGTGTCTCTTGGTGGTCCATGTAACTGAAAACACCACACATGATATACACTTGGTAAAAATAGAGAAATCACACACCTGCTCCAAGAGGGGGGATGGAACTCATGGAAAACCCTGTACACAGGGGCATGACATAATGTAACATCTGTATCTCTATGCTCTGAAACCTTAAAGGAAAGTGGATTGCATGTACCACCCTAAAGAGAGACTTTATATATCCCTTCCTGAAACACTGCTGAGAACCAGGAACTGGATAGCCTTTAAACCTAATGCACTGTGTATAATCATCTAAAGTACAAGGTCCATTAGTTAAATTCCTGGTAGAAGGCTTGAATCCCATAGTGTAACAGCTGGCTACCTATATCTGACAAGTCTCAAATAGGACAAAACTGGTCATATGGTGCCTTCTGGGGGTTAATGTAACAAATTAAATTTGTTACAGACAGCTGTTAAAGATGAGGGAAGAGGGAACAGGAGGGTTAGTATTAATACTGTGTAAGGGGGTTCACACAACATATTAACACAGGAGAATCTAAACCAAAACAAGTTAATTATGGCTTAGCTGTATGTATATTAGGGCATGTTTATCTATATTAACATGTATGTTTATTATAGTAAGACCCTGAACATGTAAGTTTGTTATATGAAAGTCCTCATCTACTTTTGTCTGACAGTTCTAAGACTTTATGAACGTACTAGCAAGAGACCTCCGCAACATCATTTCACTTTATGGCAAATTGATAAACAAAATGATAGCAATAAGGTCACATAGATCAGTGGCATATTTTCTGAATTAATGGGAAGTCAAAGTAATAGCCTCAGCAAGGAAGTCAAAGGGGGTCATGTAAAGATACTCCAACTATTTCTCAAATATGCAATAAATATTGTATCATATTCACAGCATGTCCTGAACACATACCGTGTCTTAGATATAAAGCATTGTAATAAGAGATCACATCCAGAAATAGAAATTTTCTCAACCCATTGGCATATCATCACTGATCTGAGTCTTTAAAAGGCCAAGAATTCAACATTACTTATATAATGTCAAGGTATTCCTCATAACCCCATTTCCTTCTATAGAAACCAAATAACTGTTAGCCCCCATGCTGAAAATGCAAATGATGAGTGGTTTCATTCATTCATTCATTCCATTAACGTGACTGCATACCTTTCCACCAAAACCATATATGGTGGAGTAAAACATCCAGAACTCTCAGAAATGGTCAAACTGACCAGGAACCCTGGGTGCCAACTCATCTGGGTGCCAACTCATGGATTGAGAAATGCTGACATAAACCTTATGCAGACAGGCTTTAATTCAGTCCATGAGATGCCACAAAAGTATGTCAGCATAATTTGCTGTGGCCTGACAGCCAATTTCTATTCTTCCTCACTGAAAAGTTCAGTGAGTTGTGCTGTCCTTACAATTTTAATGCAGGACAAGTTAAATGCAGTGACTGATTCCCTTCCTGTGTATTGGGTTGGAAACACTACCAGTAATCACAATCTTTAATACTGTGGTGGGGCAGGAATGGTTAATGGTAGCCTGATAATCAGAGACCTGGCACTTCTCCTCCACCAGGAAGGAATTGCTATTATAAGCCATGCTGGTAGTTTAACAAACATTGCAAACAAAGTAAATGCTTTGTGCCAACTTTCAAGTTGCCCAAGTAACAGACTGCTGACAAGAAAGTGTTCCATGACAGTGGGTTGTCACTTGAGTTAATTCTGAACTTTGTCTAGTGTTATTTCAGGAGAGCAGTAGACAGGTTGATGACATGGGGAAGAGCATGGGACAAAGTGGGAAGGAATGCCAGAAGGAGAGTGCCAGAAGAGTTGCATTCTCCTTTACCCTATATCCAACCCAGGTACCATTTTTTATCAGATCATTAAAAAGATCAGCAGTAAACTCACCATGAAGATGCATGCCTACTTCTGTTCTTCCTGCACACACCCCAAGCAGAAGGGCAGAGCAATCCAGAACAATCTTCATTAGTATAAAGAGCTATTGATCTTTATAACAATCTTGCTGTGGATCTTCCTCCATCCCCGGTTTTTAATATATATTAAAATACCATGTATATACTGTATATGGTTTACCACTCTAGTGTTCTTTCACAAGAGTACTGAATACATGTTCTGAAACACGTCTAGGGCTGCTTCACAAGACCAGTGAACATGTATGAATAAGACACCCAAATCAGATCTCACTTGTGCTTCAGAAAGTGCCAACCAGATACTGTATGGTTGGCTGGCCTGCAAAAACTAAGTGTCTTGCCACTCCAGCAGCACACACCATATGGCCTTAGAAGACAGTGCCCAGCAACTGAAGAGAAAGGAGCATGTATGCTGCAGCTAACCACAGCCAATAGGCACTGGGCAGCTGACAGCCCCTGACAGCGACATCACCACCGTCCCAGCTGAAAGGCCACAATCATGCATAGAGCAAGGGTTTTGGTGGGAGAAGATGGAAAACATCACATCAGCTAAACACAAAGGTAGGCAGCCTTGGTTATAGCTGGGTGTGACAGGAAGGCAGTGTCATGAAAGACAGTTAATAAGGCATCTTTGAGCTGCCATTAGGGGAACATGTGGATGAGCCTGTAAACTTCAGTCCTAGCTGATAGTGCAACGCTTGGTCTATTTGATAGCCTAACGTGCAATCAAAAATGGTCTGACAACCGAAAACCAAAATAAATAATAAAATAAAATAAACTTGCTGCAGAAACAGTCTGGCTATGTTTGTCATATTTCCCCAATCCATTACTTATTACATTGAACTGCAATGCAAAAGATCTTGTTGAGACACCAATACCATCCACTGTGTCATTTGGATGCTGAAGAGATTCTCTTGAGGCCGATTATTTTGCCACCAGAGCCAAGATATCAAGTCAAAGCTCAGACTGGTTTGGTTCCAAAAGTTTCACTCCTTATCTTATGGCAGTTCTGCACACTCTTGACAGTGCATAAATCATGTGTGTTAAATAATAGCCATGGTGGAACTAAAGAATCAAATTCCAGGAAACCAATGGTTGAAGATTAGAATGTTTATGGAGTGAGGGAGTCTTTTAATGTTCTCCTTAAATAGAAACAATGTCAGCCTGGTCCTCTAGCTCTTTGCTTACTAGTTCCTTTTATGAATCTACTTTGAGGAACACAGTAATCTGAAACTCTATGAGGAACAATACAACTGATACCAGAGAAGGTAGAGTTGCTGGGAGGTAAATTGAGTTTTGCATAATCCTAGCAGCAAGAATGGCTTCAACTGTTGTCCTGCTGGAGATACACTTGATCTAAAAGTTGTGTTTGTCTGTGGGTATCCATGTGTTTTCCAGTGACTGTTCCTTCTGATGCTAAATGTATTTTCTCGGTTTTCACCCAGCTGTGCTACAGAGTAGGTAAAGTCAGGATGCAGCAATTAAGGAACTGAAAGTGGGCCTGACTGATTTGAATTCTGTTTAAAATAGGAACAACAACAAGTCATGACAGGCTCCAGTTGATGGAGTTAGAACCTTACACCAGATGACAAGTTTTATAAGTGGATGAACCTGGAGTTAATTACCCAGATGGGTAAGAAGGCAGTTCATAGCAGAAGGATGGACTTCATCTAAAAGCCTGAGCTGTCTCAAAAGATTTAGCAACTGGGGTAGCTTATAGTGACAGGGTTGCATGACACACAAAAGCCAACCCCATTTTAATCTTGAGGATGATACTTGGACTGAAAAATGTTTGTTTCTAGATGACCAGTATATTACAGCAAAGATATATAAAAACATATCACTCGTTGCTTCCACCTAGAGCAGTGTGGACTTCAACTCCCAGAATTCCCCAGCCAGCCATCCCACACATCTTAAAGTTGCCAAGTTTGAAAAACACTGACTAGTCCTAAGTAGTTTCCAAGTTAATTTTGGAAAGAAGTTATTCCACTGTTGTTTGTGGGGATCTTTTTTGCTTACATATTGGTTTTTGCATATTTTATCACAATTCTGAAATCCATGATCAAGAAGCTAATGGGTGGCTCAGGATTATAAGGACATACAGGTATTCCTCATTTAGCAACCACCATTGGCACTCACAATTTGGTCATTAAGTGAAGTGGTCACTAAGTGAAACTGCAACTGTGCTTATGATCTTACTTCAGATTTCCATTGCTTTACAGACTTCTGAAGATTGTAAATGTGAGGATTGGTCATAAAGTTACTTTTTCATCACCATTGTAACTTTGAACAGTCACTAAATGAGGCAGTCACTAAATAAGGGCTACCTTTATACTATTGCTTAATCCTTTCCTGTTTTTTCACTAGTCTTCTTCAGCAGCCTACTCTAGAAGGGGTTGTGAAGATTCAGAGGAATTTTTTTATTGCTGATACTGCTCAGTTGTTGGGGGTTAAACAAATGTAGATCTACTGCCAATCACAGAGAGGCTGTGCAGATGCTTATCTAACTTCCAGTCAACCCTAACTGGGTCAAAAAAGCACAAACCTGTGCATTGTTCTTATAAATGGCTCAATTTGCTGTCAGTGAGAGAGAAAGAAGGTTGGACCATAAATTATGAAAATGTCAGTGGCCTGCTATTGTAATTATTCTTCTAATGGTTTCTGAGAACAAAAATGTTAAACTAGCTTTGTATTGATGATATTTAAGTTTAATAGACTAATTTTCCTGTGGCCTGGTAACTATTAAGTATCCCAGTAGTTTATGTGATAGTTCCAAAACCAGATTGTCCTTATAGCAGAGCCAGAAAGCTTTCCAAACAATACTATTCATAATCTGCTCCATTACCAGAGTTCCCTGGGTGGATTACAAGATGGTAAAACATTTAAAAAATAAAATAATAATAATAATAATAATAATAATAATAATACCCAGTAATAAACAATATAACATATTGATAAATAGCACAAGAGAAAAATACTAGACCCCCCTCCTATATTTTGTCCATATATGGCCAAGGATGGTCAGGACTCTCAACAATCTGGACAGGTCTTGGTTGGAGAATGACTTTTCCTGGGGGCATCCACAAAAAGTTAACTATAAAAAAATAAGCTGACTATAGCTTGCAAACAGCAGACTGGTGATCATAAATAAGAGGAGGACAGGCAGCCAAATCTCCTTCAGTTGTTTTGCATGCAAACTTCCACATGTCCTGGTTATCATAGCCAATGGCAAGAGACTGTGGGATAGCTGTAGTTCAACCCAAGGGAGGGCATTGGATTGTCCAGAATATTGTTCTGTCCCTTCCCATTTTTTACTTTTCAATGTTAGATATTCTGTATCTTACTATTGGCTTTTACGGCATTGCCTCATGCTGCCTTATCAGATTTTTTTTTTTGAAATATGGGATATGAACCCTTGAATTAAAACATGAAAACAGATACCAATAAAACATTGCTAAAATTACAATCACATGTTTAGCAATTTTGATAAAAAAGTCACATAAATGAAACCACAAACTAAAATTACAAATGTCAACACGTAGGACTTGATATAGGTCACATACAATCTGATACCTTTTCAGATTGCCTCTTTATGCTTTTAAATCTGCAGAGATATTTTATTTGTATGGATAATACATCACATTATTTTCACATGTGATACTTAAGTAAGGTTGTCCTTAAGTTACTTTTCAGTACAAATTTGCATCCTATACTGTACATTCAATGACATTTTTGCAGGTGGCACAAATATTTCAGGGGTAACAGTTGCCTCATCCCAAGATATACATTTTTGCACCAAGCAGGATGTTGACTTTACTCATGTCCAGAAATGTGGAGTTTCAAACACATAAAAACTTAATATCATAGAACCATAGAATGTATGACTTGGGGGGAAAAACCCTATAAATAATCTAATCCACCCTCTTTTGCACTGCAGGAATTCATTAAACCATTCCTGATTGGTAGCTATATAGTTGTTGTTTAAAATCTATGACCAGTGACAGTTCCCCACTATTCTAGGCAGCCTGTCCTACTACTTAGCAGCTCTTATTGTCAGGAAATTCCTCAATATTCACCCTGAATCTTCTTTCTTTCCATCCATTAGTCTTTGTCTAATGGATGGAAAGAAAGTAGAGAACAGGTTCAACCTTCATCTTGCTTTCTGGATAATTAGGACTTTCTCATGGGGCTTGGTTTCCACACCCTCTATCCACTAATGGGCAGAGGGAGGCAAAGGGGACAAATGAAAACATGATCATGCAAATGCCATTAGTTACATATTTATGACAGCTGTCATGATGCTAGTATGTAATTATGGTGTACTTTTTTTTTTAATCCGTTCAATTGTGTCCAATCCCTGGAGACTGCCTGGACAAGTCCCTGCAGTTTTCTTGGCAGGGTTTTTCAGAAGTAGCTTGCCATTGCCTTCTTCATAGGGCTGAGAGAGCGCAACTGGCTCAAGGTCACCCAGCTGGCTTCGTGCCAAAGGCAGGACTAGAACTCATGGTCTCCCAGTTTCTAGCCTGATGCCTTTAACCACTACACCAAACTGGCTCTCTGTGGTGTACTTGTGATGACAGTTATGTATGGATCATCATTTTGATGCTATAGTCATTTTTATGGATGCTGCTAAATCTGCACCCGTGTCCATGTTTCTTTTAAAATGCAGTGCCCAGATACAGTATTCTATGGGTGTCAAGCACAGAATATAATAGAACATTGTCCTCTTGTGATCTGTACACAATGCTCCTGTTAATACAGTCCAATTTTACATTGACCTATTTGCTGCTTGCTCATGTTCAACTGGTGGGTCAACCAGTAACTCCTTAGCATTTGGCTCAACAATCATGACTCTATCAAATCACAAGATTGTGCTTATATTCAAGGGTTCTCTGTTTTGAGCGATTAAAGGTGGGATAAAAATATAACAACTTGGCTGTTCATTGTTTTGTGGCTTGTTTCCTAAGGTTACTTTCACTTATACAGGGAGAAACAGGAAATGCAGTTAAAATACAACCATGCTGATATTGATACTACGTGCTAATTATTGTTAAATAAGGAACTGCAGTAAGACCAAGAAATACTTTTGTGCTGTTTGTGAAAGTAACATTCTATTTTAAAATAAGGTAAAATTAAAAAAATGATTAATTTGAGTATCAGGTATCAGAATTAAACACAGGATGAATAAATGTAGTATCAGTATGTAGCAGCATCTGGCCCACCTTGTTTGGGCTTAGAAACTACAAGTGTTGGGCCAAGAACTTGGATGGGATATTAATAGGAAATTCCTGGGGTGTAGGTCATACAGGGAAGTTGAAAAAACATCCTGGAAGAAAGCATGGCAAACTATTTCCATATTGTTGTCAAGAAAACTACATGGACATGTCCATGAAGTCACCAAGAGTCACACTTGACTTAAAGAAGGCTTTATCTTTATCTTACAAATGATGTACAGGTAGTCCTCACTTACCAACCACAACTGGGACCAACAACTCCATCGCTAAGTGATGTGGTCATAAAGTGAAATATCACGTAACCATGGCTGACTTACAATGTCAGTTTGTCAGTTCCAGTTGCAGTCATTAAGTGAATCACCGCAGGTCACTAAGCATGATGTCATATGACTGTGACTTGTGACTTCCTGCTGTCTTCCGTATTGACTTTGCTTGTTGGAAGCTGGTTGTAAAGGTCGTAAATCGTGATCACATTATTGTGGGATGCTGTGACCATCATAAATGTTTGCTGGTTGCCAAGTGCACAAGTCGTGATCACGTGTCTGTCGGGATGCTACAACAGCTGCAACTTTGAGGACTGGTCACAAGTCTCCTTGTTCAGCATTGTCGTAACTTAGAATGGTTGCTGAAATGAGGTCAGTGAGGACTACCTGTAATTTAGAGATATTTAGCTGAAAATATAGTGTATTTTCATGACATGGACCAATTCTAATGAAACTTCAGCAAGTCATTATTAACTTAAACTCCACTGATTTCAATAAGTTTACATTAAGCCTGACTAATTCTGGTCAACCCATAAGAACTAAAGTGAGATGAAAGATTTAAAAACCAGAACCAATAAATGTAATACGCTAGGAAGCAGATTTTAGTTAATATTAGGAGTAAATTCTAAAGGCACGTGCTGTTCAACCATTAAGCAGACTGTTATACAGGTAATCCTTGAGTTACGACCATTCATTCAGCGACCATTTGAAGTTATGGCGGTGCTGAACAAATGCTACTTACGCCTGGTCCCCAAAGTTACAGCCATTGCAGCACCCCTGGGGTCATGTGATCAAAATTTGGGTGCTTGGCAGCCCGCCTGCACTTACAACCACAGGGGCACTTTAAGTCCACCCTCCCACCTATCTCCCACCCATCTCTGCCCTTTTGGCCCCCTATATTCTGTGGCCTCTGCTGCCCTGTTCTCTGCCGCCCCCACATGACCTTTGCTGTCTTCTTGATCCCGCTGCTGACCAAGCACACCTGGCCTGGCCCTTTGCAAGGCAACAGCTGGCTGTGTGAGGCCTTCCCAAGGCTGCACGAGTCAGTTTCCTTGTGAGCAGCCCCAGAGCCACACAGTTCTTGCCGCTCCACAAGGCAGGGTGCAGGGTGGCCAAAAGGGCAGAGATGGGGGAAATAGACAGTTGCGGGGAGTTGAAAGGGAGGCAGTCCCTTACCTTGGAAGAACTGAGGCTTGGGCCTGGGAGGGACCAAGCCGGGAATGGTTTGGATCAGGCTGGGTCCTTGGCTAACAACTGGTGGGATTTAATTAACAATGGCAGTAGGGATTGCTGTCACTAAATGATGTGGTCACTTAATGTCGCACTTTATGACCACATCACTTAGCGATGGAAATTCCAGTCCTAATTGGTGTTGTAACTTGAGGACTACCTGTATGGGATTCTTTTGCACTGCAGATTGTGCACTTAGTAAGGTACTGATCTAGATGATCTCTAAAGTTTTTGTAATAGTATACTGACAGTTTTAAATACTTAAAAATATCAGTAACAGAGGACACCAATTGTTAGCAATGAACACAGAAGACAGAAGAGAAATAAATGTATTTAGCTATAGGATGGCATATACGGGTTGGGTTAATATCAATCTTAACATTTAGAAACATACTAATTCTCCTGATTTATAAGGTAGGGAACTGGAGATTTTCAAGAACAGCTTGACCTTATCCTGTTATTTTTAACATATTTTTAACCCTACAACAACAGAAAATTACCTATAGTTCATGATCTACTATGCTGGGCAAGCCCAGCTAGTTATGATTTATTTGATAACCATCATTAAACAAACTACAACTTAGAATGACACAACCATAATTTATACAGCCATGATTTACTGAGGCCCACCAGTTCCTCCTACTGTCTATTACAGCATTTATAGTTCTATATGACACATGCAACTATATTTTTCTTCTTATGTGAGGAGATTTAATTATGTTATTATACATCACTTGCATACATGCCTTGAGGCAAAGAGGCCTTGAAAGCCATTAATAATACATCACAAAGATATATTTGTTATGTCTGTATTATAGCAAGCTTGTATGTGCTACCTGCTTTTGTAGAGGAAGTTATACATTTGTCTACCTGTCCTCATGGTGGCAAGCTATTTTACCCAAGCGGTTTACCAGATCATATTCTGAATCTATGTATTTCTCAGTGACACTGAATTTAATATACTGAATCCATATATAATGTTTTTCAGTGTTGCATGGGTTTAAAAGAGCCTAGTTGTATTAACAGTACATATAGTTTACTAAAGAGTATAATTTCACTGATTTTTTTTCCCACTAGGGTGAAATAAAGTTATTCCAGTAGCCATTTTAACATTACATTGATATTCTCCACCCACCCCCAACCATCATAATTGTCTTGCTTGGAAATTCAAGCACTACAATGCTTCAGTTTATGACAACACAATATTTACAGTAATAGTTGAAGATACATATCTAAAAGTGCATTAATTGAATAATATTTCCTTCTTCCCCACCAGCTTTGGCCCATTTTGAGAGCACATTAGGGACAACAAATCAGAAATTTGAAGGGAAAAAATCCATATTGACCTTTGAAATTGTTCATTAACTAAGTCAGGCTTAAGTCCTGATGACTGCATGGAGAAACACTCATCATATCAGCCAATCTCCAGCAGGAAGTCAAAACTCTTTTATTCCTGTGATTTCTTCATTCATCTACCTATGTTCTTGTTCTCTTTTTCTATTTCCTTTAAGTGTGGTCATTTTTTTCTAATCCATCTTGTGTGATATCACACAAATGTTGATTTTGTTTAAGTCTTAATCTCTTCTCCAACACAGGGCCTGTCTTTATTCTTTATTCTAAAACTAAAATTATTACTTTTAATTTCAATTTATTACAACAGTTTAAATGCATAAGCTATTTTTTTAACCCAGCCTTATTACATCATAGGATTTGTTATACAAGGAATACAAGGAAGGAAAATTCACTACTACCACTTCAGCATTACCAGGCAACTAAGTCTGAAATCCTGGATGGGTGGGTGGGTGAATGGATGGATGGATGCAAAATTAGTCAGTCTGGGAACAGGATGTTCCAGAGAACTCCCAAATGTTCTGTCTTCCTCTGGAACATGTTGACCTCTGCGCAGTGCATAACATTCTGAGGGTAGCTTGGTGGTTTCCAAAAAGTAAATCCTATGAACTAGAAGCAGTTCAAGGTGTTTTGGGATGGTATGGTTCTGAAACAGGCTTCTTTCACCTGGAAAGTTATTTCTGAAAGTTCTTGAAATGTTTCTGATTTGGAGGATTTACCATAGGAAACTGCCAAACCACCCTTAGAATGGCATAGTCCAGATGAAACAGAACCTCCTGACTTCTCTGGAATGTTCCATTCTCTAGCAACTAATTTGATTCAACACAATATGTACATTTAGCTGGAAATTATTCTATTGTACTTTGTACAGTGAAGTAACTTAAAGGCTGAGTAACAAAATACATCAGCAATATCTGAAGGATGACCAAAACAGGCGAGATGGTGGTCATAGGGCCATAATAGAGTCCCCTCCCCTTTGTACAAGTATGTGCTATCCATTAATATAAAAAAAACAGGACTTCGATCTCTCTGCCACGATGATCATCTTGCCTGTTGTGACCTCCTCCTAAGATGCCACTGAAAACAATGGTTTCATGACCCATGTAAATTATGAATGCTAGGCATATTTGCATACTTTTGCTATTGTTCTGGTGTTAGGAATATGCAAAGTGAGGCCTGGATATTTTCTTGTGGGAATGAACACTCTCAGAATCTACTCTGATTTTTTTAAAACCACGACTGCAAGGTCCATTTCACAATTCTGCCAGATGGAAACAATCTGCAAAATATATTTTGAAACACAGAAACAAAGGTAGAACTACTACTGATTACCCCAACTCTTAGCACATGAACCCAGGTCAGTCTCTTTTCTAGAGCTACTCTGAAATTTCCTTGAAACCATGATAGGATGCAAAAATGGTTTGAGCATGAATAAGTCCAAAAGAACTAAATCAACTCCTTTCTAATTAAGTATATTTATTCAAAAAAAGAAGAGAGAAGTTCAGAAATCATCAGTTCTTTTAAAATGAAGCTGAAATACTTTGCTAAAATGTTATCCTCAGAACTTAAACATCTTTTAACCTTAATAGTCTCTGCTAAATTTTTAATATTGTTTTAGTTTGTTTTAATGGATATAATTTTAAAACTTTGTTTTCTTGTGATCTTATGTTAAAAATTCTTTAAAATCACATATTGCTTTGCAAAAAATGTTTCAGATAATAAACTCAGCTCAGAAAAAACACTTTCTGAAAAGGACTCAGCTATGCAGCAGCAATGATGCTTTGCTGAAGTGGTGACCTTAAGATTGGACAAATCAGGTGGTTGAGGGTGGTGCAATTTATCACAAGTTCAATAAATTAAAAAGGAAATCTAAAATGAACAGTTTGTTGGCCTCCTCACCTCAGCTAGGCAGCCAGCTGCGCCAAAACTGTTGTATTTGATACAGCCTATTTTAGTCAGTAAATCTTGATTTTTTTTTTGAACACCCAACAGCATTGTGTCAAAAGGAAAGGAAGGACAAGAAGAAACCAGAGGCAAACAAGAAGTGGGATGCTTTAGATAAATTGATTAATATCTCTTGTATTCAAAAGAGGGAAAACATGGTTTCTGACATGCACACAAAATCTGATTCAAAGATGAAGGTGCAGGGCCTTCATTGAACTTGAACTGCATTAATATAGCCCTAAGCATATGAATATAACACAGCTACCACAGCCTGATGAAAATTCACCTAACACTAAATCTGTTAAAACTACAATACTTTAATACCCAACTCTGCAACTTGACCAAGACATCTATCACAACAGGAAAGAGACTATTTGATCACAGCTGGTCCACTTAGAGAAGAAAGGAGTCATGATGAAAATTTAAACAATGGAGCCAGTAAAACATGGCAAATGATTTATGTCAGCTAACTTCTTCAAAATTCTCAGGAATGGAGAAAGGACTGAGCCCAATTGGCTTGTATATTCGAATATTCATTATTATTTATTATAGCTGTGTAGGCTAGGTAGCACTTGGAAACATCTCACTATGGGATTGCAGACTATGTAATCCTTGGAGATGTCTCAAGTGGCAATTCTGGGACAAGTTGGCTCATGGCTAAGTATGATCAGTTTATGGCCAAACCACCAGGCAAATCAAAAATAGAGAAATTAATGAACACTATTGGTGGGGGGGAATCAGAATGAATTTATTGAACTGATCTCAAGTCTTGCATTGAAGAAAATCTTGAGAATAGTTACTGTAAAACCTTTACATTCTACTCTATCATCCAGACTTAAGCAACAATGTCACTTATTCTTAGGACAGTTAAAATGAAGAGAATGAAACATTGGTTGAAGTTCATTTGGTAGGATACATAAATGTCAAAGACTAGTGGTGCTAGATTGATAGAATCATTATTTTTTAAGAAAATGAAGTTATGAATTTACTGTAAATTACCAGTAGGAGTCAAGTATATGATAGTTATTCAACTGTAAAAGAAAAGCATGCTAGTATACAAAAGAGGCTTTTAGGTGTAGGGATTTTATAGCTTATATATATATATATATATATGTAGGTCTGTGTGTGTGTGTGGGTATAAACCACACACATACAGTATATCTGTGTATGTGTGTATATACACACACACAAAAAGTGTGTGTGTGTATAAATGTTTAAATGATTATTCATTCATTTATTTATTTATTCAATTTCTATTGCCGCCCATCTCAGACTAGTGACTCTGGGCAGCTAAATTACTTAACATTTTGTTGGGATGAGGCTTTTTGCATTTTGCAGTTTGGGCAGGGTAGTGCTGAAAAGTCTCTGCTTCTCATACTTGCAAGGAAACATTCAACAAGTACCTCCAAGATAGATCTTAATGCCCAGACAACTTCATAAGGATGCTGAGGGACCTTGATATACAAAAAACCTGAGCTATAAATCATGCTGCATTCCATGTTCACTATGTATACGTTTTTCCTTTGTTAGGATTGTGAACATGCAGTAAAAACAAATCTTTCTTCTCATCGAGCCCTTTGCCAATTTAATGTAGTAGAGATGGGTGGCCAATAAATTTAAATAAATAATAATGCAATAGTCAAACTATGTATTTTATATAATCTGTATCTTTTAGGATAGGATGTACATAGGACTATATCTTTTATTCTTAAAATGTTAAGTTATTATATAGCATAAAATATTTTTGTGGATTAAAATGTAAGCCATTCTGTAGATAGAAGTGAATATCCACTTTTATAAATGTAATATCAAAAATATATTTATATGTGGGTGATGGAATTATTTAACAATGATTCCATTTCCAGAAATTTGAAATTACTTGCAGAGGAGGGTTGGATAATTTAGCATCAAATCTATCCCAAACTGTACCCCAAAGATCCTGCTCATTCTTAAATTAAAGCATCATTTTTTTAGTTGCCTTGGTTCAGATGTGGTTTGTGTCTGGATTTTGCTATCTTTCTACAGGCTCCTAACAATTCCTGCTGAATTTCATTAAGGTACTCTAAAAGAGGTCATAGATACATCTGATGACAGCAATTGGCTACAGGTGTCATGTTTTACAAGGTATCTTTGATCTAATTTAAAAAAACAAGTGCATGCTATGTCAGAATCAAATATTTATTAAATCTTAGATTACTATCAATGTGCTTTGAAGTCTTTTATCTGGAATTGTCAACAGTGAACATACACAACATGCTTCTTTGAAAAGTAGCATAGAAGCCCTTTTCTTCTTGTATTAGCAGCTGGACATTATTTCATTTTGCCCTTAATATAAGGTTGCACTCCTAATCCTGAATCAGATATTTTACCTCCTTAACAGCATTTTAGTTTTTACTAATTTCAACTTGCTTTGCCCATTCAGTCTCTGACCTTGCCCCATTCAGTCTCTTACAGTCTCTTACTACTACCAAAGCTAAATTACCAGGGTTAAAGTACCAGTAGTTAAATGTTTCTACTACCTCTTTAAAAGTAGATGAAAACAAGAGAGAAGTATTATCTGTATGCTAGTAACTTCAGAGTCCAAAACCTTGGATTACCTCACCTAGTCATTTCACATGATGTTGAGTACTGTAGGTGAAAGATGGAACTCTGCAGAAATCTGTACATCACATAGGTTGTCAAGGATGATATGGAAATAAGTCGGTGATGCTTATACAGTTCAGAAACAACCACGAAAATAAAAAGTAGAGTGTTAATATTCATTCACATGTTATAAGCCAGAATTGTGCTATTAATTTTATCTGCTGCAACCATAGTAAGACCTGGTTGTTTGTTATCTGACTCCAGGAAAAAAGTTGGTATCCTTGAACACTGACTAAGTTCAGTAATAGTCTGGAAAAGCTGAAGTTGAATAAGCAGAATTTAAATACAGGCAAAAGAGAGGAGGGGGTGGTGAATAGGAAACCAGATCTGGGGGTTGGGATTCAGTCTATTCTAGAGTTAAAAGCCAGGTATCCAGGTCTGGGAGAGGTCCTGACCACTGTTATCCATTACTTAATTACATCACAATTTATCATCCCTCCCAGGTAAACCATACAGGAAACATGACCAGATGAGCTATTTCAGATTCCTGCAAGTCTGAAAGTACAACTCTCCCACTGTCCCTATTTACTGCCTAACCAGTTAAGATGGGTCCTTTCTAAGTTTCTTTCTCTGGCCATTACTCAGTTGTGGACTCCTCCCTCTTTTATCAAATTGTTTCCTAGGCAGCATCTCCCCCCCACATCTTCCAAGGTCATTCTCACATTCCACTACACAGTTGGTCTCTTATATTGTTGCCTATACAAGGCTGCCCTTGAAGTATGTTCAATTGGCACAAAAGGGGCAGTCATATTGCTAAATAATACATAATACCAAAACTATATCATGTTGCTATTAAAAGATCTGGATTGGTTGCCAATTGTTTTAAGAAAAACAAGTCAGGGCATTGGATTTTAACAGGTTACAATTTCTGTGAGTGGTCACCTCTCTTATTATGAACTGGTCTGAGTGCTAAGAGCTATAAATGTTCTCTCTTGGGACCTGCACTAGGCCCCACTTTCTTCTGTTTTTATAAAAATTAAATTAAAATGCACCTCTTCAGTCAAACTTTTCTGTTAAGAAATGCTCTGTATTTTTAAAAAATCCTTTGTGTGATTATTTTAGGTAAACTATTAGCTATTTTTTATGTTTTAGACAAGCATTAGATTTTTGAAGTATATTGGCTGGGATATATATCACTTCGGGCCTTAGATCATGTACTGTATCTTTAAATCTTTTTCTGTCAGAGTGTCTTTCTTCTCGTTATTAAAACACAGATATATTTAAAACAATTAAGCATAATCCATAAGCATCAGAATCAGTATTAAAATATTATGAAGGAACATATGACCAAACCATTAACACATTTCTATATCAAGACCTAATGAGAACAATTGCTTATCAATTCTGTCTGAAACACATCAGCTAGCCTAAATGAACTACTCCATTGGAAAGCTAAATATCTCTTTGGATTTTGGGTACTGTTACATACTGAAAAGGGGGATAATTTAAAAACTTTGTAGCAGATCCCTTTTTCCAATGATTCCCCAGTGAAAGATGATTACAAAAGGTTGCCTTCTAACACCCCCTTGTTTGTTCAACTAGTGTTCTTAGTCCTTCCACCCAGAACATCTCCCTTTAGCCCAATTCTATGAAAATAGAGAAGGTGCTCTGGATCTTCCCATCCAAAGCCCAGAAATACAAGCTTTAACAAACCTTGGATCAATCCTGGAATAGGGGAAAGCTACGAAACTGAGCAGTCTTGCACACACGGCGAAGATTTTAATGAGAAATATCCTTATAAAACTAATGATGCCAAATCTGTAGATATAAAAAGAAATTTGTTGGGAGGAGGGAAGAATTGTTTACACAAAATTCCTAAAGGAACCAATACATGTCAGCCTGGCTAAACTATGTATTTAATCTACTTGAATAATCTCTTGGTTTCAGCAAGTGTTTGCTGCAGAGGAGATGGTCAAAGATCTTTTAGGGCCTGTTCTGGGATGTTCATAGGCAGCCCTTCTTATTTCTTCTTTTCTCTTGCCCTTCCTTGTTTTCTCCTGAGCACTTCTCCCCAGCTTTACAGAAGAAAAAGTGAGGTGTTTGGAGGAGACTGATCGTTGCTTTGCCCAAATGGGGATAGTGCTCCGTCTCTGATAGCCAGGGTTGAGTTAGAAAATCAGAAATTATTTAGGGTTAAACCCATCTTGCCAATGACCTTTGATGCAAGTATAAAAGTACAGTCTGATTTTCATCAGTTCTTCCTTTGAAAAATGGGGTTACATGGGAGAAGCTCTTCTGGGACATAAAAGCGGAATTCCATCTGTTTGTTTGTTTGTTTGTTTATCTAATTTGTCCCTGCCCATCTCCTCCCATCGGGGGACTCTGGGCGGTTTACAACAATCAATTAAAAACAACAACCATAAAATACACAGTATAAAAATACAATAATAAATAATATAAATAAAGGTAAAGATAAAAAGTCCAAGTGGCGAAAGAATCTAAAACAGTCCAAGTGTGGGAGGAGTGGTCTATAGCAACCATCCCCTTGTAGATCTATTCCCCTCTCCACCCCAAGCGAGGAGGCAGAACCAGGTCTTCAGACTCCTCCGAAAGGCCAGGAGCGATGGGGCCAATCTCACCTCCGGGGGCAGCATGTTCCACAGGGCGGGAGCTACTGCAGAGAAGGCCCACTTCCTGGACCCTGCCAGATGGAATTCTCTTAGAGACCGGGTCCGCAGCATGCCCTCTCTGCACGATCGGGTGGGACGGGTTGATGTAATGGGGAAGAGGCGGTCCCTCAGGTAACCTGGCCCCATGCCATGTAGGGCTTTAAAGGTGATAACCAACACCTTTTGGCATTAGTCAATTTATCAGCTATTTTAGAAGGCACTGAAGTGCCATACCAAGACCAGGCATTATCACAGATATTTATAGTCCAACCTAATTATTTACTAAATAATTCATGTTTCATATCTGACAGATAGTAATATACAATAAGATTAAATAGGTATAAATATATCAAGATTGTAAAGTATCATCTTTCAAATGTTTTTTATCAGTGTATATACTTTGTTCAAATGGCAGCCTTGTGACCTGTCTCTCATTATCCTAGAGGTCTGTTAATTAAGAAACCTGTTCTAAATTTGTAATTCTTTAAATAAATTTTCTTAATCTCTGAGATCTGTTTTAACTTCTTTGGAAAACAGTGTTTCTTTGTATTTTCCCACCACTATGGCTTTTGTGGGGTTTTTTACTATTTCAAATAGTTAATTCCATGATAGTTTTTGAAGTGTTGTCAAGTCTCATGGGCTCCTTTATATCACAGGTTTGGTGCTCTTCTGAAAGAGTGCTAGACCTGCGTGCTAGTTCTGTGCTGCACAGGTGGTCAACTTAAACCAGGGAAGAAAACTGGTTTAAGCAACACTACCAGCTGTGTGTTGCTATTCTGTTACCAGTAAGCACATTGCAGGTTTTCAGGCTGTTAATAAGGCTTTCACATGCCTGTATTTACATACTTATTCCTTACAGTGGGGTGGCTCCATTTTGCCTACCTGATGCTATTTTGCCTATGCCACTTCCAGGTGCCACACAACTTCAAGACACATCTTGCTTGTATCTGGTCATGGTGAGACGAAATAGGGAAAGAGCACCCTGATGTGAGAACAAGCAGCAGGAGAAGTCTCTCCTGTTTTACTCCCCATTTCCTTGCCCACTATTTTGGAGCAGGAGGTTTAATGGTCTTTCAGAAGACTGATAGACCCATGTTCACAAATATTGTGACAGACAGAATACAGGATGGAACATTTCTGCTCCTTTAACCTGCTAGTTGGGAAGCTTGACAAGTAGCTAAATTGCTCTTCAAAGAGCCCACATATAGTCCGTAAGCCCCAATTTAACACAGGATAAGGAGAGCAATTGGTGGTTATTTATCCCACCAGGAATTGACACTCAGTGGGAGAAAAAAACCAAGCTCAGGAGAATCCACCAATAATTTTCTTTAACTTGTCTTGCATTAAAGGACAGCACCAGTCGCTGGCTTTGTAAGAGAGGCAGAATAGGACTCCATTGTGAAGGTGGTGTACTCTATGCCAGTATACTTTTCTGCTGACTCAAGGGCTGGTGGTATGCACTTTATCATGGCTGTCTGGCCAAGGCCTTCGTTTAAAATGAAAAATGAACTTGTATTCCAGTGGAAAGATGGAGATCCTATCACTGCCCTAGGAAGACACAATGAATGGTTTCTCAACTATTTCATCAAAAGAGCAAAAAAAGTTATCTGAGACTCTGTACCATTATGTAGTCTGATTTTTTTTCCTAAATTAACAATGTGATATTTTAAAACATGCATATTTAAATTCAAGAGTTCAAACTGACTAGGAAATGAATATCCTGTGTAGATTCTTCTACCATCAACTATAATTAAATGCATCTGCCTTTAATTACTCTGTAAGGAATACAGATTTTTATTAATGGTAGAGTTTAAGTTTCAAGATCAGTAAGGACATTGAAAACACAAGGGTTTTTTTTTACATACTACTAATTAGAGTACTGAAATCACACAATTCTTATACAAGCCTTGTGTTATAAATAAGGATTATAAAAATACCTGAATCTACCATTAACTAAAGTCTGAAATTCAAGGAAATAGCATGTAGAGGCTTCAATGTTCTCCACAGACAACAGTGGGTTTCTTTTTCTGTTTTTCTCTTTCTTTCATAAAGATTTGTCATGGTGTGTGGTGTTTATTCATCCTTTACCCTTAACATTAGAAAAGAAACAAAAACAAATCCACCACAATCTGCCATGCAAATTACTACTGAGAACTCAGCAGGAGATAGGAAAGAAGAACTCAGCATTGTCTATTGTACAGTTACAAGGGCCATAATTTTCATCATAAAGGCCATAAGGAGAACTTTGTCAATAAAAATGAGACAGAAAACTAAAGTCTGCTTAAAGAACAACAGTGAAAAATGTGGGAAGTCCTGGCAAATCCAGCATGCCTCATTAGCATGTGAATTAGCATGTAAATTGAGTTGTCCCACAATGCAACTTTGAGGAAGCTGTTTGTTGCCACTCCCACTTCCTCTGTCTCTCTTCCTTCCTTCTTCCACTGATCAAGCAGGCAGCATGGATGCTGCTTTCTTCATCAGGGCCATGTGCTCGGGCCTTAATGAAGAATTCAGCCCCTTTCTTCCACGCAGCACTTGGCAGCTGTAGGGCTGAGAGTTTAGGGCAAACTAAGTATTTAGAAAGAAAAGAAGAACAAAGGAACTTCATCTTTTCCATCAAGATAGATGTAACAGAAGCAACAATAAAGTCAGTAAGATATTCTTTCTACTTCTTAACCTAATATGTCTAAGCGTGTAATTCTTTATGCTTGTGAGGGCTGAATGTGTAAGATCAATAACCTGTGTTTCTCTGATGTGCTCATTGAAGCTAAGATAATTTTCTTTTTCTGTGCAGCTTCTCCTTTGTGTTATAAGCTCTGCTCCAATTCAGTTGGTCCTAGCAGGTCACTAAATTGGCTTCAAAAAAGAGTGTAACAATAGCTGCATGTAAATCATATTGTTGTTGTTGTTGTTATTACTGTACCATGACAAACACCAATGATATAGATCTCAAACTCATGGGGGATCTCTACTTGGGTCGTGCAGACATAGGTTGCTAGAGTGCAGCCTTTAATACATTGCAAAAGCTCTCTTGGTTCAGTTACATCCCTTCAGCACTTGGCTCCACAAGTCATCCATCATCCGTCATAGCATTTGCACTGTTACCTTCAAGACCTAGGTAACTTTAACTTTTACCAACATTTTTAGAAGACAGTTATCTTAAATCAGTCTTTATGCATATAATACCATTCTGACTGGGTTCACAAGTCATGTTAAGCCATAATGTTACTTGTTCGGTTTTGTTCATGTTGTATATGAACCAGGCAATTGTGGCTTCTTTAGCAAAACAAGGATATGTATGACATGTGATCCAGAACAGTTGCCACACAGGATTCTGCTGCTTTTGTCAGAATGACTAAAGCAGAGTTGTGGTGCAAGCTCCACTTTTTTGGGTGTGTGTGTGATATTGTGCTACACATAGAAAAAGGACGGGGGTTGGGTTGCGACACTACACTGGCCAGTCTGCTTCTTCTGACTGGCAACAGCTCTCCATGGTTTCAACAGAGCTTCTTTCTATCATCTGCTCTCTGCTCTTTATTTGAAAAAACAGCATGAAACTTTCCATACAACTCAGTAGAGGAGCATCTTTTCGCAGAATTTATTGGGAGAATTTTAAGTTTGAGCTGTCGTACCTCAACTGATGTGTTTGAAATTGGCTGAACCAATGTAACATCTGTGTAGTATTTTCTGCTGGTTTACAGCAAATCAAAATCCGAGGCAGTCTTTCAAATAGGAAGCCAATAAGCATTCTGCTATGAAAGGGTTCATAGCAATTCTATATCATATTAAATATTAGAAGTCCCCACCTCACCCTGAAAGCCTGGCACATTCTTCATCTTACTAGCAAATAAATAAACAAAAATAAATATAAATATAAATAAAAACAAACAAACAGACCTAAATTTTGAAGCATACTTGACCTTGGGTTTAACACTGAGGTTGGGATATTAATTAGAAACCCAGACTTGACATAAGCTACTAGGTACAAAACATTACAAAAACTTAAGTTTTGAGGATTTATGAGGGATTAAGAGCAGAGACAGAGATACAGCCTCATGAAAGCAGTTTCAGTTGCTGGGCCATGGAATTATTACAAAACGTAATGATTCTGCAAGAAAAAAACCATGGGAGAAACTCCTATCCACTCTGGTCTTAGATCTTCAATTAGCAAAAAGATGGAATTGATCACCCTGATGTATGATTTGACCAGGAAAGAAAATAGGAGAAATACGACCTGGCTGATATTCCACGATCTTCCAGCAGTTCTTGATATGGTTGATCACAGTCAAAGCTCTTAAGGGAGCTGGAAGTTGGAGGACAGGATTGTTGTCCCCTTGGGAATTGTCCTGACATGCCCAATATTCCATCCTATCCCATATACATTTAAAATCTGTACTAAACTACTAAGAAGCATCATAGGTGGATTTGGAGTTACTTGCCATTACTATGTTGATGATACTTATCCACATTTTCCCCATTTCTTTTAAATTGGAGATTTCAACCTCTTCAGTGTATCTTCTGGGTTGTACAGTACCTAGAAAAAAACTTGAATCTGAGTCTGGACAAGATGGAATTATTGCTGACTTCAGGAGAAGGATTCAGGAAATATTCCTGTCCTGGATGGGGTTATATTCCTCCTAAAAGATTGCATTCATATTTAGCGTGAAAGCTTGATAACCAGACAACTTCTATGGCAAGGGGAACTTTTATCAGTTTCAGCTGATAAAGCAGATGTGCCCTTTCCACAGGAGGGGAGCCTGGTGTTGATGTCATGACTGCTGATAACCTTAATACGGAATGAATGCAAGGCACTCCTCGGTGAAGCCCTTTAAAATAATACTGATAATGCATTGTGACTCTGGGTTGCATTAGTGATGCAGTCAAAGTCTTGTCCTGGTGTGTGGAGGATGTCAGGGTCTGGGTGGGAAGAAACAGGGTAAGGCTGAAATTGTACCCAAGAAAGTGGGAATTTGTTTCTTTATTTATTCAATTTCTACAGCCGCCCATCTCAGCAAGTGACTCTGGGCGGCTTGCTGTTTGTCCATTGTGGTTTTCTGCTGGCCCTGGTATTTTCTTTTGAAGGCATGACACAGCCCCTGGGAGAGCAAGTCCATGACTTGGAGATATTCCTGGACTCACAGCAACTGCTGGATGGGCAGGTGAAGGCTGTGGCAAGAACGCTTTTGCACAACTTTGGCTGATGTGCTACTTGCAGCTTAGTTGCAGCCCTAACATGGAACAAGGTAATGACAAGCCTTTTCTGTACTTTTGCTAAGAAAACTGTATAGATGTGCTGAACTGAGACCATTTGGGGATGGTCAATGCTTGAAATAAAGTGGTTTCATTTCATTTCATTTCATTTCATTTCATTTCATTTCATAATAGGGAAAAAAAAGGTAGAGAAATGCAATCCAGTCAGCCAGGACTCTTCCAGCTACACATTGTGCAAACCATAAATTATTAGTGTCAAATATACAGGTTAAACTTAGAAAATTAAGGAGGATGTGTGCTAGTAAGATACGATCTGAAGGACATACAGGCAGGGTATACGATCAATGTAAATAAAAGATTCAGTGCTTAAGCAAAAGCAAACCAGGATACCTATGACAAGTACTAAGAGACAATATGAAAACCAAAGCAGATTTTCACCCCAAATTTCAAAGAAAAAAACTATTCAAATGGCTTCCAGGACAAGCTATCAAATTTTCAAAGAATTAGACAAGATGAAGCATTGAACAATATGACAAGGATGTACAATGAGTGAACCATACTACCAGCATCAAGCCAAAAGGGATGGGGAATGATATCTCAGGCCAACAGATAACAAGGAAACAAAAGATGGATATGTTTTTAAGATCAGAGAAATCACACTGCCAAGTAGGTAAACAACAGGCACAAATGAAATAGCTCCTGAACTGTTCACAGCTGCAAGAGAAAAGGCAGGTAAGTGTTACCAGCTCTATGGATAGCCTAGAGATTGGAAAAGATCTCAGTATTACCTATTCCCTAAAAAAGGATAAAACAGAATGTACTGCACAAATTACTGAACCACTCAGCTACTTTCTCATACAAGCAACATTTTGGTTAACTCTTACGAAGAAGAATATTACCATACATAAAGAAATGTCAGAAGAACCAAAAATCAGATTGCTAATACAGGTAGGTCACGATTAGTGCAAGTTCAAATAGTATGAAATTCTATTTAGTGCAATTTATAAATTGTTACCAGGTCACATTTAATGTGAGCCAAAATTCATTTACCGCAAGGCTAGTGCATGCACAATTGAGGCTAGCACATGCACAGTTGTTGTTGGGCTTTTAGATGCTAACTGTCCTTTGTGCAAAATGGAGAAGAGGAAGGCTCCATTCGAGGAAAACTCAGAAAAGAAGAGGATCATATTGAAGAACTACAAGAGAATACAGGAGTACGCTTTGGATACGCTTTATCCTCCAGCTTGTCCCTTGTTCACTTGATTTATTTATTTTAAATATTTATGAGATCTATCTAGAAGATCTCATGGGAGGTTATAATCCATTAGAAAGCAATAAAAAACACTAAAACCACGTAAAAAATAACTGAAGGGTGGTCTAGGTAATAATCTTGCTACCACCTCCTGCATTAAATGACCAAGATTTTTTTGCCAGTGTAAACTTACCTTTAGAAATGATACTTAGATTCTTTTTATTATTATTTTGCTTTCTATGACTATTCTGTGACTTTGTTAAAAATAAATTTAAGTTGTAAATATATTGTTTTAATCTTTTACTGTTATATTTCATTAATAAACATAAACATTATGATTAAAAATTAATTGCCTATTTCTGTCGAGCTGGAACCAATTATCCTATCTTCCATAGAAATATTTCAAATAGTGCAAATTTGAATAATGTGACCATTTTGTGGGATTCATTAATCTAGTAATCCTTGTTGTTGTTTATTCATTCAGTTGCTTCTGACTCTTCATGACTTCATGGATCAGCCCACGCCACAGCTTCCTGTCAGTCGTCGCCACCCCCAGCTCCCCCAAGGTCGAATCTGTCACCTCTAGAATGTCATCCATCCATCTTGCCCTTGGTCGGCCCCTCTTCCTTTTGCCTTCCACTCTCCCTAGCATCAGCATCTTCTCCAGGGTGTCCTGCCTTTTCATTATGTGGTAATCTAGTAATCTAGTAATCCAGTAATCCTGCTTGAATAAGATGGATAATGGAAGGAGCCAAGGAATATTAGGAAGTTTAGTTTTGCTTTATTGACTACAAGCAATCAAATACAAAGTAGGGAAAATAAAATAAAAAAGAACAATCCAGTTAGCCAGGACACTTCAAGATATAGAATGTGGAGCAAACCATCAAGTGTTGGTGTCAAATATAGGGGTTAAGTTTAGAAAATTAAAAAGAATAGGTCTCTTCAGCAAGATATGATTTGGAGGATATACAGTCAGTATATAAGATCAATGTAAGGAAAATATTTATGGGAAATATTTGTTTCACATGTTTACGTGAAAAGAACCAGAGGAGCTATGGCAAAAGATAAGAGGTTCGGTAGGTATGCCAAAACATTAACATATTAAGGCTAATAGTTGTGCCAGAACATGTGAGTTTTCCTTTGAGGAACCTTTACAATGAATGCTACTTGGGAACTGAAATTGCTGAAGCAGGTAGTTTGGAAAATAGAATGGAGTGAGATGAGGATGAGTAACTTTTAACTTAAATATCAAATCCATTATTTAAATGGCAGGATGGGAAGAGGCAGCTGAATCAAAATAGGAGGTTAAAACACCAACAATGTATGCAAATGACATCACTTTGTTAGCTGAATGTAAGGAAGGCTTAGAAGAGCTTATTATGAAAATAAAAAACAAAAGTGGAAAGTCTAGGTTAATGTTAAATATTAGGAAGACAAAGGTCATGCAAATCAGCATGTTTAGTGAGTTTACAGTTGCCAACAAAGTGAAAGTGGTTTCTCTGGCTAAAGGAGAGGTAATGGAAAGTGTATTATAGAAGTAAAGAGGCAATAAATCCTATAGAGGAAGGCAATGACAAACTTAAACAAGATAATGAAAGACATGACAACAACAATCAGAACAGTCAAAACTGTACAGAGAGAAAGGAAGGGCAGAAGAACAGAAGATTTCATCAAATGATTAATCTGAAGACAGTTTTTAAGAGTACCATGGACTGCAAAAAGGAAATTATTTTCATATAGTATTGCATTAGAGATATATTATACTTCTAGCACAGTAGACTAATTTCCAGGTAAATATACATAGAATTTCTGGTTTATTCACCTGGGAATTATAAAGGGAATCAATGAATTTTATTCACCTTATATCCTATCATTATAGGAAGCTGGGTTAAGAAATAGCTTGTAGATTTAAATAATGAGAGTCAACTGAAATTATAATGTAAAAATATATCTCGGACTGAGTAATTAAAGATGTGCATTTAATCCTAAAGAGAAAGTCAATAAAAAAACTTAGACATTTTAATTTCTATGAAAACAAAGATCAAAATAGTTAAAGCAATTATTTTTCCAGTGGTAATATATGGTTGTGAAAGCTAGACATTGAGAAACAGGGAAAAAGACAACTTTTTGGATAGTTACGATGAGCCCCATGGATTGCAAGAATAACCAGTGAACTATCCTGACCAGGTGAAGTCTGACAATCAGCAAATGACAATCAGCAAACAGAAATATGTTGTGATGTGAGCAGATGATGTACTAGAAACAATGACTATGCTTGGAAAGGGTAAAATAGAAGAAAGGGAGAACCAAAAAAAGTAGATAAGTGGGATCAAGATTACAGGAATATTCTTGTTAGAGCAATGGTTAATTGCTGGAGATAAGTTGAGATGGTAAGCATTTCCCCATGCAGTCATCAAAGCTGGGTCTGACTCAGTGACATGTATGTAACTAATATGAACTGTATTGTTGTAGTTGAACTTATAGTTGTCTAATGAAACTCCCTTTCCTTCAGCCTAAGAGGCTCTTACCCTAAAATCCCAATAATGCACCACTGAAGGTTTATACAAGCAATAAAACCTACATAACATGGCAGATCGTCAAGGACATAAAGAGTGGTTACAGGGCAATGCTTATGAAGCATCCTTCTTCCCTTACTCCACCTTCATACAAACACTTGAGAATGTAATTATTTTGCTTAGTATAAAGCTGCTGTGACCTGTAGTTATAAACTCTCCATTGTATAAACATGAAACGCAGGCATCCTGTTGAAAGGCTGATCAAATTACAAATCTTATCAATGCTGATCACCTTGGAAGCAAGTAAGAAGCAGTATTTTTAAGACAATAATGGTTTAGAAAAATAGACCTGGGAAGCTTTTTGTAAACTTGCCTCAGGGCATAGAAATGACTTGTGAACACACATCCCACCCATAACCCACATTGGGAAGACATAGGATAAAAACCTTGACTTTTTAGCCAGCCAACAGTAAAATGTCATTTTGAATTCCGCTCTCTATCAATAACTGCAAGTCACTCAACAGGAACTGCAGCACAGGGTTGCCAGCTATGCCCTCTCCCCTTCATCATCACCACGATTACAAGCCATTGCTTATCCCAGAAAGAATCCTGTTTGACCTTCTGAAGCCAGGTTGCCCTAATGGATGACCAGTATAAACACAAAGCAGGAAGAGACCTGTCAGAGACCTCCACTGAGCTAGTCCTACACTTGCAAACTCAAGGAGGCTGCTAGGTCTTCCAAGGGCTGAACTTAACCAGTTCATTACACTGCCATCTTTGACCTTATAAACACAACCTTCTTTAAAACTTGAAGCAGACTCTGCTGATTGGATTTCACAGCTGGAAGAGCCAGACTGGGTCCAGATTAGACAAGGGAACAGAATATATCAGTGTCTGCCCTCTGAACTGAGTTTGCAGTTCCATGAGTACCAAGGCTTCAGGAAGCTAAGGGACATGCTGAGCTGACCTAGCCAAAAAGAACTGGTGAGCAGCTAGATACATACCCTTACCTTCCTTCTCTTTCCTCCCTGAATTTCTGGAGGCTCTGTCAATCACCAGTCCTCAAGAACCAGGGCCACATGCAGAAAGGCACATCGATCCTCTTCACTGCGCAGCTCCTATCTATTACCTGTCTTTACCACAACCTAACTTTTTCTTTTTTCTTCCTTCTCCGTTTTTTCCATCATCTGCCTGCTACAAATTTCCCTTCTTTACCTTTTGCCTCCTTCTGTTACAGAAGTTCTAACTCCCCAAGCTAAGATGTATGCACCATTACTCACTCCTTACTTACCAAAAACTTTTTCTAAGACAGAAAAGGGGCTTGTACAGAGCTTATATTAGACATGTTCTCTTCACTAAAAACTCACTGTGTTGTCCACTAGTCCCCAGGAACTGTTCTTTAGGTTTTCTCAGTATTGCTTAAGCCAGTGTTTCTCAACCTTGGCAACTTTAAGATGGGCAGACTTCAACTCCCAAAATTCCCCAGCCATGCTAAATTCTGCTCAGTTCTGGGAGTTGAACTCTGCCCATCTTAAAGTTGCCAAGGTTGAGAAACACTGGCTTAATGCTACTTACCCACTGAATGCCATTTCCTCTTGGTTGTTCCTTCGCTTGTTATTTCCTCCACTGAGTGCTTTGAATGAATGCTTTTCATGTTCTGATTGGTATTCTCTTAATATCGTTTATTGTTTTAAAGGCCATGTCCCCAGTGCTGAGATTGATTTCCTATCCCTTTATTATTTTTATAACTAACTCAAGACACTTTCCTTGTGTTGTTCTTCAGTAAAACCCTTTTCTCTTAGGCACATGTGGTCACCATTTGTGAGGTCTATATTCATTTTGGGATGCATAGTTTTAAAATATTCTTGACTTCAGAGGTTGAAGCTTGACCTTGTTTGCATACAGGTCAAGCATCTTCCACAGTGATTCAGCAAACAAACAATTATGAGTACATGCAGGCGGAGGGCAGTGTTCACATTTGAAAGGAGCATTCATGTTTAAAAAATAAATAAATTTATTTATTGTCCAGTCTTTTCTCTCAGAAGCTCAAGATAGTATGCTGTAAATGAAGGTATGCCAAGGGGAAGTGACTGGCCCAAAGTTACTCAAGTCAGTCAGTTCTATGGCTGAATGAAAACTTGAATTTGGTCTCTGCCATTCAGTCTGTCACCTTACACCAAAAAAAGGGTCCCATTTAGCAGCAGCAACAACAACAAAATACTTGGATAACAGTGTAAAATCTTTGGGGTAAATAGTGGTTTATCCACATACATTTTTCATTTCAGGAACCGCATACAACACTAGGGATAGCAATCTGTGTTATAGGTGCTAAGAAGACAATTCACCTATTGTCCTTTGTGTTCAACATGGTAATGAATTTGAATTCCCAGACAAATCCTTTAAAGTGTTATTTAAAGGATCTATCTGGGAATTCAAATTCATTACCCTGTTGAAAGATAAACGAAGAAATCACGGAGGATTAAGAAGATTAACACAGGCACAGTCTCTTATCAATTATTCAAGGCTCTTGTAAATGGCTAGTAGAACACATCTGGTCCATTGTGTTTAGTGCACACACAATGCAGTCTACTATATTGGGGGCTCTTATCAGCAGTGACTCTGCCTGGCTGATTCCTTCAATAGCAGAGCTGCAAAAAGGCAAGGTGTATATATGCAATGTTGATAGGGAAGGTGGTGGTTAACAAGAAAAATCCAAGAAAAAAATCCAAAGTGATGCAACCATCACTTATGTCATTTAAAAATATTTCATATAACATCATAAACAATTCACAGATTTCTAAATTATTCTTATTGCCAACGTAACATTGTGGTCCTAGCTAGATTAAAACATAAGCAAGAGAATATACATCTAAATATCAACTAGCTTCTACTGCCTGACAAATCTTTTCAAGAGAATGGGTGATTCACTGGTCATAATGTGTCCAAAGTAGAATAATTTGAGCCTGGTCTTTTGTGCCTTGAATGAGAACTCTAGGTTGGCTGGTTTGATTTTTCTTGGCTGTCCATGGTATTCTCAGGAGTCTTCTCCAATACCAAAGTTCAAAAATGTCAGTACTTTTTCTATCCTTCAAAGTCCAAATTTCGCTTCCATAGAGGGTCACAGGGAATACCATCGCTTGCACTATTCTGATTTTTGTAGGTATAGACACATCCTGGCATCTATCTTTTTATGGCTACTCTACCAAGTGCTGGTCTGTGGCATATTTGATGGCTTCTTCCTTTGCTATTGATGGTTGATCCTAAAAAAACAAAAACAAAACCCACATAAAACATTATGTAAAATTAAAATAATAAGAAAGAGATGCATCATTAACAAAACAATAAAAAACATGGACATGAAGCTGTGGAAACAAATTGATCAAAGGAATTCAATGTACTTTTTATTTCCTGAAAGAAACATTAACCTTTTCCGCAAATAATTGAAATGGGTTGTCTTCTTGGATTTGCTGAGCAAGAATAAAAAAAATTAAACCATTTTTTTTCTGTTTAAATTTCCTTTTTGAGATGGGTACTCTCTTGCTTTTTTTTAAATAGACTTTCATAGATCTGTGGGATAAGCAAATTTTATTCATATCCTTGGAGCCCTGATACCATACCCCATCTTGTGGTGAAATGGAGTATACCAGGAAATAACGCAGATCTGTACTGTATAGAATTAGATCCACATACACAATTATCACTTTTCTTATGATTCAGTTGAGAAAAGTACTACATTACTGTAATTCATAAAATTTAACCCATTGATCCTGACATTAAGTGTTCAGATTGGCTAGTTATATCTGCAGAGTTGGACTTCCATAAAGCTGTTTCAGTAAGAAACAAAAAATATTAAGTCCTTGTATTCTGAACGCTGACCTGGGGCTTTTGAGATACAGAAGTAAGAGATTTAAATAATCATTAATTGAATTGCTGATTTTAAATCTTTATGTAAATAAGCAAGCAGGAAAAATGCTTAGAAATGCTTTTCTGAACAAGCACACTAATCAGTATATGGAAATAACTGAAAATGTAAGAGTTTGTAGTTAACTCATGTGCTATTACCAGGGATGAGTAGCTTATTGGAAACCATGGGTTACACATTTATTTCTTTTATATCCAAAAGCCACAGAAGACAGTGATATGACTTAGTGACATCATTTCAAATAAACAAGGCAAAACTTTCTTTTGTATTTGAAGTCTTTTTTTTAAAAAAATTACTTTTTAGGTACATGAAATATATCCAAAGTAAATATTATTAAACAAAGAAGAAATGAGGCTGCATATTTATTTGTTTGTTTTATTTATTAATCTAATTTGTCCTTGCCCATCTCCTCCCATCGGGGGACTCTGGGCGGTTTACAACAATCGATTAAAAACCATAAAATACACAGTATAAAAATACAATAATAAATAATATAAATAAAGGTAAAAATAAAGAATCCAGGTGGCGAAAGAATCTAAAACAATCCAGGTGTGGGAGGAGTGGTCTATAGCAACCATCCCCATGTAGATCTATTCCCCTTTCCACCCCAAGTGAGGCGGCAGAACCAGGTCTTCAGACTTCTCTGAAAGGCCAGGAGCGATGGGGCCAATCTCACCTCCGGGGGCAGCATGTTCCACAGGGCGGGAGCTACTGCAGAGAAGGCCCACTTCCTAGACCCCACCAGATGGAATTCTCTTACAGACGGGGTCTGCAGCATGCCCTCTCTGCACGATCGGGTGGGACGGGTTGATGTAATGGGGAAGAGGCAGTCCCTCAGGTAACCTGGCCCCATGCCATGTAGGGCTTTAAAGGTAATAACCAACACCTTGAATTGGACCCGGAAGCAAACTGGTACCCAATGCAGCTCACACAGCAGCGGTGTTACATGTGCCCTTCTGGGGGCACCAAAAACAGCTCACATGGCTGCATTCTGGACCAGCTGGAGCTTCCGGATACTTTTCAAGGGTAGCCCCATGTAGACAGCATTGCAATAGTCTGTATGAGAGATAACAAGGGTATGACTTTTCAAAGGGCCTCCCAATCCAGGAAGGGGTGTAACTGGTGCACAGCACGTAGCTGCACAAAGGCTCTCCTGGCCACGGCTGCCACCTGCTCTTCGAGCTGGAGCCGTGAGTCCAGGAGGACCCCCAAGTTACGCACTGGGTCTGTCTGGGGCAGTGCAACCCCATCCAGAACCAGAGATGTTAATGTCCCGGATATGGAAGAACCATTAACCCACAACCACTCGGTCTTACCAGGGTTCAGTTGAAGCCTGTTGATCCCCATCCAGGCCCCCACAGCCCCCAGGCACCGAGAAAGGGCAGTCACTGCATCACTTACCTCACCCGGGATGGAGATATACAATTGAGTAACATCAGCAGACTGATGATACCTCATCCCATGGTGACGGATGATCTTGCCCAGAGGTTTGATGTAGATGTTAAAAAGGAGAGGGGAGAGTACTAATCCCTGTGGCACCCCACAAAGAAGGGGCCGTGGGGCTGATCTCTCCTCCCCTATCAATGCTGACTGGGATCAGCCCTGGAGGAAGGAGGTAAACCAGCATAAAACTACGCCACCCACCCCCAACTCCCTGAGCCACCCCAAAAGGATACCATGGTTGATGGTATCGAAAGCCGCTGAGAGATCAAGGAGAGTGAGGATGGATGCACTGCCTCCATCCTGCTCCTGCCAGAGATCATGCATAAGTGCGACCAATGCCGTTTCCATCCCATAACTGGGCCTGAAACCTGACTGAAAGGGGTCTAGATAATCCGTTTCCTCCAGGACCCTCTGGAGCTACAAAGCTACCACTTTCTCAACCACTTTCCCCAAAAAGGGAAGGTGGGAGACGGGATGAAAATTGTCCAGAACAGTAGGGTCCAGCGATGGCTTCTTGAGGAGGGGGTGCACCAACGCCTCTTTAAAGGTAGCCGGAAACACCCCCTTTCCCAAGGATGTATTAACCATCGCATGGACCCAACAACATGTCACCTCCTGGGCTGCTTTTACTAGCCAGGAGGGGCACGGGTCTAGATGGCATGTGGTGGCATTTACTGTCCATATACTGAATCAAAATCCCCATGCAAAGCTTTCTTGTCCCTAGGATCTCCAATTCTGCCACTTGACCTAAATGTATGAAGAATTTTACTTGTCCTTGCAAGTCTCTGATTATTTGGTGAGTTCTACACATTCAAGTGAATATTAGTAGATCTCCTCTTCACTGTCATCCAGAGAAACAAAGCTGAAAACTAAGCAAGCAGATATGTGTGTGTTGACATGATAATTCAGATAATTTCTGATTTACTTACTAGACTCAGGATATCAGAAATGGAACACTGTCATTGATTGGACAAACTAACAATCAATCTCCTCAAAGAGGCTGGCTTTCACTAATCCCCAGCATTCTACACAACTAGGAATAAGTGCTCAGAGAAAAGAAGAAGAAAAAAAGACCTTTCCCAATTTGTAATAACAGGTTTTGTTTGATGCTAGTGCTATGCTCTGTAGTGGTTCAGTTCCAATGTTTTTTTAAATAAACAAATATAAATAAATACAATTAGATTCAGCAAACAGCTTGGTAGGTACCAAGAATGTAGTGGCAGGCACAATGTGATCTCCCAGGATTACACTGGCAACCAATACTGTAAATGACATCAACTTTTAAAGATTATTGACTTGTCTAAATTGATTACATGAACATGGGAAACATATGGCTGTTAATCATCAACACAATCAAGGCAAAATGCAATGATACTTTCCTATTATTCCACATTCCAGAGCTGATATGAATAATTGTTGAATCTTACTTCAGCTCTGGTGACGGGACACCATTCTTTAGCCCTAAACAGTACAAGAACTTTGAATGCACAGAACAGGCTATACAGCATCTATTATGCCTTTTTTCCCCCAACACCTCACTTCCACTTCCTGCTACTCTCCTAGGACCTGTTGCCTTAGCCAGTTACCTCATTTTACCTAACGTCTCATAGCCCTCCATCAAAATTTCTTAAGATGGTACAGGGACATATCACAAAACCAGGATCCAGGCTTGGTTATATCTAGGAAATTAAGTTCTCCCAACAATGCTCTGCAACTCAGAATATTGTACCTGAAGCTGAATCAATGCAGAATCTGGATGGCTTAAATGTAAGAAATCAGGGGACTAACAACAAGTCTGAGATAAAGAGCTGCATGATCAAAATTCTACCAACCATTGTATTTTTGTGTCATAAATAAAATGTAAAAATAATCTTTTAAAAAACAATAAGAAATTATTAAGAAATGTTTAGAACTTGGAAAAATATGAACATCTTGCAATTATATTATTGAACATTTCTTATAATTGTTTGTTTATAAATCTAAAACAATACCTGCATGCTGTGCTAATTTCCACACCTTCCCTGAATTAAAAAAAAAATAGACAGAATTAGACTCCTTCCTCTTCCTACTATATTATTCACGCAGTATATTTTTGTCCTTATTCTTGTTACTCTCTGATTCTTACTGGTCTTTTATGTTTTTATTAATACTGTGAATTTCAAACAATTGCCAAGTTCCAAAGATCTGTGAATTTAGTTTAATGAGCCATATGTCTTTTCAGAACTAATCTTCTTGGAATTCAGTCAGACTAACTTCCAAGTAAAACCCAAGTTTACTTTTTCTTTGAATGTTTTCTTTCCTCTATGGAACTCCTATCCTGTCTTATTTTCAAGAACTCAAAAGCAGTATGCATCATATTTACTTTCTCCAGTTTTCCACCACAATAGCAACCTTGTGAGGTAGGTTGGGCTGAGAGAGTGACTGACCCAAAATCATCCTGTGAGCTTGGACCTGAACATGGGGCTTTCAGCAACTAATCTAACGCTTTTGAAATAGCAAAGTGAGTTGAGTCAGAGTGATCTAGACGCTAAACAAAATCAAAAAAATCTGGAGGATATCTCTGGAATAAGCAAAGATTCCAACAGAAGAATTTCAAAGAATTTCCAATCCCAGTGTGAAATAGCTGAAATAAAACAAAAATGATGTGTGCTTCTATTCACTTGGATACATTTTCCTGCCCTACACAGGTGTTAATTTACTTACAATAAATCACCTTTCAACTGTAAAAGAAAAACAGATTCTATTACTGCTTCTTGTATAATTGAGGTTTATTGTACATACATTTAACCTTTCAGTAAACTACAGAATTGCATTGCTATTATAATTTTAAATTGTATTTCATGGCACTTTAACCCAATATTTTACAATATATATCCATGTGTACAAATTACATCAACTAACAACAGCACACAATTTCAAGCAACTGAGTGAAATGGTCTCCAGTTCACAAAAGCTGTAATATTGTTATAACTAATAACGTCGAACACAGTCCTATATTGGCAAATATTTCTATGCTAAATGCCAAAACATTTAGCACAGAAATTATATCAAGAAAACCAAAGGTTAAAACAATGCACAAAATACTAATGAAGTTTATGATACTTTTAGGCTAACTTCAATAAGCCTTTGTAGTGTAAATGAAGTGGCTTGTCTTCTTTGAGCAATGTGAGACAATCTAACAATGTCATTACTTGCAAATCAGAAAACAGAAACTACAAATGTTATTTATTCCCTTAAATTTTTATTCAGTTTTCTCTTTAATCAGTATTATGTACTGTACATGCAGAATGAAAAACTAACAGTTTCTATTCCTTGTTAATATCATATCTGGGATTTTGTTTTACTAAGTATCTATTCTTTTTAATGGTGTTAACTGGAATGATTACTTCTTGTCTATTTTTTAAGGCTTAATTTCAGACAACAAGCTAATTTGGTTTTCATGTTTAGAAATGCAGTTGAATTACATGTGCAAATATACTTTAGAAAAGAAAAAAGGAACTCATTACATAATTTTAAAATGTGTTTTCATATAGTCTATAAAATACGTTGAAATTATGTTAAAATATACTCAGTACAAGTTTAATGAAAACTTGTTCCACTGACTTCAACTGGTCTATTTCAAACATAACTAACTCTGGATCCAATTTATAGCTTTTCATGAAAAAGGTCTAGAAATATATGTAAAATGCAATATAAAATGCAATATATTAAGCATACACAACCTAAGATTGCTTTGTTATACCAGCATTGAAAAGTATAGCTTAGGCATTATGATTAAACTGCTAATATCACTGAAATAAATTAAGAACACAAATAATCAGTTCCATGGAAAATTAGGTACATCTTAACTACAGTATTTTAAATCAATTCTGCAGAGGGTAGGTTTGAGGAAAAAATAATTCTGGCAATCACTAGTGAATCTAAATTATATTTTTAGACTTTTAGATTATAATTTTGGATTCAAATAATATAATTTTCAATATGGATACATTGTACCACACAAAGACTACATTCTGGATACCCAATTATCATTGCCACTGATTAATCCTCATTTCAGTTTAATGCATGTATTATTACAACAACAAACCTGTTTTGCTTCATATTCAGAAATGTTTTGCTGAAATGCATATTCAGGATAGAGGGGGGAAATCCATCTAAATGAGCCAGAATATAAATAGCAGATAGTCAAACATGCATGAAATTACTTCATTGCATCTGCATGTAATAACATAAATTGTAATATTATTTTAAAAATAAATGTCTAGTGTTTGTTAGATACTCCTATCACTCTGGGGTCAGAAAACTTCAAGGTAGGAGTATTTATCTTCTTAGGGAACGATTGGTTAGGATAGTGCCTTTATGCTTTTCTTTTTATTTCCACAAGTGAAGAAGACTTAATTAAATAGAGAAAAAAGCAGAGAATTTCATGGGTTATGGCTCGGGAGATAAATTCTCCAAAGTTATGAATCTGAATATGAGTATAGTAAAGGTAAAGGTTTCCCTTGACGTAAAGTCCAGTCGAGTCCGACTCTAGGGGGCGGTGCTCATCTCCGTTTCTATAAGTTAATTAAAAATGTTACAATATCCTAATATAAATCTTAACACTAGTAATTCATGAAGTATTTAACTAGTAATCTGAAGCAATAATGCTTATCTCAAAATTGCCACAAATCAAATTACCCATGAGATATTATGACTCTTCTATACACTATTGTATATATGCAACCTATTTCAACTCCTGTGTATAGGTAATTATTTTAAAACTGTCTTTAAAAATAAAACTTTCCACAAAAACAACATTTTAAAACTGGTGGTGCAAAAATTCAAACAAAAAAATCAAGGGGACCTCAGAATCTCCCTGAACACCTGGAACAAAAAGATTTGATGAACCTCCAGTAGAAGGAATTTAATTCAGCTACAGTACTGTGATTATAACACACTTAGTAGCAAACACATTATTATTTCACTTCTGACAAACATGTTTAAAACTTTGTGGAGAGTCAGGGAATTTAGCAGGCCTACATATAAGAATTATAAAAAAATAAATTTATGAATGCACGTAGCTTTATTACACAGCCACTGTGAATTTTTATGATTCTTACAAGAGATACCCATGGATTACAACTATTTTATTTATTTATCTCCCTCCCAAGGAGGGATCTGGGCGGTTTACAGTAAAACTACCTCTTTCTCTTGTCCCGGATCAATGCTACATGGCATATCAGGCAGTGGATTACAACTATAACCACCTATAGAAATAGCATGACCCATATTTTGCAATACTTCTTGAAAACCTGGATCTGAGAAATGCACTTTTAGGCAGGGTACCACTAAAACCAACCCAAGTCTCAGTTCACATCCATGGATATTTATTGCATCTTTAAAAATAAAGCCAGAAGCTCGTATGTATCTAAGCTATACTTTGTCAGGGATCTTCTAGTGGATTTACCAGTATCACCAACAAATCCCATATGTGTCTCTCTGAGTTTTAATGCCACATGCAAACATCAAGACTCAGATTCTTCCAATTTTAAAGGAGATATCCACAAACCATGGTGGTTTTTGATGCATTCCGAGGAACACACATGATGTGTTTTTGAAATGGTTTGCAAGGAATCAAAACTCAGGTTTGTATTTTTACACCAGGTTACACTATGAAGTAACATATTGTACCATGGTGGCTCATTATAGATACATCTTTGGCTAAAGAGGTGACTTTTATAGTGGGCTTTGAAGTTCCTGTGGAAGAAATTGTAAAGATTTGTTGTGTGGATATATATTGGATTATACATTTTATGTGATGGACACTAAACCACAGAATCCATTATATTTCTACCCACAGGTAGAAATATGGTGTGTGTTTGGGTAGTGGATTTGAGGGATGTTTTGCCAAAAGAAAATTAGGATTCACATTCTCAGTCCATGATTTTATATCATAAAAATATCAGATTTGAATTTTTACAGTGCAGTCAAAGAGACAGGTGTGATATAATCCATCATTACTTTGGGAGAGATACCATTAAAAACACAAAATTAAAGAAAATCATTTTAACTTTCCTGGATCTAACTACCTAGAAGAATAAAAACACCAAAAGTATTAGCCGTTTCATCACCGGTAAGGATGGAAGTAGATAACTGCTACAGTACTTCCATCTCAGATGGATTACAATTATCCCAAATAGAAAGGTTAAAATGGTCTCACACTCAAGAGCAATTCCCCTCTTATAAGCTGTTCTGTTAAGAGGAGTAAGAAAAGACAGTTGGAGCGGGCATAGCATCACATGCCCAGTATTCTTAGGTACTCGCTGAAGACTCAATGAAATGCTCCCGAGGCTTGAATTTTGACAAGGGAGCCCCACGCCGACCACATGAACCAACGGCAAGATTTACCTCAGCAGGAGGAGTGGGGGATGGGGAGTCGGAAGCCAACCAAAGGCAGGGTGGCCTAAAATGATCATTTAACAGGCCATGATGTTAACAGCGCTATCAAGGCTATCACCAATGGCTTAATAAAATAAAAGCCAAACACCTTCATGGCATTAAAAACGGAGGGAATGTGATAAACGCAATGGTCCAAAGGGGACATACTCCCGCCCCCCATGCCTCCGCTTAAAAGGCAGGCGTCTTGATTCAGACTCCCATTCACTCCCGGAGCTCTGGGTGTGGCAAAGCCTCGGCCGGTCATCTCGGGGCGGGGTCTCGGCAGCTTTCTGCTAAAGCGTCGGCATAAGGGGCGCGCAGGTCGTGTTTTCGAGGGAAGGGTGGGGATTTTGTGGGGGTTGTTAATTTAAAACGGGGAACGCCCGTCCTAGTTAGGAGAAAAGGCTTTGACATAACGTGCAGTAAGATGGTAAGTTCAAGGAGGCCAAATCGTATTTCATTCGCAGGGTTTGGCTTTTCCGTGGTACAGCGCTTGTTGGGTTTTTTAAATGGTTTAAAGATCAAAATGGGTTGGAACAAGGACGTCTGACTTATTTCCTTTTAAAAAAAGTGAGAGGAAAGAAGCGAAGCTTAGCATGAGGACTGTCTAAAGCGAAAGGGAAGGTTTTGTAAAACCAAGCTTAACAGGCTACTTGCCCACGGACATTTTGACAAGGGTTGCTCAAAGGGACGGGACCGAAGATGTGGGTCAAGCCTGGGCGTCGTGAAGAACGGGGTGAGAAAAAGGCGGGAAGTGGTTACCCTCTCCGTCCTTCGAGGTGGAGGCGTGGAAAGGTTGCGTGGAGATGGCAGGCGACGTCGAGCGGCTTCACACATCCTGTGAGCGTAGGAAGGGCCAAACGAAGTCTTCGTGAAGGTACTCCAGAGGTGGAGGCGCGGTCGCCATTTTGCCGCCGCGCGGGAGTCAACGATCGAGTTATGTTCGCCTCGAGTCGCTTTGTGCGGCCGATCGCGCCAGACCACGATTGTAAAAGAACCTCTTCCCCCCACAACCTGGGGGTTTTATGGGTGGAGAGAGCATTCTTAATTCTCCTTAGTAGAATTTACGGGTGTGAAATTCTTAGTGGGTTAACTAACACTCTTATCTACAAATAAGTGCAGTCTTAGAGACATGACTAGGCCCCTTTGGTTTCGGTGGGATTTCCTCCAAGATAAGCGTAGATCGGATGGTAGCCTATATTAAGGTATCAGAATTCAATTCTGCCTGCCCTTATCTGAAAGAAAGTCCTCAGAATTTGGAGGAATAGGTTGATGTCCAAGAGTTGAATAGTCTTGCAAGTTTGGAGCGGAGGAATATCGGTGGCTTTTCCTTTTTACTATATTAACTGCAGACTGGCAAAGACTTTATCCCAAAAAGGATTAACAGCCATGTGAGTCATAGAATTCTTAAACGAGTTGAGTTCCTCAACTGAGCATAGTGTTTTCTTGAGCTGAGTATACAACATACATCAAGACAACCATGTGTAATGAGACAGGTGTTAAAAAAAAGGTTTTGTATTTACTTAACTTGATTTAAGTTTGTATCAGAAGCCCATCCAAAATATATTTGATTGACTTGTTATTTTGGACTACAATTCATGTAAGCTTCATTCAGCATGGTCAAAGTATTGTAGTTTGACAAAGCAGGAGGACACTTAAAGAGTTGTGCCTATGGATCAAATGCTCATGGTTCATAAGCATAGTGACTATAGATCTAGATTCATGTTTCAAAACAGTGATGAAGCACAAATCAGCAGAGGGTGACTGTCCAAGATTACTTATATGACTTAACCATAGGAGTTACCATTCCTTAATTGCTCCCTGGACCACCTTGATTGAAGGCTGCATGGTAATATTATCAATCTAAAGAAGCTTCCCTTTGCACTAGTACACTTGGAGCAGCCTTCTGATCAGCTGATTGGTAGGCTGCTTCATAAAAGTTTGCTGGGTTCCTATTTGCAAATAGTAATTAGAAAGTGCTAGTATAAAGGTGGGTTGCTATAGTAAACTTTATTCCAGTGATCTTGGTTAAGATGATCAGATTCCTGCTATCAATTCAAGGTATCCTGCTATATCTTGTGAAGCTGCTGAATTATTGTTACTGAGCAGCTTATGTTGAAATGAAAATACTCCTATAGACAGCTGGTACCTTCAGAAGAACGAAAAAACCTCCTGCTGTAATGGTATTTGGGAATGACCTTGAGGGAGGAGGGGAAGAGATGCTGCCTAGGAAACAATCAAAAGAGGGAGGAGCCCACAACTGCTTAATGGTCATAGAAAGAAACTTAGGAAGGATCTGCCCTAATTGATCAGGCTGTAAAACGACGAGGGAGATTTGTACTTTCAGGCTTGCAAGATTGATGTCATCCCTCCCAGGTAAACCAGACAGGAAACATGACCAGATATGCTGAAGGAGGAAGATTTTTTGTAAAACATAATACTTGTTTTGCAGTCTACTTCAAATCAGGACTCTCAAAACACAAGCATTCCGCGGGAAGAAAGCTCTCAGTTGCCCTCTACCAGCCAAGGATATGTTCTGCCTGAAGGAAAAATCATGCCAAATACCATTTTTGTGGGTGGAATAGATATAAGGGTATGTATTTATATCATAATAGGATTTCAGTGTTAGACTGTATCTTGTTTTTTCATAAAAACTTTGAGCAGATAAATTCTGCACAATGAAGATTGCAATCCTAAGCATACCTCTTTGAAATTAAACCCATTGGCAATGTCTTCTGAGTAGAAACATACAGAATTATAAAGAAAGTATTATTTTCTCCAGTAGACATTTCATACGTTTTCCATTTTTGGTGTTGCTTAGAAAATAGAAAATAACTGATCAGTACAGTATTTTATATTTTGTTAGTAGTTCATTCATTTCTCTCCTCATCCCCAAATGATTTAAGGGTAGAGGAAAAATTGTAGTAGACAACTATGTTTAGCATATCTTGTTCATGTGATTTTTGTGGGAACCAAAAAGTTATGAATAAATGATTCTTAAAGCAATAACTCTATATGAAATTCTGATCAGTTTATTAAAACATTTACTCTCTTTTCTTTGATAATGTACTTATGCTCAGGATGTGTCATGAATGCTGTTTAATAATTTAACTTACTTGGAATATTTTTTTCTTAGAGTTAACAGTGTTGTGCCACAGGGCTTTCTGTAGTATTACCCTCAAGTTCCCCATCTACCACTGCATACTTTCATCTCACCAAGCTTAATTTTTTCTGTCTAAGGTTCCTCCCACTTACATTCCATTAGATAGATTCTCCTCATTTCAAAATATTCTCAGGCTCAATCCTATTTATGTGTTCTAATATAAGGATGTTGGATTGGTTCAGCTTCTTTTTCTTGATTAATAACTTCACATTTGTGATGAAGGAGTCAGAGTGCATAGAATTCATTGTTTTGCTTTGAAAGTTTTTTAAACAGTTTTGAAGTAGTACTTGTGGGAATAGTGATGCTATAATGTTCAGTGTGCCTTTATATAATTTATCTCTAGATGGATGAGACAGAAATTCAGAACTTTTTTGCACGATATGGCACAGTTAAAGAAGTGAAAATAATCACTGATAGAACTGGTGTATCTAAAGGGTAAGTTGATTGGTGTGGGTGGCATTGATAAAAAATAATTGTGAAGGTGTTAAGTAGCTACAGTACTTAGATCAAATACTACTAGTATTGAAGGATTAACTGGTTATGAAGGGTATTGTGGAATAGAACTAAGTTTGTAAACTGAACAGCAAGTTTCAGGTTAATAAACTTCCATTCTTCAATATTGCACTCAGTTTTAATTATCCATTCCTTTGTTGCTTTTATTTTTTATTGTGATATTGTAATCTTATCGTGCGTTATTTTAATCTTTATTGTAACTGCCTAGAGCTCTAGAATCAAAAGGTGGGATATAAATCTTTTAAATAAATAAAAATAGATAGTATCACAAGAAACAGAGCCACAGGCCAACCTAAGTTCTTGCCTTCAATCTCCTTTTTAATATTAAAAATTGCCATTGGTCTTCTAGTTTGAGAAGTGTGTAAGATCTTCCCCCAATCTTCAGGGATATAAACATTCACGTTGATTTGATCACTTTTATCTCTTATTTTTTTACTTTTCTGGATGCATCCATTTTAATGCATAGAGGTGAATTACATGGTGGGATATTAATTCAGATGTAATGTTGATCACTTTTGATTTATCTTTGTAGATATGGATTTGTATCATTTTTGGACAACGTAGATGTACAGAAAATAGTAGAAGTAAGTTGTTAATTTGGGGGCTTATGTGGTAAACCTAATTTAGAAACCTCATTGATTTCTTTTTTGGAATGGGAAGTATAAGAAAAAAACTGTTTAGATAAGGGATTTGATTAAACTGTTGGTATTTAGAATCTGTTTGCAGTTAGGAATGTAGATGGCCTTGTAGAGCTTTTACTGCCAAAAAGTGCTTAATTCTTTCATGTCTAAATAGTCATCAGATCAAATACTTATATTTTTATATTACTTGGTTTACTAAACTTATGTAGGCAAATCAGCTGCTTTAAGTTTGTCCCTTTAAAAATGACTAGATTATAAAAGAATGATAAGAGAAGCTTATTCAAACATTCAATCATTGCTTTATGCATGTTTCAACTGGTGAATGTTATTTATTACAGCCTTATGTGAATCCATCTGGTATGGTCTATATCTTAATCCAGATACATTTCTGATCAAGAGAGATGTCATCTTGTCTGAATTAAACCACAGCTTGAGTACAACCAATACAATTGCATCCAAATAAGATTTCTGTTGCCTTATTAATATGGAGGTGCAGCTGTTTGCATTTGGAGGCTGTATGGATGAGCTTGCTGTATCTGTTGGTACAATCTTAAAGAAGCCACACCTATCTTGGGAGTGAGCCCAAGAAAAGACTTCTTTAAAAAGGTGCTGACAGATGTGGGGGTGGGGGGTCTTTTTCAGTCTCTTAGTACCCTCCAGCAATCAAAATGCACCTTTTTTCTTTGGAAACGTCACAAGAAACTTCAGTTTTATTCCTAGCACTGTCCACTGATGAAGATAATATTGCAACTTGTACAATGGAGATTGTACTATTACAGCTTTGCCGAAAAATAAAATAACATTTACAAATGCAAGTTAAATTAAGAATAATAAAAATGCTATCCTCCCCCACCCACCTCCAGAGCATGACCTTCCCGTTAATAGTACTTAGGCCTAAGAAATGATTGGGCTCATTCTTTTAATCAACTTTTCAAGCTGAACAAAATGAAACAGATTCAGCAAAACTGGACAAGTGCTTTCCATACCTCTTTAGATTCTCACTTGTACAATCCAAGTTGGAAAATTTGAATTATTTTTATCCGAAAATAAGTGAAAAATTGCAAGTGAAGAGGGCATTGAAGAGGGATCTCATCGGTTACCAAATTCTTCTCTCTGTTCTATAGTTAACTCTGACATCAGTGGGATTTGCTTCTGTAGTGTCTTGAAAATTCCGCAGGGCATTTAGGATTTCATCTGAAGACTGGGCTACTTAATAGATTTTACACTTCTGCAGAAGCTGAGTTCTAGAAATTCTCATTTCTGTCCATGATGCTCTTAGCATATGTAGTATGTTCATCCAGCCTAACAACCAGATGGGCAGTGTACATTGCTGTATATAAATCACAGGTAGTCATAAAATGCAAGGTAGCTCCTAATGAGAGATTTAGAATAATTATTCAAATTCCTAAGTATAGATTGAGAAAGTTTGAGCAGAAGACAGCTGGGCAATACAATAACACTACCAGTTGATGCTTTGACTTGTCACTATCTATGCATGTAGTCAGACGTTATCTCGATACAAGAATGGAGTTGTGATAGATCACAGTGACTACATTTCCTTGCTGATAAGATATGTCTGCTGTACTAGAAAGTGGCGTGGAATTGTCACTAACTTAATTTTTTATTAGTTGTTTATCTTGGATTGCTAGCTCTTAACAGTCATTGATACATTATTAAGTAACTACTTTTTAATTAAGGGATTTCCCATATGATTATGTGCCATCAAGTCATTGTTGACTCATTTGTCAGGTGGAATAGTAAGCTAGATAGAAGACATCCAAAAGATTTCTTTCCTCTCTACACTAACTTGTTCATTCCACTGCCTTTTCTTGCCCTGCCTGTAACAGGTGCAGCACTGCAGCTCTTCTCACCTTCTCATTGAAATACCACGTAGCTCTACCTTAGCTGTCCCTGAAGACTAATAAAGCTAGCAAGATCTCATATTACTTAACCCAAAAGAGAGGAAGCTATCCCAGTAAATATGAGAACATGGGCTACTAAGCTGTCACCTAGCCTATTATTAAAAATTACATCTACAGAATGGACTGGTGTGCTGGCTGCAGAAGTAGAATAGGATGATTTCTCCTCTGACAGTCTTCACATTTGCCAGTATGGAATTCCAGTCACCTATGATGGTTACAGACTGTGACTAGGTGTATTAACTTTTGTGCAAGTTCAGAAGCAATAGGACATACTTGTATGTATGGGTGCTTTTGTTTGCAGTGTTCCATATTTGATTGAAACTATTGATAATATTTAGTCTGTTGAGAAAAGTACATGAATCAGAACCTTACAAATCACTCTTTTCTAGTCACAAGTAAATTTTCATGGGAAGAAGCTCAAATTAGGACCTGCAATAAGGAAACATCCAAACTTATGTGAGTATTAGCACATAAACACCCAAACTGACGTGAGTATTATTACATTTGACTGCTTGTATAAAGAAAAACTTTTTCATATAGCAAACAATTTTGTTTCTAGATAAATATAAGCATAGCAAAAATGCTTCCATGCACAAACACAAAACTTTGATACTTACCACTACTATTCTACCATCAGTTACCTGCTTTCTTTTGCAGGATGCATATGTGAAAACTGCTGTCATTGTGTAGTCTTGTCAGGTGCAGATTGATTACTAACTAATTTATGTGGAAGTAGGAAATATATTTGAGTATTGGGATATTTTTAAGGTAAAAGAAATTGAGGATATAACCTAATTTTTCTTATCTCGTAAGGTGCCTATCATGTGCCACCCAGGCCAATGCTTATTAATTCCCCTACACCTCAGTTCCATAGTGTTTGGAGTAACCAAGAAACATATATGCAGTCTCCAGCTGTGATGAGTCCTGTCACTCAATATGTTCAGGTAAGGATTTGTAGAATGAAATAGTAAATTGCATTTAATTGCATTTCAGAGAAAGTAAAATCACACAACTGGCTTAAGAGATTCTAGTGAATTATACTGCTAAATTGGCATTCTGATATTTCAGATGCATGGAGTACAAGCTGCCTATTAATATCTAAAAGCATTTCATAAGAACATAGTATACACTGTTCCCATTCTCTATTCCTGCTCTGGAATATTCTGGAGATGCTGTCAGAGCCCTTTCCTTGTTCCTAGAGGCTGTCAGGGTCTGGACAGGATAAATAGGTTAAAGTTCAATTTGGGCAAGATGGAGTTAATGTTTATCATGTTGCTCTGTCAGCTCCACTGTTATCTTCAGAGGGGGTGGTACTGTTTCTTCAGGAAGCATGTCTGGGATGTGGGGGTGGTGTCCTGGATTCATGGCTATTGATGGATGGGCAGATGTGTTGCAGAATGCTGGGAAAGCCTTTAGCCCAGGAGAGGTCAAAAAAGTCACACACCAAGCATTTCTATAAAAATAATTTATTTACAGAAAACAAAAACAAAAGCAAAACATTTAAAGGACCTAGCTCCCTTTTTGGAGCAAGCCTTGCTGAGCTACATTTCCAGTGAGAGAAAAAGAAGAAGTGAAGAACAAGTCCGGGCAGGTCCTCCCCCCAGGCTATTTTGCATGAAGCACGTGAGAGGAGACAATCAAATGCAACCCCTTCACCTGGCCAAATGATTAGGTATAAAAGTAGCTTAATCTGTTAGTAGGGAAACCTTAACACTCCCCTTTTTACACTACAGATTAAGATGCAAACCAATCTTCTCTGACTTTATATGTCTTTCCATTCACATTACCATTATCTCCCCTTTGGTTTAACAGAAAGTTACCATTTTTCTTCCTGTGTTTTTCCAAACCTAGGTAATTGGTCACAACTCCAAGGCTTTTTAATATGAAATGGCTTTTTATGCAGGCTTCAAAATCAAGCCTTTGTTTTTCTGTTGATGTGAATAGCAGCAAATCATCAACATAAATGCACAGATACATACAGCCTTGTTTGTCCTTCTTCATATATACACAGGGATCTGCTTTTCCTTTTTCAAAACCAAAATTCTGCAGTTTTTCATCTACTTTTTGGTTCCAGGATCTAGCAGCTTGTTTTAACCCATAGACTGACTTCTGCAGTTCACAGACTAGATTCTCCCCTTTTTCATAGCCAGGGGGTTGCTGCATGTATAATCTGTGGTCTAAATCACCATAAAGAAATGCAGTTTGAATGTCATAGTGGTTAACTGACATTCCCTTGAGTGCAGCAACTTTTAACAGTAATCTAATTGATTCACCTTTAGTAACTGGTGCAAAAGTCTTGTCAAAGTCTAAATCTTTCCTTTGAGTGAACCCTTTTGCAACCAACCTTGCTTTATATTTTTGGATTTTGCCATCAGCATCCCTTTTCAGTTTGAAAACCCACCTACAACCCAGACAGCGTTCATTGGGAGGTAGATTTGTTGCAGATGCTGGGAAAGCCTTTAGCCCAGGAGAGGTCAAAAAAAGTCACACACCAAGCATTTCTATAAAAATAATTTATTTACAGAAAACAAAAACAAAAGCAAAACATTTAAAGGACCTAGCTCCCTTTTTGGAGCAAGCCTTGCTGAGCTACATTTCCAGCAGAGAGAGAAAGAAAAAAGTGAGAAGACAAGTCCGGGCAGGTCCTCCCCCCAGGCTATTTTGCATGAAGCACGTGAGAGGAGACAATCACTTGCAACCTTTTCACCCAGCCAAATGATTAGGTTTAAAAGTAGCTTAATCTGTTAGTAGGGAAACCTTAACACTCCCCTTTTTACACTACAGATTAAGATGCAAACCAATCTTCTCTGACTTTATATGTCTTTCCATTCACATTACCATTATCTCCCCTTTGGTTTAACAGAAAGTTACCATTTTTCTTCCTGTGTTTTTCCAAACCTAGGTTATTATAATTCCAAGGCTTCTTAATGTGAAATGGCTTTTCATGCAGGCTTCAAAATCAAGCCTTTGTTTTTCTGTTGATGTGAACAGCAGCAAATCAACATAAATGCACAGATACATACAGCCTTGTTTGTCCTTCTTCATATATACACAGGGATCTGCTTTTCCTTTTTCAAAACCAAAATTCTGCAGTTTTTCATCTACTTTTTGGTTCCAGGATCTAGCAGCTTGTTTTAACCCATAGATTGACTTCTGCAGTTCACAGACTAGATTCTCCCCTTTTTCATAGCCAGGGGGTTGCTGCATGTATAATCTGTGGTCTAAATCACCATAGAGAAATGCAGTTTGAATGTCATAGTGGTTAACTGACATTCCTTTGAGTGCAGCAACTTTTAACAGTAATCTAATTGATTCACCTTTAGTAACTGGTGCAAAAGTCTTGTCAAAGTCTAAATCTTTCCTTTGAGTGAACCCTTTTGCAACCAACCTTGCTTTATATTTTTGGATTTTGCCATCAGCATCCCTTTTCAGTTTGAAAACCCACCTACAACCCAGACAGCGTTCATTGGGAGGTAGATTTACCAGTTTCCATGTTTTATTTTCTTTCAAGGATGCTAATTCCTGTTGCATGGCAGAATGCCAATTTTGTGCAATCTCAGGTGGTAAAGCATTCACTTGTTCTAAAGACTCAGGTTCTGTGAATATGTGAAAAGCCTTTACTGTTTCAGCCTGAAAACGTGATGGAGGAACGCCTTTATTACTCCTCTGAGATCTGCGAGGTAATATAGGGCTTAAATTTTGACTCCTATCACTTTCCTGAGAAGCATCTGTCTCATCAGACAGATCTTCAGTTTGCTTTTCTGGTTTAATGTCCTCATCAGGCAAAAGATCACCATCAGCAAGTCCTTGCTGTTCTCTTGTGGTGGTCAGTTCAACTGGAGAGCTAGAATTTAATCTCCCCCAGTTTTGTTCAGCAAAAGAAGCGCTTTTGCTAATTATTAATTTCTCTCCCATTATGAACCTGTAGCTCCTCTGGCTTTGTTCATAGCCAACAAAGATGGCTTTCTTTGTTGTGGGGCCTCCTTTCCTTCTCTGCTGTTTTGGAATGTGAACCCATGCAGTGCTACCAAACACTCTAAGATGGCTTACCTTTGGTTTCACACCATAAAACAAATGGAATGGAGTGTCCTGAATCATAGAGTTATACAACCTGTTCTGAACATAACAAGCAGTCGATAAAGCTTCTCCCCAGAACTTAAAACATAATTGTGAATCTTTTAACATGCATTCCATCGCATTTTGCAAGGTTCTGCCCTTTCTTTCAGCAACACCATTTTGCTGAGGGGTGTACGGGTTAGAAAGAATTTGTTCTATCCCTTTTTCCACTAGGAACCTTCTGAATTTGTGAGAAAGGTATTCTCCTCCTCTATCACATTGGAGTGCAGATACAGGCCTAGGGAATTTTCCATTTGCCCATGTCACAAAACTTTTAAATTTCTCAAATGCCTCATCTTTATGTTTTAAGATGTAGATAAATGTGTATCTTGAGAAATCATCAATGATGGTCATTGCATACCTTGCTTGTCCAAGACTTGGAGCAAAAGGACCAATAATATCAGAGTGTACAATTTCCAAAGGTCTAGTTGTAACTGTCACTGTGCTTACTCACAGGAGCTTTTAGTGTTTTGCATTCTTTGCAAACTACACAATCTATGTATTTATCACAGGGTTTTATCTTTAGGTCAGCACACAGCTGTGGCATTTGTGCTATATACTTGATATTAGCATGACCAAGTCTCCTGTGCATCAGGTGTACACATTGGTCATGATATGGAGTGTTGCCAACTGCAGCCTTGCAGCTTGGCTTCCTTGCATTTTGCACAATGTACAAGGAGTCTTTTAACATACCAGTAGCACACAATTTCCCATTTTTACGTATCTCACAACCATTTTTCTTAAATGTTATGATATACCCTGTTGCAGCCAATTGTGCCACAGATAAAAGGTTTGATTGTAAATTTGGCACATACAACACACCTTTTACAGTTTCTCCTAAGCAGGATAAATACAAGTCACCTTGTCCCATAACTTTGGTCACAGACCCATCAGCCAAAGATACACTTTGTCTTTCAGTTTTAGACAGTGACACAAAAGAGCTTTTACAATTACATAAATGACAACTGGCCCCAGAATCTAACACCCATACATCAGAATTACCCTTCTCAGCAACCTGTGCAATTTGGGTTGTCTGAAGAGCCTTCTTCTGTGTTGCCCTTGTGTTCTTCTGCTCTGTCTTTCTACTCTTGGGTCTCATGGCACAGTCTCTTTGCAAATGTCCAGCTGAACCACAAGTGAAGCATCTCTGGCTTGCTAGCGCTGTGGCCTCAGGTTCCTTTCCCTTCTTTTCCCTTATTTTCTGGTCTTGCAGCTTTCCAGAAGAGATGGGGGGGGATCTTTCCTCTCTCTTCTCCCATTCAGCGAGTAAGCGCTGTGTAACATACGATGGGGTGAGGTCTGCTTCAGGCATAGCCTCCAGGGTACAAATCAGCGTGTCCCACGTTGCATTCAGTGAGGACAGGAGGATATAGGATTTTGTGAGAGGTGTAAATTCCATTCCTCTCTCCTGCAACTCAACAAACAGCTGCTGAATATAATGCAGGTGCTCAGGAAGGCTTTCTCCTTCTGCAAGGTAGGCTCTGTACAGCTTTTTCGTCAGGGTAACTTTACTCCCTGCTGTTGCCTTTACATATAAGTCTCTCAAAGCGTCCCAAAGTTGCTTTGCAGACTGCATGCCTCGCATGTGGACTAGCTGATTGTCCTCAACTCCCAAGATAATGGTGGCTCTAGCCCGCTCATCCTTTCTCAGCCATTCAGCATTGGGATTTTGGGGGGTTTGCTCACCAATTTGCAGCCAAAGATCCTCTCTGCGAAGATACATTTCCATCTTCAGGGCCCAATTCAAATAGTTGGTCTCTGATAGGCGCTCCAGAGGCATCGCTGAGGGCTGGGAGGTAGCCATGGCTTCTTCCTTCTTTTGCAAGTCACCTCAGCTAGCTTCTAAGTCCTGCAGACCGGCAGTTGCTGGAAAATCTCCAGGTGGCTCCAAAGAAAATCTTCACAGGTCTTTGCTACCTGCCTTTAAATTGTGCACGAGGTGTGGAGCTGACCTCTCTTTTCTCTCTGGGTTTTACTGCGTTGTTTACTGGGCCCATAACCTGTTGCAGAATGCTGGGAAAGCCTTTAGCCCAGGAGAGGTCAAAAAAGTCACACACCAAGCATTTCTATAAAAATAATTTATTTACAAAAAACAAAAGCAAAACATTTAAAGGACCTAGCTCCCTTTTTGGAGCAAGCCTTGCTGAGCTACATTTCCAGTGAGAGAAAAAGAAGAAGTGAAGAACAAGTCCGGGCAGGTCCTCCCCCCAGGCTATTTTGCATGAAGCACGTGAGAGGAGACAATCAAATGCAACCCCTTCACCTGGCCAAATGATTAGGTATAAAAGTAGCTTAATCTGTTAGTAGGGAAACCTTAACAAGATGGAAGTGTGGCCAGGAGGACTTTTGCCCAGTTTTGGCTGGTGTGCCAATTGTGGCCCTTCCTGGAATGGAAGGATCTGGCTACAGTGACTCATATCTTTATCACCATGTGGGTAGACTTCTGCAATCTACTCTGCGTGGGGCTGCCTTTGAAGACCACTTGGAAACTACAGGTGGTGCAAAATGCAGTGGTCTGCTTGCTGACTGTTGCTAATTTCTTAAAATACCAAACCTATCTTGTTGACTTTGGGTTGATTAAGAATAGATTTCCAGGTACAATTCAAAATGCTAATTTTGATTTTTTGCTTTATTTTTATTACACTTTATTGTATTTTATAACAAAATTACAAAAAAATACACAAGATAAACAGTGAAATGCTAAAGATAGTTAATGGACTGAAAAAAGCTAAATAAAAAAATAAAGAACTGGAAGGAAATTTTTAAAGACCAAGCATGTAAAAATATAGAAATCACTGGTTTACAAGAACTACTTTATAATGCTGTATTATTATCAAATATTTTTGACTTAAAGAGTTGTAAATGGCTTGATATCAAAGCATCAAATGCCTACTTCAATCAGAATTGACCTGTCCAAAGAGATCCTCCCAGGAGTGGGGGACTGAGGCGAATAAGTGTTGCTTTTTTATCATGACATCTGCGCTCTGGAACAACCTCTTTCTGGAAGCTTATTGGCTTCATCAGTGAAGGCATTCTGGAAGCTAATGAAGCTGAACTCCAGGGGGTTTTTGGAATACGATTGTTCGCCATCATTGTTTCTATTTTGTATTGTACTGCTGATTTTGACTATGAGTTTTGTATTTTCAGTACTATATAAGGATTTAAGAAGTAGTCATATTAATACCAGGATTGGAAGGGGCCATAGAGATAATCTAATCACCTGTCTAGTGCAGGAATCCTCTACTGAAGAATCCCTGACAGATGACCATCTAGATTCTGTTTAGATGACCACCAGCAAGGGAGGGTTTACCACCTCTTCAGACAGTCTATTCCATTGTTTCATAAAATCTATTTGTAATTTAAGGCCACTATTTCCTGCCCTATCTTCTGAACAGTTCTGAACAATTCTGTGTATGACAATGCTTTATGAAAAAAAGCTGTCTTGTCTCCCCACTGTTGTCTTGTTTCCAAGCTAAACATATCCAGCACCTGCAACAGTTCCTCATAACTTTTTCCTTCTAGCCCCTTATCTTGGTTGTTTTCCTATGAAGCATTCCAGTTTGGCAATGTCCTTCCTGAAAGGCAATGCTCAGAACTGGATGCAGTTTTCTAGATGCAGTCTGACTAAAGCAGAACAGTTGGTTCAATGATTTCTTTTGCTCTTCCCTTAATGATTTCTGTTGATGCACTTTAGAATATTTGCTTTGGGGGGGGAGCTGCATTACACCGTTGGATTATGTTAAGCTTATAATTCACAAACACACCTTTTTTTACATATGCATATGTATACATATTTATATTTTACATATATATGATTATTCCTCACCCTCCATCCTAAACTTACTCCTTTAATTTTCCTGTAGGACTTTGCATTTTATCCTGTTGAAATACATTTTGCTGGTTTCTTCCCATTGTTCCAGTTTGTAAAGATCCATCTGAATACTGATACTGTCTTCTAAGATGTTCACTATTTTCTCTATCTTTACATTATATGAAAACTTGATACATTTTTAATCCCATATCCAAGACATTTATAAATACGTTGAACAACACAGAAGACCTGTTGTATGTCACTCAACAGTTTCTTCCAGCTTGACACAGAGTTACTCATACTTTTTGGGTATAGTTATTCAGCCAGTTCTGTATCAATCTAATGGCTGCATAGTTCAGCCTACATTTTTCCACCTTTTCTAGTAGAATCTCATGGGAGAGTTTTGAATGCTTTGCTGAAGTCAAGGTACATTATATCCCCAACATTTCCATGGTCAGCTAAACATACTCTATTAAAAGAGATCAAATTTGTTTGGCATGATTTATTCTTGATAAACCCATGCTGAGTTCTGCAAAACAATGAATTGTTTTCTAAATGATCATAAACCAACTGTATAATATCTTCCTTAGTTTTGTTTGGTATCTGAAACTGACCAATCTGTTACATGGATCTTTTTTCCCCTTTTGAAGGTTACCATTTGCTTTTCTCTAGTGTTTTTGTGCTATACCCATCCTCTATAATTTCTCTTAAGATCCTACAAAAGGGACTCCAAAATGGCATTGGCAGCTCCTTCAAGACTCTCAGACATAATTGACCCTATTCATTCATGATAGCCAGGTGCTTCCTAATCATCTATTTACTTAACTTGAGTTCAGTTCCCTCCTTTTGTCAGTAGTTCTGCTTAAGCCCAATTGAAGACGTTTCCTCTTTGGGGAGAAGGCAGAAACAAAGTAGGTGTTGCTTTCTCCCCTCTTGTCACCTGCTGCTATAAAATCATTTTCTCCTAGTAGCAGCTCTTCCCCTCCCTTTTCTTTCTTTTACTACTGATACAGCAAAAACCCTTTTTGTGTTTTTAGCTTCTCTTGCAAGTCAAAGTTCTTTTTGTGCTTTATCTTTTTGCAGATACTAGCTATTTCAGTCATGTCCCCTTTAATTCGTAGTTCAGTCAACAAACTTTAATTTAGATAAAACTTCGTCATACAGTTTTTAGACATGAGTGGAGGCTGTTTTCTGTTTTTGTGAACATGGTAAGAAAAGATAGAGAACTATTTGGTGTATTGGCTTTTTGTGATTTAAACTAATTATTAAATATGAAAATAGCAACGAACTAAGTAAATGGTAACTAAGAACAAAATGTTCACCAACACAAAAGGGAAAGGGATTCATGAAGTTAAGGCTTACACCAATTTGTTGATGCACCAAATACAGTTGGTTTGGGGTTATGAACCAGGTTCTGCAGATAGATGTTTACTAGTGGAATCTAGCTTGTCCGTGACTTGTTTCTTGTAAGTACACAAACATTTTCAAAACAGGTTTTCAGACTTGTTCAGGAAGAAAACTTTCCAAAAAGTAACTTTGTTTTTAAATTTACAGGCATACCCTTATGGTTCCCCAGCTTTATTAATTCAGCAGCAGGTTCCTGTAGGATACCAGCCAACATACAATTACCAGGTTTGTGTGAATATATTTCAGTTTTAGTATCCAAAAATGGAAGCCAAGCTTAAAGTTAAGTCATACCTAATTAAAGATGTTTTGGCTTGCAGGTCATGCTGGTTGATTGATATGTAGGTGTAGGAATAAAGAAGATGGTATTATATTTGCTGGGTGGCTGTATGTCTTGATAAATACCAATTGTGTTTACTCTCAGCTGTGAGCTGTTTTTGTTAGTAGACCATGCAGCAATCCAGATTTCAGGGAGAAAAAGTAATTAGGAGCATACAGGGGTTTGTACACTGCACCTGTCAGCAATTGTGAGGACTTTTAAAATCTAAACTACCTAAAAATACAGTACACAGTATTGAACAAAGTTATGCACAATTTAAATACATAAATGCTGGGTAACAGTAGCATATAATGTAGCTTTTAAATCTAGATTTTGTGGTTTACTTATTCTCAGCTTTTCCCACCTTATTTTAATGTATGGTTTATCACGGAGATGACTAGGGTTAGCTTTCTGGTTACCATTTCATATTTCTGGGTGCAATTCAAGCTGCTGGTTGTCACCTTTAAAGCCCTTCATGCCTCAGGACCTTTGTACTTTAGGGCCATCTACTCCTAATTGCATCTTTCTCTCTAATAAGATCAGGAGGGCTCCCTTCAGGTTCCTTCTCTCAGAGGATGCCATCAACCGAGTCCAGAAGGGCAAACCTTTCAATTGCTGCCCCCTTTCTCTGCAGCATTCTCCCTGGGATGTGAACATTCCCTCCAAAATCAGTTCAGCCCCAATGCTGCTGGGTTTTAGAAAGGCTATAAACACTTGGAGTGGTGGGAGAGTGGTTAAGGTGCTGGGCTAAAAACCTGGAGTCTGTGAGTTCGAGTCCTGCCTTAGGCGTGAAAGCCGGCTGGGTGACCTTGGGCCAGTCACTCTTTCTCAGCCCAACTCACAGAGTTGTTGTTGTGGGGAAAACAGGAGGAGGAAGGAGTATGAGGTATGTTCACTGCCTTGAGTTATTTATAAAGATAATAAAGGCGGGATAAAAATTAAATGTTATCAGGCTGTTTCTTCTTGCAGTGGAGTTGGATTTATTAAGGAATGATACTGTTCCTTATCCAGTAAATAATGGATGATTTTGTAGTTCCTTTTTTCTTACGTGTTTGACCTTATTCACAAAGAAGTATGTAAGCTGTTCCGAGTTGTTAATGTTCGGAGCAGGAAATAAGCCCAGCAAGCAAGCAAATAAATTTTACCATCCCTGTAAGAGAAAGTTGATAATCCAACTTACTGTTACGTTCATGTGTTTTGATTGTGTAAGCTTGGTTGCTTAGTTTTGGTTACCAGGTTTCTTTAAATTTGGAAGACAAACATTCGTATTTCTAAAAATTGCTATTCATAGATGCATCATTATATGCCTATTTTTTTAATAAGCAAATTAAATGCTATATTCTGATAAAACCTTCTGCATGCTGATAGTCTCTTCACTTGTTGGCTTTTTAAGGTTCCACCACAGTGGCCTCCTGGAGAACCAAGAAATTACATTGTGCCGGTAAGAAAGTCACACTCCTTGTATTTAAGTTCAATTGCTAATATTTACAATGATCAAAGGAGAACTGATTTTTGCATTGGCTCATCTGTTAGTTTTACATAAAAATAATTATTCTGACCCTTCACTAAACAGGACCTTCAAGGAGTTTTTGAAATTTAGCAGAAGGGCCTCCAAAACTTATCTAAGTATCTGGATAGGTACATGTGGGAGGAGAAGTTTCTTTAGATATTCTGGAGCAACTGGTGCTAATTTATAAGTTGCTGTTAGATATGAACTGGAGAGTCATTGTATCTACTAAAACATTAGTATACATGATTATTTTAACTAATTAGATCAGAAATGAATCAAGCCACAATTTCAAAGATGATGTCTACTGTTCAACATCACTCACCTAGATACTGTCCACTGTTGCAGTTGCTAAAATCCATTCCTGAGGGTTAGTAAAATTACTTAACATTAGTTGAAGCATTCCATTTGTAAGTATAAAAATTAATCTTGATAGTCATCTTTTGTCACCAAGTACTGTGAAAGTTGTAGGCGTTGGTCTCCTTCAGCCACTTGCATGGAAAATGTCTTTCTTGCATTTGCTTCACTTGTAGAGGTGCTGCTGACTCATGGGTGATTTTTTAGCAGTCTTAGCATGATTGCTATTTGCGTAGTTAGTCTTGATAGTTGCCTCATCCTTGCTTACTTATTCTAAGCAGCACGACAACTTAAGCTGACTGATTCTGTTATTTAGAAGATGCTTAATAAAGTGTATGGTAATTTTTCTGAGGAAGATCAAAATGCTACATGTCTGCCAAATCTAAACAATTTGTAAATAAATAGGGCAATACTGTAATTCAGCTTGATGTACTTTTCTAACTTGTAATATTGAATTTTTTTCTATTAATTTCTATTTCAGACTTCTTTGTTCAGTTCATAGAATGGACAGTATCCATTTCTATTAACTCTTTTAAACTTTACACAGGCATATACTACAGTGAATTATGGTAGTGAAATGGATGTAGGAACTGACCAAGCAGAGTGTTCTATGCCTGACACTGCACAGTCATGTGCAAACAGTCCACAAAAGGTATACATGATTTATTTTGTGATCCACCTTTACATAAAGAGTGATCAAACATTAGGTGTGCAATCAATGAAAAGCAAGAAAGAGTAGAATATGAAAACTACTGGTAGTCCTCATTCAGCAACCACAATTGGGACTGACAATTCTTTGCTAAGCAAAGTGGTTGTTAAGTAGGAAATCATGTGATTGCAACTGTGCTTTCTGGCTCAAAACAGACAAGACTAATCAGTTTCGTACCTTTGGCTTTTGTTTGCCTCCTAATCACTCCCCTGCCCTTTGGAATGCTCACCCAGTACTGGGATAATTAACAAGGGAATTAATGTCTGTATTTACATTCAGTGGAGAGGAAAGGATTGCAAGAGAGTATGCAGGCACACAATGGGGAATACACATTGAAAGCAATGTGCTGGTGCTGGCAGCTGTGACTGTGCTATGCCAACAGCCTGGTGTATTCCCCCATTGTGTGCCTGCTTACTCTCTTGTAATTCCTTCCTCTCTAGTCTCTCTGCTCTGCGAGGGGGGAGGAACAGGTCAGACACCAGAGAGATTGCCTATAGAAATTGCTTGGTTTTATACCCTCCCCCTAGAAGAGTGATAGTATACCTGCTTACTGACTATAATGGCAATCATGTGACTGAGGAACAACAGTCACTGAATGAGGCAGTCTGTAAGTGAGGACTACCTGTAGTATGTGTGTGCATTGCTTCTCAGTGTCTTGTCTATGGATATTATAAACCAATGAACTAATTTTCCAAAAAGACACTGTTACTTCTTTCAACTGCTTCTACTATGTTTGTTAAAAAGCCTACAATTGGCCAGTATGCTAATGCATGGGCTGACAATTTGGAGTCCACATATGGACCCCTGCATAGTATTCATGGCTATCTAGGACTCAAGATTGCATGCTGAAATTCAGTGGCAAGATGGCCAACTTTCTGTGGTGCAATTTTGTTTTGTTTTGCCTCTCCAAAGGGTGGAAATGGAAGCAAGATGCCACTCAGAGACAGATTTTGAAGTGTCCACCCTTAATACGCACAACATGACCTGAGATTAAGCTTCTGAAATTGGCTGTTTTGCCATCAGGTTTAGAGTCATATGTTTAGGGCTTTCAAAGGATGAAAATGGAAGCAGTTTGCATGGCATTCCTATATCCACTCTTAAATCCCTAGAAAACAAAACAAAATACACCTGTCTCCCAATAATATTAGACTGATTGGGAAAGGAAGATAATGGCCATTGACTCGCAGAAAGTTGTTTACCTGTGTCTGATGTAATGCATGGTTAGGAGATGTAATTGTGTGGCAGCAATACTAGGTTATATAATGTAATTAATATGAGATTTATATACTTGAAGGCAGAATTCGTTGCTTGTTCTTTTGAGGCAAATCTATAGGATTTCTTACAAAAGAATTTTTCTGTTTACTTCCACACTTGCAGCATACTAATTTTTAGAGTATCTGACATCTCAGATCACATTCATTGTTTTAAGTCTTGTAAAATAGTTGTTTTCATTGTATCCATAACTGGATCTTAAGCAAAGAATTTGTTGGAATTATAAGGCACCTTTTGTTCCTGTTTTATTGTTTTTACTCTTAAAACATAAAAGTGAAATACTATAACACAGCATATTTATTTTTTAGTAATATAGCCGTGGAGGCAAAGTGGCTATCATTGTAGTCATCAGTTCAGTCAATCATTAGGAAATGGATGGATGACTTTTTTATATATTCAAGAAAGAATGGGCACACCTTTTTTGATGAGATTGAGGTTATCTCTTTATGCAGCAGTACATTATATTCAGGCATTAGAAGACATATACAATATTCACAATAAATTAATAAAATTTAATTATTTTAGAAATCTGTGGATCGCAGCATACAGACAGTAGTATCATGTCTATGTAATCCAGACAACCGATTGAGGAACAATATTGTAACTCAAGAGGACTATCTTAAGGTATGAATAAAACTGCAAGCTAAGACCTCTTAAGAGTTCTGCTGTTACTAAAAACGATTAGAGAGGATCAAATTTGCAGGGATAGTATGTTTGGCATCTAAAGATGGGAAAATATTCTGACTACAGATTTGACAGAGATGGCTACAGTTAAGCACTCACCTCCTTTATAGATTTATTGTTGCTTTCTAATTTGGTATTCAAATGCTGTTTTCACTGTTTTGATGATGGATATTTGACAGCCGCTTCACACATCACAAAGAAGCTATAATAGAGAATGCATAAGTAAATTCCACATTTACTTTCTATACTGCAGAATAAATGAATAAATGATGGATGGATCATTGTAATCACCGACCAGAACACAGTTTAGTGTAATTTAATCTTAAAATATATTTTTATTTGTATTTCATTATGTTTTATGATAGTTTTGAATGTCTAATTGTAGTTACCAATCTAATAAATTATGAAAATAGCAGAAAGGTAGTCCTAAAACTGCAGCTTAACGAAGTGTGTTGAATTAATGGCAGAGATAATCTCTTTTCTAAATTTAAAAAACAGACAACAAATGGCCACCTAATAATTAACATAAGGGATCACATCTTAGAGAAAGTTTATACATCAGTAATCTGACATATTTTTCCCTTAGTGCCTTATAAAAGGAGTAATTTTTAATGTTTAATATCATTTACTTGGACCTTGACAATGTGGACAAAAATGCTGTTCCAAAGGAACTTTATAAAAACTGCTTTTACAATACTGTAAATAATGTGAACAATAAAGTAGCTTGTAATTCATTCATATTTATCTTGATAAATCACCTGAAGTATGGAAAGAAAATATACAGATAGCTTTTGCATTCACTACTTCCAGGGTTTCCTCAAATTGGTTTGTACTTCATTGAAGAGCTTTATTCTTAGAAGTAAATAATAAGAAACTTTAAAATTTGAGTCTGCTTGTGCTTTAATTTATCTTCCTTGACCTTCATTTTGTAGGAGAAGAGAGCACATCATTTTAGAAGAAGCAGAGCTGTTCTTAAAACTGTTTGACTCAACAATAGATTTAGAAAACCTGGAATATTCATGTTTGTCATTTGTAAAGATAGAAAACCTTGCAGGTTAATATTGCTGACAAAACACTTGACAATTATGTAGCCTTACTGGCAAAAGTTATTTGAAGTTGGAGTTCATTTGAAGTTTGTATGCGATATGTTTCTAGATGTTTGAATGTTTATGTTATTTATTTCTAGACATATTTACATGTTTTATCTAGTCTAGATTTTTCTGTGTTCTAACTTCTAACCAGAAAATGTCAAGTTTAACAGTTGGAGTTCTTAACCGTTCTAAACATTGGGTTGTGTTTCTAAGCTTTAAAATACGTTTTACTGCATGTTGGCACTTGTTTCTAACATTTTAACTTGCTCCCAGCTCACACTTAAAATAGGAGGATCTTTTTTTGCAAGAGGTATTTTTAAAACTGTACTTGAATCAGGTGAATAAACAGACATCCAATTGCATCTCAATTGCTGCCATAAGTACATACTCAGTACAGTATTGCCTTACATATCCAATCAGTGGGGACTTCATTCACTACCTGTGTGAGCTGCTTAGTTATCAGTTCTGAAACTGATAGAATTAAAAGTGTACTCAAGGATGTAATTAATAGTATTAACTATACTTGGTGAGTTACACTTTTTTATACTTGGCCATCCTGGCTAAAATATCTTAAAATTGTGGAAAGAATGAGTACCACGTGATCTTGTGCTTTTTAAAACTGGTCACCAGCTTTAAATCAAAGAATTTGTGAAACTGTTTAATTATGTAGACTTTAGTTTTGTATCAGTAAAATTCCACAAATAAACTCCTTTGAGCTGGATTTCTTTTGTGGCTGTGGTTCTAGAAAGCCAGGGAGAATTGCAACATGTTTTTAAAAAAGTTGACCTAAATATTGATGCTGCTTGTTTTGATCTCACATACTGTAATTAGAATGAGACTTACACATTGAGAAAGTAGTTTCTGTTACAAATGTATAACTAGCCTTAAACTGAGTTTCTATCTACAAAGAAAAGTATTACATTGCATATCTTTTATCAAATGGGGTAACTTTTGACTCAACTATCTGAGCTGAAGCATTAAAAATGAAGATAACTCTATATGAAGGGATACTATGATGAGTATTAAGGTGTATTTTAGTCTAATGGTTCTGTGAAATCTGAAATACTTTTATAAGGAACAAGCAAGGTAACACAAAAGGTGTATTTTCTGAGTTCTTCAGAACTGTTTTGTCAACTATGGTGCTGGGAAAATAGGAAGAAGGGGAAATTTGAGAAAAGGATTAGACTATGTTACCCACAGAGGCTTTAGATTAACCAGTAGGCCTGTGTGAAATGGCTTGGATTTGCCTTGGTAGAGTGCTTTGTGTGCAAAGGTGAGATACTAATTGATTTGAAGAAGTGAGTGTATTGATGGTTATATCAAAGGCTTGATCCAGCAGTTCTAACAACTGGAAGAGGCATCTGTGTGAATGCAGGTAGTCCTCAAGTTACAGATGCAATTGGGACTGGAATTGCCATCGCTAAGCGATGTGGCCGTAAACCACAATATCACATGACCACATCGCTTAGTGATGGCACATAACCCCAGATGTGTGGGTCATTAAGTAGGAAGTGGAGAGAGTCCCTGGAGGTCTCATGGGTGTGTGAAAGGCCCAGCGCAGGCTGCATACGAGTTGAGGGAGGGAGGAGCTGTGGTGCAGCATGAGCTCAGGAAGACAGGGAAAGAGGGCATAGGATCCGTTGGAGCACAGGGAGGCTGGGGGAAGGGGGTGCAGGATGCGTGCAAATGCAGGGATGCTGGAGAAGGTGTGGTGCACATGCGAGCACAGGGAGGCCAGGGAAAGAGGGTGCAGGGTGCGAGTGAAGGGAGAGGAAGTTGTGAGTGAAGAAAGGCTGGGGGTGGGGGAGACTTACTAAGGACCTTGTGACCTTCCCTGCCAGCTTCTCCATTGACTTTGCTTGCGGGAAGCTGGCAGGGAAGGTCACAAATGATACCACGTGACCATGGAATACTGCAACTGGTTGTAAATGCAAGCTGGTGGCCAAGCACTCAAATTTTGTTCACATGACTGCGGGGGTGCTGCAAGGGCTGGAACTTTGAGGACCAGTTGTAAGTCCCTTTGTTCAGCACTGAACAAATGGTCATAAGTTGAAGACTACATGTAGGGGTTTCCCAGCTATTGGAATTGCCTGAGGAGGCTTCAGAAGAGGGGAGAAAACAATGTCATTTTGCTTAAAAGTATTAAGGGAGTGCTTCACTCAAGGCTCTGTTGAAGTGAAGCATCCCTTACAAAATCTGCAAAATGATATATTAGTCAATTTGAATGTTTCCTTGTTGATTGACAGGGTGGCAACTAAGTGGAGGAAAGCATTTGCATCTGCCAAAAATTTCCATGCTTTTTATACTGTAGGGAAAAAAACCAGTTAAGTTACAATAGAGGACCTAAAGGAATGTTGACTTCATTACAATAAGGGCAACTTGCATGGCAATAGTCTAAATACCACAAAACTCTTCATGCAGCATTCCCAAGAAGAGATGTAAAAGGATCCTGATGGGTATAAACTTCCATACATAACAGGGAAACTTCCTTGCTCTAGCTAATACACATTGTGCATTACACTACATGCTGCGTTACACCCCTTTCTTCCTTTCCCTTGTTCCGATCCAGGTTTATCTGCCATGTGTTCTTTTGTGTTGTTTTTGTGTTTTCGTATTCCTTGTTTTTAAATGTTTTCACAATTTAGAGTCACTAGGAGTCAGGCAGGATGTAAATTTCAATTTTAATAATGATAATATAAATAACTTTGATTTCAGGCTTACAATAAATTGTATATGTTTCTAAGATGGTAAGGGTTAGAGATGCTTTAAAAATCAAGCAATTCATCTGAAAGATGTGCTACCAGTTTCTTTTTATATGCTTCATTTAATTCTAGAGTTTGATATGTTTCATAATTAAATGAAATATATAAAAACAAACTGGTAGCACATCTTTCATATGAATTGTTTGATTTTTAAAGCATCTCTAGCCCCTCCAACCTTCTTAGAAATGTATGTGATTTATTGTTTAAAAAAATGCAACAGCAACATTGTTAAAGATGGCTCCCGCAAACTTCAGTTACAGAAAATATCAAGAATAGGCATCTTGATAAAGCCAAAGTTCAAAATCTTAGGAACTTTTAATTAAACATTAAGTAATTGCTTAATTATTAAATCAGGCCACAATGACATGTAGATCAGACTCCTGTGCTGCACTCTGGGTACCTTTGCTGCTGCATATCATAAAATCTTCAGAGGACATTGAATGGTGGGCAGCTATGCATGACAGCAACTGTCTTTGATGTGAACCAAATTGTGGAATTTCCCTTGTGTGCACGAAGAAGACGTGAGGGCTGACATACTACTTCCATAATGCTTGTGGTCTAGGACGATTTAAAAAAATGGTTAAAATGTTAAAGCTGAGGCCCTAGTTCTGAGGTTATCCATTTGCTATACTATTTAAGTGTGTTGGTTAGAGAACAAGGCAACCATTTTAAACTAAATAATTACTAGTATTAAAGCAATCCATTTCTTGAATTCCCTGTTTTCTGAATAATACCAAAAATTGGGTTAGGCAGTTAGAAGAAAAAAAAAATTAGACTGGATGGTGAGTTTCTAATACTTTCACTGATTTGCTGACTGAGTTTTATGTGTTCCAAATAATTGCCTTTCATAATTATTGGCTGCCTTGGAGATATTGTTGCTTTAAAAACATTTTTAAATAAAATTCTTAATGGTGGTGGTGAAATAGTTTATAATCACTGAGTTGGCAGTAGTATATCTATAGATTTTGCTATATATAGTTGAACATGACTTCATAAAGTAATGAATATATATTCATAAGTATAATTTGCATTAATAGAAATGTCAAAATAGATGCCTTTTTTGCTGATGTAATCTCTCCTATCCCTATTGCAACGTAATCACTGGCCAGCAGATGGGGTGTTAGGCTAAATATTACTAAAATTTTAGAAGAGTACTTTAGCGGCAAATTAGTACAGTAATGTAGAGACCAAATGTTTTGTCTCCACATGAGCTTTATGTCTCCGCTTATCAGCTGTACAAAGATTCTGGTGATAGGTACAGTATATAACTTCCTGGGCTAAAATATGTAAGTTAATAAAAAGGAAAAAATTAAAAATCACTAGAAGGAACCAGTACAGCTTTTCTATGGAAGAAGTGTGTCCATTCTTTCCTACTACCATTAAAAAAACATACACCTCAGTATCTCACTTGACCTCTACTTGAATAAGCCGGTTTAAGGAGATGAAAAGAAGCAAGGTTATTGTCTAAAAACTTTCTTTACACCCTATGATCTAATATACTTTCTTCTCTTTCTTTCTATGAGAGATAAATATGTGCACTTGCCTTAAATTTTTCTTCTAAAACATTCAGTTGTTAAAATATTTATATACTTTATTGAATGTAGCCTTGGCTAGTATAAAGTTTAGTGGATCATTTTTTAAAATCCTGACAGATCTGTTAGTTGCAGTAGAATTATTACGCTAGGTACCTTATATTATGGACACCAGTGGGTCCACAGATACTATCCTTGCTGCCCACTGAACTCCTTGTGCCACATAGCTTTTAAGTGTTAAAAAAGGCTAGCATAACGCAAGGCAAAAGAACTAACTTTTAATAACACCCTTCAAAAAAAAATTAGGGACCCACATAGGCCTAGTAGGTTTTTTTTTTAAAGGTAAGTGGCTGCACCCCAAAGTTATGATTGGAAATTTGCTCATCTCGAAAAAGACAAAACAGGCAGAGAACATTCTGAGGGGTTTCAGCAGGTGGGAGGGTTTGTAGTAGATCAGTCCATCATGGCAGCAGTTTGAGGAGTAAGCAAACCTTTCCAATATCATCTGTTTGTGAAGAGATAAAAGGTAAAATCTTTCTAGTTAAATTAGAATTGGTAAGTGTTCCATATACTAATACTTTATATTTTAATATTCCGTTCCTCTTGGTACTTTCAATGAAATATATTTTGAGAAATGCAGAGAAATTCAAAATGATAAATATTTATCCTAACATGTGATTTGGGTATATGCCTAAATGAGATCTACATCTGCTCAGTCAACCTTAAAACTTGTATATGTTGATATTTGTACTTTGTACTAAATGCAAGATCATTGGAAATGCCTAATACTAGATCAATAGTACATTTAGTTCAGTATTGTCTACATTGGATTGTAGATTTTGCATACTAGGTATGTCGTGTTCTGTGGGTAGCAATTTTTCCATTACAAGGAAATCCTAGCAATTACTGATTCACTGTGGGTAGGATGTCAGAAGAGTTAAGGCACATTCTGTTACCTAAAAATGCCTGTTACCTAAAAAGATTGAGATCACTTTGGAGTGAAATGCTTTCCAAATATTGTTTTATGAAAAGATAAATTTTGGCTTGTTCTCTTAGCTAAATGCTTTTGTTCAATATAAATAACTGCACCCTATACTGTTGATAGTAAAGAACAATGCATATTATTGATCCCCGTCCATCCTTTTGTACTCCAGTACATTTCAGACAATGCATGGATTATAAGACATTTAACTGGTTTTGAGTACTGTGCTAGAAATATTCTTCAGGCTTTTTTAAATCCAGAGGTCTAGAAGAATGAAATAAGAGGTCTAAATCTTTACTCAGTCCTGTGTCATTAGAAACCACTAGTATACTACCCATTAGATTGGATCTGGAATTGCTCCTGACCGGAGTTCTTACAATATATCGGAAATGCTGCATTTTCACTCTTCTCCATAGGCTTTAACGCTGCTATCAAAACCTGTACAATTATATGGCCCCCCTATTGGGAGTGCATGCTGCTTTTTCACATAGAAAGCTAGACAAGTCAATGAGTAGGAAAAAAATGATGAGGTAAAAGAGGGTGAGAGAAAAATAGTGCAAATATAAAAAGGGAAAGAAGAAAGAAAAGACAAAACCCAAATCAAAAGTCAGAAAGTAAAATGATTGGAAATTTTACAGGAATGTTTTATAACTAAAGACAAGTTATAAAACCGTTTATGCTGTTCTTTAGGCAGCTCTTAATTTTTCCCTCTATTTTGTGCTAGATGGCAGCGTAATTTATATTATCAGTTATCTGCAAATGAGACTAATTATCCTCAATAAGCCCAATAAGGGAGTGCAGCAGCTTTTTCCATTGTGAGGTGACAGCAAGCAAAAACTTTAAAAGAATCTCTGACCAGTCTAGTTGATCTTTTATGGCAATGATGAAAAGGTTAGGAAGACTAATTTGACTCTAATTGTTACATGAAGTAAGGGAACAGTTCAGTCTAAGCATAGTATTATATGTATTTAGGCCCTAAGATCCTCTTAATATTGCTCTTCCTACCTATACCAGAAATGGCATTAAATAATGTGAGGTTCCTAGTTATTTTAACGGATAGATCCAGTCTGTCTACTTAGTATTCTATTATGATCTGAATATGTAACTTACTATTTTGTGGTCTCAAAGTGTAACCTTTCATTAGATGGTTATTATTTCTATTAGAAAAATAATATTAGGAATATTTAACATTGCTTGGGTACTCTTAAAAGTGTCTTTTTCCTAATCTGTTCTCTGCAAATTCCGTGAAAGCATTCAACATATATGCAGATTATATGCTGTGTGACATATTGTTGAGGTAACTGTTGTAATAATAACTGATGAGAGATTGGTTTCAATTGTGAATGAATTAATATGTGAATCTCAATCTTCCTGAATTCCACTCTGGACCAAATTTACCTTCTTATACTTGAAGGAGAAGACTAGAAGCTGTAACAAATAGGCACAAATTAAATCTTCTTTCAGGAAACTAGTAGATTAGTTTCTTAATTCCTATCTGTACTTGAATGCAGGAGGATTTATTGTTAAGCAAGACGTGCAGGATTGCACTGCATATTTACAAAGTCATAGAAATGACATTGAAATTAATCTAGAATGGCAATATTACATGTGGAAATGATCTCAGAATTGTAGCCAATCACAGACTGAATGTGAGTCAGTGGGTGCCATGCTGTTAAAAAGGTAAAATAATCATTGTAAACATTTTTTTCAAAAACATGGGCACTTTACTCTGCATTGATTAGAACCTACTTCAGGTACTTTGCCAAGATCTAAACACCACAGTTCAAGAAAGAGACTAGAAACTAAGCCTTACAAAGAAAGATTAAGGGAATTGGATATGTTTAGATTTGGGGTTGGGGGGTGGGAGAAAGGATATCTGCAGTCTTGTTATAGAGAAAATCTGTTCTCTTATAGTCTGGTGGGATACATAATAGTCTTCCTAATTACAGGAAAGCAGGCAATGTTAGGGAAACTTGTGGGCTCCCCTTTGCTTGCTGTGTTGAAGCAGTGGCTAGACTGCCATCTTTGGGGATGCTTTAATACGGATATCTGCACTGAACAGAGGCTGCACTTGATCGCTTTAATGGTCCCTTCAGTGGTGAGCCATGTTCAGTAAAAACAATTATCCTAAGCAACCAAGCTATTTAGGCTTCAACATAGCTTTTTCCTCTTCAGGCTTGTGCTTTCTAACCTTGTTTGCTCAAATTTCCCTTCCTTTTTTAGTGTGACCGTGATTGCTATTAAATCAGCCAAGTTAGCTTTAAATTTAGTATGAAATCAGATTCTGAACACAATTTCAAAGGCTAGTTAAGCCTGTCCCAACTTGATACCCTCCCCGCAAATTGGACTATGACTACCAGCAAGGATTAAAATAATTCAGGAGGACATTAACCCAAAGCAAGTCCCCATGACCTTCACAGTTGGACTGCGGAGACTCGCTCAGAGAGCAGGTCTCTATAACTCAATGGCAACTCCGAGAAATCAGCGTTTAGGGCGGGGACTTCGTCAGGCATGCCTACAGGAGCGCCCCGGCCTTTGGAAGCAGCCTTGCTCGGGGGCGAGAGGCGACGTTTCTCCCCAGCGAGCAGCCTCTCTTGGCTCCTCCCCGCCTTTAGCCCGGTGGCGAGTAGCGAGGAAGCAGCCTTTTCGGAGAGACGACGAAGCGCCGCAGTTCTCGAGCTGGTTGGGTCGATGCACCCACCGCTCTCCCTCGAGTCGAGGCGCCTCCCAGTCCCGCTAAGCGTTACCTCCTTCGGCAGCTGGAGAAGCGCCGCCAAGTCTGCCGTTCATTTCCCTGAGAGGGTGGCGAGGAGCAAACTTTCCGCGTTGGCATGAACGGCGCCGGGGGCTGCTCGGCGGAGTCGCTGTCCTGAGGAAAGCGAAGCGGGGCAGCAGCGTCGATTCAGAAAGAGGGAAGACGGGCGAACCTCAGGTGCGGAAGGACGGGGGCGGTGAGGGAGTAGAGGCAAGCGAAATAACCCGAGGTGGGGAATTGGGAGGAAGGATCCGCCAGGAGCATTTGGGAAGGGCGCTAATTCGTTTCCGAAATTTGCCTTGCCTTCCATGCTCTCGGACTTCTGGGGTTGGCGTTCAGCGCCTCGCCAAACTTTACCGTTAGGCGGGAATGGAAAATGTGCTATGCATCCACCTAAGTGTGCGTGCGTGCGGTGTTCGTGCTTTGCATCAGCTCTCTCCCCATACAGGTGTGAGAGCTCCCCCTCCCCGCGCCTTTTATTTTTTTAAAATCCGCGCAATTGGCGACCTGCCGTAGTGTTGGCTTTTGACGAAGCCGGGGATTCTGTTCCTTCCTGGTGGAATCCGAAGCAGAACCATTTGGGAGACGGAGCGGGAAACGTCCAGGAGCTCTGCTCAAGCGGGCGCCTGTTGGTTTCCTTGCGAAACCCCCTAACCGAGGGGAGGGGAAAGAGAAACGACGACAACAACCGATAACAGGCCATCGCTTTCCTGTTTTTATTAACGAATTTAAAGGATGGAAGTTGAGAATTGATGCTTGTGTTTTGCTAGTCTCTAGTATTGAATTACTCTTGAAAACATCTGAGAACAATAACATCTGAAGTTCCCTACTGTAGGAGGCAGTAAAGGAATAATGAGAAAATCAGGGATTTTTGTATCTCCAAATTGGTTGTGTCCCGTATCCCATAGTGGGTGAAAAAGTCTGTGTTGAAGAAATGGTTAGGAAAGAATGTCATTACTCACTATAGAAATGTACCTTGGCACTGCAACAAAATAGGCTTAATTCCACACACACACACACACCGCTATAGCAGCTAGTTGTCATGCTTCCTCAGTGATAGATGTCATAGCTGAAGGCCTGGCAGAAAATTGTTGAATGCTGGGTCTCATTATTATTTGGTGTCATCCCTGTAAAAGTCTCTTACAAATCTTGAGGCCAGCAAATTTTGTGTTGCTACTTGTTTGGGCCTAATGCAAAGCATACAAGATATATCAGTTGCTGGGTTGGTGACATCTCTATCTACAGTAAGGAAGAATAGATGTAAATCTTCAGGCTCAAACTGAACTTGTCGGTTTTGGCTTTTTAAAAGCTAAATGGATATCTTTCAGACTTTTCTAGAAACAGCCATTGGTTTTTGTTTCTCTCCAATCCTAGTTGAGCTTTCAAGGATGTTTTTGTTGTTGTTATCTATTAATTTTATCACTTCTTAACTGAATCTTAACATTTTTTTCAACATAAAGTAAACCATGTTACTCTTCTCTAACTTGGTATTTTTCTAAATATTGGGCTTCATTTTCTATCACCCCAGTGAGATCAGCACCAAATCTGTTGGAGCTGAGCATGCCAGGGCTTTAACGTGAGAATATATGAAAACCCTTTTATGTCGAACCCATCATCTATCTAGTCACTGGACTTTCGCAGTGCTCAAGCCAGTGTCTATAACTGGCTTTTCCGCTAAGATATTCTATACCTTTTTGAGTGACACATGGTAAGAAGACTATTAATGTGGAGACGCAAACCACATAAAACTGAAGGATGTTGTGGTTGTACCATATGAATGGCCAATTCTAGTTACAATAGAATAAGTAGGTTGAGATACAGCATGCATATGCCATTTTCAAAAAGCTAAACTGGCTTTGGGGGAGAACCTTTCAAAGGGTTTTCAGAATGCAATGCACAGTCAATGTGGGATTGTAAGGATACTGATTTTGCTTGACAGAGAAGGCTCCCATTATGAGCTATTAGCTATTGCTGTTGGAGCAAAGAGCAATTAGTTTTCTCAGGCTTGTCGTCTGAAAAGTTGGTTTAAGGCTTTGGGATTGCAGTGCCATCAGGGCTTCCTAGCTTGTTTCCCTGATCTAATCCAGCAAAAAGATAGAAATTGTAAACAGATGAATGGAGGCAATTTTAGGATAGGTGAGCAAAGAAGCCAAATCATATTCCTGAAAAAGAAGGATTTACAGTATGTGGATTTGTAAATCAGCAGAGATTTCTCGGCACAGATATTTTATTTATTTATTTATTACTCAAAGTTAGCCACCGCCCATCTCCCCCAGAAGAGGGACTCTGGGCGATATGCAACCTGCCTTAGATGAATTTGCACTGCTTTCTCCTGAAGAGGTTTGAAGATGCTCTAGAATTCCTTGCTTTCAGTTGGGGATGCTGGTAAAATATTTTAAAATATATTTTAACCAATTTTGTCTGCTCTGCTAGATATGATCCTATTTGGGAAAAAAACTTCACTGCAATGAAACATAATCTAGTTAAAATCCCTTTGGATTACCATAATGTGGTCTGTGTGGGTTCGCATTTTAAACAAGGTTGGAAACTTCAGTTTTATAGCAGAAAGAATGCTAGTATAACATAAATATTTGGGAACATGGTACATCATTTCTATTTGCTGGCTATGATTTTGCTTCCAATACCAGTTCAAAGCTGTCTAAAGCCCAAATTGTTTAGGAATTGATTATCTGGCTCCTCCTCTGTGACCATGCAAGCTTATCCAGGCCTATTTGAACTATTGATAAGAGATCTTAGATTGGTTGTTACCAGGACAAAAATATTTTCTTGGTAGTCCCACATCCAGGATGTTGCTAGGTACAAATTATGCTCATAAAACATTCATTGTTATGGCATCTATTGTTCAAATTTTATGCTGATTTTAAGAAGAAAACATTTGCTGCAAGAAGAATTATAATGTGCCAAATGGATTTGAACGAAGCTGCCACCACATACAGATTGTCCTCGGCTTATGTCCATTCAGCAACTGTTCAAAGTTACAGCGGCACTGAAAAATGGACATACAACCGATCCTCAAAGTTCTGGCTATCGCAGCACCCCTGCGGTCATGTGATTGTGATCTGGGCACTTGGGTGCTCACAATCTCACTGTTGCAGGGAGCTGTGGTCACGTGATTGTCATTTGCGTCCTTCCCTGCCAGCTTCTCATAAGCCAAGTCAATGGAGAAGCCAGCAGGGAAGGTTGCAACTTGCTCCAGTAAGTACCCCTGGCTTTCCTCTGCTTGTGCTGCGCCCTCCATTTCCATGGCCTTCCTGCACTCGTGCTGCACTGCACCCTCCACCCCATGGCCTTCTTGCGCCCTCTACCCCACAGCCTTCCTGCGCTCACTCAGTGCTGCACTCTCCACGCCATGGCCTTCCTATGCTTGCACGGCACTGCACCCTCCACCCCATGGCCTTCTTGCGCCCTCTACCCCACAGCCTTCCTGCGCTCACTCAGTGCTGCACTCTCCACGCCATGGCCTTCCTATGCTTGCACGGCACTGCACCCTCCACCCCATGGCCTTCCTGTACTCACGTGGCGCCGCAGGAGCCCCCCAGATTCCCCCAACTCACACACAGCCTGTGCCAGGCCTCCTCCACCCCCTGTGGCACCCCCATACTCCTTACCCAGGACTCCCGCCGCTTCCCGCTTAATGACCCATGCATCTTGGGGTTACGATGGCAAGTGAGACTGCTGGGATTGCCGCTAAGCAATGCAGTCACGTGATGTTGCGCTTTATGACTGCATCAATTAGTGATGGCAATCCTGGTGTCAATTACTGTTGTAACCTGAGGACTACCTGCATTGGAACAGATAACAAGAACAATAACTTACTTTGTTAGGCTCTTGTAAGAATTACAGTACTAAGAGGATATATGAAGCATTCTGAGCATTCAAAATATGCTATTTGCTAGGCATTATATGTATCAAATTATATATACTAGCTTTCCTCATTTTTGTGCCCTCCAAATGTTAAGGACTTTGGCTCCATAGCATCCATCTGCCGTGCTATTTTGGGGTTATGGGACTGGGCTCAGCATATCTGAAGAGCACTCATTGAAAAAAATTGAAATGCATCCATGCACATAACATCCAATATTTGCATAGTTCATGCAGCTCAATTAAGACTTGATATGGAAAGGTGAAAGGTGCCCTGTACAAGCACCAAGTGATGTCTGACCCTTGGGGAGATGCCACTTTCACAATGTTTTCTTGGCAGACTAAAAATCACTAGTGGAAAAATAGCCACACATAACACCCTTCTCCCCAAAATACAGTATTTTTGACTGGTGTTTCCACTTTCTGACAGGAAACAGCTTTTAAAAAAGCAGGAGATTGTGAACAGTGCCGTAAGTCATTGACCAAGTACTCTTTTTCTCCCTTCCTATATATAGCACAAATGGAATTTTTTCCTAAGTTTAATAGTCATGCAAAGCAGGATATTTGGATGTCAGTGAATATTGAATAAGGAGAGACAATCTTTTCTTCACAATTATGACTGCTCTGAAAATTCCCTGCCTATTTGGTAATTTAGAAAAAATTTCCAGTAGCATCAATTAAGTTTACGTGACTTCTAGGAAAAATATTTAGGGGTGCAGAGAGGGATAGTACTTCCTTCTGCAATGGAAATCCCCTGAAAATCCCTGCCACATGACTGTGTTAAAAAAAAAAAACCCTTAGTAGATGATCTAACTCATGATTTCCCCCGAAAATCATCCCCCTTGGTAGATAGCTGCAAAATTTAGAGGAAAACCCTCTTTTAGTGTTAATGGGCTTTCCATTTTAAATAAAATGGTCATGTGGAAGAAGAAGTTCCAGGGGAGTTATAATTGGGAGGGAATTTCTCTGACATTTGGTGTCAGGAAAATATATGCAGAGTTAAGACAGCATAGTCCCATGCCTGGCAATGTTCTTACCTTTGTGAAAATAGTAAACTTTCCCCTAAAAAATCTTAGAAACATTTAAAGAAGAAAAAAGTTTTATTTTAGTCCAGTTACTATCTTTTTGTTTAATTAATTAGTTTTCCTCTGCTTATATATTGTGACTTACACTGATGTCTATATTTTTCTCTTATTTGTGTTTTTGTGAAATTTTTATTTATTTTATGTTACAATTCATACCTTGTTGTTCTGTCCACAGTTATTCAGTTATATCCTGAAAAATTATATATAACATAATTTAACATTTGAGGAAAACTATATTAAAGCAAGAGTTAGAAAAAAGGTGCTTTTTTTTTTACAAAGTCTTTTAGATTGATATGGAGGAAGCATTTGTTTTAGAAGATACTCTTCCCACTGTCTATTTTTGTGTCAATTCCTACTGATTGAACCTAGCACTGAATTGCACAAGAGAGTTTAATCCTGTTGTGATTCTGATAACAAGGATTCTTCCTCAAGAGGAGATGGGTCCTAAATTATTTTATAAGTGACCAATCTTGCTTTCTCTGTGTGCATTGCAAACTGACTTAATCAGGATTAGGCTATTTTAGGAAGTCTGCTTCCAGTAGAACTGAAGCAGAGTGTAACATACTATAGGCTTGTATGGGCTAAACCCACTAACTGTATTACTGAGCTCAAATGGTGAATGATAGCAAAAATAGAGACAAACAAGAAACAAACAAACAAAAGTAATACTTGCTAGAACCTCATCAGATTCAGTAGTACAAAATAAAAAATACATACAAACAAATCTCCCCCCAAATAACCCAATAGGGATTGAACATATAATGTTGCTATAGTGTTGACTGAAGCTGGAACAACAAATTGAAATTAGTCCTAAGTTTTTTGAGATGAGTGTGTCTGACAATTTGAATCCCTGAATAGGAGCATTAGTGTTAGGAGGAGGGCATACCCTGCTGCATTTCGTTGGAAGTCCCACTTGTTCTTCTTAGTTTGAAGATTCCTCAGTGGTAATGTCCCATTTTCTGTGGCTTGATTTTCAGATAACTCTGAGTTGTAAGACATAATCAAGGCTACTAGATGATCGGTTATGACAAGTTCCATAGATATAATTTCAGTATAATAGGGGGTTTTTTCCTCCCTCAAATCACATTCTATCTTAAAGTGATGTCTGGATTGCATTTGCACATTTTTGTTGCTCTGTTAGGAGATCATATATCTGTGGGGCAGCAGTGATTATTTCTCTGAATGTGGAGACTGATGAAATGTGTGAAAAATAGTTATTTTGACTGCACACGAACCTGTCTGGAAAACGGGAATTGTAGTGTTTTTTCCCCCCACAACAGTGTGTTATATATCTTTCATAACCAGGAGGTTCCTGATTAGTGATGCTCTCAGCATGCTGCCAACTTCTGAAAAATGGAATCTGAATGGACTCCCCTTTGAGTTCATGTGTGATGTTGTTAGATTGGTCAGAGGGTTGCTGTTAAGCAAGATAAAACAACATTTTCATACTAGGAAACAGCCTGGTAACTGTTTAGCACTTAATCAGATTGATCTAGATATTTCTGCAAGCAATCATGCCAGCTGAGTGGACTCGGTGATTGATTTTAAAAAAACTGTCGATGAATTTGTTTCAGTTAAGATTTAATTACACTATAATTTGAAATCTTTAGTTGAAAAATGCAATGGTAACTTTATTTAATTCAAAACAAAAAGTTAATCCATTTGGCTTTAGATAGGCAGTGTTTTTGTGAGTTACATTAATGAAGGTTGTGATGTGTGTTTTAGGCTGCTTCCATTTTCTTAGAATCAGTGCAGTACACTGAACAACTGCATTGTGCACAGGAATATAGTTAAAATTAGCATATTTTCCCATTAATATTATGAATTGCTGGGTAAAGTTCTGTGTTTCTGCAAACACTAAAAAATGTTATAATTGAAGAAGTGTTAAGATTTCTACTCCTTGCAAAACGTTCAAGATCTGAAACATCCTTATAACAGTTGCCTATTACTACTCAGTGGTTTCCAATCTGTTGGCATCAGTTTTTAAAGTTGGTGTGTAAGCTGCATAATGTATTGCTACTGCACAGTCACATTGGTCACAGCTGTGAGTACATGTGCTAATATTTTCAGAAACAATGCTTGCTTCTATCACTTCAGTTGGAGACTTCTATTTTTATCTCAAACTTGAAAGTATTACAACAGGATTGATGGACTGATTGATTTTTTGTTATTTTTGCTACCTGTGTAGTCCTTATCCTCTGGCATGGAAGACAGAATCATATAATTTTGAATATACTGTGAAATTCTTAAATGTTTATTATCTCCCCTCTAGTCTATTATGTTTACACTGTGCTATCTTTTGCATGTTACTGCCAGTTCTAGTTGTGTGATCATGAGTGACCATATTGTATTAGAGTATGCAGACAGTGGAATTATAGATCTGCTTTTATGGGTAGGGGATGATAAATAATCTCATCTGTGATGGGACACGACCCTTGAGAATAGATTAGCATAAGCAGTTAACTTTATTCGAGAACTTACAGAAAGAACTGTGTAAAACTGAAATTATTAGTATAGAAAAGGAGGAAGTAACTTGAAAACATATGTACATACAGGTAGTCCTTGTTTAGTGACCACAGTTGGGACTGGCAACTCAGTTGCTAAGTGACATGATCACTAAGTGGAAAATCACGTAACTGCAACTGTGCTTATGATTTTACTTCAGCTTTGCTTTGCTTTGCAGCATCAGAAGAATATGACCCCAAACAGCTGTTTGTTGTTTATTCGTTTAGTCACTTCCGACTCTTCGTGACTTCATGGACCAGCCCATGCCAGAGCCTCCTGTCGGTCATCAACACCCCCAGCTCCCCCAGGGACGAATCCGTCACCTCTAGAATATCATCCATCCACCTTGCCCTTGGTCGGCCCCTCTTCCTTTTGCCAGTGTGATGTCTCTGCTCTTAACTATTTTATCGAGATTTGTCATTGCTCTTCTCCCAAGGATTAAGCGTCTTCTGATTTCCTGACTGCAGTCAGCATCTGCAGTAATCTCCGCACCTAGAAATACAAAGTCTTTCACTGCTTCTACATTTTCTCCCTCTATTTGCCAGTTCTCAATCAAGCTGGTTGCCATAACCTTGGCTTTTTTGAGGTTTAGCTGCAAGCCAGCTTTTGCACTTTCTTCTTTCACCTTCATCATAAGGCTGCTCAGTTCCTCTTCGCTTTCAGCCATCAAAGTGGTATCATCTGCATATCTGAGATTGTTAATGTTTCTTCCAGCGATTTTAACTCCAGCCTTGGATTCCTCAAGCCCAGCACGTCGCATGATGTGTTCTGCGTACAAGTTGAATAGGTAGGGTGAGAGTATACAGCCCTGCCGTACTCCTTTCCCAATCTTAAACCAGTCCGTTGTTCCGTGGTCTGTTCTTACTGTTGCTACTTGGTCGTTATACAGATTCTTCAGGAGGCAGACAAGATGACTTGGTATCCCCATATCGCTAAGGGCTTGCCACAATTTGTTATGGTCCACACAGTCAAAGGCTTTAGAATAGCCAATAAAACAGAAATAGATGTTTTTCTGAAACTCCCTGGCTTTTTCCATTATCCAGCGGATATTGGCAATTTGGTCCCTAGTTCCTCTGCCTTTTCTAAACCCAGCTTGTACATCTGGCAATTCTCACTCCATAAGTTGCTGAAGTCTACCTTGCAGGATCTTGAGCATTACCTTACTGGCATGTGAAATGAGTGCCACTGTTCAATAGTTTGAACATTCTTTAGTGTTTCCCCTTTTCAGTATGGGGATATAAGTTGATTTTTTCCAGTCTGATGGCCATTCTTGTGTTTTCCAAATTTGCTGGCATATAGCATGCATTACCTTGACAGCATCATCTCACAAGATTTTGAACAGTTCAGCTGGGATGCCATCGTCTCCTGCTGCCTTGTTATTAGCAATGCTTCTTAAGGCCCATTCAACCTCACTCTTCAGGATGTCTGGCTCTAGCTCACTGACCACACTGTCAAAGCTATCCCTGATATTGTTATCCTTCCTATACAGGTCTTCCGTATATTCTTGCCACCTTTTCTTTATCTCTTCTTCTTCTGTTAGGTCCTTGCCATCTTTGTTTTGGATCATACCCATTTTGGCCTGGAATTTACCTCTGATGTTTCTAATTTTCTGGAAGAGGTCTCTTGTCCTTCCGATTCTATTGTCTTCTTCCACTTCCGTGCATTGCTTGTTTAAAAATAATTCCTTATCTCTTCTGGCTAACCTCTGGAATTTTGCATTTAACTGGGCATATCTCCCCCTATCACTGTTGCCTTTTGCTTTCCTTCTTTCTTGGGCTACTTCTAGTGTCTCAGCAGACAGCCATTTTGCCTTCTTGGTTTTCTCTTTCTTTGGGATGTATTTTGTTGCCGCCTCTTGAACAATGTTGCGGACTTCTGTCCATAGTTCTTCTGGGACCCTATCTACTAAGTCCAGTCCCTTAAATCTATTCTTCACCTCCACTGCATATTCCTTAGGAATATTAGTGAGCTCATATCTAGCTGATCTGTGGGTCTTCCCTAATCTCTTTAGTCTGGTCCTAAATTGTGCAAGAAGAAGTTTGTGATCTGAACTACAGTCAGCTCCAGGTCTTGTTTTTACCAACTGTATAGATGTCCGCCACCTTTGGCTGCAAAGGATGTAGTCAATCTGGTTTCGGTGTTGTCCATCTGGGGAAGTCCATGTATAAAGCCGTTTCTTAGGTTGCTGGAAAAGAGTGTTATGCAGAGTGAGTTGTCTTGACAAAATTCTATCAGCCTATGTCCTGCTTCATTTTGTTCACCCAGGCTATGCTTACCTGTAATTCCAGGTGTCATTTGACTGCCCACCTTAGCATTCCAGTCTCCCGTGATGAAAATAACATCTCTTTTAGGCGTGTTGTCCAGTAGGTGCTGCAGATCCTCATAGAACTGCTCTACTTCAGCTTCTTCAGCATCTGTGGTTGGGGCGTATATTTGGATCGCTGTGATGTTAGATGGCTTGCCCTGAATTCGAATTGAGATCATTCTATCGTTTTTTGGATTGTATCCAAGCACTGCTTTAGCCACTTGACTATTAATTATGAAGGCTACTCCTTTTCTTCTGTGGTCCGCTTGTCCACGGTAGTAGATCTGGTGGTCATTTGATGTGAAGTGGCCCATTCCAGTCCATTTCAGTTCACTGACACCCAGAATGTCTATCTTTAATCTTGACATCTCACCAATAACCACATCCAATTTGCCCTGGCTCATAGATCTTACATTCCAGGTTCCAATGGTGTGTTGATCCTTAGAACATCAGATTCGCTATTCACCACCAGCACCGTCGGCCGCTAGCCGTCCTTTCAGCTTTGAGCTAGCTGCGTCATCAGGTCTGGGGCTAGTTGAACTCATCCTCTGTTCCTCCCCAGTAGCATTTTGACCATCTTCCGACCTGGGGGTCTCATCTTCCGATGGTATACCGACATATCTCTGGTTGTACTGATCCATTTAGTTTTCACGGCAAGAATACTGGGGTGGGTTGCCATTACCTTCCCCAGGGATCGCATTTAGTCTGACCTCTCTGTCATGACCTTCCCGTCTTGGGTGGCCCTTCACGGTTTAGCTCATGGCATCATTGAGGTGCTCAAGCTCCAGCACCACGACAAGGTAACGATCCTTTGCTGAAGCCAAACAGCTGGGTGAACCTGAACAGCAGCGAAGGTTTCTAGAACTCAGTTCATCACGAAGCCAGATAAAGGGGCAGATCTTATAGCCCTTTTTCCCCACTCTCCCACCCTTTGGAATGCTCACCCCGGTACTGGGATATAAAGCAAGAAGGGAATTAATGTTTGTATTTACATTCATTGGAGAAGAAGGGATTACAAGCGAATAAGCAGGCACGCAATAGGGAATACACATCAAAAAGAATGTTCTAGCGCTGGCTGTTTGCCTAGCATGCTCCCGGTTCTGAGGCCTCAGCCTCTTAAAAAGTCAAAGGTGTAAAACTGTAAATGTGGGCCTTGATCACAAAGTTACTTTTTCACCACTGTCGTAACTTCAAACAGTTGCTGCCAAAGGCAGTCGCTAAGCAAGGTCTGTCTGTACATACATACATATCACACTATTCCATTCTGGGGAAAGCAACATTAGGCAAAAGACAGAAAAAGAGCAGTGAATAGTAAGTAATAGAAATAAAAGGCAGGAGATACAAGATAAGAACAGTAAGTCCAGCTTAATATATCTTATCATTCATTAAATTTCTCCATACTTTTTGCTAACGATCCTTGTTTCCACCACCTCCATAAACTGATTTGTATACAATTGTCTTTTTTCCTTTAAATTTCTCACTTTTCTCTTCTTGAGTATCTCATTAACTCCATCCAACCATGACTTCCCACTTTGCTCTCAGTCTTCCACTTCCTCTCAACACCATTCACTTTTCCTTTACGTATGGAGATAACACCATTGTCAAAAATATACTTGGCTGATGTGCCATTTGTTGCTTCTGATGGAATGCGTTTGGAAACTGTAAGGAAAATCAATTTAATATGTTTATATTTTAATTGCTTATTGATCACGTAAGTATTTTCAAGTAAGCCACTTTATGTTCTAACTGCCAGGAAACACGCTGAGACAAGGAACTGGTCTCTAATGTTTTATTGCTTGTACATAACAGGAATCCTAACAAACTGAAGAAGCGTGGGAAAAACCCAGCCATATAAACCCCAAAGGTTAAAGCGATCCCGATCTGTGTCTCTTTGAATGGCTACCTAATTCCTCAGTGCTACGCATGCGCTTAACAGTCTGGATGGGAGCCCCCTGCTCGCCATCCTTACTCATGACACTTTATCTGATTTAACTATGAGCATATCCTTCCCCATCCAGTCCCTAATAGCCTCCAGACACTGGGTCATGGTTTCCATCACATTTTTCGGTGGGCCCAGAATGGAGTTGTATAACTAGGTATCATCAATCTGCTTATTGATGATACCTCACTCTGAACTGATGGATATTCTCCAGTGGTCTCCTGTAGATGTTGAATAGGATAGGGGACTGAACCCTGAGGCACTCCATACTGAAATGCCTCTGTGTCCAATCTCTTGCTCCTCACCACAACCACATCTAGACCCTGGACCCACTCAGGTGAGAGTGGAACCATTGTAACACCATGTTCCCAACTCCTAACCCTTGGTCTAGTGGAATACTATAGTCAATAGAATTGAAGGCTGCTGAGAGACCTAGGAAGACAAGGATGGTTCTACTATCTTCATCTAAGTCTTGCCATAGGTCATCTATGAGAGTGATTAGTATAGTTTCCATTCCATGCCTAGAATCGAACCCAAATAGCCAAGGATCTAGATAATCCATATTCTCCAGAGAATATGGATTCAATTTCTTTAACTCTTCAACTCCTTTAAACTTCTGCAACTTCAAGTCATCACTTTTTCCATAACTTTTCCCCAAAAGGGAAGGTTAAAGTTAGGACAATAGGTGTCTACTTTAGTTGTCCAAACCTGCTTCTAAGGAGTGGAAGAACTAGTACCTCTTTAAGGGCCTCTGGCATATATCTGTCCTGTTCAGACTAAGCACCAGATAGGTTCTCAAAGAATATTCTTTATTAAATAACTATTTACAATAATTAAGTCCTTGATATGCGAGACTTGGTTAAGCAAGCCCAACTGGGCCGACTGGATCCAACTGGAACACGAGGGCTGGAAGCAACAGTTCTCGAACTGGAACAGTACTGGAATGGCACTGGACGCTGAATCTCTGACTCACTGAACCTGGAAACAGGACTATGAACAATAGACAGGGATGAACTGAAGACTTGGATCAGTACTCGAACTCAGAGCAAGGTTAGACTCAGCTGGGGGTTCTGGACTAGGCTGGATACTCTGAACTGAAGACTTGAAGACAAGGCTTGAAACTGGAGCAAGGCTGGACTTGGCTGGAAGCCCCGGACTAGGCTGGATTCTCTGGACTGGAGACTTGGAGTAAGGCTTGGGACTTGGAACTAGGCTGGGCTCAGCTGGAAGCCCCGGACTAGGCTGGATTCTCTGGGTTGAAGGCTGGAAGCAAGGCTTTGAACTTGGAACTCAGCTGGACTTAGCTGGAAGACCCAGACTAAGCTGGCAACAAGATCCTGAACACGACAGGTGTGAAATTCCTGAACACAACGGAATATGTGAAGTGTGGATGCGCAGGACTGAAGGCAAATGGCGCTGGAACATCAAGGCTTGCCCACGCTGCTGAGGAGATCGCAGAGTTTCACGGCTGGAAGCAAGGCAAAGGCTTCTGGGCACGGCTGACACTGATTCCTGGCTGGCAGCAGATGCAGGATTCAGTTCGTCTTTGGAGTGGAGCTCAAACACTGGTTCCTCTTCAGCCACAGACTCTGACTCCAGCACTGGTAAGGACTCTTCTCCCAAAGCTGCAGGCTTAAAGGATCGGTTGTCTCCGGCAGCTCGCTCTCTGCGCAGCTGCCTTTTATCCCTATCTTTGGTGCGCTTGGAGTTTCCTGCAGCCAATTGGGCTGCCTTCTCTTTCGCACACTTTTCAGCCCGTCTCTGGCGCACGCTGATTGGCGTATTCAAATCCTCCTCCGGATCTCACCCAATCAGTATTGTGGATTCTTACCGCTCTGCTGAGTCATGCTGAAGTTTTGTTTCTCTTGATTCCAGCCTGGTAAGTTCCCAATTCCTCCTCTAACTCGGAAACAGTTTCACTTTCTGAGTCAGAGGCAAGCTTCGTTCTGACAATCTCTTTCTCTTAAAAAGGCATTGATTATGGCCTGGATCCAAAATCTAGTCCCCTTCTTGGTTGCTTTTATTAGCCAGGTAGGGTGAGGCTTCAATCCAGAAGTGGTAGAGCCAAGATAAAAGAGGACTTTGACCACTTCCTTGGGATACTGTACACAGCTTCAGACGTCTCCCAGATAATATCACAAGACATCACCTCTGTCAACACAATATAGTTTGTCTGTCCGGCTTTCAGCTCAGAGAAAATGTGAATAATTTTATTTGTGAAGTGCTCAGCCAGATAATCATGGCTTATGCTAACTGAATTTTCCAGCCCGCCATTCCCCAACAGTTCTTTCCCCAAAAGGACACTTTCAAGAGTGCAGCTGGCCAATATTCTGCAGATGCAGTAAGGGCAGAGGAGTAATTATACCTTGTCCCTTTTAATGTTCCCAGAGTAGGGTCACACGTGGGTTCTTATTTGTATCTGGTTACATTTGCTTCTTTTTTTTTCTACCAGCATCACTCTAGGCTTCATTTCCCAGAGTCCCTTAATATACCAAGGAACTACATGGAATCTGTGGGGGCAAGGGGGAGAGACCTGCATAACAAAATAAAGACTTAATTGTCTTCCAAATCCTGATGGTGGATCCATCAGATTTTCTCCATCCATGGTATCATTTATGCAATGTACATTTTAAATAAAAATTGGTAGGATGTGAAAAAGTAACTGTCATGAGTACGGATGGTGAGCAGGAGGGGTCCCTATCCAGGGGGGGAAATGCATGCGTAGTTTAGAGACTTTGAGCTGTCATTCAAAGAAACCCAGAACAGACCCGCCTTGAGTTTTGGGGTTTATCTGTCTGGGTTTTCCCACGCTTCTTCATTTGGTAGGATTTTCTGTCTACAATAGCAGTAAATAAAACACTAGAGACTTTCTCTTTGTCTCAGCATGGTCTTTGCTTAGTCAGGACAGTAACTGTTCCCTTGTTCTTTTAGTGGTGGATTTATATCCAGCTCAAGTCAGCTTACATGGGGATCTCCCTTCATTCTTATACCTACAGCACAACTATGTGCAGTAGGTTGGGCTAAGAAAGTGTTGGAGATGTTAACAAATCAGCATGCCTCATTAGCATATAGATGAGTTGATATCACGATGCAATTCTCTGTGTGTGAAGAAACTGTTTGTCGCCACTCCCACTTCCTCTCTTTCTCTTTCTCTTCCTCTTCCTCCTCCTTCCACTGACTGAGGAGGTAGCATGCATGCTGCTCTCTCCCCCTCCATTATGGCCACATGCTTGTGCCTTGAAAAAGGATTTTTCCCATTTTCTTCACGCAGCTCTTAGTAGCTTTGAGGGTTCATTAAGTTTAGGGAGCAGAAGAAACAAAGAATCTTCATTTTTCCACCAAAGATGGATGTAACTGAACCAAGAATAAAATCAGTAGACTCTACTTTTAAACCTACTTTGTCTAAGTGTGTGATTCTTTATGCTCAGGAGGGCTGAGTGTGTAAGTTCAATAACCTGTATTTCTCTAACGTGATCATCAAAGCTATTTTAGATACTTTTTTTTCTGTGCACGGCTTGTTCACTGTGTTAAGCTCTGCTCCATTCAGTGGTCCTAGCTGTCCACTAATGGCTTCAGAAAGAATCCTCCAAAACCAGTGAAGTTCCATGGCTGAGGACAGACTTGAATCTAGGTCTTCCTAGTGCTAAACCAATTATTTTAAACCACTTACACCATACTGGATCTCCTGATGTCTTTGGATAAACACACAACCTCCTAAATTATTTGAAAGGAATACAGTTTGATTAGAGGAAGAAAGTAATTCCTGGGTTAGTGATGCAGGTTAAGCAGACACACTACACGCTCTTTCCCTGCTCTTGGAAGATAGATTTCTGTCTACTTGCTCTCACATGCATTGATATTGCTGTCCTGTGCTTCTGTGCTTTTTGTTTTGTTTCATCAGTGTAATTCACATATTGGCAGTGAATTTTGCTAGTGGGCTTTATCCATTTTAATATTCACCAAGAATTGGGGGAAAATAACAAAGGGACAAATAAGTAGTAAAAAAGGTTCCTGCAGCTGACAATTTATTAGCTAAGCTACAGCTCTGTGCATAATTATGTGGGCTGATTATAGGAGCCAGAATGGTCTATAATAGTCAATCTCCTAGGAAGCTGCCTTATATTGAATCAAATTGTTGGTCCATCTAGTTCACTATTGTCTATATTTACAGCTATCAGCCATTTCTCATTGTTTTTCCATGAAAGACTGCCTGTCCAATCGCTTTGTTGCTCCTTGATAATGCTTCATGATCTAGCACATAGGCTTGGTGTTGCTATTGATTATTCTTCACCCATTCTTATTAGAGTGTTTCCTTTTATTTGCAAAACAATTCAGTGTAGTTTCTGCTGCATCTTACCAATGATCCATTGAGAGTTTCGCAGCTGGCTGATGTCTGAAATGAGTAGTCTTTTACTTAAATCTCAGAAGGGTGTACTGTATGTGATAGGGACAGTATTCTGCTCTTGATGCGACCTTTTTCGTCACTCAGGAGACATTAGAAAGAATTTAATCGCGAATCTTACATTTTCCTTCAATATTAGTGCTGTCTACACCATTATATATATTCTGTTAACAGTTATGTAGTCTGGTATAGATTTTCAGTCCAGGTTTATCCAAATGACTGAGCTTTTTAATGATTTAAGAATGTCAAGATCATTGCATTCATGGAGGGATAATTTGATAGCTTAGATAAAGAAAAAAAATGAGTTTTTCTTCTGTCCATCGTCTTCCACTATGTGGAAGATAGTATATGCAGTTTTAGAAACATTTCTTACAGAATGTGACTTATTTTATTTATTTGATTGATTGATTGATTTCTATAGCCGCCCATCTCAACAAGTGACTTCCCTGCTCTTACATGTTTCAGTCTTCATTTCATACACAGTTTGAGTCTGATTACTGGTTTAATTATCCAGAAATAGTTTAGGCTGACCTTTGAGATTTTTCTCTTTCTGTCTTTTGAAAAACAAAAACTGACTAGGACTCTTCTTTACCCTTTTAGAGCTCTTTTCAGGTGCATTGTAAGTGACTTTAGAGTGCAGGAGATTTTTTGAATATAGTCAGTTATTCTAGAAAATGCATGTTTTTTCCCCTGTATCAGCTATTTTGCTACTCTCTGCCTGTGCAAGACTTTTAAATAATTTCTATTGTAGTCAGACTTTATTCTTGGGTGGACAGCTTGGAAGGGGCAATTCTGGGAAGGGAAAAGATAACCTCCCCTCTCTAATGCGGCTATATTTCCTTTAAAAAATTGCTCCTCAGGCTGCCTGAGAAAAAATATGCCATAAGAAGAAACTATATAGTGGGTTTCCAGTGAAATCTGGGAATCATAACTGTTACAAATAACTGAAATTCAGGCTTCCCATACTATGATCATGGGAAGTCAAGTATTGCTGGCCACATCCTCTCTGTTGTATCCCTTCACTGGTTGTATTACTTGCCATATGTTGGAAAAGTGAACTTCTGTGGTGGGGAGCCTTCCTTCTTATGGAAGATTGGAGACTTCCTGCATGTCTAAAAAGCCTAGAAAACCAACGTTTTAAATTCCATGAGGAATCCCTTTGAGTAGGTAAGATACTCTACTGGAGAAGTTCAGCTTCTTAGCAAGTGGAAAACAGCAGGATGTGTACAGTAATCTGATTTTGTTCCAGTTACTGCACTCCTTCCCATTCTTCCCCTTACCACTTGAGGGACAGATTGCCTGGAGAAAGATAAATTCATAACCAACTATGTCTTTGATGTATAGGACTGTATGTAGCCTAAATGTTTAATTATGCTGCTGAAAAGTCTATGAAAAGTTTAATGATTCTTAGTAAAGCAGTAGCTCTTTCAGGTAATGAAGTTATTTAGACCAGCTCATCAGTGTTTTTCTCTTCCCTTTCTTGTCATCAGCTTTTGCAATGGGTTGCAGACTAAATAAGTTGGAAAAACCTGATGAAAAACGGCCTGGTAACATCTATTCTACTTTGAAGAGGCCCCAAGTAGAAACGAAAATTGATACTTTCTATGAATATCAGTTTCTAGAATTTACAACTTTAAGTGACGGTAAGTATTTTCTCTCTTTTCAGATCTTAAAAACATACTATGCATGTGCAAGTCAAAATGATAAGATGCTCGGTTTTAAAGGTGTCAGTTGCTATACATTGGGGACAGGCAATCTTTTTGTGGCTGGAGGCGGTGCTCTTTAATTATATTATTTTTTTGGACAGCTAAAAATTATAGTAACCAGAGCAGTGATATCATTGATGTGTGCAGGATTGGAATTGGGTTTTATGTGGTAGTTAAGATTTGGATTTTTGGATCCGTTAAGCTTTAGTAAAGGTTTATACCCTTGCTTTTATTTGCTTTTCATACAAACCCCAAAATGTGAGAAATCCTTTTTCTATTTTTTAGTGGTTGACTGAAAAATTCAGCAGTGCAAATGCTGAGGTCCCTATAGGTTACAAAAACTGACTTAGGCCATATGTGATTGCAGTGAGTTACCCACGCCTTCTTATTATACTGTCATACTTTGCCTTATGCTTTTTCTAAATCCTAATAGGGGTTTGCTACTTGCTCCACTAATGAGAATATTCACTATCCTATGTGCTCCAGGAGGTGTAGTTGAAGATCCTTGAGATAGGTTAAATGGTAATTGTAGGCTTATAGAAGCTAATTAGAATAACAATTTTATTCAGGAAATACATCAGGAGGCATCAGGTTGGAGAAGTGGGGATATATATGCTACCTAACTATAATTAAATATCTGGCTTTGCAGTGCCTGTAAGGGGGAATAATTGTTTGAACTCCACTGTCCAATATGTCTGACTCTTTAATTGCTTCTTTTCTTGTATCTCATCAGAATCTTTAGGATTAGTTTCTGGAAGTAATTTCTGACAAGTTAGATGCGTATGCATCTTTAGGAACCATGTCAGGATTATCGGGAGTTTGGTGGGAGAGGCACTTCTTTGTTGTTTGTTCTTCATAAGAGGAACATGGAGAAGGAGGAAATGCTCTCATGACCTGCAGGATATGCGTTATGTTTATTTTCCTCCCTGAAGCAACAGGACCTACAGAGGCTACAAGTGCAGGCTGATTGCCCTTCTGGAAGAGAATAATGAAGGAAATAGAGGCAAAACTCCCAGTTTATCAGAGATGGAAAACTCTTGAATCAGGCACAGGAGGCACTTGTGGAGGGATTACAGTACCAAGAAGTCTCCCAGAAGATAGAAGAAAGCCAAGCATAGGCAACAGAGGGATGGAAGAGTGTGACAGAAAGGCCCAAGACTGTTAAGAAGACTTCTTATGGTCTGGAGCTTCAGAACAGATTTCAGAATAGGCCTCACCAGATTATAAACAGCTGCCACAGGCCTCAGATACTGAGGAGTAAGACTGTACAGGCTATGCAAAGAGAAGGATTCCTGCTTCTGCCTGAAGGGGAGGAAGCAGTGGATGATGGTGAACAGAGACTCCTGTTCAGGGAGACTAGAGCAGGATTCTGTCAGCTGGAAAGCCTATGCTGTCTTCCTGGGGCATGCATTCAAAAAGTGATGAAAAGTCTCTGAAGATTTGTTAAGCCCATTGACAAATATCCTTTCCTGCTAATTCATGTGACAACAAATGGCATAGCCAGATGTAGTTAAAGATGCTGCCAGAGACTATGAAGTGCTGGCCAGGAGGAGTACAGATAGTGCTTTCTTCGTGCCTTCCAGTCAAGAACATGGCCCAGAAAAGAAAGAAGACTGTTGGAAGTGAACCACCAGCTAAGCAGATGATGAAACAGGAATGGTTTTGTTTAGATTCAAGAATTTGAGCATGAGGGTGTGATTTTCATTGGGCCCATGAGAGGGAGAAATGGATTAAAATATTAAATTTTTATTTAAAAGATGGCATGATGCATTTATTGAGTACCCTTAGATAACCTTTAGATAAGCACTTGTACAATTGTCTTAGCACTTTTCATATATACACCCAGCAGTTCTGCGATCTATTCTAAAGGAAAGAGTTATAACTCTCAGACAATACAAGGGATTGGAGGTGAAACCAGCATTTGCAGTCAAGAATTTCTGTTATGTGTACATGTATTTCTTGTACCTATAAACTGCTTTGGCTGTTTACAGGTTGTAACCCTCACATTGAACACACAGGAAAGTTTTCCATAGTTTGTACAAACTGATGTTGTGTTACATTTGTATTGAACTTGAATGACTGAAATGTGGAATTATGAAGACGTATCATATATTCATGTCCTGTTACATATAGAAATTTTGATCTTTCTGTAGAAATCATTGATAATTCTTATTTTCATTGAATATAATCATCTCTAAATTGTGTTCTTCAAATTAACATTATACTTAATTCAAATATATGATACCATTTCCTGAGTCATTCAGTATTGTTTCTTTTTAAAAACAATTGCTGTGTTAAGAATAGCTTGTATTAAATGAGATAGTCATGTAAAAATGCTCAGATTTGTGACTTAGCTGGCATTATTTTATGTGGAAAACAAATCGACATTAAACTCCTCTTTATTCAATTGTAACGTGAAAGGTTTGTTACTATTTTTACTTTGTAGGAGAAGGAAATGTTGTAGAATCTATAAAAAGAGAATCTGCTTCCTGTTTAAATTTTACAGTATGCAAAACAAGGCTAATAACTATTGTACAAAATAATGTATATTTTGTGTCACAAAGAAATTATATCATGTAGCTTGTAACAACATATATTTTTAGACATTTTAAATTTGATCCATTTCCTGCTTAAATCTTTTAAATTATTTAGATTTGCTTTGTCCTCTAATACTGGCAAACTTCAAATATTATAAGCTACACATAAAATAAAACAAATGTAAAGGAAGGTAATGTAATCCACATGCTCTAGGTCTCATGGAATACATCAAAGTGAACTGGGTTCAAGATGAGGGAAAATGTAGATTGTGTTGATGTAGTTAGTGTTTTCTTAGAGGAAAAAAAGTCAGAGCTTATATAGGAATAATCTTTTAATCTTTTAACATTCAGTTATTTTTTTCCAATCAATTCAAGTAAAATTTAACTATGTGTTTTATCTCAGCATATACATCCCCCTTTGAGTCCTTACAGCAAGAAGGAAAGGTAATCAAAATAAGTTAATCAAGTTAATATGAAGGAAATGAATCCATTATTTCCTTTAGTTTTATGTAGTCTGAGGTCCCTGGAAAAGTAACATTCAATAACCTGATTTCTTCTATTTGGATAGAACCTACTATATATAACACTAACTGTAATATATGTTTTATGACAGGCCATGAATCAGAGGCATCTGCAGGGACGCCCAAGGATGGGCAAATGATGGGCAAGAGGCATTGCCCTTTTGCAATATAAGTTCCACCCCTTTTGTACATGAATTGTGATTTTTCAGCATGTGTAAAAGGGGCAGAACTTGCATCATGATGGGATGCTGCTGTTTTTGTCATTTTCACGAAGCATCAGATCCTGCCTCCTTTGCTGGGCAGCCTTTGCTGCCAAGGGCTGCATTTCCTCAGGAGCTTGCCTGGTGGATTGAAACAAGCAGCAGTTGCATCGAGTTTCAATAAACAATGAGTCGGATTAGAGACAGAAGTGGACAGGATAGGCATAACTATTTTCCCTCTAATGTCTGTTTTTGGCATGTTTTTTCTCTGTCATGTAGCAGGAAATAGAAAATAGATAACTTTTATCAGAGATCTGAATAGATTGTTTGCATAAGGTTTGAAATTCAACCAAGGGTGACATGAGAAGAGTACATGAATTATTATCTACTAATGCAGTAGATGTTTTCCAGTGAGTGGTATGAGAATATTGATGTGGAGGAAAGGTTTATGCTAAGTCTGTTTTTGGAATAGCCAGTAAGTGAGTACATGAGTTACAACTATTAAAGCTTTTGATCTTTATTAAAGTTACATATTCGTCAAATAAGAAAACCAAGGTATATATTGCACCGATTTCCAAACCTCAGAGTTAAATAGTACTGGCTATATTTACTATGTGTTTACTGGTGGGTTAACTTTGCAAAGTATAAAGCAATTGCTTATTGAGAAATGTTGAATACAGCTTCCTATTGTTACTTGTATATTCCCACAACATCTTTACTGCATTATTGTACACATGTTTATCATATAAAGTATTTATTCAAATACCTGAAACTGTGTTCTATATCCAAGGGTTTTCATGGGTCATAAGGTGTTCTTTCCCCTAAATGAAACCTTAAGGTCCATATTCCTAGATCTTTTATAATTGCTAGAATGAGCAAAGTTGTTGTTGAATTGCAAGACTTACGCAATTTTAAAAGAGTTAAATATGGCTTTGTTAATATGCTAAGTCATATGCCTCAACGTTGATAGTTGATTGCAATTTTTCATATAAATAATTTTGACATTGACTATTTAAAAAGAAATAGTATGTAACTAAATAGACACACACATACCTATTTAGTGCAGAGTTTCTTTTTGGTTTCTAATACAAGTGAGATAACCCTAGTACAACACAATTTTTATCCATTTTCTCAAGCATTGTTCTGCCAGATTATTTTGAGTTGCTTATTTTCCAGTCTTAGGAATAACATAATTACATTACTTCAGTATAAAAGCAGAAGGAATAAGAGATAAAATAGTTATCCTAACTGTTCGTTTGTAGTACTTAGTATTCCATCTAGTCCATCTTTTTCTTTTCTTTCTATATCAAGAGGAGTACAGGGATGGAGTAATAGGCCTAACTGTGAAATAGGCCACAGCAATACTGAGTAATCAGTTTCTGGCCCTTTTGTTTTAAGTACCCAATTATTTTGAACTCGATGGGGGATAGAGTGTTCCATCTAGATAAATCCACTGGGGACAGAATCATAACCCCATATAGCACATTTCCCAGTTGCATATAAGGATGGAACAAACATGCTGCAACATCCTTTTTCTGCTATGTCACTGTGGTGTTGCCTTTATCTCCTCCCCAACCCATTAGTGAAACAAATGCACAGTAGTCTTGGATATACTTGTGATAGTCATGTTTTCCTCCTTGAGCCTACAGTATCCAGCAGCAGTTGAAGGATGTATAACATCTGGGGTACTTTTCTACCTGTTGTATCAACAGTGCAGTCAAGTGATCTGTAGAGTATGGGATCAACTAGGTGCCTGTTAGATGTTTAAGGCTGATATGTGCCTGCTTCCTCCACTCTGGTGCACAATCAGCCTCATCTGCCATGATTCTGCTGTTATCTTTCACTGCCTCCCTTGTGGCTTTGGTTGCTTCCTGCCTGCCTCACTTTTGGTGCTCTTAGTTTATCTGTCAGCGCTGCAGCTCTTGGGCCAAAAAAGTTCTCCTCAGGCTCAAGAGTAAAAGCAACTAGTGTGGCAGAGAGTTAACTAGAGAGGGAAAGCATTGGCAGGTATGGGCATCCATGTGGGGGGTTAGTTAATGCACATGGATGACTATATCATCATACAGAAGCTGTAGCATAACATACTTGTGTCTCATTTCAGGACCTGATACATAAGGGTGGCATTTGCACAATGATGTGGCTATGCATAAGTCATTAAGGTATCATCATGGTTTATTATGGATGCTGCTGTAGGCAGGCTTTGCATGTTAGTTTCATGCAGTGGCCACCAGTAGATGCAATACTGCAGGGAAAGACAAAGTGAGGAGGAGAGGAGAGAGTGGTAGAGTAGGCAGGGAGTGAGCAAGCAAGTAACTAAAGAAACAACAGATGGGGGAGAATAAGGAGAAAGGAAGGAAAGTGTGGGCAGGGAGGGGAGCAAGGGAAAAAGGCTGGCTTTGAGTTAGAAGGTTATCTCACTCTTGACTGCACTGGAGACCAGACCAGGAAAAGTTTAACCTTCCTCATCCGTCCCACCTTGAGGCCAAGTGGAAGAAGCAGTAGTTTTAGTGTAAAGCTGTACTTGTGCAAAAGTGGAATGATAGTCAAACTGGCCCCTCACCTCTTCTGAGGAGTTGACATTTTTGTGCTTTTTACATTTGTGGGACTCTGTGTGTGTATGACTCCTCTTCCTTTGTGTTCAGGGTCACTTTCCAACGCTGAGCTTCCATTTATCTGGAGAAAGGCCCATAAGCTCTAAGGTGTTAGACACTTCTCACATTGCTGTAGTAATTGGTGGATGTTTCCCTGTGATACCTAGTGACATCTAGAGGAAGGGAGGTAAAGCTGAATGGAACAATCATTCACTTTGCTTAATGCACCTTCAACTATATAATCAGGAATTTGTCAGGGCCAGAAATGATGAAATATAGGGAATGGCAAAACTGACAGCAAATTTCATGCTGGCATAATTTTGTGCCAACTCAGGGATGGGTAGATATCTCTTAATTCAGCAAGGGAGGAAAATCCAGACAAGGTCACATATACAGTTCTCTCCTGCCAACTGCTGCTGACTGAAGATATGACTGTTACCTATCCCAGTTGCAGAAGAGGTTTTGCAAGGTAGCTCCTATAGGAGTAATATTGTATGACTGAACCATCCTCTTTGGCATTCAGCCTTTCCCATCGTTGGCATTTTCCAGATGTAAGGAATCCAATTTTCAGAATTCTCTAGCATGGTGATTGCTAACAGTTCTGGGAATTGATGTGCTGTACACACATCTGTAGGACATTCAGATTGGAGAAGCTTGGCTTAAGTGATCCACTGTGAGTAGCAAATAAGAGGGAAAACCCACACAGAATTACTATGAGAAAGCAAAAAACATAGCCTCTCAAGTGATATAGTATAAATTATTTTGGAAGAGCTAACTTGGACTATAGTATGTTTTTAATAAAAATGAAGTTCATTGTGCGTAAGAGAGCATGGCTCATACTGGAGACCTTCTATGCACGCTTCATTTAGTAACTTGGGGCATGGAAGAGTGCATCTTTTTCCTATGTTCACTCTTCCCTCTAATGTAAATGTAGCAGAGATTGCTACTGCCCGTTGCTGTTGTCTGCTACAAAGCTTATGAAACTACCCCAGGCTTCCTGTTTGTGTACTGTTTTATGTCTGCAGCTAGACTAAGAAACCACTACAAAGTTTCAAGCCAACAATATTTTATTTTCAATTAAGCACAATAGTCTCCTAGGTACTTCCAAACTGCTAATCAGCAAATTGTAAAGAAAGCTTTTTCAGGCACTCTGAGTATACATAGATGAATGTAAAAGTGTAGTTATACATGGTGAGCAACTATTTTGCAAACAGAAAGATGTACAAACTCAGTGGCTTATTCAACAAACCATGGTTAGTACATGTTAACCTACTAGTGCTGGACAAAGTGGTCTTACATAGTATGAGGTGCTTCTATGTCTCTTTGTTCTTATATATTTCTCCCAAAGCTCTGGATGGCCCCACCCTGCTGATGTTTCAAAGGGCCTTGAAGACCTGGCCTTTCGCCTAGGCTTTTGGCAAGGCTAAGTGAAACCCCCCCTTTGGACTATGTGGGTTTGTTCATTTTTGTTCCTATCCTGTTTTTATCACCCTCATCATCTTCATCCTTCATTTTTGTCTATTGTATTTTTTGTTATTTTTAACATTTTTATTTGTAAAATAAATCCTTGGGAGTTGGACAGTATATAAATTTAATTAATAACAACAATAATAATACCTGGATTCAGAAAAACTGTACTTAGTTAAGCATAATGCTGCTATGGCAGATATATCATGTGAAATTTACATATAACTCAGGTGAATTACCTGAAGATTCATTTAATCTATTATTGTGATGCTGCTTGCAAAGCTTGAGGATGCAGTCCTCAATATATATACACTTCTATATTATTGGAGAAGTACAGTAATAAATAAATCAGGATTATTTTGTTTTTAATACCAAACTAGGTAAATTTGCAAATTGGGACTTATGGCCAGGGTCCAACATGTGCATTTTGATAGACCATCTTGTAATAATGAGAAATTGCTTAAACACCCACATAACTGCTGCTTGATAGACAGATGGTTAGAATCTTTTTCTCCAAGTGGTGACAGCTTCCCTACTGAGAGAAGATGGGAAATCTTGTCTTTTGACTAAGAGTTAATGTAAACCAACTGAGAGTAGAAGAATGTCCATTATTCTCATGGAAGGGAAAAATAAACTTTAGTGAATGTCACTAATGAACTTACCAAGACAAATTGTAATTGCTTTTGGCTGGCTAAGCAATACAGATTTTATTCCATAGGGTGTGGTTTCATTGATTCTTACGTTGATTTCAGGCTGAATGAATTGTACAGTGTTACTTAGAATTTGTTCTGCTTCAGCAAGTAGACTATGTCAAGCTCGTCAAGACATGGGATACATTCATGCAAGTATGCTCCTGCAAAATGAATTATCGTCCCTTTTGTTCCCTCAGTAATTTTGTGTGTACTCTGAAATATCTCCCTAAGGGGTAGGAGACTTTTAGGAAAGGTATGGAAGTAAGATGGGAAAGAGAGCTTATAGTGGATGGGGGAAAATGAGTCAAATACAGTAGAGAAAAAAAGGGATGCGGTGGCTCTGCGGGTTAAACCGCTGAGCTGCTGCGGTTCGAATCCGCGTGATGGGGTGAGCTGCCATTGCTAGTCCCAGCTCCTGCCAACCTAGCAGTTTGAAAACATGCAAATGTGAGTAGATTAATAGGTACCGCTTCGGCGGGCAGGTAACAGTGTTCCGTGTAGTCATGCCGGCCACATGACCATGGAAGGGTCTACGGACAAATGCCGGCTCTTCGGCTTTGAAACGTAGATGAGCACCGCCCCCTAGAGTCGGACACGACTGGACTTAATGTCAAGGGAAACCTTTACCTTTACCTTACAGTAGAGACTCCCAGCCTTTATAGGCAGTCCAGCAACATTCCAAGTGCTGTGTTTAAGTGTTTAAGAAGACCAGTGGGGTCCATGAAGGTTCAGATGATCATCCACCAGGACTACCAATGCTTTTTGTTAGCCTTTGCTTCTCTGGACCAGGAGGTACTGAAGACACTGTCTCGTATCTTCGTTATCTCCCAGGGTACTACAGTTCACTTTACATGTGGCTGCCCTTGAAGAGCCCTTAGAAGCTGTAGCTGGTACCGCTGAATGACATTATTTTTAACAGAATTACAACTACCTTGCAAGAACTGCATTTGTTCATTGCCAGTAGGTTTCCAGGCCCAATTCAAGGTGCTGGTGATAAAGCGCTGCATAGCTTGGGCTCCTGTTACTTCTAGGGTAATCTTCTCCATGTAGAATCTGCTCGCCCTAAATGCTTTAGCAAAGAGAAAAATACTTGCAAGTGCCCAATCCAAGGGAGATTGGAGGGTTGGGTCCTAGAGAATGATATTCTCTGTAATAGCCCCCTCACTTTAGAACAGCATTCCCCTTAAGGTTCCCAACTCTATGTCCTTTAAAAAAAATCTGGAAGATATTCAGCCAGGGCAATCATACCTAGTAGTAGCAACTCATTTTTGATGAATACTTTTTACTTATGTATTATTTTTTACCAATGCTTTTATATATAGTAAATAATGTTTATACATACTATAAACTGCATAGAGTCATATGAGTGGAAGGCACAGAGAATGTGAAAAATAAATAAATATACCCCACCTCCTTGCATTCTTTTTACTAACACAAAACATCTTTGACAGGGTGAAATAAAGATAACACAGTACTGACATGCAGCTGTAACTCACCTTTCCTTCTCAGTCAGAATGAGTTTAGAACCTGGAACTAGGTTATTACAAATATTAAGTGGTTTTAGAAATAACTTTGGGAAGTATCTGTTGGCATTTCTTTGTTTTTGCAGGGACCAAGCCACTAGGTTACCATGGTAATTGAGTACTTTCTTAAGTATCAGCAAGGTGAAGAGGTCAAACTTAATTGTCTCAGTTTGGGTGTTAAAGCTGCATTGCCTGGGGGAGGAACTTGCCTGGACTTGTTTTAGTTTCGCTTTTGTAGCTTTCCAGCCCAGTTGCAGCTCAGTCGTCTCTGAGCACGTGTGAATGCACAGCTTGTAAATATGTTTTTGTGCTTCTGTAAATAAATTTATTTTTATAGAAATGCCTGGTGTGTGATTTTTCTGATCTCTCAGGCCAAACGCTTTCTAGCACTCTGACAGTATCATGGTATTCCAATATTAAATTTAAAATTAAATGCCCCAAAATGAAATTCAAACTGTACTATAAAGATGCAATATTTTATTTTATTTTATTATTTATTGATTTATATTGATTTATATAGCCAGCCATCTTGCTCTTGCAACTCTGGGCAGTGAACATAGCATTAAAGCAGGGGTCCCCAAATTCTTCAGCTCATTGACCCCTTCATGAAGTTTCAAATTGTTCATCAACCCCCAAACATTTGTTATATGAAAATAATTTAATAAATACTACTTTAACTACTAGTACTACAAATAATAATAATAAAAATATCAATCCCTTGGATAGTCCCATCAATCCTTGGAGATCAATATTGACCACTTTGGGGAACCTTGGATTAAAGCCAACAGAGAAAACAAAAACAAAAATTATAATAACACAATAATAGCATAATGGCATCTGAGGAGAATCTAACCCAGTCCACGCAACTACAGTTATGTTAAGAAAAATCACATTGATAAGGTCACCCAAAACTCTACACCCCATGCTTAATGGAACTTCCAGTCTTCAAAGACTTAAGAAATGCCAGCAGCAGAGCCAGGGCAAACAAACAAATGGTTATTATAACACAGACAAAGAATTTTAAAAAAAACTTTTCAAATACATGTATAATTGCACTTAAATATTTATCCAAGAGGCCAGTTGGAAAAGAAGGCAGAGAATATTTTGAGGCATTTGGGGTCTGATAAAGTGATTTGTGTATAGCTGAACCTCCTGCAAAATAATTAATTCAATTACCTATTTATCTTCCTTTTCTATAGTGCTTTTTCTTGGAGCTGAAAATGTCACAGATTACCTTCTGTAGTTAATTTATTTTTAAATTATAATCTCCCCCAGTTTGCAGTTCGTCCCGTGCCTTACACAGGTCTTCATTTTTTGGTTCTTCAGTTGCAGAGCACGCTGTTTTAAACAACATCAGCTATGCAAACAAAGAACTTTAACACTGCAATGTGATTAAATAAAACAGTGTGAACTATCCGTCCTTTCCAACAGTACTTCCTAGGCTAAGTGAATACAGACACAACTAGAAATTATCATTGTGTCCTTCAGGAATAATATATTAATTTACTCACCATATTTAGATGACTGACCATCAAGATACATTCTTCAGGTAGTATATAAAAAGAAAAGGAAAAAAAGACATTTGATGTTTCTGATTTTATCAGTTTTATTTTATACTGTATGACATTCTGAAACAAGCTGCCTCTCTGATACTGTAATCTTAATAAAAATGAATAGCGAAAACATTTTTTTTATAATAGGATCCATATTTGATATTAGCAGTGTAAAGGAAATTATGTAGTATATAACAATGGTCTTATATCATCACATACATCTAGTCTTGAAGTTAATAGGGTTAATAAAGTTGAAGGGTTCTAGAAAATGATTTAAAAATTGGCAATATCAAGCTTTAGGTCACATCTTGTTTTATTAATATACACATGTACATACTCAAGCCAGAACATCTTAAGTAAACCCTTGTAATAAGGAGAAAATAAAAAATTGCAAAAGATAGGGATTTTCATATAAGCTTAAAGTAGCCCTTTATAATTTCTTCCAAATACACAACATTTTCCCTTTGTTGTTATGACTGGGTGTTCCATCTGCGTGTGCCTGAATTTTATTTGTAAAAAATTATAAAACAACAGTTGTATGTAACAGGTGGCCAACAATTTATAATTATATCTGGAATTACAATTATATAAAACATCTACAGAAAAAAAGGATTGTCATTCTCTTTATAGATAGCTTTTTAAAATCTTTATCAGGTTTACTGATCATGGTAATAAATGCCCTAGATTTTAAAGACATTGCAATTTCTCTTTTGTATTAGGATTGGTCTTACCCTACAATGCCGTTATTTCATTTTCATTGTGTGTTGTGTTTTGTAATATGACTAACAAGCCCCTGAAGTGTGATACTATAAAAATACAATTTTTTACATTACATTGCTTACAAAAATATAATTTCAAAATGATAAGCAAACATGTAAAGCGGTACATGGGTGATTGTTTCTAAAGATTGCTTGCTATCAAATGCTTACTTAACTGTCAAACCACCCATTCATTTTCTCTCTCTCAACAAATTGGCAACAGCAAAATTGACAGGAAGTGTAAAGGGTACAGCTTGATAACAAAAAGTCAGACAATAATGAAGCATTTTATTCAGTGAACATGTGGTGAAGAACAATGAAAATAATCTTGCAAATATGTTTTAATTTTAGCCATTTGATCATTTGAAAAGCTTCATCAAGGCAGTCAACCCAGCTGGTTAAAAAAGAGGCAAAGCTACAGAGAAAAGACAGATGCTGTTTCTGAGCACAGCCTTCTGAAATAAACACAATACAGTAGCAAAATAAAAATTATTCTGAAACAGTTCCAAACTTCACATAAGAGCAACTTAACAAGAGACCACTTATTGTGCCATTCTCTCCCTCTTCTTTTTTCTCTTTTCTCTTTTCTGTTTTCTTTTTTCTTTTTGAGATGCAGAGTACAAGTGGAGGTCAGTTTGTTTTGCATTTTAATAAACAGTGCAATGGGAGGTAGCAGATTAATTCATATGATTATACTCTTTGTTATTCTTATGTAAGAAAACTGTTGCAAACTTAGCTGGCAAAATGTAACAGCAGCAGACTTGATTTTTATTCCTCTTTCATTATTATCTGCATCATCCCTTAACTTCTTCAAGACTCAATCAGTTTAATTTCTAGGCTTCATAGTTTATTCATAGTTTTCTGATTAATTTATTTGGTATTTTCATTTGGAAGCATGTGACATCTCTAGGACTTCTCCATATTGGAATGTTTTAATTTTTTTAATGTGTGAAGGCTTCCTGTTATTTGAAATGAACTTTGTACAATGACTATTAAGAGAACCTGGTGGGAAGTTTGTTGCTTGGCATACCTGTCAAACTTTGGCATACAGTTCATATGAGAAGCTAATGAGAGTTTTTCACTCCCTTCTAAGATTTTTTTTTCCTCAAGGGAAAAAAAAGCTGTATCTGATCTTTGGAAATGCACAATCTCTGATTCCTTTCTAGTATTTGTACTGTTTCACGTGCATTGCTAACAAGAACTTTTCAGTTTACAGCTGTACTGAGAATTTGTATTCAGGTTTGTCCCAAAAATACAGACATGAACAAAAATGGGCATTATTCAAATAAACTTCTTGCCCATAGACAGGGAACTTGAAGTGAAATTTTAGCTTGAGCTGTTTGATGCTTAGTGCTGAACTGTTTCATAGATTATTTTGTACACAGAAATTAAGATACAGTAATGAGTTTTACTCCCCATTCTTGGATTTGATTTAAGCAAAATGGATTGGATTGAAGCACTGACTAAAGAGAATTAGGATGGAGGCACAAGTCATTTCATCATCTGAAATCTCCATTTTCTTTTGAAAGTACTTTATGCCAATTCATGGTTTGCCAATAAGACTGTGTCAGAAGGCAATGAGGGCAACAGGGGGCAATGTTAGAAGTGCCAAAAATGAGTGCAGAAAAAGCAAGGCAAGGGAGGAGCCAAGTGATACCACATACAGTTCCCAGTCAGACTAAGGAGGTGCTCAAAAAGTGGGAACAAAGAGGGATCAAGCTCTCTAAGTATTTACTAGCATGTTGAATCCAATGGGAGTTCCCCTCCAAATTTCCTCCCTTTAAATTCTGGGCTGAGACCACTTTGAATTCAGCATAGATTTGGCCAGCAAAATGTCACCTCTAATTATTTAGAATCAGGCAGTCTGTGTCTACAGAGCAGTCATGTGTGTACAGGGGTTGCTTTTTATTGGTAAACCACTTCTGTGCTGTCCCAATTTGTGGATGTGTCCGTGAAGTCACCAGGTGTTGCATTCCACTTGAAGGACTTTTAGTTTATCTTAACTTACACTCTTTTAAATCTTGTTTACTGCTAAAATTAGAGGAAAACCGTATCTCCATTTGTCCTTGGTTTGCTCTTGTATTTCAGCTGTGCAGTTTCAAAGGCCTTTGTGGACCACAAAAAAGGAGTTTGGAGGGCATGTGTTGATTATGGGCTGCTTACTCCTGATTTAAAACTTTAACTGCTTACTTTGTAATAAACAGTGGCCTTTTACTGTTCCAGAAATGGTAATACAGTAGAATACTGGCATAACATATTGGATTTGTTGAGATCAGTAAAGGTTTTAAACATGTAACTCATTACACAAGTCATCTTTGTATAGCAGAGAGCAAAGTTGTTGAACCATTTTCAGGCTTGCTTGTATACTGCATTGATTATTGTTTTTAGTCACCATGAGTGTTGAAGAAATGGAATAGGAGCAAACTGGGATTAAATGTAATATATTAAATGTGATATGTTTCAAGAAATTGCTTGCTATTTCTCTGTAATAGGGTAGGGTGGGGAGACATCCTGTAACGTCTACATGGAGATCAGCCTCCCAGTTTATTGTTCGTTTTGTGGGGGATGGGACTTGCTTTAGCTGGGTTTCTCTTTGCTATTGCTTCCATCTTCATTTCTCCATACTCCTATTAAGAATATGAAAACAAAATCCAGTACTGTATCTGGCATTTGAACGGAATCTTATTTTGATACTCTCATCAGCTACATTCTGGCACTTTCTGTTGCATTGGCTTAGATGCAATGATTTAAAGGCCAACTACAGCTCATACAGTTTGCTTTTCCTAACACTGTGATAGGGAGATATCACTGGCTTGAGGTTTTATTTCTGCTTCTCAAAATAGATTACTAACTTAATATAAATGAATAGTAGCTTTTGAAATGAGTCGATACAACCACATTTGTCCAATAACACTCAGCGGCTTGCTGTCCTTTGACCTTAGCCTTTTTCTAGTATGTCAGAAATTGCCTTTACTTTAAATTCTGTCAGTATTTACATCCCAAATTGATTTTGTTAAGTTTGCCAGTGTCTGCTGAGGGCATTGATCATATTGGCTCCATTAGCTGATTTTGTAGTATTTGCTGAAGCATATAATAAATATTTTTTAAAAGCTGTTCCATGAACTGGACACAGTGGAGCTTGGAGGCTTTATCTGATCTTTTTTTTTTACCATGAGAAAAGCCACAAGTCTTATGCATAGTGTATGTCCATATCATTTAAATATATTGTAGTGGAATTTCTTGCATCGCTGTACAATGCTTAACTAGCAAGGAACAGTGTGTTAGAAAAAAGGTAAGGAAAAAAATCTATGTATAATCCAAGTCTTACACTGTAAGATGCATATTTTGTTTAACTGCATTACTGAATTATTATGTTAGGTAATAACATTCCGGAATATTACTAATGATAAGTGTTCTAATATATTAAAAAAGGGAGTGTATTTCTGAGTGCCTATTTGTCACTGGTTGAGATGGGCGGCTATAGAAATTGAATAAATAAATAAATAAAAATTTAAAAACTCATTTTTTTTTCCTAATGCTCTTTTTATTCTATTTAAAAGCTTAGATATTATATTAAAAATAAATAGAGTTTGCCTTTGTGGAAGTTTGTCTTGCATTTTTATTACTGATTTGTTTGAGGAGAAATTTATGACACTGTTTCAAAGCAAAAAGGGAGCTGAGAGAGTGTGACTCAAATATATAAAGAAAAATATATGAAATATTTACTAATATTATCCCTCTTTCCTCACTAAATCATACTTTTAGTTAATGGCATTTTGAAGTTTGATTGCACACATTTTTTGTTCTAATTTCCTATCTCCATTTTTCAAAAAAAGATAACTGTGCAAGCTTATTTTACAATATTCATGACTTGGATATATTGCTTGATCACAGGCAATATCACAGGCATTGTTTTTGTTTTAGTAAATACAGACTCATTCATTTAGAATGTCAGTCAATTTGGTTGTACTTGTTTCAGGAATTGTTAATCGTTTTATTTTTCGGTACTCCCTGGACACAATCATTCAGAGGAAATGTATTTGTCAGTGAAATTGGGAATGGGACTGCTCCATAATTGATAAGATTAAAAGTGGGTTGTAATTTTTATTGAGCATACTAAATCATTGGAAATTGTGCTATCCTCACTTCAGTACTCCTATCTGTCTGTCTGTCTATCTCCCTCATAGTCTGATTGTCACTGATAAAGCAAATTTTGAGGCATTAATCAAATAATGTGGATCTCAGATACAGCATCCCAAATAAGATCTTGTCATTATTGGAAATAGTAGACTGCATGCAATAAGCCTCTCAAAATTTTCCACCTATTTGTAGGTAGAAAATTTAGATAGAGGTTTTTATTAGTAGCATCTCAGCTTCTTTCTCCCCCTGCCTCCCCCAAAGTACTTTGGTGCAGAAATAACAATAACAGAAGGTTCAGGAGGCTAAATCCTATGAAGAATTGCTAAAGGAGCTAGGTATGTTTAGCTTAATGAAAAGAAGATTGAGCGGAGACATGATAGCAGTCTTCCAATACTTGAAGGGCTGCCACAGGGATTAGGGCATTGAGTTATTCTCCATAGCACCTGAAGGTAGGACAAGAAGCAATGGGTGGAAGCTCGTCAGAGGGAGATCCAACCTGGAAATAAGGAGGAATTTCCTGACAATGAGAAATGTTAAGCAGTGTAACAGCCTGCCTCCCAGAGTGGTGGGTGCTCTTATTACTGAAGGTTTTCAAGAAAATATTGGACAATCATTTGTCTGAGGTGGTATGAGGATTCCTGCCTTGGGCAGGGGGTTGGACTAGAACACCTCCAAGGTCCCTTCCAATCATATGATTCTATGATTCTAAGGTTTATTAGTAGTTTAATGATCATTTTGCATATTCCACAATGACCTGAACCAAAAGAGGAAGAAGATGCTATTAGTCAAAAATTCATGTGAGAAAAAGGGAAATTGGAAGCATTGTTTTTATTATCAGTATTATTGTAATCTTTGGGGGGAAAATTCTGAGACAGTTTGGCTCAGTTTTAGAGTATGTGTCTCTCTGTGGCTCTCCACAACCTTTCATGGGGAGGGGTGAACACAGATTTTAGGAATGTATATTGAGTGTTGGAGGTCATACAGAGATTATTCTTCCCTCTCAAAGACCCTGAATTATCCAAAGCAGGGGTGTGCAATTTTTGTTCAAGACTAGGCCATGCTTGGGGTTTGACCGATGTATTGAAGATTGTTATCAAAATGTAGATTGGTCTTAGACAAAGAAGTATAGTCCAGGGCAAATACTAAATTTTATTTGACTTAATTTAATTAAAAATTCAGATTTGGTGGCCATATTTGAATAGGCTGTTTGGGCCATAATCAAGGGCTATAGGAGCTCTGTGTAGCCTGAGGGTTTTAGGTTGTAGGATCAAGGTTATAACACTAAAAAATCTTTGCAGTGCTGGACAAGTGTGTGATCCTTGCCTTTGGCACTCAACTTCTGGGTTACATTTGCACTGTTCCTTTCCCTTTTCATACAAGATTCTCTGTCAGTGACAAATACTGTGATAAGTCTAAAGCAGCCTTTCTCAACTTTTTGACCCTGGAGGAACCCTTGAAATATTTTCCAGGCCTCAGGGAACCGCTGCACATTCAGGCTCAAATATAGGCCAGAAGTTACAAAGTTATTATATTCGTTTCATGGATTGGCCTATATATATGCATTAACAATGTTCTTAAACTAAAAATATCCTAAATAAATAATATCCTAAGTGTCTCATAATGAGACTGAGCCAGCATAGGAGCCATGTTGTATCTATGTCTGAAACATTGCATAGCAGGATTTAGACATCCAGCATAGGAATTCAATTGACTTGCTGGAGACACACCATATGTAGTACAGAAGTAACTTTATGGATTAGTCAGTTGACCATATCAAGAAACAGTGGGCTCAGCTAACCTTATGTACAGTTACACATTTTTGGTAACCAGAAAAGGCATATAAGAAAAGGTTATTTACAAACTTGAGTAAGGTTATATCTGCCTACCCTAACCTGGTATCCTTTTGATGTGCTTAGCTACAGATCTTATTGCTCCCAATCTTCAGTGATGATACTTTGCAGATATTGAATAAATACATATGATATGGAGACACAAATTAAAATTTCCTGTGCTTATCTATGCAAGACGGACAGTAAATTCTGGAGTAGGTGAAGCTGGGTTGCACATACGGAGAATTGAAAAAAATAGTATAGAAACTCATGAGAAATTTGAGTTTTGAAGCTCATTTTGAAGTAATATACCTTGAATAAGTGGTTTAACCCACTTCTCCTGGGAGGGACCCAAAACCAAATGCAAATTTATTATAGTAGTTTGAATGCATCTTTATGTTTTTATATAAGATGAGCATAAAAATGTTAATTAATATGCTGGGAGATGGTTTTCTGCAGGTGTTCAGAATATTTTATTAAGTTAAGTGTAGATGTTTGGAATAAATGAAATTATAGTTGCAGCAATTACCTTTACCATAAAGATTTATCAGAAACATATGTTGCTGATGTCAACTTATATGCTGGGAAAAATAAGTTGCTTCTACTGCTCAAAGACACTATATATTTCATTCGTCTTTCATTTTTCTCTAAGTTGGATATAAGTAATTATATATCTTGATATCTTTGAAAATATGTAACAACACAATTCCACCAACCTATATTTGTGGAACAGGGAAAATAAGGCATTCTACTGAACCACGATTAAGAGGATATCCTGGACTGTATTTGACCTTCATGATGGTTGTACTGGACTATAGACCTGATATGCAAGATGGACCTGGCAGGTTTCTTGAATATTATACTAATTTACTGGAATTAATGGAAAACCTCACCAGATTATTAGATGAATATGTATCATCAGAAAAGAATGCTTTTTAAACATTCACCTAATAAGTTTGACCAAAACTGCATTTGGAATCCTTTAAAATATTTAGTGAACCAACAGATTCCCAGAGTACTGTATTGAAAGTATTTGGCTATCCTTTTTGGAATAATTTCAGTTATACCTATAAAGCTTTTTAGCACATTGGATACCTTTCTTCTTTCCTTTGTGTGCTATGAAAGCTTACCTTTCTGCTCTAACCTCCATAATGTGATGAAATTTCATCTTTAAAACATGTTTTTAAGTGTCCAGAAAGTGAGCACTCTTCGTGTATCGTATTAGCTGTCATTAGACAAATCAGCTTGGAAAAGGATAATGAAGGATAGGAGTCACAGTGTAATCTAGGGAAAATAGGAATATTTATTAAATTTAGCAATTAACGATGGCAGTTATGCTTTCTAATAGAAAATGGCACAGTGCCACACCTGTTATGACTTGAACATTCAGCATTATACTCATTTCCCTCCCTCTTTTTTCTTTGAAAATAAAAATGCTGAAATATATCAATTGTTATGTTTATGGATTCTTCTATATTGCTTAGGTAAAGGTAAAGGTTTCCCTTGACATTAAGTCCAGTCGTGTCCGACTCTAGGGGGCGGTGCTCATCTCCGTTTCAAAGCTGAAGAGCCGGCTTTTGTCCGTAGACACTTCCGTGGTCATGTGGCCAGCATGACTACACGAAACGCCGTTACCTGCCCGCCGAAGCGGTACCTATTAATCTACTCACATTTGCATGTTTTCGAACTGCTAGGTTGGCAGGAGCTGGGACTAGCAACGGGAGCTCACCCCGTCACGCGGATTTGAACCGCCGACCTTCCGATCGGCAAGCTCAGCAGCTCAGCGGTTTAACCCGCAGCGCCACCGCGTCCCTTACTTCTATATTGCTTAGTGACTAAAATTATTAGCTTGTAGAGAATATTATTACTGTAAGGTAGAAAACGAGAGTGATAGGGCTGCTTCTGTATTTGTACTTGTATGCCTTTTTTTAATAAAGTCTTTTTGGAAGGTTAGCTTTAACATATTTTTTTGCTTTATCTTCAAGATTATATTTCAGAATATTCATGGTAAAAAAGGCAGCATTCTGAAAGTGTGAGACTTTGTGGTGCTGTGGATCGCAGTTGTAACTAAATTGGTAAAACCAGATTCAAATCAGTCAATCCTCAGCTATGAATTTTCCTGAAGGGCTAAGCATGCTTAAAAAATGATTTTGAAGAAGTGCTTCAGATGATGTGTGAGCTCAACATCTCTCTGGTGTTTTTTAAAGTACCTGACTTTTTTCAGGTTTCCATGGGAGAATTGGAGAAAAGGTGTCACTGCCTTACTACTGTTTAATGAATGAATTCCTTGCTTGCATGATGTCCAAAGTCTTTTCACCTGAGCCATTTTTGAAGCCTGCACAGTCCTAGGATAATTTAAGCAAATCGTATTCTCCAACCTCACTATATAATTGTATGCTTAAAGTACTACTCCAAAAAGCCTTGGGTTAGAAGAGACAGAAAATATAAGTTGGTGCTAAAAACCTCCAATTTCTTGAAGGTTTTCTCATCCAAAAGTAGTAAAAGATTTCTTAGTTAATCCTGGCTGCTTTTCCCTTCTGTCACGATGTAAAGTATTCTGTCTCCCTTGTAAAGTATTGGGAGGTCAGGAAGGCTGCAGATGATGAGAGACAGAATCATGATAAAAGAAAATTAGCACACCTTCTTGGCCAAACAAGAAGTATAACCCTGGTAGATCATTAGATACCTTAATGACAGATTACCCAGAAGGATAATTGTATTAGTTGTTGCAGCAGAAACAACAAGGTGTCAAGTGGCAGCTTGCATATTCATAAATGTATTACTGTATGCAGTAGCTTTTGGGAACTAGTTGATAAGCACATATACAAATGGTTGCAAGAGCAAGGTGGAGTATAGAGAAGCCAGAGAGAAATTAAATGCAAAAATGAGACTGTGTCAATTTTATTTTTAAAAAAATAGGTACAGAAACCATTAACAAAGCAGAGTTAAGATAATAAGACAAACCTCCTAGTATTGTTAGCCTAATTAATACTTATAATTAGATAAAGAGTATAATCACAATTAGGCCCCAAGAGATTTCTAAATATTGCCCTTCCTGTTATCCATTATATGTCCATTTATCATTCTGCCTAAAAGAAAGACAATGCTAGCAGATGATAGACTATATCAAGAAATAACAGGTTTTATGTTATCGGATCCGCTTTATGATCTGCTAAAGCAAAACAGAAGCAAAACATACAGTATATACCAGAATTGAGCTAGCGGATGCGGAGAAGCTATTGTGTCCTGCAGTTTCACACTGGAGTGGAGAAGGTGGCCTATTTTAGGGTATGCAGCCAGAAAAGTTTCTGTCATAGACATTGGCAGCAAAGTGCATAGAGTACCAGTAACTCCATTTGGTCCTTGCATTGGGGATAGTGTTAGTAGTTGCAAGTATCAGCAATGCCCTTTTGCAGTTTATATGGGCTGCATAAATGTAGACAGCTGCTAGATGGCAGTAAAGGGGTACAGAAAACTCTTAATTCTGCTCCTGTCTAATGTTCTTAACTTTATTGCAGCTCAGATCTTGTAGCTTCATAGATGCATCTGAGAATTTCCAGCCTCTGGCTTGAGTGTGTGTGCCTTTGAGGCATAATTGACCTCTAATGCCTGCCTGGAGAAGTCCCTGCAGTTTTCTTGGCAAGGTTTTTCAAAAGTGGTTTGCCATTGCCTCCTTCCTAGGGCTGAGAGAGAGTGACTGGCCCAGGGTCACCCAGCTGGTTTTGCGCCTAAGGCAGGACTAGAACTCACGGTCTCCCAGTTTCTAACCTGATGCCTTAATCACTGTACCAAACTGGCTTTCTTATTCTTATTCAAAGGGATAGTCTTATCATGTAATCTGAATTACAGGGCTTCAGGGTATTTTAAAAAAGATAAACTGAGTATAATAATAGAAAAGGAAGGTTTTTTTAAAGGTAAAATTGTTTTGTATGATTTTAATGTGCAGGGCCAGTATAATTTGTAGTCTACTTGACAATTTGTATTTCTTTAACAAAAGGTATATTATACTTCACTGTATAATAGATTTTGTTTTAAATTTTATAATTAATTTGCATGCTATTTCATATGAGTACCGATTGATCAGTCTAGGAAAAGGGTTTTTGGGGGGATGATATGTTTGAAATGATACTGTGTGGCCTGCACTTCTCAGTAAGAAACTGCATTGCATATACCTGCAACAGCAGAGTAAGAAATTGAGTATATTTAAACCATGCTTTTTATCACTGGTTTATTACATTTATTAGTTTTGATAATAGCTGCTTTCCTTGTTTAAAAAAAGGTAATTCTTATGGGAAATACAGTAGATTATATTTTTTCAGAGTGCACAGTCTTTCATGTAGTCTGTATTCCATAGCTTTTGAGAACTTGAGCATCTTCAGTAAGCTCTTAGTCTGTGGATGGGTCCTGAGCACACTGAATCCCTCTCAAGCTTAGTATCTAAAAGAGTGTGAATTTCCCTCAGATGAGAAAGGAATTAAAGAGGCCTGTGCTGAGAAACAGAATGAATTCTCCTGAAGATAGAGCAGTGGAAAACAGCTATATGTGTATTAACACATCTTTATATATTTGATAAATTCCTTTTGATTGCAAGCTTGAGTGAGATTTTACTGTTTATATGCATATTGAATATTCTATAGATGATGCACGAATCATGGTTTGGAATGCAAGCATAGTTTGGGGCACATGGACCTTTGCAGCTGAAGCCAGTTTTCATTTTAAAAAAGCCTTTTTTTTCCATCCAATAACAGAGGTCATGAATGATGGCGTTTTTAAAGGTTAATAAAAGAACTCCAAGCAGCTAACAATAATCTTGCAAAGTAGAAGCGTGAACCAAAAAGAAACTTGCACATTAACCTTAATTATGTTCAGAAAAGAATTCAGTCGTCACACATTAGTTAGATGAAGAGAAAAAAAAAGTAGCTTACATTTATTCAGCATATCTGGATACAAGTAGCTTCATAGTAGAAAGCACTTATTCATCCCTGGTTCTTTGTAGACATTTTCTATGGAAATAGAAAAGTCTGCGTGCAAGCGAGATGAAAGAATGAGAGCTGCATTCTGCAGCACCTCCTGCTTGCAGGTGTGCCAGAAGGTAATGGAGATCGTTAATGCCCAAACCCAAGAAGAAGAAGGAAGTGGAAATCAGGTGACCCATGTGACATCCCACAAGCACAATAGAGATGCGTTTACTAGGGGAAAAAACCCTTTTATGCTCATGAGACAATGCTGAGTTGACCCCCTGAAACCTTTTTTTCCCATCCAATAACAGAGGTCATGAAGAGGATGCCTTGATATCACTGGAGGGGTAACAGCAGCAATTTTTCAAGCCTCTTGTACATTTTATGTATTTATTTATTGTATTTATACGCGCCACAATCACATGTTTCTGGGGGGATCAATTAGGATTACCTATAAGGATTAACTAATTTTTAGCGTGCAGGGTTTTTTGTATTTTTTAGTATGAAAATCAGCCATTTTTCTACCAACTTCCAGTGGTCCAATTTGAGGATCTTTTTTGTTGAGGAGAAAGCCACAAGCAGGCTGAGGGTTACCTGTCACAGTTTAGGGAAATGAGTGCCATTCTATAGTTCAATTTTTTTTATTTAAAAATATTTTAAATTTTTTGGCAACTTTTATAGAGAGTAACATGCACCCTTCAGTTCCATAGAGACCTTGGTTAAATTCCAAGAGGTAAGTTATATGTCCGTCCTTTGCAGATTGGAAGAGAGAGGACAGGGTATCAGAAAGAGGAGAAAAGGAACGTTGGAGAGAGAAACAGTGTTCTTGCCTATCTTGGACTCCGTTCCCATCCTTAAGCTGGCTTCAGCTTTGCCCATCGTATTGTCACAACAGTTGCTTTCTCCATTCATGCATACAATGACATGGCAGCGGTGTACTTTGTGATGTTTATCAATCTACTGCATTGATATCAACAGCAGATATTTTAAAGTCTCACTGAAGTGCAGGGGTTTTTTTTGTTTTTTTTCAGTTTATGGGTTTATAGATTTCGGGATGAAAAGGTAACTGAAAATGCCCCCCTTCCCATTTTTAATACCAGTTTATATCAACGGGGGCTATTTCACAATGTGACAATTTTTTGAGTTTGCTGGGCTGATTCAAATATACTTGTAGATACTTAAAATACTAATACTTGCAGAGCATAATTCAGGTCTATTGATAAATCTACCTTTTTTTTTTTAGCCGAGTTACCAGGATCAACAGTAATCAAGCTCACTTCCTTACGTGATCTTCCAGTTCAACTGCAAGAATTGTATCAGCAGGGCTTCATTTTGGCTGCTCTCCATCCCTTTGTGCAGCCAACTAATAAGAATGAGAAGACTGTTCAGGAGCAAATCTTCAGGGCTGTCCTGATCAAGAAAACAGAAAGGTAAATGTCTTTTCGGGAACTGGGAATAAAAAATGGCAATGAGATTTCCTACTGAGCTTTGACCCAGATCAGGAAATTATAGCAGTGTCATATTAATATTTACTGCACTAAGCATGAACACTTCCATAGGCTTACCATGTTTTGGATGCTTAGGAGCCATCTGTAGATTGGCAGCATTGTCTGGGGATAACAAGCTGAAATCTGTTTCATATTTGAGAAACAGTCAATCTTGGGCATAAAGTTAGGAAAAAGTTTCTTGGACATTTTTGCTTTTTTATTGTAACAATGTTATTTAGTTAAATGCAGCTTGAAAAGCATTTTGCTCTTGAATATCCTCATTGTTTTTTTACTAGTAGGCAATACTATTAAAAACAAAAATTAAAATGTGTATTCATGTTCCATGTCAATAAAATAATCTTTCAACTAAATGTTTTTCAACAATGTCTCAGTATATGTCTACTTTTTTTTTTAACAAAAAAAGGAAAATGGGTTGTCTTTGATTTCGGTATACATAATAAACGTTGATGTATTCAATGTTCAAAGGTCATGAGAATGTTTGGAAATATATACAAAAATAATTAAATTAGAGTCAGGAAAAATTCAAACTTAAGAATTTGTTAAACCACAGTTTTTATACTGATGACCTAGAAAATCTTCCTCATAAATTTGTTAGGTAAAAGCTACACATTTTGGCAATTCCAAAAATTAGTTATTAGGGAGATAAATACAATCTATATACCACCTGTCCTTGAAACAGAAGAATTATATATTTAATTACTAATTGAAGGAAAAGATGTAAATATTAAAAATAACGACATCATGTTTATGCTGGTAGCAGCAAGAGCATCTGTAGTCCAGAAATGGAAGGAGAATTGCATGCCAAATTTAGATGTCTGGTATTCCAAATGATTAGAAATAGTTTTAATGGAAAAACTGAGAAATATAGTACTCTCTGGTCGTTCCTGCATATGTGGTAAGATATGACAGGGTTGGTTCACTCCAGGTCCTTTTGGCAAAGCTGTATCATCTTTTGGGACCTTGGGCATTCTCCATGTGTGCCTGCTCTGTGAAACAGTATTTCCACTGAAGCCTCTGTGGTAGGCCTGCACAACATATGTGGCCCACCAAGCGCCTTGTGTGGCCTGCCAGCATTTTTTTTTAAGACAGTAAATTTATCACCACAAAACGTTGCCACCACCAGGAAGACCTCGAAAGACACACTGCCGAATGCCTCCAACATCTCCAGGCCTTCCAGCTCCAGCACTGCCACTGTTCTGAACCAACCAGCCAGCTGATTGGCACACCAGATATTCCTTTGCGGCCCATGATTAATGGTCCTTCACCACAGATACTTAGAGACTCACATGCATTAAGAAACATTTGTCCTCAATAACATGCATTTTGTGGGTTAAGGATGAGTAAACATCTTGACAGGATTTAGAGAGGGTGTTGTGAATCTGCCATGTCATATGGCTGATTAATCTTTTATAAAAATAATTTTAAACTATACATTTTGACTAGCTTTCACAGCCAGAAGCTATTTCTGGCTTCTCCTCCTCTGTTGTGAATGTTGTTCTTGCTTTTCCTATAGTTGTTTGTGCACCAGAGAGCCAGTTCAGTCTAATGTTTAAGATGCTGGAGTATAAGCAAGACTGACTTGAAGGCCAAACAAAAAGACCCCAGAATGCTTGATGGTTTTAGCTCAGGTGTATTGATCTGACAACATGGGTACCAAGAACACAAACATTCATATTCAGACTCTTAAATTACATAGCCTGTAACCTATATAGATTTACGTTTCTAGATGTTACATTACCAAAGTAAAAGAACTACAGAAGATAACACATGCAGTAGTAACAGAATACATAAAGGAGGCTCAGATGGAGCAGTTTTCTGTGAAAAAAACCAAGTAGCTGCAACTGCCAAATAACCTTGGTTTTCACTTGAGATGGTTTTCTGTTTTTACAAATCATGAGAACATGGGCAAAATTGTGGTTGGTAGCAGTTACATGTATGGCTATGAGTTTATCAACCATTTTTTACGGTTATCTGTTGAAGTAAAGCATTTTGCATCTGTTACCTTTAGGGCTTCATGCAAAGTGTTTTCAGTTAAATCGCTTGATTAGGAAGGATTTTTGTTAACTAAAATACATACATAGTTTGTAGCTATATTGTATACAATTTTAGACTAGTTAAAAAAGTAGATGGTAATAAAAAATGTCTAGTTCCAATATTTTGCTGAAGAGCTTATAGTTACTGAAAATTGTCATTTGATGTAACTAAAAACCAAGATTATTGGAGACTCAAGTGTAAGTGCATATTCATTAAGAAGCAATTGTATGTCCTTTAAATGTAGTTAAGATTGCCTGCTATGCTCTAAAAGGCTTTTAGCCTTTATCTGTGTGGCACAGCACAGCTTGTTTTTAAGCTACTCGGTACAGGGTGCAGTCTTCAAGAATCATTTGTTTTTAACACTGTTCCTGTGTTCCTATAGTCCTCCTTGTGTCTGAGGCTTGTTTTTCATTCATTACAATCTATAATATATCAGTTCCATATCACAGCTGGAATCATCTGATTGTGGGTTGTTGTTGTTGTTTTTTACAGAGAAATGTATTTATATATGTAATGTAATACTTGAAATAATATGTGCTGGCATTAGTATTTTAGCTTTTATTCCAATTTATTTTTAATCGGACAGATGGAGATTTAAAGCTATTATGTTTGTATCTTGGAGAAGGCTTATTGAAACTAGTAACAGTTCACTGTCATGGTACAGTCCTTTCAGGCAGTTTTATGAATTTACCATTCACACTGAGGTTGGTTATTCGATCCTGTTCACTGTGGAAGGTAACAAACACAAAAAAGAATAGAGATATATAAACAAACCATTATATGAATTCTGAAATGGCTCAGTTCAAGGAATTATATGAGGCTATTATATAGGATTCACCTAGTGCAGTGTTTTTCGAAATTGACAACTTTAAGATGCGTGGACTTAACTCCATGCTGGCTGGGAGTTGAAGTCCACACATCTTAAAGTTGCCAGGTTTGAAAATGCTGATCTAGTTACTAATCATGTACATGATCTAGAAATTAGAACACTCAGTGTTATAAAATGCAGGTGTGTAAGATCAGATAATTTTTCACTGACCGTTGGAACTATACAACTGCCACTTTTCCCCTTCTTATGGTGGTTGGATGTATCAGTTAATTTTGCCCATTTTATTTTTTGCAGCAGGTTCTCCTTTTATCACACCAAACTGAAAATATTTGCTGAAGTTTGCATTAAAATACGTGTAATTTTTATGTATTTCTCCTAATATATAACTTTTATATATACCGTATTGTCTACTAGAAGCAGTTTGGAAACAATTTGCCTTAATATAATGCATTTGATATGTTTTAATAAGCACATTTTTGTGTATCTTTTTCATTATTATATACATTTTTCTTCAAGAACCATGTCACAATATTTGGAGAAATACTGCTTTTGAAATATAAAAAATGTTATGCAAAAAAAATCAAGTCTAGGATTTTTAGCTGCCGCTAGATAGTGGTAGGTGAATTAAAAAATACAGAAGCTTTAGGAGAAATTGGATGGTGTTTGGGGTGCCAATTGAGAGACATGAGGACATCTGCAGGGGAGCAAATTATGTCATGTGAATCATGGAATCATCTTCCACATGATATGGCTTATGTACTTGCATCAGTGTCACAAGGTCATTACACAATCACATTGCACAGTTATATGATGCAAATATTGGCACTCAGGAAAGTCATTAAGCCCTGGCTGTTCCAAAAAGTCTTGGGGATTTGTTACTATAGTGGGTCTCTTCCTTTCAGTTAAGACTTGTTAAGTGGTGGATACTATTATGTTTTCCTTGTTACTTTTATTCTAGGTTTGTATAATTTGTAAGCTGCTTAGAGCCTTTTTGAAACTGAACAGCTTATAAATTGCAGTAATAAATAATAAAATAAAAAGTTTTCAGTATAATTGTGGCATTTGCAGATATTGCTAGATATCGCAAATATTTTTAATTTGGCTTTCTCCCAACCTGGAATATTCTCCAGATGTGTGTATTTCAACTACCAGAACTTTCAGTCAGCATGTCCCACAACCAGAAGATGCCCAGATCAAGGACAGCTTTTCTAGCAGATGAAGTGTTGTTGGTGCTGTTAATATTTCAATGTTAATTATGAACTCAGAAATACTCATAACAGGCAGCTTAATAAAAATTGAGCAATGCAATGAAGTTTAATCGTTCTGACTTCATACTTTAATATTATGGCCAACAACAACTTTTAAAGTCAATTATTCAAACTTTGTGATCTCTTATGTCAGGCACATGGTTTTTTTCTTTCAACTTCTGATTATCTCTTAAGCATACTTTCTGAATCATACTGTGAATTTTCTTAATTTTCTTATTGTCCTATAGTGAAAAATAATCCAAGTTAGTAATTAGTACACCGTTTACCATTTAATTCTGTATGAAACTAAAGAACAATCAAGTACAAGTTCATGAACAAAGGAGACTAAGGAAAGTTATAGACAATCCTGCTTTTACTTGGATATTCCATATACAGACTCTCTCTCACAAATATAAAATCACCAAGGTTTCTACCCAAACAATCTCATTATCACTTTGAGTTTCTAGTGCTTTCTATATAACAAGAAAGAATGCCTGATGTGCAGCCAAGGCCTTGAAATGAACTGAGGCAGCATGGAAATCCAAGAAATTTTTTAATTATGAAATAAGTACCAAAGGTTGATGAAGAAATCGCAGAATTATAAAAATAGAGTTTTGTTGGTGACAGGTATAAAGAGGTTGTGGATGTGAATTTTCATCTTGGGACTGCTTGTTCTCAGTGATTCTCACATGACAGAACTGATTCACACTGATTTACACTTTCAGGAAAGCCTTGTGCAGAAAAGGAATTGCTAGCTAGCACTAACTTATTAGAGTGCCTATCTCCTTTACAAGTTGATTCACTTCAGGCATATTGCTAGAATAAGAACATTGGGGAGAAGTATGTTATATATCACTGAGAAGAAAATAAGCATAATAAAAAGGTCATTTATAGATTCAGAAAGATATTTTGGCAACCTTTTTCTGTCATCTTGCTTTTTGATTATCAGATAATTGCTTTTGTGTATTTAACATATCTTGTTCAATTAAACATTTATGTAAGAACAATTTCTGTAAAAGCTTTAAAAGGCATAACTTTAATAGGTTTACACAGTTTTGTTTTCTTTTTATTAATCGATAGTTCTTGATTGTTCTTATTTTCTCTTAGTAAAGTCCCGTGTTATTCAGTTACCCTTAGGCTTAACTCTTCTTATAAATTAGATAGGAAGATAACATCTCATATATTGTACATTGCACTGAGATATTTTAGCAGAACAGGAATGCAAAATATTTCTGGTTTAATTTCTGACATTTCCAGTTGAAAGGACCTTTTGAAAGGACCTTTTGAAATGAAATCTCTTCATTTAGAACATTGAGACATTGGCTTAAGGATACTGTGTTATCAGATTTTAGGTAATGCATCATCAGCTGGGTAATCTTGTTACAATACTGGAAATGCAGACTTATGTATAAAATCAATTGCATTTACATAGGACATTTATTTAAAAGCAAGATTAAGAAAGAAGAATTAATATCTTTTGAGAGTAGAATAGCGGTGTTAACATATATATCTAGAGCATTCTGCTCTGACAATATTCAACCATCCAGTCCATATGCCATTTTATAAACAAGATTATTTGTACAGATTACAGAACACTAAAAGTGTGTGAGATTGAGTCTCTGGTTTGAGATCAGAACCCATGGACACATGATGGGGCTTGATTCTGCTGCAACTCTGGTGCCTTTGGAGAGTTCCATCTGATCATCAGATGGAAATCCATTTATGATATGTATGTTGTATTTATTTAGCTTCCATGCCATACAAAGATAAGCATTCTCACTTATTAAAAAACTGTGAATTGCACTTAATCTTCATCTTGCAATCTCAGTTGCTTCCGATAAAAATTCAAAACCTCACACAAAGTAATTGTAAACTATCATAATATATAATATGTTTATTATTTTGCCTCCAGGCAAAATCAGTAAATGTTTTCAAATCTTTCTGTAAAAATCCAAGAGATTTTAAGGCTAGTAATGTTAATATAACAAGGCATTTGAGTGTATGACCTAAAGAGACCAGAATCCAGAGGTAGGTGAGTGTGATATCTTGGTTTGTAACTGATGAATGTTTATTGTATCAATATTGTATATTGCACATTACATTAAATATTAATAATAAACACAAATCAGAGGTTTGCAGTAAAATTTGGGATAGGGAAAAGTCCCATTTTAAGGCACCTTTGAAGATTATTAGAGTAAGAATACAAAGTCCTGCCCCCCAGGTTATTCTGCATACTATTATCGTATGGACTGTTTTCTGTCACTCTGGAGACCAGAACCTAAACTAATTCAGATTACAAGATAATTTTTATTAATCACAAGGAAGAATATTTGACTAATTCAAGCTGTTTAACAGTAAAATAGGAAGGTCTTTGCTTTGAAAAACTAAAACTTAATTAGAAGCTGTTCATGTTCATCGCTTCCTGGAGATCAGTGTAATGCTCAGTCCTTGAAGTACTCTGAAAGTACCATTCTGAGTACCCACTTACCTCTCCCCCATTTACTGCATACGATTAGCAATTTTTTTCTACATCCTTCTTCCTTCAGAAAAACAAATCAATGATCACTGGAAAGCTACAAAAGAACCTACCTTATCCTTCAATTTCAGATTGGCTGTGTGTTGTGTTAAGAAGTTTGTAGTTCCAAAGTTTTAGTAAGAGAAAAAGGTCAAGTAGGGTAAAGTGGTCCAACAACCTAAGAGACGGCTTTATACATGGACTTCACCAGATGGACAACACCAAAATCAGATTGACTACATCCTTTGCAGCCAAAGGTTGCGCACCTCTATACAGTCAGTAAAAACAAGACCTGGAGCTGACTGTAGTTCAGATCACAAACTTCTTATTGCACAATTTAGGATCAGACTAAAAAGATTAGGGAAGACCCACAGATCAGCTAGATATGAGCTCACTAATATTCCTAAGGAATATGCAGTGGAGGTGAAGAATAGATTTAAGGGACTGGACTTAGTAGATAGGGTCCCGGAAGAACTCTGGACAGAAGTTCGCAACATTGTTCAGGAGGTGGCAACAAAGTACATCCTAAAGAAAGAGAAAACCAAGAAGGCAAAATGGCTGTCTGCTGAGACACTAGAAGTAGCCCAAGAAAGAAGGAAAGCAAAAGGCAACAGTGATAGGGGGAGATATGCCCAATTAAATGCAAAATTCCAGAGGTTAGCCAGAAGAGATAAGGAATTATTTTTAAACAAGCAATGCGTGGAAGTGGAAGAAGACAATAGAATCGGAAGGACAAGAGACCTCTTCCAGAAAATTAGAAACATTGGAGGTAAATTCCAGGCCAAAATGGGTATGATCCAAAACAAAGATGGCAAGGACCTAACAGAAGAAGAAGAGATCAAGAAAAGGTGGCAAGAATATACAGAAGACCTGTATAGGAAGGATAACAATATCGGGGATAGCTTTGACGGTGTGGTCAGTGAGCTAGAGCCACACATCCTGAAGAGTGAGGTTGAATGGGCCTTAAGAAGCACTGCTAATAACAAGGCAGCAGGAGACGACGGCATCCCAGCTGAACTGTTCAAAATCTTGCAAGATGATGCTGTCAAGGTAATGCATGCTATATGCCAGCAGATTTGGAAAACACAAGAATGGCCATCAGACTGGAAAAAATCAACTTACATCCCCATACCGAAAAAGGGAAACACTAAAGAATGTTCAAACTATCAAACAGTGGCACTCATTTCACATACCAGTAAGGTAATGCTCAAGATCCTGCAAGGTACACTTCAGCAATTCATGGAGCGAGAATTGCCAGATGTACAAGCTGGGTTTAGAAAAGGCAGAGGAACTAGGGACCAAATTGCGAATATCCGCTGGATAATGGAAAAAGCCAGGGAGTTTCAGAAAAACATCTATTTCTGTTTTATTGACTATTCTAAAGCCTTTGACTGTGTGGACCATAACAAATTGTGGCAAGCCCTTAGCGATATGGGGATACCAAGTCATCTTGTCTGCCTCCTGAAGAATCTGTATAACGACCAAGTAGCAACAGTAAGAACAGACCACGGAACAACGGACTGGTTTAAGATTGGGAAAGGAGTACGGCAGGGCTGTATACTCTCACCCTACCTATTCAACTTGTACGCAGAACACATCATGTGACATGCTGGGCTTGAGGAATCCAAGGCTGGAGTTAAAATCGCTTTAAGAAACATTAACAATCTCAGATATGCAGATGATACCACTTTGATGGCTGAAAGCGAAGAGGAACTGAGGAGCCTTATGATGAAGGTGAAAGAAGAAAGTGCAAAAGCTGGCTTGCAGCTAAACCTCAAAAAAAACAAGGTTATGGCAACCAGGTTGACTGAGAACTGGCAAATAGAGGGAGAAAATGTAGAAGCAGTGAAAGACTTTGTATTTCTAGGTGCGGAGATTACTGCAGATGCTGACTGCAGTCAGGAAATCAGAAGACGCTTAATCCTTGGGAGAAGAACAATGACAAATCTCGATAAAATAGTTAAGAGCAGAGACATCACACTGACAACAAAGGCCCGCATAGTTAAAGCAATGGTGTTCCCCATAGTAACATATGGCTGCGAGAGCTGAACCATAAGGAAGGCTGAGAGAAGGAAGATCGATGCTTTTGAACTGTGGTGTTGGAGGAAAATTCTGAGAGTGCCTTGGACTGCAAGAAGATCAAACCAGTCCATCCTCCAGGAAATAAAGCCAGACTGCTCACTTGAGGGAATGATATTAAAGGCAAAACTGAAATACTTTGGCCACATCATGAGAAGACAGGACACCCTGGAGAAGATGCTGATGCTAGGGAGAGTGGAGGGCAAAAGGAAGAGGGGGCGACCAAGGGCAAGGTGGATGGATGATATTCTAGAGGTGACGGACTCGTCCCTGGGGGAGCTGGGGGTGTTGACGACCGACAGGAAGCTCTGGCGTGGGCTGGTCCATGAAGTCACGAAGAGTCGGAAGCGACTAAACGAATAAACAACAAACAGGGTAAAGTGGTATGTTATGGCTTCCTGCCTGCCTGCCTGCCTGCCTGCCCGCCCACCTTCCCTCTTCCACAATGACCCATAGGAATACTCTAATTCTAGGCTGCTTTCACAGTCATTTTCACTCTTTAATTCCCTTGTTCCATAGTTCTGAATGTGTTAGAACTTTAGGAAATTCCTAGGGGCCATTTTCTTCTTTGGTGAGCAGGGATATATATGCCTGACAACTGGAATTGATACTGTTGGTTTGACTTACTTGGTAGATCAAGAAATGAGATACTTTAAATCAGAAATCAAAATTGCATAATTGTGAGTTTAAGGTGGTATGTACAAACAAGGCAATATTTTACTAAGAGTGGTATTTTAAAAAGTTATATGAGAGAAGAATTTAATGTGAGGTTGGAAAAGAGTTGAATTATATGTAAATTAGACATTAAATGTGTAAGCCCATATTCTGTGATATTCGGTGAAAATAAGGATGGTACGTTTCTCAGATATACCGAATTCTAGTTCAGGTCTATATTCCTTTATTTATTGTTACAGGAAATGCATAAATTTATATAATTCCCTGTTGTATAATTTGATGTCCCGTGACACCCTAGGAATTAGAATCAATCTAAGGAATATATTCCAAGCTTTGCATAATACTTCATAATTTTGGTGCTATATCATAATTGAGAGCTCTTTTCTTTTTAGATCTTTGCAAAAGGAACCTGCCACTGAAGGGAATACTTTGGAGATAGAAAGTTGCTTCTTCTCAGATCAACTTCCAGATAAATCAAAAATGCCAGACCTTATTAAGAAAGTAAGTTGATAGAAAACGTGTGCAAAATAATAAAATGTGAATGCAAAATCATGCATTAGCCATGCAATTTAAATAAATACTATAACAACAACAGAGTAACCAAATTCCAATTTTCCAAATTTATTTAAATTGTGATTTCAGGGACATGTCTATCTAACTTTCTTGGCAACAACACAGAGCCTTCTTCCGGGATGTTCTTTCAGCTTCCCAATCTGTACCCTTGGTATCCAAGTTCTAAGCAAATCCAGCCCTGCTTAACTTTTTCATAGCAGCCAAGGTCAGCTAGGTCCTCCCACCCAATTGAGCACAATAATCTGATTGCTGTGCAACAACCTTCTCCCCTGCCCATTCTTTGTATAAGAAAAGGACAGATAACTGCAGCATCTGTAGGGTGCACAGAACAGAAATAAGTTTCATAGAAGTTAATATGATGCGATTGACTCGAAATCTCTTAGATTCGATGTTCAGATTATCCTGTAAAGAAAGCAGAATCCTCATTCACAGCTGAGTTCTATAAACAACTTGCTTTTAAATTTGCAAGCTCTACAGACCTTCCTAACTTTTTGGAAGTAGGTTCTCTTTTCTTGGCCCTGCTGAACTGTTAGTATCATTTGAGAGACCTCAGCTCATCCTGAAATGCTACATATTTACTGGGTGTGCTTTGGAAAGCAAATGCACAGAAAGAGCAATTGCCACACCCTGTGCTGGTAGTTGCAGGCATTTATTTCCAAGGCTGTTAACAGTACAATCTGTTACAACAGCATGGGTTGCAGATGCATTTTAACTGAGGGAAAGAGATAATGTCTGCCTGTATATGTATATGTATATGTATATGTATATGTATATGTATATGTATATGTATATGTATATGTGTGTTTTACTGTGAATAAAGTACAAAACGGAAGTGCCTGAACTTACAAAGCAGAAGTATTTAAACTGAAGTGATCTTTCCAGTTACATTTCCTTTGGTTTTTATACTTTCAGATTTATTGGTTAAATATTTTAATTTCTTGCTTTCAACCCAACAGGCAACTAGTCTAGCATGTGTCTCAAGCAGTAATAGTACCATAAAAATGAAAATGGTTAAGAATGTACTATTACTACATTGAACATATTTTCAGTATGCTAATCATGCATTATAATGCTTTGATTTAAAAAGATCCTCATATATGTTTTATATATTTAAATTAACCTAAAGCAGATTATTTCAAATAATGAAATTTAAAGTGCTTCAGTTAAGTATAAACATCCAAAATGATCATGTTACTCTATAGCCCTGTTTATTTCTCAAAGGGTTTATTTAATGTTATGAAACTGAAGTTATTCCCATCCTTAAAAATATTCTAATACTTTACAATAAAGTCCTTTTTCAAAGTATTTAACTCAGTTCTTAGTTTCTATTTTTTTTAAATGTCCAGGAAACAATATATGTCTTGAGCTTGATACAGATATATAAAACAAAGAAAAGAATGGACAGGAATCATCCTGTAGTATATAGTAATAACATTTTGAAAGCATTTGTAAAATTGTGGAAATTTTCATTGGATACCATGGGGTGAAAACAAACAAATGCTCTTGGCTATTTTTTTGAAATATGTACAGTATGTTCATTTTTACTTCACATTTTGCATTGAGATAACAGCTTTGTGAATGTAACAAAAGTATTTCATGGGGTGCCCAGAAGACACCCCATGAAATACTTTTAGGCTCTTTTCCTGGTGACTTTTTAAAAGGTTCATCCTTCTGGTTAAACTGAAAATAGATGTGGTACACGACTACAGTGCGTGACCTCAGCATTCCAGGAATTGTCTGAAGAACAGCGATATTTGGAACTAACATTTGCTGTTTTGTATGTGCATACATGATTTGTTCAATATATTTTGCATACTTGAAAATATACTGCTTAGAAGGCAGACACAGATTTAATCTAAAAATATTGCACAGATTCAGTGCAGTATTTTTAGATTAAAAACACTGTAACAGTCAAAATCACATGCTTACCATGTTTTTTAATGTTCTGGTCTAGTAGATCCATTATATCTTTCTTGTTATGCATTATCCTGTGCAGCACTTTGGATTCGCTGACCAGAGGGTACTTCGAAGCACACAAGAGCATGAATATAGCACCCATCCGCAACATCTTTAACCCGCCATGCACTTTCCCAAAACTGTATGAATGCTCTGAAGCAGCTTTTGGAAATAGAATCCAAAGTACTACACAGTCCTAAAATAAAATTCAAATGTACAGTAATGCTTGAAGGTTATAAGGAACATGTTACACTAAGCCAGACCAATGGAAATTTTAGCTTTTCCTTCTAGTTAGTCCAACTTGCAATGAATCCAAATCCTAGCAGAGTTCCTGGCTGGCTGGTTGGTTCTTGCTTGGATGGTTGATTAGTTAGCCAGCTGGGTGACCTTGGGCAGTCACTCTCTCTCAGCCCTAGTGGCAAACCACTTCTGAAATCTTGCCAAATAAACTGCAGGGACTTGTCCAGGCAGTCGCCAGGAGTCAACACTGACTCAAAGGCAACAACAACAATACTAATTAGCATGAACAGTTGCCCTCCATTTCAACCTGCTGCCAGTCTCAATCTCAGCTCTTCCTGGGACATTTCAGTGATATCTCTGAGCCTGCCCACCTCTCTTACCTCTTGTTTTCCCCTTCTATTTTCTTCAACCTTGCCAAGCATTGTCATTTTTTTCCAATCCAGCATCCACCTCTGTTACATGCTCAGGTATGTGAGTTTCTGCTTGTGAATTTTTGCCATATACTTTCATGAATGTACATAATTTAATTTTTTAAGTTTAACTTGTATATTTGGTACTAATAATTCATGATCTGTTCTACAGTCTGCACCTGGAAGTACCCAGTTTACTAGATAATGTTCTCCTTCCCTGTTTCCTTTTATGTAGTCAATTTGATTCTAGTACTGTACTGCCGATTGGTGTAGAATCTGTGTTTGTTTATTAATTTATATCTATTTACATGTATTTATATGCTGACTACTCAATTCTACATGACTTATAATTGTAAAACAATAAAAGATGAATAAACCATTATAAATACATGCTCATCAAGCCTCACCAAAGTGTGATCTGCCTATATAGCAATCTCCTCTCTGAAAGCTCTGTGAAAAAGTGCAGTCTTAATCGTAATGATGGGAGGGTAGAGATAGGGACAGACTTTCTAGAGTGAGAGGGATGCAACTGAGGAAGTCCTGATATGGACCCCACCTGTATTTCCCAGGGCTTGGGTCCTGGAGAATTTCCCCTCATCCTGTACATATAAAAACAGGCATGTTTCACATGAAGCTGAAGATCTTGAAGGTAAAAAGGATCTGAACCATAAACAGCTTTCTAAGTGATGATCAGCACCTTGATCTGAGCCTGGAAGCAAAGCAGCAACCAGTGTAGCCTCTGTACTATAAGTGTCACTCTGCTGCACCAATTAGCCCCAATCAGATAGCCACATGCTGTGCCAGCTGTGGCTTGTGAGTTGTCTTCAAGGGGAGCCTCCTATAGAGTAGTCTAAGCAGGAAATGACAAGGGTATGAGTCACTGTAGTTTACAACTGATGAACCACTGAAGTTGGCCACAAGCCCTCCTGGCCTTGATTTATGTTGTTTAACGCAGATGTTGGCAGTGAAAACAAATTCACTTCACAAAATCCTTTTAATCTAACTTCTCTTTATTGCATTTATTCAGTACAAATCTTACTTAAATTCCAGGTTCCTCTATTTCTTCAAGTTCAGCATTTTAATACTCCATTTGTACTACTATGCCCTTACTAAGTTGCATTTATAATCTCTTGTAATTTGTCATAAAATAAGTCTTACTATTGCATCTGTAATATGGGTATAGACTGGTACAACACTGACATTCATTGGATATCCACTAATTCTAATATATATAATTATTTTCTATATCAGAATATAGCTAGGAAAATACTTAGCAAGGTCATTTTTAGTATTATTGCTGCTCTGTTCCTTCATATGTTCTTTATTACTAAAATACAATTTAGTGCACTTTATTTCTGCTTTGGCAATTTCGTATTTTCATGCTGGTTTCTCACATGCCATATTACAATTTTATATGACTGTAAAGTGAACAGAGTTAATACTTGCTCCTTAACTGCAAACTACAAGGTATTAGCAGGAGCTGAATCATAAATACACCCACTGAAGTATGATGAAGAAATGCCTGAAATTCCCACACCAGACATTTTTAAACCTTTAAATACCATGTGCACCTAAATTATAAACTAATTTGTGTCTCCCTTCCCTAAATAAAACTGATGATTTCCTTAGGCTAATATGAGGGTTAGGGCAAGGAATCTTAATAAAAGACAGGTTATTTTGGGATTTCTGGGTGAGGTTTTGTGGCAGACTAGATGCCTTCAAATTAGCAGAGATGGTGCAGTGATAGTGAATGGTGGCCAGTGGTGATTTCTGGCCGGCAAAAGTCTTTCTGGATAAAGGAGAGACCAGGAGATCACCCACCTGTGCCCTGGAGAGCTGCTCCTCATGAGGAAACTGCAGGATGGAAGTCTTGCAGTCTTCTTGTAAGTAAAGCAGCTGGGGGTCAAAGAAGAAACAGCGTGCTTGCACTCACAACGCGCAGCCTTTTAAAGGACACTAAGTTTGACCAACCCTCACTTTCTTAATGACTTCAGGATTTAATCAATATACAGTTGAAAAGAGGTCTTTGAAAACAGCAGGACAAAGAACACTTCTCGGTGAGTCAGCCTTCCCTCCAGATTACAAAAAATAAAGCAAAGAGGAAAATAATACTTTTAAAAGACTTTAAAATAACAGCAAAGAGCTTAATCAAGATTTTGACTAAGAAAGTTATAAACGGATAAAGGAGAAGGTATAAATCTGAAAGATAAATATTTTAGCAAAAGTGCTTTTGGTTTTACTTGGCATTAAATAAACAGAGTAGACTTTCCTGGGAAAGTTGATTGTTTGACAACAAATGGAAAAGATAATTGGTGGAAGTCACAAAATAAGGAGATAAGTGTAATATGAGTTGGATTGTGTCATCTAAACTACTGGAAAGATAGATTGGACTGAAGCCTTAAGAGAATAGAGAAAGTGAAAGAGAAGCCTGCTTTTTACCTTCATCTTTGTAATTGACTTACTTTTACTTTTGAGTTAAAATAATTTTGCAGCCTGCTGCTTAGCCTGGATGAAAGAGTGGGTTCTGCTGAGAAACAAGAGAACTTTAGAATTAGAAGAGCACGATCTGAGGTTCATATGGCATGGTTTTCTATGGTGTGAGAAAGATAAAATCTACTTAATGTAGATTTTAAGAATAATTATTGTATATTAGAAGTGTCATGTTGAGAATATGGAACAGATATATATCCAGACTGCCCCAAAATGCCTTTATGGGTCTCAGCACAAGAAACATTTTACAGGAAAAAAAACAGCAGATAAAGAAAAATGGTTAACTTACCAAAAGGTTTTAGAACAGGAACATGGAGAATATAAGATGATATCAAGAGAGCAGCTGACTACAAAGGGATTTAGTTTTCAATGGTTTTTGTATGCACAGTTAAGAGAAAGATTTAAGGTAGATAATAGGACATTTGGAACTGAACAGCAGAAGACAATTTGAACTTGAACTATGTACAAAAGATTAACATGTAATTGCTAAAATGTATTCATTGAAATTTAAAATGGAAGAACAAGTGAAAGACTATATAGTAGTAGTGGTTCATTTATTGATTACTCCTGTGACTTTATCAATAAAATAAAATTGAATTAAATAAAATACAATACAATACATTGTCTAATTCCAAAAAGAAAATAGATAAAAGAAAATACAGTAATATAATACATATGCGATAATACAAGGAGTCATGAAAGACTATATGATTAAATGAGCTGAGAGCTTTGGACCCAACAAAGTGATGGAACAGTGGGAAAATATGTGGTTAAAAGGATTGAAATTTATATTATGTGATAACTTAAAAGAGAATTTTTATAAAATGATGTACCATTCGTATATAACTCCATAAAAATTGTCTAGGATGTATAAAGATACTTCAAAGTTAGGTTGGAAATGTGGACAACATGAAGGGTCATTTTTATCGTGTCTGGTGGACTTGTAAAACAGCCAGAGATTTCTGGGTTCTAATACATATAAGGATACAAAGAATTTTAAAGATCAACATTCAACTGAAACCAGAATTTTTCTTAGTGGGATTAATGGACAGTCAATTAGAAAAGAGCCATGGAAGATTATTTTTAGATATGATTACTGCTGCAAGACTATTATATGTGCAAACGTGGAAAGACTCTGAAATACCCACTACAGAGGAATGGTTGGTGAATATGTCAGAACTAGCAGAGATGGAAAATTAACCTGTTTGATTAGAGAAGGATCAACAACTACATTTATCAGTGAATAGAAACCCCTTATGGATTTTTGATGAAAAAAGAGAAAAATGAACTTGTGATTTATGGATTTGAAGATTAGAAAGGGCAGCTTATGGAAAGAAGAAAATTATGTACACAGAGAGGGCAAACTAAAAATGTATCTATAACTGCTGTCAAGAAGATTGGAAGCTGCTGCTTGATAATCTTTCTTTTCTTCTCTTTTTCCTTTCCTTTTCTATTTCTTTTTGTGTTATCTTTTTTCACTATTTACTGTTCTTTATTACCTTTACTTTCTCTTACAGTTTTTACTTTGTTAATTTTTTTTTAATAAAAATGTATGTAAAAAAGATAGGTAATTTATTGTTGCTACAAGTAAATTGGTCATCTTTAGCTTTTCTGTTACTGTCAAGAAAACCTTTTCCATTTTGAAAAGATAGAATTTGGAAATAATGGCTAAAATTTTTGAACTTCACTAACAAGTACCAGTTCTACAGACACTTCAAAAATATGAATATGGTTTTACATGACATGCTGGAAGTCACCAGCTGACAGGAAATTATCCTCTAGTCAATGTGACTGTGATTAGTGGGGGATTTTAACAGGTGGCTAGAGTTCAGCCATCTCTCAAGATTAACTCTGGGCTTTGCTCACTGCAAGCTTGGGCAAGCGTGCAAGAGGGCTTACCCAGGCAAAGAAGGAGCAACTTTTGACAGCTTTGCCTACACAGCTTGAAACCTTGATCAAAATAACGACGACTAGAGAGTGTGATTCACAGTTTGAGAACTCTTGTTCTAGACAAGACAAACGAGTGAGTTAATGTTTTTGTGTAGTGCAGTTTTTGTTTCACCACATACAACTGCTAACAAATCGGGTGCTTGCTAAATTAAGGTTGAAACTATACTGTTAAACTGGTGAACCAGACATTTGATAGTTAAGATGAGGGACAAAGTAGTATTCTCTCTGCAATGGCACTGCTTGGTTCATTTTTTTCTCATATTTGTGGAGAAGAAAGATCAACTGATTATGTGCTATCTTGCTAACGTTTTAAATAGACCTTTTCCAAGATGGTCTGTCCCCAACCTGGCCCTTCAGGTCTTCCCATCACTGCTGTAATTAAATCCATCCTCTTTGTTGCTGGTCAACCACTTCTGTTTCCTTCCACCTTTCCCAGCATTATCGATATATCAAAAGAGCTAGGTCTTTGCATAAAGTGTCCAAAATATGATAATTTGAGCCTGATCATTTGTGTGAGTGTGAACTCTGGATTAATTTGTTCTGTGATCCAATTTTTTATTTTCTTGCTTACCCATTGATATTCTCAGGAGTTTTCTCCAACATCAAAGTTCAAAAACAAACAAAAAATACTTTTCTATCCTGCTTCCATACTTTTGCATTCCTAGAGCGTCACAAGGAAAGCCATTGCCAGTACAAATCTGTTTCTGCAAGTATAGACAAAATGGCATTTGAATATCTTTTCTAAGGTTTTCATTGCTATTCTATCAAGTACTAGTCTGTATTTCTTGACTGTTGGTTCCTTTACTATTGATAGTTGATCCTAAATGGCAGAAACTATGTGCCAGTTCAGTGTCTTCATTGTCAGTTCTAAGGCTGGTTGCTGCACCTGTTGTCATTGTTTTAGTCATCTTTATATTTAATTTTTGTCCCATTTTTTTCCATGTGCTTCTTGACTTTCATTACTAGAGCTTGCAGATCATTTGCAATTTCAGCTATAAGAGTAGTGTTATCAGCATAGCACAGGTTATTGATGTTTCTTGCTCTAGTTTTAAAATCATGCTTATCTTCTTCCAATCCAGCATCCCTCAATATAAATTCAGCATATAAATAAGGCAAGAGTATACAGCCTTGTCTCATTCCTTTGATGACCTAAAGCTAGTCTGTTTCACCATGTTCCATCTGGACTGTAGCTTCTTGTCCTGTGTATAGATTTCTCATGAAGTCAATGATGTTTAAAACCAAACAATAGCAAAGTAATATTAGTATTTCTCTGAAATACATTTAATGTTACATGATATATTCAGAGATCTCAGAAATTAATATGTTAGCCTTGTTTGCATATTGGCCAAAGTAGTTCCTTGTTTAATTTTGGTTTATTGAATAAACCATTTTTGGCAAATGTACACAATAGGCTAAACCATAAAGTAGCTGTGTCCATCAAATATATTAAGGTAATATAAAATCACATAATTGCTTAGCGCAATGCATGAACTTATCTGGAAATTACCTCTTGAAATGATAGACTGAACATTATTTCAGTCATTAAATTTCATTATTTGTGGAAGTGTGTAAAGACTATTAGTTACTGCCTATATATCTTAGTATGCTAAAGGCCCATCAAATATGATGGGCCAGTGAGATATGGAGACTTGGATGTCTATTCTGCATTCTCTCAACTTTCTCTGAAACTATTCTCATAGTCACACCAAAGAGTGAAGCCATGGCCTCTTTTTCTAAGCCTCCTCCTGATTCCTGTTTCATTAAATTTGATACAGCCTTCAATTGTAAAGATATATCTACTGCAGGTATTTTTCATCCTTATATCTGAAGTAATATGTTGATCCCCTATTACCATTTTAACATTCTTTTAAGGTCAGCATGACTGATATTTACTTGCTTTTTAAAAAAGAACTGAAGTCAAGCATATCCCTAATAAAAATATTGTTGCCTCACATTTTTACTGTAAACTGGGAGGCCGTTGTTATTTTTATTTTACAGATAATGGTATTAAGGTTGAAATTGTGGAGACCAGACAAACTGTTTTTCCATAAGAAGGTAATGATGTGAATCAGTACTTTATTCTTACTGTACAAATAAGGAATTCAGGCTGAAAAATATAAGACTGGCATTTTGCTGAGCTGGGAGTTTGAATCATCATGTTAGATCAAAGTACAGTGATTTTGCCCATTCTCACTTCCATACCAGGCTAAGCCTGTGGTAAGATTTTTCTAAAGAGTATTTCTGGAAAACACACTAATACTCATGCCTGTTGCTCAATACTTTCTTGGTGCTGGGATGGGTAGTTAACAAAAATATGCCACAACCTGGTTTGTATTGTATTCAAAGATGCAATCAAGTCTCTGGTTAACCATAAATAAGAAAACAAAATTGTTCAACTTCAAATGTTTTAACAGTAAGCTTTCCCAAAAAATTCTGTAAGTTACCCAATACCTAGGATTTAAGCATTTTATTTAGCATTGGGAAATCATTCCTTCATATATTGAGTTGCTTTCTGTATTCAGTGAAAACATTTGAGTTATTGTGTGCACATTATAAATATGCATAGCATCAAAAACTTATTTACAATAAATTAGAGGCAGAAGAAAGAAGAGATTTGGGAGAAGATAATAAATTTTCTCTACCTTGATTCTATATTACCAAAAAAAAAAATTACATTGCTTTTGTTAGGGATTTAGATTTTTTTTTTTATGCTGTTATATTTATCTCTTAGAAATACAAAAGAACATGGGAATATTCATTGCCATATCTGCTATGGTAACTGACACATAAAACCACACAATTTTGTATTTTTTTTTCCCCCAACCTGGAAAATATGCCAAAAGTTTATACCATTTTTCTTTAGTCCAACTTCTCATCAAATGATGGGTGGGTTTGATGATGACGATGATAATGGACGATGATGATGATGTTGATAATGGGTGATGATAATGTGAATCATAGAGATGTACAGTTTAAAATTCAGGACTTTTAAAAGAAAATAGTTTTTCACTTACAACCCTAATACCATATCTGTAAAATAAGAACTTCCCACTTTCAGCCCTAATTATCTGTAAAATAAGAATAAGAATGACCTACCAGTTTACAATAAAAATATGAGGCAACAATATTTCTATTAGGGATATGCTTGACTTCTGTTCTGTTCAAAGAACTTAAGAGCTGTTCTGGATCATGACAAAGGGCTTCAAGTCCAACATTCTTTTTCTGGAGTAACTAACGAGTTGTAAGTGGAAAGCCCAAAATCAAAAACAAGGATAATCATACCACGTTTGTGTTTTGCAGCAACTGATATTCAGAGGCATGTGATCTCAGACATTAGAAATAATACATAGTCATGGCTAGTAGCAACTGATAACTCTATCTTGCATACATCTGTCTAATTCTCAATGCCAGCCAAATTAATGCTATCACTGCATCAATTACCTGTGAAAAACTATTTTCTTTTAAAAGGCCTGAATTTCACACCATTCAGGTTCATTGGATCATCTTGGTATTACGGAGAGAAGGAGAAAAGCTTTATTCTCTACATCATGCAGAATTTTACTTCCAACATACCCTCTGAACTGGTAGGGCTGAGCCTGAGGGAAGATAAAGTTGGAGGTCTCAGTTCTCCTCTCCCGGAAGCCTTCTGGGCCTAAAAACCAAGATATGCCTCTTGCCTTAGTGACTTGGAAGTTTCTGCCACCACCTATTTTCCAGAGACGTGCCTTTAGCAGGTGTTGTGAGAGAAATGGGACTTCCACACCTTGTGTGCTTTACAAACAAAAGGGAAAATTTTAAAATAACTTCTTTATTTATTTAACAAATTAAGATGTCATACATGGGGCAACCAACATGTGGGCTGTCTGCTTTCTGGGGTTCCCCAGGCCTGATGAAAAAAACATATTTTGAAGGCTTTCTGAAAAGGCCATAAAGGTTGGGGCTAATTTTACCTCAAGGGGGTAATGTTCTAGAGGGTGGGTGCCACAGCAGAAAAGGCTCATCTCCTGGGTCCTGTCAGATGGAACACCTTAGCGGACAGGACTCACAGTATGCCTCTTCTGTTGGACCTGATGGGAAGATAGAAGTAATCAGGGAGATGACCAGGGCACGAGTAACTGAGTAAGGTCTCACGATCCAGGAATGGGTGCAACTAGCATAAAAAAAGGAAGTTGTGCAAACACCCTCCTGGCCACAACTGCCACATGCTCCTCGAGCAGGAGTCGTGAGTTGAGAAGGACCCCCAGATTGTGCACTGGGTCTGATTGGGGCAGTGCAACCCCATCCAGTACCAGAGATGGTAAAGTCCCAGAATCAGACTTTACCATCTCTGGGTTACCTTCAGCCTTGCCAGGGTTCAGTTGAAGCCTGCTGTTCCCTATCAGCCTCCAGGCACCACCACAGGATATCAACAGCAACACCAGGGGTGGAGAGGTACAATTGAGTATCATCAGCATATTGATGATACCTCCCCACATGGCGACAGGTGATCTCCCATCTTAGCCGTGATCTGGCTAAGAGCGAAATGTTAAGATGTAGTGACATGGCATTTGTCTGAAGTGCACTTTTAAGGCAACATTTGAAGAAAGATTAAATACCACCCACTATCAATGAAAACATTTATACAGAAGATGGATCACTTGACAAGATGGTGGTGAGAGCGGATAGTATTGTAACTGCGGGCTCTATCTGACTGTTTGGATGTTGTTTGGAGTTGCAAAGTTGTGAAGACATGGTGACTGGTTGGAAGTATTGGTATTGGGACTTAGCTGCCTCTCTTTTGGACTGCCTCAAAGTCGATCTGGAGCATGTGTATTGGACTTCATCTTAGGTAGCTGATACTGAAGGGATGGAGCAGCGTGTTTCCCCAGTTCCTGCAGACTTACATCTACAGTGGGAGCTTTGTGGGGGCTGCTGTGAGGAGGTTAGTCAGAGTGAGCATGCCGCCGTTCGTCCATCTAGGGGCAGCAATCCACCTGTGGGTACGGGGGTTGTTGCCATTGGAGGTTTGGGAGGCTTTGGCAGTGGCGGTGGAATCTTGTTGCCAGCCGGCCGGAGACTGAGATGGAGATGGAGACCTTATGCTGCTGGCAGAGATAGAGTTGCCCAGCTATGTTTCTGCAGCATTGGGACAACTTGACCTGTGCCAGGGGTGGATCACACGGTGCAGCGTTTGTTTTGCTCTGTGGATCACGATGCTGCCCAGGACGCTGCCTAGGACTTTGAGGACTGCCTGGTTTCCCCTTCAGGAGAAATGGAGGGGTGTGACCAGCTGAGGGCTGAAGGGGCAGTGGCAGCAGAGGTGGAAGGCTGGTGCCAGAAGGCTGGCACAGTCCCCCCACCCCACAAAGGCCATTTTTGTATTCAGCTCCAGAAGCCACATCCTGAGGGGTGTGGGGTTTCTCTTGTTACAACCAACCATCTTGCCTCAAATGAGAGTTGTGGGAGGGGGAGATTGCGTGTGTGTGTGTGTGTGTGTGTGTGGTGTATGGATTGGAGGGTGACCCTGGCCAACTGATGAGAGAAGTTAGTGGGAATGGCTGTGATTGATTGGTTAGGGAGTGGAGGGGTTTCTCTGAGTCCTTCATGGTACTGACAGCGTGAACTGAAGTGCCTGGAGGACTAAGTTTCCTCCTTTCTTTGGACAAATGAATGATCATTGGGAGGTGATGCGGGGAACCCCTGTTTTGGGAACTGGAGGGCATGGGGTGGGCAGTGTGGGGAACTCAGGGGGGTCATGATGGAATATCGTGGTTCTGATGGGTATGGGAAGGTATGGCAGGAGGCCAGGGACAGGCCACTTTTGGGGAGCAGGCACAGTGCCTTGTATCATTCTCATGTTCTGGCTCCTGGACCTCAGCCTCAGTTCCAGGTCAGCAGGCCTTCAGAGGCCCTGGCTTTTGGCTGCTGCTACTGACTGCCAGGTCAGCCTGTAATAAAGCTTCCCTCATCTGTGATTTGATCACAGATGAGAGGGCTGACCTGGCGTCTATTACCAAAACCTGGCTGGGTCCAGAGGGGGGCTGTTCCCCTCCCAAAAATGTGCCCTGCAATCAAATAAAATCAAAAGAGAATATAGCACACCCCTTTGGCTTTAAATGGTCACAAGCAGTGCCACACTGAATGGCAAATGAGATAAAATATAGAATAGTTAAATCTCAGCAACTTAAAAGGATCTCCCATAGAAAGGATCTCCCATAGAAAAACAAAGGAAAATAAAACTCTGAAAAAAAGATGATGCTGGTTTGCTGCTCTTTAGCAACTCTCATATAAACAGATTCCAAGTTACATAACAACATGAAATGACTGAGCTTGTAAAACATGAAATGACTGAGCTTGTATAAAAGCAATAACCACCAAAGACATAAATTAAATTGAAATACACATACAGAAAAAGAAATTAAACTTAGCACAGTTCTTAGCTAATCTCATCTTGTTCCTCTAGAGAATAGCCTACTCTTGGAACAGATTTTATCTCTGTGCCAATTCGTTACATACATAATATTTCCTGGAAATTCCACATAGATTGATTGATTAATCAATATGGCCACCCAAGCTGAACACTGACACTGGGTGGCTTATAATAAACCAAAACCAAACAGACGAAGTAAAAAATTCCAATTAAAACAATACACAATCTTAGGCTGTTATGTCTCCGTTCCCAGCCACTTCTGCTTCTATTTTAAAAGTACAAAAACATTTCCACTCAGGAGGGGAGGGGAGGGAGAAATCTTTTGGCCTTTATGAGCAGTTGCGTGTATCTGTCCCTTGTGAAGATGAAGATTCCATATCTGAGATGTTTGTGTGTGTACCTTTGAGTCAGTGTTGACTCCTGGAGACTGCCTGGCCTACTCCCTGCAGTCTTCTTGGCAAGATTTCGGAAGTGGTTTGCCGTTGCCTGTTTCCAAGGGCTGAGAGAGAGTGACTGGCCCAAGGTCGCCCAGTTGGCTTTGTGCCTAAAGTGGGACTAGAACTCACAGTCTCCCAGTTTCTAGCCTGGTGCCTTAATCACTACATCAAACTGACTCTCCATCTAAAAAGAGGGAATGTGGATTGAATTAGGTGTCAGTGAATGTGTAGTGGGAGCTTGTCTGTCCATCCATTACACCCTCTTTTGCACTTTAGAAAGCTGAAAAGGAAGGGAAGTCCATCTGGATATGTTACTTGCCTTATTCTCTACCTTTGCAGCTCTTGTGATAATCAGCCTCTCTCTGATCATCAGTATTCCCATTGTGGCTAAACCCACAAATTTTTATTAAGCTATTTTCAGTACCTTTTCTAATGATTTCCAGATGAAATTTGCTTTTTTCACTAAAGCTACACACTGAGTCAACATTTTTATTCAGCTGTCCACCATGCTCCAGAATCCTTTTCCGGGTGAGTCACTGGTATCAGAGATCCCAATAGTCTAGCAGTTCAAATTTTTTTGTCCCAGCGTACATCATCTTATACTTGCATATAACTGAACTGCATTTGCAATTTTAATGGCCATTTCTTTAGTTTGGAGTGTTTTTTTCTGACCTTTTCACTGTCCTTACTGTGGCTAAGAATGCTGTTTTCTGTGAATTTCTGTATCAATACAAAAGTCCCATTACAAAGATAAATTAATGCTGTTCCTGTAAAATACATTGATAATTTAGAAAACTTGGTCCTAGTCAGCAAAATTCATGTGTTTGTTTTAGTTGAAAGAAATGTAAATAAATTCAGAAGGTTCATGGTAGCTGAATTTTTTTTTTTGCTCTTTTGATGGCAATGTGTAGAGATCTTTTTGCTATTTGTTAGTAAAGTATATTTTATTACTGAATACTTCATACTGAGATCAGTGTAATATGGAATGAAGCCCCATGCACTTGAGAAATCATTTTTACTGAACTCACACATAATAGGGATAGTAAAGTTATTTGATCTCCCTGTGGCTTTACTTGCTAGTTAATTTATTTCTACAAAAATCAATCAAAAATCACATTTTGAATCACATTTAATTTGAACCATGTGTTATGAACTATTTTTCTATAATAGTAGATGCCAATCTTCTGTCCTAAATGCCGTTTTCTTTTTAATAATAAGGCTGTTACTCAATATATTGATTCAGAGTGAGAAGGATGCATCACACTTCATAGTTATGCTATTAATTTCCACAACTTATTAATATTAGCATGTTGTTGTAAGCAGGCTTGATTGTTGAATTAGGTGAATGATAAATAACAGTAAGTGAAATAAATATTACATAAATAAATGTGAATATTTCTTTCTGTTCCAAGGAAACTTTGGCAAGTTCCTTGATGAAATTTCTAATGATGGATAAATTGTCCCAAACAAGCATACTCTGCTCTTCCTTGACAATCTTATTTCTGCTAATGCTCTTACAGTTTTATGTAAAAACTTCCAAATCTTGCAAGATTTGGAGATCTCATGAATTATCAGCCATTTTTAAAAGAAAAAAAATTACTTACGTTGAGTTTTGTTGAGGCTGAGGTCTAATACTACAAGAGCTCTCACCACTTACTTTCAATTCAACAGCCGCATTTACAGGCAAATCAGAGGAACATCTATGGATCCCCAATCATCTCAAGATACATAGCAGAAGCAATTATGCAACACCTAAAAAGTATGGTTCTTCCTAAGATCAAATCCAAAATATGGATTAGATATGTTGATGACGCATGTGTGATCCTTAAGATAAACCAGATTGATAATGCCCTTCACACTCAGTAACACATACCCAGGGATCAAATTCACTATTAAAATGGAGAAAAATGACAAACTCCCATGCTTGGACATCCTCATCACCACAGTGAGTGATGGTAACTTGCAGACCCTAACCCTAACCCACCCATATTAACTAAATCCTTGACTTCCTTTGCGAACATCCCACTGCACAGAAATCATAAAAGTCATGCCCAAATAATACATACTAGTTACTGGCTCAAGCTAATTTTCAACCCAAACTGTCTGGCTTCTTTGACTTTCCAAAACAAATACCAGACTTCTTGGTGGAAATTACTTGGTGCCACCTTAAGCCATTATGGATTCTCCCCCGATGTATTGATTCCAGTGGAGTTTGATCAGGCCCCAGAGCTTCTTTCAAGCAGCGTGGCAGAGATACGGCCCTGCAAAATGATCTTAGCCAGGCTCTACCATACATTAATTCTGTGAACCCATAAAAAAATGTTGCTCCCGCACATTACTGTACAATATCGAAACACCAGAAGAGCTTTTACACTTGCCCACTGTAATGCCCTTCCCTCCACCCTTTTGGAGGGAAGGTTCTACAACATACCAAAAGAGCTGTAGCTCTGCCCTTGTGGTGAGGGGGAAATTGAAACCGTGGGTCATGGGTTGCTGCATTGCCTTTTTATAGAAACCTATGAGATATGTATATTTCCCCATTTACAATACCGGTCCTGGGCAGGTTGGAGGCTGATTACCTTAGTCTCTTACTAGCTGACCAGCAGGTGGGGATTTCAGGCAGTGTAGCCCGATTGATTACAAACAACTCCTCCAAGTGAGGTAATGCTGAGCCTTGCCTCTTCCCCATAACTCAGTATATCCTATCTTTCCCTCCTTTCCTTCTTTCCTCCCTTTTTTTTCCTTTAAATATAGACATATCATTCCATGTTTTATCTTGTAATTTCCATGTTGCAGTTGATTGGATCATAACATGTTCCATGTTGCAGTTGATTGGATCATAACATACTACTACAAATCCTACTAGGCTTCAGCAGGTATTAGGCTCAATATAAATTAGGATAGAGAGCCAGTTTGCTGTAGTGGTTAAGGCATCAAGCTAAAAACCAGGAGACCGTGAGTTCTAGTTCTAGTCCTGCCTTAGGCACAAAGCCAGCTGGGTGACCTTGGGCCAGTCACTTTGTCTCAGCCCTCGGAAAGAGGCAATAGCAAACCATTTCTGAAAAACCTTGCCAAGAAAACAGCAGGGTCTTGTCCAGGCAGTCTCTGAGAATCAGACACGATTGAACGGATTTTTTAAAAAAAGAACTTAGCATAGCTTTTCATTCTCAAAGTGTCTTATAAATCTTAGTGGTTCTTATGCAGTTATCTATAGTTATCTACCTTAATTACTGATACCATCCAGACTATCGAGTTTAATTTGATAGGCCCCTCTCCCTGATTTTAATCTTGGTATTTTGTAATTTTATGAAAATACCTGAGGAGCCTTATGACGAAGGTGAAAGAAGAAAGTGCAAAAGCTGGCTTGCAGCTAAACCTCAAAAAAACCAAGATTATGGCAACCAGCTTGATTGATAACTGGCAAATAGAGGGAGAAAACGTAGAGGCAGTGATAGACTTTATATTTCTAGGCGCAAAGATTACTGCAGATGCTGACTGCAGCCAGGAAATCAGAAGACATTTAATTCTTGGAAGGAGAGCAATGACAAATCTCGATAAAATAGTTAAGAGCAGAGACATCACACTGACAACAAAAGTCTGCATAGTTAAAGCAATGGTATTCCCCGTAGTAACATAAGGCTGCGAGAGCTGGACCATAAGGAAGGCTGATTGAAGGAAGATAGATGCTTTTGAACTGTGGTGTTGGAGGACAATTCTGAGAGTGCCTTGGACTGCAAGAAGATCCAACCAGCCCATCCTCCAGGAAATAAAGCCAGACTGCTCACTTGAGGGAATGATATTAAAGGCAAAACTGAAATACTTTGGCCACATAATGAGAAGACAGGATACCCTGGAGAAGATGTTGATGCTAGGGAAAGTGGAAGGCAAAAGGAAGAGGGGCCGACCAAGGGCAAGATGGATGGATGATATTCTAGAAGTGATGGGCTTGACCTTGGGAGAGCTGGGGGTGTTGACGACCGACAGGAAGCTCTGGCGTGGGCTGGTCCATGAAGTTACAAAGAGTCGGAAGCGACTGAATGAATAAACAAGCTTTTATTTTTACTTGCTTTATTCTATCAGGACGATATTTTATTTTTACTTCTATTAGTTAGATTGTTACATTATTAGTTTTATGCTGATCTACAACCAAAATAAACAATAAGCGAATAAATAAATCATAAAAACCCTCAACAACAAATCAACATACACTACTACTCACTGACTCTCAGAAATGCTGAACTCAAATACTTCTATAGCATATTCAACAGAAACCACTAACCCCCCAATTTCATTAAAAAAAAAATGCACCAGGAAACAAAACAAAGAACCAAAGGACAGCTCAAACAACCAACTGAAAGACAATCCAAACCAGTGTTTCTTAACCTTGGCAGCTTTAAGATATGTAGACTTCAACTCCCAGAATTCCCCAGTCAGCCATGCTGAAGTCCACATACCTGGAAGCTGAAGTCCACATATCTTAAACTTGCTAAGGTTGAGAAACATTGATCCAAACACTGCCACAATAACTCTTCCATATATAAGAAATGTATCAGAACATGCTAGCATTATTCTGACCACTAGGCACCACTAGGCATTATTCTGCCCACACACCCATAAAAACACCACAAAGAACCAAAATTTTGTGCACCCCCTCCAGAAAGAACTCGCATCCTATACCGAAACAGCTGCCCAGATCGCAACTAACTTGACACAGGGCAAAGTACTCCCCAACACGGTTGCTGGAAATTATGAGGGTTAAAATTTAACTCATCCAAAAGGTACCAGGAGGAGGAAAGATGTACTAGAGGAGGAGTAAGAAAATTTGGTAGCCTATGTATGAATTTCTGAGCCAGTAAATTTTCATGAAGCAGATTTTTTTTTACGATGTGTAAATTTTTTATATCTGATAAAATAGGTATTGTTGCTGAATGAATACTGCTGTATCTTTGTTTTCACCCAGGGGTTCATTTTTGTTTTCACCTTGCTCCCCCACTTCCTGTACATATCTTCCCTCCAAACTACTTAAGTAACCCCATACAATCACATTTGTTTCCTGACTTTATAGTTATTTTCCTCATAGCTATAGTTCGCAGTTCTGCTTTCAGTACCTTTGTAATATTCTCAGCAATGCTAACATTTTTTCTCTGTGTCTTCTGATTAAAAATTAAATAATTTATAAACAAGTTAAAAAATTGGAGCAATGCGGTCTCAGAGTTTAAGAAAAAAGTGCACTCCAATATAAGCAGACTTTCATTTACTGGGGACTCTTCATGTACATAACATATGTTGCAAATCCAGTGCCTAATGACAGCAATCAAAGTATTTAAAATCTATGGCTATTATATTCTTCTCTCTATTACCATCTGTCTTTTTACCTTTAAAAAAGAAAATGCTAATAGGCTTCCTTGGATTGCAGTATACCAATCTGATGGGACTTTTCATGCACAAGAGGAAAATCCAACCATAAAATAACTCTAGTTTTTCTGATATGTACTTCTTTGAAGCACTCATGTTCCTCAAAGATATTTTGTAAATTAAAATATTATCTATCTTGATTTTATAGATTCAAGATGCTGCAAGTCGGGGCCTGAAATTTGTTGGGATAGTACCTCAGCAGGTTTCCCAAATGAACTCCAAGAGTAGCAGTGCTGCAATATCTATCAGCAACAGCTCCAGAGAACTAAAAGGTGACAAAAATCCATTAGATATTCCTGAAGATTGTGCTTCATTAAATCTTGAAAAAGGAGATTGCACTGATGTATGCAAAGTCTCAGCAGCAGCAGCAGCAGCAGGAGGTAGTCATGAGCATGTGAACCCTAGTGAAGATCTAGGAGGTGAACGGGAGGTCACTGAGCATCTTAGCTTGAGCTCTGCTGGAGAACATGAAGAGCAGCTTCAAGGTGAGCATGCAGGTCCTTCCTTAAGGCTATTGCAAGTAGGTTGGGGCTAAGTTCTTGGCTTAAATGTAACATTTTGAAGGCATGAACAAACACATTTTGCCACTTTCTTATTGATGGTGACATTATTTGCTATATAATATGTACATATGATTACATGTACTTCAGAACAAATAGAACATAAGGGATATAGAATTACTGGGCTGTATTGCACATAAAGTTTAAAAAGCCAGTATTCATTTAGGATAGTTATGTTTTAACATTTAAATTAATATATTAGACTTCTTAACCAAGATGGATGTTTATTGATATATTGTAATATTATTGCATTTATTTCTGTCTTTTTATTTGAAAGCCCAAGGCAATATAGCAGTGTTTCTCAACCTTGGCAACCTGAAGCTGTATGGACTTCAACTCCCAGAATTCCCCAGCCAACAGTGGCTGGGGAATTCTGGGAGTTGAAGTCCACACAGCTTAAAGTTGCCAAGGTTGAGAAATACTACAATATAGTGTATATGGGAATCTCCCCTAATTTTGTTCCCACAACAATAACTCTGTGAAGAGAGTTGAGCTGAGAAAGACTGGCTGGCCCAAAGTCACGAAGTGAACTCTTTCGTCAAGTGGGGTCTCTGAGCCTAAATTCTTACTTACTACAATGGCAGGAAAACCAAATTTAAACCATAGCTTGAAAATAGTTTACAAATACTTGCTTTTTCTGTGACTGCTGTTAAGCCTTAATCTGGAATTTTGACTTGTTTCTGTGCCCTGTCCATGGTTGTTGTCAGTCCAGGAAAAAAGAAAGGACAGCTATAAAAGGAAATAACTCTTAGGTAAAACGCTCTCGTTTGCTTTTCATGGATCTTTACCTTCCTTTCTAGTGATAATCTTTCCCTTGTTGAAAAGAAATGTAGAGATGTTGGGGAAGGACTGGATGAGCTGTTAAGGGAGGAGAAACAGCAAATGAGTCCTGAGAAAGTTGAAGGCGCAAGAAAACAACTCAAAATAACCCTGTCTTGATTCTGTTTGGTGTTAAGAAGAGGCAGAGAGAAACTCTGATAGACTTTCAAGTTTCTGTTGTTATACCCTACAACAGTAAAGTAGTATCCATGGAATTGTGTGTCTGTTTCCTGACCTGGTCTACCTTGAAGGGTTGACTTCTAAACACAACTCTATTTCCTCTTCTAGAGTTCCCCCCATAGCAGAATATTATGCAGTTTGCTGCTAGTTTATAGAGGAAGGAAATTTCAAAGTATGTATGTTTACTGCATTAATCCTGACCAAAAGAAAAAAGAAAAACCCTTTAGATGTTTCAGTTATGCAGAATATCAGATCTAAAACATGGTTTTTGTTGTCTTCTCACTAACGAAGCGTCAATGTCTATTTTGATGGATAAGCTATCAGGAAACATGGGTTGTGTCAACTAGACTAGGAATCTCCAGCCCTTATGGGCCAGTGGACACATTCAGAATATTGAGAAGGTACCATGAATCGGATCATAAAATGGCTTCTGTGAAGTATATGAGACTGCTTACAAGATGTCTGCAATAGGAATGATGGCCAGTCATAAAATTTAATATGTAACAAAAAACATCTGTTCCATATAAAGGCAACTAGTTGGTGCTAAAAGGCAAGTTACTGGCTCAGGAACAAGATCTCAAGGCAGAATCTGACCTTGAAATGCCACAAACAGAGCAAAATGCTTGTTTCTTTGGGGAGGAACTGATAATGTTAGGGGGGAAGAGAAACCCTCAGGCAAACTCCTCCAACAGTCATACCACAAAACTGAGGCTGGAGAACACATTCAGGCTCTTGTTTTGTGATTCCAGGACTTCCAGGCTGTTAAAGTAGTATGCTGCCTCATTCTTCAAAATAATCAGAAAAGAAGAAAGAAAAACTGTAATCCTTAGTCACAGAAAGGTTATTTTCCCTTGTCCCAAATGCATATATACTTTGTAAAAATACAGTTACTCCAGCCAAAGCACATGTATCCAATCCCCTTCCCACAAACACATTTCACCAAAATAACAACAAGCTTAAAATATTACTCTGAGATAGAGGCAGAACAGATAGTTCTCCATAAATAGGGCTCAAGGGCCACTCTGGGTCTTAACAAGTGTTAAGGTCCATGCTCCAAAAGTAATTGGGCAAGATCCACTTTTTATTTTTTTATTTTTAATTTTATTATTGCTTGGCACTTCTGTAATAAAGCAGCTTTTAAAAATGCAGCTTTATTTTTTGTCAGTAGAGAGTGCAATGACAGTGAAATTCACTGCCATCACTCCACCTAGTGATGAAAAATGCTCACAGATCTTTGGTACAGAACATTCTGAAACAAGCTAAAATTGGCAGGGGTAGAAAATGAAGTAAAGAAAAAATAGATCAGCAAAAGAAAAAACGAGAAGTTGTACTGAGGCACATTTGGAGAAAGTAGGTGCATGGGCAGACATACCCCCTTGATTTTTGGGGATCAGCTAAGATTGGGTAGGGTCTGACACATAGCAGGATGAGAAATAATTAGCATAGACAAAAGGAAAGGCAAGTCGAAAGGGGTTAAATTTGGTACCGTTGATTTTTTTCTTGCTTCAGTTTCTTCCTTGCTAATTTCTACCAGATTCAGATTTATTTCCATTTACTTCTTGTTGACTGAAGGTGGTGCACATCTCAGAGATGTCTGTGTCTCCTAGATAAAGGAATCAAATTTTGAAACCTTTTGTGTTGTATCAACTGCAGTATAAATCAAGTCACAATGACATTAGACTAGCCCAAGTGTTGAACACTGGATAATTTGTGGATAATGTTATTTGCAGTCATGCAGATTAATAAAGTTTTACTTTTCATCCTAAGGTAAATATTTAGACTCCCTTTTTATTCAGCCTTGTTTGGCCTGATATCATAATTACTTGTAAGAAAGAACAAAATTAGTACTATTGTTGTGTCGACGTTTTAAAATAGGTTCCCTGCAATTGTCATGCTTGTGTAGGTTTTCCTTTTATATCTTTTTCCTACTCAGTATTCAGAGCTTCTAACAAAAAGATAGCGTAGGAATTTTTATTCATATTCACACATAGACACAAGACAAACATTCCAGCGCCATTAAAAACCCCCACAATAATCTGTGTATCTCTAGTTTTGAATGTGTTTATTTCTACATTATGGCTTGCAACATGCTGTTTGGTGTAATTAGTATCATAGTACTGCATAAAAACAGAAACATCCGTACATGGCGTGGAATCTGCTATTCTAGAATGCATATTCTAGAATCCCTTCTGAGGATCTGACCCTACACAAACTCTTCTTACAACCTCCTCAAATCATCCATTTAGCGTTATTTTCCCCTTCGAGGATTGTTTTGTTTTGTTTTAAAATTGCCAACATCAGGCAACACTTCTAGGTTACTTTCTGTGTCTGGAACTGCTCTTCTAAATAGTCTTGTGGGAAACTCAGAGTTCTAATTCAGTCAGAGTATTGTCATATAATACCTTTCACTGATTTTGCATTATTACCAGAACAATAGATCTACAGCTTTGCAGACTTAAATTAAGTAATTCCTTCTGAAGGTTAGTTTGTATTACTGTGTATTCACATTTTGATAGCATTTGGTGCTTTTATTTCCCATGTGCACAAGATAAACATGGCTATTTATCAAAAACTTACTGTATTAGAGCTCCACATTTCTTGAGAGAAATGGCATACATAGCAATTACACTTGGGTCAGACGTTCCAGCAGAAGAAATTACATTCAAAGAATTTATTACTCCTCAGAACAAACCAGAAATAAAATGTCCAGAATCAAGACCATTTTTGTTTATGAAGAACCATGCTTTTGCTTTTTCTTAGACTCTTTTTATCATGCATTGTTTACACTGCTTTCTTAGTTGAAATCTTTGCATGAATGCTAAGCATAGTCTGAAGTCAAAATAGAAAGCACAGCGGTAGCTGAAGCCTAGTATCAAAGCCTTAGGAAGAAAAAAATTGCCCAAGATTCATAAAGTAAATTAGCTAAAGGGTGAGAAAGTTACTAGGTTTTAACATATATTTCAGTTCTGATTAGCTACCTCTTTTGGTTTGGTTTTAGGCTGAATTTACTTTTCAAAAGGGCATTGCTTTTCTCCATTACTGTAAACTTCTCAGTAAAAGAATGTGTGTGGCTTTTGTTTTGTTTTGTTTTCTTGGTTTTGGCTTTATTTCAGCATCTAAATTGGAATTCAGTTACTTTATGTTTCGATTCCATATACCATACTATAGTTAAAATTCATAAAGTATTGGAACATAGATGAGGATACGTTTCAGACCAATTACTGTGTATTAACACAAAACAAATTGTTAAACTAGTTCTTGAAAGAAATCATATATATGGTATATTGGTATATTTTGCGTACTACTGCATTTTTTTCTGTTTTATGAATATTTCTAAAAATATACACATTTGGAAATCTGTTTTGTGATTTGTGCATGCAAGAAGTAAGGATGTCACCATGTTTTCTCAGTGTGTGTCTGGTTTGTTTATTACCCTTTGCTGATTGTAGTTGGTACTTCTTTTTTCCTGAAATGGAAAACCTCCTCCTGTTTTGGCCATGATCTTCCCATGTGAAGTAAAGAATACTACCATCATTCATATTATCTGTCTTATTTTTAAAAGACAATTCTATGCATGTTTCAGAGTTCTGATTTCTTCCAATGAGGTGTGTTTGAACTTGCTCTTCTTCTTTTGAGATAGCTTTGCTTACCTACATACTTTATTGCCCCTTAATTATAAATAGCGAAATATTTTATCTTACCCATAAGTGTATTCTTAACCTCTTAGTGATTGTATAAGAATGTATCCATTTAGTATGTATAATATAATTACAGATTTGAGAATAATGTTGGGTTCTTTTTTAATATGTATATGTTGAATAATGAAGTTCCTAGGTGGGTGAAAAAAGCTCTTCTTCCATTTTCTGTGACTGAAAACTCAATATAAAATTATTCTCTATAAAACCTAAGCTTAATATGTGGTGGGCTTTACCAAACCAACAACTTATTCATGTTTCATGTGTGTAAAACATGTTGCAATCCAGGGCTTGGATAAATTACCTATATAGCACAGTATATTCTTTGCATTCTTGCATGTTGTAGATAGGTTCTTCATACAGACAGCTTGGGATGATTCAAATTCCACAAAGGAACAGTGAATCTAGCAAAAATGCCCTTTGTGTTTGATTTTAAGGAAAATTACGCTCTTTGAATATTATGTAATCCATCATCCCCTTGTTTGGTCGTCCTTATATATGAATTCTCCAATTCTCTTCAGCTGTTTTGCCAGCAGAATAATTATTTAAATGAGGAGCATAAAATTAGTTGGAAAAACTCTCCAAAAGAAGACTGTTTGAAAAAAGAAAGGGTAGGGAGACTACAGACTGAAGTTGTTTGGACAGAATGCATTTGGAGATAAAAATTCTAATCATTATTTTTCTGTCTCAATTATTAATTTCAGTAAAATACCATGAGGCAGAGGGGTTATGACTCACTGGTGAAACACATGTTTTGAATAATAATAGTAGTAGTAGTAGTCCCTTATTCTATGTATGTTGCCTTTGCTTCACTATGTTTATACTAACATGTACTAACTTTGCCAGGGCATATTTTTGTTTTTTAATCCGTGATTCATTGTAATATCTTTACAGAAAATTTGCCAGTGGCATCTGGGATTACACTTGATTAAACCAAAAGTGCTTATTCAAAACTTTAACCTTTGCACAGCATGTCAAAGGTTATGTTCCAAACGGTGGTGCAGCTTATGATTTAATTTAAGTTAATTCTACTCTATTCTGGTCTGTCTGTCTGTCTTTCCATTTTTTTAAAAAAACCTCTTCACCTTTGTTTTGTGTTAGTAAACATTTAATAAACCTGTTGATGGCTGACAGTCATAATGACTGTATACTTCAGTACTTTGTTTGGAAGTTTGCTTGCCTGCCCAGGAATCGAAGATAACCTGTGGTAATCTAAGTGCCTTCTGGTGCTAACAAGGGCAACCTGCCTAATGTCTTCTGGCATTTCGTCCACTATGGTAGCCATTTTATGAATAGACAGGCACCTTCTTCCCATAGTAAAGTGTGAGGAGATTCAAAATAAACTGTCAAAATCTGAAAGTGCCCACCTGCCCAGAATAGTTGCCTATCCTTGTTTAAAGGAGAAGACAACTCAGGAAAATATGTAGTGACAAGTAGAATAAATAATGCCAGATTGTTCAGTAACGTCAAGTTGTATTTGAAAAGAAGTATACAAGAAAAACAAAATCTATGAAGAAGGTTGTTGTAGCTCATGCAATAGAAACATGGAGATGCAAACTAGAAAGATAGCAGCCCACTTTAAATATTCTAATGACACAAACATAACTGTAGCTGTGTAGAGAAAGAGAGGGGTATCATTCCTGCCTAACTTAGCCATGTATCAAGGAAAAGGTTAGAAGAAGGGAAAAAAAACCTGTTCTAAGTAAGCAAGGTTCCTTTGTGATTCAGAACTATATTGCATAGCAGGTAACCTTCAGAACTTTTCCCAAACATGAGGATAGTGAGGAGGCTGACAGAACAGCCTTCCTCAGTGAGATGTCTTTCACCATGGCTAGAAGTTCTGCAAAGTAAAGTCCAACTCATCTGAAGGGGCTACTTTGAAGAAAAGCTGCCACAGTGTATGACCATGTTCCCTTCCTCTGTACAATAATATTCCCAGAGAAAATAATACCTAGTGAGAACTTCTGATTTTTCTCATTCTTAAAGTGGGTCTATAGCATTGTCTATATTCTGAAATTTGAAGAGCACTCAGTGCTAAAAATGGGGCAAGGGAAAAGATAAAATTTAACTCAACTTTCTTGTGGCCATTGTCATTCTCACTAATGACAAACGGGAAAAAACATGCACGAGTTATCCCAGATGCAGAGAATGGACATTTTTCAAGGAGCCTCAAAATGTGTCACTTTTTTAATTGTTGAAAACAAAAAGCATTGTCAGTGATGTATCTGTCAGCTTAGACAGACTGAAAATAGTAAACTGTGCAGACAATATATAAAATACAAGTTTAGGGTAAAGCAATATGCTGTGGACAGCTGCATTTGGAAACAAAGATAACAAAATTAAGTTGTAGATAATACAGCATTGCAGTTCAATTACTTAGAGAAAAGTAAAGAGTTCATGGATTATGACTTTCTGTATACTAATAAAACCACCAGATCTGTCATGCATTATGGAAATGAAAGAGAAGTCAAGATCATGCCAAGAAAGGAAATGTACACTGTAGATTTCTGGAATTAAAGGAAGTAACTCTGCTTGCCTTTTCTTGATAATAATTCTGTGTAGTGCTAGGAGGTCATGAAATCAAAATAAAACAGCAACAAGAACTACTACTGTCACAGCAGAGGTGTCTTTCATTGCAAAGATCTCTGAAGGTAACCCAGAATTTATGGGAGGAATGTGCCCCCTGGAACAATTTGTTGTTCTAAAACGAGTTGCATTATGTGTGACAGGTAGTATCTAAATATCTGGTTTTATATCATGTCATTTTACCTTTGTATTAAATATTTATTATTTATGCATATTTTTGATGTAGTATACAGCGATGGCCTTTCAACCTGAATAGAAGGTTGAAAAGTAAGGTAGTTTTCTTTTTTCAGCTATAGGTGGCAAGGTTTGATTATCAGACTGTTTTAATCTATGCATATTAACTATACAAAATTAATGTGACATATTTATATTAATTACATTATGCATTTAATTCTGTATATTGATTAATTATTAACTCATTCTGTTTCTGTTAATGATCCCAAACTTTCAATTTTACATGGGAAAACTCAACCAGTTGTGCTTATTAAATATGTTACATTTATGCTGTGTTATATTCCATGTAATGTAATGCAGTTTCCCCAACTTGTAGGAATCATGCCCCCAGGACTTTAGATCCTAACACATCTGGAGGGCAGCAGCTTTGGAAAAGATAATATGCCATATTTGCTGCTCCTATAGTTGCTATTTCAACTCTTACATTTTTGTTTAGAAACTGAGATCTTCGCTGTCTTCAACAAGCCAAAGACCTTGCAGACATCCAGCCAATACTACACTGTAACTGTACCTGTCAGAATCATCAGCAGCGGAAAAAGCATTTGTACCTTAGAAGCCAATTGGCTCGAGCACATGACAGATCACTTCCGGAAAGGGAGTACATTGGTACATGCTGTCTTCAGTCCTGGAATGATAAATGGTATGAAATTATTTTTCTGTGTTATTTACCTTAAATTCCTTAAATGAGTATCAGTTCTTGTCTCTTAATTTGTACCAAGTAGTACCTGGCTTTCTTGCTTCAGTTTCAATTTCAGTCTTTTCAATAGACTGAAATTATAAAAAACTTTTTAAAAATTGTGCTAATTGCCCTTTGAAATTACATGTTATACTGAGTGTGAATTGTTTGTTGCAGTCAGGCAGGAACAGTCTTTGAAGCAGCAGCACCTTTATAAGCTGCTCATTTAAATTTCTGTAAAACCTGCTACTTCGTGGAGCAATGCTCAGATGGGAACAGATCCATTTAAAATTCAATAAAAAGCAAGCCATATAAAAGTCTCAATTAAAAGCCATGGGGTATGTCTGAGAGAAAATGGAGAGATTCAGAATCAGAAGGCACCTAAATTCACTTTAGCGGGGGCAGTTAAATGTGCCGACAGGTTATATATAAAGAACTGGACCTTCCAATATATTAATGATAAACTACTATGTGAAATAGGCAGATCGATAATAACCATAACCAGTTACAGTTGCAATGGCAGTTTATCAACCAAGTGGAATGAATATTTACAGGTCATTAGTACTTCAGGAGTTCAAGAGAGCCAGTTTGCTCTAGTGGTTAAGGCAATGGGCTAGAAACTGGGAGACTGTGAGTTCTAGTCCTGCCTTAGGCACAAAGCCAGCTGGGTGATTTTGGGCCAGTCACTTTCTCTCAGCCCTAGGAAGGAGGCAAAGGCAAACCACTTCTGAAATCTTGTCAAGAAAACTGCAGGGAGTCCAGGCAGTCACCGACGATCGGACACAATTGAACGGCAAAAAAAAAAAGTTCAAGATTATCTTTCTGTTGTCTGACCACATTCAGAATAGTGATTTTCAGCCATGTCCATCAGTGAACGTGTTTAAAACAAAACAGAAAAGGTCAACCAATGAAAGTGTGTGGGGGGAGAGGGGGTTAAAAAGCAGATGGAGTTAAAAAGAAGAGATGGCAACAACCAAAAGGGAGAGGGTGTACTGGCAGTTCCATCCAGCGACCAGCAGGAATGCAGACATTGCCTACTTCAGATTAAAGAATAGCAGAGAAACTGCATAGCCAGGCTCATGCCAGTGCAGATCAGAAAACACCACTTTGGAAGTGTTGCAGGAAAGCACACTTGCAGGCTGCCTCTTGGCCAGGATAGGGGTGTCCATTCAAGCCCTTTCCATGTGTCTGTGGAAATATTGCCTGCCTGCAATTAGCAAGTTGTGCGGAAGACCCCTTAAGTTTTGACACCAGTACTATGTTGGAGTCAAGCCTGCCTCTGACTCAGAAAGCGGAACCCCTTCTGAGTCAGAGGAGGAAATAGAAACTTAGCAGGCTGAAACCGGGAAAACGAAACTCAAAGAGGAGCCAGCAGCGCGGGAAGAGTCCAAGGCGCTGATTGGCCAGGATTCAGGGGAGGATTCGAATCCTCCAATCAGCATGCGCCAACGACAGGCAGAAAAGCACATGAAGGAGAAGGCAGCCCGATTGGCTGTAGAAGGGTCCAGGTGCACAAAGGATTGGGATAAAAGGCAGACATGCGAAGAGCGAGCTGCCAGAGACAACCTATTTTCCAAGCCTGCAGCTTCAGCAGAGGAGTCCCTACCTGCATTGGAGACAGCATCTGTTGCCAAAGAGGAACCAGCGCCTTTGCTCTGCTCCAAAGAGGACTCAAATCCTGCTTCTGCTGCCATCGAGGATCTGTATTCGCTGTGCCCAACGATCACAGCCTTGCACCCAGCCTTGGAACTCCATGGTCTTCCACACAACGTCTTTGTGCCTTTGATTCTCAGTTCCGTGGCATGCCTCCAGTGCAGCTGAACCATGCTAAGGGTGCTCAGCCTTGCTCCGGAGTTTCACACCTATCTTGTTGTGAACACTTTTTCCAGCCTAGATTCCAGTCTCCAGCTCAGAGAATCCAGCCCAGTCCAGGGCCTCCAGCCCAGTCCAGCCTTGCTCCAAGTCTTCCATCCAGAAAATCCAGTATAGTCCAGGGTATCCAGTTGAGTCTAGCCTTGCTCCGAGTTCTAATCTTGCTCCAAGTCTCCAACCTAGTCCAGAGTTCCTATTCAAGTCCAGCTTCGTTACCAGTTCATAGCCTTGCTTCGAGACTCCAGTTACCGGCTTCCAGCCTGACGTGGGTCGTCAGCCCCACCCGGCATTCCAGTGCCAGTGCAACTCCAGTACTGTTCCTCTGCCTCGTTGTGGCCCAGTTGGGCTTGTTGAACCCAGCTTTTCATACATCAAGGACTTATTTATTGTAAATAGTTATCTAATAAAGAGTATTTTGATATTACTCTGCCTGGTTGCATAGCCTGAACAGGACATACTAGTTTTTCCATTCTACATGAACTAGTAATGTATTACTATTTTTAGATTTTTATCCCAGTATTTTATTTTTATACACACACATGCGCGCACACACACAGGCATGCCTTGGAAATATTGCAGGTTCGGTTCCAGACCACCTCAATAAAGCAAATATCACAATAAAACAAGTCACACAAATATTTTGGTTTCCTGGTGCATATAAAAGTTATGTTTACACTATACTGTAGTCTATTAAGTGTGCAATAGCATTATTTATTAAAAAAATGTACATACTTTAATTAAAAATACTTTATTGCTAAAAAATGCTAATCTGTTAGAAAAATAGACGTGCTTGACTCAGGGTTGCCTCAAACTTTGATTTGTAAAAAAATGCAGTATCTGCGAAGCGCAATAAAGCAAGGTATGACTGTATATATATGTATACACACACACGTGCATGTATGTTTGTATATGTGTATATTTTGATCAATTCAAGGTGGCGAACATCCTGCCTCCTACTTTGCCCACAACAACCCTGTGAGGTGGGTTGGGCTGAGGGATAGTAACTGGCTTAGCATTCATGCCTAAGGCAGGCCTGGAACTCACAGTCTCCTGGTTTCTAGGCCAGCACCTTCACCATGACACCAAACTGGCTCTCTATGAACAATATGAGATCCTATGAGATATAAGTATCATCCAAAATTAATGGTAGCTTAGAACATCCATGTGTCTTGCAACTTGCTGCATGACAGCTCTTGGTAAGTGTTATTAAACCACTTGTTTAGTGAATACCCAAAAGCTGATACATAGCCAAGTTAGAAGTAACTTTGGGGTTTAATTTCCCATTAGCTTTGAGTTTAATTTTCTGAAAATCTACCATATTATTTTTAAGAACTATATGATGAAATCTGTAGGTACAAGTATATTACATGTAAGTAAAAGTGCATTTTCAGAAGCCTAGTTTAGAATAAACAATGTAAAAAATGCTTCCTTGTTGCAGCACAGGGCCTTTTTCGTAATCGTGTGTTGCTCTCTTTCCCCAGAATACAGCTTCTTCCTTCATAGCAGCTGTTTTTGATCCCCTGTGATGGCTGCAAACCACAAACTCTTAATTCTGCAATTGCTTATTCTCTCCACTCTTATTATGTACTCTGGTAGAGAATAACACTGCTTTTGTGTTTTCTTCATTCTGAATATCTTGGCTTATATAATATTGAGGATTGCATTTAATTAGTCTCATTGCTACTCCTTCCTACAAATTAAAATTTTGTCTGCTCTTAATTGTATGCATCTCAAGCATGCATATTATTTTTATTTTCAGAAATAATTATGCAAGTAGTTTTAGGGTACAGCTGTAGAATTGCCCAGAGCTCTTGCCAAGGGTCTGCCTTAGATGTAGTATGCTGGGTAAGAGGGAAGAAGTCATTGGTGGGATGTCAGCAGTCCATTCATAAATTCCTTAGTTGTAGATCTCCTCCCAGTAGTGGTGGGGAATGAAGTACATTCAGGATGATTGAGAAGGCACAAGACAATAACCCTTTTATTCCCACTATATATTCCCCGAAGGGACCCTAGAGCTAATGGATTGAATAAAGGTGTGTTAGCCCTACAACTTAAGTCCCTTCGTCCATTAATTGCCATAGGACAGAAGGAAGAGGGGGGGGGAAATAGAATGGGAGAAGTAATAAAAGACTAACCCCTCGATTTAGCCAACAAGACTACTGTAAGACAGTGCAGCTTAAGGAGTGAAGATAGTTTTGCCATGTAATAACCCATCATCCTGCTTTATATCATAAGACTACTTTCTTAATCTATTTCTGTTATTTTTTGTGTATGTGAAAGACTGAAGCCTGTGAATTTGTACTGAACATGATGCTTGTTAATGCTATTATGAGAAGTGAACAATTAGTTTGAGAATTTGGCTTGAGATCTAAAGATATTTAACATTATTGCTTTTCTTCCTCTTAAAAAAATAAAATTGTTTATTTAAGAATTATCTTCCTGTACTTCCCTTAGAGAGTTCAAGCCAGCGTACATGGAGATTTTAGGCAGATTCCTTTTGAATTACTGATTAAATGCAGACGTGTTTAGCTTTAGCAGGCCTCTGATTTTTTTTTTTTTTTTGCTTGCTGCTAGTCTTAATGAAGATAGGGCCAGTGTTGCCATGTTCTAATTGCAAAGGAGAGTCTGTTGCAGAAAACCACACAAAACAAATTCTCTTTTATTACCTTAAAAATAGATCTATTTTTGGCATATTCTTTCAGGGTCTGGCACTGTAGTCCCCAACGTGGCACTGGGATATGCTGGTATCCCTTGATGCCTGACAGTCTTCCTGCTCTGACTTCTAGCTTTTAAATATATTTTTTAAAAAGATATTACTAAAAACATTGGAAAGATGGCATGCTGCAAAGCTTCATGAACTTTCTTAGAAAATAACAATGCCCACTGCTTTATCTGGAAGAATGCCTGCCTGCTCAGAGAAAGAATAGAAGTAAACCAGGACATCAGCATGCTTCATGCAGAGGGGTCAGGTTGAAAGGGTTGCATTTAACATTGGGATACTTTGGTACTTTATGCCTCATGACAGCCTTTTTTTTTTTAAGTAGGCAAGCCCCTCCACATTATTTTGTGAGAATATCCACAATATGTTCTTAAGTTCCAGATGTGCTCACCAACTCAGATAGGATTGGGTATTCCTGATCTAGAGCCCACTTTATTCTGTGCATAAAGCGTTACTCTTTATGAGCATGGGTATGTACTATATATATATTCCTTACTGTCTAGGACCTATGTCACATTTAAAAGCCTATCCATGTGTATCTGAAACAATTGTGTATTCCATCCTGTTTACTCCACTAGCTCTTCCCTCCTGTTCTTGTGTTAGTTCATTTTTGTTCAGTTTTAGAATAAAAGACTGTCCTTTTATGTGTTGCTCAGCATCTCATTCATTCATTCATTCATTCTACATCCTGCCTTTCCTTCAGGAGCTCAAGGTGACATACATAACATTACCCAGCTTTGAAAGGTAGATTAGGCTGAGAGATAGTGCCTAATGCAAAGCCTACCCAGTAGGCTCCCATAACTAAGAAGGATTTGAGCCTTAATTTCCATGCTCCTAGTCCAGTGTTTTATGCTGGCTCTCAATGTGCCCTTCATTATATATAAATTATTCGTAATTTTTATTACCAGCATTATTGAAATGCTATCATTTGCATGAAAATAATGTCGCAGTATCTGTAGAAGAAAGATCATGCAAATTCAGAGATGAAGACAAATCAAAGTATACAGAGATGAACTTTTCGTTGAAGTCAATTGGTAACCGTTTGAAAATTGGTAGTTTTACTGTTTGTTGATTTACTGGATGAAATTTTGAGCTGTCATTACGGGAATCATAAATATGCGGTGGATTTAAAATTTTCAGGAGTGGAAAACATTTCCACTAGTAATGGATTAGTGTAATCAATTTCACCCCTCCCCCCCCCAAAATATCTTCAGTTACCTACATCCCATGGAAGAAGGTGCCAGGTAATTAGATAAGGCTTTAGACTGGCTTTTTGAGAACTACCAATGGTGGAATTCAATGAAACATGCTAACATGGCACAAATACAGGGATGTAGTATTATTTATAGTATTTATAGACTGTCTTGCCACTGGGAGCTCTGAGTGGCATACATGGGAGTCTCTCCTCATTTAAATCACCACAACAATAAACCTGTTGAGTCAGCTTGGCTGAAAAAAGAATAACAGGCCCAAGGATACCCAGTAAACTCCATTTTTGAGTGGGGATTGAACACATGAATCCCTGGTCTCAGCTGAACACCTTAAAAACTAACTTATTTAGCGAATCAAATGAAAACAGCTTCTAGAATGTTTCCTGTTTATATTATAGCCAGAAATGCCATCACCAATTACCCAATGAAAATCATTTATCCTTGCTGAAGTTAAATTGAGAAATAAAAGGAGAGGGTTTTTTTTTAATCCTTTAGCAAAGGCAATTTTAAAGGGCATATAACTGAATGCTTTCCCGTTTTTGGTTTGGGTTTGTTTGAGTTTTTTTGGCAAAACATGTATATTGCTAGCTAAATTGCTTGGAGACAAACAGTCATTTTATTTGTTTGTTTGTTTGTTTGTTTATGTGCATGCGCACATGTGCGCATGCACACACACACACTACATTTTCAAAAGTATGAATAATTAGGCATGATATATGCCAATTAGATTGTTTTTTAATTGGATTTCTGGACCATTATCAGTTATTGCTTAATATCTCAAATGGTGCATATGAAAAGCATTATCCTGTTGTTTAAACTTTATAGGATAGTGCATTTACAAGACTCTGGGGAGTTTTCCAAAGAACAAGACATTAACGTTCCTTCAGAAAGAGTATTGCATGTTGAGCTTACCAGTTCATTTTGTGAACAAGCAAAATAAGTTTAGACTTGTATGATACAAGTTAGAAAATGAGTAGAATTCACTGGTAGGTATAGGCTTGCTCCTAAGAAAGCTTTCTATTTGTAGTTCTATAAGCTATGATAGCTGCATCTAATACATTGCAGAGATTAGTTTAAGATTTAACACCTCCCTGAGGAAAATTAAGTTTAATTTTCAGTCCAAGTAGAATCATATTGTTATAGAATAACATGGTTGACCTTCAGAATTGCATTCAGATTGAAAAATCAGCAATAACATTGTAATAATAGCAAGATAACAGTTCCATTCTACAAGATATTTAACAAATTTGCTATTAATGTTAAGTAAAGCCATCATAAAATGAAATGATTAGTAACAAATGTACATATTGATCCCAAGTAACTCACATTTGTACTTGCTGAAATGAGATGGAAAATTTGGCTCTTTGTAAAAGTATTACACATATAGTATATAATTTCCAAATAGGACATTCTATATATTCCTCAAATGTGTACAAATACAGATACTGTCATGTGTAACAACTATTCATGTGTCCTTTTTGTTACTTATCAGGTTGGGGGGGGGAAGTCACTAAGCTATAGTACACACAAATCATAATTAATGAAAGAAACTCCCCTGATATGAAGCAGCCAAAGCAGTGTTATATATCTAAAAAAGACAGATTTGCAGGATAAATACGTATATTATATACTATGTTGCGATGAGTTTTACTTGGTAATAACAATAATGCAAAGGTTAAGCTTTGTGCGGAGGGTTTAATAGTTCAAAGGAAGCAGAGAACACAGGGAGACATTGCTTCCCACTAGTATGACTGTCGTCATAGCATAAGAATTTTTTTTCCCATAGCTGTCTTGTAAATCATGTGCAGGAACATTAAAATGACATTTTGCCCAGCAGAACAGCATCAAATATTTATATACCCAAGTGAAAATAGTCTTTTGAGCTCAGTGAGGGAACATCCTCCCTTAATAAAAAATTCAGTGATAATGGAACCTTCTCTTATGAAGGGAGGGATTAACCTTTTACATGAGCTGATTGAAGGTAAAGAAAAATAATTATTATGGCAGAGCTTCAGCAGAAGAGACTCCGTATTTCGTTTAATGGCTACGTGATCTAGTGATTAGAACAAATGGGACATCATCTGGTCATCTAGCATTATAGGATTTAACTAAGTAAACAGAATATGCTGAGGTCTACACATTTAACCACACAAAAATTTGGTAAGTAAAAACAACTACTCAGGGAGTTAGTGAAAAGAAGAAAGTTTAAACAGATGATGTTCTTAAGACATAACACCTAGATCAGAAATTCAGTCCCTGATGAACTTCATCATTGCACTGCCAAACCTTTGTGCAATTTGCCACTAAAATTTAGTGGAACTGTTTGTTTGGCAACAGAATTGCTATTATAGGACCTCTAAGTACGGGGGGCTGGGTAGTTAGTTTAATGCTGCATGAGTTGAGGCACACATTTTGTGGGTGAGTAGTTAACTTGTTTTTACTTACCACATTTTTGTGTCTTCTCGGTGGGGACTGGATCTTCTTCAGTGGTGTAAGTTGATTAGGCTGACCATATTTCCTTGAGACAAAAACAGGACATTGGGATGGCAAAATGGGACGTGGTTAAACTTAGGTAATATTCCATATTCACGAAAAAGACGATAAAAAAGGATATCAACAGTAAGCTGGGAAGGTGCAGAAGGGGGAGGTGTGGCAATGGTTGGGTCTCGAGATGCTGATGCAGGGGTGGCATTGGGCAGAGATGTTGCAGGAAGGCTGAGGGCGGCGAGCTGGGACGGGAGGACAGGAACAAGGCAGGAAGCTGGAGAAGCGGAGGGCTGAGGGTGGCCACAGGCTGAGGCGAGCTGGGACGGGAGGACAGGAATGAAGGGCAGGAGACTGGAGAAGGGGAGGGCTGAGGGCAGCAGCAACCTGGGGCAGAAGAACAGGAACGGAAGAGTCTAGTGAACAGTTGTCCCCGACAACCTGTTCCTCTCTGGCGCGCCCTATTATTTTAGTTTCTTCCCACTGTTTTGGCCTGAGAGCCAATCGGCTTCTTTTCTGCTGGGCGTGCTTTTCCGACCGTCTTCCACTGCACTGATTGGCGGCAGCGACTCTTCCTCTTGCTCACCGCCAATCAGCTGTTCCTGCGGTTCCCACTCTAGGTTTCCTGCCATATTGAGAACTACTGCCAAGTCAGCCTCCTTTTCAATTTCAATTTCAATTTTTTCCCACTTTTCCCAATAAGGGCTCCAACGTTTTTAAAAAACGGGACAAAATTGGCATTTATATTAAAATGACAGGACTGTCAGGAAATGTTAAAAAAACAGGACTGTCCCAGTCAAAATGGGACGTATGGTCAGCCTAAAGTTGATAATCACTGGGCAATCAGGATAGATAATCTGCTACCGTGTTCTCTTTCTCTGGTATATGTTCAATGGTGTACTATCAATGACCATCAAGTCAATCTTGTATTGTGTCATGTTCACCGTTCCAATGTTACTGTTACATCGTAACGTTTCGCATGTCATTTGGCTGATGCGTGTTTCGTCTGGGAGGGGAGGATGATTCCATCTCGTGGGATTGTTATATGTTAGCAGCTGGATTGGAATGTGTTTGGGTTATCTCGTGTGTTCAAGGTTCCTTTCCCAGGACATCAGCAGAAATGGTTACCAGCACCTGGGGGGGGGGTTTGCAATGGCGGGGCGAGGGGAGGGATTACATTTGAGCCGAGGGTTTTTTGTTTGTATTTGGTGCGCTTTTGCTCATTCTCAGCTTTCTCTGTATTTGCATACTATTCTTTAATAAATCAGATATCATTAAGTTCCTGCTTGTGAGTCTGAGTCTATTAGGGTAGGCAATCCTTACATATTGGTTTGGTGCATGAAGTGTAACTTCTCAAAGCCTAATGATTAGTGAAAAGTTTAAGCGGCCTCTCTATTAAATAATAATGTAAATGTACAAGGGCTTATTTGATGGCTAGACACTACCGTTCTATAGTAGGATAGCATGTTTCTCAAGGTAATAGCTTCCTACTAATGAAGGCAGTGGGCTTCCCTCTCTTAGTGGGCCTTGTTTGAGGATAGGTCTGCTACTTACTTCACAGACATCCATCTTCATTGTCAAGTCTTGTGAAAATCTGGACTCCTGAGGACGGGCTTGGCATATAGCATGCTTCAAATTCTGAAATGCCCTCTCATGCTCCTCAGCCCATGTGACTTGCATTGGTTTAGCCTTCTGAGTAAGATCAGTCAAAGGAGCAACTAAACCCAAAAAGTTAGGGATGAACCTCTAATACCGTTGTATCATTCTCAAAAACGTTTGAACTGCCTTTTGACTAGTGGTTGAGCCAGCTAGTGAATGGCTTCCACTTGAGGTCCCCATGGCCCACTATGCAGCCTAAATATTTGACATCCAACTGGGCCCAGGTACATTTTGACAATTCAACAATCCTGCCTTTAGTAAGTGCTTAAATACCTGATGAAGATGTGCCAAGTGATCTTGCCAGAAGTCCCTAAAGATGTCTGTATCATCTAAGTATACAGCTGTAAAGGCCTTACACCACCTTAGCACTAGATCCATAAGCCTCTGAAAAGTTGTTGGAGCTTTACAGAGTCAGAACAACATCACAATAAAGACAGTAGAATGGAAGCTGTGCCTTATGCTTTATGCACCAGTAAGTTTGGGCATGTGCATGCTTCCCATATGTGGGCATTACCAGTACAAGTTAAATGCAGCATTCATAAAGGTTACCAGCAATGCATTGCAGAATTCAAATGGAAACTTAGCAGCCCTATTACTATTATTTATGTTAATGAACATTAGCCTTGCAGAGGTCTATCCCACTTCGTATTATTCTGTAAACATGGTGAGAAGAATCTTGGATTGTGATAAATAATGCACAGACTGTTGTTAACACATAATAGCTAACTATGCAGTTTATAGAACTTGTTTGTTTGTGCACAGATTCCTTCCAGGGCATGACAGATGGAATGTTCATCTTTGAAGATCTTTCTGTGGATGATAGCAAAAGTATACAAGGCTATGATGCTATTGTTGTAGAGCAATGGACAGTCTTGGATGTAAGTATATCATTTTACCTTTTGGCTCATTTCTAATATCTTGAATCACAACCCAATGAGAAATTAGACATTTTAAAGTAATGTCTGCATTTGTTAGCAAATTAATTATGTTTTATCTTGCTTGCTTCATTTTCCACCCAATTAATTTCACGCTGCATTAATGCCCTAACTAATGTTGTGATTGTTGATCAGCTTCAGCGTTTACATTTTTTATATGTGTATTGTGCATTCATCATAACTTCTACTGTAACCTTCTAAAAACAATTGCGAAGAAAGTTCTCAGAAATAGTGTTTTTTTTTCCTTACAGTAAATCCATGCAGAAGAAAATTATTAATGCCATCCTGCATAGTTTACCTGAGACTTCTTGCATTATTATCTCTTTGTATGGAATATATATTTCATAAAGCAGACTTTTAAAAAAATGGGGAATCTTTATTATGGTAATCAAGTCTCCTTAAAAGATCTACTTATCCCTGCTTAGTTCCAAAATTGTTATGCAACTCTTGGACAGAACTAAGCCATTTATTTAAATGGGCTTTCAAAAAGAAAAATTATATAAAAACATTTATATCCTATAATTAATCATCAAGCAAGGACATAAAAATAAGATTTAAGAATATTGATGCATATTACAGCCAAAGCCTTATAGGGACCTGATTAATTTATTATTAGTAATATATTATTATTATTATTATTATTATTATTATTATTATTATTATTAATAGAAAAAGCAAATTCAGCTGCTAATCAAAAGGCAAGGAGCAAGTAGATATGTGAGGCAATCTACAACTTATCTCCTCACCTGCGATATTTCAGACAGATACAGTCTTTAGGGCATCATTTGTTTAAAGAAGCACCTTAGCAAACTTAGCTGGAAAAAGTTCCTAAAGTCATGGGTTCTGAAGGGCCTTAAAGAGGAGTATTTGGCTTGAGCAACTGAGAAAGGCCTGGATTATATGACCCAAATCCCTTTTGCCAGGTAATAGCTTGCTGCTGCATTCTGAACAAGTTAAATATATGATGATTTTTCTTCCCAAAAACAGTCTCTCATGGAGCAAGTGATGGTAATCTAGTCAGAATTTAACTTGATCATGATGATTGTAAACATAATAATAATATAAGAAGTCATCACTTGCAAAGACTCCACTATCCAAATAAGATCAAACCGTAATACTGTAGGTTCTTTAGGGCTTGGGTCAATCTTACTAGATTGCATTTATGGCTGTTTTGTTGGTGGTAAGATAGCATCTGCAGGCTGCTCTGTTACAGAGCAGGCCAAATTCTAATCCCTGTCCATTTGGATTTATTGCAAAATTTTTGTTTTTGTAATGTTCAGCCTTTGGCCTAATTCCTGGATAGAGTTGAATATCAGAATAGTGGGGAGTGTTGTTTAATGTTGTTCTGTCAACCACTCTGGTTACTTACTGGTTCTAGGCCAGTGCCTTGCCCTAAACTCCAGTCCAATTAACAAGAAAATCCTCAGGAATCAAAAAATCAGAGTCAGTTGTTCTCTTGCTAACAATATGGAAGTTGTTTGCCACTGACTTCCCTGCAATTTTTTAAAAATGTCCCAGTCTAATTTACAGCCCTGGAATTTCCTGTTAGCTTCCTATCCAGTCAGGTCCATCATTCAGACAGGGCCAGCTTAGGTTTTGCAGGCATTAATAACTATTTGCAAGCTTAAGAGATAGGGAGGGAGAGTCCAAAATGAAAATGAAGTCAGTTGCCAGGAAGACTATAAGTCAAATAATCTTATTCAGGATATAGGTCCAGCAGTTTGAGGGACAAAAACTAAGTCATAGAAGCAGATAAAAAGCACAAGAGGCTACTGCAAGGATTGTCACAAGCAGCTGAGTGTTGCCGGTAACACTGAAAAGCTGCCAGGTGTAGGCTTCAATGCTGCAGCAGGGCCTTCTCCTCTGAGCACAGGTACCTCTGATAGTTTAAAGCATTATAGAGACTTACTTCTGCAAGTTTCCTTTGCCTAGTTTTCTAGGATCTAGGGCAATATTTCTCAACCTTGGCAACTCTAAGATGTGTGGACTTCAACTTCCAGAATTCCCCAGCCAGCCATGCTGGCTGGGGAATTCTGAGAGTTGAAGTTCACACACCTTAAAGTTGCTAAGGTTGAGAAACACTGATCTAGGGGAAGGTCCTAGGATCTAAGGGAGGATGGTAGACAGAGTCCAGCATTTTTCTCAATAACTCCCTTGCCTCCAGAATTGCTGCTTGGCTTAGTCTCACCTTGGTCCAGGAGCTGTGGCTCTACTGGTTCCTTTTGATCCTGCTTTAGCAGTTCTTCCTTCTCTTCCTCCTCTGAGGCTTTGTCAGAAAGAAGCATAGCACAGGTCAGTTATCTCATACTTCTGTAGAGCTGTTTTCTTAATATGCCACTTTTCTTCCATGATGGAATTTAGAGTGGTAGATATACTGTTAGTCTCCCATCCAGATATTGGCTAGATGTGGATGAATTGTACCTTCAGACCACTCCTAACTCAACATTAGCAGCATACTGAAGGCTTGAATAAGTGTTAGTTTCTCTTAGGCTTTTCTCCTTATTTTTGTGTGTTGATATGGGTATGAAACTCACAGCACATCTTAGAATTCTTCTTATCATATGAGTTATGCAGCTCTTAAAATGTTTTTCCTGGGTGTTCTGAGAAATGTATTAATTTAACAGCATGAGAGGACCTTCCTTTGAGTTTGAATGGGAATTGGCACTGTCATTTTAACAAAAACTTTGGCATGCTTAATTTCTAAGAATAGAGCAGCTTCTCAAATGTAAGCAAGGGGAATATGTTCATCACAGTACTCTGTATGTGTGTAAAATGTCAGTAGGCAAAAAATGTAAACCTTCCAGCTGCCACAGTATGTGGTTCTTGCCAAGCAGTTGACAAGATGTAAGACAGCTGAGTTATTTAACCAAATGTAGAAGAAACTATGATATATGGCTTTCAGTGGCCACATGTGTCCTACTTCCTTATTACTCCAATCCTATAGATGTCAGGATCTATTAATTCCAATAGACTTTGTGTGATCTAGCGTTGAATCTTTTTTCCTTGTTTCAGTTTTGCTTGCACAGGCAGGTCCCTGTCATAACTTCATGTCCTTTTGTTCCCCAAACCTCATCTGTTTCACTGTTCTAAAGTGAGAAAGATAATGCTTTTCCAAGGTGATTGATGGTCTGTAAGGCCAAGTGTTGGTTAGTTGGTTGCTGCTTAAATCTTGATAGTAATTATGGTTGTTCTCTTTAGCTCCTGCTAACCCTTGGAATGCCTTGTTGCTGCTGCTGCTGCAGCTGAACATTATCAGCATTCCAACCAACTGGGGGCAGGATGAACTGCATGAAGGTGATGAAGTGCCTCTGAACAGCTAACTTAAATTTGTCCTTGTGTTTCCCCACATCAGGAAACAGAGACCACATGAACTACTGGAACTCTGTTGTCAAAGGGTATAACAACAAGATCTTGAAAGCATGACAGAGGTTCCCTCTCTCCCCCCTCTTATATTGAATAGAAATGGAGTGGGCCAATCTTGAGTTTTTCCTTACCCTTTCTGGGTTAAGCTGATGTTACCTAATGGGTTGAGAATTCCTTCTTCAAGGCCATCTCCTCTACACCCAGACAGCCAATGCTACATGCTGTCCTCTATGAGGCAGCACAAAATATGCCAACATAAATTTGCTCTACCCATGTAGCCATTCTCTGCTTTTCCTTGTTGTGAAGCAAATGAACATAAGCAAATGATTGATGCTATCCTAACAGTTAATTGCAGGGCAAGTTAAGGTACAGCAGTTGGTGGATTTCCCTGCAGTTGAAAAAGATCCAGTAGTCTCTTCCAAAGGCGAGCTGGGGCTAAGGCAGGAGAGAGGTCAGGTTTTGACAGATGGCTAGAACCATGGGTTTATCCATCTGTAGGAACCTATCTGCAAGAAGGATGGGGGGTTTTCACTCCTGCTTTACCACCTGCAACATCTGATATATTGGTATGGGGTGATGGAGGCCTCAGACCCCAGCACTCTGGCCCTGTGGATCAGGTGAGGAGGGTTTTCAGTAAAGTAGAAGAGGCTCTCCCCATCTACTTTTCTGGGAATTTTATGTCCCACATGGCCTGCTGACACACACAGAGCACAGGGGATCTGAGAAGAGAAACTATGACTCTCCTCTGAGATCCCCTGCACAACCAGCCCATATACTACATGGCAGGGGGCAGGGTGATGTTCTCTTAAGCAGGAGGTCTCTTTTATTTCAGCCAACACAAGTGCCCCTCTGTGTCCTGACGTAGTGCTTGGGGATGTAGGAGGAGAGAGATTTCAAAGAGTCATGGTCTTCCCTCCAAGATCCTCCCTGTGTCCTGCTGGCATGCTGGCACTGCCCCTGCAATCTCTAGGTGACCTGGAGGATCCAGAAGATAGTGTATTTCCAGCTATGCCTTTGTGGAAAACAGCCTTATAGACTGCAGGTCTTTTGAATGAGGAACACACAGCTCAAGCTGGAAGGGGGTACATCTCTCATGGAACCAGAACAGTGATAGGGATATGATATCTGATGTACCTGCTTGACAACAAGCTGCTGTACTTTGAAGAAATGAAGGTTGGACACACCCACAATTTTGCCATCCATAGACAGTTATAACTATTACCATTACTTTTCTCCACCACTACCAAAAAATGAGAGAAATAGGAGAGTCCACGTTCAATGCTTGACTATTCAACACAGGATTGGAAGGACTGTGGATAGCCATTGCCAGCTGGAATACAGCGTACTGGACCAGATGGGCCACAGGTCTAGGTCAGAATAAAATGCTTATGTTCTTCTTTAAATCAGATCTGTGTTCAAAACCACAAGGACTAGAGCCTTAGTTTTATATTACCTTAATTGATGGAGTATAAATTTTCCAGTTAAAATCTCTGTGAAAAAGCTTCCATGTTCTGCCATCTGGCATTGTGTCAGGAGAGATGGAAAATATCCCATCCACATCAGTTCATTTACTGGCCACGGCTGTGGGTTGGGGATGAGAGAAAGGCTGCACGTGTCATATACACAGTTAGCAAAGCAGCCTCAGTTCAGTGTTAGATGTGTAAATGTATCTGTTAAGTGCACAGGGATTGTGGGCTTGATAAACACAGCTTGATATCTGGAGTCAGACAGATGAAGCTCTGAGCAGCAAGAGGGCCAATGGTGATGAGTGTGAAATTCAGTCCACTGAAAGGTCCTATTTGCTATTTTCCAGAGTGACCTAGAAAGAAGAAAAAGATGAAGAATTTGGGCCTTTGGGGGCTCCTCTTTCAATATAGATTAAAAAAAGTTGAACCTATTAAGCTGTATACCTGTGTGGTTTCTTTGTGTGTGCATGCGCACATGTGTCTTCCTACCTTGAAAAATCTTCAAAATGCCAGATGTCAAGTTTTGCAGAGATCGTTGGTAGATATAACAATGTGGTTTGGCAGCGGTTTCTGTCTGTCACTGGAAGTGCTGCAGTTTGAACATAAGGAGCATTTCTTACACCTTTTTTTGTATGATATTTGGACTAAATAGGTGGTATGAAAGTAAACAACAGTCTGGATAAAAATAACTTTCCGTTGCAGTTTTGCATATAATTTTGGTGCATACATTTTAAAGACTTTTTTTTTAAAAATAGAGCCTTATAGGAAATCCTGTTAATTAAACTTTGCCAAAATAAATATGAGATAATATAGTAAATATTGGATCAATTTAACATATCACAATACAATGTATTGTCCCAATATATAAAAATGCTTACAATCATTTTTATACAAACCCAGATTAATTCAGGGATACACTTACTCAACATTTTTTGCATCATCTTAACGAGAAGCTATTAAAATATGTATCAATCTTCATGCAAGTAGAAGAAAAATGATACTATATATACTTTGAACAATCTGTGTATTGTGAGAGTATGTGCAGCTATGGGCTGTCTATCACATGAGTTTGCAGACACACTGTTTTTTAGCTGGTAACATGAGCTGGGAGAAGAAGAGGTAACACACCTTTTCAGACAGAAACTTTCTTATAGGAAAGGATTGCTGATGTCATGGCAAGGGGGAGCAAAGAGCTGGTATAGTGGTGTCCACAGGAGCCAGTCAAAATAGACAAGACAGTAGTCACAGTGCCATTTCTGTGTACATGAATACACATACTAAAGGGGAGGGACTTTGACTGCATGGTCATGACTGTCATATTGCCTCTTGTTAAACCACCACCACCACCACACTACTGACTAGTAGACTTGAAGAGAGAGGTTGAAGGAAGGAAGGAGGAGGAAGAGGAGGAGGATGGTTGGTGACCCAAAATACATTCTAGGCATTTGGTGTTGGCTGCTGAAGATTTGTTGGTTCAGGAGGAGCTGGAGCAAGACTCCTGAAATGGACCTGGATGGGGTCCAAAAACCATAAAAGAAGGAAGATGAGTGATGAGAGACATGTCTTCCTGATGCAGAAGGCCTCCAGGGAAGGTTGACAGAAAACATGTCCTGCCATCTTGAGAGAGATTAGCAAGTTAGTGCACTAAAGCCCTTACTTAAAGCCCTACAACTCTGTTGTAGAAATAGCTAACGCATAATGGAATAGACTTTATTAGAAGCAGGGAGCTTTACTTTGCTAGTAGAGAATAGTTAACCTAGTAATGCTTGGCCAGGCGTACATAAATCAGGTCTTCCCTTTACTGTTTTACTCTGATTATCAGAAGGGATACATGAGGGTAAAAGAATGGGGGAGAGTGCAACAGAGACAAATATAAATGGGTTAAGTAAATGCAGTTTAAATTAAAAGAATCTGCTTTGCTGAAAGAAATGCTTATCTTTCTGCTCAAATAAAATGAAAAATCTATAAGGATTTTTAATGTTCTCTGTGTTGGATCAAATAAAATAAAATCTGTATTGCGGTCACTGACCAGCATACTGTGTTGATTCATTTTCTGTGAATCCACAAAGCCCTCAAGACTTGGATGAAACTGCAGATTTGGAATTCAGGATTTGTCCCATATTTATTTAGATAATACTTCATTGATTTTGCCCTTTCTGTATTTCAGGAGAATTTGGGCTCTCTTGAAAAAATATAATTGCACCCTTCTATTTGTCTCTCTTAGTAATTAGAAGAATAGGAAGATATCCTTCCATTTATCTTTAGCTGGTGCAGCTAAGTCAGTGAATGAAAAAAATACCTGTCCTTCTGTTCTTGATCTTGACACGTTTGTCAATCTGATGCTTTGGGCAGAGCTAGTTAGGAGAAGCTCCGTTTACCCATTTGTGAGGGAACAAGGTCTCAGTAGCTTACTGTGAATCCAGTCACTTTTCCAGGTTTCCTTTCTGGCCTTCTCAGTTCCCAAAGAATTTCAGTCAGTGTGGTAATCTTGTGGTACACCAGCATTCAGATTTTCTTGCCTAGTATGATTGAGGACTGGGCTGTCTCCATGATAACCATGGACTTGTTTCAGTTGTTACCAAGGCCCACTGATGTAATGGATCGTTCCCTCACTGTGGTGCTTTTATGTTAGGCAGGATGAGAACATTCTCATGAGGGATGAGAACTATCTGGTTAAGTTACATCAAAAGTATGGGTGACTTGCTACATCCTGAACTCCCATAACCTAGTAAGTGAAGTTCAGTTGGTATCATGTTAAATACATTCCCATTTTTAACACTGTTTATGTATCAGTTTCTCAGCAGAGGAAAGGTCACAGTCTGGGGTCTACCCCAGGTAACTGCTGGATCCGGGTAACTGCTGAGCAGCATCTCTAGCAATGGGAGTTTTTTATGACCTTTGACTAATAAACCAGTTGTGCTCATATCTGAAGGAAAGAGACTGATGTTGATAATACATGGACAGATAGCGTCAAGGCTGGGTTATTGCAAGCACTTTTCATGGCATGGCTCTCGAAATATTACTGGAAACTGCAGCTAGTCATGAATGCAGAATGGATCTTGGATACTTGGAAGACTGTTTCTCAACATTGCTTCCACTTAATAAGGTCCTGTAGTTTATTACAGGGCTGGAAGCAATAAAATATGTAAGACAATGCAGCTATGTTTTCTAGTTAGAGTGGATCAAGTGGGTTTTTGTCTCATGCAATTAGCACCCTTGACATTAGAGATGGTCCAGTGTTATGGGAAATATTTATGTTGTTATTTTAGTCATATAATACACCTACAGCGTGGGATTGTGCTACAGTGGAATCTGTTTGCACTAGAGAATGGGGGCCTGAAGGAATACTTTTAAAGTTTAACATTTGCTCCTTGTAGCCTTATGTAGCATATCATCAATTATTTGTGTAAAACATGATCTATGCCTTAAATAAAGGGACGCAATGGCGCTGTGGGTTAAACCGCTGAGCTGAGCTTGCCAATCGGAAGGTCGGTGGTTCGAATCCGCGTGACGGGGTGAGCTCCCATTGCTAGTCCCAGCTCCTGCCAACCTAGCAGTTTGAAAGCATACAAATGTGAATAGATTAATAGGTACCACTTCGGCAGGCAGGTAATGGCGTTCCGTTTAGTCATGCCAGCCACATGACCACGGAAGTGTCTATGGACAAACGCCGGCTCTTCGGCTTTGAAACGGAGATGAGCACTGCCCCCTAGAGTTGGACATGACTGGACTTAATGTCAAGGGAAACCTTTACTTTTACCTATGTCTTAAATAGAGCCTAATGTAACCCCACCCCTTTTTTTTTTTTGCCTAACACTGCCCCAAATTAGAGTAGCACCACTAATAATGAGTAATGTTTGTATGGCATTATGCAGTTTAATATTACACAAGATAGGAAAATCTGTGCAGTCTTTGACAAGCTGGCATAACTCTGCTATTGACGACAGGGTGCTGGAAGAGATCTCAAAAGCTTCCCCAAAATGTTGTGCATATTTGGTCCTAATTCGGTATGATGGTGGGTTTTTGGAATGCTACTTTGGGGGTGATACATTCAGCAAAGTCCACCGTTCCAGCTGCCTGTGTATTGTGGCTTTGCTTCTTTGGTCGTTTCCAAGAAGTGGTTTGACAGGCAGCAATCAAGACTGCTTATTCATACATCCTTCAGCATATAAAAAGTTGGGCTAGATTGATGACCATGTACGTCATCTCAGATTCTAAAGTTGTATCAATTCTAGTTTGCCAGGGAATTTTGATCCAGAGATTGGAAAAAATAAATTGCTTCAGATGAGCTTTCTCTAGTCTTATACAACTGTGGATCTTATTATTTTGTTTGTTGCTGGCTTTATTTTAAAGTCCGTATCATTGAAGGAAAAAAAAGGGGAAATTGCTAATACAGTACATGTTGCTTCTCTTTATACTGACTTGGCCTAGATATTTCCCCCTCCCTATATCTCAAATTACAGAGCTTTCTAGTTTTTCCTAATGAGCCTGACTATTGCTGAGAGTAGGGGAAAAATTAATAAACACCAGAATCATAAGTAAAACTGAATTCTTTTTATCTGCAGCAAGAGAAGAAAACAGCCAGCTCAACATTCTCTAGTTTTTGACACTCAAGGTGTGATCAGAGATTACTTATCAACTGCAGGAGGATGGGGAATGAGTTCATTAAAATTGTGCTCCCTTTCACACATTAAAGAAAATGTCTTTCAGTCTGACTTGTAGATCAGCTTACATTCTTTTCCCCTTTGTACTATGCTTTCTTTTCTTTAAAAAAATACTGAGATGTTAACTGTTTTGGGGGGGTTTAAAAATGGCTATTATTATATATCTCCTTATATATGGTGTTAGAAACATTAAAGTTTTCATTATTTCTAATGTTATGTATGGAATTACATGTATGCACTTTGGTTTTGATGCCCTTTAATTAGTACCTTTAAGAAAGAATTAGTTGGCCTTAAGTGTAAGAGAAATAGAACCAAAATGGGACCACTGAAAAACAAATGATATATATTAGAGCGTCAGAATACTTTTTGCGGTTTTAATAACAACAAAATAACCGCAGGACAATGAAAACTGAGGCTATGGCCAGATCATCTTTCCATGGGTAATTTCAGCAATCGTTACAGCAGTTTGACAGAACCTCCAGCTAAGGATGGCATTCTATAGCAACTGCTCCATATTTTAGTCTCCTATCCCTTTCTGATACCTCATTTAAAGTTAGACAAAAAAAAATACGATCTAATACCTAGTTGTCAGTGCTGTATAGTGGTTAACTCCTTAAGGTTTGTTGGGGATGGCTCCCAAATTAGAAATGACAGTAAACTTTCACCCTGCCCACACTTACCCTAAGAGGTGGTTGTGTGCCCAGGTAACTCATACACACTATCCTTAGTTTGAAGGGCATTTTTATCTCATTCCAAAATGCCAAATCATTGGCTGCCATTTTCCACAATCTTCTATGAATTGCTGTTACTGATCCTTACTGTTTGTTGAGGGTGAATGTGAAGAACTGCTATTATTTATCCTTTTTTATATGAAAGAGTGTTTTTGTTTAAGCATTTCTTGAGGGTAGAAAGGTTTGTTCCATCTATGTCCACTTGTTGTTGGAAGTTTATATCAGTGTTTTTCCAACTTGGCAACTTTAAGATGGGTGGACTTCAACTCCCAGATTCAATGAAGTTCCAGGTTGGAAAAACACTGGTCTGTATCAACTTGCTCATTCATGTTCGAGACACAGTGTATGTAATGTAATGTCTATGTATTGATCAGGTGAATGTGAACCAAGCATTACAGGAAAAAAATGGTTCATGTGCATTTTCAAATTCTGTACTTTTAGAATATAGGTACCAAAAGGTGGGGGGGAGAGGGGAATCAAGGGTGACTCTTGCCGTGTGTTTTGTATATTCCAGATTTTGGAAGACACCAGTAGCAGTGTATAGCCACTATGCCAGTAGCCATTTCCTCTTAAACCAGGTTGTCAGGGGCCCCTTGATTCCTTTGGAACTTGCCACTGTTCCTAAAAAGAGGGACAAAAGACAAAGGAGTTGTGTTCAGTGTAGGATGAAAACATGTAAATATAGGGCGGGCCAGCTAACTTGGCAACCTTGATGACAATACTTGGGAGGTAAAGTGTAGAGACATTTTTATTCCAGCTGATCTGTTATGGCTTGATCAAGTCAATAACTGTTTTTCAGAGATTTGAAGCCTTGAATAGATGAGGTATAAAATAACACTCACAGATCAGGGGGCCCTTTGTGGCCTTCCTCACTGGGTGCTTCTTTCCATCTTGGTTTAATTCACTATGCAAACATAATGATAACATTGAGGGAAATTATATAATTTTAATGCCTGATCCTTTTTTTTTAAATGTTGTTTTCCTTGTTTTATTTTTTTAACATGTTTTTCCTGTTTTTTTGTTTTTTTGTTTTTTTTTAGAATTAGATATAATTTAGATGGAAGGGGAAGTTAAAGATTTTAATTTTTCTCCTTTTTCTTTTTTGTAATCCAGGATGTGTGTGTGTGTATTAATATTGGACTTTTTATTTCTCTCATCATATAGTGTTTTATAAAATAGGTTACTGTTTTTTTTAAGTACATAGTTTTTATACAATAGTAATATATGTGTGTCATTGTATAGTTATTTAGTTGGTATATTATCACTGCTAAAGCCCTATGTGGCATGGGTCCAGGTTACCTGAGGGACCGTCTCACCCCCACTGCATCGACCTGTCCCACCCGGTCAGGCACTGAGACATGTTACGGACCCCTGTGTCCATGAGAGACTGTCAATTGGCAGGGCCCAGGAAGAGAGCCTTCCCTGCCGTGGCCCCCACCCTATGGAACACTCTTCCCCCAGAGGTGAGGCAAGCCCCCACTCTCCTGGCCTTCTGGTAAAGACCTGGCTCTGACATCTCACTTGGAGCAGGGGAGGGGGTGTAATCAACCCTGGGTGGGGGTGGTTAGTGGCTTAAAGAGGCCCCTATGTATTCATGTATTTAAGAACTTTTAAAACCGCCATCTTGGATTTTATATTTTATATTTATATTTTTATTTAAGAGTTACTGTTTTTATTGTATTTTAATCTGTATTTATTTTTAGTTTTATTGTAAACCTCCCAGAGTTCCTCTTTGAGGAAGATGGGTGGTGCCAAAATTTGAATGAATAAATAAATAAATATTTGTGATAGATATTCATAATGAATGATTTTAAAGAAATGTTGATTGTGATGTTTTTAAAGCTTAATAAAATATATGTAAAAACTCCAGTGGATGCTTTCTTAAAAGACTTTGATTATGCCCTCAACCCCTTTAGCCATGGAGTTTTATAAAAAGTCCAAACACTATGTCTTCCATTGTAACCCTCCTGTATTTTCCCGCCATGTCTGTCTTTTTTCCTTACTAGAAAAAAAAAAATCTGATGGAAACACGAAATGGCACATGAGGTCTAACACTTGGTCCCATCAGTGATAGCTACACAATGACTGGATAGGAACCACCAGGAGCAAAAAGGAGCATTAAATCTAAATAATCCTAATCATAATAAGTAGTAGTAGCAGTACAGTAATAATAATAATCTGTGAGCATGCTGTGCATGCCTATAGAGAAAACCATCAGTGGTAGCTAAGAGCAAAATGGTACAGCTTATGCAAAAACCAAGCATAGATAGTTGTATTACACCAAGCTTGAGTGCCCAGTTGCCATCATTGCTTAATCCTGCTCTGGGCCACAAGGGAAGGGGGTGACACCCCCCAGAAATGACTCCCCTCCCCAAAGGCTTTTGGCCATTTGAAAAATGGCAAGACAACAGAGGCTTGTTTGGCAGCTGGACACTGCAGAGCCATGATGGGCGAGGCAGTGAATTTCTGCTCTGACTGTATTAACTGTCAAAAGCATCCATGGTACTTTAGAGCAGAGAGGGGGACTCCATGGGCTTTAAGCCTGCTGACTGGTTTTCTAAGGATTGAAGTCCAACCCATCCAGAGGGCTGTTCCATGAAGGAAATGGGTCATTATTACATTGAGATGGACCAATTCTCACCAATTCTTATTCTTCATCGACCTGTCTATAAATTGTGGTTCTGCCCATTCCTTTCCTATTCCAGACAGGGGCTTATATCTTGTGTTACATTGCCTTTTGAAACAATCCTTTAACTATTGTGTGTGTGCAGACTAATTCTGTCTTTGAGTCAGACCCCAATGTGTAAAGCATCACTTTGTGCTTGCTCGCATATTTGCTAGTGAAAAATAACAAATTGGTGGTGCTCGTGTGCCTGTAGGTAATGCAAAGAACAAAGAGGATTGCATTCATTTTGTTTGTTTGCTGTTGCTGCTGGGATGTAAATGACCTGGACTCATTATTGCCCTAATGTTGTTTAACACACCATGAAATGCTCTGGAAATCAGAGAAGCAGGATTCCCCTCCCCTGTGTCTCCTTGGCCCATCTGGTGTAAATGAAGAGCTTCTTGATGTATTTTAGCTGCCACCGTGCTGCATTTGTACAGTTCTAAGCAGGATTGGCCTGTGCTAACAGAGCTGAGATTTTTGTATTGCTTGAATACTCTTTTGTCTGGAAGGAGGTAATTGTTCTCTTTCAGCTAATATTGCAGGAGGCCATTCATCCAGGAAATCTCCAACAAAACAAAATGAATTATTCCTGTTGATCTGATTCATCAGCTGCCACATGGAAGGTTTTGGAGCATGGAAAGAAATGTGTTTCTCCTGTTTAAACAAAATTATTTATCCCTTCAGCAAGAACTGAAAAATGACCCCTTCATTCCTTTTGTTTTGTGATATTAATTTCTTTTCTGGTTTTGCTGAATTTGCGAAAACAATCTAACCCATTAATAAACAATCTTTATAAAATAGGCTCACTTTTCACATTTAATTATTTTATTTCTCTTTCCTAGGGGGTCCAAGTACAGGCAGATTATATCCCCTTGTTGAACTCGCTTGCCGTATATGGATGGCAGCTGACCTGTGTACTTCCCACTCCAATTGTAAAGACAAACAGGTACAGTCAAGAGGTGGCCTTTTCCTTAAATCCAGGAGTCAGTCATAAAAACTGATCTTACAATAGGGATCTTTTCTGTGAGCCTTTAAACAGCCTGTACAGCGGCTGCCAGCATAACAATAGAGCATAAAGTATTTCAGCCCTTCCTCTTTCTGTGTGTTAATCTTGCAGCGCAAATAGAAAGCAGTCTTTGGCAAGCACAGGGTAGACAATGCAAGCTGCAGATACAAGTCCTATCAATTATCTGAGACATTATCAATTGTTTGATTTTCTTTTCCTGATGAAAGAGTGGGTGAGGGCATTCCTCCTTGCTGGCTCATACCCTAGACTGCTCTTTCATGTAGGAGTGATATTCACCTGCACTACATCTCAAACATTCTCAAAGGGTCTTTAATCCCCAGACACAGGAGTTCTTTTTGGAGGGGGCTGTGGAAAGCTACAGGGGAAAGCAGGAAAATTCCATCCCAGGAATATGAATTATTGTCATAGAATTCAAAGATACAAAAGCCATGTGGCTTCCATATCTACCTAGACTGCCATTTGCTGCTACCATCTCTTGTATGTCTGCCATTTATCTTTGCTCCCTTGCAGAAGCCTTCATCTTTAAATGCCATTAGCATTGGATTCAGTGTACCAAGATATGAAACCAGCATCTTGAGGCCAAAAATAAATTAAAACAAAATCCCCAGCACCCTAAAAAGCACCGAGCTTTTATTTTTGTCCTTAAAATGGTAGCCAAGATCTAATGTAGAATTAGTGAGGCTCTAGATTAACCCTCCTTAGTGTGGTGCACTAGCCTTGAATTGCTATCCCCACCACTTTACCCCAGCTGTGTTGACTGTGGATGGTGGATCTTGCAATCTAAGGTATCCGGAGGGTAGCAAAGCTGGGACTACTTTAGATTGCACCTGTCCATAGCAGAGGGGAAATGCAAAGGTTTAATTCCCACTCTCACCCCCTCAAAGACAGTGCTAGAGCATCACATGTAGGCCTGTCCTGTTTTTCATAGAGGATGGCTAGGAAGAGGTAGCCTGGCTTATCAACTTGAATTAGTTTATCAACATGGATTATTGCTGATTCCATTCATTTTTTTTAAACTCTGTTTTCTGTTCAAGTACACCTGTAGTAGTTTTGTTATTATTAAGCAGCCTGGGGGAGGGGAGCAAATTACATTAGGATTGAAGCATCCACAGAAGTATTTATATTAGGATTGCAGCATTCATGAAGGAGAGGTTCCCACTGCCAGGGAAACATGCTTCTGGATGCTCAAATTAAGGCAATAAAAGATGGACTTTCCTCTGTCCATTGTCCTCCAGCAGCAGCAAAGCTATTTCCTATGGATGTAACCATTCAGCTGCCAAAGTTCTATTCAGATTCCATTCCACTATCAGTTGGGGAGGTTCCATTCAGCTGTTAATGGACTTTTCCACTATGAACCTGTTTAATCAGATGTTTAAATCTCAGTAATTGTCACGTATTATGTTTATGATTTCCATAAACTTATTATCTTGCCGTGAAAACTAAATGGATCAGTACAACCAGAGATATGTTGGTATACCATCGGAAGATGAGACCCCCAGGTCGGAAGATGGTCAAAATGCTACTGGGGAGGAACAGAGGATGAGCTCAACTAGCCCCAGACATGATGACGCAGCTAGCTCAAAGCCGAAAGGACGGCTAGCGGCTGACGGTGCTGGTGGTGAATAGCGAATCTGATGTTCTAAGGATCAACACACCATTGGAACCTGGAATGTAAGATCTATGAGCCAGGGCAAATTGGATGTGGTTATTGGTGAGATGTCAAGATTAAAGATAGACATTTTGGGCGTCAGCGAACTGAAATGGACTGGAATGGGCCACTTCACATCAAATGACCACCAGATCTACTACTGTGGACAAGAGGACCACAGAAGAAATGGAGTAGCCTTCATAATTAATAGTCAAGTGGCTAAAGCAGTGCTTGGATACAATCCAAAAAATGATAGAATGATCTCAATTCGAATTCAGGGCAAGCCATCTAACATCACAGTGATCCAAATATACGCCCCAACCACAAATGCTGAAGAAGCTGAAGTAGAGCAGTTCTATGAGGATCTGCAGCACCTACTGGACAACACGCCTAAAAGAGATGTTATTTTCATCACAGGAGACTGGAATGCTAAGGTGGGCAGTCAAATGACACCTCGAATTACAGGTAAGTATGGCCTGGGAGAACAAAATGAAGCAGGACATAGGCTGATAGAATTTTGCCAAGACAATTCACTCTGCATAACAAACACTCTCTTCCAACAACCTAAGAGATGGCTTTATACATGGACTTCACCAGATGGACAACACCGAAATCAGGTTGATTACATCCTTTGCAGCCAAAGGTGGCGGACATCTGTACAGTCGGTAAAAACAAGGCCTGGAGCTGACTGTAGTTCCGATCAGGAACTTCTTATTGCACAATTTAGGATCAGACTAAAGAGATTAGGGAAGACCCACAGATCAGCTAGATATGAGCTCACTAATATTCCTAAGGAATATGCAGTGGAGGTGAAGAACAGATTTAAGGGACTGGACTTAGTAGATAGGGTCCCAGAAGAACTATGGACAGAAGTCCGCAACATTGTTCAAGAGGCGGCAACAAAATACATCCCAAAGAAAGAGAAAACCAAGAAGGCAAAATGGCTGTCTGCTGAGACACTAGAAGTAGCCCAAGAAAGAAGGAAAGCAAAAGGCAACAGTGATAGGGGGAGATATGCCCAATTAAATGCAAAATTCCAGAGGTTAGCCAGAAGAGATAAGGAATTATTTTTAAACAAGCAATGCGTGGAAGTGGAAGAAGACAATAGAATAGGAAGGACAAGAGACCTCTTCCAGAAAATTAGAAACATTGGAGGTAAATTCCAGGCAAAAATGGGTATGATCCAAAACAAAGATGGCAAGGACCTAACAGAAGAAGAAGAGATCAAGAAAAGGTGGCAAGAATATACAGAAGACCTGTATAGGAAGGATAACAATATTGGGGATAGCTTTGACGGTGTGGTCAGTGAGCTAGAGCCAGACATCCTGAAGAGTGAGGTTGAGTGGGCCTTAAGAAGCATTGCTAATAACAAGGCAGCAGGAGATGACGGCATCCCAGCTGAACTGTTCAAAATCTTGCAAGATGATGCTGTCAAGGTAATGCATGCTATATGCCAGCAAATTTGGAAAACACAAGAATGGCCATCAGATTGGAAAAAATCAACTTATATCCCCATACCAAAAAAGGGAAACACTAAAGAATGTTCAAACTATCGAACAGTGGCACTCATTTCACATGCCAGTAAGGTAATGCTCAAGATCCTGCAAGGTAGACTTCAGCAGTTCATGGAGCGAGAATTGCCAGATGTACAAGCTGGGTTTAGAAAAGGCAGAGGAACTAGGGACCAAATTGCCAATATCCGCTGGATAATGGAAAAAGCCAGGGAGTTTCAGAAAACCATCTATTTCTGTTTTATTGACTATTCTAAAGCCTTTGACTGTGTGGACCATAACAAATTGTGGCAATTTCTTAGTGGTATGGGGATACCATGTCATCTTGTATGCCTCCTGAAGAATCTGTATAACGGCCAAGTAGCAACAGTAAGAACAGACCACGGAACAACGGACTGGTTTAAGATTGGGAAAGGAGTACGGCAGGGCTGTATACTCTCACCCTACCTATTCAACTTGTATGCAGAACACATCATGCGACAAGCTGGGCTTGAGGAATCCAAGGCTGGAGTTAAAATCGCTGGAAGAAACATTAACAATCTCAGATATGCAGATGATACCACTTTGATGGCTGAAAGTGAAGAGGAACTGAGGAGCCTTATGATGAAGGTGAAAGAAGAAAGTGCAAAAGCTGGTTTGCAGCTAAACCTCAAAAAAACCAAGATTATGGCAACCAGCTTGATTGAGAACTGGCAAATAGAGGGAGAAAATGTAGAAGCAGTGAAAGACTTTGTATTCCTAGGTGCAAAGATTACTGCAGATGCTGACTGCAGTCAGGAAATCAGAAGACGCTTAATCCTTGGGAGAAGAGCAATGACAAATCTCGATAAAATAGTTAAGAGCAGAGACATCACACTGACAACAAAGGCCCGCATAGTTAAAGCTATGGTGTTCCCTGTAGTAACATATGGCTGTGAGAGCTGGACCATAAGGAAGGCTGAGCGAAGGAAGATCGATGCTTTTGAACTGTGGTGTTGGAGGAAAATTCTGAGAGTGCCTTGGACTGCAAGAAGATCCAACCAGTCCATCCTCCAGGAAATAAAGCCAGACTGCTCACTTGAGGGAATGATATTAAAGGCAAAACTGAAATACTTTGGCCACATAATGAGAAGACAGGACACCCTGGAGAAGATGCTGATGCTAGGGAGAGTGGAAGGCAAAAGGAAGAGGGGCCGACCAAGGGCAAGGTGGATGGATGATATTCTAGAGGTGACGGACTCGTCCCTGGGGGAGCTGGGGGTGTTGACGACCGACAGGAAGCTCTGGCGTGAGCTGGTCCATGAAGTCACGAAGAGTCGGAAGCGACTAAACGAATAAACAACAACAATTATCCACTGAATGGCTGTAGATGATTGGCTCAGCTAATATTTGCATTTATCTTTGCAACTATGGAATAAGCCATTCAGATAAATTGTAATCCTGAATGGTTGGTTAGAAAGACCAGCAAATTTAAATAAAGAATTAACACACATGTCTTAGGACGTGGTAGCTCTTGTCCAATATTGTATGGGCTCATAAACTAAGCAAGATCAGGCCTGGTTAATACTTGAATAGAAGGCCTCCATTGAATATCTGGGCTGTAGTCTAGACTGAGAAATTGAACAGATGTTCTGGAAGAAGGCACTGGTAAAACACTTCTCTAACACAGCCAAAAAGCTATATATACATGTCCACTGAGTCATCAGAAGTTGAGCTTGACTTGAAGGAGACTTTATTTTTAATAGGTACATGTAATATAATGAAAAAAGAAGTTGGCAGTTGGAGGTTCACTAATTTTGACCCAATTTAGTGTTGACTTGTATGCCTCTTCCAGGTTAGGGTTGTAGTTAGTGTTGTAGAGCCATTGTGATGGAGTGGTTACAGTGCTGGAGTGGCACTGGGGAGACCAGTTTCAAATCTGTATCAACCATGGAAGCTTACTGGATGACTTTGGGGTAGAGGCATTCTCAGCTCTACCTATCTCATAAGGGTATTTTCAGGGAAAACTGGAAGCATTTGTACTCTGCCTTGAGCTTCTGAAACAAAGGGAGGTACAAATCTGACAAAATATATTCCAGACAATTGCACAAGTATTCTAAGTGTATACCGGTCCATTGCCCATACCTCTTAATTGGCGGGATATGGGCAACAGTATGCTGGATTGCAAAGGAGTCTCTACTTAGAAAATCTGTCATTAAAAAAAAATGAAAAATACTATTAGATTCAAACATGTTTTTCTTTTCTTCTTTAGGCAAAAACAACAAAATCCTATGAGGCCTTAAACAGAAACTAATTCATTGTGATGCATATGTTTTGGTCTTTAAAGTGTTATAAGTTTATCTTGCATTTGATACAGTCTTCTAGAAGTCATTTAAGCTGTTCTCTAGTCTAGGAAGATCCTAGTTTTGTTAATATTTTCCACTTGTGAACCAAGGAATGTTTGGGGAAATCTCTAAAACCAGGTCTGTAGAATTTGGGCTGATTGCAGTCAAAATACGTAAGACCATTTTTAAAGTTGGGACTGGCATAGCTCTCCAATGTGCAGCAAACTATTCATATATTCTTCTTTAACCAAATATTCTGTTGGAATCAAGCTGACATAGTATATGTGGCCATCTTTAGGGGTGGGTTGGACTGTGCTACTTCAGAGCTACAACCACACCTTACTATTGAGACTTCAGTTAAAGAAACAGTGAATTAAGATATAGTCTGTACAGTCTGGTTTAGGGACGCGGTGGCGCTGCGGGTTAAACTGCTGAGCTGTCGATCGGAAGGTCGGCGGTTCGAAACCGCGCGGCGGGGTGAGCTCCCGTTGTTAATCCCAGCTCCTGCACACCAAGCAGTTCGAAAACATGCAAGTGTGAGTAGATTAATTGGTACCGCTTCGGCGGGAAGGTAACAGCGTTCCGTGAGTCATGCTGGCCACATGACCCGGAAGTGTCCTATGGACAACGCCGGCTCCAAGGCTTAGAAACGGAGATGAGCACCGCCCCCTAGAGTCGGACTCGACTGGACTTTACGTCAAGGGAAACCTTTACCTTTACCTGTACAGTCTGAGTTTTGTCAGACTGTGGATATAACAGGTGTTTTCTTTTCTAACATCCACTACAGCGTGACGACACCTACCAGTTGGTCTAAATGTTTTAAGAAAGGTTTGTTGATTAAGAGTTTATTTTCCAGCTCCAAAACATTTTAATAGATAAGCAGTTTTGTGTGGTGACCCCTTAAGGTCCCCTCATACCTTGGATGGGCCTTCCAAAGGCTGCTGCTGAATGAACCCCTTGAAAAATGACAGGAGGAGATTGTTATTAAATACATGAGTAATCATATTACATTCAAGTCATATTAAATTTAAATCAATTTTAGTTTTTGTATGGCACCACTCAAAGGCCAAGTGTTGTTTTCTGCCCAAAGATAGCATACTTTAAATCGTATCACAATGGAAGAGAGTCCAGAAGAAGCTTACAGACAGCTGATAGATGTAAGTATTAATCCCACTGGCTCAGTCTGGTGAAGGACCTTGTGTGTACCACATGTTTTAAAGCTAATTTAAGTGGATGGTCATCAGTTTTAAAATGCAGTGTGGAGGTATGGAAAACATTTTCAGGATAGTGTTTTTATTTTTATTTTGCAGAGATGGGAATTTAGCCACAAAGCAGATCGTCTTTCTTCAGAGACCCTTCCTGCCCCAGAAAACTAAGAGGAAACAACCTAAGGTATATGGCCTTCCACTGTTTGGTGTGTTTATCTTGGCAAAGCTTTCATATTTTAATTGATTTCCGTATCAGTTGCTTGTTTAACTTTTCTGTAGTTTAAAACATTTACTGAACCGTTTTTCAATTATGGCTGAGCTATTAAAGCTAACAAACAGCAATAACGTATATAGAAGATAAAAGAAGGGGAGCAAGGACAAGAAACCTGTGGCTCAGCAACTTTCAGATGGAGTGGCACACAACTCCTAGCAATCCCAGGCAGTTCAGTCAATCTTGAGGAATGCTAGAAACTGTAGCTCAACAGTATTTGGAGCATTGCTTGCTTCCCCCTCCTCTCCTCCAATGAGATACAGGCAGACCTCGACTTATGACCATTTGTTTAGCAACCATTCAAAGTTACGATGGCACTGAAAAAAAGTGACTTGTGACTGGTTCTTGCACTTACGACCATTGCAGCATCCCCACAGTCATGTGATCAAAATTCTGGTGCTTGGCAACTGGCATGTGTTTACAACTGTTGCAGCATCCCAGGGTCATGTGATCACCATTTGCGACCTTCCCAGCTGGCTTCTGACAAGCAAAATCAGTGGGGAACTGCATGATTCATTTAATAATCATGTGATTCTCTTAACAACCATGTGATTCACTTAATGACAACAGTGATTTGCTTAATGACCACTGCAAAAAATGTCATAAAGTAGCGTGCCTCACTTAACGACCACACTGCTTAATGATGAATTTTCCAGTCCCTATTGTAGTTGTGAGTCAAGGACTACCTGCCTTTACATATTTAAAGCCTACCCCTACTTTGGCTAATTAAAAGTAAAGACATGTCAGAAGTAATGTCATGAAGTAAGACATTTCACTGTGTGACATTTACTACCCAGGAGAAGAAAACGAACCAAAATACCCAAGAGTTACTTGGTAGAGGTATACTCAGATCACAGGGTATAGTCTGGGGCTCCACTCTGAGGCTTCAGAATGGCCCATTTAACTGCAAACTGAAGCACACGTTGTCTAATCTGGTCTGGAGTGAGCTTAGTTAAAATGGAGACTTGTTTGTCCTCTGTGTCTACCCTAAGAGAAATAAAAAAGGCTGTGGTGTTTTCAATTTATGTCAGAATGGTACAGAATTTGCAGATCAGTTTATAACAGGAATAAGTCTGCCAAATATAATCAAAATCAGTGTCTGAGTTTTGAAACTGTGCTTCTTCAATAACTATTTTTTGAAATTAATTTGACAGAATTAATGCACCAATAGTAGCCCCTTCAATGCGGAAGAACTGTTCCAAATTTTAGTTAGGTTGAGGAGTGGTTGTGCAAAGGGAAAGAACGATGGTGTTCCTTCCTGAATGCAGTGAAGCTGACCTGAACGCAGACACATAAGCACACAAAAATCAGCATGTTCAAATTATTTCTTTGGTGCATTTCACAAAGAAATTATATTATGATTGCAATAGGAGGCAAAGGGAATAGCAGAAGAAGACAGCATACATCGTATCCCCTAGTAGACAGGCTCCAACCATATTGTGACACAAAGAGAAAGAAAGAAATGTTTTGCATAGCAAGCCATGGGGAGCACTTAAAGGGGTTGCATTCTATCCTTACAGCACTGGAATTGGATTGGTCTAGTTCTCCAGATCACTAGGCGCACTCTGAACTAAGGGGGAAGAATCAGTTCCTGAAATCTAGTATTTTATCCACTGCTCCCCTCCTTTCCCATCAGCTGTTGCAATCAGCTTTTCTACAGATGTTGCTGTGGCACTCATTCCATTGCTGGATACCTAGATGTAGAACTACCAGGTTCCTGTATCTCTTTGCTGCCATTTAGTGGCTGTGTGGATTTTTGCATCCCAGATCTGGTAGTGCTGCTAAGTTTACTACCCTCAGATTGCTGTGGCTCTGCTTTTACTCTGAGCTGTTGAACCACTGGTATTTTCTGGCCTCAGTAGAATTAGTTTTTTCATAATTAAATGTGAATGCTGTATTTAAAGAGGGAAAGATAGAGACAGATGGTCTATATGTTCCTTTTGAATGGGCAGAAATTTGAAGGCACAGTCTTGATAAAATTGTGATGCTGCAATATGATCCCTGAACACATTATCAGCATTTCTGTCAGAAAAAAATGAAAGACGATGTGAAAGGGAACAAACTGAACAAGTTATCTGAATGAATTAGGAGAGTCTTCAGATGGCATTATGTTGTCCCAACTTCGTTAATCTAATACAGTAGTGAGAGGTGCTTTAGAAATTCAGACTACTACCCCAACTGTTTTAGAAAGTAAGAGTATTTTGGGGGAACTTAACTAGCCAGAATTCCTCAGATAAGGAATTGTTGGAGAACAATTCTGTTAACTTGGTTGTGTATGCTTGCCAATAACAACAGAACTGCCTTTTTTTTCCTACTTTGCACTTGCCAGTGTGTAATATTTTTCAAGAAATTGGATGTTACCTTATTGTTGAAACTGAACCACTTAGGAAGATAAGATACACAAGCATTCATCAAATGGGTGGATGCAACATGAAATACATTTTGGTTTTACTAGGATCCCTACCAGTTAAGGCTTTGCAAGGCTTCAGATTCAATCCTGAAATAGTACTTCAGAGCACAGAATCCTGGAAACAGATGCAACTGTCGTGATAAGTTGCCAACTGGCACCATGTTTCTGCTTTTGCATATTCCGGAGGACCTTGTCAGAATCAAATCTGAAGCACTGTAAAGCCATCCTTTTACATAAGGCTTCCTGTTTTCATCTATGAAGAAAACCTTCTAACTACAGTGAAATGTTTCAGTTTGTGAACTAAACTGATTCCCTTAAAGAAAAAACAAATCTGCTGCAGCCACTTGATCATGATTAACACATTTTAAAAATTCAGCTGATTAAAGCAGTTACAGCAGTTGACATTGGGAATTTACAGGGTTTTTTTTAAAGAAGCTTAAAGATATATCTACAGCAAAGGTAACACTCAGGTTAATGTCTTTTTTCCCCCCAAAATCACTTCTATTTAAAAAGCAAGAACCAAAAGGCTGTCTTGTCTCAGCATAGCCTTTTAAAATTAAATTACTGTTAAGCTGCAGTTCAAGTAGATCTCTCCAGGTGCTTCATCTTCTTTTTCAAACCTAACCTTTACCACTGAATCTGTTTTCAGTTTCATTGGAGGTTCTCCAAGCATGACCGGCACCCGAAGCAAGGCAAGAAACCTCTGAAGGCAAAACTGAGGGCCAGAGCACAGCAGCAGCAGACGGAAGAAACGCAGGAGTCAGAAGCCGCTGCAAATATAAGGAATTCGGAAGCCCCATTCTCCACAATTGAAAGTGGTTTGCAGTTCCCAGTAATTTCAGATCAACAGCTGGCTGGTGTTGAAGACGAAAGAACTCTTGAGCACAGAGACGTGCCTATCTATGACAATGAGGTGTCGGCAGAAAAATGGAACACAAGTCACAGTGGTGATCAAGACCTAGTGGGCTTCTGTTTGAGTCAGAAAGGCACAGACGAAAACAGTGAAAGCCAGATGTTTCAAGAGCAGTGCACTGAAGCAGACAATGATGGAAAGTGTGAGGCAGAAGCAACAGAAACTGGCTGGACTCATGAGTAGATCGGTTGGTTGAGAAGGGCAAATATTTGCCAAAGTAAAGGACTGATTTTGATTATCACAGTTGAATGTAACTATGTGATAGACTTGGTTTGACAATGTTGAGTTTTTATAGGTACATAGTAGAAATGTAAGCAGTACTGCGTTTTCACCTTGGCAGTAGATACGAACTTATTCAGGCTTTTTTGCTATCCAAGGAAATCCATGGATGAATTGCTTTTAAACAAAACAAGAACATTTTATGCTTAATATCATATTTTTAAAGAAACTGTTATTGTGGTGCACCATATTTTTATTCAGTTTTGCAGAATGGAATTTAGGATATTAGTAGCTTTAAAGAACTGGTGATAATTAGATTTTGTGCATCCATTTGTATTGTCTTTGGACTAAATAATCTGTTTCAGAAATTTAAAGCAATAATGAGGACTCATGTTTTATCTGAGGAGCCACTAGCGATGGAGAGAGAGAGCGCGCACAGTGATTTTCTCTATGCTTAAGAAACTAATTCATACCCAGTGTATCTGATTGCTATTTAATCAAATAGTAATCCAGACTATAAAACAAAATGTTTGGTTTGTTTTTTTTAAAGCACCATATTAACTTGTATTATTTCATAAAAGATTGGGGTCCTCTCATCTTACTGTGTTGTGAACAGAAGTCTTTCTCAGAATAAATGGTACCAGAGCGAAAGCTCCTATAGTCATAAACTATACAAGTTGATGAGAAAAATCATTTTCTTACATAATGATTCCACGCAATGATTTTCTCACATTTTGCAAACATACTGGTCTTTACAATAAAACCTGTGTAATTTGAATTTGTAAAGCTCCTAACTATACTTGAATCTCACTGTACATATTTGTAGTTGCTTCTCTTATTACTGGGCAGATCCATTATTTAGCCAATGTTTAGATTTTGTAAAAGTGTTTTGAAAATGCTGTCCTTATACAAATTGAAACTTGGAGACTATAAAAAATACTGTTCCTTTTCCCAACTGGCTGATTTATGTTTGATAGTTCCCATTAGCTTTTCTGTAAAGTATTTTGATTCAATAAAACATGGTCTCTAGGTACACATCATGCATACTTAACCTATTTTTTTTAACTGTTGGCTTTATGTACAAGAAACGGCAGTTTGCAGAACATTTTATAGCAAATGTGGACTACTTCAAATGGACACATAAAAGATAATGGAAGAATAGCTTAAATCATTTGTTCAATGCACATGCCAAGGCACTTCTATCAGTTTAGTCCCCTCCTCCATCCCCCAACAACTGAAGAATGCTTATTCTGGCTGCAGCTGTTTAGCTGACTATTAAGAAATAAGTTCATTTACTTTTAGCATTCAACAAGCAAGAATTCCTGTCACCCCAAAGCAAGCCATGCCTTAAGCTTTTACTTAATTGTTACTACACTGCATGCACAATTATTAGGCAAGTTGTATTTTTGAGGATGAATTTCATTATTGAACAACTACAGTGCTCTCGGTCAATCCAAAATGTTAATAAACCTCAAACCTGAATATTTAAGGGAGTAAAAGTGAGGTTTTGGCTTTCTTAGGAGCATATCTATGTGTGCACAATTATTGGGCAACTATTAGTGTGCAAAATTATTATGCAACTAAATGAAAAACAAAAACTCCTATCTCGTTTATTTTCATCTGTTAAAGTGAGAATAATAACTCAAAATTTACAAATAAACATTTCTGACATTTCAAACAAAAAATCAGTGACCAATATAGCCACCCTTCTTTGCAATAACAGTCATAAGCCTTCCATTCATGGACTCTGTCAGTTTCCTGATCTGTTGACGATCAACTTTTTGTGCAGCAGCAACCACAGCCTCCCAGACACTGTTCAGAGAGGTGTACTGTTTTCCTTCACCGTAAATCTCCCATTTGAGAAGGGCCCACAAGTTCTCAATAGGGATTAGGTCAGGTGAGGAAGGGGGCCGTGTCATCATTCTTTCATCTTGTGAGGCCCTTACTGGAGTACATTGATGCATGTGATGGAGCATTGTCCTGCAGAAACGTCATGGTCTTCTTGAAAGATGCAGACCTTTTCCTGTACCACTGCTTGAAGAAAGTATCTTCTAAAAACTGGCAGTAGGTTTGGGAGTTGATTTTGAGTCCATCTTCAAGCTGAAAAGGTCCAACTAGCTCATATTTAATAATATCAGCCCATACCAGTACCCGACCTCCACCTTGTTGGCGTCTGAGTCGAAGTGCAGCACTGTGCCCATTACTGATCCAGCCGCAGGCCCATCCATCTGGTCTGTCAAGAGTCACTCTCATCTCATCAGTCCATGAAAAATCTTGTCTTCAGATATTTCTTGGCCCAGTCTTGCTGTTTCAACTTACGTGTCTTGTTCAGTGGTGGAGTTTCAGCCTTCCTTACCTTGGCCATGTCTCTGAGCACTGAACACCTTGTACTTCTGGGCACTCCAAGTAGGTTGCAGTTCTGGAATATGACAGCACTGGAGGATAATGGGTTCCTGGTAGCTTCACGTTTGATTCTTCTCAAATCTTTGGCAGTTAATTTGCGTCTTTTTTTCTCAACACATTTCTTGCAACCCTGTTGACTATTTGCAACAAAACGTTTGATGGTTCTGTGATCACGCCCCAATATCTTAGCAATTTCAAGAGTGCTGCATCCCTCTGAAAGACTGTTTACGATTTTTAACTTTTCAGAGTCAGTTAAATCTCTGTTGGCCCATTTTGCCTGAGGAAAAGAAGCTGCCTAATAATTATGCACACCTTGATATAGGGTGTTTATCTCCTTAGGCCACATCCTCCCGCATTACACAAATACACATCACCTGATATGCTTATATCCAACAAGCATTCAGGTTTATACAGCTTGGAGGTGGAAAATATGCATAAAAATGATATGGTCAAAATACTCGCCTAATAATTGTGCACACAGTGTAAATACAAGTAACTTGCAATCTATATTACAAGGAGAACATGACTGTAACATCAAACAATTTAGAAGTATTTATATCTGCAACTATTTGGATGTTCCTAGCATGTTATTGTTGTCTGTGCACTCTCAGTTCAGGAGTGCAGAACTAAAGCATATGCCTGTGCAAGGGTGTCCACAGGGTATGGTCTAAAAGATCAAGGTGGTTGGCCATGGCAGTGTGATTTGCACACTGCCCGTTTTTCATGTGTTTCATGTGTTTTTGTGGCTGCCACCCTGACTTTTCTGACATACCCTGTGGACACTCCTGTGCCTACAGAGCCTTTGACAGAAATATACACCCTCTTGAACCCAGTGCACATACCCAAAGGATCAAAAATACTCAGTTCTTCAGTCACCAAAGGTAACAGCATCCTTTTCTTGGCAAAGCCTTATTTGCTCTGACTCTGCTTCTCTACATTTTGGTAGGTACTATTTTCATACTTGCAGCCTGGGTGCCTTTTGCAACCAAGCCACTGCTTTAAACGTGCAAATGGTGGAGACTTAGGATGGGGATTTAGATTGCTGCGGTTGATTGAGCATTTGCAATAAATGCTTTTACAAAGAAATCATTTCCAGCTTCCAAACAATACCATGAACTTGGTTTCTGCCCTTGCTACAGTTTGTCTTCATTGTGCATGTTGGGTTGAGTCAAAGTTGCCTAAAACACCTATTGAAACCAGTGGGGTGAGCAAGTCCTGACTAGCTTTTCAAATAAAACCCTAGGACAAATTGCTAGGCTTGTGCAGGACAGTTTTATGCTGCAGAGATTACGTGGTTGTCACAGAGGGGCAACAATCATCTCAGGAAGTTGCTTTAGTGTTTTGCGTCCTCAATCGTCTCTTTCAATAGCCAGAAGAAGCTGCAGAAAACTGAAGGGTCCTGAAGCATCGTACAAAGACAGTGTTAACTGGAAGTGCCAGAAGTCGCACATACCAAATGCTCTTCTGAGCACTGCAAGTGCCAGTCAAGGCAATCAGAGCAGGTGACACAAAGCAAAGGAGCTGGTTTAGACACTAGGAATCCACATTGCTTTTCAAAGCAGCTTTGAGGGGATGCAGTGCTTCAGGTGTCATCAGGGTGAAGCATCCCTTCAAAGATCTGCATAGTCCTACACATTACTGTCCCAGCAATTAAATTTTGGAGATGCTTCCGCCTCTTAGGAGGGAACATATGCTTTCACCATGTTGATGCATTACATCTCCAGTTGGTGAATGTGCCTGGGGGACCAGGAATCCTTGAATTCTACATCTTGCCCCAATAATCCCCTTTCCCCTACTTGGCCATCAAAGCATGAGTGGTGGAGAAGTAACAGCCAGGAACTTTTGTACCACTGCTCCAAGGACAGGGCTCCTTTGCTACCCATGATAGTCACAAAATCTATGGTGGCAGCTGGGATATTGTCCCCCAAACTTTAAAGCCAAGCCCTAATCTGAGAATGGTCTGAGGACAGTGGCCAGGAATCATCATCAAGCCCATACACTTCCCCATTGCGCTTCTTATTTACTGCCTGCCATCACACACTGGCACCTTGGTTCTAGCCAGTTTAGTCTAGTTACCCATTTGGGCCAAATCAAAGAACAATGGCTTGATGTTAATGTCCTGGTTTCCTCCTGGTTTTTATAAAAGACACCAAAGCACACTTTCATTTATAAATGAAGCTTAGATTGCACTTTAAGCAGAGCAAGATCAAAGAGAAGCTAAGGGACGAGGAGTTTTCATAAACCATGGTTTATTAAGTCACAAATGTTACTGAGCAAAATTTCCTACACTGCATGTACCTAAAAATATGCTGAGTTGCTTTATTTTAAATTAAAAGCAGCATCCAATTATCTACTGTATTAGCACTAGTCCTCTGACAGATATAATTCTCTCCCCTTCATCCTAGCCAGACTTCAAATCTTCAGTGTCTGTACTGCAACTTCTGGTCTGCACCATCTAGTTTTCAATCCTCCATAGTTTGCTTGTTATATACCAGATCTACCAATGCTCACAGGATCTGATAACTATTCACTACACTTCTCTAATACAATAATTAAAAGCTGACAGTAACATTATTAAAATAATTAGAAAGATATAAACATAATTGCATTAAATTATCAACCTTTAAAATTAACAACCCTAACAATAAGAATATTTTATTTTTATTATTTTATTTATTATTCAAATTTTGTTACCGCCCATCTCTCCCAAAAGAGGGAGTTTTTTTATTTTTATTTATTTATTTGTTTACATAGATTTAAAAATCCAACACACTTCATGTAATAAAAAGAATTGTGATGTTGAACAAAGGTAGTCGCCAAATGCTTTCTGAATGAGCTGTTTTTGTCATTTTTCCAAAAAGAGGTTAGAGAAGGAGTCAACCTTACTTGTAAGGGAAGGCTATTCCATAAAACTGTGACCGCCAAGACTTGACACACACAAACATACATGCTGACATGCACATCAAGAAGAGAGGAATAACCGGTACCCTTTCCTAGGACGATCATATAGGATGGGGAGTTTCAGGTAGGAGAAAACAGTCCTGCAAGTATTTAGGTACCAGTCCATTTAGGGCTTTATAGATCAACACTTTGAATTGCACCCAGAAACTTATTGGTAGACAGTGTAGGGCCTGCAACAACAGTGTTACAGTACATGTTTTTGGTGGCCATATCCATCAACTATAGTTTTCAAGTGGTCTTCTATGAGTCACTGTTGCAAAACCCTTGTGCTCCAGATAGGGCCACAACTGATGCACCAGCTAAAGCTGAACAAAGTACCTCCTCACCATGGCTTCCACCTGACCATTGAGCAATAGCTGTGAATCCTGAGGGATCCCTCAGGGGTAGTATCTCTCCTTTGAGATACAATTCTGGAGCTGAGAATCACTTTAAGTAGCAACTCCTCCTTGCTCGGGTTCAGCTTCAGCCTGTTTCATCCTGTCCAGACCCTCATAACCTCCAGACATTGGGACAAGATTTCCATGGCATCACCAGCCCAGCCTAGGGTGGTGATTTACAATTGAGTATCACATACCGATGATATTGCACTGCAAACTGACAGATCACCTCTCCCAGCAGCTTCCCATAGATGCTAAACAACAGAAGGGAAAGACTGAATCCTGCAACACCCCACAAGTGGCTGGCCACAGGGCTGACCTCTCCTATATCCAGCAACTGGAACTGCCCACAAAGGAAGGAGTGGAACCACTGTCAAACATTGCCTCCAACTCTTGCAGGCAGTCCAGAAGGATATCATTGTCAACCATATTAGTAGTTGGTGAAAGATTAAATAGGACCAGAAGCACTGCATTACCCATACCCAGGTCTCAACAAAGATCATCCACCAATGTGACCAATGCTGTTTCAGGCTGTGAGGATCATGGGTTCAGATATCCCAATAGTAAGAAATTTCTCTGGAACCAGTCAGGTCTCAGTAAAGTATTTCTTTTATTGAAAGATACAGTCCCATCTCCATCTCAAGACTCAAGTGAATGAGATTTCCCAGTTCCCTCCTTTTACTAGGCCCAGTTTCCCGCCCTTGGTTGAAATTGAATATTTACAACTGCTATTGGTTTTACAACATGATTCCCAGCAACGTTCTTCACTGTCCATTTGTTGATAAGGAGTTAGCCACAACATTCTGGCGTCGGCTTGCTGTGTCACTCCATGACATCTCCGTTGCTCACACAGCAATCAAACCTCCCCCTCCCTCCTTTACAACCCATGACAGAGGAGAAGGACCAGAAGGGGTTTCATGGCTTCTGAGGCCAAACCTCTGGCACAGGCCTGGCCCAGGCCCAGGCCTAAATCCTGACTGAAAGGGATCCAGATCACTTCCTCTAAGTCATTTTTACAGCTGATTCCCTACCACCTTCTCAGGAATCATCCCTAAAAAGTGAAGGATGGAGACGGCCCAATAGTCATCAAGTATCAAACATCTTGAGGAAGGAGCCCACTACAGTCTCTTTCAAGGCCACAGGCATTGCTTCCCTTTCCTGTAAGAACTTGTTGACAAACTTCCCTCTGACAAATAAGCAAGATGAAGACAATCATTGTGTCTCTCAGCTGTTGTAGCTTTCCTTGCATAGGTTCCTCCTTTTGGAGATACAGTCAGTCCCTGTCCCGATCTACATGAATAATCCTCTATCCTCGTCAATTAAGGAAGTTTCACATCAAATGAATTATAAATTACAATTACTTTTTAAAAATACTGCTACACTCCTAAACCATTACGATGCATAAGAAATCCCTAAAGAGCAAGAATTAAAGCCTCAGTGAAAAATAATTAGTTAGTAACGCACTTGGAGAATATAATTTCGCAATTACATGGATATGTCCTCTGTCCTCTTTCTTCAGAGGAAACATTGTAGGTGAAACAGATTTTAACAGCTTGTTTGAAGTGCCTGTGTTATTAAAAGATGTATTTGCTATTGTAGAATTGAAAATCTCAAAGCAACACATCTTTCCTACACTTAGCAGACCAAATCCTTGGCCTGCTCACGGGTGGAGAGTTTCCTTACCAAAATGTATTCCAGAACACTAGGTACCCAGGTGCCTGTGACATCCTACAGTCAAGGAGACATGTCCTTGTCACTGTGGTATTCAGTCAGCAGAAAGAAATAAAAGAGGAATGATAGAATGTGGAGGGGAGAGAAATAAAACCCAGCAGTAAAAGTCAGAGGTCTTAAAGTTGGGGATTTTGTTAACATTTTGGCAAAAAAGCAGGACTACACATCACCCCTTTGGTTCATGGATGGACTACTGGAGTATCCTAGAAGGGCAATCCATCACTTGTCAAGTGCTTAAACTTATAAAGGAAATAGTTCCATTAAAAAGCTGCTACAGAAGACTGGTTTATAGTTCCACTTTAAGCTTTACAGTGTTACTGTCACAGATAATCTCCCTTTTGAGGGAGATTAATTTCTTTGAGCTCAGAGAAGGCAAAAAGATTGGAATTGGCATTTCAAAGAAAGCAGCACCCTCACTCCTGCATTTATGCAAGTTGACAAGAGATCCACTCCTGCCCTGCCGAAAGCCAAACAGTTCTGTCCCTTCCCTCACCGCCATCATGGCCCTGACAGGACACGGGGGCTTTTGTGAACACCGGGAGAGCTAATGTTTTCCGAATAGATCCTCCTTTCATAGCTGAGCAGTGGAATATATCCTGGGTAGAATGTGTAAGAAAAGAGTGGAGATTAATTTCAGAATTCTGTGGTCTGAGTGCATGGGCTGTAATGGTTGTTTTGCTCCAAAGGAACAGCATGTGAGGATTTTTTAGATTGGTTCTTACTGGGTGATGTGAGCATCCTGTACGAGTGCATGTATAATATATGTGTGGTTGTATATGTCTGCATGCTCACACGCATGCAGACAGACACATGCAAAACAATTTTAGTGTGGTAAAATATTACATTGTGGTACTTTTGATTTCTGCTGGGATAGCTTTTAGGTTTACTGTGCTAAGCATCTGAGGTAAAACCTGGTTAGAGTTACCAGATGTCCAGCAAGGAAGATATGCCCTCCTTTTTGTCCTCATGTCCTTCGTCTAGCAGGCATAGCCTTAAAATCAAATATTGTTTGGCTTTTTGAGTATTTTTGTTTTTTAAAAATTTTGGACTGTTTTCGTAACAGTGGTCATTCAAACTTAGTGTATTGTGACCTTGTAAATTGTCTGCTTCTTTCTTTCCCTCATCTGTCAACAGACTCGACAGCCTAGATTTACATTATTTATTTCTAGATTCCAGCAATCGACATCAATCCAGCCCCTTCTATGATCCATGATTACAGTATGGTCTATGATCACTGTAGTCTGCAGATCACATGATTCGCCATACATTTCTATGGTGAAATTTGAAAAGTGCTTCATCAATTCTATATTATTGCTAGTATATGTTCTTGAAAATAAAGATGTGTTGGAGAAATATTGCGACTGAAAAAAGTCTTTCTGATTCTGGAAATAGTAATCTCATACACACATAGGCCTAAGTATTATTTTTTTTTGCAGTTTTTCACTGTAATTTTTGTCGCAGGTGCCAAGTGTGTCCTCCTTTCCCCCCATTCATCCTCCTTTCCAATTGTCCATCGCCTCCTTTGCCCGTTCAGATATCTGGTAAACCTACAGTAAACATGGTACCATTTTAAAATGCTTGGGAAGAGCTGCTACATGAAGTGTCATCACTCAGTTATGTCGAGCACTCTGATGTGCTTGTGGCAACCCGGATGCTTCTATGCAGTTCAAAATAATTTGGTGCCATACAATACTCCGTTGTACAGATTACTATCAGTTTTATAGAACATAGCCTAATATGTAACGCTGTTGCATTCTCTCTCTCTCTCCTCTTTGGTTTCACTTCCATTGTGAAGTGAAATGTTATACAAAACTTGTCCAGAAGGTGTCCCAATTGTGCTAATTTCCTTTCTTTCAGGTTGAGGCAATGCAGGAGAAAATTGGATTGCCTAAAACTGAATGGTAATATATGGCAGCTCATGTCCATCTCCCAATTTGGTCCAGGTGCTTTAGCAACTTCTAGAACTCCTGAATGATCCATTTTGAGATGTTCCCAAATCTACAGTCTTTATGTAGATAATTAAAGAATATTATCAGGCTGAATACTGCAATAACTTTGGAGTAAAGTGTTGGGATAGTTGATAATAATAGAGTTTTAAAAACGATGTTTCTTCTGATCTAAAGATGATATTAATTCAACAAAAAATCAGAGTCTGGTATTATTTTTTTCTAATAAATGTATTAATAAGCATAAGCTTTTTGTGCCTGTTAATAAATGCGTTGGGTCGGAAAAGTTGTCACCAAATAACTCCTGGTTTTCTGCTACCATAGATTAACATGGCTCTCCTCCTATAATGCCATTAATTCAACAATTTCTTTTTCATGTCTACAGGCACTTCAGAGAATGTTTATTATTCATAAATTTGTTACTACAGTTCTGGGGAAATGAATGAGGGGTAAAGAAGTTAATGTGATGCTCAATTTTATAAAGCTTTATAAATAAATCAGTTTTTGTGTCATGAATGTTGATTCATGGCTTCTATGTGATTGTTTTACAATGTTTGGTTTCAGTTTTAACCTTCATGATTTATCTATTTGTTTTTAACCCAAATTATGGAATTGGGGAATTGCACATCACATAGATTAAAGCAGCCTATAAACCTTGCAAGCAAGTAAGCAAGCAAGCAGGCAAAGAAAATTGTTCCCAAGATTTAGCTGAGACCAGTCCACATACATTTTCAATGGGTATCACAGATTATATAAGCTAAGTGTCCATCTGAATCCAACCAAATATCCTGCTTCCCAGAGGGGCCATAGCGATGCCCTTTTACTAGAAATAGTATTGAGCGCACTCTTTGGTGAGCTTAATATATGGAAGATAGACAATTCCTTAATTTGTTCTAGCCCCTTTTCAAAACACTATAAACTACTTGCTAGCAAATTTTGTGAGACACAATTCCATAAGAGGAAATACTTAGCAGCACATTGCACTAAACAGAATTCTCATTCCCATGACAAATTTTCCTTCTCCTGTACTTGGCTTTCCTTAAATTCCTTGTACCTCCTGTAACGAGGAAAAGGAACACCACACATAGCATTCCAGACTGAGGGAAAGCAGCATAATTAGGCTTATGTTTAAATCTTATACCACCACCCACAGCATTAGTTTATTTAGCACCTTTTGGTAAGCTCAAAATCTTTTAATTAGTTCCTAATTACCTCTAATAAAGTAGCAGAGCAGCCCTTAAGTGACCAGCCTTCCTAACAAACTAAATGGCCTCAAAATATGCTAGTCATGCCCAGTGGTTTCTGGAAAGCTGGAGGAAGAAGCCGAACACCCATTTCTACATATTTCAAAGTAAATTCCGTTGAAATCAATAGGATTTTCTTCCAAATAAAACCATTTAGAGCTATTTTAGCCTAAGTACAGGACTTTCATATACTTATAATGACGATACATTTTTGAAGCTTGATGCAGCAGAATGCAAGCACAGTCATTTCAAGATTGATTCCTGTGTCTGGCATGCTGCTGTTACCTCAGAAAATGGGCGACACTGTAATGATGTTATTTCCAATGAAGTCCCATAGCTCTGAGAAATGATAGTAGTAGTAACATTATGGAAATAAGCTGGACCAGACTTCATCATGCTTTGGGTAAACCACTAGAAATCAATAGCACTTCATTTATTCATGACCTGCTCATCTCATCTCATTGATTTCAGTGGCTCTACCCTAAGCACAATTAATTTCAGCTCCAACCTAATGGCTAAAATGTACATCCAGAACTTTGCTTGCTAGTTAACTTGGGTCAATTCTCTTTCCTGAATACACAAGAAACTTCAAAAGTAATACCTTTTGCTTTTCAAATAGCCTTCAACAGAAGGTACAAAGATGGACTGGAAATGGGTAGATGAGCTCCATGCTTGTATGTCAAGTTTGACTCACCATATGTGGCTTAGATTTCAAGTCATTCCTCTTCCCTTATCCCCGTGTAGTGAAATATTATATACATAATATTTGTGTAGTTATGGATTATATACCCAAGTTAACAAAATGTTTAAAAAAATATTTTATTTTTAGAAATTATGACTGAGTCAGCACATACAGAAATTTGTCATAATGTTTTCTATTTGTTTTTCCAAAACAGCTAAATTAAAAATAAATTACCTAATTTCATAATTAATTATTTTATTTGCACAAATGGAAAAATGTTTACTTTGTGTAAACTTTCAGTGTTCATCAGCATACACGCACATATTAACGTCTTCATTTTTATTTTGCTTGGAGAGCTGCTGGATGTCCTACCACCACTTTTCAAAGAAAATGTTCCCCTGAACCACCCCAAGGTTTTCAAGCAGCATGGAGATGGATTCTATCATTGGAGGTGGTCCACAAATGTACCACAAAGTATTCTTGGAGATACATTTTTCTAGGTCACTTCCAGATAGTCTTCCTTCTATTAGAGAATACAGAGAGTGAAGATAAACATTCATGAAGATATTTAATAGAACTACTGTATGCTAATTACTTGAAATGGGAACTTCATAAAGCATGTTGGCATGAACAAAGCATGAATTGAATTGTTACAGCAGCCAGATCTTCCAGAAGGTATCAGCGTACATGAACAACACTTCTGCTAGGACCACTAGTAAAGCAGCAGTGCATATGCATGCATTGAAAACAAATGGGGAGAGCCTTTAAAGCAGCTGATGCTTTAACATTTCAAAGAGGTGCTTCAACCATGCCAAAACACTTTGAAGTACCGCTTTCCAATTCTTTGCTTAGCCTTAGTATTTAATAATTTACAAACAGAAGGGAAGACACTATCTTGGTCCTTTCCAGCTGCTACAGAAAGTTTACAAGAATTTCCTTACAGTTCTTTATGTTTTAGCCAAAATCTACTTGGCTCATAAAAGTATCTTGGGAATAAATCAAAACAGCCTAGCTGGGCATCACCAAATGTGCAAGCAACAAAAATTGTTTTTAATCAGGCTAGTACCAAGGAAATTGAATAAAACATTAAAAGAAAAGGATGTCCATATTTGTAAAGGATGTCCACATTTCTTAATAAGAGTCAACAGCATTAAAAAACATTAACTGCATTTGAAAGTTGATAACTTTCTTATACATGCCATCCTTATTTGGAATAAGGATCTTTACTCACTGCAATGGCCATTTATTTGGGATTGAGCTGTGTTGTCCATATCAGGACACATTTTTTAATAAACATGCACAGTCTGCATAATGAATCCCCCTCCTCTTGAAGTTTTACAGATAATCCTCACTTACCAATCATTTGTTCAGTGGCTGTTTGAAGTTACGACAGTGCTTAAAGAATAACTTTTTGGCCCATTTATGACCTTCACAGCATCCCTCAGCCACATAATCACCATTATGTGCATGTCCTGTGCCTGACCTGTGGTTTTTACCTTTTCCCCCCCTTGCAGAGCAGAGAGATTGGACAGAAAGGGATTGCAAGACAGTAAGCTGTTTGCTCTTCTACACATCAAAAGCAATGCAATCACACTGGCAGCCCAGGGCTGTGGCCATGGGTGCACTATGCGAACAGCTTACAGTACTCTCTTAAAATCTCTTTCTCTCCAATCGCTCCACTCTGTGATGGGGGTCAGGAGAAAAAAAGTGATTTCTGTAGGCAATCTCTCCTTTGCCTGACCCTCCCCCCACCACGCAGAGCAGAGAGATTGGAGAGGAAGAGATTTCAAGAGAGTAAGCTGTTTGGTCTTCTACACACTGAAAGCAATGTGATCACGCTGGCAGCAGGAAAGGGTTAGGCAAAGGAGAGATTGCCTACAGAAATTACTTGCTTTTTCTTCCCCACCTCACAAAGAGATTGGAGAAAAAGGGATTTCAAGAGAGTAACCTGTTTGAGTAGCATGCCTGCAGTGCGATTGCATTGCTTTCTATGTGCACAAGACAGTAAGCAGGCACTCAAGCATTCCAAAGGTCAGGGGAAGGGTTAGGAGGCAATCCAAAGCCAAAGGTGTGAAACTGACTAGTCTTGTCTCTTTTGAGTAGAAAGCACAGTCGCAGTCATGTGATTTCCCACTTAGCAACTGGTTTACTTAGTGGTGGAGTTGCTGGTCCCAATTAGGGTCATTAAGTGAGGACTACCTGTACATTATATTTACTTTGGTATATCTCAGAGTACTAAAGTTGTAACTTATAATGCAATGTTTTTAATGCATCACAAAAACACACACCTTTGACGTAAGGCTGTAGTTTCTCACAAATTGGTGAATTCTGCTTGGTAACGTGGAAACTGCATGTGATCTTTCCAGGAAAGGCATCTGTCAAACCAAGAATCTGTTTCTGGAATGTGCAAGATATTTAGTCATACCACAGTCAAATAAATCAAAGCAGATATGATCTTTGTATGGTCCATATACTACAAATTTGAAGAACAGTATAAGAATACTGTACTTTGAGCACACATTTTAAGAAAGGGTAGTATAACTAACTCCCTCTTTTCTTAAAATTAATATACTACTTCAAATTCAGGCAACACCTCCCTACAGTGGAGCCCAATTGTGCAAATAAATTCTCAAGAAATAGTCACCTACTTTCTAATCTAGCCCCATGCAAGCTTCTCCTCCTCCTCACCTAAAATATATTTTCAGCTGGGGGTAAGCAAATAACATATAGTTGTTCAGCAAAAGAAATATGGAGCAAGAAAAATAAAGATGGAATCCATGGAAGAAGCATGCTGCTTCTTAAGTTCAGTAGAAAACAAGTGTCTTTTCAAATCCCTGTACAGTCCTTCCAAAGGTCACTAAATGCTAGTCAGAGCAGCCACAGTTCCAGCAGACAGTATCTTGACTGGGCTGGACATCAGAGGCTTGCTGCAGCATAGCAGGTCAAATAATAGCAAATACACCACACACTGTTCACATCCTTCCCCTTACCTAGTTTTACATAATGCTCAGTTACACCAAGTTTCCTCAACAGCAAGTCTGATATACCGTAGCACGAGTGAGCAACTTGATGTCCCAGAACATCATGTAGGTCTGAACCCCTATTTTGCAATCCTGATGCTCCCTCTGCTCACAACTGTCATTTTGAACCAGGAAAGACAGGAAACACATAAAATCTAGAGTGTAAATCAGGGTTCTCAAACTGTGCCGGGACCCCTTGGGTGAGCATAATCGGGGTTACATTTTTCAAAAACCCGATCAAGCTTGTGCAAGCATAGTGAAAACACTCATTCTGGGCTTTGCTCCTCATTCTACCTGAAGAAGCCCACTGTAGTTAGCTGGAGTACTATAAAGTTTAACTATTAAAAATAAGTGATTAAAGTTATTTTTTGCCCAATCCAAACATCAATAAGATTATTAGTTTTATTCAGGTGGAGCACACAAATTGATGTACGTTTTAGGGAAGTGCAAAAAGTTTGAAAACCACTGGTAAAAGGTATAAGCCCAAAATTAGCTTTAGAAACCAATCGAAGCGAATATTTGTAGCTCAGGGTTCTTGCAGACGTTTCATTGCCAGACCAGGCAACATCTTCAGTGCAAAGAGGGAGTGGGCCAACTTGTGTTGGTAGGGGTTCTCTCCTTGTGAGAGAACAACACCCCTACCAACACAAGCAGGGCAAGCCACCATATATAAACTGAGAGCAAGGCCCACTCCCTCTTCGCACTGAAGATGTTGCCTAGTCTGGCAATGAAACGTCTGCAAGAAAACAACAGGCTCAGAGAGCACCAAGGAGTTAGTTTTAGAAACTCCATGTCCTAACAACCAGGAAACACACTGAGACAAGGAACTGGTCTCTAATATTTATTGCTAGTACTTAACAGGAATCCTAACAAACTGAAGAAGCATGGGGAAAACCCAGACATATAACCCCCAAGGGTTAAGGCGGTCCCGATCTGTGTCTCTTTGAATGGCTGAACAATTCATCAGTGCTACGCATGCACTTGACAGTCTGGATGGGAGCCCCCTGCTCGCCATCCTTACTCATGACACTCCACCTGCCCACCAAAAGAGAAAATCCTGGGCTTGCCTACATGTATGACACTGTCCCACCCACTTTGCATTATTCTTCTATCCGCTGCAGCCCTTGACTTCTAAAAAAAAAAAAAAGTTAAGAGTGTCTTGTGGCTAGTAAAGCAAATAATGCAACCATTTACAATAAACCTACCCTGAACAGAAGTTCATGTGTATTTTTTGCACAATAGAACAGTTTGGTTGTTCCCATTTTGTAACCATCTCCTTTGTTCTCTTGAGTTCTGTGGAGGTCTGCGGTGTGGAGCAGTATAGAAAATAAAGGATTAATGCCCACTCCACCTGCTATGAGCACTATGTTTGCTGGAATGTCTTCAGGCTGAGGATCATAAAAGAAGTTGCCTCCCACTCGCAAAGCCACTTCTGAATTAAGGGTGCACTACAGGGAAGAAGAAAAAAGGCAAAACAAAACAAAACAAAACACCCCAGATGGACTTCAAAGAAAATCAGACAGGGAAATATGTGAGAGTTCCAGAGTCAACGTTTTTATTGAAAAGCCACATTAGTAGTCTTAGATAGTTTACTGGAAAATAATAAGTTACTCTTATCCACACATTCTTCAAGCTTAAGAATGTTATTTAGCTGATTGCTGTGAGTGATAGTAACATATGGTTACATTCTTCTTCTGATTCTATGAGACAAGCTTAAAGCAAACTAAGTGTGGCTCAGAAGAACTTGGGAATTCAAGTTAGAGACTCTAAGGTCCTGGGAACGGAGGACACTTTTTTTTTAAAAGACATACGTTTAAAGGAATTTTGCCAGAGGCATATTAAGTGGAAGTGCAGTTACAATAGTTTTTTAAAAAGAGAGAGTGATGTTGTCCAAAAAGACAAAAACAAAACTTGCACTTAGTTCAGTGTTTATCTTACAACATTATACAAAGATTTCCGCAGTTGTTATGGCCACACAGTATCCAGTACAGTTACCAATCACAAAGATACATAATTTTCCAGACACATCATACTGTGCAGAAGAAAATATTTTAAAACAATCATATTAAACTGAATTAGGTAAAAAGGCATAATCCAACTTTCCCCAATCAGCCAGATGTTGGTGAAGAATTCAGTTCCAACATAATGAGTGGACACCAGGCTGGGGCAGGCTGCCAGAATCCAATGTCGTGAGAGAGGAAGTGAGTTTTCACTGTAAGACTTTCTCCTCCATCTCCCAACCCTTGATGGACTCAAGGAAGAGAGGGAACTGCCCATCCTGGCTCTACCAATGAAAGGAATTCTGTATCAAATGAGGAATGCTGGATGCCTCACAATCTTTTTATAAAATACTCTGAATATATGTGTATATGTACTGTATATACACACACAGATGTACATACGTACGACACACACACACACAGTATGTATTTTCTCTACCAAAAGACTAACAGTGATTAAATAGAACTGACAAACCCAAAAAAAGAGCACTTCCACTGATAAAAAGGCAGGTCCCGATTCCAGGCTGATGTCTTCCCCTTTGCCCCAAGTCAAACTGTTCTGAAAACTGTCTTTTTTGGGTGGGCGGCAGCACTGAAATTGCATACCGGAAAAAAGAGGAAAGTACTGGCCTAGAAACACCCTGCTTATGGTAGTTAGAGTCCAGGATATATTTTCCCCTAAGCTGCAGAAACATGACTGTACGCTTATTCTCAACAAAATTATAACATATATAAAACAAAAGTATATAGTAGAAATAGTTTGATTCTGACCATTATTTTTCACTTAAGTCAAATATGTTCCTATATTTGTCTATCCTTATACCATCTTAAGAAAAGAGCTGTACTATAAATCTGTTATAGAATTAACGTTAGCTTCTTAACAGTTCTGAAATCCAATCCAATGGTAGCACCATACTATCATTACGGTTTCAGATCCCTTTTTAAAAATTAAAATTACCAAAACAATAAAAATCACAAAACAATAGGAAACACAATAAACTACTTTAGTAACAGCTAAGAGATTCAAAACCTCCTTTTGTTTAGATCTTATTAACTACTACTTTATATAATTGAACAAAAACACAGGCTCATAGATTATGAAAATGCCTTATATTTCTCTTGTCATCTCTAAATACTTCCTCTTTTTTTGTTAAAAGATACAGGTTATTTCTCCACATGAGAGCACCCTTACTAGGGATACAGTTTTTGAAAACTGCCAATTGGCATAAAGAAAACCTTAATGATAACTAGCAGTTCTAGGATTAGCTAATGCCTTTAACTGCTTTAATTACTGTGACACTGTGAGTTTAATTTACAATATTAAAGCAGGAAGGAAAAGTCCTAGGAGATGCCTCTGAGGCAGGTAATTATGAGGTTAGGTTTTTGGAGGTCCCTAATGAGCAACAGAGACGCAATAGAAAATCTCCACAAGGATTTTTCTAAGAATGTGTGGTCCAGCCACACTGGTTCTATACATTTCCAGAATACCTTTCAAAGTGAATTATTTTACTGAAATTCCAATGGTGCATGAAGGTAACCTATTTAACAACAGTAGGAGCACTTTTTATGAGCATATGATAATGGATGGATTAGGAGCAACCTGGGAAATGAAGAGAGAGAGCGAGAGAGAGAGAGAGAGAAGCTCAAGTGGTAAGGTTGCATTGATTTTACCCTGACCTACTAGTCAACAAAAACAATGTCAGGAGACAAGCAGATTGTTCTTGACACAGCACACAAAAGGGTGCCCCCCCTAAACGCTTATCTTTTATGGGAATTGCCCTTTCAAAACAAGTTTTATATGTATTTCACTGCTGAAACGTTTAAAAGGGTAAGCAATCCATGAGCATTCTGGGATTAGTTTTCAGTGGGCAGCAGCTTTTCTAGAGCAAACAGGAAGTCTGTGGCACCTAAAAAGTGAACCTATTTATTGTCATGTAAACTTTCATGGATCATAGGCCAAGCCTTTAAATACACCTGATGAAGGGAATTGTAATATATGGGCGTTTATGGGATAACAATTGCAGTAGCATTTCAGATACCACGGAAGTCTTTGTTATTTGGGTATTAGTCAATGAGCTCCACTCTCTGGTAACTCTGTGTTCTAGCAGCATCAGAGAAAATAGGTCTGGGTTCGAAGTTCTCCCTCCTCCTGGTATCACCCCACACTTTTTCTTTAGTTTTAGAATGCAAATGAACATAAATTCGTATTAGTTAATTTCCGCCATCTCGCTGTGCCTTCTTAAATATCACACCTGCCACTACACTTACATAATTCAATCAGAGAAGACTTTTGCATAGGAGGACCACAGAGATTGTACTGGCAGGGATTTTATCTGTACGTTTGTAGGAGAGAAAAACAGATCAACCCAAAACTATATACTTTAATTAAACACAGATTGTTCTAGACATTGTTACTGATAAAATGTTACATTTATATAGATTTAAAATTTCTTGAACAGCAACGTACAAAGCAGCTTCCTGTGCTACACTGTCTTTTAGACACAGATCTTTTCCTGGTTTAAGTGTAATGGCAGGTGTGTGACATTTAACAAGTCTGGCACAAATAATCTAATACCAATTAAACTATACTCCAACATCAAATTTCTGTCCTATAATACAGGTAAAAGGGCAAGACAATTCAAAGTAATAATAGCACTGAATTGCCCATAAGGTTACAATAGAGTTCCTAAGAATTAAGATTTAAAAATAAATGTAAAGAACACTAAAACCAACATCATTAGGTGCTCTTAGTTATAGATACCTGAGTATGAACCCAGTGAGCAGGTGGGTGTGCTGTATGTTTGACTGCAAGTTCCAGTGTCCCCTCTTCTTCCAACATAGCAGGACTTGAACATATTGAGAATCCACCAACTACAGGGACTCCAGGTATAAAGAAATCTACCCTAAAAGAAAACAGATTTCCATTTAATTTCTTCTATGCATTGTCCTGGAGCAGATTTCTTTTTTACCATTTAAAACTTCTGCCAAGTATACACACATTATTTGTTAGAACCCTGCTATGTAAACTTCACTAATTGCACACAACATTGCATTTCTCTTTATATAGGCAAAGTTCAAGGAAGATAGGAGATATTTAGCTGGTAAAGCAAAAATGGCTATAATACTATTAAGGCCAGCAATCAGAACCATAGAACAGATCAAATGTTGGTATTATTTTCAGGTTGTTATAAATGCGAATCATAGTGGCATAATAAATTCTTGCCTAAGTATTTAGTCTTCACTAGTCACGTCTGGATGCTCCTACAGGCAAGAATTGAGCTTCTTCCCAATGAAATCACTGTTGGTGAAATAACAAGGGTAACTCACTAACCTACCCAAAATTTCCCATAGCAGAGAACTCAAAACAGAACCTTCCATAGGCTTTTAGACCCAAGAGTGGACATGTGAATCTTACTCATTTACTACACACATCTTTCTGTTTTTAGTCAATGCAATCAAAGCAGTTTACGATTTTTAACATGGAAGTAAATAACCCTATAAATGATATTAGAAAGGAAAACTGTGAGAGGAAAGAAAGATAAAAAAGTTCAGGTTCCAAACATTATGAAATACAAAATAATTGTAATAATGTGGAATGACCAATGAAGCTGAAAATTCTAATAGGGCAGGAGTCAAATGGGAGTTGATCTGAGCCATACCAGTGCAGTGATCTGGACCTTTGCTTTATTACCCCTCCCTCATTTGCAGCCAGACAGAACAACCTAGAGGAGTATTGATTAGGTTTGTATACCAACTTGAACTGGCCCAATATACACCGACTTTGCAAGTTAATTACAATATGTTTGGACCTCATGGTGGTCACAAATGTTCCAGAGGCTGCCGGTTGCACCTGTTGAAGCTCAAAAATTGTTATCAAAGGCAGCCCCCACTGGAGCTTATTTCAGTAGTAAAATCTGGTCACAACTAAAGCATGCATACATTAATGTATCCACACGTAATTGATCTAGATGGAGTCATGCTGGCAAATATAAGTGGTTAAAAGGGCTCTTTTGTCACCAGTGCCAACTGAGCTTGTACTGATAGCACATTCTTAAGATGTGAACTTTTATTTTAAGAATATTACATTACCATCCAATATATTTCTACCTGAATCACTTCACAAATGCATACAGTCGCCATCTTATCAGAATTATGCTTGCCTATCATCTTCAAAAGTTCAATTCTAATTTTGTTATTGCTTATTAATAACAATAAATTGTTATTATTAATTGCTACTACTGAATTCAGTTTTTCAAAACAATGCCTAGGAAAAATCACTTTGAAGTACAAACAGTTATCTATTTGCATTTTTTTAATGTATATGTTTATAAAGGTTATAAATTAATGCATACAACCTGCATTATAGTGCCCTCTAGTGATAAATTATTTTGCATGTTAAATGTTGTAAAACCAGATTATGGGCATATATGAAAGTTCAAATTTAGTACAAATTGAACACAAAGTTTAATCTGTGTCCCTTTGCTGAGATGCTTATTCAGCCTTGTTTCACAAGCTAATAACCTGATTAAAAGCCAGAAACCCTGCTACCATTTATCTGGACAAACATCTTACAATATTATTTCTTCCAACAATTATTCTACTCTGTTTCCTTTACTACTGGAACCTTGTGGAAATTCACCTATGCACCAGTAATGCAAAACCACAATTAGAACAGTTGAAGATTTATTTACAGAACAAATCACTACAGTGCCACTGCCATTCTGAACAGTCAATACAAAAGAAGCCTCCACAGTATATTGCATGTCTAATACTTTATAAATACAGACCGTATTGCTGTAAAATCATAAAACCACTAAAATAAAAAACTGAATTTCCAATCTGAAAAATGCAGCACATTGGATGATGTCATAGAAAAAACACATTTATAAAAAAAATTAATGCAGCCCAGGACAAGAAAGCAAGGGTCTATTTGAAATATTATAGTGGCGTGAAATGATGAAAAAAGCATGGGTTCCTGAAGATGCTCCAGGAAGGCAGAATCTTATAAAGCTCTTATTCTGTGCAACAAGTCATGAGCTCTACTTCTTTATTTATTTATTTATATTTCAAATTTCGTCACCGCCCATCTCACTCAAGAGTGACTTCTGATCCACAGTGATAAGAAGAGTTAGCAGGATCAGTGGAACATTGTAATAAGGATACAGTTCTTTGTGAAATAAAAGCAATCTCAAGATAAAGTTACCAGGTTCGAATTTTTTAGGAGAGGTGGACAGAAGCATACATCAGGATCCATTGATAGGTCTTTGACTTACATGAAGTAGACAGGTAAGGACCTAATGGTTTTAACAATCGCAGAGGGGATAACCAGAACTTTGAGCAATATACTAATTGGCTACCTGAAACAAGTTCTTGGGTTCACAAGTCCTTCTTTCTAAGTGTGTATCTTTTGCACTTGCCTCCAGTAAATGGCTTTTGGGTTCTAACAAAAAAAGAACGAAGTACATCTAGCAAGACTGACATTTGCCCTCCCCCTTGTTAGAATGTCTGCAGAAAGTGTTTCACTAATTACAGACACCAGTAACAGCTTATAATATATTCTGCACAGAAAGCTATAGGTATTTATAACACTAAATGCACATAAATGTTATTTATATGCATTTATTCATATTAAGCAGAACAAATGTGCTCTATAAAACAGGCTATCAAGACAGGATGAACAGAAACCTGATTAGAGAAGAAATAGATTCTATATATAATATATGCTGGAATACTTCCTAACCCTCCCTATAGTCCTTTTCCCTTAATTGTTTTCCACAAAAATTACCTGTTGGGAGGACACAGCTTTTTCCTGCTTTGGACATGGACTTCTGCCCCCATAAAAATGAATTTGCATGCAAAAATGTATTTCTGGGAGCAATCCCCATGTGTTGGGCAAGCAGCTGAAATCTCTCTCTCTCTAAATATTGACAGCCAGGGTGGTGTACCCATTGAGGTATTATACTGGGGGCAGAGTGATGCAGGTTCTAGTCCATCCCACATCACAGCAGTTCACTTAGTGATTTTGGGCCAGTCACTCAGCCCAACCTACCTTACAGGGTTGTTGTGGGGAAAAATAGGAAGGAGTCCTATGTGTGCCGTGAGCTTCCAAATGAAAGGCAGGATATAAATAAAAGACAACCCTTTTATTTTCATGAAGCATACATGGTGTCCTGCTCCATTGTGGAGTTCAGCAGAAACTGCCTCGTTTCTAAACAGCAAAGTCAATGATTTCATCATCTGCATAACCCAATCCAATCCATGTTGCTTGCATACGTACGGATGAAATTTAATATGCATTTACTGGGCATAAGCTGCACTGAAAATGAGATATGCTTCTGACATGTACAGACAGCTACTCTTAAATAAATGAAAGACACTATTTCCAAGTGACTATGCATGGGACTGTTACCTTAATTTTGGTATCATACATATCCCACACTAACCTTGCCTATTTCATTTTGTGGGTTCTTTTTATTTTATTTATTTTTTGTTTAGTTTATTGTAAATACCATAGAGAACATAGCTGAAAAACTACCTAAATGAAATCTCAATATTCACAATATATAATTTTAAATTTAAAGAAAACAAGCAATAGTAAAATTTCAGTAAACATAAAAACAAAGAAAAGGAAGCCAATTTCAGAACAAGTAGTCAGGCAGAAATATAACCTTTATAGTATCACAGACCACTGATGAACATACTTGATCTTGCAACAGTATAATAGGCACTGTGATGAAATTTCAACAAAGCTACAATTTGCAAAGCCAGGAATTTCAGAAAGTGGGCATAACCCTAACTATGTATGTAGCTCCTTGGTGTGAGAGAAATATTTATTGGGCAAATCAAAAGGAAACAATTGTACATGTTTGAAAGAAGAGGAGACATCCACCCGTTCTATCACAAAAGTAAATCTATTAACCTCTTTTCCTCACTTCTGCTTCTCAGTACTACTCATCCCATAGTAAGCAACCTTACAAGCTGCACGGTGGAATGTTAGCATGCCAAACAGAATTAGAATAATTTAAAAGGAAGATAATGAAAAGAGTAATTATAATTAAAGAACCCAGTTTTCAGTATGATGATTACCAAAACATTTTTGAAGGGTAAATGTTTGCCTAGGAATCAGCACGCACAAATTTAGTATGCATCTGTGCACATGTGCAAAGGCTGCTGCAAATTGCTCTACAAACATGAATCATTGCAATCAACATCTTGTTTTCTTGTTCTAAATGTAAAAGACTGCAAAATTAACACCGCACTAGTAACTCACGCTGTTAACATCCTAACAGATGAAGTCTGATGCGGATAAAACCTACTTGCCAGATGGATTGATAACTGAAAGTAAAAGGAAAAAAGAACAAGAGAACAGTGTCCAGTACCCAATTCGGTCTAAAAATTTACCTGAATTTTGAGGGAAAACATTCAGATCTTGAAAATGTTCGTATGATTAAAATAACAAATTGTAATTTCTTTGAATATTACAATAAGGACACCAAAATGGAGATATGTGGACAAGAAAAAATACTATGATTCTATTTTTAAAAGAAATAGAATTATACTATTATAGTCTGTTCTGCTTTTCCTCTGAACATTCAAGGCAATATAGATGGGGTCTCCCATGATTTTATCCTCACAAAAACCCTGTGATGGAACTTAGGCTGAGTGACAGTGAGTGGCCAAAATCACCAGTAACTTTCATGGTTAGATGGAGACTTACTTTCCTTGGTCCTAATCAATACCCTATCCAGGTAAGACATTAGAGGTTGTAGTTCATTTCAGTGAAGCTCTTCTACAAATGGAAAAGTTTATTTCCTTCCTTCCTTCCTTCCATCCATCCATCCATCCATGCAATACAGCAGTGAGAAATGTAAAACTCTAAACAGGAAAATACCACTGAATCCAATCCAATGATTAGGCTACCAAGAAACAAAATAAAAGTAGAATTACTGATCTTTTGTTTCTCAAACAGAGAAGTCTTATTACTTGTGTCTTATTACTTTTGGAATTTTTTTTATTTTCAAGTGAGATTTCCTATACACGTGGTGTTATTTCTTGATGATAATCTCTTAGAAATAGTCGTATGTCTTTTGACCCTTTGTGTTAAAGCAAATAAAACTTACAGGAAGCTTTCTGCAGACTAGACAAGGTTTAAGGAATGTTTATGCACAACCCTTTTGAAAGAGATACAAGGCTAAAGAACAAGTGGGGAAATTGTTGCAATCAAGACATATTCTATTTGTTTTATGAGGCCAAATCATTTCATTCAAAGGTGACTAAATTAAAAATTTGCACACGCCTGTGCCTATAAAAATTGATAATTTGGATATAAATGCACCATCAATTTAGGATTTCATTACGTTCTCTTTCTACTTAATGCATACAGATCAAAGAACCTTACCATTGTCCTGCCTTAAAAGTAAATTCTTTATCCGTCACTGCCAAACAGAGTCTTTTAACCATTTCAGATTCATTGCTGATGCCACACACTTCTGCTTTAGAAATAATCTAAAAAGACAAAAACCATCATCATCACTACCACCACTATTTCAGGAAATAAACAAAAAATTCAAAAGAGAAAATATTTGCTTCTGGATCTTTCCAGGCATGCAACACCAATAGTGAATTGGGCTAATTATGATTTCCATTGGCTTCTTATACTGCTACTACTATTAGATAAATTGCAATCCCTTCACATTTACAAATTTTAAGTTCTAATCTCACTGCGGGTAATGAAGCTGAGCCCTTAACAAGACTAAGAATTAAAAAACAAACAAACACTAGGCTTGTTTTATTTATTTATTTACTCATTCATTCAGTTTATGACTACCCCCTCACATATGACCCTGGGAAGCCTACAGAAGGTTAAAACCAAACAGTATAATCAGTTAAAAGACAGTAGTAAAAATGTCCCCTCTCATTTTTGGCTTTAGCTTTTTTAGCCCAGAAATGTATCTATAAATTTCAAGATCTCTACATAGCTCCCTTTCTTTATAGCAGAGATTAGCATCTGTGGCCTATATGCAGCCCCAATTCCAATTGTTGTGCTTTTAAAAGAAATACAATATGGGCATTAAGCCTCAAATAAGCTTAATACACCTATTTATTTAACCCCCAAGAGACTAAAAAAAGAGATTGAAAATTCTGGTCCAGCCTCTTCTAGCCCCATTTCTGACATGCCTTTTCCAGCTCTCAGGTTAAAAAAAAGTTTAAAGTACAGCTCTTGCTGCAAAAAAAGCTGCTTTTTTTCCTCTACTGGCAGGGAGGAAAACAGTGAAATCATGACTGAATAAAAAGCATAACTCCAAATAACTACAGATAAAATATTAAAGCAAAAGAAAATCCCATTATGACTATGTTTTATTAGATATTTATCACATTGCTCCCTCTAGGAACCCCCATCTCTTGCCCACAATTTTTCTGACAGCAATGTTACAAGGCAGATTGGATGACTGTCTCAAGACTAGCTACAAGCTTCATGGCTGGACAGGATTTGAACACAAATCTTTTGGAACCTAGCCAACAATAGCTTTCATATAACTTCTAATCAGTCCCCTGATAAAATCTGGTTTTCTTGCTTTCTGCTGTGTTTCCTCTGACATTCATAGTGTGGCAATCAACTCACAGAGCTACCATTTGAAATTGTTTGTTAAACTACAGAATGTGTTAATAAACTGGAAAAAAAACCCCTAAGGTTCTTAAGATGAGTCATGCAGGTCCAAGTACAGAAAATGTTAAAACGATAAACTACATCAAACTATAATTATGAGTATTTCATTTCCCAGCCAGAAGGACTGGAGTCCAACAAATGAAATTTAGCCAAACTGTCTTAATTTAAAACATATGGCAGGAAACGAATTTCTGAATAAAAATAGTTGAATATTTCTACTGTCCTGTAAAACAACAGGATACTTGCCAAGTAAATGCTAGCATACTTTTTCTTAATAGACTTATTTTTTAAAGGAAGTTATAATAGTTAATTAGTCTTGCTTTCATGATGCTTGTATAATGTCCTCCTTAACACAGAAACCGCAGAGTAAGTGTAGCCTTAATATGTTCACATTAAAACTAACTTCTGAACTAGATCTTGCATACAATATTGTTACAGAAAAAGGTGATGCCCTTTTGGTTTGGTAAATAAACCAGATCACAAAAATATTTATTTATTTGATTTATATGGCTGCCTATCTTGCCAAAGCAACTCTGAAGGTCAGAAAATATTTTTGTTCCCACAATTTCCAAGAATTCTGTGCAAACGTACAGCTCAGTGCAGCTCCTTTCTTCCCATTGATTTGTCCTGCCAGTGGGAGTAGCTAAACAAACATGGGAAGTGTTTTGCTTACTGTTATGCGCTAAGTGAGAACTATGCCTAAGTACCCTCCTGATAACCCAGAGCCATAAGCCATAAGAGAAACCAGCCACTTTGGATATAACCCTCAGTGAATCACAGTATCCAAGTGTATTTAGTCACTCCCATTGACAGGAGAAGCCAAGTGAAACGAACTGAATATCATGTACCAGAGCACTGTTCATTCATAAGGTGTAATGTAAATGTTAAAGCAGGACCACAATCGTGAGGAATATTATTCTTCAAATTTTGCTGCTCAATAAGGCAAGGTTTCAGACGGAGGAGGCAAAACATGCATACAGGGAACTTGTAAGCCAGCACGCTTACTCACCCACCCACTTAGTATGCTCAGGGTTGGTGTGCAGTCTGGGGGTCCTCCTGGACTCATGGCTCCTGCTTGAAGAGCAGGTGGCAGCCGTGACCAGGAGGGCCTTTACACAAATACATCTTGTGCAATAGTTGCACCCATTCCTAGGTCAGGAGGCACTGCTCACCGTTACTCACATCTTACCTCCTAATTGGATAATTGCAGTGTGCTGTACATGGGGCTGCCCTTGAAAAGCATTCAGAAGCTTTAGCTGGTCCAGAATGCAGTGGCATGTGCAATATTGCATACATTATGGTACACCCACATAACACCGCTGCTATGTGAGCTGCACTGGCTCCACACCTTTAAAGTCTTGTGTGCCATGGAGCCAGGTTACTTGCAGGACTCCTGAGGGTTTCCATGTGTCCCATCATGTCAGAGTGGACATGCTCCAGTTCCCCTCAGTGAAGCAGTGTCACCAGGTGGTTCCTAGGAAGTGTGTCAACAGCTTCTCCCCCAAAGATATGGATGGCCCCAATTTTGCCAGTCTTTCAGAAGGCTGTGAAGGCCTGGCTCTTCCCCCAGACACCAGGCATCAGTTCTAGAGCTCTAGCATGGATGTATGGTGGGGATGTCCTTTGAGATTAACAAGAAGGTTTCAACCTGTGTTTTACAACTGTCAATGCTTTACTGCATATTTTATGTTTACCATTCAGATTGTCAATGGATAGATGGGTGGCCCAATAAATTTGATAAATAAATAAAAGGTAAAACAATCAGTACTGTTACATCCTGTATCATCTGGAAACAACATCATAGAATGCTCTCAGTTCCTTCTTTATTTTAGCTAGATTTATTTCAATGCCACTTATTTGTATAACAAACCCATGTTTAATAAACTGTTCTGGAAGTTATTTATTTATTTACTTACTTACTTACTTACAGGACTGATATGGCCACCTATCTCATACAATGACTCTAGGCAGCTCACAGCAATCCATAAAACATAGTTTAAAAATACCCTTCCCCGCAGGCACTAGACCAAACATCCTTACAGCATAACTCCCCATCTTAGCCCAATGCTTTGGGGAAGAGTCAGGCCCTCACAGCCCTCCAGAAGGCTAAAAGGGTAGGGATCCCTCTGATCTCCAGTGGGAGGCTGTTCCAAAGGGCTGGGGCAGCCATCAAGAAGGCACACCTCCAAAGTTCCATCAGATGTCAACATTTAAGGGAGGGGACCTAGAGCGCACCCACCTATCCAACCTAATAGGACAGGGAGAAACCCTCAGGGAGAGGTCGTCCCACAAGTAACCTCACCCTCTGCCATGTAAGGCTTTAAAGGTGATAACCGGCACCTTGAATTGCACCTGGAAAACAACTGGAAGCCACTGCAGTTCACATGGCAGTGGTATTACTCGGATGAACCACATGACACCCAAAACTGTGTATGCCACGGCATTCTGGACCAGTTGCAGCTTCCAGATGGTCTTCACGGGCAGCCCCACGCAGAGTGCATTGCAATAATCCAAATAAGGGATGACTAAGGCATGGGTGACTGTGAGCAAGTTACACAGGAGTATAGATGGAGAAAAGAAGTGTCAAATTATCATCAAATTTATCCAATACTTCGACCACACAGTACATTTCAGGCTCATATGCTACAATACCAACCTCATGCCGAAAGTCATTTGCTGTTCTCTCCAGATGGTCTGACATTCTTCTGGATTTCATTGTGCTATAAATAAGGCAAATGATATGAGACATATCATTACTCAATATAATTTTATAGCTTGAACTGGTCATTAAAGACCCTTTTAAATAGTAACTTCTTACTCATTTAACTCTAACTATGATATCATAAGAATGGTGTCCCTTGAACTGACAAAAATCTATCTAATTGTGTATGGTTTTCAACAGCAATCAAAAAGTGTTACTTGGAGAGTAAAAAACAAGGCATATAGCCACAAGAATACTGTTAGTGCCTAGTACTAGTTCTGAGAAGTATACAGCTTCTGAACAAGGAGACTTTCTTTCATTATTAAGACTTGAAGATCATCCATTACATTTTCTAAATCTTTTAAAACAAATCCTCTTGACCCAGTTTATATTCATGAAGCAGAATGAGGTGGTAGAAGAGAAAATCTCTGTTCTTGAATCAAGCTTAGGTACTCTTTTAATAATTTTATTAAGTTATCAAAAAGGGTAAAATTAGTCCTTGTTCAGCTAATTACCAGTTTGTTTTTCTTTTTCTAAGTAGCTCTTGCCTTGTACTGTTGTAGAGACCATTGGCTGGATCAAAAGAATAAACCAGAAAAGAACCAAGAAATGTCAAACAATATACATACCCATATTAGTCTAAACCAAACTGTAATCAGTAATGTAACAAGCCATGGTTTCAAAATGTAGTTTATTGCTCTAAAATCAGTTACTGTGATTGTTTATGCATTGACTTATGGCCACATCAAAAGAAGTGAAAAAACAATCCATAGCTTATCTATACATATAACAATCTATAGCTTAGACATAATACGTTCACTCAGCCAGAATAACAAACTGCAAGTGATAGCATCTTTTAAAACAAAACAGAAAAAGAGCTGGAATTTAGTTTCTAATCTTCAATTTTTAAACTATTCAAAATATGTTTTGTATTTCCCACTTGTATCTTAAAATGATACAGTTCATTCTGTTGCTTTTATATTTTACCATCTCATTTCACTACGTATATAAACCCAGTCTAAGCCTCTTTTCTTAAGTAGCAAATCTGTTACTAAAAAGTTTATCACATGATCCCAAGTTTTAACCAGAGAAAACTGTTTTGTTATTTCTATTCTTAATAATTTCAGAAACTTCTATTATGCTTCAATCTCCCATTTAATCATGCTTTAGATGCTTAAAACTTGAAGAGTACCAAACTGTTCAATAAAACTGCTTCACTCCAGAAAAGGTAAGCTTATGACAGGACTGAAGAAAGGACAAATAGTGAGCAAATATTATGATGTTCTATAGTTAGGAGGACTGTAAAAAAATTACTTATTAAAATATACATGGTTAATCATGGAGATCTGTATATTTCTGAACAAGAAAAAAAAATAGTTCTGAAGGAAAAAAATTCCACTCACTTTTAGATTATGTACCCATGCAATCCTCACAAGCACAGTCTCCAAATAAATATTGTAATCCTCACTGTTATACCTTTTGCCTTCTATGAATTTATCAGTATATGCATTTTAAAATATAATAGTTCTACCAGTTTTGGCCGATACATAAACTGTAGTTGTTGCTGGATAGATGACAGTTTGGCTACTAGTAACTTAAATGAGATTGTCCATGAAGATAATGCATAAACTACAGTTAATTCAGAATTCTAACCATTTAATTACATAGAAGAACTGTCCCTATTTGTTTCCAGTCCAATTCAAAATGCTGTTGTTCACCTTGAATGCTCAGATCCAAAATACCCAAGAGTTCTCCCCACAACCCCCCACCATCTATTCAGAGGAGAAGGTACATCAAGTTATGACCAATTCACTTTGAAACATCTTCCCTATGAAAGCCTGGCTGGCCCCAAGCAATACAATTGTAAGGAACTGACACTTTGAATCCCAATAACGACCTGACTCAGGCACAATTAAAATATGCAGAATTCAGATTTATTGAGAATGTGTACAGATCAAGAGAAAAGCTGTGATTGAAGATTCCTGCCCAAACGACCTAATTAAAAGTTAGCAACCACCCCACTCCCCCCTTACTTCTCTTCCCACCTAATTCCAACAGCCATGCATGCGAAGCACAGATGTCTCTGATGGTGTGACCTTGACTTTCCCTATTAGCCCAAACAGCATACTTTCACACTCCTTGGTGTTCCCCCTTCCCCACTGGTTCTTGACATGCGTTGACTCATCATGGTAGATGAACACCATCAGACGATTCATCAATCATTTGATCTGGAGTCTGACAACAATCTTTTCAGAATCAGGCCAAGGCATTTTTGTTTGTCAACGTAGCTGCAGTTTTAGAACTTTGTATCCTCTCAATTTTATGGAGGAAGATGACATATAGTTCCATTATACTGTGTTTTTACTAACACAACATTTTATGGAATAAAGGATGATCTGTTTTTTTAAATAAATAAAAAGGTTAACATTTAAAATTTTTAAAAAATATATTGAGGTTTATTTTAATAAATTTGAAAAAATCAATTAATTAATTTAAAATTATAGTCCTAAAAGTCAGCCTGTTAATCCAAATCTTGTTATATTCTTGGAATATAGGGGTCAGCAGCTAATTCTTTCTTCAATTTTCAAAGGACAATAATACCTGTTTTATGTTAATATTTCATTTTCACAATAATACTTAATATTTGATTGCTTACCCATTTATTGTGCAGTATCTTACAGCTGCTTGTCTTAGACACAAATATGAAGAACAGAAGGGAAGAATTCTACTGGCACTTCTCATTAACATAGGCAAAGCAAAAACTGTTGTACATATCATAGTGTTCTTTTATGTTAAAAGTTCCTGTAAAGGCAATTTAAAACAATATTTGTATCCATTTTTCAATAAGTAAATATTGGCAGTAATGTCAAACAGCTGGGTGGTAAACTTCTGAAGCACACAAACTATCACAAGAAGTATTTCATTGGCACTGTGCTCCAGAGAAAATAAATGAACTTCTGGACTGGTGCTGACATCATAGAATATATACATGAAACAACTATTCACATCATAAAGATCATGTCCCTCTCAATCTGTGGTTGTTTCAAAGACACCCAAGCAGGAAACAATATTCAACTCATTATTATATGGGATGCTCCAACTTCTCAAAATTGTTGTCCACTAAGGTATCTGTTGGAGGAAAAACCAGTATCAAAAACTGGACCTAAAGAAACTCAAGAAGAGGGAGGATGCAGGCCAGGCAGAAATATTATTTGTTAGTCCTGAACATAGTCATATCCCACTGAACGCTTACCAACTGTGCTAGAACTATCCAGCTCATAAAAGTAAAGATTTAAATTTCAATTAAGAACTTTTTAAGAACCTTCATTAATGCAATTCCATACATATTTACTGAAAAATCCCATTATGTTTAGTAAAGTTTACTCTCAAGCTAATCTAACATTGTTAATCCCTCATGCTGTTACCTTGCTTTGGTAAATTTGATATTTTTTATTTTTATTTCTAAATCTCATAAAATTAAAGTGAAGTGTAAGGCAGGTTACAAATGATGAATTGGATGGTCCTCAGATGTATACCACCATTCAAAGTAGTTGACACAAAATGTGGAATTCATCCAACAAATAAACACTCAACAGCAACCACATAAAGCTGAGAGTTGACAGATGTTGTTAAACCACCTTTAGAGCCTGGACTACAACAACCTTCCAGGGATCCCTTTTTTTGCAACAATCCAGGTGTAATTGATCCAAAGCTACTTATAAATATTATAAATATTTTGAGGACATAATTTAACAAAAAATTAACAGCTTTAAATCTTAACTTTCTCTCAAGGCCATGTTCACTACAGTATTAATATATAGCCAAAAAGTAACTACTAATCATGAGCAATAGGGTGCATATCTGATGCTCCGTAACACTTAGGACCATTAATTTTGTAATGTTGGATAGTACATTTCAAATTTCTTGTATATTACTGAAAAAAAATTTCTTGTATATTATCTAAATTTACTTTTGTAATTTTAAAAAAATATTGGTAATATTTGATCGCTGGTGTGTCCTCTATGAAAACCATTTTTCCAATGCCATCAGAGTTTCAGAAGATCCTAAAACCTCCAGAGGAAACCAAAAACACTATGTTTTATCTACATATATTGCCATTCAGCTGTTTTCTAAACTATATTCCTTTTGTAATCTTTCAAAGATATTAAATGTGAAACGAATAACCGTGATTGTAATATGTGTGACTCTCCCATTTTTGACCTATACTCTCCCTCTCTCAGAAAAAAAAAAAGTTTGACCTGCCATTTTTAAATAGGCTTTGGTCCAAACCATCACTTTTTCATGAGAAAGGAAAGATCAGGCAATGTGATTCTGTGTAGTCTACAATTTGTTTAAAATTGGAGTTGTAATATTTTGTATTATTTATTTATTTGATTTCTATAGCCGCCCATCTCAGCAAGTGACAAGTGAAAATTATTATATAATTTATACAATAATTTTGCATCATAAAAATAAACTATATCACTATTGCATTATTTTTACTTTATTTTACTTTTCTTTAGTTTCTATGTTTTTTGTTAGGTTTCAGTATTAAGTTTTTCTAATAGTTTTGGTTGAATGTTTAAATGTTTTGTTGTTGTTGTTCTATTTTGTTGTTCTTAAAATGAAATAATGAAATTATTGTAAAAATAATTCCTTATTTCAGGTTTCCTGAGGTTCCAAAATACCAGTAATAAAGATATGCTCCAAAGAAGTTAAAAATTATGCATACCACAGAAGAAATGTCTAAAATGAAATACTTTTAACTTAAGAGAAAATGGCAGAAATGTAAAGCAGATAGCTTGCATTATATGGTAGCAGCTATAATGTGAAATAGCACCCTTCTAAAAGAATTCCCAGAACTCATTCCTGTGAACCTTTATGTGAAGGAAAATTTGAGTTTAACAGCACTTATTACAGAATCTTCTTTATTTTTACTATTATCTATGATTAACATCCAAAATAAGTTTGTCTCTCTCCTTCCGACCTTTGATGCAATTCTGCCTGTTCCCATCATTCCTCCCACCTTTTTTTCTGAAATAGAATATATAACAAGTTCTTTTTCTGGGACTTTCCTCCATTTCTCTGATGAAGTGGATGGAGATCCCTGAAAGCTTACCTAATTGTAAGCTTGTTAGCTTTTAAGATTCCCCAAAGCTCTTAATATTTCTCTAACATTTCAATTTATTACATTACTATACGATCACATTAGCAGTCTACCTATTATGCTTTCATTACATAAGAACTGTACTTAACTGTTCATACTTCTTAATAAGCATTTGCTTCCTTTTCAGGCACATTTTCTAATGTAGCCACATCAGGTATTTGTAATGAACAACAGTGACATCTGCTGGCGCCAAAAATCTCTTGTGCTAAAATATTTCAAACATCCACTTTAAGAAACAGTAATTAAAACTTTCCCAGTGCTTATTCTTATGACATCAGAGAATATTTGGAACAGTAACTGGGTTTCTCTTCTGTGTGACTTCTTAAAATCATAAATTCTTCAGAGCTCCCATTATAAGATAAGTTATGGAAATGGGGTGCCATTCCCTTCTTCCAGGTTGTTTTCTTGAGTTCCCAATCTATCTACAGTTTTGGCATTACCTGGTGATCTCTCATGTAATAATTAGGTGCTTAGCTAATATTTAGCTTGTATTTGTTATGGAATCGCATGGGGAGAAGTATTTCCTTCCAGCTGCCTTACACTTACTTTTGAACATTAGTATTATGAAGAGAAAATCTACTTGTTTGCACTTAACATTAGTCTACTTCACAAGGTTATTGCGAAGGTGAATATAACATGCTTTAGTTCTTTCCATACCCAAGAATTTCAGAAAGAAGAAAGGGCATGTGTGACACCTCAGAACAAATCAAAGAAGGTACCAGTACTGGAGTAGACAGTGACAGTGGGCCTGCAGGCAGGCAAGTAAAAATGAAGAAACCGGAATTTGTTGTACCTAAATAGCAGGAAGAAGGTATCAGCAAAGAACGGCTATCACCTTCATGGTTCAGCTGATTCGTTTGGAAAGGAAGGAGTGAAAAAACAGACAGGCTGTAAAAAAACATAAATCGGGCTTCTTTAAGCTATTGCTGGCTGAGGATAATGGTATCTGTAGTCCAAAACACGGAAAGGTAATCTCAGATCGTCAGTAGGCCCACAGAGCAGGAAAAGATATCCCCACAAAACTAAATTGCTCACCGGGCTGCCTCTGGCCTAGCCATCCGCCCTTCGTCCGACTCACCTCACAGGGCAAGACGTACCCAAGGCAACAGGGTGTTCATTTCACAAGCAAATCTCATTAAATGGGCTATCCCCGAGTCAATGGTTCGATCCAGCTTCTCAGTTTTTGACCGCGAACCCTTAATCCTTCATTATGAATTAAGTATTATTTTAGACGGATCTCCCTTTTCTTCTTCAGGACCGGGGGCTTTGACAGACGGAATTTACTTCCCCAGCAACACTTACTCTGTTACACCTCCGACCGCTGCCTTGGACGTCGCTTCTTCCAGCTAAATTTCCAGCCTAACTACATTACTCAGAAGACAGCAATAACACCCAGGCGTCTTCCGCAAAGCTACAAGGAAAGAACCGGCATCCGAAGAAATTCAGCGGAAAAGGTCCTAAAAGGGGCGCGCACCTATCCGTCCCTGATTTGGGCGCTTCCGGTTTAAATGGTTCATGCCTTTGCTGATCGGTGACCGACATTTTTTTAAACAAGCTTGTCTTGTTTCATGCTTTGTACGCCTAACTCTTAAGACAAGAAAATAAATGGAAGTTTCCTAAAGAGGGGCCAAGGGCAGAGTGATATTACTGTGGACTTAGTGAGAATGATCGTAAAAAAAGACCACTCGTGTCGATGCGGAGGCGGCTATTGATTTCAAGCGAAGGAACAAAATACAACAGTGATTCTCAACCTCGGCAACTTTAAGATGTGTGGACTTCAACTCCCAGAATTCCCCAGCCACCATGATGGCTGGGGAATTTTGAGAATTTTGAGTCCACAAGAGCTTAACGTTTCCGAGGATAAGAAACACTGCTCCACAGAGTTTCTAGTTCTATAACTTGGGGGTGGACTATAGGAACCCTTGCTTATTACGTAAGCCAAGGTTCTGGCGTGCTCCTCCAACCCCACCCCCAGCTTGAACGTGATCCGCCCTCTTCTTCCTGGAGTCGCATTGGCCGCTTTTTTTTACGGAATGACACCGCCCCCTTACATGGGCAGCCGATGCAGGATTTCCTCCTAAGGTTTTAGAGCTCTATAGTTTTCTGTCTTCAACACGAGTTCCGTTTCGCTCGTTCTTATTGGATATCGGGCGAGGAGAGATATTGTCAATCTCATTGCCTTTAAAGCTTATTGGCTAGCAATCATTTGTGGCTTCAATCCGGAACAAATATGGTTGTGTGGAAGTTTTAAGGTTTTTTTTAGCTGCCGGTTGCCGGTTTTCCTGGCGCGCGGCGGTGGCTGCGTTTGGTGTTCGGCGGAGGGAATCAGAGAATCGCGGTGCGACATGTCCGTTGTCCACGACGAAGTGGAGATAGAGGACTTCGAGTACGATGAGGAGACGGAGACCTACAGCTATCCGTGCCCCTGTGGAGACCGCTTTCTTATCACGCGGGTAGGAGGATGGGTGAACCAGCCATTTCTATGGACGAGAGACATTGCCGTGTCACCTACATTTTTACGAAAGCATATATCATGTTGGACCAAACGCTCAAAATATAGATTTCCTTGAATGTTCGCCATGTAGGAATCTAGAACTGCGAATACAGGCGACCATCAACCGTACTGTCTTTCTGTCTTCCTCAAGCTAGACTCTAGAGCAGTGTTTATCAAGCTTGGCAACTTGAAGATGCGTGGACCAACTCCCCGAATTCCCCAGCCAGCATGCTTGCTGGGGAATTCTGGAAGTTAAGGTCCACACATCTTCAGGTTGCCAAGCTTGATAAACAGTGCTTTAGAGCCTTCCAGATATGTTTGGGCTCCAAGGACTTCTGGCTTGGGATTTTGGGGGTTGTAGCCAATACGTCTGGAGAGTGCCAGGTTGGGGAGGGCTGATCTCTCTCCTGTGTTCAGTCAGGAGGTTTATAAAAGGTTGTAATAATATTGCAACAGAGAGAGATATTCTAAATACAGCCAGTGGGATCTTAGTCCTCTGATAAAAGGGCAAGACAGACTTGATATAATCTTATTACATTTAAAAGAAAAATGGTAAGCTTCAGAAGTTTCAGATGGGCAGAAGCATTTTTAGGGCCGTGTCATCCCAACCTCTATGGGTTTAAAAGTCAGCACCTATAGTTTAACTTTAGTTCAAAACCAAATTGTATCAATTAATACAGCATTTAAATAATTTAGACTGTATGTGCCTGAGGCTGGGATAGACATTCTTCAGCCTTGATGGAGCTACTGTGGGCATTTGTTGTTGTTCTTTTCTGGGTTGAAAAATGTCTTCTGAATAATATAACTTAGCTGAGTCCTTCCAGAGAAATATCCACACTTTATTTACTCAAGCTGTCCATTTCAGCACTATAATTTTGGGAAATATTTTGTTGTGGATATGCTTGAACAGATAAAAATTAATTTCTGAACCATAGCAAATTGAGATCTGTTCCATTCTGATGAACATGTGCCCTAAGTGCCAGAGCTAAAGATTTAGAAAAGTGTCTAAATGTCCAAGCTGCTGAGATAGAAAGAAATAAGCGCTTAACTGCTTTTTAGAATGAAGTTTTTAAGTCATATGTGAGGACATTCCTATATAGATATGTTATGATAGCCTATACTGGAAATTATCAAGGTGAGTGTTACCAGCAAGAGACTCCTTTTTTCAGAGAGAATAATATTGATAAATCAGGTGAAAAGAACAGTCTGAAGGACATCTGCCAACTAGAGCAGTGCTGAATTTGAGTAAATGAATTATTGAGCTGAGTTCATGGCCTTTAGGGGGCACTTTAATAGCTAATGGAAATTTTATTTTGGGGTTCTCTTCTATTGAGATTATTACGCTTGCTTCAACTAATCCCTGTATCTTACTTCACTTTATATAATTAATTTTCTTTTCTTTTCTTTTCTGTGCTCAACCGGTTGTAACACTGTGCAGATTCATAGAAGACATCTTTAAAAATCAAAATATTTAGACTTTGAGGTGAATAAAATGTTTTGCTTTCTGGCAGAAAAATTAGCATATATGCAGTTGTCTTTGGACATACCCCAGTATTCTGCCTCTTGGGTTCAAATTTTAACAGGAAGAGTGTATGGAATTGAGACCCCATAACAGTTCTGAGCAGTATTCTGTTATTTCAGAAGTATCTGACAGACAGGACTTGGATTTTGCCCTCTTCTTCTTACACATTAAATGGCTGTGCTTTATCCAGGGGATAAATTCTTATGTGTCATTGCAGGAAGATCTGGAGAATGGGGAAGATGTGGCCACCTGCCCAAGTTGTTCACTCATAGTCAGAGTGATCTACGACAAGGTGAGGAATAAGCAGGGGTGGTTGTTGTGCTTGTCTTAAACTTAGACTTGCTGTTTTTGCAAGTGGTGACATCTTATTTATTTTATTTATTTAAGGTCAGTGACCAGCATAGACCACCCAGAGTCGCTGGAAGTTAGGTGGCATATAATTTTAAGTTTTAAAATTGTTATTATTATGTAGCTACAACATTAGAACACATAAAAACTGGCTCAAATACAGTGAGCAATAAAATTACCATATAGACCTGCCAATTAAAATTTCCAGGTATGAAAAGTAAACAAAAGAGAATGAAAAAACAAAGCAAAACAAAATAGATAATATAAAAATCAAATTTAGATAAAAGAATAAAAGGGCATTCCAGGGACTTGGGAATGAACATGGCAAGTCAGTGTAGAAAGGGAGAGACGTCTGCCAAAGCAGAAGAGCACCGCATCATTGGGGCCGATTCTGCATTAAAATCACCTGCCACTATTAGGGCTGCATTTGGATGTTCCCAAGTGAGTTTAGAGATGTAATTTTCCAATTTATTCCAAAGAGTATTGGTTAAGGAAAGCAGCCTACAAGGAGGGAGGTAAACATAGCCAAGTAAGAGATCTTGATTGGGTAAGATAATTATGGATGCTAGGGCCAGGTTCTCAAAGGATTCAAGCTGAGTGGTTGTAACATCAAAGTTGTTTCTCACCAGGATGCAAAGATCCCCACAAGCCAGGCTCTTAGATGCTCTCAATGTGGCTTCTAAAGAGTGTGCAGCAAATCCTTGAAGGACTAGCTTCTCCTAAGAATATGTCTCCTATAGCAGGATTAGATCATAAGAAGGAATTAGGTCTAGGAAAGAGGGGTCGTCCATCTTGGCCTTCCACCCATCAATATTCCAGGAAACCAAGGATAGTCCCTTAGAATTTGTTTTCAGTCAGTCTGGCGCGCTTTTGCTCATTCTCAGCTTTCTTCGTATTTGCATACTATCTTTTCAATAAATCAGTTTTATTCACTAAACTCTGATGAGACTGACTTCGTTGAGATAAGGCAATCATTACAAATATGCATCTCACATTATTTTCTGAGTCACCCATTCTTTGGTGAAAGTGTTTCTTTTTCTTTTATTTATTTTAGATCTGCACAATAAATCTGATTTGTAATTATCTTTGAGCTATTTGCCTCAATAGGCAGAAGGATGGCAATACCAGGAGAAGAGCAAGCAGCTAATCTTTGGGATGGGCTTTCTTAATAAACTCTTCTCCCTTCATTATATCAAGTATCTCATTTTGAATGAGAAAAGACATGTGTAGTAACTCTGACAGATAACTACAGGATAATGAATTCTTGGATTGCGACCTGTGCCTTTTGGTCATTTGTTAATTATAGATTCACTATAATCTAGCCAAGAAGTTCAGTGAAAATTAGTACCACTAACCACTTTCTCTCATCTGCTTTCAAACCCAACTGGGTAATTTCACCTGTCATCACCTGATAGTAATGAAATGAAGGCTGGTATACAACAGGATGACGATGCAAAAGCCGTTAATAATATTAGAAGCAATAACGGGGCAGTTGCTTCTTCTCTCATTATAAAGCTGAACTAATGTTGTTTTCCTCTGATATTAAGTGATCTCTTGTTCAGTGATCTTGTCTGTAGAACCATCATTTTATCAGGAAGTTATTTTTCTCCAGTATAGTAAAATAAATGATTCATTAATCAGAAATTTACATTTAATTAGTACCAGCCTTATATTCAGACATGTGTATGAATCTTGTTTTCTTATTTCAGGAACAATTCATGTGTGGCGAAGAAGTCTCACCACTTACAGCAAACAAAGAACTAGTTAAATGCTGATGGACATTCAGTAAATATTGCTGTTCTTGAAAAGCGTGGCAACGGTTGGACAGAAAGGACACCTGTTTTGAAGACATGCTTGTAGTAATTTATTGCTTATCAGCAGCTGCTTCAGTTCAAAAGAGAATTGATGTGGTGAAAAAACTATGTCTACTTGTGCATAAGAAACTAATGATGTTTGAAAGGATTGAATAATCTATCAAATTTAAGACTGAAAATGAAGATGGTGGACATGCACATAGGTATCATGAATGCTTTTTGAATGCCTCCACTGATCCTGGACTCTTTGATTTTTCTGGCAATACACCGAATGTAAATGACTGGGTTTTATGTTTAAAAAAAAAAAGACTACAGCTTTTTTTTAAAAAGAGGGAGACACTAATATAAAACTTCAAATTCAGGCTTATAATAGGCACCATCCTTCAATCAAGTGGGGCCAAAGGGTTGCTGAAATACACAGCCTGTAGTTGTTTATGGGAGACTACTAGGTAGGAACCGTGATGTCTTAGAGGGAGGTGTTCCAAAGAATGATCATGGACCTTCTACCATGGAGAAGGTTTGCTGTCTAATGCAATCCCCACATATTTCTCCCATGTGAGAGCGTGATATTCTCAGCAGGCCTTTTCTGGATAACTATCATGCCCCGCACAACTGGGCAAGATCAAGGAAGCAAGTAGTATACAGACTTCAGTAAGATATCATTAATGTGAATCTTGGGTAAATACAGAATTTTGGAAACAGTAAAAGGAATTTCTCACCTACATTTATGTTGAATTCGTTAAGGTGGAATCTCTCTGAATGACTTGGAATGCCTTTTTTCAGGTTTCTTGCTATCTCAGCTGACTTGCTGTTTATAAAATAAGCTGCCTAGAGACTTGTCCTCTGTCTCTTGATTGTTTATGTCTACTTTCCCTTCCCGAACTTTCCCAGCTCCCCACAATCTCTCAAAATAACCAGGCTGAGCAGGCAAATTCAGTTTTAGCAAGCCATTACCTGATTATTCCCAATGCTGTACTGTGAAAGTCTTTAATAGTAATAACCAGCACTCTGACTTGAGCCAAGAATCCCTCTGTTAACCAATGCAGCAATATTAAAATTGGTGTTATTTGAGACAGCCATGTACCAGCTGCAGCTTCCATATTGTCGCCAAAGGCAGCCCCACACAGAGCATATTGCAGGAGTCCAGTTGTAGTAATCAGGATGTGAGTTACTGATGTCAAGGTGTTCTGGTCATGTAGGGTTGTAAACACTAGCTAAAGTTCCCAGCCATAGCATCCACCTGCTGCTTGAATCAAGGATGACCACAGGTCACAAACCATCCCTTTCGGGAGGAGTGTAACACTTTCAGAATCTTGACCAGGGCTAATGTAATTAGATTGCCCGGATGTTTACTCATGACTACTAACTCTGTCTTGTAGGATTTAATCTGATCTTGTTTCTCTCCATCCAAATCCTTACAGCCTCCAGACACCAGTTCAGGACTTCCATGGCATCTCCAGCTCCTCCTGGAGTGGTGATGAATGACTGGAGTACTGATGACAATTGACCCTGAATTGACAGATGATGTTTCCCAGTGGTTTCATGTAGAAATTGAACAATATAAGGGAGAACACTGAGACGTCAGACATCACATTCCAGTGGACTTGAGCACTTCTTTCATGATCACCAACTGGAACTGCAGTTCAGATAGGGGCAGAGAAATGGTAGAATGGTACCTCCAACTCCCATCCCTTGTAGAGGGACACCATGTTTCATGGTATCAAATGTTGATGAAGGATTAATGGGATCTAGGAAGCTCACTCCCCCAGTCTATGGTCCATCAGAACTATGAATGCCGTTTCTGCCCCATGACCAGACCTGAACCTTGATTGGCAAGAATCCAGATAATCCATTTCTTCTAGGATCCTCTGTAGTTGACTTGCCATCACCTTCTTAATAACCTTCCCTAAAATAGGTTGGAAACCAGACAAAATTTATCAAACCATCTAGGTTCAGGGATGATATATTCAAGAGAAGATGCACTACTGCATCCTTCAAGGCAGGCAACATTATTGCCTCTCAAAGAAGCATTGGCTACCTCCTGGATTCCACTTACACCTTGCCAGGCCACCCAAAAGTCTCAGGAGGGGCATAGTTCAAGCCCATAGGCAGTGGAATTAAAAGTAGCGAACCCAATCAGACCAAGGCCCATTTTAGTCCAGCATTTGTTTTTTTCAGTGGCCAGTCAGATGCCTCTGATTGGTGATGGAGACATAGACTTCTCCCACCATTATTCCCTAGCACTGGAATATGGAGGTAATATTGAATCTTCAAGATGAATAGTTCCTGATAGACCTGTCTACCATGAATTTCTCCAATGCCCTTTTAAAGGCATCCTAGTTACTATACAATAATCTCATACCTTATTGCATGTTCTGTGGCAGAAAAGGCTCTCTGTGCTCTTTTCCTCACACTCTGTTTAGCTGTTTGGCAATAATAAGCCTTAGCCATAATCTTCCAATTCACACCATGGTGACTATCAGTCAGAAGTGTGTGAGCCCGAAGAACAGATACTCTAACAGCAGCTCTTACTCCTTACAACTTTTAGTTTGAACGTGTTCCTCTGTCAAAAATGCCCTTTGTGGGGTAAGTCACAATTGTGTTCTGGTTTTGAATGAACATTCATATGTGGTTTCATCATAGAAGCATTACATCATAATGCTTATGTAAGTAAGACGTGCATAATGTCTTATGTAAATAGTGTTGTTACCTTACTAAAACAATATGTAGAGTTGAGCAGTTCAGCCTTTCCTGCAGCCTCCCCGAAATGCCAGTAAGCCCCACCATCAATTTAGCTTTGGCAGTTACTGCAGCATCCTGAGGATACTGCTGCTGCTTTAATTTTGCCTCAGACGGAAGTGCACACAGACAGTGCTTGGTGCAGCTTTCTGCACAATCACACTATTCACAATTTGCCAAATCTTTGTGATATGGCTAAGTGGCAATAGCTTGACAATATAGGAAATGATTTGTGTAAAAGAGAAAGTTTGTGTGTGTGTGTGTGTGTGTTTGTGTGTGTCCATCCTGTTTTAAATTTTAGATTTTGAACATGAAATATAAAAACATCATTAAGCATGTATTTTGTTGACATCCTTCAGGAATTTAGGCAGATTTATATTGAATACATCCAGAAATAATACTATGAGATATGACAAAAGCACACCAGGTTTTTTAATCGATGAAATGTAGAGATCTGTGTTTTAAGAGTTCTCAGGTTCATCCTGGTATGGGCAAAGGCACCTCTTATTAAATATTAACTTGAAATGATCTGGAATCCTATTCAATAAACTATTTACTACTACTGTTAAATATTGCTATGAGTAAGTACTTTAAAACTTCAGTGTTCAAGTAAGTTACAGGCAATCATTTTGTCCTGCTGCCTCGTACACAAAGAATCAGTTCATGAAATCTCTTTGCATATTACTGTTAGTAAGCTTGAACTTACGCAGTGGAACAGATACAAATTTAATAAAATATATACTGTTTTTATCCATATTTATTTATAAATTTCATAAATAGAGATTAAAAACAGCGTGAGTGTTCTCTATACTTCGTTTTCTAAAGGGAAAGCAAGCTGCCTAGAGCTGATACAATTACCAAAAGGGTGAGCTAGGTCCTATTTACAAATATATGTTGCTAATACACATCACACATAAAAATGAGTTTGTTTCTAGTTTTACACTTTTCAGGAAGACTTCACACATTATAAAAACAACGATAATTATGTTGGCTATAATTCTTAAACTGGTAGTACAGTAATGCAGGGCTGTTCAAGGCTAAGCTAACTAATTCCAGTCAAAGTGTAATAATTGCCTATTCTAACATGCATCAGGGACGCGGTGGCGCTGCGGGTTAAACCGCTGAGCTGTCGATCGGAAGGTCGGCGGTTCGAAACCGCGCGGCGGGGTGAGCTCCCGTTGTTAATCCCAGCTCCTGCTCACCTAGCAGTTCGAAAACATGCAAATGTGAGTAGATCAATAGGTACCGCTTCGGCGGGAAGGTAACGGCGTTCCGAGTCGTCATGCTGGCCACATGACCCGGAAGTGTCTATGACAACGCCGGCTCCAAGGCTTAGAAACGGAGATGAGCACCGCCCCCTAGAGTCGGATTCGACTGGACTTTACGTCAAGGGAAACCTTTACCTTTACCTTTAACATGCATCAGACTCATAAGTAGGAATTCAAAGATATCTGATTTATTAAAGAACAGCATGCAGGATCACAAAGAATGGTGAAAGTGCGGCAAATTCAAACTAAAAACCCTCGGTGCAAACGAAATCCCTCCCCCCGTAGAATCTTCTCAAGTCCACAATCCCAGGCGCTCCTAACAGTTTCTGATGGTCTGCGGGAAAAGGCCTTGAACAGATAACATAACCCAAACCCATTTCATTGTCCTGATTCCACATACAGAGCTTGGTACAAGGTCTCACAGCAGCTCCCTCCCAAACAGAAACGCGTGTCAGCGTCACAGCATGTGAAACCTTACGATGTTTGAAATACATTGAAACAGTGAACATGACACAAAGCATTGCCTGACTTTCCTGGAAACTTACTATCCTTTCCGATTTCCAAGGTAGAAATGAAGTCCTAGAAAAACCCTGTGAAACCAGAGCTTCTCAAGGCATTCCATCTCTGCCTCTTTTTACTTTTTGCCACCAGCCACCATGGTATAACCAGGAATAGAGGACAGAAAATTAGAGATGGAAATGGATAAGACCACCCCCCTCCTCTGTCTGGGTGGTGCTGACCTCAATTGTACTATTATAAACGTTTAGCCTTTTCCACTCTGGCAGGGGCAGGGGAAAGGAACAGGAAGTGACAGTCTCACAATCTTCTTTGCAGTGGACAGCAACACGAGTGAATGCCCACTCCAACTGAACAAGAAAGATCCAACTGTGCAGGTGTACAGTGCTGAGGTAACTGGCTGGGGAAGCAGATGTCTTGGTCATTCATGCTATCTAAACAGGCTAAAAGTGAGAAGACAAGCAAAGACTGGCTTAGAAACAGTCTCAGGTGGCAATTTTTAAGCAGTAATATCTCATGCTAACATTGACAGTATCCGTCCAGACCAACCAAAAACAATTAACTGCCTGGAATGGAGCAGTAAATCTCCCTTTGCAACCCATGCTATGTCAAGTTAGTTGGTACCAGGATCAATGTATTCTGGCACCAGATCCAAATAATTCTGTCCAGCACTTATATTTGCTGATAGTTTTACAACAAAAGTAACCAAGCTTTCTTCAATCTGTTCTCAAATTGCATTAGGCCTCAACTTCTAGTCTTAATTAGCCTTGGAGATAATCCTTAGTTCAGCCCTAGAATTCTCTCATCTAGAGTTCAACTGGTGATGATAGAGTTCAATATGCTGATGATACTCAACTATACATCTCCATCCCAGGTGACTTAAGTGAGGCTGTGGCCACCTTTTCTAAGTGCCTGGAGGCTGTAGGGGTCTGGATGGGGAACAACAGGCTTCAGCTGAACCCTGGTAAGATGGAATGGCTGTGGGTTGGGGGCTCCACGACATCCAGGAACTTACCATCTTTGGTTCTGGATGGGGTTGCACATCCCCAGACAGACCTGGTGTGGAACCTGGGGATTCTTCTGGACTCACGGCTCCTGCTCAAAGAGCAGGTGGCAGCCGTGGCCAGGGGAGCCTTTGCCCAACTTCATGTTGTGTGCCAGCTATGCCTCTTCCTGGATCGGGAGGACCTTCAGTCAGTCACTCATGCCCCAGTCATCTCTCACATAGACTATTGCAATGCACTCTACATGGGGCTACCCTTGAAGAGCATCCAGAAGCTACAGCTTGTGCAGAATGTGGCCACGTGAGCAGTTTTAGGAGCCCCAAAGAGGGCACATATAACACCTTTGCTGTGTGAGCTGCACTGGGTGCCAGTTTGCTTCTGGGTCCAATTCAAGGTATTGGTTATCACCTTTAAAGCCCTACATGGCATGGGTCCAGGTTATCTGAGGGACTGCCTCATCCCCATTACATTGACCCGTCCCACCCAGTTAGACTGAGAGGGCATGCTACGGACCCTGTCCATTAGAGACTTTTGATTGGCAGGGTCCAGGAGGAGGGCCTCTCTGCCATGGCCCCCGCCCTTTGGAACAAGTCACCCCCAGAGGTGAGACAGGCCCCCACTCTCCTGGCTTTCTGAAAGAGGGTGAAAACTTGGTTGTGCCACCTCACTTGGGGTGGGAGGGGGATAGTCAATTATGGGGGTGGTTGGCACCTTGATGGGGTCAATGATAACACCTTATTCACCATCTTGGACTATACATTTTATATTTATGTATTTATATTTATATTGTATTTATTCTATTGATATTTTAATTTTTGATTTTTAACTGTTTGTAAACCACCTAGAGTCATAATACGAGATGGGTGGGGTAGAAATATGATAAATAAATAAAATAAATAAACTCTGAATGAGAAAAAGTGAGCTAACATTTTGTTCCTTTTTTTGTGAAACTCAGCATCAATTGCTAGCAATAATGGTCTCATTTTATCTTATGATACAGTCATTTGTAATGTCTATTCCTGTAGACACAGATTCTGCAATATGCAGGCTCTTCGTATATGGAGACCATGTGAACAAAAATTTCCCAGCATGAAAATACTTCAAAACAAAGGTTTCATTATAGAACTACTGAACTTTTGGGGAAACTCAGACATTGAGGTCTTCCATTTGTTGTATTACTATTACTTGAAAAACTGGTTCTGCCACCTCACCTGGGGTGGGAGGGGCACCAGTTCTTCTTGGGGGTGGCTAGTATTACAGATCTCTCCCCAGCGATTAAGATCTTCGCTTTTTGGATTTCATATCTATTTTATCTTTATTTATTGGTTGGTATATTGTAATTTATATGCTTTTAATTTTTGGTTTTATTGTAAATTGCCTAGAGTCCCCCCTTTTGGGAGAGATGGGCAGTAATAGACATTCAAAATAAACAAATAAATAAATAAATATTATATTTTATCTTTTTTCATATCACATTAAGTGTTTCCAGGCGGAGGGCTTCTAGGACTACCAGTCTAAAGATCTTCTCACTTTCTTCACCTCATGTGTTCTATTTTCTGGTAATAAAAATATGGCAGAAGCAATAGAAAGACAAGGGAGAGTTACAAATGGAAGGTAATGTCTGGATTCCTTGTACAAGTTCTGTGTTTCAGATAGGATGACTGCATGATAAAAGCCTCATTGGGAAGAAGATACATTACAGAGGCAAAAGAGAGATTCTGCAGAATTTCTGCAGCATAGAGTTAGAAACCATCTGTCTAGTTGGCTTCTATCTGGAAGTAATGATGGGGAAAGATTCCCAAGATAAATTTTGCCTGTGGGGGAAAAATTGCCTTTTTAGTTGTTATTTATGTAAGGAGTATGCCACCTCTTCTTGCAATTTGAAAAAACATTCCCAACTTGCTGAAGAAATTCTCTCTAAATTCCTACAAGACTCTTATTCTGATCATTTCGTAAAGTTAAGAGACTTATCAGTAAAATACTGATAAAATCTGATAAAATGATAGAGAACATTCTACATTCTGTATAGGAATTTTCTGAATGGTTAAATAGCGAGACTGACATGAGGTTAATAAATTCAATGATCTGCGACAGAAAAACAGTCTAACACTACACTATTCAAATTAAAGTTCATCCCAAAGATCAGTTTCATAACTTTCTAGGTTAAGCTAAAGTTCATTAAGTCAGTCTGTCAACCCAACCCAGGTCTGCATCTGCATGTTCCAACAGCTGAGACATTCCTGTCAACAGCACCTGCAAAACTTAGTACTGACTTCTGATAAATTAATCCAACACTATGCAATCTATAATGTTGATAACAGAAGTATTTTGTAGGACTCTTTGAACTGTAACTATATAGTAAGTTGGAAAATGCATCTACATAATTTGCACAGCCAACAAGATTAATTTTAAAAAATTATGTGTTTGAATTAACTATCGTAGATTTACCTGAACCTAAAAATTCTAGACATTTGGCCTTGGTGTTTGACATGAGATTACCAGTAGAGTTTGCTCATTTTCTTGCCACGTCTGAGTACAGGGTTACCATTGCTGTTCTAGGGCTAACAGCAAGCAAAAAACAGCACAAGAAACTAATTAAAATAAATGTTTCTGAGCATTGCAGTTTGTACACATATAGCTACTAGACTGCTAAAGGAGAAGGCTCAAAACATTCGTTTTGGGACACTGTGTTTTAATTCTATGCCTAAGGCACTGGGAAAATCAAACTGGAATATGAATTAAGTTTGGAACATATCGTATCGGAGGTCTACCATGGAATACAGTTTTCATTTTAAATTGCTATTATATGTAGGGTGGAGTCATTATGAGGTTAGTGGCTATCTCTTTTTTCTCCATCATAGCATCAGTGAAAATGCCCTAAACATAGTCGATCCTGTGTCTCCAAGCTTGTTTAGTAAACACTGTTTTGTGTGTCTCTGTATGTGTGTGTACACATATACCATTAGTTACATTTTGAATTGTCTGGGAGTTAACCTTGAATTAAGAGACATGGTACACTTTTACATATCCACATATGTATGGTAAAAAAAAAGGTGAAAGGTCCTCTGTGCGAGCACTGAGTCACATCTGACCCCTTGCGGGGAATGCTGCTTTCGCAAGGTTTTTCTGGCAGACTATAGGGGGGTGGTTTGCCATTGCCTTCCCCAGTTGTCACCCTTCCCGGCAAGCTGGGTACTCATTTTACTGACCTCGGAAGGATGGAAGGCTGAGTCGACCTGAGCTGGCTATCCAAGAATCCAGCTTCCACTGGGATCGAACTTGGGTCGTGGGGCGCGTTTTCGGTTGCAATACTGCTGCCTACCATTCTGCGCCACACAAGGCTCTATGTCATATCAGGACTGATAACGATAACAAAAACTTGTAGGAAAAACTGAATTAAGTAATAATAGAGGAGTGATAAAGTATAAAAGAACTTTATTCTTGAAGGAAGATTAATTTGTGCGATGTGGGTCTTGCACAAGAATAAAATTAATTCATATATAATTGAGATTAAGGTGACATCTTAGGCCTATTTTATGAAGTGGTTTGATGAGAGATTTTGACAGGCTCTGAGGTCACTAAACAAAGCTGATGGCTGAACAGAGTTTGGAATTTGGTCTACATGTAATCTAAAACTGAACATTACATTGGTCTGCTTGTTCACTGTACAGTAATTGGGCCAGATAATTCTGATTTTCACAGTATATTTCCCTATAGATTTCTTTTCCTCAATGGTACAGATTCAATGTGTTCACTGAATCAACATATCTATTGCCATCCTCCCTGTCCCTCCTGATTTTTAAAGTTTTTAAAAATTATTTTAATTTAAGAAAACCATAAATGGGTATCTTGCATGCTGCATAGCAATGTACCATTATCTACCATTTTCTTTATTTATAAAAAGCCTATGGGTCCCACAGAGACCTGATTGGCACTCTTAGAAAAAAACTTGGTGCGTAGCTTGTTCAGAAGTGTGTTCATCAGGAAAAAGCCAAAAATATGCTATGGATGGCAAGCAAGCAATATTACAAGCTTGGCTTCAGATAATTGGCTGCTTTGTGATAGGACAACTTTCCCCTCAGCAGCCATTTAGTGAGAGAAGCCACAACATATATATATTTATTTGTTCATTCCTTGCCACTTTTTCTCCTAAATATGCTCTCAAAATATTAAATGTGTCCACTAGCCCACCAAAATTATCCTGGGTAAGAAAATTATGATACCAATCGAAGCGAATATTTGTAGCTCAGGGTTGAACTGTGGAGTCCTTGGTGCTCTCTGAGCCTTGTTGTTTTCTTGCAGACGTTTCATTGCCAGACTAGGCAACATCTTCAGTGCAAAGAGGGAGTGGGCCTTGCTCTCAGTTTATATACTGTGGCTTGCTTGTGTTGGTAGGGGTGTTGTTCTCTCCTTGGGAGTTCTTTGATTGGGCTGTTGTTTGCTGCTTGGGTTAGGGTTAGGGTTAGGGCAACCAGGCAATCAACCAAGCAGCAAACAACAGCCCAATCAAAGAACTCCCAAAGAGAGAACAACACCCCCACCAACACAAGCAGGGCAAGCCACAGTATATAAACTGAGAGCAAGGCCCATTCCCTCTTCGCACTGAAGATGTTGCCTAGTCTTGCAATGAAACTTCTGCAAGAAAACAACAAGGCTCAGAGAGCACCAAGGACTCCACAAGAAAATTATGAGGTTTGCAATCTGAATCTAAACCTAAACGTATTCATTCGGAATCTAATGAAATAAAATCAGATTTCCTTGTGATTAAACTTAAGATTCCTTTGTTCATGAAGTAAGAATGTGCAAATGCTTTGAACAGATTAATATCTGGAAGTTCCACAGGAGTTGAGACTAAGTAATTGGCTCTGTTCGGTCATTAAAGGGAAAAATATGGTTTGAGCTATTTTTGTCCCTGGTACACATTTTTCAGGGACAAAGCTGAGGGAAATCTTCCAGATTCAGTTAGCAGTTAGAGTTAATTTCTACTGCTCATTATCAATGTATGTTTATTTTTCCAAACAGAAAGAATATATCATTGCAGTGACACCTGTGAAGATAAACTGAAGTATAAAGTACAGGGAGCATAACGTGTTCGGCCCATTTCATACCTCTTTGGCCAGCTTCTGTGAAAATGCAGCCTCTTTCTGTCACCCTTCTTTTTGCTTTGGTGTGCCTTGCATCAGGTGTGGATAGGCAGCTTGTCAGTGCTAATGGCACCTTTGCAAACAGAAGAGATTATACCTCGATATCAGTAAAAAATGGAGGACGTTGGGGGGTTTGGACATGGATTGACAAGTGTCCACCAGGATCATACGCCATTGGCTTTACCATAAAGGTAACCATGTGCAGTGCCTGTTACATGCATTGAATCAAGTTATGAACTTGTTATCTGAATCTCAACGTGTTTTTTCCTCTTATTGCATTAGGTGGAGGAGTATAGAGGTATTAGCGATGACACTTCACTCAATGGAATCCGATTATTCTGTTCAACTGAACAAACCAGCAATATTATGTATACTGTTGAATCTGAACCTGGAGAGTAAGTTTTGTTGTCCTCAAATATCTCTGATTTATTTAATTTTATAGAAAAGGCGACACTAACACCGAAAAGTGTTACTCCTAGGCTACCTTTTCTAAATATTTGGCTCCTGAGTGAGCATACAGGAAGCAATTCTATTTTCTGTATACTAATGAAAATCTGATGGGATTAACTCTACTCTGTTGAAAGTACAAATATATCTGGTCAATGTTACTGAGAAAATTGATCATTATATGCTTGTTCTAGACTATAAGTAGACATTGTTCAACATTTTTTTAAAAATGGGAGGACTTTAAAAAGATCTATAATACCGCAATATGCTGAATCACCAGCTTTTTTTAAAGCACATAAAAAAAGAGTTGTTTGGAATTGCTTAGTGAAAAATGTGGAAACCACATCAAGGGTTTGTGAAGTGATGTTACCTGTTACATGTTACCTGTTAATTCCTATTTAAGTAAGGGATGGTTATTTATTTGCTATTCATTGCATTCTTTAACAGGCTATTATCAACTAAAATCTAATCCCAGGGAAGCCCTGAAATCTAGGTGTCATTCCTGAATCATCCTTGATTATTTTGTTTTGGTTCTAAAAGGGCTTTCTTGTAAATGAAAAAACACTGCCTGTTAAACGGGTCTTAGATTCAGTGGAGACATTCACAACCACTAATAAGACTTGTCATGATAAAGTTCACAATCGCTTGTGCAAGCTCAAAACTGATACACTGTATTGTTTCTTAAACAATACTCACACAAGATATGAAATAAGCCTTCTGTGAGAGGCAGTCTGTCTTGAAAGAGACGTTGCTGACATTTTCTTTTCTCTTCCCAGATATGGACGTTGGTCAGCAATTAGATGGTGTCCACGAAATGGCGTCTTATCTTCTTTTCAGCTGAAAGTTGAAGCAGATCAAGGAGCTGGAGATGACACTGCAGTAAACAACATCCGGTTCCGTTGCAGCAATGGTCTTCAGGTCGAAGAAACTGGGGGTACATATGGTGAATACAGCGAGTGGAGTACACCCTGTGAGAGAGGTGGAATTTGTGGCCTTCAAACTAAGCAGGAGCCCTATCAGGGCATTTGGGTAGATGATACAGCCCTAAATGATGTCCGCTTCTTCTGCTGTGAATAAAGTCTGTGGAATCTAAGCGGTCCTTTTACACAATTAAATCACTGTGTGATGAATATACATTTGTTTCTCATTTGCTGCATTAAATTTCCACTGAGAAAATAGTACATTAATGGTGAGTAGAATGTGTGTGCGCATATGTGTGTGTGTGTATGTATCTGTGCTCGTACGTTTCTGGGTGTAAAAAGTAGTATAATTTCTTTATTTCCATCACTGATCATATTTTAGATAAACAGATTTTTTGGTTTTATTTATTTACAACATTTTCTGAAGACAGAGTAGGCATCACCTCAGGGCTCCCACCCAACCTTCATACACTGATTTACTGATATTTAATTTATATTTATGTCTGTGTGTGTGTCTGTGTGTACACACACACACACGCACACACAAATCAAATATAGTTCAGTAGATGAATTTAGCAGTCTTCCATTCTTCAAAATTTAACAAAACATAGAATGGCTTGGACCAAAAGAGTTGCACTTGATACATTCAAATATTGTATGTATGAACTCAAGCAATTATACAGTATATATTTCTTCTGTCTCTAACACAACAGCAATAACCGACCTTATATAACTTATGTAAAGGGAAATTACTTAAAGATTTCCATTTTATAATACATTCAAGGACCAAATCAAACTGTTTCTGGCTGTCACTTTTCTTCCAGAATGCATTATACCTGGAATTAAAACAGTAATCTAATTGATCTGCCACATATGCTAGCTGCAATTTAGTCCTGCACTAATCATCTTACATTCGAAAGGTTGCATAATAGATGAATTTGAGGCTTGTTCTCATGATGGATGTTTAAACAGCTGGGGTGACTTTGGATATCTATCTTTATAACTTGATTATCTACTCAGTCGTTGAAATAAATTGCATAAGCAGTTCATACTCACATGTAAAGCTGCCAACACAAGCCAAGAGCTCATCCTTGTGTTAATGTGTATTGTTATGAATTAATGGAAAAATATGCCAGTGAGTGAATTATTAATACCATAAAAATGATTATCAGTTAAATAACTTTTAAACCAGGATGGTCCTAACAGTGGATTTTCAGTTAGCAACCGAAAATAAAAGTGAATGTTTAGATAACACATTTTAGGTATTCTATGTGTGTTTTAATTGTTTATCCATTCTTAGGAACTTGTGGAATTACATGTGTTTGAAATCAGAGTATTTATGTAATATGGAAGGATATTTGTTTCCTTCTGAACAAATGGTGTGTGGGTGTCAAAGAGTCCTAGGTGCATTCATCCAGAGCTTCCTCTTGGTGGCAAAAATGTTTATCAGTTGCTCCCGCTAACATGGACTTAAGCTGGAGCTGGGACCAAGAGGAGGGAAGTTTTGAGAAGTTTAGCCATCTGTCAGAATCTTGAAGTGTAAGGTACATTGTCCACCAGGAGGCAGTACATGAGCTTGATAATATTTGGGACTATATAACCCAAATAGAATGAAACTGATGGTCAATGTAATTGAAAACACCACATAGGATATACTGTACGCTGTGTGAAAATAGAGACATTTCCTCCCACCAAGGGGGAATGGGGGTGGACCATCATGTGAAACCTCAAACTATGACCTAATGTAATCCCCGCCCCCCTCTCTCTCTCATAAGGGAAGGTCATCTGTATCTACCCTTCTGATAGATTTGCAGTGTAAATACTGTTCTAGCAACCTTGGTGCAACCTGCTTGTCAGATCCCTGTGGAAGTAAATGCTCCAAAGGGCAGGTCACTCTGTGTGGTAGTGCAGCACCTCACACAGCAACTTGCCTATTAGGGCTTTTATTTCTATATTGATCCAACAAGCAAGTTGGTGAACAGAGCTGCTGGTCTACATCCCATGCATAGAACACAGGATTGCTAGAGAAAGCAGTAGACCTGGCCATCTCTAAAGTGACCAGAGAGGAAGGGATGCATCTACGAGGGCCAAAAGCAGGGTCAGTCTTAGTTAGCAAGGTGGATGGAAGACTAGACTGGGAAATGAAAAACAATGGAAACCAGTTCTGTATTATGGTTGCCAAGAAAACAGCCTGAATGTGTCAACCTGTCAGAAGTCAAGCTCAACTCAAAGGCAGTTTTACTAGTTAGGATCAAAAGTTGACCCACATTAAGAAATCACGGTTAAACAAAAAACACTAAGCAAGAATATAAATTGTATATCAAAAACAATCAGGCTGTAAGCAGAAACATTTGAAGAGCTACCATACTTGCTTACCTATTTTAAATCATTCATTCAGAAACATTTACTTCTCAAAATGACATGCAGACTAAATAAGTGGTCTTACAAAAACATTGCCAGATTCCCATGGTTTATAGCTTAGAAAAAAATTAAATTTACCAGAAGTATCAATAAAGTTGATTTTAATTTTATACGCACTGTGCAATTGGTAACATTTCCAATGAGCTAATGCGATGTTATATACTTAAAAGAATGCTTAAACAAATATTGAGGATCAGAACTGCTCCTGATCTAGATGTCTATAGATACCAAATTGTTGAGTCTATAGATATCAAAACCACATAACATGGATTTATCTCAGTTTCAAATCTCATGAAGTTCAAAGTATTCCTCCATAAACTTATACGATTTTCAGCCTTAAGATTCATCTGGATGGGTGGATGGATGGATGGATGGATGGATGGATAGATAGATAGATAGATAGATAGATAGATATGAATGTCTTAAGAAAGAGCATATGAATTCATGTGTGTGTGTGTCTGTGAGAGAGAGAGAGAGAGAAGAATTTTTACAGGTATAAAGGCCACAGATATTCAAACTGGGTATGTTACTTTACCTCTCTATTTCCTTAAAGTGCTTCCTTTGAAAGCAGCTCACCCAAGAATATAATATTTTCATAGCAGCTTTACTACAAAAGCTATTATTTCCAAAGGAAAACAATAAAAAAGCTGAAAGGAATTTCTACAATTCCTTTCATCCTTAGTTTTAAACCTGGTAGATACTCAACAGCTCCTTAACACTTTGAAATAAAAAGCTTTTAATGCTACTCTATAGAATCATAAAAAAATGGAGAAAACTCATAACCGTTTCTTTAAAAAAAACCCATATATCTCAAAATATCATTGATGTCATAGTTTCAGGAAACTGAGGAGATGTCAGTATCATTCAGTATTATTTTGAATGCTTGCTTCAGATTATATGAAAGTAATTGTATGTCACTTTTTATTTTTGGAATAAGCTTTACTTTTGGGGGGAAAATTTTGGACCAATTGTGATTGCTAATGAAATTCATTCTCCTGGCTCTTCACATATGCATCATTAATACTGTGTATTGCCCTTAGTGGATACAGTATAAATTAGGAGTTAATGAGTTTAACCTGTTTTAAAATAAAAATAAGTAAACATCACACAAACTTGTTAGTGATTTATTAATAGTCCTTGGAATGTGTTATCATCACATTTATTTATTTGTATAGTACTATCACCTACAAGGATCAGAATAGTGCAAGCGATGGTGTTCCCTGTGATACTGTATGGAGTTAAAGTTGGAATGTGAAGATGCAGGATGTGAAAGGTGAAAGGTCCCCTGTGCAAGCACCGAGTCATGTCTGACCCTTTGGGGGGATGCTGCTTTCGTGACGTTTTCTTGGCAGACTATAGCAGGGTGGTTTGCCATTGCCTTCCCCAGTTGTCACCTTCCCCAGCAAGCTGGGTACTCATTTTACTGATCTCAGAAGGATGGAAGGCTGAGTTGACCTGAGCCGGCTACCGGAGAATCCAGCTTCTGCTGGGATTGAACTCAGGTCGTGGGGAGAGTTTCGGTTGCAATACTGCCACCTACCACTCTGCGCCACACGAGTCCATGAATATGCAGGATAGAAAGGTTTTTAATGCTTTTGATCTTTGGTGTTGGAGAAGATTTCAGAGAATACCATGGACAGCCAAGAAAACAAACAAATGGATCATCAAACAGATAAAAATAACAAAGGCAGGATAGAAAATCAATCAATCAATCAATCAACCCAGAGTTTTCACTCAAGGCATACATGACCAGGCTCAAATTATCCTATTTTGGACATGTTATGCAAAGACCCAGCTCTCTGGAGAAGGCTCTAATGCTGGAAAAGGTAGAAGGAAACAGAAGAAGATGACTAACAGCAAGGTGGATCGATTCAGTTACCGTGGCAATGAGTCCACTGTTGGAAGACCGTGCACTCAGATTACCATGGAGAAAATCTATGTGATTATTAGGAGCTGATCGTGACTTGACGGCACATAATCAATCATCAATCAATACTGCCATACTCTGTAATGACCCCCCAGCAGTTTACATCAAGGAGACATAAAACCTGCACTAAAAAAATGGAAGTGCACAAAGAAGATTGATAATGCATGCATTGAGACATCTGTCTGAACTAATTTTGTAACTAATGGATTTGTCTGTTAATTCTGGGTAAGGAAGGAAAATGTGTCTATTGCATATGAGCCCTGTTGCATGAAAGTCTAATAAATTGAGGATTGACTGTATATATACAGTGTGTGTGTGTGTTTGTGTGTGTGTGTGTGTGTAATAAGTTATAATTGTCTTTTTATACTTGTATACAGTCAGGTTGTCATTTTTTTACTGCATTAAAAATAATGCAAGCCAGTTTATAGCATTGGAAATGTAGAACAATATGGATGTTTTATTTACTCAAGGAGATTTGGGACTTGGTTTTAAACCAATAACTCCTACCCAATTTATAAAATACTTTTAAAACAAGGGGTTTCAAAACTATTTGAAGTAGCAGGACATGGTCCTACAGTTATTTTCATATCAATGCCTTAGGTAATCCAAAACTTAGGTAAAGTCACAACACTTCAGATAATCCTAAGATTTTTGAGTGCTTAATGTAAATCTTTGAATCTTATCCTACCAGAATACCAGGGAATGTTGCACATATGCACTCTCACGCACTTACTTTTCCAGGATTTATACTTTAGATAAGTTAAGGCACTATACAAACTTTTAATACAATATGTTAGTCAGAAAAGATGCTACCAGACTCCTGATGTTTTGCCATCAGAGACTAACATGGCTCTCTTCCTATAATGTCTATAATACTATTGTGTTATATTTGTGAACAAATATGGTTGAGAAACAGCATCATAGAATTTTCCACATTTTGGACCATTTAAATTTATCTCCAGAGATCAAAACTAATTTTATCTTGGAATTACCTTCTTCCTTTCTCTGTCTCTCCCTGTCTCTTACTCTCAGCGGCTCTTTCTGCTTACAGTTTTTTTGCACACAGCATGTGGACAATCTACTGCTGAGTGCAAGGAACCACAGATCCAGCTCATTAAAAACCATGCTGGGCCTTATTCATAATGGGATTCTTTGTTGTAATCCTCTTATGAAATGGGAAAATACTTCCTTTGTACATGCAGCCTTTCTCAGACAATGCAACTGATTATATAATTTAGGCTTCATTGTATCATATGCCCATAGTAAGCTATATAATTAGAGGAAGCTGTGCCATCTGATGAAACTAAAGGAGGATTCTCATTTTGGCAAGGAGCAATCTTTATGCCACCGTTTGAATGAGAGCAATCTCTTTTTATATACTTAAAATATAAAAAGCGAGCTTTAACTATTTGTCCTTGAGGTATTGTTTCTTCATTCCTACTCATTTGGGGGGCCTGCAGGGCTGCCCTTTCCATCCATTCCTTGCCCCATGCCTTCAACAAAACTAAGCATTCAGGGTAGGGCTACCATATCTGTGCTGCAAAAACTCAGATGACCATTAGATGACAGATGAGGGAGTTTCCTCTATCTCTTTGCTGACATGTCCACTGATCCTCTAGATCTTTGCTGCAAGTAGTAAGTGGAGGATGTTAATAGGTCCTGTAATGGAAGTGCAATGAGGAAGGAAGGAGGGAAGGTGGTGCTGTTGCTGCTGCTTTTTTCCTTCTCACTTTTTCCTCTTTCCTACTTGTGAAGGAATGAGGGGAAAGAAACAAGCATGCCATAAGGGGACTGCAAAAATCTCGATGACTACTCTACAGTAGCAAAGAGTTATCAAAAACTGTATTTTTTTTTTACCAAGAAGGTGAGGTTTGCTTGAGGCTCAGAGAGGTGTACTTACACCTCAGGATAGAAATCAGAAGGGTCTATGGACAGAGATTTTGTGCCATGTTGTAACCCCATCCAGCTTAGGGATCTGCTTTATATAGGCTGGGTCCATATGTCCTCTTAAGCCATGTTTGCTTAACCAGGAACCCACAAAGCTATAAAACATGATTTATAGGCTTGAATGGCTCTACATTAAGAGCTCCCAAATCAAACTAAAAGAAACATTCTATTTTTTTTAATGTGGTCATTTATTTCAGGTTTTTTATGCCACTTCGATCAGGATAACCGAAGTGGTTTAAAAGTTTAATAAAAATGATAACGTATGCCAAAATAAATAATAATACACTCTGGATTTTCTTCTGTAGCACCTCATGGAGGGTGGGGACTCTTTACAAGTGCTCTCTGTCAGGACACATTGGGCAGACAGATTCTACTCAGAGCAAGCAGACTCACAGAAATCCAGTTTCTAAACCATGTAGGATTTTATAGCTTCCTATCAGCACGCTGAATTGTATCCAGAAACAAAGTGGTAACCAATGTAGTTCCTGCAGCACAGGTGTTATGTGGGAGTATAGAGAAGTGCCATTGGTACATGGGCCTCTATATCATCTTCAATGGGCATTATTTTACAAACCACAACTTTATAAAAAAAATAACAATTGCTGACCAGCAAAGAGCATAAGAGCCCAGGAGCCCAGGACAAAATGGCTGTCCAGGGCAGCATCCAGCCATTGGAAGGGGAGGGGTGTACCAGGCACTGCAGCCAACTCATAGTTGGGACTGCTCCAGAGGGGAACAAAATACTGGAAACCATTCACTCTGAAGGGCTTAAGACGATTTGGGTTGGAAAACAGCAGTTTTGAATCAAAGCTGTAAAATGCCAGCATGGGATGCATTTGCAGTGGACTGGGAGTTGGAGGAAGATGACAGGATTAGTTCCTGCACCCAGGAAGTGTGTGTGGCCTGTACTGGTGATGGGTCAAGCAGGAAGTACAGATCTACTCCTGGGGATTATTACCTTGGGAACAATGCAAGTTCTAGAGAAGGACAAGAAGTTTATTTCTGGAGATCTGGAAGATCAGCTTTAAATAGGAAGTTTTGCTTACAAAGGGTGTACTTCAGGCAGTTTCCTGTGCAGAGAAATTTGTCTGCTAGCTGCTTCATTAAATTCATGAATTTCTAGGTCATCTATAGTCAATTTGTTTACCTATTTATGTATTTAAAAGTTGTATGGACTACCTCATCTTAAGACTCTGGCTAGTGTACCACAAAGCAAGCAAGTAAAACAATAAAATTAAAAAACAAATGAGAATAACGAAACAGAGCAAAACATACACACAGACCGGAACATTCAAATCCCTCAGTTCAATTAGGCCCAATGGATAGTGAAACAAAAGTGTTTTTACTGCTCTGAGAAAAGCAAGGACGGAGAAAATGTCAGAGAAGCATATTCTATAGCAGTGTTTTTCAACCTTGGCAACTTTAAGATGGGTGGACTTCAACTACCAGAATTTTGGCTGGGGAATTCTGGGAGTTGAAGTCTACCTGTCTTAAAGTTGCCAAGGTTGAGAAACACCGTTCTATAGCAAAGAGAAAAGGCCTGAGACCTCATTCAGATCTCATGTACTTCCTGGTAAAGTGGCTATGGAGGACTTCCAGTAGGCCTTCTTGAGATGTTTGGACTCAATTGGAAGAGTCAACTTCTGGGAAAGAACTAGAGTAGGAATTCTGAGTCTTGCATTTCCTTGCCCATCTCTTGCCTTCTGCTCTGTTGCTTGATCATAAGGTATCCTTTCTTTTTGTATGGTTTCTCTTGGCTTTGGGTCACTCTAGGAAATTTGTGCCTTCAAGTCAGTTTTGACTCCTGGCAACTGAATGCTGGCTGATGTCTTTGGCTGCTGTATTCAGCACTGTTACCATAAGAGCCAGCAACAAGAGAAACAGCAGTTTCTGTAAGCCATGCATCTTTTTCTCCAATGCACAGGTTCAACAACAAAGTAATGCCAACTGTCATATAAAAAATCAGGTATGTATGCCTTGCATTACAGTTCTCTGCTTTCATGGCAACTAAGGGCCCATCGATATTTTCATCCTGCCTGAAAATTGCTACAGATGATTCATCACTTGTGCTCCTAGACCATAAAATCCTGTGCTTACTTGTGAAATTAATTTAAAATATAAAAGAATCCACTTAGCAAATAATGGGGAAAGTATATTAGTTCATCTAAAAGTCCATTAGGGATATTTATAATTGATTTGATTTCCTTTTTATTCTAAAATGGAAAAAAAAAGTCTTGATGGTTTGTATTGTCCTGTAACAGCAAACATAAATTCCAGTTGTAATTAGAGATGGAACAGAAGATAGTATATGTTGGGATAGAACTGATAGCTTTTCTCCTTCGCTTCAGGTGGCTTAAATTCACTAAGATCAATTAATATAAACTACTCAGTCTCCCACTTGGTTCATTCATAAATATGCACTTTACCAGATGTATGTTTCCTTGTCATAATGGCCTTGCTATCCTCATCCTCTCAAATCAAAGCTTTGCAAACAATGGCAATTTGGGAGGGGGCAGCAAAAGTTGCTGAAAGCTAATTAAGATGCACAGCTTATCATCTCAGCCTGTCCTTCCCTGTCCTGTCCATGTGCTTTTTAATAGTCTATCACAGAGTTTTAAAAGGCTCTGCCATGGTTGCGAGCAAGATGGCTGATCCCATCATCTCCTGGTGCTCAAACCCATGGAAAATTGCTGTCCTGTGGTCTCCTTGTGAAGAGCAGCCATCTGGAGCACATGTGGGTGATCTCCCATCCTCTCCGTATCTGGAGAAGTTCCAAGAAACTGGTCTACACACCGGTTCCTTGGTCTTTGCCACAGTTGTCAGTTTGCCATACCTCCCCCGGAAGTCCAACATAACAGATTATTTTTCAATATTTACTTCTAAATCCGACAACTTCATAGAATTTATTCAATTCAGTTTGCAAATGGAGCGTATCTCTATTTGGGTTCTTTGAAAAACTCAGCATATTATCTTAAATAAATTAAATATGATCTGTAGCTATCTTACAACTCTTAAGACCTTGAATATTCTTGCTATTCCTCATAATTTGTGCTAAAACCTCTATAATTAAAAGAGAATAAGCATCTTTTAAAATGTTGTATGTAATTTTTATTGAATTACTAAATATGTTTTGAAGCACATCAATAAAACATACAGTATCTATGTTAAGAGAAGTTGCACAACTTATATATAATAGAATTAGCTTGCTTTTTATATTTTGTTTGAACATTAAGTTGAAACTTGGCTAATTTTAAATAATGTTAATATGAACAGGCCTATTCTGTGACTAAATCTGGTCCAATATGAGATATGCCTTTCTCTTTTCACTTTCAGCAGTAAAAAAAGGCAAGGACAAAAATATTAAAATAGAAATTTTAAGCAATGTACAGTCAGCATATTTGGAAATAATCTCCATTAAATTGAGACTTTCACCAGATAAATTGCATAAGATTGCAGCTCTTACTCTGCTAGATTGGGTAAGAGAAACAAACAACAACAATAATCAGGGTTAAAAAAAAATATATATGACAAGTTGATCCAGTTCTTCATAACATGGGAATATGTTACTCAATGCACAGCATAGTTAAATGAAATATTGAATAATGATATTAATTAGACTGTCTGCCTTACAGCCGAAATAAGCACTCTCTCATGTTTAATTATTTCTTAGGGACCAAACATTTTGTTTTGTCAGCATCTCTTGCAGTGTAAGATACCCTGACATTCTAGTGTGACCTCACTTTAGTGATTTTTATTATCAGTAAAATTTCCCTTGGAAACATCTAATCTAATTTCCCTATTATTTCTGTACACATATATAGATAATTAATTACATTTGTCATGTTAGACGATGTCCAGCTCCTATTGAGAAGCACGTTACTGCTCTGTAGGGTTCCGGGTTGGTTGTAAGACCTAAATACAAGCCTCTTCTGGAGCTGCTGTGCAACTAAGTACAATATCTTATAAACCAAATTCAATACATAGATACAGTGTGACTTTGGGTTCCTACACCAGGGCTGTAAATATGCAGTTGACCACTATGTGGCAGCCAAAATATATAATACATTCTAACTGTTTGCCATCTAGTAGTCATCTGAATTTTTGCAACCTAGATTTGGTATCCCTCTTAAATTCTTCTGTGAATCTCTCTGGCTGTGGGCAATCCATTTTAGACTTGGACTACAGTACCTGTCCTTTTGCCTCCACTAGCCCTAAGCCATGAGCACATGAACAAGGCATATAAATATAGACCACATTGTACATGATTTACTCTTTTCTGAAATTTTAAAATAACATCTTCAGATAATATATCCATGTATGTACATACGTGAGAGTTTGTGGTCAGAAATGTATTGTCCTACCTCTGTATGCAGTCACCCTAAATTATGACCAGAACCAAAGTGAAATTTAAAATATTGGGATGGGGGCACCAACTATGATCCTAATTTCTTCTACAAATTCATTTTACCCAGATAATGTAATCTTAATAAGGGCGATAAATTGTGTCAGATTATCTTTGTCAGAAAAGTTTTTTTACTCTAAATAGAATAACCCTTTGGGGGGAAATTAAAAAATAAAAACAGATTCTGGGATTAAGCTGCTAACTGTTTAGTAATTTAATCTTTCTCCATTTTCTAGTATAGTAGTTCTATTGTGAATTGTCATAGAAACTGTCTCTGAATAAGGGGAGAAATTTCTAGAATCACATCTAGAAATGACAGCTCATATCTTGAGAACTTCAATTAGCCTATCATCTGACTTTTCACTATCATATTAGGTAGGGATTTACCTGATGAAAAATCAGGTGATCATGGAACGTGTCCTCACTAGAAAAGACAGAAAGTGTAATTCAAATCCTTACAGTGATAGCCATGTCAGTCCACTGCATAAATTCAATTCCTGACTCATATGGAGACTTTTTGTTTTACTTGTTTTTGTTGTTTATTCGTTTAGTCGCTTCCGACTCTTCGTGACTTCATGGACCAGCCCACGCCAGAGCTTCCTGTCGGTCGTCAACACCCCCAGCTCCCTCAGGGACGAGTCCGTCACCTCTAGAATATCATCCATCCACCTTGCCCTTGGTCGGCCCCTCTTCCTTTTGCCCTCCACTCTCCCGAGCATCAGCATCTTCTCCAGGGTGTCCTGTCTTCTCATTATGTGGCCAAAGTATTTCAGTTTGGCCTTTAATATCATTCCCTCAAGTGAGCAGTCTGGCTTTATTTCCTGGAGGATGGACTGGTTTGATCTTCGTGCAGTCCAAGGCACTCTCAGAATTTTCCTCCAACACCACAGTTCAAAAGCATCGATCTTCCTTCGCTCAGCCTTCCTTATGGTCCAGCTCTCGCAGCCATATGTTACTACGGGGAACACCATTGCTTTAACTATGCGGGCCTTTGTTGTCAGTGTGATGTCTCTGCTCTTAACTATTTTATCGAGATTTGTCATTGCTCTTCTTCCAAGGATTAAGCGTCTTCTGATTTCCTGACTGCAGTCAGCATCTGCAGTAATCTTCGCACCTAGGAATACAAAGTCTTTCACTGCTTCTACATTTTCTCCCTCTATTTGCCAGTTATCAATCAAGCTGGTTGCCATAATCTTGGTTTTTTTGAGGTTTAGCTGCAAACCAGCTTTTGCACTTTCTTCTTTCACCTTCATCATAAGGCTCCTCAGTTCCTCTTCGCTTTCAGCCATCAAAGTGGTATCATCTGCATATCTGAGATTGTTAATGTTTCTTCCAGAGATTTTAACTCCAGCCTTGGATTCCTCAAGGCCAGCTTGTCGCATGATGTGTTCTGCATACAAGTTGAATAGGTAGGGTGAGAGGATACAGCCCTGCCGTACTCCTTTCCCAATCGTAAACCAGTCTGTTGTTCCGTGATCTGTTCTTACTGTTGCTACTTGGTCGTTATACAGATTCTTCAGGAGGCAGACAAGATGACTTGGTATCCCCATACCACTAAGAACTTGCCACAATTTGTTATGGTCCACACAGTCAAAGGCTTTAGAATAGTCAATAAAACAGAAATAGATGTTTTTCTGAAACTCCCTGGCTTTTTCCATTATCCAGCGGATATTGGCAATTTGGTCTCTAGTTCCTCTGCCTTTTCTAAACCCAGCTTGTACATCTGGCAATTCTCGCTCCATGAACTGCTGAAGTCTACCTTGCAGGATCTTGAGCATTACCTTACTGGCATGTGAAATGAGTGCCACTGTTCGATAGTTTGAACATTCTTTAGTGTTTCCCTTTTTTGGTATGGGGATATAAGTTGATTTTTTCCAGTCTGATGGCCATTCTTGTGTTTTCCAAATTTGCTGGCATATAGCATGCATTACCTTGACAGCATCATCTTGCAAGATTTTGAACAGTTCAGCTGGGATGCCGTCGTCTCCTGTTGCCTTGTTATTAGCAATGCTTCTTAAGGCCCACTCAACCTCACTCTTCAGGATGTCTGGCTCTAGCTCACTGACCACACCGTCAAAGCTATCCCCGATATTGTTATCCTTCCTATACAGGTCTTCTGTATATTCTTGCCACCTTTTCTTGATCTCTTCTTCTTCTGTTAGGTCCTTGCCATCTTTGTTTTTGATCATACCCATTTTTGCTTGGAATTTACCTCCAATGTTTCTAATTTTCTGGAAGAGGTCTCTTGTCCTTCCTATTCTATTGTCTTCTTCCACTTCCGCGCATTGCTTGTTTAAAAATAATTCCTTATCTCTTCTGGCTAACCTCTGGAATTTTGCATTTAATTGGGCATATGTCCCCCTATCACTGTTGCCTTTTGCTTTCCTTCTTTCTTGGGCTACTTCTAGTGTCTCAGCAGACAGCCATTTTGCCTTCTTGGTTTTCTCTTTCTTTGGGATGTATTTTGTTGCCGCCTCCTGAACAATGCTGCCAACTTCTGTCCAGAGTTCTTCCGGGACCCTATCTACTACGTCCAGTCCCTTAAATCTATTCTTCACCTCCACTGCATATTCCTTAGGAATATTAGTGAGCTCATATCTAGCTGATCTGGGGGTCTTCCCTAATCTCTTTAGTCTGATCCTAAATTGTGCAAGAAGAAGTTCGTGATCTGAACTACAGTCAGCTCCAGGCCTTGTTTTTACCGACTGTACAGATGTCCGCCACCTTTGGCTGCAAAGGATGTAATCAATCTGATTTCGGTGTTGTCCATCTGGGGAAGTCCATGTATAAAGCCGTCTCTTAGATTGTTGGAAGAGAGTGTTTGTTATGCAGAGTGAATTGTCTTGGCAAAATTCTATCAGCCTATGTCCTGCTTCATTTTGTTCTCCCAGGCCATACTTACCTGTAATTCCAGGTGTCATTTGACTGCCCACCTTAGCATTCCAGTCTCCTGTGATGAAAATAACATCTCTTTTAGGCGTGTTGTCCAGTAGGTGCTGCAGATCCTCATAGAACTGCTCTACTTCAGCTTCTTCAGCATTTGTGGTTGGGGCGTATATTTGGATCACTGTGATGTTAGATGGCTTGCCCTGAATTCGAATTGAGATCATTCTGTCATTTTTTGGGTTGTATCCAAGCACTGCTTTAGCCACTTTACTATTAATTATGAAGGCTACTCCATTTCTTCTGTGATCTACTCTTGTCAGTAGTAGATCTGGTGGTCATTTGATGTGAAGTGGCCCATTCCAGTCCATTTCAGTTCACTGACGCCCAAAATGTCTATCTTTAATCTTGACATCTCACCAATAACCACATCCAATTTGCCCTGGCTCATAGATCTTACATTCCAGGTTCCAATGGTGTGTTGATCCTTAGAACATCGGATTTGCCGTTCACCACCAGCACCGTCAGCCGCTAGCCGTCCTTTCGGCTTTGAGCTAGCTGCGTCATCACGTCTGGGGCTAGTTGAGCTCATCCTCTGTTCCTCCCCAGTAGCATTTTGACCATCTTCCGACCTGGGGGTCTCACCTTCCGATGGTATACCGACATATCTCTGGTTGTACTGATCCATTTAGTTTTCACAGCAAGAATACTGGGGTGGGTTGCCATTACCTTCCCCAGGGATCGCATTTAGTCTGACCTCTCTGTCATGACCTTCCCGTCTTGGGTGGCCCTTCACGGTTTAGCTCATGGCATCATTGAGGTGCTCAAGCTCCAGCACCACGACAAGGTAACGATCCTTTGCTGAAGGTTTTACTTGTACATATCATCTTTCCCCAGTGCTTTTCATTTGCTCTGGATCTTGCTGAATGCTCCATGGGTTTACAGTCTGGTCAGAATATGGATTTTGTAGGTCTCAGATAGTATTTTCCCAACATCTTTAGCTGCCAGCCAGAACCTCCGAAGAGGCCATACTTAGCTTCTTCTCTGCAAAATCCTCTTTGGAATTGATCTGTATGGTTGAGATAACGACTATAATGTATTATTATAGTTATGACTATAACTTTAATTTAGCAACCAAAGATCCATCCAAAAGCAACAGAACAAGATTACAATTGATAGCACTGTGGAAAAATAAGAGAGGGAAAAAGTTTCAATATCCCAAGGAGCCAGGGTCAAGAAAGTGATGTTAATTAGTTGAAATGATAAAGAACCAGGCAATTCATATGGTTTCCTTATGAACTGTGGCTTAGCAGTTTCTTAAGAATATTAGTCTTCAGCAAAGCAATCCTTTCTCTGTCTTAACAAGCAACTTAGTAGAATTATTTGTATATTTTCAGACCCTCTTTTGCAGCAGTTTCCTTGGCTAATTCTGATGGTTGGTATAAAAGTGAACCTGCTGGCAGATTTATCAAATCTCCAGTGTGTAAAAGAAAAGTGTTGCAGGCCAAAAAGTATAAGATCACTTTCAGAAACAATTTTTGTGGTTTTAAAAAGCATGTATCAGTCCCTAAATGAGGTATTTTTGAATTTGTTTGTTACCATCATTTTTGCACAGTGCAATAAGTCTGGATAGTCCCTGATGACATATTTGCTTGAGGGAAATATAGTGAGACTAAATAATTAAATCATTATGTGGTCCCTTTATCTTGGCAAGAAACTAAGAAAACAGCCAGAGACAGTATGATAGAAAAAGGTATTTGCTATAATCTAGCACAGTCAGTGAAAGATGAACATGAATGAAATTTATTTATAATTACTATGTTATATTTTCACAACTGTATTTCAGTACTGGCAATTTTTAATCAATAGCCTGAACATTTTTTAAAAAAAATCTTCAATCAGACATTTAAAACTAAAAAACCCAAACAATTAAATGAAAACAGAGAAATATATCCTAAAAAAGAATGCATAGATCATGATATATAGAAGCATGTTAAATATTTTTGTGTTACAAAGCTGTCATTGGAGTATTCGGTTCTTCATAGCAAAGGGAGGTTGAGTTTCCCAGAGTGCTCTTCTGGTTAATTTGTCTCAGCCTCCTTCTCCTTAGTTGTTGGGTATCTGAAGCAATATTTATTTCATGTTCCTGCTCTCAGGGATATTTATTCTGTCTCTTTGCTTCTACCATTCCTATAGTCCATCAGCTGAGCCCTTTGTAGTGCAAGATTGTGTTCTTCAACATCATCTATTCAAATAAGAATCCTATTGCGATCAAACTTCGTGATTATCAATAATAACAACAATAGCTTCTAATAAGCTCTTAGAATTGCCTTTTGGAAGGACATTTTCAAAATTGCCCTCATTCCCCAAAGGTCTGGTTTCTACCATGCTGTGATCAGAGTATGCAGCAACTGAAGAAACTGACAACATCTACAATATTCATCTCCCCAAAGTGACACTGATGTCAGTAAAGACTTTTATAACATCTCCATTATAATGCTTTCCACTATAAACTTAGTATCTTCCAAAATTATTGCATCCCCCAGTTGAATTTGCACTTGACTTCATTATTGTAATAGAATGCAACTGAAGAAAACAGGTCTGGAGTAAGTATCTTGTTGAATAGAACAAGCTGTCTTTTTCCTCAGTACTGTATAGTATGTTTTGTATTTAATGGTACTGAGAATCTATTGGCTTTACATTATCCCCAATCCACACGAACACTTTCTTTTGTTCTAAAATAAAAGAGACTAGGGATTGCATAAGCAATATTTAGATTAATATTGGGAGGTCCAAAAGATTAAGTGAATGGTTAATGAGTGGTTAGTGATATGATAGGAGGTGGAGACAGCAATAATGAAATTGTAAAATTGCTTAAATAACTGTGAAGAATGTCAAGACTTTGAGGGAAATGTGGGCTGAATGACTCATTATTTGTGTGGTACACAATGTAATTGCTGCACATCCTGATGCTGCAGTATTGTTGGCATTTTCTTACCCCTCCTTAGGGATTTCTTTTGCTTTATCTCCTGCAGATTCAATAATGGAATCAGGAAGGAGAACCTCTTTTCCTTTTTCTGAGCAAGCATACAAAGAAAGCTCAAGGCACTCTCCTAAATCGAGGGTATCAATGGGATCCACTATATAGCTGTCACTGACTTTAAGAGCCAGATTAACTTTGGGTATCAAGTTCTTGTGAATCTCCTCTCATGAATTATAAGTTCCAAGCAACCAGGCTACATTAACTGGTTTGTAATTCACTTGTCATATGGCCATTTTATTATATAAGATTTTCTTAATCCAATAGCAGAACACATTATGCGTCTCAACAGGAGCATCCTTGTGGGGGTGCATGTGTGCATCTAAAACTTGTTTATCCACAGGGCATAGTTTTCAATGAGTATATGCTCCATAGTTATATGTATCTGCCTGTAACTGAAACTATATCAGGATGAAGTATCGGTGATCAGTGAAATGATTGAAATGAATTTACTTCATTTGCTTTATTATTTTCAGTATAGCTGATCTTTGATTATAAAAAATGCTTGTTGTTGCTGTTGTCATTGCAAAGATGAATAGGGCAGCTATCACACTTTATGCCATAGTAGCTGTGGAATTCTCCCTTCTGTACTTTTTAAAGATGTTATTTTGAAAAGAACCAAAATGTTATCACTTTAGTACTCACTTAGCCTTGGTATGTGCTGTTTTATTGCAGTCTGCTTTTCAAAAATAATAAGAGTAATTCAGATTAATTGTGCATAAGATGTATCTGAGTGATATTCCACCATTATGAGGAAGAATACCCAGTTGTAGATTATATCCTAAAATGGACAAATTTTAAATAACTCCCTACAAAACCCTGTCCTTAAAAGCTAAAAACCCCAGAATATTCTGGCCCCATTCAAGTGCATGAAATGGTTCTGCTTCACAGGGTTGTTGTTGTGGGGAAAAGAGGAGAAGGAAGGAGTATTTGGTATGTTCACCGCCTTATTTATAAAAATAATAACAGTGGGATAGAAAATCGATCAATCAATCAAAACTCTCCTGTGTCCTATTTTGTCCATGTAATCCTAGCCACCAATCCTAGAGAAAATAATTATAAATTAGCAAATGATGGAAACAGGTCATGTATTGTTACAGTAAGAAAACTGATGCTTGTGGTCCCTTAAAAACTGCCATTCATTATCATCTTAATCAAAACCATGGGGTGAGCTGCAACCCACAATATCTTAACCAAATTTACTAGTCTTTAAGGAGCTTCCAGACTCTTGTTTTTGCTGCAAAAGACTAACTTATTACCTTCTGAAATATGTAAGAATTTACAACTGCAAATAATACTGTCCACATGTTAAGTGGAACTGAAACATAAATTGTACTCTATCTGTTGTTGTATGTTTAGGAACAAATGGGTCCTCGAAGTTCTGGTAGAAGATGGATGTTCTGAATATTAGTTCTACCACAGAAATGTCAAGCATTCTTTCAAATGCCCACACAAAAAGGCCTTATTGCTATCCTTTACATTTTTGAGTACTTTCTGGATGGCAAATTTAGGGATTAATACTAGAATGCTTATTTCAGCATTGTGAATGATGGAATGGATATTCTAGCAATTTGCTATTATTAAATATGACAAAGTCATTTTTCTTAAATCATGGGTACTCATAGATCCTTCCAATATTTGTAGAATTTGCCTATACTTTGGGGTAAGGTTAGGGATTTCTTCACTGCAAGTTCCAGAAAACAATGTGCATATATACATTATAAATACATTACAATTTGTGTGCAAATCTTAAATACATACATGACAAAACAAGTGTGATTTACACAGTTCTTACGAGTCATCTGAGTCTTAATCTCTTTTCCTGTTCTTTTTGCTGTTTCGTCAAGTCTCTGTTCTTCTGACACCCTCTGGTGTTCAGCAGGTAAAATAGCAGACTTGAATTCTTCCAGCATTTAAACCACGATGGCTTACTCTACAAACCATGGTTAAAAAACCTTAGTTGAGCATTACATAAGAATCCAGTCTATATTATTTTTCCCTTCTACAATAAGTCACATAGATTTATTGGCCTACTGTACTATATTCTGTAGCCTATATGCCCTTCCTCTTTTCCAAACTTTTTTCCCTTGAAGAAGGGGAAGAAAGGAAAGCAGTTAAATGGGGCTTTTCAAATGATGTGATTGGTCGGTCCCTAGTCTAGGCATTGTTAATACCCTTGCATTCTTTCTTGTATGTATTGGAATATTATTAACTTGACTACAAGGCAGAACATCAATATAGCATTGTAAATCACACAGAAGCTTGCCTCCTCCTCTCTCTTATCCTAGCTATCAGATTCCCTTTCTCTTTTTCATTTATGAGATATCCAGACCAGTATTTATTTTATTTATTTATCCCACCTTTGCAGGTCTGTAAAGCAAATGAAAGCTGAAGTAAGATCATAAGAACAATCACAGTTTCACTTAGTGACTGCTTTGCTTAATGACTGTTGCCAGTCGCAACTGTGGTCACTAACAAGGACTACCTGTATGAGCAAACAGCTACTCACATATTGCGTGGGCATGTCAAGGGAGCTTTAAAAAAGACAATTCAGCATTTTTAATTAATTTCTTAATGACTATTTCTTCAGCAAAGGATCGTTACCTTGTCGTGGTGCTGGAGCTTGAGCACCTCAATGATGCCATGAGCTAAACCGTGAAGGGCCACCCAAGACAGGAAGGTCATGACAGAATGATCAGACTAAATGCGATCCCTGGGGAAGGTAATGACAACCCACCCCAGTATTCTTGCCGTGAAAACTAAATGGATCAGTACAACCAGAGATATGTCGGTATACCATCGGAAGATGAGACCCCCAGGTCGGGAAGATGGTCAAAATGCTACTGGGGAGGAACAGAGGATGAGCTCAACTAGCCCCAGACGTGATGACGCAGCTAGCTCAAAGCCAAAAGGATGGCTAGCGGCCGACGGTGCTGGTGGTGAACGGCGAATCCGATGTTCTAAGGATCAACACACCATTGGAACCTGGAATGTAAGATCTATGAGCCAGGGCAAATTGGATGTAGTTATTGGTGAGATGTCAAGATTAAAGATAGACATTTTCGGCGTCAGTGAACTGAAATGGACTGGAATGGGCCACTTCACATCAAATGACCACCAGATCTACTACTGTGGACAAGAGGACCACAGAAGAAATGGAGTAGCCTTCATAATTAATAGTAAAGTGGCTAAAGCAGTGATTGGATACAACCCAAAAAACGACAGAATGATCTCAATTCGAATTCAGGGCAAGCCATCTAACATCACAGTGATCCAAATATACGCCCCAACCACAAATGCTGAAGAAGCTGAAGTAGAGCAGTTCTATGAGGATCTGCAGCACCTACTGGACAACACACCTAAAAGAGATGTTATTTTCATCACAGGAGACTGGAATGCTAAGGTGGGCAGTCAAATGACACCTCGAATTACAGGTAAGTATGGCCTGGGAGAACAAAATGAAGCAGGACACAGGCTGATAGAATTTTGCCAAGACAATTCACTCTGCATAACAAACACTCTCTTCCAACAACCTAAGAGACGGCTTTATACATGGACTTCACCAGATGGACAACACAGAAATCAGATTGACTACATCCTTTGCAGCCAAAGGTGGCGGACATCTGTACAGTCGGTAAAAACAAGGCCTGGAGCTGACTGTAGTTCAGATCACGAACTTCTTCTTGCACAATTTAGGATCAGACTAAAGAGATTAGGGAAGACCCACAGATCAGCTAGATATGAGCTCACTAATATTCCTAAGGAATATGCAGTGGAGGTGAAGAATAGATTTAACGGACTGGACTTAGTAGATAGGGTCCTGGAAGAACTCTGGACAGAAGTTGGCAGCATTGTTCAGGAGGTGGGAACAAAATACATCCCAAAGAAAGAGAAAACCAAGAAGGCAAAATGGCTGTCTGCTGAGACACTAGAAGTAGCCCAAGAAAGAAGGAAAGCAAAAGGCAACAGTGATAGGGGGAGATATGCCCAATTAAATGCAAAATTCCAGAGGTTAGCCAGAAGAGATAAGGAATTATTTTTAAACAAGCAATGCGCGGAAGTGGAAGAAGACAATAGAATAGGAAGGACAAGAGACCTCTTCCAGAAAATTAGAAACATTGGAGGTAAATTCCAGGCCAAAATGGGTATGATCAAAAACAAAGATGGCAAGGACCTAACAGAAGAAGAAGAGATCAAGAAAAGGTGGCAAGAATATACAGAAGACCTGTATAGGAAGGATAACAATATAGGGGATAGCTTTGACGGTGTGGTCAGTGAGCTAGAGCCAGACATCCTGAAGAGTGAGGTTGAGTGGGCCTTAAGAAGCATTGCTAATAACAAGGCAGCAGGAGACGACGGCATCCCAGCTGAACTGTTCAAAATCTTGCAAGATGATGCTGTCAAGGTAATGCATGCTATATGCCAGCAAATTTGGAAAACACAAGAATGGCCATCAGATTGGAAAAAATCAACTTATATCCCCATACCAAAAAAGGGAAACACTAAAGACTGTTCAAACTATCGAACAGTGGCACTCATTTCACATGCCAGTAAGGTAATGCTCAAGATCCTGCAAGGTAGACTTCAGCAGTTCATGGAGCGAGAATTGCCAGATGTACAAGCTGGGTTTAGAAAAGGCAGAGGAACTAGGGACCAAATTGCCAATATCCACTGGATAATGGAAAAAGCCAGGGAGTTTCAGAAAAACATCTATTTCTGTTTTATTGACTATTCTAAAGCCTTTGACAGTGTGGACCATAACAAATTGTGGCAAGTTCTTAGTGGTATGGGGATACCAAGTCATCTTGTATGCCTCCTGAAGAATCTGTATAACGACCAAATAGCAACAGTAAGAACAGACCACGGAACAACGGGCTGGTTTAAGATTGGGAAAGGAGTACGGCAGGGCTGTATACTCTCACCCTACCTATTCAACTTGTATGCAGAACACATCATGCAACAAGCTGGGCTTGAGGAATCCAAGGCTGGAGTTAAAATCGCTGGAAGAAACATTAACAATCTCAGATATGCAGATGATACCACTTTGATGGCTGAAAGCGAAGAGGAACTGAGGAGCCTTATGATGAAGGTGAAAGAAGAAAGTGCAAAAGCTGGTTTGCAGCTAAACCTCAAAAAAAACAAGATTATGGCAACCAGCTTGATTGATAACTGGCAAATAGAGGGAGAAAATGTAGAAGCAGTGAAAGACTTTGTATTCCTAGGTGCAAAGATTACTGCAGATGCTGACTGCAGTCAGGAAATCAGAAGACGCTTAATCCTTGGGAGAAGAGCAATGACAAATCTCGATAAAATAGTTAAGAGCAGAGACATCACACTGACAACAAAGGTCCGCATCGTTAAAGCAATGATGTTCCCCGTAGTAACATATGGCTGCGAGAGCTGGACCATAAGGAAGGTGAGAGAAGGAAGATCGATGCTTTTGAACTGTGGTGTTGGAGGAAAATTCTGAGAGTGCCTTGGACTGCAAGAAGATCAAACCAGTCCATCCTCCAGGAAATAAAGCCAGACTGCTCACTTGAGGGAATGGTATTAAAGGCAAAACTGAAATACTTTGGCCACATAATGAGAAGACAGGACACCCTGGAGAAGATGCTGATGCTAGGGAGAGTGGAAGGCAAAAGGAAGAGGGGCCGACCAAGGGCAAGGTGGATGGATGATATTCTAGAGGTGACGGACTCGTCCCTGGGGGAGCTGGGGATGTTGACGACCGACAGGAAGCTCTGGCATGGGCTGGTCCATGAAGTCACGAAGAGTCGGAAGCGACTAAACGAATAAACAACAACAAAAATGACTATTTACGGAATGCATAAATGCAGCAATGTCACACTATGCCATATAAAGTAGTAACATGCAGGTAGCCAATGAAATAGATGCTTTATGTCTTGCTTGTCTTTGAACTTATAAATATAGTAACTTTTTAAACCCTCTCATCTATTTTGCAGGGCAGGCCTTCTCCAATATGCTAATGCATTTTTCTCATTCTTGTTTAGCCCCCTCTGTTCATTGGGCACAGAATCATTATTCCATCACCCCTGTGAGGTAGTTTAGGCTGAGAGAGTCTGGCCCATAATCACCCAGCGAGCTTCCTTTACTGAGGATGGACTAGAACCTGGATCTCCCCATCCTAGTTCCACACTTTAACCACAGTACTACACTGGTCTCAATATAGTATGATTCGTTCGTTCATTCATTCATTCATTCATTCATTCATTCATTCATTCATTCATTCTGTAATTTATCCCCATTTTGACCCAGAGGGACTCCAGGTAGTTGTGCCAGGTCAGTATAACTGCAATTTGCTTTACTGCCTGCGTTGCAGAACTTTTGATAAGTTTATACCTGGATTTTTTACAAAAGAGGAGAAGATATACTTACTTTTGAAACTTTTTGAGAGACCCAAAGCCTTTGGCTCTTTCTGATACTCAACCCTCTGCAGAGAACGGTTCCTTGCAGCACATCCTGGAATCGCAGTCTGAGCAAAGGCTAAAGGAAGTTTTACAGAGGCCTGCTTACAATACATGGTTTCCTGCACAGGGCTATTTGAGGCACTGAGTATGATCTACTCAGTGCAAGAATCTACGTAGAATTAACAATTCCCTTGTAATTTCTTTGCCTTTTGTCATTTTCACTTAGCAGCTGATCTGTTTTTTTTCCTATTATTTTGAACCCATCTGAAAAAGCCATTTTTTTGTTCTTTGCTAATCATAGCTCATTCTGAGCCTTAGTTTTCCCGATACCATTTCTACAGATCTAAGTCCTGTATGCGTGCTTCTTTGGTAACCTGCCCTGGAAGAGGCAGTTGGGGAGAGCATAGCAGCAAGGAAATTGTCCAATGGGAGAGTGTGGTAGCCAGCAGTCCAGACTGAGTGTTTTGCAAGCTATATCCTAATTATTTTTATTTTCTTGTTTTCTTCTTGGTTAGGCCATAGTTGTACCCATGGCCCTGGGAGACCATGGATAAAAGTAAGGCCTAGATTTCAGTAGCATTTCTTTTATTAAAATAAGTGAGATCATGCCAAAAATGTGTTCCAAACCAAATAGCTTCCACTGTTCAACAATAAACTACTGCTCACACTTGGCAGAGAAGCAAGACTCTTCAACTTGAACTCTGAAACTGCTGATTATGTTCAAATGCCAGTTTTTAAAAGTTTTCCATAAAATCGAAACTACCAAGTTACCCTACAATGAAAAATATGTCATGAGACCACATCACTAAATGCTATACAGCACGACTATAAAATAGGCCCAAAGTTTCTACTTTCCTTGAAAGGACTGTTCCTGTGCTCAAAAATATTTAGTTATATTTTTAATTAAAGTTGAACCTTGTGCATGCAATCAGTTCATGGAACTCTTCCTTGTATTAAGAAGAAATTACCTCTAATATCATTTTACAGGATGCAGATAATCTGACTGGCTCATCATCATACTAATACCATCCAACCTATTCTTTAAGTTCAGTTGTAGAGGCCCCGTTCATGGTCCTACGATGTGTTTGGCCCAATCTACAGTGGCCGAAAGTGGGGTCTTCTGAATGGCAGCACTCTAATATGGAACTTTCCCCTGAAAGATGGTTGGCTGGCCCCCACTCTATGATTTTTCAGAAAACAACTAAATATCTATGGGACAGCCATTACTGGATTTAGACTGGACCATCTAAGATTGCTTGTTATTCTGCTTTTCTTCTTTTTTAAAATGAAACTTGTTTTAATCCTTTATTGTTTTTAAACATTGTAGGTTATATTGTAATGGTTTTATTTCAAACTGATTTTGTAGTTCTCTTGTAAACCATTCTGGGCTGTTCTCAGAGGCAGAGCAGTAGAGAAATAAATAAATAACTAAACAATGTGGCTTGCTTGCTTTTGGCTTATCAGGATGCGTGAACATATTGACTATTGTTTATAAACTATGATTTACGGCTTAGCGGTGTTCAACAAACTATGGTTAACCTAAATCATGGTTCAGTGCAAAAAGGGAACCCAGTCAGTATATGGATCTAGTCGGAACAAAGAAGCCTCAGAGTTAAATAATTCTCTTTCTCTGAATTGAGATTAAAATAGATCAAAACACAGCAGCCTTTAGAGCTGAATGTGCAAATAGCAACAGAAGAATGATGCTTTATTTTCTCATTTATAATTCTATTTATAAGGCCACCCCAAAGTTTCAGAACAACTCTGAGCAGCCAATTAATACAATGAATTTTAGCGACATCAGAAGAGGGTGGGACTTGACTAGAACACTCATATGATTAATTTGATTTTAATATTGCTTTAATGAGGCAATCATGTCATTTTAATTATGTGAGTGGTACAGTCACATTGTTCCTAAGGAATGTGAATACAGTAATTGTAAGGATTCCCTCCTTTTTTATTGCTTGCTATGTATTTTCAGTTTCAAAACCTTGTACATCTGTAGTACAGCTCCAGTAAGTAATCATGTTTCCTGTAGTTAACAAGCAGCAAAAGTCAAACTGGCAACTTTTCTATTTGGGTTATAACCGTGATTATACTGAGCTATATGGAGTGTATTAATCCAATCAATTTAGATTTCATTCACCATATCTATAAAATCTGGAAGCAGTGATTATATTAGGTTGAGAAACTGGCTAGACTAGAGATGGGCATTCTCAAATGAAATCAATGGGAATTACAGCCTGATCCCTTAACACGTTTAGTTGAGAGTATGCTTAGCAGCAGTCTCTATATTGCTACCACCTTAAAAAAGGAAACACACATATACATGTTACAGCTAGAAGGGTGCTATTCACTACTAGGAGAAGTGAGTGCTTTGATCACAAGTAGTAGGACAGGGTTACCCACATGCCACTATGTCTGGCCCGCCATGTGGCAGGAGAAACACACAGCAAAAAAGCACAGTGTCCCCTGAATTCTTGCTATGAAATGCAAGTCCAATTTATAGCTTAAAAAAAAAGATTTTGTACCATTTGGAGCCTACTGTCCCAAAGTACGCATATTCCTTCCTATTTATCCACAGTTCTGCCTCAAGGCACCAGGCCTGATCTCAGAACGAACAATCCCTATGATTGGCATGCTATGTGAACATGCAGGGGGTCCATTGTCCCCCCTGCAGAGATGCAATGACCAAAAAGAAAGCCTTGGGGGAGGGGAAGGCAGGAGTGGGAGAAAAGGTTAACTTTTTGCCCATTGTGGATTAGTCAAAAGCACGAGAGCCCTGTTAGGAAAAGGTGAAAAGTTTATTCCAAACTGAAAGAATGAGCACTCATCCAGTGTTGATCTGTTATTGAAAATGAAAAGCAACATATTTTGCCCACCTCCCCTCCCCTGCAGACTGAAAGCTGTGGGCTACAAAATCCTGCTGAGTATAAATCTGAAAGATTTTTATGAAGAGAAAAGAGCCTTAAAGCATTAAGCCGCATTCTGGTGGAGCATCGATAATATAGAACTGCAGCACTGACTGTTATGAGTTTCAGAGTATTCCAGTTACCGTAAAGTGAGACACAATGACCATTCTTTGGTGCACTTACAAAGGCTTTCCCACATGTTCTTAGGGATAATACGCCAAAACCTCTTATTTTCTTTTCTGAGTTCTACATATAAAAGTTGCAGTACTTTCCTGGGAAGGTGCATACTCCGTGCAGGAACCGGACATAGGAAATTGCCTTTTACTAAGTCAGATTCTTTGCATGTCTAGTAGTTTTAATTGGTCTGACTGGCAAGAGTCTCTTAAGATCTCATGTCTTTAATGTCTTACGTATGTATTTGTTTTTCTATTAACTTGTATGCTGCTTCAGTCATGAAGTGGCTCTATGAAGCCTCAAGAGGATTAAACTTCAAGAAAAAAAGAGAGACGGAATGAGAGAGAAACAAAACCTGCAATAAATACATGGTTTACACCAGGGATGAGTAATTAAACAAGCAGACAGTAGTCCCCAGTAACCACCGGCAGAGAACTGATCACATCATCTGCTTCTGGATCATTTTAACTGGAGATAGAGGGACTGAACTTGGGATCATCTGCATACAAAGCGTGTACTCTATCACGGACCTATCGTTTTGTCATAAACAGAAGTCTGGGCAGCAGGCAATTTCATGTCAAAGGATTTGAGAAAAAAAACAACCATATTGCCACATTGCAAACTATACTCAGGAGTACTCAGCACACTCACAGCCCTCACAATATCAGTGAATGTGCTATCTAGATAATTTTTATTTATTTATTAGTTAAATTTATACCACCGCCCATCTCCCCCAATGGGGGACTCTGGGCGGTTAGGGTTTTTTAATTTTTGTATTTGGTTAATTTTTGTATTTGGAGGTGCAAAATACACCTCCAAATACATTTTTCATGCTCTGAAAATAGGACATCCTCACAGCAATCATTATTTTGAAGGAACATGTGTTCTGAGCAAAGCAAATAAAAAAGCTGAATTCTTATATGTAGAAAACACTATCAGACAGGAGGATTTCAGAAATGGGTGGATGACAATTTCCTTGTACAACACCTGATTAAATGCCATCAAGTTGGTGTCGACTCTTAGTGAACACATGGATAGATTTCCTCCAGGGTGGTTTATCCTCAATCTGGCCCTTCAGGTCTCTTGCTGCATTCATAGTCATTGCAATCAGGTCAACTCACCCTGCTTCTGCTCTCATTCATTTGCTAACCTGGAACCAGTATGTTTTGCCATGTTCCATCTGGACCGTGGCATTTTGTCCTGTGTATAGGTTGCCCATGAAAACAATCAGGTTCCCATTTATTGAAAGACATTCCTCCAGTTGACAGGGTTGTCATAATCACAGGGCTTTCTACAATATCCTAAGCTTTATTTTACTACTGTGTGAAACTAAGCATAGTCTTCCAACTTGGCAATGACTGGAGTGCTGATCTAACTTCATCTTCTAGTACTAGAGGTTCTTGTAAATGGGGAATATCTTCTAAAGCCGTAGTTCCCAAACTGTGCTCCAGAGCATCCCAGGACACCACAGCAAACTCACAGGGGCACAGCGGGATATTTTAGTTTTGCAATATCTATTTGTGAAGCTGGGTTTTGTAGTGTCCATTTGTGACATCATATCTTTGCAACATTAAGGACGCCATGAACTGAGAATATTTGGTAACCTCTGTTCTAAAGTATCTGGATGTTGACATCCCTATTTTATTTTCTTTGAATCCGTTACTAACTGTCCATTGGCATGTTTTAGCATACCAGTTTGAGGTTGGAATCTTCTTCTGAGTTTGAAGATCTTTTGGAAAACTTTATTGTTCCTCCATGTGTTTCCATTTTCAATAGCTTTACATTAGTTATTGTACTACTGCTTCTTGTCTCTTCTGACAGCTCTCTGAAACTTTTGATTAAGTTCCTTCCTGAGTTCTTTGTCTTTCTTGGCTTTGGCTTCTCTTCTTGACAATATCCCCATCTGTTCTGACATTGTTTGCTTTCTTCTGTTTCTTGGTCTTTGGCAGTCTCTTTTCACATTTGTCCATAACAACTTCTTTGATTTCATAACACAGTTCCTCTGGCTCCCTAACAATGAGTTTTAGGGCTTCAAAGTGAATCCTGGTGCTCTCCTGGAAAATGGTGACAAATGCTCAAAATCATATAATGGAAACTGGTTGGCTTTGTTCTTCTACTTTATGCAACTTACACATGAGCAGTTTGTGATCTATTCCATAATCAATACTGACCACATATTTGTTGTTGTGAACTCTTCTCCCTCCTTATACCAATATTATAGTTAATTTGGTTTTTTTTGTGCTTCATCTGTTAATGTCCATGCATATAGATGTTGTTTTGGTTGTTTCAAGATAGTGTTAGCAATGAAGGAATCACTGGATTGGCAGAAATATATAAGTTGTTCTCCTCCTTCATTCCTGCTTTCCTCCTAACTTTCCAATTTTGACATTCCAGTCTCCAAACAGAAGCAGCATATCTTGCTTGCACGTTCTGCCCATTTCAGATTGAATTTGATGATAGAACTCATCAACTTCCTTTTCTTCTGCACAGTGGTTGGGGCATAAATTTGAATAAATGTCATATTAAAGGTTGTCCACAAAATCTAATTGGTATTACTTGGTCACCAATTGCATTGTACCCAAGTACTGTCTTTCCTATATCCTTTCTAACTATGAACTCAGTAACACTCCTTCTTTGTTTTTCATATCCTGAGTAGTAAACAGTATGAACTTCTGACTGAAAGTGTCCTATTCCAACCCATTTCAATTCACTGATGCCAAAGATGTCAGCACATAGTTGATTTATTTCATCTTTCACTGCACTGAGCTTTCCCATGTTCACACTTCTTACGTTCATTGTTCCCACTGTAATTCTGTCTTTGCAGCTTTGGATTGTTTTTTCTGCATGGCTACTAACTGTTCCAAAGGCTTTAATCTAGATGTGTCATCAGCATCATTTGTCTTCTGAAAGATCCTCAGCAATTCCTCAGTAGCATGTTGAGGGGCCCTGAGGGGCCCATCATCTGGCACTATACTCTCAATCACTTTATACTGTCTATCTATCTGGTTTTCTGTGTAAAATACAGGAGTGGTTTACCATTGCCTTTCCTGTGCAGTATGAAACACCTTTGCGGTTGTTACTAACGTGACTGTCTGCCTTCAACATCTTCCTATATCGCTGCTGCCAAAATAGGTATCTGCCTGCTTTAGCTGGGCAGCTAGGATGACCTTTGTGCCTTGGGTGACCCTGCTAGGAGTATATACCCTTGATGTATACTCATACCTCCCACCAAGATGGAGCATCAAAGCAGGACCTGGGGGAGGGGTATGATGCCCAGAAGCATTAAAAAATGCTCAGAAGCATTTTTGTTATTAGTCTGTTTTCTTCACTCTCTAGGAATGATTTCTTTTTAAACAAATATTACCTCCAGGTTACAACACAGCAGTTACTTTTGCTTAAGACTGCTGTCAAACATTCAGTAGTTCTAAATGTGTTGTGACTGAAAAGGGAAAATGCAACACTTTTCAAGTGTGGATTGCCTCTCCCCCCACCCTTAGTTGCTTAGGGTGTAGAAGCATATTCCAGAGTTCAGAACAGTTGTTCAGAAAATCAGGAGGTCCCAAGGAAACAGATACAAAACTGCAAATGTCCTGAAAATAACTGCCTACATCCACTTAACTTAGAACTTGATTTCTCATGAAAATAACAATATGATAATGTAAGCTTAAAATATTCTCCACAACTGATTCCTACGCCTGACATTTCCAGCAGAAACATTTCCAAATTCATCTTGCAAGGATTGCTATGGCAGCATACCAAAATATTAATGCATCCAATAGTTGCTGTCCAGTGATAGGCAGCAGCAGAACTCCTACAGCTGCAGTCAGTCAATGGATTAAGGAGTTGGGGTTACATCATTTTTCAAGTGCATACTCTCTTCAAGCTAATGCTGATTAATTTCACACAGTTTGAAGCATAAATCTTAACTATGCTGTCTTGGCCAACAGCCAATCATTTGTTTGCTCTTCTAGTCCTCATTTTTATAATTGCTTCTTGGTTTCTGTACAGAACTATCATTTTGTGCATTTGGATTTTTTGTTTTTCTCAGAAGATCAGATTATAGCAGGAAAGATTAAACTTTGATTTCTGTACAGAACTATCATTTTGTGCATTTGGATTTTTTGTTTTTCTCAGAAGATCAGATTATAGCAGGAAAGATTAAACTTTGATTTCTGTACAGAACTATCATTTTGTGCATTTGGATTTTTTGTTTTTCTCAGAAGATCAGATTATAGCAGGAAAGATTAAACTTTGATTTCTGTACAGAACTATCATTTTGTGCATTTGGATTTTTTGTTTTTCTCAGAAGATCAGATTATAGCAGGAAAGATTAAACTTTGATTTCTGTACAGAACTATCATTTTGTGCATTTGGATTTTTTGTTTTTCTCAGAAGATCAGATTATAGCAGGAAAGATTAAACTTTGGTGACTGTGGGTCACAGTGAACATTTGTTAACGTGGGCCAAGGACCTCAGTGGGTAGCATGATAATACAGAAGGGGCAGGGCCATTTCAAACTCATAAGCAGGTTGGGATTTTCAGGGTTTCCCCCACTCCCCAGATTTTGACTTTTGGTCAAGATGGAACTCATCTTTTTTTCCTCCAGGTCCATGAACAACAATTGATATTCTGGAACTCTCCACCATATTTATATCCCGATTGCCATTAAATTACTATTTTCGTTGCTACTGCAAGAACTAGAATGGTGATTTTTTTTTCATTGTTTTGATTAGGCTTGTATGTTGTTTGTCTGATGGCACCCAAGAAACTCCTTCCATCATCTTCTCCCTCTGAGGTAACAGTTTTGGTAACTACTGAGAAAACTGTAATGGCCTAATGACTGTTCTTTAGGAGATTAGAGGAAATACACAAGTTTTTATAGATACTTTAAATATAGTTTCCAGACTGGACATGGCTGTGAATAGAGTATATCAGCTGGAAGATCATGGGAAATTGGTGGATAGGTCTTTAATTGATTTACTGAAAACCACTAAAATCCTCAGAATAAATAATGTCATAAAAATGCGTTCTCAACTAGCCAATTTTCAGGAATAAGCAGGAAAAAAAAAGACCAGATGTTTCTTTTTATGGAAGCTCTAGTACCTGAAGTGTTGACTTCACCAGAACGTTATCAACTTGAGTGGGGCTCACCACATTCCAGCTTCAGCTTTTTCATGCAGCTAATAAGCCTTGGCCATTTATTGTACTGTGAGTACTGTGAGACATAAAACAATTTATAAAAATCCTGATTCACTGGAGAGACATCAGCAAGGAAGTGAAAAGTCCCACATTATATTTTTCCCAGATTACAGTAAGAAAAGTATTTAATAAAGCTGTGCAACACTTCAAAGGAGGATCAAACATTTTTTATAATTTGTTATTGTGCTTACTTCTCCAGAATATTAACATTTTTTGTTCCTAGTTTCTAACTAAGCATCCAGCTGTAACAGTTGTATATCCCTATCTACAAAAAAAGATTACAAAGTACAGTTTCTTTTGAATTGTGCTTTGTGGGTCCCCCCCCCTTATTCTTTCCTACTTTACTTTATGTAAAACTTGGGGGTTTTTTAAAAGAACGTTACTGTCATGAGTACTGATGGTGAGCAGGAGGGGGCCTCTATCCAGGGGGGGAAACGCATGTGTAGTACTGAGAAGTTAAGCAGCCATTCAAAGAGACACAGATCAGACCCGCCTTAACCTTTGGGGTTTATCTGTCTGGGTTTTTCCCACGGTTCTTCAGTTTGTTAGGATTTTCTGTCTAATGTAGCAGTAATAAAGTACTAGAGACCTATTCCTTGTCTCATCGTGGTTCCTGGCTATTAGGACATCAATCCTAACAAACTCACTACTCCCACTGAAAGAGGGAGGAACAAAAAAAAGGAAGAGACATTTGGGAAAATGTCTTCGGAAAACCAGGAAATTCGGCAGGCCATCCAACAACTGGCAGCAGCATTGCAACAACATCAACAACAAGTAGATCTCCAGATCAGCACATTACAAGCAGCCATGCTACAGCAGTTACAACAACGAGCTCCGATTAACCCACAACCGGTGCCAGCAGCAGCTCCGCCAGTAGTCTTGAGATCCCAGGGCAGTCTACCAGAGAAGTTTGGAGGAGAAGCAGGACAGTTGAGAACCTTTCTCACACAGTGCACAATGTTTTTCGACAGCAGACTGGCAGAGTTTCCCACAGACAGAACCAGAGTCACCTTCATTTTAAGTCTGCTAAAGAGCCCAGCAGCCAAATGGGCTATTCCCATGGTGGAGAACAATGACCCAATTCTCAACGACTACCAGAATTTTCTGGCAGGGTTCCAAGCACACTTTGACCATCCGATCAGAGACGTCACTGCCAGCCGGGAAATTCGGAAGCTCAAGCAAGGCAACAAGAGAGTGGGAATCTACATTGCTGATTTCAAGCTGTTAGCAGGAGATCTGGACTGGAATGAGAGTGCCTTGAAAGACCAATTCAAACAGGGGCTGGATGAAGAAATTAAAAATGAATTAGTGTGCCAGGGAACACCAGCTACCCTAGAAGGTTTATATCAACTGTCTGTGGTCGTAGACACCAGGCTAGAAGAGCTCAGACAGATGCAGCTGGGGAGAAACAGGGGCCTCAGAGCACTTCCAGGATTTCCAGCTCTCTCCGCAGCATCTCCTTACTCAGGACCAGAGGAGCCGATACAGATCAGGGCAAGCAGGAGGCTTATTTCCGAGGCTGAGAGACAGAGAAGGAGAGAGAGAGCCCTCTGTTTCTACTGCAGAGTCCAGGGGCACATGGTGAGAGCTTGCCCAGCGAGAAGCCAAGCAAATTCCGTAAGAGCCCCAGGGCAAGCAGCAGAACCAAGAGCCACCTCCACCTCAACTTCCAACCAGGGAAACTCGGTCGGTCTCCCTCCACAGAGCTCAGCAGGGAGACCATCAATCAATTAAGAAGGGCTCATTCCGAGGATTCCAAGCAATCCTTTTACTACTTACCAGTCATAATGCACATAAACCCAGAGCACTAGGTCAAGCTAGAGGCCCTTGTGGATTCCGGAGCTTCCACCAATTTTATTGATGTACAGACTGTACAAGACCTCAACATCCTGACCATAGAATTGCCACGTCCCATAGAAGTTGAGACCATTGACAGCCAGCCACTCAAGGCAGGGCCGATTAGAAGTTTCACAGAACCTTTGCAACTAACAACGGGAGACCACACTGAGTGGATCCAACTTTATGTTACTGCATCACTTAATGTGCCTATAGTCCTGGGCACACCTTGGCTGAAGATCCACAACCCATTGTTGAACTGGACTACGGGAGCAATCTCCTTCCCAGCTAAGGAATGCCAGCACCACAAGATTCAAGCCGCTCTCCTCTCTCCAGCAACCAATGCAGCCACGGAAGCAGGGGGGTGGGTCCAGTTGCCAGCAAAGTATGCAGATTTTGCAGATGTTTTCAGCGAACAAGAGGCCACAGCACTACCCCCCATAGGGACTGTGATTGCACCATTGAGTTGATACCAGGAGCCAAGATTCCAGCAAGGAAACAATATCCCATGTCCCCCAAGGAACTAGCCACCTTAAAGGATTACTTGGATTCTAATCTCCAAAAGCGTTTCATCCGACCATCTACTTCCCCAGCGTCTGCTCCTATCTTCTTCATACCAAAGAAGCCTGACCCATTGGCATCGGCAAACCAGGAGGCACCCATGAGAGTGGTACATGATTTCAGTTCCCTCAATAAACTCATGGTCAAAGAAAATTACCCACTCCCCCTAATATCTGGTCTGCTGGATCGCTTACAGAAAGCACACATTTTTACTAGGTTGGAACTCAGGAATGCGTACAATCTGATCCGGATGAAAGAGGGGCATGAATATCTGACTGCCTTCGATACCAGGTTTGGTAAATTTGAGTACCTTGTTTTGCCCTTTGGCTTGTCTAATGCAGGAGCCATATTTTCCTGATTTATGAATCAAATTTTCTCTGATTTACTAGATAAGTATCTGGTCATTTATCTAGATGACATATGAATATTCTCTGAGGATGCTACAACTCATATAACCCATGTATGTAATGTCTTACAAAGACTGAAAGAGAACAAGCTGTTCACCAAGCTAGAGAAGTGTGCCTTCGATTTAACTGAATTACATTTCCTGGGCTATAAAATATCAACAGAAGGCATATCCATGGATCCTTCTAAGGTCCAGGCAATTCTCTCTTGGCAACCCCCCCCCCCCCGAAATGTGAAAGAGGTACAAAGATTTCTAGGGTTTTGCCATTTTTACAGGAGATTCATAAATAAATTTAGTGACAGGGCTAAACCCCTCACAAAGCTTTTGAAGAAAGGATCAAAACTCATTTGGGGGGAGAGAGAGCAAGCAGCCTTCCAAGAATTTAAGCAACTCTTTGTATCCCAGCCGCTTTTAAAGCACCCTGATCCCACGAAGCAATTCATAATGCATTCACATGGTTCAGATATTGCCATTGGTGCGGTTTTATTGCAATATACAAACAAAACCGAGAATACATTGCTTGTTGTTGTTTATTCATTTAGTCGCTTCCGACTCTTTGTGACTTCATGGACCAGCCCACGCCAGAACTTCCTGTCGGTCGTCAACACCCCCAGCAACCCCAGGGACAAGTCAGTCACCTCTAGAATATCATCCATCCATCTTGCCCTTGGTCGGCCCCTCTTCCTTTTGCCTTCCACTCTCCCTAACATCAGCATCTTCTCCAGGGTGTCCTGTCTTCTCATTATGTGGCCAAAGTATTTCAGTTTTGCCTTTAATATCATTCCCTCAAGTGAGCAGTCTGGCTTTATTTCCTGGAGGATGGACTGGATTGATCTTCTTGCAGTCCAAGGCACTCTCAGAATTTTCCTCCAACACCACAGTTCCAAAGCATCTATCTTCCTTCTCTCACCTTCCTTATGGTCCAGCTCTCGCAGCCATATGTTACTATGGGGAACACCATTGCTTTAACGATGCGGACCTTTGTTGTCAGTGTGATGTCTCTGCTCTTAACTATTTTATCGAGATTTGTCATTGCTCTTCTTCCTAGGATTAAGTGTCTTCTGATTTCCTGACTGCAGTCAACATCTGCAGTAATCTTTGCACCTCGAAATACAAAGTCTTTCACTGCTTCTACATTTTCTCCCTCTATTTGCCAGTTCTCAATCAAGCTGGTTGCCATAATCTTGGTTTTTTTGAGGTTTAGCTGCAAGCCAGCTTTTGCACTTTCTTCTTTCACCTTCATCATAAGGCTCCTCAGTTCCTCTTCGCTTTCAGCCATCAAAGTGGTATCATCTGCATATCTGAGATTGTTAATGTTTCTTCCAGCGATTTTAACTCCAGCCTTGGATTCCTCAAGCCCAGCATGTTGCATGATGTGTTCTGCATACAAGTTGAATAGGTAGGGTGAGAGTATACAGCCCTGCCGTACTCCTTTCCCAGTCTTAAACCAGTCCGTTGTTCCGTGGTCTGTTCTTACTGTTGCTACTTGGTTGTTATACAGATTCTTCAGGAGGCATACAAGATGACTTGGTATCCCCATACCACTAAGAACTTGCCACAATTTGTTATGGTCCACACAGTCAAAGGCTTTAGAATAATCAATAAAACAGAAATAGATGTTTTTCTGAAACTCCCTGGCTTTTTCCGTTATCCAGCGGATATTGGCAATTTGGTCCCTAGTTCCTCTGCCTTTTCTAAACCCAGCTTGTACATCTGGCAATTCTCGCTCCATGAACTGCTGAAGTCTACCTTGCAGGATCTTGAGCATTACCTTACTGGCATGTGAAATGAGTGCCACTGTTCGATAGTTTGAACATTCTTTAGTGTTTCCCTTTTTCGGTATGGGGATATAAGTTGATTTTTTCCAGTCTGATGGCCATTCTTGTGTTTTCCAAATTTGCTGGCATATAGCATGCATTACCTTGACAGCATCATCTCACAAGATTTTGAACAGTTCAGCTGGGATGCTGTCGTCTCCTGCTGCCTTATTAGCAATGCTTCTTGAGGCCCATTAAACCTCACTCTTCAGGATGTCTGGCTCTAGCTCACTGACCACACCATCAAAGCTATCCCTGATATTGTTATCCTTCCTATACAGGTCTTCTGTATATTCTTGCCACCTTTTCTTGATTTCTTCTTCTTCTGTTAAGTCCTTGCCATCTTTGTTTTTGATCATACCAATTTGCATTTAATTGGGCATATCTCCCCCTATCACTGTTGCCTTTTGCTTTCCTTCTTTCTTGGGCTACTTCTAGTGTCTCAGCAGACAGCCATTTTGCCTTCTTGGTTTTCGCTGTCTTTGGGATGTATTTTGTTGCCGCCTCCTGAACAACGTTGCGAACTTCTGTCCATAGTTCTTCCAGGACCCTATCTACTAAGTCCAGTCCCTTAAATCGATTCTTCACCTCCACTGCATATTCCTTAGGAATATTAGTGAGCTCATATCTAGCTGATCTGTGGGTCTTCCCTAGTCTCTTGAGTCTGATCCTAAATTGTGCAATAAGAAGTTCGTGATCTGAACTACAGTCAGCTCCAGGTCTTGTTTTTACCGACTGTATAGATGTCCACCACCTTTGGCTGCAAAGAATGTAGTCAATCTGATTTCGGTGTTGTCCATCTGGTGAAGTCCATGTATAAAGCCGTCTCTTAGGTGAGTTTGTTATGCAGAGTGAGTTGTCTTGGCAAAATTCTATCAGCCTATGTACAGCTTACCTGTAATTCCAGGTGTCATTTGAGTGCCCACCTTAGCATTCCAGTCTCCTGTGATGAAAATAACATCTCTTTTAGGCATGTTGTCCAGTAGGTGCTGCAGATCCTCATAGAACTACTTCAGCTTCTTCAGCATCTGTGGTTGGGGCGTATATTTGGATCACTGTGATGTTAGATGGCTTGCCCTGAATTCGAATTGAGATCATTCTGTCGTTTTTTGGGTTGTATGCAAGCACTGCTTTAGCCACTTTACTATTAATTATGAAGGCTACTCCATTTCCTCTGTGGTCCTCTTGTCCACAGTAGTATATCTGGTGGTCATTTGATGTGAAGTGGCCCATTCCAGTCCATTTCAGTTCACTGATGCCCAAAATGTCTATCTTTAATCTTGACATCTCACCAATAATCACATCCAATTTGCCCTGGCTCATAGATCTTACATTCCAGGTTCCAATGGTGTGTTGATCCTTAGAACATCGGATTCGCCGTTCACCACCAGCACCGTCGGCCGCTAGCCGTCCTTTCAGCTTTGAGCTAGCTGCGTCATCACATCTGGGGCTAACTGAACTCATCTTCTGTTCCTCCTCAGTAGCATTTTCACTATCTTCCGACCTGGGGGTCTCATCTTCCGATGGTATACCGACATATCTCTGGTTGTACTGATCCATTTAGTTTTCACGGCAAGAATACTGGGGTGGGTTGCCATTACCTTCCCCAGGGATCGCATTTAGTCTGACCTCTCTGTCATGACCTTCCCATCTTGGGTGGCCCTTCACGGTTTAGCTCATGGCATCATTGAGGTGCTCAAGCTCCAGCACCACGACAAGGTAACGATCCTTTGCTGAAGGAATACATTGCTACGTTGTGCATTTTTCTCCCCCATGCTCTCACCAGCAGAGAGAAACTATGTTGTTTTTAACAAGGAGTTGCTAGCAATTTAAGCAGCATTTCAAGAGTGGAGGCACTGACTAGAAGGTGCAACCTTTCCTGTGAAAGTTTGCACCGATCACAAGAATTTACAGCTTCTACAAAACACCAGATCCCTCACCCCACGCCAAATCAGATGGAGCCAGTTTTTCTCCCGTTTCAATTTTGTTATTTCTTATGTTCCCGGGAAGCAGAACTGTTTGGCAGATGTCCTGTCTCGATCCATTCAGGAAACCCCCGCTATTCACCAGGAGGTACAGGCTACTATATTACAACCTCACAACTTTCAGCAGTCTATGAGGGGAACCAGACAGAGATTTTAGCAGCAGGCAGACAAGCAGAGGACCTATTTACAAGAGTCAGAGCTCAGCAGCAACAGGACCCATATGCCAGGGCCAGGATGGATGACCTCCAGAGGGACCCACAAGACACTGCCTCCCCCTTTAATGTGGAGGCAGGAATCCTCTGGTATAGCGGGCGATTATACATTCCCCCTTCATTGAGGGAAGAAGTACTGAGACTTTGCCATGACCATCAAATGGCAGGCCATGGAGGTGTTTTCAAAACTCTCCATAGAGCTCTGAGAGACTACCGGTGGCCTAAGATGACTGCAGACATAAAGGTTACGTGGCTTCTTGTCATACCTGTAGACGAGCCAGGCCTCTCCCAGGGAAGCCCACAGGACTCTTGCAACCCCTACCCACTCCTAGTAGGCCTTGGGATACAACCTCCATGGATTTCATCACCGATTTACCCCCGGTCCAGGGGCTGACTTTCATACTAGTGGTGGTGGACCTTTTCACTAAAATGGTGCATTTTATTCCTTGCAAGGGCCCTCCATCTGCACAAGCCACAGCGCAGTTGTTTATGGACCATGTTTTTCGGTATAGATAAATCACTTGGTGAGTGACAGAGGCCCTCAGTTCACTTCCAGGTTCTGGAGGGCCCTTTTCCAGTCATTAGGGGTCCAGATCCACCTATCATCATTGCATCATCTGGCTAGTAATGGGCAAGCTGAGAAAATTAACCAATGGTTAGAGCAGTATCTCAGGTGTTACACCACTTATCAGCAAGACAATTGGCCAGCCCTGCTCCCCATGGCAGAATTTACTTATAACAACTCTGTGCAATCCTCTACCAAGATGTCTCCTTTCCAAGCACTCTACGGGGTTAACCCTCGGGTGTTGCCCACCTCCTCCCAGCAGGGAACTGTTCCAGCCGCGGCTGATTTTCTGAAAGAGCAACAAGCTGCACAGGAGTTGTTAAAGGAGCAGCTGAACAGGGCAAAGAGTGCTTACAAGAGAGCTGCAGATGCTCACAGACAAGAGGGGCCAGCGATTGTGGTAGGGGACAAAGTGTGGCTCTCTACCAAGTTTTTGACTTCTACCAGACCCTCCAAGAAGTTGGACTCTAAGTTTGTGGGCCCTTTCACTGTGGTACAGCAGATAAATCCAGTGGCTTATCGCTTAAAGCTGCCAGCATCCATGAAAATCCATCCAGTGTTTCACAGAGCCTTGCTAGCCAAAGACCCTCCCCCAAGTACCTTACAATCGCAACTGCCCCCCCCCACCTCCAGTAATTGTGGAGGGGGAGGAGGAATACTAAGTCAAGGAAATTCTGGACTCTAGGAGGAGGGGAAGGGGCATCCAATATTTAATACACTGGAAAGGGTACCCTGAGGAAGAACGCACGTGGGAGAATGCCAGAGATGTGCATGCACCAATGCTGGTTCTTCAATTCCATCAGCTTTTCCCTTACAAACCCAAGCCTCGCACTCTACCAGAGATTCCTCACTTGACTGAGCAAGCAGAGGAATCCCAAGCAGAGGAGTTTGTAAGTTGGCAACCTCCACCCCCGCCTGAGGCTCTGAGGCCAGAGACAGAGGAGGAGGGAGAGCCGCAGCCCTCTACCTCGGGCGTGCATTTCCCGAGGGGGAGGGGGGAAGAATCTTCTAATTATCTAGCTATTTTCCAGCAGCAGCCACCTGGGCCAGAAGCGTTATCAGACCTGGAGAGCACCACTGATTTGTCCTTGGAGGAGTTTTCCTTTGAAGAATTTCCATTGTTGCCCAGTTCCCATGGGAGCTTGGAGGGGGAGATGGACTCTTATGAGACCTCTGGAAGGGAGGGGGCTGAAATGGAATGTGAATCTGGAGGGGAGGGTGATGTCATGAGTACTGATGGTGAGCAGGAAGGGGCTTCTATCCAGCAGGGAAAACACATGCGTAGTACTGAGGAGTTAAGCAGCCATTCAAAGAGATACAGATCAGACCCGCCTTAACCTTTGGGGTTTATCTGTCTGGGTTTTTCCCGCACTTCTTCAGTTTGTTAGGATTTTCTGTCTAATGTAGCAGTAATAAAGTACTAGAGACCTATTCCTTGTTTCAGAGTGGTTCCTGGCTGTTAGGACAGTTACAATTTAATAGGTTAATTACTAGAACTTCTTTGTCTCCAGTGGTTCATTTAATATGAACAAAAATAATCACTATTATGAATATATAAATCTGTATAGGGAGTATCAGAGGTACTCTACATAATGTTTGACAACTGCTGAAGTGGGAGTACAGATAATTTTAAAACATGTTATTGCTTTTTTCTTCATGTTCTCCTTTACTCATTTTTTCAGGGGAGGCTGAGAGAAAGAGAGATTGATTTATTTGAGGTTTCCCTAAATTGTGTACATTGCATTGACACGACCTATTCAGTCTCTAAATCAAGGTGCTAGTTGTCATCTATAAAGCCCTTCATGGCATAGGGCCTGGATGTCCATGGAACTGCCTATCTCCAATTGCTTCTGCCCACCAGATATGTTTGGGCAGAGTGGGTGTGCTCCAGGTCCCATCTATTAAATGTTGTCATCTTGTGGGTCCAAGGAAGCATGCCTTCTCTGTCATGTCCCCTGCCCTCTGGAACAACTTCCCCCAAAGATATGGATGGGGCCCACTTTCCTGCGGTTCCAGCAAGCCCTTAAGACCTGCCTCTGGTCCCAGGCCTGGGGTTAATGTGTTTGTGGGGCCTCTGTCATGTTTTACTGTTATTCTTAGGGCTGTTTTAGTCTGGGCTGTCTGTGTTGTTTTATGTTTTTAACTGTTTTTACTGCTTCTTTAGATTTTGTAAGATGCCCAGAGTCTATTGGTCATAACAAATTGAAATAAGCAAATAAAGGAATAAAATATCATGGTACACATCTGTGATGAGCTCTCTTGTCCTTTCTTTTAAATCTGGCTTTAGAATTTTTGCCTGAATTCTCTGAAATTCTGAAAGTATTAAGAGAATTTCAACAGTGGGCAGGGTATTATTTTTTGCTATTGGCAGGTGATATGTTTTATAGATATCCAAATCTTATTTTATGAACACATGAGTGCTTATAAATTGGAGTAAATCAGATATGATGTTATGGGATCATCATAATAATTCTGAAAAATTAGAGATTAGGTTTTTAGATAGATTATCTAGAATCTGTCTGGAGTATTTGTGATTAAGATGAATTTAACTTGAGGATGACTTACATGTTGAGATTCCATGATGTTATTTTAAATAATTTTATAGCTGATTGAATAGATTTTGTTTGCAGGGAGATGTCATTGTGCAAAATGTTATTATCTTGATTTAATTTTCAACATTTTCAGACTCAGCCATCTTCACAATCCATTCTTCCATTATTGGTGTTTCTGTAGTCTTCCAGCTTTGTGCATATAATAGCCTTGCTGCAGTTACCATATATAAAACCAATCGTCCATGAGCCTTTTTTAGTTGAGTGTCCATAAGTCCTAATAAGGAAAGTTCCGGTTTCATCTGAATGTTAATTTTTAAACTTCTCTGCATCACCATATTGATGGAGTTTTTAAAGGTTAATAAAGAACTCCAAGCAGCAAACAGCAATCTTGCAGAGTAGAAGCGTGAACCAAAAAAGGAACTTGTACATTAAGCTTAATTATGTTCAGAAATAAATTCAGTCTTCACACTGTAGTTAGATGAAGAAAAATAGAGATAACTTACTTTTATTCAGTAGATCTGGATACAGATAGTTTCATAGTAGAAAGCATTTATTCATCACTAGTTCTTTGTAGACACTTTGTATGGAAATAGAAAGTCTGCGTGCAAGTGAGATGGTAGGGGGAGGAGCTGCATGCAGCACCTCCTGCTTGCAGGTCTGCCAGAAGGGTAATGGAGATTGTTAATCCCCAAGCCCAAGAAGAAGGAGGAAGTGGAAATCAGGTGACCCATGTGACATTCCACAAGCACAATAGAGATGTGTTTGCCAAAGAGACCCCCTTATGCTTATGAGACAATGCTGAGTTGATCCCTGATAATTCCAACACATATGTATTTGTGCCCAGTATCTTTTCGCTTTTTCACAAGTCTACCATGTGAGGCATGATAAAATGTCTCTTCATGTTTTTTACATTTCCAACAGCGATTAGAGGTACATTTATACATCTTAGGTAATTTGTCTGGTGTCATATGCCAACGGTACATCATTTTTAAAAAGTTTTCTTTTAAATTGTAAGACAATGCGAATTTCAGACCTTTTAACCACATTCTCTCCCATTGATCCTTTTGAATATTATAACCAAAATTCTTGGCCCATTTTACCATACATCCTTTAACTTGCTCTACCTCTGTTTGAAATCTCAACAAAAGTTTGTACATTTTAGCAATCACATGTTCATCATTTGAACATTTATTTTCAGATTCCATTTTATCACATTCTATTCCTGGTACTTTTTAAATCTATATTAAATCTTTCTCTTAATTGTGCATATGAGAACCATTGAAAATTAAATCCCTCTGCAGTCAATCATTCGCTTGATTTCATCTTGTACCAGCAAGTCTTTCTATGCTAACCATTTGTCTTTGCCCATTGTTTCTTTTCTACAAAATGCTTCTTGAGCAGAGGCCAACCAAGCCTGGGTTTGTATCTATTCCACATTTGTTGTATGACATTCCAACTATAATGATTTTTAAAATCCTCATTACTTTAACTTTATCACACTATAAGTAACCATGCCACCCAAATCTCTGCCCGTGATCTTCTAAATCTAAACATCCATTACTTCTTAACAACAGCCATTCCTTCATCCAAACCAAACAGCAGCAGCAAAATGCAATTTAAAATCAGGTAATCCCAGTCTTTCTCTTTCCTTTGCATCTTGGAGGATCTCATATTTAACCCTTGGTTTTTCCCTGCCATATAAATCTGGACATGTCTTTTTGCCACTATTTAAATGGTACATTAGTTCTCAAAACATGTATTGCCTGAAATAAGAACAACATTCTAGGTAACACGTTCATTTTTACCACAGATACTGTTCCCAACAATGACAATTGTAATTTTCCCGATCTTAATAAATCCTTCTTAATTTCATTCCATCCTTTAACATAGTTATTTTGAAATAACATACAATTCATGTTAGTTATAATGATACCCAAATATTTCATTTTTTTCTCAATCTGAAAACCAGTTTTCATAGAAAATTCTTTTTGGTCTTCCATCTTCATATTCTTTGTCAACATTTTTTGTTTTTTCCTTATTTATTTTAAATCCAACCAATGCACCAAATTCTCTTATTAATACATCTATCCCTCTTAAAGGGTTCTCCAAAATTAGAACCAAATCATTGACAAATGCCCTTAGTTTACAAATTTCTTTTTTAACTTTCACTCCAGCAATTCTCTCATCTTGTCTTATGTCTCTTTTCAACACTTCAAGAGCCAGAATGAATAACAACAGAGAAAGTGGGCATCCCTGCCTTGTTCCTTTCTGTATTTCACAGGGCTTGGTCAATTCCCACTGACAATTATTTGTGCCTTTTGTGATAGATAGATAGATAGATAGATAGATAGATAGATATATCAGTTTCACCCATGTTATAAAGTTTTCTTCAAAATCCATATCTTCCAAAATTTTAAACAGAAAAGTCCAGTTTAAATTGTCAAAAGCTTTCTCTGTGTCAAGAAACATTAAGGCAGCTTGTTTTTCACTGTGTGGCTCAAAGTACTCTAATACATTAAGGGCATTTCTAATATTATCTCTTAATTGCATCTTAGGTAAAAAAACAACAACACATTGGTCTTCATGGATAAAATCTTCTAAAACATTTTTCAGCCTTTCAGCTAAAATCGTCATGAATATCCTATAATCATTATTCAGTAAAGATACTGGTCTATAATTTTTTGGCAAAGTCAAATCCTGTCCTTCTTTAGGAATCAGTGCTATATGTGCCCCTGTCCATCTATCTGGTATCTTTCCATTATCTAAGATGGAGTTCATCATTTTTTTGCAAACATAATAAAAGCTCATCTTCCAAATAATCCATCTGGACCAGGGCTCTACCTTTATTCGTTTTCTTTATAGCATCACAAATTTCTCTTATGTTATTGGTCCATTAATCATTTATCTTTGGGCATCTGTTAACTTTGGTAGATTTTGTTTTTTAAGTATTAATCATTTTAATCCCTTTTGCTGATGTTCTATCTTGTTGTGGCAGACTACTCCATTCCAATCTCCCATAAGACACCAATTTTCATTTGACAGTACCATTAACTTTCCCATAAGTCCACTGAAAAATGCAGATTTATTTTTGTTTGGAGCATAAATCCCCACTAAAAGAATCTTACTTTCATTAAAATTAATCTCCACTCCCACATATCTGCCTTGGTCATCAAATAATACCATTTTTGGTTGCAATTGTGGATTTATGTACAAAACAACTCCTTTTTTTTTGCTTAAAATAGCTGAGATAAATTCCTCTGCTACATTTTTATAAATCAAATATGTTTTAATCTTTCTTTCTTATATGTGTTCCTTATAAACAAATTACATCCAACTTTAATTTCTTCAAATAATGAAATATCTTCTTTCTTTTCTGGGGGGCATTTGCAGGCGTGGCAAGGCTCTGGGAGGGTGTGTGAGTAGCTGGTGTGGCATAAACACAGAGGGGCTTGGGGAGGGTGCACAAGTAGGGGAGACTTACCCCAGTGACTTGCAACCTTCCCTGCTGGCTTCCCCATTGACTTTGCTTGTAGGAAGCCAGCAGGGATGGTTGCAAATCACAATCATATGACTGCAGGATGCTGCAACCGTCGTAAGTGCAAGCTGGTTGCCAAGTGCCCAGATCGTGGTCACGTGACCGCAGGGGTGCTGGCACGGCTGGAACTTCGTGGACCATCATAACCACCACTTGTTCAGCACTGCTGTAACTTTGAGCAGTCGCTGAATGAGTGGTTGTTAACTGAGGACTACATGCATTTATTTAATTATTTCCCGGGAACTTAGAGTAAACAAAGTCCAAAAAGCTCTCCTGGACCTTTTATCAGTTTAAAACTTTTATAATCTAGATTCTTACTCTGCTTTTTGCTGCAAGTTAGTTTTTTTTTTTAAATCTTGTTCTTTTTCTATTAAGTATATTATGGGCTGTAGGAACACTGCCTGGATGGTCCAGTTAAACTGCCACTCTGAAGACCTTTTAGCATTTAATAGGTTGTAATCCAAAGTGATTTCAGAAATGGGGTTTGGTCAGACCCAGTGTCCTTTAAAGGCTTTGCTGAGGCTGTGAGCCTGATCTCCTCGATTCCTGGCTGCTCTTACTCGCAAGGTGCCCACTGAATCCTTTCAGACCCTGCAGGCTTCCTTGTGAGGAGCAGCTGTCTGGAGCACATGTGGGCAATCTCTCTGTCTTCTCCTTTCTCTGGAGAAGCCCCCAGAAGACCGGGTGCCTCACCCGATTGCAATTCCAGCCTTGGCGTCATCTCCACACTTTTGGAGACATTCAGTCTGCCATTTTCCCCCACCAGAAGTTTCAAGAAAAAAAAATGTGTTGGATCTCGCACAACCACAACACTTTCCTGCTATTCATCAAAGCAGCATCTGAATAATTTCTGAAGTGTGCATAGCTCTATTACTGAAGCCAACTGGTGGCCTAAGGAGTGGGTTTTTCACTAACAGAGTAGCAGCAGTAGAATGGCCATATCTGGTATTCTGGAGAGGGAAACCTTCTTTTATATAATAAGGAGAATGGAGAACAATTGCCTAAAATTATTTTGGTAAGTATTCCTTCTTTATGACAATCCTGCAATGTGGCCATCCTATAAAGTGCCTATTTTAGCTTGATTAAGTTCTAATTTGATTAAGTCCTATAAGGATTGTATACCTTATAGACAGCTGCTTTGGTCTTATTCAGTGAGACTATTCTAATATTTATATATTCTTACACAAAAATAAATGCTGCCAAAATAAAATGAGTAATGCTAATCACTATATCAGCAATTACTTATTTAATTATTTCTCTCTCATTCTACTTCAGCCTACAGAAACAGAAATCATTTAATTATTGCCATGTTTGTTTGAAATACTTTGTTCTTCCTAGCAGAGGGTAACACAGAGATCCTTTATACAGGGTTCAAATGAGTCACCTTTTTGCAAATTTGAAGCCATTGCAATTCTCATCTGGATCCCTATTCTCTTGACTTTTAAAAAAGCTTTTGATGTAGTCTTTTTAAAATGGAAACAGCAAGGTTGTTAATGCTGCTTTAATAATGTTTTACAATGTTAGAGCTCCAAAGTCAGAACACAAACTGTGGGTTGTAATGAGCAAAGTGGAAGTTCAGGAAAAGTTGTGTTTACTGATCTTCATGTAGATTGTTAAGTCACTCCTGACCAATCCTGCCATGTCTCTTTTAAGGTTTACCTGATAGCAGAGCTTGTGATCTTAGGAATAGGCAACTATCACAGGAGGATGAATCCAAAATTGAATTTCAGGCTCTGCAATCAGAATCCTGCAGTCAATTTCAGAAGGAGAAATCCAGCCAGTTCTCTTGTAGCCCCAGGAATCAAAGGTTTCAAACTTTAATCTATTTTTTTATTATAGGTATGTATATTTTACTATGCAGTTAAAATTTGTAATATACCATAGTACCTTGATTTCTTGTGTTAAACATCTATGCATAAAAGTCACAGATACAAAATGAGATGCATTATTTTTTTATGTAGAGTTACTTCTCTCCAACTGGTATATTATATATTCACTCAAAGGAAAAATGATATGGTTACATGATTGTTCCCTGATAACTTATCTCTGAGAAGATATCCTGTCCCTTAGGATCATACAAAGGCTTGCAATATTTATTTATTTATTTATTATTCAACCTTTGCTACCGCCCATCTCCCCCAAAAGAGGGACTCTGGGTGGTTCTTTATTGAAAAACAATAAATGCATATTAGGATTAAATAATCTTAAATTACTTTGTTCTTTGATTTTAGGGCTCTATAATATTTACTATTACACTATTATTAAGTGAGAGGCTTTGGAGAAACTTGTTAAAATAAAGTTTAGAAGTGTTTAAACAAAACAAATGAAAAAAACAAAATCACAATCTAACAATATTGACTATAACATGTCTGTCTGACAGAAGTACAAGGAATATGCTTTATGGGATTGAAATTTGTCTGTTAGCAGAAGGATCTCATGAAAGTCAAAACTTGGAAGGTGATCCCAAGTGAAGGGAGAAGGGCTGATGTAACCATGTGCATATATAAGCATATCTGTAAGTATATGCATATCTGTGTTCTTGGGAAGAAAAAGCAGCTTCTAACCCAGTGTCTCTCAGCCTTGGCAACCTGAAGATGTGTGGACTTCAACTCCAAGAATTCCCCTGCCAGCCAGGTTGAGAAACACTGTTCTAACCATTATATCAAACTCGTCTGCTACTTAGCACATATAAGGACATTCCTTTATATTTTAAAAAATCTTTACTGCAGCCCTAAATCTGGTATTTAACCTAAAAGCATCCTGGATCTGTGACATAAAGTGGCTTGAACAGTGAGAGAGAGAGAAATTTTCATAACAAACCATATAATCCTAATTATTTTGTGTGTGCAGTACTGTATTGCATGCGGGAATCCCATTTATATCTTGAGATTTGAGGGCAAAGGTTTACATTAAAAAAAAATTAATCTCTCTCCTGTCCTATTTGGGGTTCCAATAATCTGACAGGGGCATTTTGACAACTGTAAATTGCAGGACTTGCAGGAATGCCCTAACGCAGGAGTTTGATAAATGGATGCTTTTGTTTCCTGAACTTCACACAATGTTTCAGAATGGAACTACATGATTTTTCATATTTTTTTTAAAAATCCAGTGTTTCCATGTAGCATATGGGACATGTCATTGTTTTCATGGTTTAACATGTCCATAAACAGAACCAGACAAAAGCAAAGGGCTTTGCCACTGTAACTTTCCTCCTGGATGTACCACATAAATGTTGATGGCCTTTTTTATTTCCTTGTCTATTTAGATTTATTAATTTACCTGTCCTTGTGGGACACAGGAATATGTTAGCTTTCATTTCACTAGGATAATCCAAATGTTTTGGACAGAACTTCTCAGTGAAGTATATTACTATTAACAAACTATCCCTGTAGCAACCTGTATGAATGAACTGACAAAGGGGCTGGGGTTTGGGGTGGGTGGAAAGCAATAGCTCTGTGCTGTATTACATTTTTTTTGCCATTATATTCTTTGAGATAGATTTTGTATTAAAAGCATCATCACAGCACTAACAAACATCTCTGTTGAGAAGGAACTGCTACCGATTCCAATGACTTATTTAATAAATCTTCCTGATGCTTCATTTCTCTGCATCTTTTTCTGTTTTCCTCTTTGTTTCTTTTGTTCTTCCTTTAATTAGAGAGTAGTTCTGACATTTGGGTTTCATTAGTTGAAGCTTTTCTGGTTTGAATGTATCTTCAAGTTAAAATTCCAATTACACTGGCTTATTTGGCCTTTTCTAAAGCATCAAATATGAGATAAGAATCAGATATAATATATGGATTCATACCTGGGATGTTCCTGGCTCTGGTTTTATTATCCAGGATAACATGTTTTATTTGATAACATAATCCCGTTCAAGGAAGCTTATAATGCAGCAAGATCAAAACATTTAAGCTCTAATAGATATTAAAAGCACTATTTTATTATTTCTGTTTCACTTTTTAGGATGTTTCCTTCTTTCTATCTTTGTATATTAAAGCAATAAAATAATTTTTAAAAGTTCCTAAAAGCACATGAGTTCAAAGGAGCAGACCTCGAAGAACGTTAATGCATTACTGGCTTCCACGGCACAGTCTTTGTTTTCTCACTCCATCTATTAATGCTAATGCAAAATATTAAACAGCATTATCATATTATACCTGTGTGAAATGGTTTGTAAATAAGCACTCTTCTGTTGCAGCCTTCAGTTGTATTTATGCCTTCTCAGCTGAAATATGTATCCATGCAGTTTGGCCTATGGCCATGTAGGCAACTAAGAGAAAAAGGTGCATATTGTATTAGAATCCACAATTTAAAAAGTAAGATAGAATTACAGACCTGGAGGCCATCTAGTCCTGTCACCTACTGGAGGCTGGAGCTAGAACATCTCCAGTCCTTAAACAGTTCTTGTCCAATGCAACTGATTGCATTATTCAATTGTTCTTATGATCGAGTAGTATCTTTTCATGTTCAGTTAAAATTTATCCTCCACTTATGCCTTCCCTTTTCACTCCCTTAATTTGTGTGTGTGTGTGTGTCCACACACCATCCTTGTTATCTTGCACTAAAACCTCTGAAAATGCAGTATTCTAATAAATAGCTCTTTTTTATGCTATATTTTGGGGGCACTACTTATTTCCAAGTACGAAGATACTTCAGTTTCATTATTTATAAGTTATCTACATCCAAATAAGCGTGTATAGGATGTCCCATTACTATCTTCTAAACGCTAGAACATAAGATTTGTAGAATTGATTTTATTTAGAAATCATAAACATTGATTAGTTGAATTACGTATACACTGTTACTGAAGAAACAGACCGACTGACCTTTCGTTCAGATTCCCAGAGAGCAATCTGTGGGATTCCTCCAACTCAAAGCTGCATTTTAGCTCCTACGGTATTTTATGCTAGCACAAAACAAGCTCCACTTTCTCTCTCTCTGCTCCAGTCAAAAAGCTGCATTTGCTGCTTCAGTGTCTCCTCCTATAACTGAGAAGGATGTCAATTCTTATGAGTATCATATTCCCAAACTGGAAGAGTTATCTTAAGCTATTAGAGGGGATAGTGGGAGTTGTAATTCCACCCATTTCAAGGGCACTAGGTTTGGGAAAGCTGCTTTTAACAGTTCACAATTTCTCTGGATACTCTCGAGTGTAGTAAAATGATGTTTTGAAGACGAGGATGTTATGGAAAGAGAGGGATAGCCAGAGATATTGGCAAGCAGTCAAATGACTCCAGGGAAGGTGTAGCTGGATAGGAATCTCACCAGATGATGAACCTTATGTAACTTATTTATGATATTAGTATGCTTTTCAAGGCAGCACCCTCTTAATGCATTATAAAACATCAGCTTCAATCTAAAATAAAAACAGTGGCAGTTAAAATTTCAGCATCCTCTTTCAATAGAACATATAGTGAAACAGATATATTTTCTATTCCATTCAAAATAATATTTAAACCTCTCATCTAGTGATTTTCCTGGTGTTTAGGGCTCAGTTATAGAGCTTAGCTTAACACGAGGAGAACCAATAGTGTTTCCAGACTGAAACATGAATGAAAGGCATTTCTAATCTACACAAAGAAGAATGGCCTCTGAGAAAATGGTGGGTGATTTTGTCCAATCAGATAAAATGGGAAGTTCCTTTATACAGTATATAGCAAGCTAGAGAGCTTGGTTTCTCAATAACTGCAAATTAGACCAGAATCAGAGATAAAGGTAGGTGGAGCAGCAAAGCTGGAGTTAGATGGTGTGTGGATAAAGATGCTAAGATGAAGGCTGGATGGAACAGAAAAAGGAACAGAAAGCAAGCAATATGAGTTCTCAGTGCAAAGAGAGAAGATCTTCTCAGGAAAGATGTGGAAACCAGTGCTCCTGTAATCTGTTAGAGAGTCTGCCTTATATCCTAAAATCTGAAACAATGCGAGCAACTCAGTATCTCCAAACTTCATAGCAAGAAGTAAAGGGAGGTGGCGTGGTAAATGTATTACGCTGGCCAAGTTCCTGGTATATTTAATTGATCAGATGTAAACCTGTACTTGAAATATTTCCAGTGTTGAAACTAGTGCTGTTCTTCAGTCTAAAACTGTAAAGAAATGTATGCAAGTGTTCAGCAGGGTTGGTGTTGTCTATGGTATTAACTTCTAATACTGTACTTTCTTTTATGTAGATCAGGGTTTCTCAACCAGATATTGCGTGGAACCCTAGGGTTCTGTGAGAGGTCACTAGGTGTCCTGACAACAGGAACCACGCTGAGACGAGGAATAGGTCTCTAGTGTTTTATTACTGCTACAGTAGACAGAAAATCCTAATAAACTGAAGAAGTGTGAGAAAACCCATACAAATAAATCCCAAAAGTCAAGGCGGGTCTGTTCTGTGTCTCTTTGAATGACAGCTCAAATTCTCTCTACTATGCATGCATTTTCCCTAGTGCTCATGACACTAGGGGTTCCCTGGGAGATCATGATTTATTTAAAAAATTATTTCAAATTAAAGAGATAAGTTTCATTATTTTTAGTTTAAGAACACTGTTAAAGAATATATACAGGCCTACACATGAAACAAATATAATAATTTTGTAACTTCTGGCCTATATTTTAGCCTGAATGTGCAGGGGTTCCCCGAGGCCTGAAAAATATTTCAAGGGTTCCTCCAGGGTCAAAAAGTTGAGAAAGGCTGATGTAGACCATGACATCAGAACATTTTTTTTACATTTCAGAGTATGCAAAGGCTTAAGTTAATATGTGAATTTCATCTTGGATGGTAAAATCCTGAATGATTGGATTTACACATTGAGCTAAGCCATTTTGCGATGCATTTGGCTTTGATTTATTTAGGGTATTTTGAAAACCATACTTCATGACCTAATGCAAGTCCAGTTGTCTCAGCACGATGTGTAAACCAAGTCAGTGTCTCCTCTAAATATAAGTACTAAATAATGGCTATCTCCACCTGAATGCTGAGCCTTTAACTCTAATATTGTACCTCATATCTGACATTGTATTTCACATATGTTAGGATTAACACCCCACAAAAGGATTGTACCTTTACCTTCCAGAGCTTGGCTTGGAAAAAAGAATGTATTAATTCTCAATACAAAAATTAAGAATCAAATTCCTTGCTTTATCCACAGCTACATTTGTACATCTTAGGACATGGTGATTCTTTTAGGACTGCTATGGCATACAAATTTGATTAGACTACAAAATTCATATATATCTAAAGTTCCTATTATCAGAAGTTATGATGGTCAAATGAATCAAACGCAAATCAGTAGAGCTTGAAATACAAAGCAACAACTGTATTACATATTTTTCACTTTCCAGGAAACTGTACCATGTGAGGATACCCCTTAGAAATTTTCCCAAAATTAGCATGGTTTCCATAGATAAAGCAGATCTTTGGACAATGAAGTTATAGAGTTGCAGTATGAATACACTATTATGTAATAAAAGTTTTTAAAAGTGATACTGATTTTAAATATAGCCTTATTGTGCAACCATGAATTTTGCTCTTAAACTCTAACTGGAAACTGAAGACTCAAATAGTGGTCTAATACATCATTCTCATTTCCTGGCTAGAGGCTGCACTGTCACATAGAAACCTTTAAAGTTTTTGAGATTCAGATGAGACCTTAAATACTACTCAGATGTAGTATTCTCATAACAGTATGTAAAGATGTAACCCTAAAATATCTGGGAACAAACTCTGAACAAGATATCTGGGAATCAAACTCAATGGGATTCACAAAGATTGTTCTATTATGTGAATTTGGCATATAACAAAAAATAATGAATTACGTTGACAGGGTTATTTATTTATTTATTTATTTATTTATATAAGCACACATCTCACACCTGCATACCACAACAAATTCAGGGAGACTCACAACTTTTAAAAAATAAATTTAAATTAAACAGCAAATCACAGCAGTAGAGCTACAGCTAATTTACAGGTGAACCAACAATATATTTACCTGTAATACTTCTCTCTTCAGTTACAACAAGCATGTTCAGAGAAATGATGTAAGGCAATTAACTGAAAAGTGCAAGCTGAAAAAAAGTGTTTTTAAGGCTAGACTAAACATGGGCAAGAAAGGAATCAAGCAACCCTCTCTAAGGAGTTCAATGATCTAGGTATGTGACTATGAAAAAGGCTTCTTCTTTGACACACATCCCCTTACAGATCTGTCCAATACTGTACAACGTTCCTAGATAGATTTGTATTAGCTTGCTTTAGTTTTTCACTGTTGATGTATAACCACAATTATTACTCCCTTTCAGACACAACTACCTTGATCTTGATACATTAATTTTCAGATTCATTTCTTTCACAGCATCATACAATCTAACCATTCATTACAAATTATTTGGGTGCTTAGCCTTAATCTTCTAGTAAATTCCTTTAAAATAACTAAAAAAATGATTAAACCTGGGTAAGTGCAAGCCAAACTAAACTTGTTAAGAACTCTCAGAGTTTCTCATTAGCTGCAGAGTTGGAAACAATATAATTTAACATTTCCTATTGAAGTGGATATAAGCTGGAGCAACTTCCAAGTTTCCTACCAACTTCACCTTGCAACTGATTGCACAACGGAATATAGGAAGAATCCAGTTCACCCAGGATTCCAATTCTGTGCAGGAGCTTATGTGTATTTTGCCCCTTTTTATCCGAAGTGGGAGCATCTGTGGTTGATTCCTCTCAGAACCCTGGAATGGTCCCAGTTTTTGTGACTGCACACAGCTATTCCAGAGCATTCTTGGAAATGCAGAAAAGTAACTTCCTCAAATGATAGGGTTTAAGTAAATGTCTGATTGATGTAGATTGTGGCATGGGTTGCAATAATTTACAGTCTGGGGTGAAATACAAAATAATCCTCATTCCCATTCTCTGTATTGAAGCTAAGCAGTCTGCCAATTGAATCATAATTCAATATTGGGAGTGGACCAATGTTTTCCAGCAAGCTAGCTTAAATAGCACAGGGCAGATCATATGGAAAAAAAATGTGTACTCCAAAATCTTGCTGCATCTACGCAGACTACATTTATTGCCTCATTCTGTCAAACAGAATTTAGCATGATTAGGTCTAAAAGGTATTTGTCTCTTTGATCTAAATAAGGAGAACCTCTGGTTGAGTATTCCTCCTTCCCTTGTATTTGGATAGAAAATCAGACACAATGATTGGTTGAATGTAGTTATATCCTTTAGATCCAAAATGGACAATCTGATACAGAGCTGTACTGATATGCTGTTGCCAGAGATAGCCAGAAACAAAGCAAGTAAAGCAATACCCACAGACTAGCTTACAGTAAGCTGTGACAGCAGTGTCAGATATTATCTTACAGTACCATCTAGGTGTACTCTGAAAATTCAGGAAAGACAAATAAAGCTAGAGTTTAACTGGAGTTTCTCCCTGTACAGAAGTTTCTCTGACTTTTAAAGGTTGATTTCCTAAACAGGTTTCAAACATTTCTTTTAAAAAATGCCCCACTTTTGATATTCTTTTGAAATTAATGTTGTATTGAAACACTGTGAAACAAAAAATTGTTTCAGACTTCCTTGGCATCCTTAAGCAATCTGAAATTAGCAGCAACTACCAAATGTGCTTGGCACTCAGCCTACAAACCAAAAAGTGATATGCTTCAAAATATATTTGGACATTTCTTTTTTCTTTTTATTTTAAATAGGCATTACATACTTATCCTCTCAATTTTTTGCAATGGTATCTTTAAGTATGTCTATTACGGTCATAGGCCAGAAACATAAAAAAGACTACCAGCATTGAAGTGCCCACATGCAATAAACAATACATAACAGAACAGTTAACACAAAAGCTACTACTTCAGTTAAAAACACATAGCTACCCCGGTTCCTTAGCACCAATAATCAAAGTATATAAAGCTAAGGTTGCTCCTATATTTTTATATGCAGCAGAAGTTTGGGGCTTAAATTCCATTACATTAATAAAACAAACACAATCCCAGCATCTGAGAAGCATCCTGGGTGTAGATAAAAGGACTTCAGCTGCTGCAGTTAGAGCCGAATTAGGAATTTACACAATCTACTCACAGTCTAAAATTAGAGCATACAATTATTGGTGTAAAATCAATGAAATTGAGTCTGATAGACTTCCAAGATTGTGTCTATTAGAACAGACAAAATCCCAACTACAGACCTCCTGGATTACACAATTAACAAATTATATAAGGAGCTGTGGTCTCCCTGTCTCCTGCGCTTCCAGAGATCAAGTCAAAAAGAGTGCTGTATGAAGAATCTCATATATAGAAGTGCAAAAAGATATAGCTACCCTTAGCAAGGTTGGCAATTTGAAATGGCTGACTGATATAAACGCACTTTTCAAATTGCCAACTATTTAACAATACCAATGCCAAGACATCTCAGGGAGGTATTTACTCGAGCTAGATTTGATCAGCTTGATACAATGGTCAGATATGGGAGATTTAAGAGCATCCCTTATAATGAACGCATTTGTATATGTGGAGCGTCTGAAATAGAGGACATAGCACATATATTATTCAATTGTAATTTATACAAGAAGGAGAGAGATCTGCAACTTGGCCCATACATTAAACGAACAACCCACTGGGAATCACATATTAGAACAACATATTTTATATGTGGCCAAGACCCAAAAATAACATACAGCTCTGTATTAAAGCAAAACAACACATTTGAGATCTACATATGTGGGGTTGATCGGGGTAAACTGTAGGGGTGACACAGAAATATGATGTGTATTTTCACTTATATGTATATCTACTGTATTTTTATTCTTCGTTTAACTTGTCTTTTTATATTAATTTTATATAGAGTTTTATTAACATTCAGTGTTCAATTTTGTATTCTAATATGGCCTAAGGTCTAATCAATAAACTCTGAATTATTTGAATTATAAAAGCATTTTCAGAATTATTTTCTTTTTCTATGTATTGTTCTTGCATTTCCATATACTTTTAATTGCTAGAAGTGAATATATTCCCTTTATTTTTTTAAATTGGTAGATCTATCTTTTACAGAAATTCTGGGTTAATAAACAATATAAAAGTTTGTAGGAACTAATGTTACTTTTACAATAATTGTGATATCTTCCAACAAGAAACAAGAAGAAAAGCATGATTTCTGGGGCAAGCAAAGTCAAAGGTAAAATTGCCCCTGACTGGTGGGATGGAGATGATGACACTATAGCCCAGTTACTGCAAAGATTTCTTGAAGTCTACATCCAAATAACTACAAATTCCAGATTCTAACACCTAGCTCTAGGAATGATCAGCTTTTAGAATTAGAACAAAAATAATGCACAAACTTAATAGGCAACAAAAGCCTCAACTGGTAAGACAAGGATTTAGCGCAGGGCTAGCTAGATTCTTTAAAAAAAACGTGCTATTTCATCTGCTATAGTTAAACTTGGAGGACTGTAGCAATCTACTAGCAAATTTAAAAACGAAGTAGTCAACTCCAAACCTGTTTCTGGCTTAGTGCAATTTGGACAATGGATGGATTCACTAGCAGACTAAGGAACATCCATTATATTATAGTTTAGTGAGTTATGTGCCTCAGTTATGATTTATTCATGAATCCATTGTTAAACAATCATCGCTTAGCATGTTTGAACCCCTCATTCTACTTGTTAACCAGTTATATACGATACGGTCCCCAGAATGGATGCACTCTTGAATTAAAGTCCGGAAAAGCAGCATCATCTTACTTCCCACGCTCTGAGCTAAGAGTGGTATCTAGGGGTGTGTACATCCCGCTTTCTCAGGGCAGGTCCTTTTCTAAAATGCGTTAAAGAGGCATCATCTAATTGACCAGCATTTCTGCCCTTCAGCTGGCATTATCCTGATGTGAGGGATCTCACTGCCCGTCACCCGATCAGTAGGCGGACAGAGGACGATGGAAATTGCAGTCCAACTCCCCCAGAGGACACCAGTTTGGGGAAAGTTGCAAACAAAATACTGCTCTACTCCAGGATGAAACCTCGTGATTACAACACGCCTCCACCACCCCAACGTCTAGCCCCCATCTCCTTATCCTAGAGGCCGTCCCTCTTTCCAGTAAGAGCATTCGCTTTCCTAATTCTCCCCTCGCTCCTCTTATTCCCACCAATCACATTAGACCTCCCATCCGACCGCCTCTCTCTCTGCCAATCAATGCTGCCTTTGCTTTTATTTATATACGTCTGTGGCTGAGCATGTATATTTTCGTCACTCCGAGCTGTCCAATCAGCTTTAGTGAATGACGGACGTTGTAGAAGCGGCATCGATGAAAAGGGGAGGGGGGACGGATTAATTCAACTTCTACTCCCTGAGTAGAAAGACCCTGGGAAGCGCCAGGGAATGTGAGAGAGGGGGTGGGGTGAAAGGGTAAGCCGTGCCACCCCCGCCCCTTCCCGCGCGCTTGGCAGCACCGCACCAGCGCCAGCAGGAGGACGCGAAAGAGGTGGAGTAGTGGGCGGGGCCTGCTGCACGGCCCAGACAGGGGAGGAGGCGGGGCTGCTGGGGAAGGAGTCGTTGGCGGAAGTGAGGAGCCGGAGCGGTGGCTGGAGAGGCGGAGGACAAGGATACCGCAGGCGGGGTAACCTCACCTCACCATGGTTCTCCTCGAGCTGCGCGAGCAGGTGGGTGTTCCCGGGCCGGAGGGGCAGCGGCCGTGCCTTGCTCCCCTTCCCTCAGTCCTTCTGAGGGAGTGAGTCCGGCCGCCTGTTTTCCCTCCTGGGTGAAGGTGACAAGCTGGGGTAGGAAAAAGGAGGCACTATGGCGGCATTGGGAAAGGCGGGTGGTGGGTGGGGTTGTGGTGTTCCTGCCGCGCTGAACGGCTTCAGGCGTGGTGACGGTGCGCGTGGGAGAGGGGGAGGACCGCGAGCGGGAAGGCGTTTGTTTCCCGAGCGATGGCGTGTGCGCCGGCGGGAGTGCTAGAGAGCGCGCCCGCTTGCCAGGGAAACGGCGAGGAGTGGCGGGCTGGCTGTGCCGCTGTTGAATCCACACCCCCTTCCTTTCCTTCCTTCTCTTCACCCCGCGCTTAGTCCCTTGAGGCCCCACCTCCTTTCCCAGGTTACCCTTGCCTGGGCCTAACAGGTGGCAGCGTGTCGTTTCCCCTGCTCTCCTCCCCTCCGATTCAGGGTGTTCTCGTTCCTTCAAGGCCGGAACTACTGCGCGTGCACACTCCTGGCGCACACCCCCTTTTCCAGCCGTGGATCTTGTTGGGATCTTGAATATGTACTCTGTCCCTTATGAAGCTAGGGGTTGCGGAAACCGGACAGAAAGCGATGACCTTTTGCCCTCCGTAGTTACGGCCAAAGCGACTAATCCTACGTCTATCGGCGTAAAACAGCAGAAAAGTGGATCAGACCAAAGGATAATGTAGGTTACTTTATCCCCCCCAGAGTTCAGCCAGGTGTTCTGGGCATCCCTCCATTAGAGACTTACGTTGTTGCTGAATAAATAGTGTATTCGAAGTGAGGAGACTTCTACAAGCACCATTTTGCCTTAGTATTGTATTTGTATCTAAGAGGCTCAAGTAACATATTGGCTGCATCTGCCTTTCAGCCTGCTCTATTTAAAATGGATCTTCTTCTACTCTGACATATGCCCTTAAGTCTGTCCTATCCATTTTAAGGTATTGCTGCTGTACAGTAGGTATGTGGACATCAGATCTGAGACTCTAAGGTCTTCATCAAAACTATCTAAGACCAATCCAATTGAGATTTAGTGAATTGCCAGCGCCAGTATGAAGTTAATAATCAAGGATTTGAACCCAAATTTGCCTGTTCTTGAGCTGAAGTGAGTCTCTGCACTGTTTTTCTGGTTGTCTGTGCTTATAACCCAACACCATATTCTCAGCATCAGTATCCATATCTTTCTGCCCATCCAATGGCATACAGGAGAGAGATCAAGGTTTCTTTTTTTTAAAAAAAGTTAAGTTTCAGAATATAGATAAAATACAAAAAATATAGAGAAAGATTGAACAAAGACTAAAAGAAAAACGATAAAGTGCAGAAATAAAGTGAAATACAAAAGAAGTGACTTCCGACCTTCTCCAGCACAGATACAAATATATAATACATTAACCTCTTACTCTAATTCTAACCGTAATAATGTTTAGAAATAAACATTATTTCTATAAACTATAACAGCCTAATCATCAAAACCCAGAATCAAAACTTGATTTTTTCAGTTACAAGCAGAAAGCCCCAAAGCGGTTTCCACATAGAAACAAATCCAGCCAAATTATTTTCTCTAATCAATGCTGTCAGTTTTGCCATCTCCGCCAGTTTCATTAATTTCACCATCCATTCTTCCACTGTGGGAATTTGTGAATCCTTCCACCTTTGCGCATACAAAAGTCTTGCCTCCGTTGTCATATACAAAAACAAAGTCCCAAATTTTGTTTCAAGTTGTTTATCCATCAAACCCTAAAGAAAAACTTCCAGTTTCAATTGTAAAGTCATCTGAAGAATCTTTTGAATTATAATACATATCTGGTCTCAGTATTTCTTAGCTTTCTTGCAGGTCCACCAAAAGTGGTAAAAAGTACCTTCACATTGGGAACATTTCCAACATACATTTGATACCCCTTTATACATCTTTGAGAACTTATCCAGTGTTAAATACCAATGATACATCATCTTATAAAAGTTCTCTTTCAAATTGTAATTCAATGTAAATTTCAAACTTTTGTTCCACATGTTCTCCCATTGATCAGGCATGATATTATATCCAAAATGTTTTGCCCATTTGATCATACATTGTACATTCTTTAACACAGTCATCCTCCAAATTCATTTGCAGGAATATTTTATACATCTTAGTAATAACATGCTCATCATAGAGATCAAGGTTTCTTTTTACTTTTAAAAAAGTATTTGTTGTAATGTACCCAAACAATAAATTATTAATGTAGCTTTTAAAATGTTTTTTTCCTCTTTTAAATAGTTTTGTTAATGGAAACATTGGCTTTCTTTTCTTCTTAATATACATATTTAGTTTTTTTAACCTAGATAAGCTTACTACATATCAGAAATCCTCAGTTATCCCAGTCATGCCTTTTTGTATGTTTTACCATTTCCTTTTCTGGTCTTGAAAGGTTGAATATTGCCTTACTTATTCTGAATTGATTCAGCCTTCTGGTTTTACCTCTTTACTACCCGTTCTGTATAAAGCTCAGATGTATAACGTGTTTGGGCTATTTTTAAGATTATTCTCTTGCTGAGAATTATTTCACTATGTCTCATGATAGAAATTTCAGCTTCTGTTACCAAAGTTTTTGAATTGTTGTGCATCTCATAGACATGAGAAGTGCTTCAAATAGTGCTGTGTTTTGGATCATTTTGTTCTAAGCAAGTATATGAACTTGCATACATTTCTTCTTGCTTCTAAAATTGTCTCTTAATAAACATTGCTATTTTTGTTTAGAATTCTGGGAACTGCAAAGCAATTCAATAGCTCTGCTGCTATATTGGTAGCTTGCAAACATCAGTGAGTTTAGTTAAGTCCTATATCCTTTAAGCAGCAAGGTTGATACACAGGTGGTAGCATTATAAATAAGAGGATGTAGCATCATAGACAGGCAATCTCCTGAGTCTGTGATTATTCATTCATAGTAATACTACTGATATACCAGCTACAGAGAGGTAATATGGTATCCTAATGGTAGTCAAGCACAAAAAGACTTAATCTATATCTACCCAACAACTGGAAAATGTTGACATGATGTTTCACTACCTTACAATTGTCTTAAGTTGCAACCTTCGAGATAGAATGACATTTTACCACTATCAACAGTGTTTACTGTAGCTTTATTAGCAACTAATTTGCTTCAGGACTTTGTGCATTGAAGAATGTGCCTAATTTACAACAGTGGCTTCATTGTCCAACATCCAGAATGAAGAAATAATCTATAGTTTTACAGCACATTTAGGAAAAGGTCATAGTCTCGTTTCACACATTACAGTAAGTTATGATTTACATAACCAAACCACAATGGCCGCATTCAAACAAGACAAAGTTTGCCCAGTGAGGCCCTTCATTGACACCAGTGTTATCTTTAGATAAGCAGGCAGAATCCATGAAGGAGCAAATCTCTGACTTGAGGGTCCTTCTACACTTGCAGATCCTGTTAGTGCAGCAGGTGAAAGCTGTGGCCTTTGTCCAGCTTCACTGGGTATCCCAGTTGTGGCCTTACCTGTTACAAGAGGATCTTGCTATGGTAACTCATGCCCTTATTACCATTTGGTTAGATTATTGCAATGCACTTTGGATGAGACTGCCTTTAAAGGCCATTTGGAAGATGTAGTTAGTCCAGAATGCTGCAGGCTGTGTGTGCTAATTGGCACTCATTGCTGCGAGCATATCACACCTTTGTTACATGCCCTGCACTGCCTACTAAATTAGGTTTGGGGTGAATTTAAAATGCTGGGTTTGACCTATAAAGCTTTTACTTGCTTGATACATGGGTACCTCCAGGATTGCTTGCTCCAACCAGAGTTGGTCCAGGCTATTAGGTCTTCTAGGGAGAAACTGCTCATAATGCTCCATTTCTGAGAGATAAAGGGTGCTGAAGCCAGTGTCAGTTTCGTAGACCAGCCTTCCTGTGGAAATCATGTTGATCCCCTCCCTGACTGCATTCAGAAAGATGTTGAAAACAGAACTGTTCCAGAGGGGATTCTTAGATTGGGTATCTGTGCTTTAATTTTTGAGTAGTTTTATTCTTGAATTGTTATTTACTGTTCATGCTGATTTTATTCCTATCATGGATTTTTAAAAATCATTTTTCAATAATGTGTTAATGGCTCATAGTAATTTGATTACAGCAGCATATACATGTAATAGATAAATAAATTTGTTGAAACAATATCAAACTATATTTTGTTTTAGCACAACGTTGAACTTGCCCATAGAGAATTTGGGTCAAGCCTTGCTAGGGTATCGTATATATATGAGGAGAAAGTCCTCATATTTTAGGGCTGGGGAAAGATTGTACTAGGAAAAGAAGTATTGGAAACTACAGTGGTAACCAGTACATATACACCATTTTGGTTTGTTGAGGCAGTACACAGAAATTAGAAACTGGCATAGTAGGTACTGTAGTGCATTGTTGAATTGCTTTAAGTTATGCAGTTGAGGCAAAACCTATTCTATGTATATCTGGCATTCGTTTCAGAGGCAAAAAAAATAGTAAGGGCTCACATCTGTAATTCACTAACCACAGGAATGCCCCCACACATCCTGAGCATACTGTATGTCATCTGCTAGCCCTGAGATTCAACTTTAAAAAATAGAAATAACTAGCTCTTATAAGTTCCTGAGAAATAGCACATGTTTCACATACAGGAGATACTAGATGTGAAACCTACATTTGTTTCCCATTAAAAACTCTTGGTGAGGACTCTACAATAGAAACCATAGGAGGGAATGAATAAAACAATGATTTTATTTAGACTGCTATTTGTCTCTCAGGATTTAGATTTCCTTCTATGACATTCACCATCCCATCTAGCTATACTTTTTCTGTGATTTGTATGATTACATATATCTCCTTAGTGATGGTCTCACCATACTCTATTATTTATCTACATAGCTTTCACCTGTAGTAACTGTTCAGTGTTATAACCCTAACAGGATCTGGGGATGTGCAAGCTAATAGAAGTGAGTCCTACAACACTTGAAATAAATTGTAAGGAGTTGTTGTTTATACTTAATCTAGGTGAAATGGAGAAACTTCTGTGGTTTCTTTCTGCTAAGAGACCATCCAGGAAGAAACATAAATGCAGGAAAAAAGAAGAATCCCTGTTACTAAGTCACATTGACAGAGATGAACCATGAAAATTTAAATAGTATTGGTGATGGGGTGGTTTTAAATAGACCCTTGAATGGAGTTGTTAGTCTTGAACTGTTTCTGTAATTGGGTTCATACATCATTCTAAACTATAATGCATCTTGATTGATTTTATTTTCACCTCTTGTGTGAATATAATATTCAAATAATATTCAGAATATAGATAGTATTCTTCATTCAATAATCCACATTTAAGCAAATTATGCCATAGTACAGTGTTTGAACTCAGTCTATATCCTTGATAACTTCATGATAGCAAAAAAAAACACATATTGACTCTGTCTTCATCTGTTTTACTGGCTTTCATAGGCACAAGGGCTTTGTGAGAACAAAAATACGATTCTACAGACACATGTGGTTGGATGCATACTGTCCTCTGCTATTGCTCCTCTTCTTAGGGGCTTCATTTGTGATTTTTATGGCACTGTGACAGGAGAAATTGTTGGAGAATTGTGTAAAGAGAGACATAAGTGGTAAGAATAATCTTTAGTGACTGCATACATAATCCCTCTGGCCAGATACTCACTAAGTATCGTGTGCAAAAGAAAATGATGCCATCTCAGTTCTTGTGCCTCACCCATATTTCTCCGCTGGTGGTGCCTGTACTGTCGACATTTAGGGATCCTCCTTTTGGGAGATAGAATGGTCTGATCTTGTGAGAAATTACAGCAGAACTGTATTGTGGTTTGCTTATGCTTCATCACCACAGCTCTTATGAAAGGACTGATGAGGTACTGTAGTGACAGTATGATGTGCTGGATGTGGTGTCCACTGATAGAGAGCCAACCTACATGAGCAAATTTATAAAAATAAGTCATCTCTTTTCATGTTAGCGCTTAAAATTATAAGATTGTAGTGCCTACCATTCAGGATACTCTTGCCTTACATGCTTCTCGCTCTTGTGTTGCGATTGCTGAATATAGACCCAGAAAGTATTTAGTCTAAGGATGAACATATGGCCTAATCCTGCTCACTAATGTGGGTATGGAATTCATGTAAAAGAAAGCAAGGTAAAGTGTGCTTCTTGAATGGTCAGAGTTTGCTCACTCTTGGTTTTGCAGAATCTGTTTGTAGCCATTTTATTTCTGAGGCATTGGTATTCTTACCCCCACCTCCCCATATGTACTTTAGTGCATATCCAGAACAGAAAGTTATTTTTGATTGTTTTTTTCTAGGATCTTCACAGAACAAAATATGGATTGTATGATAGCCTCCAGGACTATACCAATGAATGCAATAGAATGGTGGCATCATATTTTTTTCCTCTGTGTTTGAAAATTTGAATAGTAAAATACAAAGTGCTTTAAACCTTGGGAACAGATGTCCCCCTTAAGATATGTCTGGCTGAGTTTAAAAGAGCCCTAATACTTGGTTCTCCCCCCAGACTTGGGGTAGAGTGAGTGATGGGGCCTTGTGTTTTATTGTTTTTGAATGGTTGTGGATGGTTGTGTATTTTAGGATTTATTTTACTGTATGCTGCCCAGAGTCATAGAGTTGTGTCACCATATAAATTTAAACAAACAAATATTTTCGGTAAATTCTCAGTACCTTATAAATCGCTGTCTAAGATCCCATAACTCAAATTTAAGAATTCATGACTTGGGGTTGTAATGTGGGGGTCTGGTGTATTCTGGTGATTGAAAATAAGTACCATAAGTGCAACTCCTCCAGACCTTCCAAAATGTTGCCCATACTTGCCATACAATTCTAAAAAAGGAAATACTAACAACTTGTTGTTACAGGACCAGGCTGATGTAGAATGCTCCATCCTTTTGTTAAGTGCCTTTTCATCATTGTTCCTATTGCAGAAATTTCTTTTATATATTTTATGTAGACTCAAAGCCAGAGTGATTCACTATTTTTTATCTTAGGATCAATGATGGGGTAACCCTTTGCTAGTGATGTTTTTGTTGCATGTATATCCTCTTGTCCATCTGACATATTTTCTGTCCTATCATTACTGCAGTTATCTCAATAACATACTTCACATGGTACACTTTTTCAAGAAGGATTTCCATGTATGGAAAAACATGGAATGTGCATATATGGTTTATGCTAAAACACTCACTTTGGACTTTTTTCTTGCATTCCATAAGTAGATATACATACACTTTTTGTTCCAGAGTGGCATTTAAGTAGCAGAACTTCCATCAGCAAGTGTATGTTATACCTAGATATGCTAAGTCTTAGAAAAATACAAGAATGTTTAAATAACCAGACTTAATATTTAAGTGACTTAATGTGTGTCCTGCAGGGCAAGTATGATGAATTGTTCCTATTTGTTTTTATAAATTAAGCTCAAGTACTTGTTTGAAAGGGATTATATTGTCTAATTATGCATTATAACATACAGCAAAAAGATTGCTTAAAATACGTTTTATAGTGGCTGAATGGTTCTCCTTCCTGAGAGATCAGTTCCAATAGGTGGGGGAGGAGAGGTCAAGCCTATCTTATGAGGTGGCATAGGGCTTAGTCTTTTCCCTCTTACTATTATCCCTTTCCCCCTCATTATTATTATTAAATATCTACATAACGCCCTTGGCTGAAATAATTTGTCAATGTGGGGGGGGGGCGATATTATCAATACAGTGATGATACCAAGTTTTATATCTCTGTCTGAGATTGGACAGATGATGTGGTAGAGATCCTGACTCAAGGCAGTTAGAGTCTGGAGAAGAGAAGTAGACTTAGTGACAGCCGTGTGTAAGGTAGACCAGACTAAGAAACCAGTGCCACATAGATCAGGCAACAGCTATAGTAACAAATCTTGCAAGTCTGAATATGCTTCTCCCATACTTATCTTTATCTTCATATGAACCAGGGAGAGCCTTGTCTGAAACATTTTCTCAAGTTATTTTCTTGGACTGGACTCAAGCCCCCTTATCTGACTGTTATTTGGTTGCGGTTCTTCTCTTCTTCAAGGCTATTCCCTATGCCCTCTACATCTAGGTTGAACCCTTGGAAGACAGAAAGATGATGGATACAAATGCCTTGTGACTCCGGAAATGGTCCATTTATAGTTCTGGATGAGGTCACACTTCCCTGTACAAAGCTGGTTCACAAACTCCGGCTTCTCTTGGACTTGTTCCTACTTGAGCAGCAGGTGGAGACTGTGGCCAGAAGAGATTTTGCATAATTACATCTAGTGTGTCAGTTACAACCTTTCCTAGACTAGGAGGCATTGTAGTAGTCACATGCCCTTGTCACCTCATACTTGATAAACTATTGCAAATTGGTATATATGGGGATGTTCTTGCTTAAACTGGCTCATTTTGCAGCAGCCTAGATAGTGATGGACACATCTAGATTTGCCAGTGTAATACTTTTACTCCAAGAGCTCCACTGGCTGCCAGTCAGCTTCTGGATGCAATTCAAGGTGCTGATTACCTTTAAGATTCTACATGGGTCAGGGTTTGGTTATCTCCAAGACCACCTGGTCCGTATTGAATCTGCCCAACCTGTAAAATTAAGGAGAGAAGCCTGCTGAGAATCCTGATACCTAAGGAGTTCCATCTGCATGGATTTCTTAGTTGGGCCTTCTCAGTGGTGACTTGCCTTCTGTGGAATTACTTGCTCTCTTATATATGAGAGCCAGTTTGGTCTAGTGGTTAAGGCAACAGGCTAGAAACCAGGAGACTGGGAGTTCTAGTCCTGCCTTAGGCATGAAAGCCGGCTGGGTGACCTTGGGCCAGTCACTCTCTCTCAGCCCAACCCACCTCACAGGGTTGCTGTTGTGGGGAAAATAGGAGAAGGAAGGAGTATTAGGTATGTTCACCGCCTTGAGTTATTTATAAAAATAATAAATGCGGGATATAAATTAAGTAAGTAAGGACAACCATCACCCTGATGAGTTTCCATAGAGAGGTGAAAGCCTAGTTCTGGAAGAGAGCATTTGAGAGATGTTAAGATTAGGTTTATCCCTATTGGATTGCCCCATTATGGTATCCATTGTGATCTGTTCCTTTTGTTGTTTTGATCTTTTTATGTTATAGACTATTCTAAAGCTGGTTGGAACGAAGCAACATAGAAATCTTAGTAGTAGTAGTAATAATAATAATAGTAATATAGAATATAAGTTCTTGTCCATGATGTGTAAACAAAGTCATTGCCATGGACTTGTACAGCCATAAGTAACTTGTTTTACATTTAATAATTCAGAAAATTAAACTTCTTTTAAAATCAGAGGTTATTTGGAAGTACTTTACCTAGTTTTCTGACTGGGCAATCAGTGGCGTCATTGATTTTAAAAACAGTACGTTTTCTCTGAAGTGGATGCAGGAAAGAAGAGAGGAGAGAATTTGATGCTTTTTTGTGTTCTAAGAACAAGGATTTCTGGAGTGGTATTGTTACCTCTGAATTGAATCTGCTATCATGAAACTTTGCTAATTTAATTTGCGGCTTATTAAGTAAACATCATTTGTGTATTCTGTATTATGTTTGAACATTTTTACATTAGTGTACGTAGTAGCAGTTGATTTTTGTTGATCTTCAAGACTATGGAAGCAGTGTCTGGGGAAAGGTTAGAATTTAGGGGGGAGTGAGTTTCTGTCTTGGTTTTTTTCATGCTTGAGTCTTAACGGCTCCTAAAGTTGTTTTTCTTCCCACAGACTGTCTACAGTAGGGATATATCACAAGGCCAAATTCCTCCTTGATGAACGTTAAGGAATCAAACCCATAATATTGCAGCAATATTGTCATTCTTAACTGATTTTAATACCAAACCATCAATTGAATTTTAATCTCATAAACCCGGTACAGGTGTTATGCTTGGACAAGGAAGAATACAATTATATAGAGATTGAACTAGTTCAGCCTCTTCACTCCATGCTCTTCCTTCACTGAACAGAAATCACCATGTGATTGAGAACTTTTATAAAGAAGTGTTCATAATTGTCCAGAGAGTTTTGAGATCAAATGAATGTTAATTGAAATTTCTTTCAGTTTTTTCCACTGAACCCAGTAAGATTGGCAGCAAGGAGAATGGGGCTGGTCTTGTGGGTCAGTGGTTTCAGATGAAGCCCTTGTATGCATAGTGTACCCAGTTCAGGCATAATTCAGAACAAGAGTATTATTTACCAGCCCTTTATCATTTCCCCTATAGCATGTGGCGTTCCCCAATCTGGCACCTCTGCAATTCCCAGAAATCCCAGCCAGTATATTAGCAATGAATTCTGGAAATTGCAGTCCCAGTATATTTGGAAGATGCCAGAATCAGAAAGATGGGCATGCAGAATCTCCTTGTCTTCAGTTCTGTGTTCTTTTAGATTCTTTGGTTGGTGGTTGTTTTTGCTGCTTTCTTTGCTGTTTTCTTTGTTGTGTAGCTGTCAAGGATTCATTCCAACACCACTATAAAATGTGCTCTTGCTTACTCTTGGCTGCACATTCCCAAGAAAATACAAGAAGGTTAGATAAGTAGCCTTACTGTAGAGATTTAGGAAGACTAATACGGAGATATGCATATTAAGATATTCTGTGTAAAGCACAAAAAAACTGCCCTATGTTTGTCAGTTTCGCATGGTTTTTTTCCTTGAACCACCAATAACCAGATTGACCCAGATTCAATAGACGCAAAACATCGGAAACTTAGACAGTTAGTTAGGTTTTTTTATCTCCCTTCAGTGGCTGGGGGGAGACTTTTACAGTTAGTCCTTGATTACTGACTGACTCATTTAACAACCATTCAAAGTTACAATGGTGTAAAAAAAAGTTTGCGACCAATCCTCACATTTATGATTGTTGCAGCATCCCGCGGTCACATGATTACCATTCAGGCACTTCACAACTCGTGCATGTTTATGACCATCGCAGCGTCCTGCGTTCATGTGATTATTTGTGTGCTTTACAACTGGCTTGTGACAAGCAGACAATAGAGAACGTGGAAGTAAAATTGTAAGTCGCAATCATGTGATTTTTTTGCTTAGAGAGATTTCCAGAAGGCTAATAGGTTCAGGCTAATTTACTCAGAAGTTCAAATGACCTCAATAAAGTCTATTCAATATTTCCCTATTTTATACTTATTCCAAAAGCATGTCATATTTGCTAATAAATAGTGGCAATATTTGAATAAATTTCAGTCAGAGCAATTTTCCCCACTTATACTAACCATTAATCCCACAAAACATGTATTTTAGTTTTCCAGTGTTTGTGATAACAGTGGGAATTAAATCAGTTTCTTAAATTTCTCACATATGTATGCCTTAAGAAATTTGAATAATAAACCAACAGTAAGATTCATTGTGAAAGATTGTTGGAATATTTGTTTAAATGTCTTTAATACATTTTACTAAAAAGACTAATTAATTTGGCATTGCCAACAGAGTACCAATTTATTTACCAACTTGCCAACATAATTTTGAAAGATTACAAATAACATTATATAAACTTATCAGACCATAGTACCAGCTATGAATTATCTGTGTGTCATTTCTGGATGCTTAGCTGAAATAGATTTACAAAGCCTTTTATGTCTCAAAGAGTTTCCATGAAATTCATTAAGTTCAAATCCCAAATCATCCTTCCAAGGATTTCTAAGATTCTCAAAAAAGCTGTCATGCTTAGTATCATAGCTTTTTAAGAACAGAAAATATGCTGTTGCGTTTGACATAGATTGATCTTAAATGTTATTAATATTCTTAATTGGTGAGAACTGTATCATTTCTGAAGGAATGACTGAACCTGACCCTTTTGAAATCAAGCTAGAACTTGTGACAAGTCCTCAGACTTATAAAGCCAGATTTGGGTATGAATTGGAGATAGTAAATACTAGTTATTTAATATCAGAATCATCTTAAACATTTGATTTAATAGGTATGAAAAAGTAGGGGCTCCTAGAGAACAATTATTGTAATCATCTTCTCTTTTACAAACCATATTGAAATATCTACCTCCAGAATGTAATATTAGTGGTTAGTGTTGTTGAAGAATAAATTGAAGAATAATGACTCCTTATTAGCATGGAATTAAAAATTAATCAGTGTCAAACAAAGATGGATTTCCTCACATCCTCATTTCTGATGGGAATGTTTTAGTATAATAAAATACTTAATATAAATAATCTTGATAAACTTAATACAATATATTAATATTAATATATCAATATATTAATAATAAATACTTGATAAACTTAATAAAATATTCAGTACTTTGATATTGAAAATCAAAAGGTAAAGATACCCTTGAGTTGAGCTTGTCAACTACATAAACTATGCAGTTTTCTTGGCAGTGGTATAGAACTGGTTTGTCACTGCCTTCTGAGAATTTTTTTTACTACCCTATTATTTTTCAATAATAATAATAATAATGTCCTGTAATTTCCTTATGGTCTCCGGTCCAGGTACTAATCAGGCCCAGCCCTGTTTAAGCTTCCAAACCCAGGCAGATCAGTCAATTACTGCTACTTGCTAAGGTCTCCATAAAGATGTGATGGGTTGTCTTTTAGAGAATGGGAACACTGAGGAGTTAGACCACCTCAGAAAAAGTTCCTTAGTTCAGGGGAGGGGGGAAACTTTACAAAGAGACTCAGAATAACTCTGCCTTACAGTAATTATGCTGTAAAATTTTACAGTGCCCTTTGGGACGGACATGCAGACAGAGTGATTTATTGGTCGGAAACACCTCTGCCATCAGTGTGGCCTGTTATTGGGCTAGAGCTATATAAATGTTATATTTTTATTAAATGTTTTTAACTTTTTAAATTTTAAGTAATACTTTCCCCCTTTGTATTTCCTGCATTTCTGACATGAAACGAGATCAGAGTAATTACACTAATTATAAGTTGATCTGGAGACTTGTTTTGACAGCTTTCAAGATTCTTTTACATTACCCTACTAACAAAGACATTTCCAGAAATCCAAGCAGTCCTTGTTTCTGAGTTTACCAGCTTTACGTTGCTTGACATTAATCTTGAAAGCCTTCTTATTCCTTACTCTCTCATCTGAGATGCATGCAATGCAGCTTTCTGAAGTTAGAGTACAGCTACAAATCCTCAAGATACCCCATTATCTGTAGAACATGTAGCAGAGGTATTATTGCAATATAGGTAGCAGATAGATACATAGACTAGAAACTTGCATAATGTTATGATGTAGATAAGATAGCATTTGGGTCAAGGTTTACTTTAACCTGGAGAAGCCCTGCAGGTCACTTCCCTACCAGTGATATTCCAATCTGTGGAAAAATTGGAAGGGGAGGGCTCAGGATCGATTCTTAACCTTCAATACCCTGTGTAAACTATTTATGTGGGCAGGACAGCAGAATTACTCACAGAATGGATCAAGGTGGCATTTGTTCTCAGCATTTTGAAATGAAGAGTGGCTAGGTGAGGTCTTCCACTCATTGAAAATAGTGATGCCATCATGGATAAATTTTGAGATTTTATGCAGAAGTTTACAGCTACCTTTGACAGTGCATTAGAAGAGTGACTGCTAATTGGAGGATTTGTATATTGTGGCAAGAAGGATGTCAATTATGTAAGTATATAGCAGATTTTCTGTTATATACCAGAATGTGCACTGGAATGATTTTGCTTTGTTTGACCAGTTTTGGAAAGGCCTTATCAGTGAACTGAGGGATGAATTAGTGCAGAAGGGCACACCAGAAACACTAGAAGAGTTATTTCAATGTTATGTAGTGATTGATGGCAGGCTGGAAGAGTTGAAGCATACAGGAAATAAGAAGATGGTTTCACAGACTTTCTTCTGTGAAACATGAAGTGGTACAAACACATAATCCTTATATTCCCTGGGAGCAAGGAGGTATTTCTTTTTTCTCCCAGAATTAACATTACTGTTAACAATATCAACAGCACCAGTTGCAGGCATTGGACTTTTTTCCTTCTCTCCCTCCTATGCCATTGGCCAAATCCCTTACTTGTCAAAAAAATATGCAGTTTTTTGCTGATGTTTTTGGAGAAGAGAAAGTTGACCTTGCCGCCTCCACATGGGGCATGTGGCTGTACTATCACCTGGCTACCTGTAGCCCAGATCCCAGCTAAATGGCAATATTTAAAGAGTTAGCAGCTTTAAAGGAGTTTTGGGATGACAATCTGAAGAAAGGATTTACTCATCCTTTATCTCCTGTGTGTATTTCGCTGTTTTCTATAAAAATACTATAACACTTCTTTAAGACTTGTTGATGTCTATGGATTTCTCAATTCTGTAATCATTAGCAATCATTACCCACTTTGTTTTATTTCAGACCTGCTGAACTTCAGAAGGAACTAGATGGAACTTGAGAGGAGCTTAAAATTTAATTTGGGTGAAGGAGGGCCATGAATATTTAATGTCCTTTGACACTTTCTTGAAACCTTTTAGTTTTATTAATGGTCTTTTCCAGATTGATGAATATTTTTGGATATTCTGGACAAATATGTGATAGTTTACCTGGATGACTTTTTTTTTTCTGAAGATCCTTCTCTTCATTCTACTCACATTAGAAATGTGCCTAACCAAATAGAAGCTCTATGCTAAGTTAGGAAAGTGTGCATTTGATCTTCCTGGCTTGGACTATTTAGGTTATCAACTCTCTAGAGAAGGGATGCAGATGAATCCTGCAAACATGTAATCCATCATATGTTAAAGATGTTGTACATTTGGGGGGCTTTACCAAATTGCACAGGTGCTTCATTCCTAATTTTGCTAAGCGTACAAGGCCATTAACTCAGCTTCTGAAAAGAGTGCTAGTTTAACTAGGTCACTGAAGAACAAGCAGTCTTTTAGGTTTTGAAACTCAGTTTTTCCTCCCAGTTTCTGCTCCACTTTCTGGATCCCCACCAACCCCTTTTAATGCAAATTGATACCTCAAATTTGGTTTTGGGTGCTGTTTTCTTCAGACTGGGGTGGGATGGGGATAGAGACCTATTGTCCCATACATTTTATTCTAGACCGGGCCTGTACAACTTGTAGAGGGGAAAGGGCCACACTTAAAAATTAAAAATAATTGGGCTGGAAAGAAATACTGTACCTGGCACGCTGATAAGCTGTTTGGTGGCTAGTGGAGTGGCAGCACTGCTAGAGCTGGCAGCAGTGGTAAGGCTGGAAATCATTGGAGGCACTCAGCAGCATGTCTTTCAGGGCAGTGGCAGCGAATTTACTGACTTTTTTAAAAATGTGGCAGGTAACTTGGTAGGCCGCATGTTATACAGACCTGGCCTAGATGCTTTCACCCAGTGGAACAGAACTATGATATCTTCAATAAGGAGTTGTTAGCAATAAAAGCAGCATTTCTACAATGGAGACATTTCCTAGAGGGAGTGGCCCACCCTGTGCAGGTATGAAGAGATCACAACAATTTGGACCACCTACAGAAGGCTCAGACCTTTACCCAACATCAGATCAGGTGGGTACAACTTTTCTCTCACTTAAACTTCTAAATTACTTACGTTTCCTGCCAACAAAATAAGCCACCAGATTCTCTGTCATGCAAGCACATAACATTCTCTGTCTGGGCCTTCCTGCCACAATCTTGAAACTGAACAATTTTGCCCTACCCAGGAGAAAACACACCTGAGATATTAGGGATGGAGAGTCTGCAGTAGATCTATTGGATTTGTTTACAACAACAGCGCCCATATGTCAGGGCTCAGATGGATGACCTCTGAGGATACCCTCAGACTGATTCTTTTCCTATTTATTTATTAATTTATTGCTCACATTTATATGGCCACCCAATTCACACAAGGCGATTCTGGGTGGCATACAACAGTGAGGTAAAAACAGTGAATAAATAAAAACAATCACAAGTTAAAAAGATGTTCTGTGGCTGGGTGATAACTTTTCACAACTGCTGCTTGTATGTTCTTTGGGAACAGGTATCACAGCTTTACCACAACAAAAAGACTGTGGGGCATGGGGGAAGTTGTTAAGATGTTGCATCTTTTGCTCAGAGAGTTTTGGTTACCATGGGTGAGAGCAGTTGTCAATGACTGTGTCTTTGTGTCATGTCTGTTAATGAGCCAAGGCTGTCACTACTAAGCCAGTCCACTCCTTTCCCCCTCCAGACCATGGGACACAGCTTCCATGGACTTTATTACTGCTGTCCTAAATATACAAGGTGTTGCTGGCTTTAACATTTTCTGGTCAGACATCAAAGAGGGTATATACAGGGAAAGATGCCAGTATGATTACAGTTAATAGAAGTTTATTAATAAAGTCCCAATACGTACAGTTTTGGAGAGGTCTTACCTCAAATGGCTGTGGTGAGCCCAGGTAGTGGTGAGAAAGGAATTCCGTAGAATCGATTCGCAGAGGGGTTGTTTTTGTTGGGCAAGTTCTACAGGTAGTCCTCACTTAATGATGGTAATTGGGACTGGCAACTCCATTGCTGTGTGACATGGTGTAAAGTGCAACATCACATGACTGTTACAGAGATAGCTAGTAAAGAAGAGGGGGGCCCTCTCCAGGGGGAAAAGTGCCTGCACAGTACTGAATCTCCTTGCTTCCCAATCAAGAGGTCCAGAAAAGAACTGCCTTAGCTTTCTGGACTTTTCTGGTAGCGTTTGCTAGTGCCTTTTCAGTTTAGCGGGAGTTTGCATTGTAGAGTAGAACAATAAGCACTAGAGCTAAATCTTCTGATCTCAGCGTGGTTCTTAGCTTTATATTCCTGACAATGACCACACCAACTTATGATGGCAATTGTGGCAGTCCCAATTGCCGTTGTTAGGTGAATCCCGCAAGGTTGCAGCTTCCTGTGGTCATGTGATCGCCATTTGCAGTCTCCTGCCAGCTTCCCTGGTGACTTTGCTTGTCGGAAGCTGGCAATGAAAGTTGCAAATGGCAATTGTGACCATGGGATGCTCCTATATTGTAATTGCGAGCCAGTTGCCAAGTGCCCAAATTGCGATCACTTGATTGTGGGGGCGCTGTGATGGCTGCAATTATGAGGACCCATTGTAAGCCCCTCTCATTCAGAGCTGTCATACCTTTGGTCACTGAATGAGTGGTCATTCAGTGAGGACTACCTGTATAGCCTTTCATCCTCTCTCTTCCCCATTACCCCCAGAGTTGCTTGGTTTAGGCATCAGCAAAGGAATGTAACTTGTTAGTAACAATTAGCTACATTGCTAAGTGTCTAGCAGGTATTGGGTGCTCAGTTAAGATAAAAGTGGGAAATAATTATATAACTTGTATTATATAACTTATAATTATATAATACAATTCTAGAAGAATATTTTGGTTGTTATGTATCCTATCTTAATTTACCTGATTTGTTGTGATCTGCAGAAATTGCTTATAACAACTCTCTGTTGTCTCCCAAGCAATTAATGGGTATAACTCATTCCATTTGCCCTGTAGAACTTCTGCCTCCATTGTTCCTTGAGCCTTTGGTTTTCTCCAACAGAGGTAGGTACCACAGCTCCTCTTAAGGGAACAGCTGGATTTGGGCAAGGCTGCTTATAAAGAGAGCAGATGCACATAAGCAAGAAAGAATCAGGATTGCTTTGGGGGATTTGGTGTGGCTTTCTGCTAAATTTTATCTTCCTTGTGCCCACCCAAGAAACTGGACTTAAAGTTTATTAGCCCCTTCCCCATGGCTGCTCAGATTAGTTCCTGTCATGAGTAAGGATGGCGAGCAGGGGGCTCTCACCCAGACTGTCAAGCGCATGCGTAGCACTGAGGAACTGTTCAGCCATTCAAAGAGACACAGATCGGGACCGCCTTAACCTTTGGGGTTTATATGGCTGGGTTTTCCCACGCTTTCTCAGTTTGTTAGGATTCTTGTTAAGTACTACTAATAAATATTAGAGACCAAGTCCTCGCCTCAGTGTGTTTCCTGGTAATCAGGACAGTTCCTCTTGTTTCTTTTTTAGACTTGTATTCTATCTGTTCTCTATTCTTTATTTTGTGTTTTAATTATATCTTGAAAATTAGCAAAGCTTTATGGGAAAAAAAGGAAAATGATCCAAGGCTACATATTTGTGTGTGGCAAAAGTATGTGAACCTCTAGGATTATCAGTTCATTTGAAGGGGAAATTAAAGTCAGGAGTTTCAATCAATGGAATGATAATCAGGTGTGAAAGTGGGAGGTTGTGCCTTATTTAAAGAACAGAATTCTGGATATTCACTATCAAAATCTGATCTTCACAACACAGGTATGTAGAAGTATGTCATGGTTCAAACAAAGGAGATTTCTGAGGACCTCCGGAAAACAGTTGTTGACATTCACCAGACTGGAAAAAATTGCAAAATGATTTCCAAAGAGTTTGGACTCTACCGGTCTACCATCAGGCAGATGGTACACAAATGGAGGTGATTCAGCACCATTGTTCCTTCCCCAGAAATGGTCAGTCAACCAAGATCACATCAACAGCAAGGCGTGTAGTACTCCGGAAGGTCTTAAAGAAGCCCAGGGTAACATCTAAGAAACTAAAGGCCTCTCTTGCATTGGTGAGTGTCGGTGTTCATGAGACTACCATCAGGAGAAAACTGAGCAATAATGGTGTGCATGGCAGGGTTGCAAGGAAAAAGCCACTACTCCAAAAAGAGCATTGCTGCCAGTCCACAGTTTGCAAAAGGGTTTCTCTCCACATGGATAAGCCAGAAGGCTATTGGAAGAATATTCTGTAGATGGAGGAGACCAAAAGAGAACTTTTTGGCTTGAATGAAAAGTGTTATGTTTGGCAAAAGACAAACACTGCATTCCAGCATAAGAACCTTATCCCATCTGTCACATGTGGTGGCAGTATTATAGTTTGGGCCTGCTTTGCTGCCTCTGGACCAGGATGGCTTGCCATCATTGATGGAACTATGAATTCTGAATTGTACCAGCAAATTCTACAGGAAAATGTCAGGTTTCTGTCCATAAACTGAAGTTCAGGAGAAAGTGGATCATGCAGCAAGACAATGCCCCCAAACCATTTGGTTAACTAAACCAAAGAATGGTTAAAGCAGAAGAAAATTAAGTTTTTGGAATGGCCAAGTCAAAATCTTGACCTTAATCCTATAGAAATGTTGTGGAAGGACCAGAAGCTGGCAGTTCATACAAGGAAGCCCACCAACATCCCTGAGTTGAAGCTGTTCTGTAAGGAGGAATGAGCTAAAATTCCTCCAAGCTGATATATAGGACTGGTCAACAGTTCTTGGAAATGTTTAGTTGCAGTTATTGCTGCTCAAGGGGGCACATCACTTACTGAAAGCAAAGGTTCATATACTTTTGCCACACACAAATCTGTAGCTTTGGATCATTTTCCTTAATGAATGAATGAATGAATGAATGAATGAATACCATGTTTTTGATTCATTTGTTTAATTGGGTTCTCTTTATCTCGTTTTAGGACTTGTGTGGAGAACAAATCATGTTTTAGATCATATTTATGCAGAAATATTGAAAATTCAAAAGGGTTCACAAACTTTTAAGTGGCATTGTATGTCACATCTTGAGACTCCCCCTAGTCTGTATTCTGTGCTCTGAAAACTTTGGGGACACCACTTTCTCACTTCTCATTCCCCAGGGTATTTTTAGAACTGGATGGGAGAATTCTTAATGCTGGAGAGGAAGCTATTGCTCTTTGAGGTAGAGCATTCAGTGGCAGCCTAACCCCCTCTTCCTGGGTATAGCCTACTCATCTTCTGCCCACTTGGGCCATTTCTGAGGTCAAAAGTCTCTCCATTGAGGAAGGTTGTCATGGCAAATTATTACTTCATTACTTGGATCACACAGGATAACAAACATACATGCTTGCTTAGTATTTTATTTTTAAATTTATTATTATATTTTTGGCCCATCACAATCCTAAAGACTCTTGGCAGATTACAGGAAGTACAAGAAACAGTTAAAACATCCATAGTTGACTTAAAATAATAAAACATATAAAATAAATCTTCATGGCATCACCAACACTTCTGGAACAGCTCCATTTTCTGTTGCTTCTGGAAGACAGTTAAAGTAGGAATTAACTTAATTTCACTTGTGGACCATTTCAGAGTGCCAGACCTGCTACTGAGAAGCAGTGCCTTGAGTCTCAGCTCCCCTTACCTCCCCAAAATCAAGCTACTTGATTTTCTTTGCAAGATTGAATTGGTTGGGTCCTTTCTAATGGGAGGATGTTGTCCTGAAGGTAACATGACAAGTCATAAAGAGCTTTATAGGTGAAGACCAGCATTTTAAATTGCACCTGGAAGCCTATTGGTAGTCATTACAGAGTCTACAGCACTGCTATAATGAGCTTCCACCAGACAGTGCCAGTTAACACACAAACGATGTACTTTGGACTAACTGGAGCTTCTGAATGTCTTTAAAAGCAGTCCCATATAAAATGCAGTGCAGTATCCAAATAGGGGAGAGCCAGTTTGGTGTAGTGGTTAAGGCATGAGGCTAGAGACTGTGAGTTCTAGTCCCACCTTAGGCACAAAGCCAGCTGGGTGACCTTGGGCCAGTTGTATTCTCTCAGCCCTAGGAAGGAGGCAATGGCAAATCACTTCTGAAAAACCTTGCCAAGAAAACTTCAGGGACTTGTCTAGGCAGTCTCGAAGAATCAGACACAATTGAATGGATAAAAAAATAAAATCCAAATATGAGGTAATGAGGGTTTAAGTCACTCTACCTAGGTCTTTCACCCCAGATAGGGCCACAACTGGTTCAGCAGCTGAAGATGGAACAGCCTTAATTTGCTGTTCCAGCGGATGTGAGTCCTGGAGGACCTTCCCAAGTTGTGAACCTGCTCTTCAGGTACGGTGCTTCCCCATCAATACACAAAATTGAAGTAGAGAGAGACCTTTTCCTGCCTTTTCCACTGTTCAGTGGATGCTGTGTTTTGGGTTTCTCAGGCTTGGTGCAAGGTGGCAATTGCACATCAGGATTCCTGCTCTGAGAAACTCTAGCTTCCAACATATCTTCCACACCATCCTTTCTCTATCTTCCATCTCCTCTCAGTGGAATAGTCTGCTCCTGTACCTCTCTCAGTGGGACAGACTGTCCCTACACTTCCCTGTACTTCCCTTATCCAACCTCCTGCTTTCCCATGCTCCACCAAGTTCCCCTCCTCCCTAGATTCAAAATTGCTGGCAACTGCAGAGGTTTCTTAATGTGGTTATGTGGTTAATCAGGCACTTTTGCTGGTACCACAAGTGGAAATGCAAAGCAGGTAGGATGCATGCATATCTGCTGCAACTGCCCAGTAAACCAATACTTAAGCTGTCTCCTTCTGCTGTGAGAATCCAGAATGTACTGTACCTCAAACTCTTCTCCATTCTCCTCTGCTGAGATAGGAGAAGGCGGTGAAGCCAATGCCTCAAGGGAAGGAAGGCTGTTCTGAGATGAAATGTTGGAAAACTGGATTGTTTTTATCGTGACAGAAAACTGTAATTGAAAAACCACAGGATTGACTTATGCTACTCTGGCAAATGGTCCAATAACCTAGGTATCCATCTTCTTAGATGGTTACATAGAGAGCCAATATTTGGTAGAAAACCAGACATGGTCTCTGACTCTGGTGGTGGTGCAGTCCTTACTGGAGGTGATAGTCCAAAAAGTGCTTGTAGGATTCCTTGGTATGGTCTGTTTCTGAAGGAGATGGCGAACTTCCTGAAGTAATTGTGTCTGACGTTATCCATCCTAGCATCTAATAAGAGTTCAATTTTTCCTGCATATGGATTCAGTTTGTTAGTGAAGAAGTCTTCCAACTACAACAATCTCAAAAGGAGAGATACTGGAGAAGGACTTCCAAAATTTTCAGGGTGCAAATAAGAAACAGGAAATCTGGCTTGCATGGCAGGGCATCAGCTTGCTTGTTTTATAAGCTTGGAATGGAAGAGATACACAACTCAAATTGAGAAAAGAAAGTATGTGCTCTTGGTAAGCTTGCAAGAAGACTAAAGATGTTCTGGCTCCTTGTATTCAATCCTAACTATTACAGGATAGTAAAATGATGTCAGGTCTGAAAGACATCCTTAATGGCTAAAGCCCAGGCATTAGGGGCCAGTTGAGTAAGAGTCCCATTTTGGTTGTTCTGTTCTGTTGCTTGGTCGCCTTTTTATATATTTATATATTTTATATTTTGTACTTGTATTTTATATTTATATATTGTTTATGTTTAAGGTTATATGATGGTGGTGCTGAGGATGGGCTTATTGTATGTTTTTTATGCTGTACGCTGCCTAGAGTCACACTGTTTGAGTTGGGCAGCCGTATAAATCTTGGTGTGTATAAATAAATAAATAAGCAAGTTCCTTGTTAAGTATATTATCATTCAGCAGGCAGTACCTGTTTGGAAGGATATGCACAAGGGGGAATGCTGCCTGGAAACTCTGAAGTCAATTGGAGTAATATAGCTCCCAAGGCAACATTAGATGCGTCAGCCTATATTACAAAGGGATAGGTAGGATCAATAAGGTAAGAAAGTAGGCTAAGAAGTAAATGCTAGTTGGGCTCTAGAATTCCAATGAACACTACATCCTCCTTAATAAACCAAGTCAGTGATGTGGACAGAGCTTGTGAAGTCAGAAATTATAGTAGAAATTGGCAACATTTTCTGAAGACAAAAAGGATTGTATTTCAGCCAGGTCCATCTGAATTCCTTCAGAAGAAATACTTCAATACAGCTGGATCAAAGGAACATTTGATCCAGATTAATATAGAGGCTACAAAGTCATTGAAGAACCTGCATTAACTATGTAATTGTAGAGGGCAGAATACTCTTAATAGATAGATAAACAAATAAGCAAATAGATTATCAAAATTTTATCTAAGAAATTTTGTAAAATGGAATTCATTAATCTTTGGAGAATCAAAGGCACCCCAAGACCCTTCTGTTTATGCAACAGTCAAACTGGATTACAGCTTTTGCTTCTTGTCTTCATAAAACCTTTTACCTGTTTGAATTGCTCGTTGACCTTTTGTCATAATCTTTAATTAAACTTCTAGATTTCCTGTCTTTATATTCAAAGTGGGTCTTTTTACTTGTACTACCAAGTGGCTTGACTATGCACTATTGTTCAGTAGATTAAATTTTTTTAAAAATAAAAGACTACTGTCAGTTATGTTATTTACATCATGATGTCATTATGCAAATACTGACAATTGATGCAAAATGTTTTAAATCATCTGAACTTCTTTAGATACTACAAACTTTGTCTGTTGAAGATGGGTGGGGTCTGAATGTCCATTGTTGTTAAATCTGCTAATGGAGGAGAGATAATTTCTTGAGTGCTTACTAAATTTATAATCCCAGATCATTTCATTGTCTGCATGGGAAACCTATACATAGGATAGGAAGCCACCAACCAGATGGAATATCATGAAATAGTCTGGCTCCAGATTGGCAAAGGAGTTAGACAAGGCTGTATACTCTCTCCTTATTTATTCGATCTACTGTTTATGCTGTATGCATATTGAGGGAGGCTGGAAGATGAGTGTGGTTTTAAAATTGGAGGAAGAAACATCAATAATCTGTACTATGCTAATGAAATGAATGAATTCAATGAACGTTAGATCATTTGTATAGGAACATTTGATGTTGACCTTCCCTAAGTAAAAATCTTTTTTTTAAGATACTTTTAATTCTGGGACAAAGCAAAAGCCCCTTTCTGAGAGATGGGAAAAATACTTGGTGGCAGAGTATAAAGCAAGTGAATGTAAATTGTGTTGACATTGCTGCTAAATAAATGTTCTGTAATTGACCTAAATGATGGTATTGGCACTGGAAAGAGATTCATCTTTTCTGTCTTTTATCAGAGATTTCCAGTCATATGCTTCTGTCACTTGGTAGTTTAAATTCTGTCACTTGGTAGTTTAAATGTTATTTTCTCTTCAGAGTAATTTTCTAATTAGTTTTACTAATCTGCTGAATATGTTATTTGGGGGAAGCTCTCAAGTTCATTGCTACTTTTTTCTTTTTTTTAAAGTGAATTTTCTGTTTTGCGATTTGTAGATTTTTAACTTTGTTCATTCATGAACTAACAGCCTTGAATTTCAAAAGTGTGGTGACAGTTCTTTTTGTGTCAATCAACAGAACTAGAGAAACTATCACTTTAAAACCAGGTTTTTAGAAATAGTTGGAAAAAAATAGTTCTATTTTGATAATTCATAGGAACTCTAGAATTATTAGCAGAATTTCAGTCTCCCCATCTCTCTCTCCTGCTAGTATTATAAAATTATGAAGGATGAACCTCTGAAGTCTAGTAATATGTAAAATATATGAAATACATTTACATACATGACACAAACATATTTCAACAATTTACCCACATACATAAATGTAGTTATTAGAATAGTATACTGGATGGTATTCTGATTTTGTACTGTAGGGGGCAGTAGTCTGCTTTTTATACTAGCTTTTTTATTAGCTTGATCAAAACAAATTCAGAGTTCATTTTTAAATGATAGAGTTTTACATGCCTTTCCCTTATGCTTGAAAGCAATATACTGTTAGGATTTATGTGGGTACAACTTAAAAGGTATCTATTGTGGTGTTGCAGAAATGTAATTTCGGTCTTAAATGGCCTAAATCACATGTGTGCATGGATGTTTACATTGTGTGTGTGATGTATAGACATACAAATGTACATTTCTCCCCCCTGCATGCATGCATCTACACAGATACATACGTGTGTGTATTTCCTCAAAAGGTTAAAATAATGTTCTCTAAGGAGTATTTAATCATTTTTTTTAAAAAAATGGGAAGTGTGACAGTTTATTAGGAGTCAACATGAGACACTGATATTAGGAAATAGAGTAAGTATGTAAGAACTAACAAGTTGTCTTATCTATTCAGAAACTAGTAGTAGTAGTAGTAGAAGGGAATAGGTGTCAGGTTTAAATATTCAAACTTGTCTATGATTATTTTTTTTTCAGGATGTATAACTCACCCTTTGCCCTTAATACTGCTAAGTATTAATATTATGCTTTATTTTATTCTAGAACTCTGTATTACCGTCTGTTTTGGGGTTTTATATATATGCCATATGTGTATATGCAAAAAAAGAAAAAGAAAACTGAACAGAAGGAAAACTTATGCAAGGAAAAAAACCTCACCCCATATCTTGTAAGCTAACTATGAGTTCCAGTTCTGAAAAGATTAAATCTTTCCAGTTACAAATGGTGAAAAAACTGATTGCATACAAATACAAATATCAATACAATCAAAAGTCATTTTAGAAGTCATGGAAAAGAACAGGACATAAATAGTGTAGGGATCCTGGTGTTTTATACTCCCAAGATTGCTCATCATGAGCTTGCTGATTTGAGCTGATCAAAACTGTAACCTAAAAAATATAAAGGGCATCTGGTTGTTTTCTCTTGCCTTAAATATTTAATTTCAAGGCATACTGTACAAGTGTTTCATTAGTTTTGGAAATATTACCATAATACTACTAGTCTTCCAATCACTTCCAGGTTGATTGGAATTTCTTCTTGATATTGAAATGCAAAAGTAAACTGTCTGACATCATTGTTTTCTAAAATGTAGAGGCTAAGGTAAAGGTAAAGGTTTCCCTTGACGTAAAGTCCAGTCGTGTCCGACTCTAGGGGGCGGTGCTCATCTCCGTTTCAAAGCCTTGGAGCCGGCGTTGTCCATAGGACACTTCCGGGTCATGTGGCCAGCATGACGACTCGGAACGCCGTTACCTTCCCGCCGAAGCGGTACCAATTAATCTACTCACATTTGCATGTTTTCGAACTGCTTGGTGTGCAGAAGCTGGGACGAGCAACGGGAGCTCACCCCGCCGCGCGGTTTCGAACCGCCGACCTTCCGATCGACAGCTCAGCGGTTTAACCCGCAGTGCCACCGCGTCCCATCGTAGAGGCTAAAGGGATTAGTAAAACCAAAAACAGTATTTGTGTATAGGTTTAATGTTTACAGTGAATAAGGGCAAGCAAGTTTATTTCTTTTCTGTACTTTTCTGATTCATAGGACTATACTTAAACACTGTTAGTGCAAAGACCCAGATTTTTTTGTTTTCATTCTTCTCTGCTCTCGGATTCATGGTGCTTCTTAATAATCTTTTAGATTCCATTATGGAAAGTGTAGTACATGCAAATACTAGCATAAAAGTAAGTACCACTGATAACTAGTTTTTTTTAAATAATAAGGCACTATACCTGTTATATAATGATTATATTTAACCCTTGTGGTTCTATAATGTCAGATTGTGCAGGTGTAAAGATGATGAGTAATTTATGCAGAAGTTGGAATTTTTAAAGGTATCTATGGAAACTATATTTTTTATTGGAGCAGTATTTTACTAACCAGTAGGATAACCAGTACCAGTGTGATTAATAAAATGCTTATTGCCTTACAACTTAGTACATATGAACTTCAATTTTTAATAAATGTTTTAATATTGATGTAATCCATTAGACATACAAAACCATTTCAAAGTTGAAATTCATGAACTGTAGCTAGATTTAAAAAAAAACACCTCCCACTCCTTAGTCTTTTTTCCCTATTTTTTTCAATACGAATTGAGTAAATTTTGCCAACTTGACAGTTGCTTTTTCACAAGGAACTCTGTCAAAATGGCAGCATTTTTTTGTACTTATAATTAAAGATACTTCAGTATCAAAAATGGTGTGCTAAAAAACAAAATGATGTTAATTTTCAGGTAGTTGAGTAAGAATATATATCAGGAATTTCCAGCAGAACAACAAGAATTAGAAAATGTACAAATAGCATAGCCTTGTCTCCCTCTTAAGTCAAGAAAGAGAGGAAATTACTTTTCCATAAATAGTTTTCTTAACACAATACACAACCAAATTACTTAAACTGTAACCATATGTATGTTATTCAGAAGGTAGCCCTTTACGCCCTGTAAGAAAGAGGATTATTATAATCTTAGTAGCAATCTTACTGAAAACAGTAGCCTTATACTTTTGAGTAAACACACATAGATTAGTGTGATTTAGTTGTATATTGTCTCCTAAGACTATTTTGTTACATAAACATATTCTAAGCTATAAATGTTTTATACTATTGGCTCATTTGTTAATTAACATAAGGTATTGGTTTGTAAGAAGGCTTAAATTGGAAACATACAGTGTTAATGTGAGTCACTGCTGAACATTTTAAATTGTTGTAATCACTGTGTTATCCCCACCCTTCTAAAGTTCAGACCAATATGAATATTATTTTCTGCATTTTCCAGATAGTTTCAGTGCAAAGTAGTGGGCATTCCTGTAATATATTGTAAAGTATTGGTAGTAACTTCTAAGAAGCCTTGCTGATGGGATTTTCTTTGGAAAAAAACTTTCAGGTGGCGGTAGCTGGTCTAGACAAACATTTTGTAACCTTAGCAACCTATTTTAACCATAAAGAAGTTTCCTTCTGTTTTTTTTTTTTTTGGGGGTCATACCACCAAGCTATAGTAAACTGCTAAAAATAGATGTATTTAAATTGCAGACATTTTGAGAGATTTAATTTTTCCTCAGCTAGAGAGCATCAGAAAGAACTGATTAAAACAAATTAAATTTTGGAAATCTTTTGTCCCCTGAACTGTAAACTGAGTGTCAAATTGTAAAAAAGCTTCTTGTTAGTAAGTTTTGATATCCAAGCAGAAAATGTTAAGATTTCTTAGCAAGCAGTTGTACACCAGTTATTTGTAATTAACTTTATTCTCTGAAGTGTAATATCGAGAAATAAAATATTATTGAAAACTGAGACTTTTTTCAAGTACGCATTATTAAACTTGAACTTAAAATTTGGCGTCATATATATTTTGAAAGCAGGCTCTTTTTCTCAAAATCCAACTGTTACTGTATATTAACAGCCTTTCTTGTTTGATGTTTGTTTTATTATATGATGCCTATTGAAGAAAGTTGCCTTTTACTTAGCTTAATATTTTAGCTTTGTGACAAAAAGTTGTTGATAGGAAAGTTCTGAAGCAAAGTTGTTCCAATAAAAAATGAACATTTGCAGTGGCATAGCAAATTGTGATATTTAATTGGTTTATTTTGACACAGTAGAAATGCTTTTTATTATAATTGGTCTACATAAGATGTCATGGATTTTTCTGAGACACTTTCCCTTCAAATTTGCCAAAGTTGAGAAGCACTAGGATAGATATGCTGTAGTTAACAGGAGCCAACATGAATTTGTTGTAAACAAATCATGTGAAACTTAACCCTATAACATTATCTCCCTTGACAGAGTTACTAGCTTGGTAGATCAATTTACCTGGATCTCAGCAAAGCCTTCAATAGAGTGCCTCATTATATTCTCCTTAATAAAATTGTTAACCATGGGCTAGATGATTTTAGATGAACTCAAAATTGGTTGGATGACCATACCCAAAGAATGCTCATTAAGGGTTCCAATTCATCTTGGAGGGAATTATCAAATAGAGTGCTATAAGGCTGTGTCCTGGGCTCTGTGCTGTTCAACATTTTTATCAATAGCTTTAGATAACTTAAAGCTGGAAGGGAGGGATAATACTTATATGAAAGAAAATTCAGAAAGCTCTAGACAGGGTTGTGCAGTGGGTTGAAATCAATAGGATAGCATTTAACAGGGAGAAACGTAAAGTTCTGCATCTGAATAGGAAAAGTGCAAGACAAAAGTATAGAGTGTGGGAGATTGGCTTGGCAGGAATCTGGATGAAAGTGATGGTGTCTTTGTTCACCACAAGTTAACGAGCCACTGATATAATGCAACTGCTAAAAAGGCAAATGCTATCTTGGGGTGCATTCACAAGAGCATAAAGCAGTTGTGAGGAAGTAATTTTTCCACTCTGCTCTGGTCAGATTCCATTTGTATCCAGTTCTTAACACCAAATTTCAAAAAGACACGTGAGAAATTGGAGCAAGTTCAGAGGAGTTTTACTAAGATGGTGAAAGCTCTGGAACCAAGCTCTACGAGGAATGGGTAAAGGACCTGGATATGTTTAGCCTATGGAAAATACACTGGGGAGGTAGGATAGCAGTTTTCAAGTATCTTGCAGTGTTTCTCAAACTTGGCAACTTTAAGATGTGTGGACTTGAACTCCTGGAATTCAAGCAAGCTGGCTGGGGAATTCTGGGAGTTCAAGTTGCCAAGGTTGAGAAACACTGATCTGAGGGATTCTCACACAGATGAGAGAGGGATGACCTCTCTCTTGCCCCAAACCGCAGAACTGGAAGAAGTGGGTTAGAAATCCTCAAACAGAGATAATCTGTTCTAGACATTCTACTAAACCCTGCACTGAGCAGGGGGTTCAACTAGATGATGTCTGTGATCCCTTCAAACTATGATTCTAATATATGAAAACCTTTACTGCATATCAGGTCTCTGTTTAGCAACCATGGAAACATAACTCCATGAATAATAAGGCATAAATAATGAGGCCCGCATATATGGCATAGTGAATAAATATGTGAATTGCTCAAAGGATGTAGGAGAGATCTTTATCAAAATGCATATGAGAACAAAACCTGAAATAAGAGATAACGCTGAACTGCTGGTAAAGGAATCCAAGCAAAAAACTTCCTCAAATTTAGGGAAAATAAAAATAGGATCCTTTCATTTTGTATGCCATTTATGATTCTTATGGTTAATTCCAATTGAATGAATGAATGAATGAATGAAGCCTTTCTTAAAATAAAGTACTCTTGTGTCTATATGCTATATTCCTTGTGGCGTAAGAATATAAAATGGCATTAACTAATAGGGAAGCAGAATACCAGCCTAAATTCTTAGATAACATTATGCTTTATAAGCTGATTCTTCTATAAACTTTTAAGTAATTGTATTAGAATGCAGATGCAACTTATGCTGATGCATTCAATCTACAAGAATGAATTAAAATATGAATTTTAGCAGACATTTTTATGTTTCAATTTTACCAAATATTGAAATTTGTTCTTATTTTATAACTTATTTTTAGTTATCTAAAATATTTACAGCTTTCTGTTGCCAAAATTGTCAAACAATAAATTCTATAACTAAATCTTAGAATTAAAACCCTGATACTGTATGTGTATGTGCATTTGTCTCTATCCATATATGTCTTTAGAAGCTTAATATAAGAAATGGAAGTACCTGTATTTAGTGAAATATTTTTGTACTACTTTTTAAATATTAAATCAGTATTTAGTAGACCTTGTACCATAATTGAAAACAATTATACTGAGTACCCAGTGAGCTGTAAATATGTTTAATGCCCAGAATGCCTAAAGCCAACCACATATTTAGAAAGTGAGAAATCTTCCTGTTTACCTGTGCTATTTATTTATTTATATTACTTATATGGTCACCCATCTAACACAGGTGACTCCAGGTAGCAACATGTTAGTATTTGCTAAGGAGGGAAGTTAAGTCTGAATCTCATCTCTCATGGTGTATAGGCATCCAAAACAGTGTTTCCTGTATAGCTCAATAAATAATTATATATGGAAAAAATATTTTTTTCTATTTCCTTTCTGTTATCTTGGTTTATGACAATTCCAACCCAACCTCATGAATGTTTGTTTACCCAACCATAATTTTCAAGGGATCTTTTTGGATATAAGGTATTAGTTTAAATTATCAAAACAGGAAATTCTAGACTGTAGCCTGATTACTAACAGGATCATGAACCCTGATTGTAACAAACATTACAACAGATTACCCTATTTTGAAATTGATGAGAAAATTTAGTTTAAATAGAAAGGGAGGGAACGCGATGTGGCCAGGGTCATTACCTCCAAAGTGGTCTGCTATGTTGTCTCTCAGTTAAGGATAGAAATCTATAAATAGAAATTGTACACTTAAAAATATTACTTCAGTAAAGTACTGGAATTTGTCAGTTAAACAGAGACAACTGAGTGAATGTCAAATTTGTTTTCTAATATTAAAACATAATCTTCAAAATCAAGTCCTTGGATAAGTCATTTTATATAGAATAATTTTTATCCTGAAATGTCAGCTTTGTTCCAATTTTAAATGTAGAATTTGAAAAGGCTGGTAAGAAAATAACTGTTAGTTTAATTAACATTGGAATACAACTTTGAAATATATCCATATAACTTCCGACAAGATACTTGAGACTCTCTTGTCAATCAGCTTTCAAGCTTTCAGGCTTTAGATACTTACTTTGAGGCTGTATAATTGATCTGAAATAAATAGTCTTAAAACGCTAGACTATATAATAAGCGTCAGCAGGCTTTTTAACTAATCGGTTTCTAGTGCTTTAGGCATATGATCTGTTGTGTATGATATGCTCACAGATCATTGCTGCCACTGAGCACATTGGAACTAAAAATGTAAATTCAGTGTGATGGATTATTTTTCTCTGTATGAATACAGTTTTTGCTAGCATTTGTAAGAATCCTAAAGTACATACAGTTTTTGTCTAGTAAGTAGAAATTGGTTGGTTGTAATGGATTGCCTCTTTAGAAGCTTTTTTAATGTTGATTTTGTAGCTGTCTCTGTCAGAAACACTTCGTGCTCATAATGGGTTAACAGAGACTGCTCTAAGAATAGAGTAACAGATGAAAGTAGTTAGGGGTTTGGAATTGTTTGTTTCCCTACATTGTTGCTCAGCAGTGCCAGTATACTTATTTTTTTGTGGCTTTTAGTGGAAAATGTTAGAAGTCTCAACAGAATTTTTATGTTAGAACTGAATTAGTCATACACAACTGGCATGGATACTCTGTAAGAGCTGCCCAAAAGCTCTTTCCTCCCCCTGCGCAGGAAGTTGCATCCAGAGCAGTAGCTCATTTCTTTGGTAAGTGTAACATGTGAGCATTACTAGGCATTTCATACTGCGGGTTTGCAGTCTGTGCTATTTAGATGATCGCTTGATTGGAATACTGCTGTGGGTGCGATTTTGTGTCCTGTTAGTGTGTTTTATAATGATCTTTTTAAGGCACTATATCGGCAATAGCATCTACTGCATCAAAAATCATGAATTAATGACAACATTTGGATTGAGCATGTAACCTGAAGCAACCTCCAAGCTGGCATCGGCACAGATCTTCGAATAAAGAAGTTGGCTGAAAGATTATGTCTAGGACCTGATCTTTTTTTTCCCTTTCTTTTTTTCCCCCCTTTGGTCTGAATGAAGCTATAAGAGGAGCTCTATTCACACAGTGATGAAAGGAAGCATTGGAGTGATGAACTACTTCTGCAAGAAAAGTCTAAAGCAATAATTCAAGTGCTTATGCTTTAGTGTTTTCCTGAAGTGCTTGTCCTTACCGTTTTTTACGCCTTGCGTGTTCCTTATTGGAACAGCTAGAGCAATGGTCTGATGGTTGACAACAAATGTACTGCATTGCTTTCTGTCTGATGGAGTGAAGCATTCTTTGTTACTATATGTTGGAGAATCTGGATTGAACGAACAGTATTATCGTTACTATGATTTGAATCTCATTGTCCTTCATTGTCTGAGTCATCACATGTAAATGTACTGCAGCTTAGCTGTACATTGCAGGAATTTTTAAATGAAGAAATGTTAAGCTTGAAGATCTAGTTTTGAATAACTACAGAGAAATAAAATTATTTTTTCTGTGGTGAATTTCAGAGATGAAGGCTAATAATTATGTTAATTAAAATGAATCATGAGTGGGAACACTTGGGCGGTCACGTGTGCCTTTTTTGGTAGAAAACTGACTACTATTAACTGGAGACTGACCTTGCTGGACTGGGGAGAGCTGTGATCATCTCTGCCAGAGCAGTTGCCTCATTCTGTACAGAATGGTGTTATGTTGTCCATAACAATGATCATACTGTTTAAAGAAGACTGTTCTGTAGAAACTAAACAAAAGCAATTTATTTGATATAAGATACAGAATATATATACTGTTGTGATTTATATTTTAATATTGATTGAATGAAGAATAGCGGATCTTTTGTTTATAAAATTTCTTGAAAACTGTTAGATGAATAGCTCTTGTTACTGAATTTGGCAAATGGTATACATACTAGTTGCATGAGTTAAAAATTTCAAAACACGGGAGTATTTTTTGCAACTTATATGTAGAAGAAAAGAACTTTATGTGCTGTCTCTGCTATCACTACAAGGCTATTGCAAATTTAAGTTGCTGTTCTTTTAATGATCGAATGAGTCGCGTGTGTATTGTTGTTTTGGAGGAGGTGGAAGATGATTCTCCCACATTTATTTCCAAACTGCCTCAGAAAAGCATATCTCGACATCCGTCAGCTTCAGAATATGGCATGGTAAGAGGCTTCTCTTGCATGTGCCTTATTTATAATTTTGGTTCAAATTTCAAATGTGACTTATATAAAAATATAATTGGTATTATTTGTCTAAATATAGAAGCTAATAAAAGTTCAGTATAAGCTGACCCAGATTTTTTGGGAATCTGTATTTTCTGATATTCTAAGGACTACTGTGGCCATTTTCATTCAGAATAAAAAGAAAGGTGAAATACTGAATGGTCAGTATTTTGGTCACTATTAAAGTAGCAGTTTAATGGATTCTAATTGGCTATGAATTCTTTTTTGAGAATTAATATGGTATGCTCTGTTGTTAAACATGTACACATTGATCATGTGATTTTGAACTACTCAATCTTGTAATAGTAAAGTAATGTTCTATTAAGATATAGATTGATTCATTATCATATGGCATGTGTGGCAGTGTTCTTAAAATTTTGTGATGATGAAACATGTAGATATTTTTAGAAATACGTAATGATTGTCATAAGATAATTTAGATATTCTGTACTTCGTTGCTTATCACAACACACTACATAAACTTTCTGACATTTTCTTTTTGCAAGTGAATGGGTTACTGCATTTTTTTAAAAAAGTAATGTGCTAAGGAGAGATACTTTTCTTTCTGTGGCAATATGCAATATTTCCCATAATAGGATTTATTATTTTTTGTTTTGTTTTGAAAATAGCACAGTTGTTTAAGCAAAACATCTTTTAACAATGCTTTTTATAATTTTCTAAGATAGCACTTCTGTTATGAAATGTTTTGGTTATTCATGGTGTAATATATCATATACAGTAATCACATTTGAACAGCAGCAGCCTTAAAATTAAAATAAATTACTGTTGTTTATATTTCAGCCACCACTTGTCCAAGCTATATTTAATGGGGATCCTGATGAAGTTCGTGCACTAATTTTTAAAAAAGAAGATGTCAACTTTCAGGTAAGCAGGTTTGTTTTCTCTTTATTTATATTTTCTCTTTTTTGAGATGTTATTTAATCTTCGTAACTTCAATTCATAGGGATAAAACTAATCCTGTTACTACTTTTGTCTGACAGATTTTAGCTACTTTTTTAGAGTACTAATCTTAAACAGGTCCCTCATACTTTTTAACATGTATGTTTAAAAATTTAATTATCATAGACAAATTAAATTGCAAAAAAGAAAATTGCTACCACTGATAAATCTTTTTTACCCTGTATTATTAATCAGTCTGCACCCAGTCATAGAAATGACTTGTGTTTATTCTCCATGTTGCAAGAAAAATTTTCAATGTTACAGTGTGGCATGCTCCTTTTCAGTGTTCTATCGGAAATATTCTTCCATTAAGATTAACATTTGTACGGGTCCCACGTACCCAAAAATAAATACTTATTTTTATAACAAAGTTGATCAATTAAAATTATTAAATTTGACTTAACAGTTTCCTTTTGTCATTTCTAAAATTTTTGGAGAAGGGCTTGGGCACTGTGCCCATCGTTCACATTGTTCACATTATATAGTCTAACCCTTTATCAGTGTATTCCGTTCCTTCTTCCCTCCCCTGTCCCACTAGACCAGCCTTTCTCAACGTTTTGACCCTGGAGGAGCCCTTGAAATATTTTTCAGGCCTTGTGGAACCCCTGCACATTCAGGCTTAGATATAGGCCACAGGTTACAAAATTATTTTATTTGTTTCATGTGTAGGCCTGTAATATGCATTAACAGTGTTCTTGAACTAAAAATAAAGAATGAAACTTACCTCTTTAATGTGAAGTTGCCTGAATTCGAAATAATTTTTTAAATAAATAAATAAATAAATCTCCCAGGGAACCCCTAGTGACCTCCTGCAGAACATATAGAATACATTGTTACATTGTTGTGTTGTATAACTAAAGCAAAAAAAAAAAAAAGTATATACTCTCCATACAGATAAATACAATTTTATTATGGGCACAGAAAAAAATGCAAGAAGGTATCTTAATGGTACAGGTAATCCTTGTTTAGCAACCACAATTGGGACTGGCAACTTGGTTGTTAAATAAAACAGTTGCTAAATGAAACCACAACTGCTTATTATCTTATTTCAGCCTTCCTTTGCTTTACAAACCTGCGAAGGTTATAAATCCAAGGATTGGTTGTAAAGTTACTTTTCCATCACTGTTGTAACTGCGAATGGTCGCTAAACAAGGACTACCTGTATCTGTATCTTACAATAAAATTTATTGTAAAAGGAACTCTGAGTAGAAGACTTAACACCTGTTGAAATACAATTGATTTACTGGTACTATAGCAAAGTTAGCAATTTGGAGTGTGATATTGACATCTTCATTATCAAGAGGATACAGAATAAATGGGACATCAAGAGAAATCAAGAGTTCCTAATCAGAGAAAATATTTGGTTGTCACAATTATCCTTAAAAAGATGTATAAAACCACCCAGCCATGAATGCAAGTTCTGTTACTGTAGAAGATGCTTCTGAATCAATGTTCTAGTACCTCTCAAGTAGGAATGTTTAGTCAGACAAGTGTAAATTCTCTTTGGTATTTAGGAAGAAAAAGCAGCTTTAGGTACATTGCTGGCTTGGCACTGGAATCATAGTTATTACTTTCAGTAGATTAGTAGGGCAATTTCTAATCTTTTTTTTGCTAGTATCTGCCAGACTCTGCATCAGTGCAAATCTTACTTGCTCATATCCCAATTTCCTTCAACAACACTGGAGAGAATCCATAATGAAGCATTTCATTTTGATCTGAAATTTGGAAGTGGATGTAAAACAACTAGCAATTATTAAGGGAGTTTGGCCTTGTAGAAGAAAGTAATCTTCAGATACTAATTAAATATATAAATCTGTGGCCTGATGTTTATCTTTAGCAAACCTGCTTGTATATAAAGGATCAGATTGGGGACATAATGGACCACCTGAAACAATTTTCTCAGAAATGTTGACTAGGTAGCCTCATAGGTGGCTAATATGGAGCTTTATCCAAATTCTGGATGATATAAAATTTGAGTTAGGAATTCAGCAAAGAATTTAATTCCAACCTGGATGTAGGAGGCTCTTCTGGTTTAGAGAAATGACATCATAGTTTTAATATTCTTGGAGCATTCTGACTACCATGTGATGTGGCCATTGCCACCTTACCTGTAAAATAAAAAATCACCCTCAGGTTTAAACCTTGCTATATTCTTTATTAATAATCTCAACAAATGTGTAGTCTCCTTTGTCAACTTTTCCCTTAGTTCCGATGAGTATTCATGAAATGAAAATTGACTATAAGATCAATAAACAGGCATGAAAATTGTATTATACTTTCTCCAAAAACTTACCACATAGGGAAGTGAGTCAGTAATATTATTTTAATCAAAATTTTGAAAATAGTATTTTCCTCGTTAATAATCAATAATCAAAATATTAATATTAAAATATTGCAAAGTCCATAGGAATGGTAGTAAAGAGCAAACTCGAATGTATTTAACTGCATTACCATTTTAACTGGCTATGATCCACAGAATCTTATGACTAGCAAATGTGTTTTCCTTCTAGCTCATTCCCTTATGCCATGGCAAATCCTTTACTAGAGACCTTTGAGCTTTAGAACTGGCTGTTGGTGGAGGGAATACAAGAAGTTTTAGTAGAAGAAAAGCTGAAAAAATAACTGTGTACATAGTGGGCATGCAGATTTTTAGAATCTGGTTAAGCATAAAAATATTAAACAACTTTTGCTCATGGTAGATTCATACTTACTTTTCTGTTAAAACTTTTTTTTTTGTTCTTTGCTTAATCTGGAGTCCAAAGGACTACAAAAATGCAAACCATTTTAGCCAGAGTTTCTGTCTCATAATAATATGACAGCTTTGGAATTCTGAAAATATAAGGCTGTGAATTCAGTTGGTTATAGATAACCTTGATAAAAAGTGTTGACTGAAGTTGGTAACTGGAAATGAATGTTTTATTCTAAATATTTACTGAATTCAAATGTAATCTTGAAGGTTACCATTTTTATAGTAGCTGCTATGTGTGTCTATAGCAGGGATAGTTAACACCCCCCCACACACACACACACCCCATTCAAGTCAGATGCAGTTCCTGAAATCTGCAACTGTGTAGCTAAATGTCAGCAACATATTTTCTTATCATTTGGGAAAAGAAACAAATGGAAATTATGTTTCCTAAATTGGGTGTAACACGTTTTTTTTAAAGAGACACTTTGAAATTTCCTGCCCCACCCATGTGTAATGTGCCCCCATCCACTTTGTGTTATTCCTAACCTATTGTGGTGGTTTCTTTCTCCAAAGCAATTAAGCTTGGTCCTCAGTCACCAGAAGGTATTCCATATATGATCTATACTTACAGTTATTCAAGGGGGAAAAATTAGTGTACAAAGAAATTGCATTAGATAATACTTACTTGTTAAGTGTAAATATGTCAGTAACTTACTGGCACGGAATAGGAGGAACTTTCTTAAAATAGATGTGCATAATCAGCATGTTTAGCATAAATATAATTATTTGTTCCCTTTCTAATAAATAAATTACTCATCTCTTACCATATAGAAAATAATTTATGTTATGCAATTTGTCTGTAAAATATTTTCCATGGTGGCAGAAAATAGAGATAACAGTTCTAGCTTCTTCTCTCTAATCCTTTCCCAGCATTCCAGTTTGGTGTCCAAAACAGTTGTCAGTATTTGAAGCCAGAATTTTGAGGATGAACCTTTGGGTTTTTCTGCTGCTGGTCAATTAAGTGTCAGTGGTAGTTGTAGAGTTGCAGAACTGTGCATATGTGGATGCTCGTATTACTTTGCAGTCATTTCTTTCAAGGTGTGTTGGTGCAACTGTAGTTATCAGTTTGATAGTAACTGGTACTTCATTACCTTGTGATCCCCATTAGCCTTACAGTGCTCTGTTTTCTCAAGCAAATATTTTGAGTTAACTTGCCTCATAGTAAGAAAAAAATGTTCATAATTGTTGGTCTTACTTTTCTCGAAAGGATGTATTTTGAAATAAGCATCAGTGCTACTTAGCTGTGACTATATTGTTGTTAAGTATGAAGTAGTAGTAATTTCTATCACCTGTAATTTTTTATCTGATCTATATACATTTGCAGAAAGTAAAGATGTGGCAGTAGTGCTTTTCTGAAAATTGTATGCTTGCATACTTCATTGGGTTGTTCTTATTAGTGTATAAGCTTCCCAGTTAATCTAGTACAGTAGCTTCTCTGATGATAAATTCAGAATGAAAGATCACTCATTTACATTTGTGCTATTTTTGCATTCTGAGTTTTGTCATATTTCAAAAGGTTAACAAAATAGAGAAGAAGTTAGAAATTATGGACATTACCCAGAGAACTAATATTCATATTAGCAGTTTGAAAAACTGAGCTGTATGCTCTTTATTTCTTGTCTTTTGAAACATGAAACTTCTAAGAGCATATATCACATTAGCGGGTGAGCAAATGTTCGTGGCCCTTAACTTTACATTGTGCTTAATGACCCAAGGTGATTCATTTAACCACTGCAGCCAGAACTGACGTCGTAAGTCAGCGTGGTCATGTGACATTTCACTTAACGATTGTGCCACTTAGCAATGGAGGTGGCAGTCCCAATTGTGGTTGGTAAGTGAGGACTGCCTGTACTGCCTTAGAGCCTATGGCTGTACCATTGATCTAGAGATACGCTTCTTCAAAAGTCATTTTGTTTGTGAATTTTAGGTAGGAGATCCCTGGTTGGAGCTTCTGTGGTATTTCTGTATTGATTTGGTCTGGTATATGTAGAATAAATTCCTTTATCAGACAATATAATTTCTTTTGGTATTTTTTAGTAGGATCTCAGGGTAAAACACTGTAAAATATGTTGTATTTGTCTCCCTGGCTCTTGATCCGAATCTAATTTGTTTATGGTTCAGGATAACTCCTCCTCCTTTGTCAGACTCTTTGGTTATGAACTCGTTGTTTCTGAAATTCCAGATATTATTTATTTATTAATTTTCTCTTAGCAGCTCACATTAAAAAGAAATTTAAAATCAAGACATTTAAACAAGTAAAATAGCAAGTAAAACAAAGCATACAAAGCAAGTTGTAACAGTTAACAGTTCAAGCAGATCACTAAATCAAGTGTTAAGGTTTGCAAAAAAAAAGTGTTTTAAGGGCCGCTAAAAACAAACAAACTGATGTGATGCTCCTCAGCTCTGCGATGAATACCTTCCAAAGAACTAGTGTGGCAACAGAAATGGCATGACTCCAAGTGACTGCCAGATGCATTCATAGCAATTGTTGCAAGTCACCTCAAATGAATCAGTGTGTAGAGGTTTGTATAGAAAGAGGCATTTTTTCAAGTAGCTTGGACCTAACCTGTGTAAGGCTTTAAAGGAAGTAACCTGCACTTTGCGTTTTACCCAGAAACAAATCGGCAGCTTTCAGCACCACCATAATATGATCTCTTGTGTTCTTCCTGAAACCATATTGGCCCATACATCCCCAGCCAGGTTTCTGTTTCACAAATCATGGGTGTTTTCTACTATATTTTGAACTGACATGGTGTTACAGAAGAGCAGGAACAGGTTTGTTGATGGACTGGAACCACTGTCCAAGGCCTGACAACCGAGAAGGCCACTGGAAGTGGGAATAGCTCTTAAATATCTAATCTCCTTTCCCCATAACAGCCTACTGACTTGCCAGTGCCTAATTTCCTATTCCCTAGTACTGATTTGATTTTAGCCCCAAGTTGCATAGATGTGATTCTGCCTGCCCAAATATTGATCCACCACAGCACATACTTAAAAAGCACGAACATGCACACACATAACTCCTTCAGCTCAGCTTCAAAGAAGATAAACTGTCAAGAGCTCTTAATGTCTGAACCACCCACCAAGCAGACTAGATATATCTCCTGAAGTGGCAGCCAGGCACCCACTTTGGCTATTACTATAAAAGCAGTCCTCTTTTCACCAAGAGGCTAGGTGGGAGTTAAATGACCCCTCCTAGCTGCTTCTGGCTCTGCCCAAGAGCAGTCTCCATCACATGCATACTAGATGTTCTTAGCTCCCATCCACGAGCATCCCCAGTCACGCTACAAACTCATACCCTCTCATAAAACCACAAGGGGTATGACCTTGAACCATATCCAGTGGACTACTTCAAGACAGAAGCTTCTAGCTCACTCATTGGAGTTATCTCATCTCCCCCTAACCCCCTGCCCTTGCCCTTTTCGGTTTTCTTTTTGCCAGTTTGGTGTAGTGGTTAAGGCATCAGGCTAGAAACTGGGAGACCATGCATTCTAGTCCTGCCTTAGGCATGAAGCCAGCTGGGTAAATGGGTCAGCCACTCTCTCCCAGCCCTAGGAAGAAGGCAATGGCAAACTACTTCTGAAATCTTGCCAAGAAAGCTGCAGGGACTTGTCCAGGCAGTCACTAGGAGTCAACAGTGACTCAAAGACAAGACAGACAGACTACACTGTTCAAGCAAAGCATTTCAGTATTTTATGTTGTATTCTTATTAAATGATCTTACTAAAACATAATTTGAAGTATCCATGCCATTATATTAGTGACTACAAAAATGTGCTTCTTTGTCTTAAGGTTCCAAAAGAAATACATATTCTGTGTGCTGCATTACTTGACATCACAAACTTTCCAGTTTAAGGCCTTAATTAAACAATTATTTTGTATTGTAAGGAAATAAAGTCCTTCTCATTCTCTAAAATTTAAGGAGTGGGGAATTGTTGCTGTTAGTCACACAATAGTGCTGAGCTTTTCTTTTTGAAAGTAGTTTTGATTTATTGGGATGGCACATGTCAAAGCATTTTGAATTCAAAGGTAGCCCATTGGCTGGAGGCCCTCAGATACACAAAGACTTTAGCAGAAGGTTTCTTGACTTGACTTAGGATTCAGGCCCAATGCCTCCAAGTCCTAGGAGAACTGGAAAAAATAGTAAATTAAAATAAATAAAATTGATTACTTGTGATGGTAGAGTAAAAATGATTTAGACCTATACATTTAAAATGTGGGTTATAAGAGTTAACATTATGTTATTTCTTTTAATGTATGAAATGTTATAACTTTAAAAATGTATACATTTCTTTTGATCTAACCCTCACCCTATTTGAGGTTTAGGGGAATTTCAAAATAGTTGGAGGTCTAATTTACCTAAATTGGGTAAATCATGTTTCTTGGCTGTAGATTGTTTGGTTATAAATGGTCCAGTTTTCCTACATTCAATGTACATTCTTATGTACATTCACACATATACTACAGTACATGCTTATCATACAGTTGCCTTTCAGGGTAAGCAATGTTATGAAAAGTACAGAAGAAGATTAAAAAATAGTAAGGCAAAGGAATTAAGGCACATGATAGAAAAAGAAAATATAAGTAAATCTAATTTACATCAAACCATTCACTATACTTCTCCATACTTATCTATCCTTGCAAACCATTCTTGTTTCCACTACATACACTGCTTCATAATTGCCATTTGTTCTTTCAACTTCTCAACTTCATCCAACCACAACTTTCTCAATCTTCCCTTTCCTCTTAACCCAGTCACCCATCCTTCATATATCTACACTGTTATTCAACCCTAATTTCTCTATTGCCTCAACACACATATTTTGTATGGGTCACTCACTTTTATATTCAGCCTACATTCATTCACCCATTTCATTCTTGACCTATCACATCTTGATTTACCAAATTGATTCCTTAAGTATCCCATTCTCACTGGGTTCAATTTAATTTTATGACATATCAAACTCTTATTTCTGTATAATGAAGTGGGTAGAAGCTCTTATACACAGTCATTTTAATTTACAAATATTCACTTCTCATAACAGACTACAAACTACCAACTATCTTTCTGCCAGCATTCACAGAGTTTAATTTTCTTAACCCCCCCCCAAAAAAGCAATGTATTTGTTCTCGTGAAAGTTTTACTTGCATCATATACCATCCTTACTGTACTTCAATTCCATATTTGCATAACATGTTCCTTGAAAGCTATTCACTCTATTAAACAATTTATTTATATCTACAAACATACAATAAGATTACTTTCTCCCCTTCCTAATTTCTCAATGAACTTTTGAAGAACAAATTTTTCTTGCCCTTATGCTACAAAACCTCACAGATTTCAAATTTTGCTTAGTATAATCTCTCATACGTTTTCAGTCAGAATTCTGCCAAACACCTTAACACTTGAAACTAATCCTTCTGTGGTATTTGCCTTCCCTTTTGCTACCTTTTCCTGTGTATAGAAGATCAGTATTAATATGCTTCCACTCATCAGGCACGGATGTCTTCACACACATGTTAAACCAATTCATATCCACTTCATAACAAACCACATGCATCTTTCAACATTTCTCCAGTTACAACATCTATACTTTCAGCACTCCCATTTTTCAGCATAATAACAGCTTATGTCTTCCTTTTTATCACTTTTTTCCTTGGATACAGTGGATAACATTTTGACTTGGTTGTTAAAATGCTGTTCTTAATTTAATGATTAAAATCAAATTTATTTACCAGTGAGGAAGAGTTGATAATTAATTCTAGTAAAAGTGTATTCTTGTTTGATATAATCTGAATGTAGTTCAGTACGATACTCAGTATGTAAATTTCATTTTAGTACAAATAAACCCAAATAAAGCAATTACTCAATCAGAAAACTTTCAGATTAATTTTAATTTTTAAAAATGGGATGGTAATCTTTATTCCAAGGAAGCAAACACATACTTCACATGTTGTTAAACACAGCAATCTATCTGTGAAATACAGAAATCAAGCTACAGTTGTAATCAAAATTATTCAATGCCCCCATTGTGTCCTAACAGTCAGAAATCACGCTGAGACGAGGAGTAGGTCTCTAGTGTTTATTACTGCTACATAAAACAAAATCCTAACAAACTGAAGAAGTGTGGGAAAAACCCAGACAGATAAACCCCAAAAGTTAAGGCGGGTCTGATCTGTGTTTCTTTGAATGGCTGCTTAATTCCTCAGTACTACGCATGCGTTTTCCACCCTGGATTGAGGCCCCCTCCTGCTCGCCATCAGTACTCATGACACATTGCAAACCAGGTTGATTGTCAAAATGTACAGATTTTCAGCTGTTTGCAATGAACAAATGAAACAAAAGCAACTGAAATAGCTCAACACAACAAATGCTTCAAGTGGTGTCCCCAAAGTCAACTGAAAATGCAACTTACAATGACTTCTCCAGTCTCAAAATTATTCAACCCCTTCATGGCAAGCATCTTCAGTACTTAGTAGGGCACTCTTTTGCTGTTATGACCTGCTGCAAACAAGATGCATAGCCAGACACCAGCTTCTGGCAGCGTTCCTGAGGAATCTTTGCCCATTCCTCCTGAGCAATGGCCTCCAGTTCAGTAATATTCTTGGGTTTGTGTGCTGCAACTGCCTTCTTCAAATCCCACCAGAGATTTGCTATGGGGTTCAAGTCAGGTGACTGTGATGGCCACTGTAGAACCTTCCAGGACTACTTCTGCATCCAAGCCTTAGTGGAATTTGAGGTATGCTTGGGATCATTGTCCTGTTGGAAGGTCCAGTGATGTCCCAGCTTCAGCTTCCTTACAGATGGCATGATGTTTTCTCCTAGGATTTCCTGATACTTCAATGAATCCATCTTGTCATCCACACGCTGCAGGCTTCCAGTGCCAGAGGATGCAAAGCAGCCCCGGAGCTTCACCAAGCCACCACCATGCTTAACTATAGGCAGAGTGTTCTTTTCAGCATATGCTTCATTGTTCTTCCTCCAGACATACCGCTGATCCATTGGGCTGAAAAGTTCCAGTTTTGTTTCATCGCTCCACAGAACAGAATCCCAAAACTTCTGTGGCTTATTTATATGATTCTGAGCATATTGGAGCCGACTTTTTTTGTGCTTTTGTGTCAGTAGTGGTGTACGTCTTGGAATTCTGGCATGGAAACCTTCTGTGTTTAGTACGCACCTTACTGTGCTCACTGAAACCTCAGTGCCTATTGCCACCAAGTCTTGCTGCAGGTCTTTTGCAGTCACTCGAGGGTTTCTCTCAACCTGCCTTCTCAGAAATGTGGTTGTAGCCATTGACAACTTCCTTTTTCTGCCAAGTCCAGGTAGTGTAACCACTGTTCCACTAATTGTGAACTTGCGAACTATGCTTCCAACGGTGTCTCTAGGAACATTCAGTGCCTTCGCTACCTTTTTGTATCCTGTTCCTTGTTTGTGAAGGGCGATGATCTCTTCTCTTACCTTTTTGGACCATTCTTTTGACTTACCCATACTGTATTTCTAACATGCAGTCAAACATGGCACTCAACAAACTCCTAGCCAGTTCAGGTATTTCATGTGTTCCAGCTCAAGCATACCTGGTGTAACTAATGAAGCCCTTGATTAGTTGCATCAGGTGTGCTTGAGACACACCTGTTTTTGCATACTGTATATGTGCTGTTGTGACAGATTCTATTTAGGGGGTTCAATAATTTTGGGACTGGAGAAGTCATTGTAAGTTGCATTTTCAGTTGATTTTGGGGACACCACTTGAAGCATTTGTTGTGTTGAGCTATTTCAATTGCTTTTGTTTCATTTGTTCATTGCAAACAGCTGAAAGTCTGTACATTTTGACAGTCAGCCTGATTTACAATGGGGATTGAATAATTTTGATTACAACTGTATGTTGGAAGCTTGCATGAAATTGAGTGCATGCTGCAGATTGAGAAGAAATAAATAAGGCTTCCCCACATGTGTTGGAGACAAGACTGTTCTTCCATGGCACTTGTTTGGTTCAGGGCCTTTAAAGTGCTATCCACCCATCCTTGAGTTGGCATTGTGAAATTTGCTCAACCCTCTTGCCATTCCTTATCCTGCCTCTATTGTACTTAACCTGCCTCTGTTGCATCTGTTCTGAAGCACTGCAAAATGGGATCACTTTTTAATTTTTAAAAAATTAATAACAGAAAAAAAACACAAAAATAATATTAATATACATACACTATCAAGGAAAAAAAATAAAAAGTGCTGTTACAAAAAAGTGAAGAAATACAACAAATAAAAAAGAATTTGTCATAATAAATCTATATATGTAAATATTCAGATGTATATAGATTTCTAATACATTTATATGACGTGTGTGTGTGTGTGTGTGTATTTTGTATAAATGAGTCCCATATATCATTATACTTGTCCATACAAAATCTGGGCCTGGGGTCTGAGTTACAACTGGTCCAGAATGCAGCAGCTGCAGAGCATTGGATGTTCCTAGGTTCACCCATGTTACACCTTTATTGTGCGAGCTGCACTGGCTCCCAGTTTCCTTCCAGGTGCAATTCAAGGTGCTGGTTATCACCTTTAAAGCCCTACATGGCATGGGACCTGTTTATTTGTGGGACTGCCTCTCCCTAAGAATATCTGCCCATCCCACTGGATCAGATAGAGTATGCAAGCTCCACATCCTGTCCCTGAAATCCTGCCACCTAGTGGGACCTCGGAAGCATGCCTTTTCCATGGCTGCCCCTACCTTATGCTCCCCCCAGCATTTCAGCAGGCCCCCACCCTTTTAGCCTTTCAGAAGGCCATTAAGACCAGTTTTTTTACTGAGGCATGGGATAGGATAGGATAGGATAGGATAGGATAGGATAGGATAGGATAGGATAGGATAGGATAGGATAGGATAGGATAGGATAGGATAGGATAGAAAGAATGGAATGAGGGTAATTGGAGCTTGCTGTAGGGCGTCCTAAGGGGATGATTAAGGCACAGTGTTTTCATTTTTGTTTGAATGTTTTACTGTTTTATTGTGTTATGGTTATGCTTTATAGTTACTGGTTTTATTGCTTTTGTGAGCTGCCCAGAGTTGTTTAAGGTGGGCGGCCATGCAAATCTTTTAAATAAAAAATAAAAAAATACTTCATTAGAATCTGAATAAGCTGCTGTTCAATTAATCATTGAAGATGTTTGGAAGATTATTATTATTGGTGTCACCACCTTTTAAATTATACTAATAATCTTGTTTATTCAGTCAGTGCTTTGTCATTTTATTTTTAGAGTGAGGTCACTTATTTAGGTTTTTCAACTTATGACTCATATCCATAATAGCAAATAATATCCATAATAGCAAATTGACCAAATCATAATTATTTCTTTGAGCAAAACTCATTTTTTAACAAATCATTTAAAGAAAAGTTTTAAAGTCTGATTGAATTAAAACATCGAATTTAAATAAAAGAAATTTTGTATCTTGAAAATGAGAAATGTATTTATATATACAAGTTTCAGAATATGTTTTCTCCCATGTAATTTTGGTTACATGGGTCTTATTGTGTTATTTTCAATGTTAATACACTGTTTGAATAAAAAATTTAAAAGCAAATACATAAACATTTTATGCCAGAATTTTAAATTGTAGAAAATTTTATGAATGAGGATGCTAATGATAACAATTTTCTTCTCTTAATAAAGGATAATGAAAAGCGGACCCCTTTACATGCCGCTGCATATTTTGGTGATGCAGAAATTATTGAGCTACTTATTTTATCTGGTATGATGTTTTCTTGCTTAGATATATTAGCCAAGCTCCTCATAGGGATAATATTTTACAGATCTTGCAAACATAGTAAGAACTATTGATAGTCTCTAATTTTATATTTTAATTGTTTAATACAAACCAAAAATCAACTTTCTGGGCATCCATTTTTAAAGAGATGTAACTGCCAGTATGGTATTACGCTTCTGGCAACTATATTGTTTCTATGACTTAAAAAATCATCTAGAAACCAAGTTTTTAATTAAAATATTCCTTTTAGAGGAAGAAACAGAAAAAGTTTGATATTCAGAAAAATTATCAAGAGAAGTAGTGTCAATTTTATAGAGGAAAGAAATGGCAGATTTTATGCATAAGCCTATTAAGAACAATGGTTAGAAATAAGTATTTAGGAAGACCTAACCTACATGCTAGGGACGCGGTGGCGCTGCGGGTTAAACCGCTGAGCTGTCGATCAGAAGGTCGGCGGTTCGAAACCGCGCGGCGGGGTGAGCTCCCGTTGCTCGTCCCAGCTTCTGCACACCAAGCAGTTCGAAAACATGCAAATGTGAGTAGATTAATTGGTACCGCTTCGGCGGGAAGGTAACGGCGTTCCGTGAGTCATGCTGGCCACATGACCCGGAAGTTTCCTATGGACAACGCCGGCTCCAAGGCTTAGAAACGGAGATGAGCACCGCCCCCTAGAGTCGGACTCGACTGGACTTTACGTCAAGGGAAACCTTTACCTTTTTAACCTACATGCTAAATTATAACATTGGAATTGCAGTATTTTCTAATATTTTTCATACATGAAAATGTGAGATTTCTAAACTGCTTTTGGTTGGAGGAACTTGGGGTATTACTGGCAGAATGGGAGAACGTACTAGACAAGTTCACTTACTTGTTTTCAGTGATTATCAGCATGCTAAAAGAGGAACTATAGCTCAGTGAGTGGAGCACATAGTTTGTATCGTAACTTCTGGCAGTTCAGTTTAAGAGGATTAAATAATTAAATGAGAAGCAAAGCATGGTATGACATTTTAAGTAAGTATTGTAATTTTGAAAAGAGGCAGAAGTTTGTCTTAGAACAGGTGCCTAATGAGGAAATGGCTTTGCTTACCTTTTTCTGAAGACACTTCAGATTGATTGATTGATTTGAAAACTTACCATTTTATCCACCTGTCTCACATTTTAATGTTTCCTTAACAGTAATGCATGCATTTGTTTTGCTTTGATCCAATTAGTCTTTTTAACTCTTTTCAAAACTTGCTTTGAGAATGTTATTTGTATTCCCCTGAGGATATAGCTCATTTAATATCCTGAAGTTAGTAGTCCTTAGATTATTATCAATGTGATTTTTAAATACAAACCTGGAAGGGAATTAGTATTCCTCTTGCTACTATTTCTTTTCCATTAACATAATATTTTAATGTGGATGGAAATAAACCTAGACAACTTATTGTTCTTCCTCTAAAATCTCTCTTCTTTTTTCTTTTGTTCTAAGGATGTAATTTATTGGAAGCTCTGCATCTTCCACTTCTTGCAGTGTAATCCTATGAATATTACTTGGAAACTAGTCTCACTGTGTTCAGTGGAGCTTATTTCTAGGTAAGATTACATAGGATTACAATTTTGAATTCTAATCTGTAATGATACATGTCATTGTTTTGGAACTTCAGTTGCTGTTTTCCTGGAAGATAATACTGTAAATTAGCAGGATATAGATAGTATACCATTTAAAAAAAAATAATTGTTTTTTAAAATTGAAAATTAGTTAATTAGTTAATTAATCTTCACATTAGTCAGGGAGCCTGACATCCTACATAATAAGCGTATTATCTTTTGTAAATCTTGTGCCACTCTTTCTCACTGAATGATTTGGGAAACTAAATTAAATTAATTAAGGTAAGCTAAGCTAAATCAAATTAAATCTTCTAAAGGAGAAACAAACTTCAGTTTGCAGAAAAGTCTTAATTAAAGTATATCACTAATTAGCAGCATTTAATACTTTTATTATTTCTTTTTAAAAATACTTTGAGATTAATATTGCTTTTTGAAAAAAAAATTTCTATGCATCTATTTGCAGGAGCTAGAGTTAATGCCAAAGACAGCAAGTGGTTAACTCCTTTACACAGAGCTGTTGCAACACGTAGTGAGGTATGGAAGTTTCTTTTTTTTAAACCACAATATATTTTATTTCAAAATATTGTTGTAGTGTAATCCTTAATTTATAGCCCTTGGACAAGGATTGGTATTACTCTTACAATGGCACAATTGCGAGTTACATGGATTTCACGTATAACATCATCCTGTTACGATGCTGGTAAAAGTTTCTGTTAGGTGGGATACCACCACAGGCATGACAGGAAGGATGGTTGGAATAAGAGGATGTAATAGGGAAGAGGTAATCAAGGTAGTCCAGTGCCAGTGCCATGGTAAGCTGTCAAAATAGCTTTTGTTAAGTAAATATTGATTGGATTTAACAGAGAATGCAAACAACTAAGTCCTCTCAAATATTACAGTGTATTATAGTTGGGATATCACTTTCCCTATGGGGCTATCTGTTCCTAATTACATGTACTGCATAAATAAGTATAATACTCAGTAGATGTCATTCAGTATGATTGTGAATTTCAACTGGGTCTCTGTTCCTCACCATATTATTTAGCTAATAAAAAGGCACCTCACTATGATTCATGAATGGAAGTTCAATGAGTTGGGCAGAGATGGTATTTATCAGCACTACACGATTGCAAGTCTTAGAGTGTCATTATACCCAAGCATTGATGCATGTCCTCCTGACTCACCTAATGTTTGCTGCAACCACAAGTCAGATAGGAGTGCTTCCATAAAATGTATCAGGAATGATAATGTTTGCATTGCTATGAAAATAATTAGCAGCTACTGTCAAAAAAGGAACATGTTGTGGTGGTAAGCATGTGTAGCTCAGTAGGAGCTTGCCAAAATGTAACATGTGATAAGAAGCACATAAATCTGACAATTGCCTATGTGAAAACATTCATCCGTGTACTTAGACATGATTATTTTACAAGTACATTTATATGGATTTTTCTTCTTCTTAAGGGTTCATCAAAATTAGGACTTTTGTAAGCATGGGCTGGTATGTCTTGAAAAGAGTGCTTCATTGCAGTGTCATATGGATAAAACCAAAAGCCACATCATATATTGAGTTCTTTTCTTTTGGCTTTATAGTTATGGAAGTTGATCTCCCTTTCCTTTTTATACTGTGTTTTTCTTATATTGCTTTTACTAGCTGGATTCCAAAAGATAAAATTCATTAAAGGTAACCCGCACAATTAGGAGTCGATCACAAACTATTTTTTAATTTTTCATTGCCCTTCCCCATTGCGTTAAATTAGATTTCAGTGATGTTTTGGTTTTTGGTTTAAGGAAATGTTAAGAGTGAGGAGAGCTTTAGTAATTTTATTATATAATGGTGTGAATTATTTTTCAGGATGCTGTGCAGGTGTTGTTGAAGCATTCAGCTGATGTCAATGCCCGTGACAAAAACTGGCAAACACCATTACACATAGCAGCTACAAAGAAAGCTGTCAAGTGTGCAGAAGCCTTGGTGCCACTACTCAGTAATGTAAATGTGTCAGATCGTGCTGGTAGAACGGCATTACACCATGCAGCGTTGAGTGGACAAGTTCAGGTATAAATGACTTATTTTCAGTTCCCAAATCAGTTGTCTACCTGCAAGAGGTGTTCTTTATCTGATCTCACTGCTACCTGTAAAGGAAATAACACATTTTAATTTTGAAATATGAGAGGGAAAAAATGGTTACATTATGTGGCTAGTGTGTTAAAATGTTCCTTTCCTTTTATTTTTAAAGTTTTAGTCTGTTGATGTTATTCCATTGTGGAACTCAAGGTAGTAAATATGGAATTATCAAACAAATCTACTAGACACTGCCCAGTTCCAAACAAGCAAAGATTCAGCAGTTTTCTGCTTTATATGCACTTTATATGCACCATTGTTTTCTTACTACAGGTGGTCCTTGGTTAATGACATCTTGTTCAATGACTGTTTGAACTTACAATGGCACTGAACGAGTAGTAGTTATGACTGGACCTCATACTTAAGGTCATCGCAGAGTCCTGCGATAACATGATCATGATTTGCGACCTTCCCTGCCAACTTTGCACAAGCAAAGTGAATGGGGAAGCCAGCAGGAAGTTGGAAGTCACGGTCACATCAGGTCCTCACTTAACGACCTGCACAGTCCTTGCTTAACAACGGCAACTGGGACTTCCAGAACTGCTGTTGCTAAGTGGCACAGTCACATGATTTTTTGACTTATGACTGTGTTGCTTAATGACAGAGTTTCCGGTTCCAATTAGCATTGTTAAACGAGGACTATCTGTACTTGAAACTGGTTAACAAAGGCTATGGATGGATAAATACATTTTTCTTGTGGCTTGATTAAACAGATTCGGGCCTATCCTTCAAGTACGGTGTAGTGTTAGATTGGAAGCTTTTGCTTGTACCCCTAATTTTTATGACCTTGTTCAGGATTCCAGAAATTACACTGTACTGCTCTTAGTAAAACTAATATTTCAATGAAAATCTAAAATGAATCTATCTGATTGCTAAAGCTTAGCAAGAGTTTTGGCTTCTGTAGAAAAATATGGAGATAACCTTGAAGGAGTGCAAAAACTATTAAATATACATCACCTTAGCCTGATAAGGAAGAAGGGTGAGAAAGAAACTCAAGATAACCCTGACCTGGTTCTGTTTGGAATAAGAAGGGGCAGACAGAAACTGACAGGTTTTCAAGAATCTGTTCCCTGACCTGGCTTACCTTGAAGGGCTGACACCTTCAGATATAAATACATTTTAAAGGAGCTTAGGTATTATACAAGTGGTGACATTTTTGATTTGTTATAAAGAAAATATTGTTTTAAAAAATGTTACACAAATATTGAAGATTTTGATTTCACACAAATAGTTCTGTTTATTAAGAAATATAACTGTCTTCATTCTAGATGGTCAGTTTATTATTGTCTAGAGGTGCCAATATCAATGCCTTTGACAAGAAAGATAGACGGGCTGTCCACTGGGCAGCCTATATGGGTATGTAAATTAACTTTTTTCTTCTCTCTTGACTTCCTTTAAAACAGAATTTTGCATGCTATTTTCTTCCTGCATAATTTGCATGAAGTTTGAATGGATATTTGGGGGCATAAATCCAGTATATTTCCATCTTGGTATAGATGGAAATTTACTGCTCTACCAGTATTGTAAGGATCACCTAATTTAAAATAATGAGATTCTGTTACAACAGAAAAGCACATATTGATATAATAAGTTAAGGTTCTCTCTCTATGAACTTAAAAAACCTTAACTATCTGCCTTGATACAGTTATAATTGGTTAAATATTTAAAAGTGATAATTTATTCTGTAAGGATTACTAGAAGGAAAAGGCATTTTTAATATGGTATTTTGCTATTACCTATTAAAAAATCAGAACGGTAACAAGCTTTTTAAAAATCTACATCCAAGTATTAAAATTGATTGATCAGTCTAAAAATTAAAACTTTACAAAAGCTTGAAGAACAGATTTCAACTCAATCCTACCAAGACTAAGTAGTTTTGGGTATTAGGGTCCCCTCATTCCAGTGACTGAACATCTGGATGTGATTGCACTACCTCAAACAAAACCAGTGTGCAATTTGGGGGTCCTCCTGGACTTCAAGGACCAGGTGGCAGCCAAGGCCAGGAGGGCCTTTTGCACAACTTCATGTTGTGCACCATTTGCAGCCATTCCTGGACCGGGCTCTGCTCATGGTCACTTATGGACTACTGCAATGCACTTTATACGGGGCTGCACTTGAAGAGCATCCAGAAGCTGCAGCTGGTACAGAATGTAACAGTGCAGGCAGGTATGTGTGCTCCTCGATCAGTGCATGATACTCTACTCTGCAAGCTGCATTGGCTACCAGTATGCTTCTGGGCTTAATTCAGGGTGCTGTAGTGACCTATAAAGCCCTTCATAGCATGGATTATTTGAGGGACAACACTCTCCGATTATGTCATTAGGTCCAGCAGGAAAGGCATTATGTCATTAGGTCCAGCAGGAAAGGCATGTTCTGGGTCTTGCTTTTTGGGAGTGCCATCTGGTAGGGCCCAGGGAGAGAACCTTTTCTGTTGTGGTGCCTGCCCTTTGGAACATCTCCCCACTCCAAGCTGGCCTTTCATAAAGACTTAAAGACATGGTTTTGTCATTGAGCTTTGGGATCCGGAGATGTGGCAGAGCCTGTTCAATGGTTATACTGATTTGTGTTGGTAGTTCTGTTTTTACCTCATTTGCTGATTATGTGTGTGTTGTTCTTTTGTTGTTATGTGTTTTGTGGCGTTTTCAACTGCTGTTATCCAGAATCATGAATTTAAGATGGGTAGTCATATAAAATGAATGAATGAATTTTATTTTATTTTATTTGTTGAGGTTATATTGATGTGGTAAAACTGCTTGTAGCCCATGGAGCAGAAGTGACATGTAAAGATAAGAAATTATATACACCATTACATGCTGCCGCATCTGCTGATATGATTAACGTAGTCAAGTACCTTCTTGATCTTGGGGTTGATGTGAGTAGAAATGACCCTAAATCACATTATTTTATTAATTAGATAATTTCATAGGAACAGTAATACTGCCATAATGTAACGTGTTTATAAATAGCTAGTACTTTTGTATAAGAGTAAACATGCTAACATTTCAGATTTCTTTTTAAATGTCACTTGATAGAATAATAGTTTTGGAGAATGATGATTGCTAAACACTGTTTCTGAAAGAATTCTGAAAGAATCAGACTCTCACAGTATTGCTTGAAATACAAGTCTAAGAAAACAGACTGTTTTCTTAGACTTGTATTTTAAGCAATACTGTGAGAGTCTAATTCTTTCAGAATTCTTTCAGAAACAGTGTTTAGCAATCATCATTCTCTAAAACTATTATATAGTCTTCAGTATAAGCCTTAAGTATTCTCATGACAGTGAAATGTATAAATCATAATAAAGATAATTTACATGCCAGCTACAACTAAACACCATTGAAAATACTGAAAAAGTGACAAGCTTTGCTTATCATGTCACAAACCTAAAGCAAACATGACAGTGGAAAAAATGCAAAATGAAATATTTAAAAATGCTATATCAATAATGAAAGTATCTTTATTTCTGTATTTTTGCTTTCTTCATATGAACTTTCAGTTACTAATTGTTTTAAACCTTGCTGAGATTCATCAGAATTTGGAGGAATGCCCTGTCATGCACCTTGGCTTATCAGTTTGAATGAACATATCTAAAATATATTTTATTCAGTGATGCTATTGGCCTATCCCAGTGTGGTCTGACTGACAGACAATAGGGTTTTTTTATTCCTGGGAATCTGAGATATATTTGTAGGGATTACTTTTTCCTCTGTAGTTTTGACTTAGCTGTTTAAATTCAAATTCTATGATTTTTTTTAATAAAACCAACACTGTGATTCCTAAAACTCTTTGAGTATGAATACTGCTGTGATAGAATAAAAATAATTTATATGGATGGATGGATATAAGGCTTTAATTTACATCACTGCTTTTGTTCATTAACAGATGAATGAACCAAATGCATATGGAAATACACCTCTTCATATTGCTTGCTTTAATGGACAAGATATTGTAGTAAATGAACTGATAGACCGTGGTGCTAATGTAAATCAAATGAATGAGAAGGGATTTACACCTTTACACTTTGCTGCTACATCAACTCATGGAGCATTATGTTTAGAGATTCTCGTTTGTAATGGTGCAGATGTAAATGTGAAGGTAAAATAACTGAAAGGTGAATTTTAAATGCTGTAATAATATTTTGAATGTATTTATATACTAAAGTTGACATCACCCCTAAAATAATAGAAAATTAAACATTTATGGTCACTTTTAATGGTCAACGAATGCATTTTTATTGTGGGAATATTTAGGAAATACCTCAAGATTATACTCATCTGCTAGTTACCAGGCTTCTTTCTGTGTCCCACTGTATCCAGGAAACAGTGATAAATAGTTTTGTTAGGCTGTCAGCAGTTTGTTAATGAAATAACGATACATTTAGTAATTTGTGAGATACTACCTTAATCCAAAGTTTGAAAAATGTATGCAGGATGATCACAGAGATTAAAAAGTAAAAATCACACTGAAGATGTTGCCTAGTCTGGCAACGAAATGTCTGCAAGAAAAGAACAAGGCTCAGAGAGCACCAAGGACTCCACAGAAAAAATATAGAAAGCTTCCTTTTGAGAATATATCTGAGTATAGTAAAAAATAATAATAAGCAGCTTTGAACACTTTGAAAATGTGTATCTGAGAAATCTTTATGTGATGCAAAAATCATCAGACTTAAACGTTCTTTCATTAGAAAATGAATGAAAGAATGGATGAGATCTCAATATCTCAGCAGTAGAGATATTAAATGATAAATAATATTTTACTACTTTTTAATCTTTGTAATGTTTACTTATAGACATGAAGAAATGTGTGCTTACCTGGCAGTGGAGATACTATGATCATGCTAAAAGTAAAATATGTATGGGTACTACATCTCATCATCACTTTTTAATATGTATCTAGAACCATTCCTCTCTTTCTGAGATGATGAGGGATACAGTGTATAACACAGGAGAAAAATGAATTGGTCTACAATCCTGAAACTATATATATGAATTAATATAGTTACCTTCATTAACTAGTATCATTAACTATATGATGATGATTCATGAGGCTTGCAGTTTACTAAATTAAAAATTTTTGAAGCACACAAAGATACAGTTTATAATAATAGACCAGCAGTAGACATATGAAAATATTTCCTGAAGTTTAGCATAGTTCATTTTTATTGCAGATTGTAAATATATGATAAATGTTCTGAACAAAATAGAAATATCCTTATATATTAAGATTGGCATCTCTAAAACAATTTTGTAAGGATAAGGTTTTATCTCATGTATGTGGTATCTTCCAGAATTTAATAATAGCATAAGGTTTTAGATGCCCTTTGTACTACTTTATTTACAGTCTTACATTTAAAGCCAAAAGGGCAAGTGAATATACATAAACACTTACCTACTATGTGCAAGATTTGTATATTTTTTGTATGCAGCCAGGGGTCCAAAAAGAAAAAAAAACATTTTTTTTTGTCCTGTGTAGCTATAATAGTGTTTAGTAAGAATAACAAAGCAGTCATCTTGAAAAGTCTGTAGCACTGTTTTGACTTGCCATTACCAGTACATTTTTTTAAATAAAAAGGAGTATAAATAGGAAAGAAAAATAAACAGCAAATTCTCTGTTTAATCTTGTTAATGGTCTTGATAGCCATGGGTTGACTTCTTTTTTCCCCAGAGTAAAGATGGAAAAACACCATTACATATGACAGCTATTCATGGAAGATTTTCAAGATCACAAACCATCATCCACAATGGTAAAATTTTAAAAATGTAGTATTAGTAATGTCATTTTGATTGTATTATTATTTGGAATAATTTGGAATAATTATATTAATGTATTAGTATTTTCTTTAGCCTCTGTTCTGCCTAAATTATTAATTATGTGAATCTGAACATTTTAAATGCAGACTTCAGATTACAAAATCTATAGGATATTCTTTATCTTATTCAGATACCTGAAATTCCAGTATGCTCCAGTCCTTGAGTAGTCCAAGTTCTATTATAGTTTTTCTTCAACATTGCTCATAGCTTAGCCTTAGAAATTTAAATTCTAACTCCTAACTCTAGAATGCAATGTCATTATTTTGAGTTTCACAGATAATGAATTTGGAATGAATAAATTCCATAAATGAATAAATTCCATAAATAGTGAAGACATCTTCCTGTGGGGAGAGGTTTGTCATCTCATTTCAATCTGGTGAATTGTACAAATTTGCTGAAAGTATGACTGTCACTATCTGGGACTATGAAACTAATATATATCACCCTATGGTCACAAGAATAAAATGCATGTGTCAGTTAGTGTGTGTTTAAGTCATAGAACTACTTTCTACTTACGAAATATGTTAAAATATTCTCACTGCAAAATATACTTGGATCCTGTTATCCATATTGTATAGAAGGAATCAGCAGTGGATGTCATTGTCTATTCTCTTTCTTTTTTTTTCAAACATGAAAAATAGCTATAATACAGCTGGACTGTTCATAGAATTTATTCTGTTTCACCATTTGAAAATCCCTGATACTTTTCAAATGTGAATTCATTTGCTTAACTATTTAATATGTTTATGTGGTTATACTTTATATTAAATTAATATTCAGGAGCTGAAATAGACTGTGAAGATAAGAATGGAAATACACCATTACACATAGCAGCCAGATATGGCCATGAACTGCTCATCAACACACTGATTACAAGTGGTGCTGATACAGCAAAGTAAGCAGCATTTAAAAATTTTAATTATGTCCAAATGTAGTATGTTATGGGTATGCAAGACTCATGGATTCTAGAATGGAGCTTTCCACGAACTCTTTCAGAATGAACTTCTTCTGGAACATTTTAGTTTGGGGAGGTCTGACAGTTTCAGTGGCATGATCAGAAGGAGATTCATCATGATCCAGAAGGGAAATAGAACATGAGTTTTGCACATATCTAAAATGCATGTTAATCCAGAAGGTTATGAGCAATAGGTGATAACACCTTAATGCATTATAGTACCTCAGTGGTAAAAGTTATTAAGTTCTATTTTAGAACATAAGCAAAAATCTCATTAAAATATAATATGGTATCCTGCATAAGAGCCAGCAAAATTGCCTGGTAAAATGGCACTTGAAAGGATACAAAAATCTTGTGAAATATGTTTATTTACGATAGAAAACAGTGAGAGTTTACATAGCAATTTCCAAAGAACTTACTAGTTTGAATATTATATGATGAATAGTGTTCATAATTATTTTTAAAATTCAGCCTGTTTATATGCAATCTAATATATCCCTCCAAGTTATACAAAAAAATTATTTAGATAGGGCTCAAATTTAATTGACTATCATTCTGACAGGAAACTCTGTATCTTGATTGAACGGTCAAGTTTAAATGTATTAGGAGATTTTTACTCTAGGAAAGGCAATTAAATTTGTCCATAAAAAAATGGAGTTTGGCATGACATCTTGCACAATATATATATATTGTAATGAGACCGTGATGTCTGATTATGGTGTATCTTAGGCGGGGTATACATGGAATGTTTCCTCTCCATTTGGCAGCATTAAGTGGATTTTCAGACTGTTGCAGAAAGCTGCTTTCTTCAGGTAAGCCATTTAAATTAATTTTAACTCTTCTTTAAACTTTGCTTGCATATTAAAGAATTAACTTAGTATCATCAAGGCAAATCCATTGTAAAAGGTGTTCCTATAGCAGAGCTAGGCACTGATAATTATTGAGAGTTATGGTCTTATCCCTGATCTATAGTCTTTAAATTGATGGAAAAGTATATCTGTGATGGAAATTTCTACTTGTACACTTGACTCCAATTTGGGCTGTTTGTTTAGTTGATTCTGCAACCTGTGAATGTAACTTTTGCAGAATAACATTCAGTAAGCAGAGTAAAAGGACTGTCAGATGATAAGCATCAAAATCAAAAGAACACACCCTCAAAATATTAACATTTTATCAGATCTTTCACTCATACACTGCAGAACAGGACTTGTGTTTCCATCCTGTTTCAGCACCTCATGACTCTGAAAAAGCTACTCCTGAGACAGGATGAGGGGATCTGTTGAAACTTGCAAGCTAAAGTAAGAGATTGAAGCTTGAGGAGAAGGGGAACAATGAGTTCTCTCTTAACACTTCCTCTAAATCAGTGTTTCCCAACCTGGGCAACTTGGAGATGTGTGGACTTTAACCCCAGAATTCTTTGCACTGGCCATGCTGGCTGGGGAATTCTTGGACTTGAAGTCCACACATCTTAAAATTGACCAGGTTGGGAAACACTGCTTTTAACAAAAATGCCTTCTATTCACATAACAGGCATTTTGGGAACAACATCCATGAGATGTATGCTTAAAAGGAAGATAGATTTGAGTTCATATATAGTACATTTTGAACAGTAAAAATATGGTACTAATGCAGTAAGCAGCATGAATCTTGACTGGATAAAAATACTTAATACACAAATCTGCTATAGTTATCTATTAGCCTAGTAATAGATAGCATTAGTAGTAGTTTCTCTTAGGTAATAGTAATAAATAGTGGTAGTAATTGAGGCATTTTTACTTTTTAGAGCATGAGCAAGTCATATAACTTTACCTAAAATATTGCATATTCTGCTAGTTTTGTCAACTTACTTCTTTAAAGCCTTAATGAGTATAATGGTTATAAACCATCATGTGTTTGCAAAAATAAATAATCCCAAATTTGTATGATGTTACATCATTTGCAGTATGGTAAATATAGTGTTGACTCTTAGCAACCATATAAACAAATTTTCTCCATGATAACCTGTCCCTAATCTGGTCTTTCAGGTCTTCCAACAGTGTACCCATTGTCACAGTAACTGAGTCCATCCATCTTGCTGCTAGTCGTCCTCTTCTTCCCTTTCCTTCCATCTTTCCCAGCATTAGAGCCTTCCCCAGAGAGCAGGTGTTCACATACTATGTGCTAAGTAGAATAATTTGAGTCTGGTCATTTGTGTCTCAAGTGAGAACTCTGAGTTGATTTGTTCAATGATCCATGTGTTTGTTTTCTTGGCTGTCCATGGTATTTGTAGGAGTCTTCTCCAACACCAAAGTTCAAAAGTGTCAGTACTCTTTGATAAAGGTGATGTAATTGAACAAAAAAAAAAAAATGAAAATTTGACTTTGCAATCATTTATTCAACAAAAAATTAATAGATATGCCATTTCCTTCTGTGGAAAAAGTAAGTACACCCTTGACTCTAATATCTGGCATTGCCGTCTTTGGCAGAAACCATGTCAAGTAGACATTTCTTGTAACTGTCTACTGGTCTCTGACATCAAATGGGAGGAATTTTTTTCTACTTCTTCATGCAGAATTTTTGCAATGTTTGAGGGGTTTCTTGCATCCACACCCTGTTTCAAATCATCCCACAGCATCTCAGTGGGATTTAGATCTGGGCTTTGACTCGGCCATTCCAGAACCTTTTGTTGGCATTTCCTTGTTTTTTGCAAGGAGCAAGTCATTAAGTTACTATGGTAACAAATCACTCTGGCAGAGTCAGAAGGTCAAACTTAAGTATCCTTAGGTTTGGGTGTGAAAAGGCATGACCGTATAAGGTAAAGCTCCTGATTTGCCTGGAGGGCAGCTTGCCTGGGCTTGTTACTAGTTTCAGTTTCCTTTCTACACAGCCTTCCTCCCAGTCCCCTCAGAGAGCGTGTGTGAATGCACAAGCTTGTAAATATGTTTTTGTTCTTTCTGTAAATAAATTTATTTTTATAGAAATGCCTGGTGTGTGATTTTTCTGATCTCTCAGGCCAAATGCTTTCCAGCACTCTGCCACACCTTTATTTCTTTTTTTTTTTTCAGTCATTCCTTGGTGGATTTACTGGAATGTTTAGGGTCATTGTCATGTAACAAGGCCCACTTTCGGTTGAGCTTCAATCTTCTGACATATGGTCCCACATTATCCTCAAGCAACATCTGGTACAATGAGGAATTCATAGAGGATTCTGTGATGGTGAGCTGCCCAGGCCTGATGCAGCAAAGGAGCCCCAAACCATAACGTTTCCACCACCAGGCTTCAAGGCTGGTACCAATCAAAGAGAATATTTGTAGCTCAGGGTTGAACCGTGGAGTCCTTGGTGCTCTCTGAGCCTTGTTGTTTTCCTGCAGACGTTTCATTGCCAGACTAGGCAACATCTTCAGTGTGAAAAAGGAATGGGACTTGTATATAAACAGAGAGCAAGTCCCACTCCCTTTTTGCACTGAAGGTGTTGCCTAGTCTGGCAATGAAACATCCGCAAGAAAACAACAAGGCTCAGAGAGCACCAAGGACTCCACAGTTCAAGGCTGGTCTTAGTTCTTCTTATGAAATTCAATCTTTGCTTTTCACCAAACGTGTCTTCTGATATTGTGGCCAAATAACTCTATCTTTACCTCATCTGTCCAGAGCACATTGTTCCAGAAGTCTTGGTCTTTGCTTAGATGTTCATGAGCGAATTTTAGTCTTGCTCTGATGTTCTTTCAGGACAGCAGGGGTTTCCTCCTGGCACACCTCCCATGTGAATCTAATTTGTGCAGCTTCTTTCTTCCGTAGTGCCTGCCCTCTGGAACATCCTCCCTCCAGAAATTAGGATGTCCCTGACCCTGTTAGCCTTTTGTAAGGCCATGAAGACCTGGCTTTGTGCCCAGGCCTGCGGCCTCGAGCGTGTGGATGGTCCTGGCTCTTGGCTGTATTAACATTCATGCATTGCCTGCTTGGCAGCCATGTACATTTATTTTGTATTTATTTTATATTTTAACTGTTTTAATTGTAATTGTTTTATAGTTTTATTGTTGTAAGCCACCCAGAGTCACTCGCTGAGATGGGCAGCTATAGAAATCAATCAATCAATCAAATAAATAAAGGTAGACTCATGCACGTTGACATCAGTAGTGGTGAGAACTACCTGTGGGTCACGTGATGAATTTCTGGAGTTTTTAGAGATGTCTTTCAGCATCTTGCATTCTGCTCTTGGACTGAACTTGCTGGGATGGCCTGTTACTTGAAATCTTCTCCACTTGTATATAATCTTCTGGACAGTGGAATGATTGATGTGCAATTCTTTGGCAATCTTTTAAAATCCCTTCCCAGACTCACAGGCATCTATAAACCTCTTTCTAAAAACCTCAAAGAGCTCTTTCAATCTAGGTATGGTGATACCACATACTTGAACAACAAAGAGCAAATCAAAGTAAATGTCTGAGGTTCCTCAGACAGGTTCCTCCCAGATCCTCTCTAACAATTTTCTAATCATTTGCATCTGATCTGGTGCACCTGATTCTAATTTAGGTATGTGAGGTGATAAATATAGGGATGTACTTACTTTTTCCACATACGAAATGTGCATTTATGTTTATTACAAAATGTAAATGGTGCATGATATTTGTCATATCTGTTTTATCTATCAGTACTGTTGAAATGAAGATCAAATATCTGTACTTTGAAATTTGTTGAAAAAGTCAAACATTTCAGTGGGGTATACTTACTTTTCACTTGACTGTACATGCCATCTACAATTAAATTGATGGACTGTGTTTAAACTTAATTCTATGGGGTTTTTTTCCCTAGATAAAAAAACAACTGTTTTTAATTTCATAGTGAAACTACTATAGAGTGATTTCTCTGAAAGGAAAATACTAAGTTAGGGGTTTTTTAAATCAAATTTTGTGCTATGAGGAGGGAATAGAAAGGTAGTAGACACTTAACAAATGTTGTGAGTTTGCTTACAGTATTATTAGTTTAAACAATTGGGGATAAAGAGAGTAGTCTAGGTAGGACTCCCAGTTGCCTCCCACCAGGTTTGTACTACTTTGTTTTTGACAATGCCAGAGGAAAAACATCCTCTAATCTGAAGTATCAATTTAAATAGCAAAAAGAACTATTTCCTATTCTCTTGCTCCTGTCCATTATTGTGTATTATTTTTATTTTCATCCCTTGATAGGACAAAAATTAGATACAGATATGCATTCTTTGTTTAATTTTTGAAGGACTTATACATTTAATTGATATGAATATAAGATCTAAGCATTTCTTCTTGAGAACTTTTGTACGCTTTCAAATCTTATAGCTCTTTAATAAAAGTTCAGCTTAAGAGAGACTTATACTAGAAATTAACATAATACTTCCCTGATTTCATAAAGTACAAGACTTTGAATAGAAGAGGTATCTGAAAAGATAATTATATTATTTTGATCAATTCAGTGGAACATGAAGGAGATAAAAAGAAATAGTTTCCAATTGCAGTCTAGGTACACATCTTGTTTATATCAATTCACCAATTCTAATCCTATGAATGAATTATGATTAGCAAACAAGACAGGGACATAAATCGCTGTTTTGTTTTACTTAAGTAAACTATACATTATACCAATTTTCCATTCTCCAAGTTTACATTTAACACAGGTCTATGCTTCAGTTTAAAAACATAATCTCCTGGTTTTTGCTAAGAAGAGGTCAGGCAGAACTGTGCATTCGTAGCCTCTTCCACGTTACACTAGACCATAGTTGAGTATTCTATCTTAAAAGGTAAATTATTAGTTTCTCAAAACTAAAATGAAAAGCACTTTTCACATATTAATTAAACATACTGTTGATATTTATTATCTTTCTATAAATAGTCAATTACAGCATAATTACAGACTGCTTCATGGCATGTTCTGTCGAATTGACAAGTTGATGAATTTTATCAGTAGTTTCACAAAATTCTTCTTTCATAGGCTTTGAAATAGATACTTCAGATGACTTTGGCAGGACCTGCCTTCATGCAGCTGCAGCTGGAGGGTATGTATCTTTATAGTTTAAGTAAGTTTTAAATTTTGGATTTGAAAGTATCTTCATTTGAAGCATAACATTAATTCTGTGAAAGGATTTATATACCACTTATTAACATTGTTGGCATAAACATATGGAGATTTAGTTATGTAAGGAAATCTAAAATACTAGAGAATGTGCTATTTTATTAAAAGATTATTTGCAGTAATTAAAGACTGAGAGTCAAAGGACATGTCATTCTTTAAAAAGTATAATCAGATATTAACATCTAATTCAACTTTCAGAAATTTGGAGTGCCTCAATCTGCTGCTCAACACAGGTGCAGATTTCAATAAAAAAGACAAATTTGGAAGGTAAGAGAATGAAACAAGGGTAGCTCTACATAAAGACGCATATGGTGGTATAAACAGGTGGCTATTTATGTTTAAACTATGAAGGTGGTCAGGTCATTGCTGTTCAGAGAGGAATATTGTTGCTACACCAGCCAAAGAGGGTATAGGAACTTTCTTTCTTTCTTTCTTTCTTTCTTTCTTTCTTTCTTTCTTTCTTTCTTTCTTTCTTTCTTTCTTTCTTTCTTTCTTTCTTTCTTTCTTTCTTTCTTTCCTCACTCACTCACTCACTCACTCACTCACTCACTCACTCACTCTATATTTGCATGCTGCTTATTCCTAAAGGGTCTGGATGGCTAACAATCAGAAATATAAAAAGAACACCTCAACAAAAATAGACCCACTGAAATCATAATCATATTCATCATAATAGGATAATGAAGGATACAAAAACTATAGTCATATGTCTGCCAGTGCATCCCAACATTGATAGCATGTCTTTCTCCTTGGCTAGATAGGAAACCAGGTCTGTTCTCCTGAAATCCAAGAGGGAAGAGTTAGACTGGATTTCCATAGGGAGAGTTCTAAAGCATTAGGGCAGTGGTTGAAAATGTCCATTTTCTAAATTCTGTCAAGTGGATTCTCGGGACCTGGAGGAAGTTGATTCTGTTTGATCAGATTGGACAGGCAGGTGGATATGGGAGATGGCAGTCCTACAGGTAACCAGGCCCAGAGCTATGTAGGATCTTAAATGTGAGAACCAGTATTTTGAATCGCAACCAGAAGCCAGCTGAAAGCCAGTGCAACTCTTTGAGCAGTGGAATCACCCAAGTATAATGGGAAACACTTATCACTGCCCAAGCTGGCACATTTTGTAACCAAATTCTTTCCAAGGGCAGTTCCATGTACAGCATGTTAGCGTAATCCAAACAGGAGCTGACTAAAGCATGAATGACTGTAAGCAGGGCTTCCCTATCCAGGATTGGCCACAGGAAGCACACAACATGCTATTCTGCCAATGCCTTCCTGGCCCCAGCTGCTGCCTACTTTTCAAGCAGGGGTTGTCAGTTTGGGAGTTCCCGCAACTTGCAGACCATTTCTCAGTGGGGAATATAACCCTGTTCAGAGCGAAAGATGGTGCTATCTGAAATGGTTTGGTCCACCTGGAGAGATTCATTCTGAATCTGTTCCTTTCCATCCAGACCCTGAACTGGCACTGGGTCAGGACTTCTACTGCATTACCTCTTTGGCACAAGGTAAAGGTACATAACTGGGTTTCATCAACATACTGATGATACCTGGGCCACTTCATCTCCTTAAATTCCTCAGAGAACAAAGAAGCCACAGTGGATCTGCGAGAGGGGGAAAGCCACTATGGTGCAATCATGTCCAATGCCATGGCTACCCTCCTGTTCCAGTGAGTGATTACAGTGTCATCCGAGCTGCCCACCAGATACTTGGGAAACTCCCCAAGTGCCCTCTGAAAACCATCAGGATCTATCCATTATGGCACTTTCTGTCGTAGAAGGTACTTGTCAGTGATTAATCTAGGACAACAATTCCATGAGGCTCAGAGTGTTCATTTCTGGTCTCCTAGCATCCTGAGATCACACTGATGAAATTTGGCAGCAAAATGGTTGGTTTTCTGTGGCACAATCCTAGTTGTTTTTCTCTCTCTTTCAAAAATAAGGAGGGAAATAGGAGTAGGTAGCCCTGAGAGGTGAGCCACTTTAATTTTCACCCTTAACTCCCTGCCTACCACCAAAGCAGCCTGAAATTTTGCTGCTAAAATTATGCTATTTTGCCATTTTGGACCACATAAGGGAAATTGAGCAAAATTTTAAAGGGTGACATGCAAGTGGTTTGTTCCCAAAAGTTGGTTCTTTCTCATCCAAAAAACCCAAACAAAATCTAAAAATTTCCTCTTTCTATTTCCTGTGACAAAACCATCCTTTCAGTGACATAATATGTGACTTCCAGCTGATTAAAGAGTGGTTGCAGCCCCCAACCCTCTGAAGTTTCTTATATCTGATTTAGGAATACCCTGAAACTATCTGTTTCTGAGAGAATGCAATCTAGAGTAGACAAATGCTGCAGTTTCCATGCCAGGGAGTCCCTAGCCTTGTTCAAACATGATGCTAGGTTATAGTGTTTTATTGCTTTAAATGATACGCAGACTTTCCCATTCAGCTTATTCAGTAAATTGTGGCTAAAGAAATCCTATCTAGCAGCATATAATACAACCATGTTCTTGTCAGGAGTCCTCTTTGGTGTTTTGGCTCATAGCAGGCCATCACTCATTCAGAGATATACATCCTCATGATTGCAGTGTTTTGCAAGTCACAGAGCTAGATATTATGAGAATACCAGCCATACTTTTTCCTAAAACCCCAGAAGCTCCATATAGTTGTTAAATAGCATTGGCAGGAAATAGTACTCTGTGGCATTCATAGCTTAACTGCAGTTACCCAATATTACTTTCAAAATTGCCTCTCAAAAGTGGAATTATGACATATCAGTGCTCCCTATCACCAATCCTTGGTGATGATACAGAAGAATATTGTAGCTAAGAGTATCAAAGTCTGTTAAAAAACTAAATTGGAGGCCAGAACTGTGATTGAAAAAAATCAACACTTATTGGTGTTTAATAAATGAGTTATTCTGACAATTGTCAATAAATTTTAGAATAATTTCATCTTGTCATAATTGTTCAATCAATGATACTGTTTAAAGTAAAGGTTGAGAGATCTATATTTATGAAGAAATTAATTACTGATATTGTATTTCAATCTCAGCCTTACTGATGAATCTGTAATTTAAACTTTTGTTTGATCAAACTTGATTCCACCCTCTGCAGCACAGGTGAAGTGGTCTTTAGAGGACATATTCTTGGTAGAGTTTAAAAAAAACTCATTTTTTTACCCTAAACAATGCTTCTGATTGAATTCTGCTTTATCGCATTAGATTCTGCGCTAAAGGTTTATCAGTACCGATCACAAAAATATGAGGTCAACAGTATCTTCTTACCCAGCTCATTGTGAAAGTAAATGAAATCTTTGTACTCCATACTGGTTGTGTCTTCTGTATTAGGATCTATGAAAGGTACATTATCACAGCAATGTATTTAAGCTGTGTATATAAATGATATGCATACACATGCACTAACTCAGTAAAGAATTCCATTGGTAGGAGTTAGATAGTACTAATTGATGGAAAACATATATTTGATTATTAACATACTCTCTGAGTAAGAGACATCCAGAAAAGAAGAATTAGAAAGAGAAATGTTTATTAGCTAGTCATGCAACAGAAGTAATTTTTTCAGTATATACACTGTATACATTTCTGTTTTATTTTTTAAATATATATATACTACAGAACTCCACTCCACTATGCCGCTGCCAACTGTAATTACAAGTGTCTGTTTGCCCTTGTGGGTTCTGGAGCTAGTGTAAATGACCTTGATGAAAGAGGTTGTACACCACTGCACTATGCAGCTGCATCAGACACTGATGGAAAGTAAGTATGGCACTCTTTTTGAAATCATAGGTTTCATTCCTATACTTTCTTACTTGGACATAGACCTGATTCAACTCTGAATTTTCTTTTGACTAAAAAGAAATATGTTTTGCTATGAATATTCAATGTTATCTGTATTACCTATATGCTGTAATCCAGTAATACTTTCCTTCCAAACAGCAGAATCATTTTTCTTGACAGATTATTTTATTTTTAAAAGAAAAATAAGAGTCTTTATAGGAGAGCACCCTATTATAATAGGAATGTTATTCTCTTGCATATTCAATTTATGTGAATACGCAGCTCTTAGATGTTACCAAAAAGAAGAACCCAATTATTCCTATTATTGAAGAATATTACTGATATTAAGAAAAAAAATTATTCCAGTGTTGTTTAATTTTTTGTTAAGTAAAATATACTGTAAAATATAATATACAAAGGTGGACAAATTTGTAATTAAAACACGGATCAATCTTACTCAACCTTGTCTCCTCTCAAACTGTGTTGGTCAATAGTTTTTATGATTCTCAGTCAGGGTGCTGCCACATGTGATCTGAATTGCAGTAGCATCTAAAAGGGACCAAACTGGAAAAAGGAGCATAGTTTGGTAATCAAACCATATTAATTATATAATTAATAGTAGATTTTTTTGCCAGTGCAGTTATCCTGCTCATACGTTTCAGTAACAGAAAACAGGGTGGAAGTAAAGTCTGTTCACTTGCTCTTCACTCTACTGCACTTTTTTTTTAATGTACATCATTACTATGTCATTGGAAGCTTTTGTGGGCTACTTTTTTTTAGATTCCCATATTGTAATTGCTGAATGTGCGAAGAACATTGGTTCATACTGATGACACACACATTCACATTATTTAAATTCAAAGAATATTACATTTACAGGAACAAAGTAATTGCAATTAAAAATGTAACATAAAATATAGATATGTAGGAGGCTATATGGCATATTGATATTGTTATTACAATGTCTTCCCTACTGCATGGACCATCTTTGCTGGACATCTATGAATCACAAATGATTGGTAGTCTACTGATTGCTAACCTTTTAGTTAGAGAATTCTTTGTGAAAAGGATCTATACAAATTGTAATGTAACATATGTCCTTATTCTCACATAAAATCTATTGCTGATAATTGTAAAACGACACTAGAAATAATGATTGATTAGATCAGTGTTCTTCAAAGGTGGCAGCTTTAAGATATGTGGACTTCAACTCCCCAGAATTCCCCAGCCAGCATTCTGGGAGATGAAGTCCACATAATTTAAAGTTGCTAAGTATGAAAAACACTGGATTAGATCTTTTTGAATGTAGGGTACATAGTAATACATACAAGAAAGCAAGCTTTAGCATATCACCCCTTCCCAGATCTAGAAATCTTGTGAGAAAATTATTCTAGTTGGAACTAGATCAGGATCCCCAGCAATATAAGTCTTTGCCATATTTGAGAACACAATCATTTAGGTATGTGGGAAGATTCAGAAGTGACTATTTAATGTTAGACTGCTCCTTTCCCATTGAATAAATATGTTAAAATTCTATTTATTTTGTTTAGGTGCCTGAAATACTTACTTCGAAATGATGCAAATCCAGGGATTCGAGACAAGCAAGGTTACAATGCAGTTCATTATGCTGCTGCTTATGGACATCGTTTATGCCTTGAATTGGTAGGGGAAATAAATGTGAATTATATTTAGAAATAAGTTGTGATTGATAGAAAACTCTGTTTTAGAAGTAAATTTGGTAAATTATTTTTAAAAATGCAGAAGAAAAATTAGGATAATTAAACTGGTAAATAGAATAGAGGTTTGCTATTGAGTTTTGAAAAGTTAAACCAAAAATTGGAAAGCTTTACTATGTATCTGTTTATATGGGTTGCAGGTCATTATACTGCATCAGAACCTTTTGAACATTCTGTGCTATTTCCTTGGCACCATGTAACAGATACTTTTATTTGAACCCTAACCAGCATGAAGCCTGGTTTAATTACAGTCATGTTTGAATGTTTTCTTTTAAGATAGAGTATATTAAAGATTTGATAAAATGAGTACACAATATCTGTTCAGTATATTACTATATATGTGACTATTTTATATACATTTTAAGTTAGAATCTGCATGCTTTTTAAAAAGAAAAATACTGTTATGTTTATAACCCTTTTAGATCCACTTGCTTTCTAGTGGGTGCTTCAAGAATTCAGAGTTCATCCCTAACTTTGAGGATGGGTCATAAATATTTATCCAGCACCATTGTAACTTTGAACGTCACTGAATGAATGGTTCTTAAGCGAGGACTGCCTGTATATTTGTTTGTTTGTTTTGCCATTGAATCATGTCCGATTCTTGGTGACTGCCTGGACTAGTCCCTGCAGTTTTCTTGGCAAGATTTCAGAAGTGGTTTGCCATTGCCTCCTTCCTAGGGCTGAGAAAGAATGACTGGCCCAAGGTTACCCAGCTGGCTTTGTGCCCAAGATGGGACTAGAACCCACAGTCTCCCAATTTCTAGCCTGACGCCTTAACCATTACACCAGACTGGCTCTTGTGTATTTGTTAGAATAACTTAAATGTTTAAATGTTAACATTTAAGAATTAACCAGTATTTAAAATTGGTTTCATTACAGATTGCCAGTGAAACACCTTTAGATGTTGTAAGTACAACAGTCTTTGCTCTGGAAACCTTTATTACAAATATTCAGAAACATGATACCAGAAATCAGATACAGAAATCAGAAATATTTGATTAAACAACATAATGTATGGTTTCACTAAAAGTACTTCAGAATACACATTCATGGAAATGTATCTGTCTGCAGCCTCTTGAAGGAACTTTAACTTTTTCTGGCTGCTGTGGAGGGCACTTTCCAATAGTAGGAAAATACATGGCAGCTATAAAGAGCTGCAGAAATTGCTATGTTTGTATTCCCACATGTACCTAGCAGCTTTTTGGAACTGAGTCCAAATTGCTTAAGATTATTATTTTCCTGATAGCTAGGAACCCCACCCACCCACCCACCTACCTATCGGTTATGTAATGTTTCCAATATACTGGATTATTAATATGTCTGATGAGTATGAAAAACACTTTGGAATTTTTTTTTAGCAAAGGCTTTGGTATTTTAAAGACTGAGCCTTGATACTTCTCATATATTAATTAAGATAGAATAATAGGTGTTTATGTTAAATTGAAAGTATCTGATTGCATTGTCAACTGTATTTTTGTTTAGTTAATGGAAACATCAGGGACCGACATGCTGAATGATTCAGACAACAGGGCACCAATTAGTCCATTGCATTTAGCTGTAAGTACTCCGCTTACTCAATATTGAATACAGGATTATTTAAATCCACCTTTTTCTGGATGATTTAATAATTACAGTTCAGTAATTATTTGCCTTTGCTAATATCTAAGATACAGGAAATGTCTTTTTTTTTTTTAAGGCCTATCATGGACATCACCAAGCTTTGGAAGTGTTAGTGCAGTCTTTGTTGGATCTCGATGTCCGGAACAATAATGGACGAACACCTTTGGATCTTGCAGCTTTTAAGGGACATGTTGAATGTGTGGATGTACTTATTAATCAGGGAGCATCAATCTTAGTAAAAGACTATGTTATAAAGAGAACACCAATACATGCTGCTGGTAAATACATAGTTTTTATATCATAGTGGAAGAATATTTTGCAGATGGAAGCATCTTTATGGCCCCTCCTTTCTCTGAATTCTTTTCATTCCCATAGGTCATTGTAAAAAATGTTATTTTAGGTATTTGTGACTGGGTATGATTTTGTACAGTTCCGAACCCTTGCCTGTGTGGAAAAATCATACTTTATTGATTACATTTACAACACTATACCAGTAGTTTCAGTTAAGAATGTTTTAAATAAATATATAAATGATAATCAATATATTAAAGAGCAGACTTGCTGATTTTGCTCCTACATTTTGGGAGTTAATAGTGTCTTTAGATTTATTATGGTGATCCACCATGCCAATCTCTCCCCCCGCTCATTGGAACTGACTGCTGAGGAAAGAGCACAACCACTGTAAAACAGTATCTCCAAGCCATTTTTTTGTCATTCAGTTATTAATATCAAGTAACTCACTTTAGGTCATGTACTATTTAAGTTGCCTGGAACCCCTCCCCCCCATTGTAGAGAACATTTTTTTTTTTTTTTTTTGGTCTGTTGGCAGTGGTGCAGCACAGATGTTGAAAGGAGGTTAAAGTTTTTCCAGCCCTCTAGTATTTTAGGGGCTGTTGCTCCTATTACATTTGGGGCAAATCTAGGGAAAATAGTCTACATTGTCCTGATGAGTAATTTACGTACCACTGTAGAGTGCAGCATTTTTAACATTTATCAGATGGAATGTAGTGCTCAAGTCATTTCTCAGTAGTGGGGAAATAATAATAATAATAATAATATAATAATAATAATAATGCTGTTCATAACATGATGTTCTAGCTACCATAGAAACTGGTATCTTTGATTTAACAGTTGTGTACCATTAAATTAAAAAATTAAATATGACTGCAGTGGTATTTCAGGACTGGTTCATGTTTCTAAATTCCTTCAAGTGATCTCCTATGTAAATATAGGGAAATTACAGTGCTCCCAGCTTTGAAGTCTTGTCTTAAGTTTGTGTTTTCAAGGTGTCAGTCTCAAAATAATTAAAATGTCAAAGGGAAAACCATCTGAATCTTCACTGCATTCTGTGCTGGTAAAGGTTGAAACTTTTGCCTGATTATGAAAATCAGGCAAAAGTTGTAAACCTTTTACAACCCATTATATTATTCCCTTTTGGAGTAAGCAGTGTTATGTGAAATGCAGAAAAGAAGTAAGAAATAGCAAGCTGAAGAAATGAAGGCATGAGATAAGAATTTCTGAGGACTGTATGAAACCACTAAAATGAGTTGTAAATTAGTGAGTTAGTACTAATTTCTTTAATTGTGGTTATTAATAATTACTTACTGGATCCTGATTATACCTGCAGTGAAGCTTTGTGTTAAACCATATTTCACTTGGTAGTTAACGTACTTTCCTACATGATTGGTTAGAAAAAAAATGATTTGATTTTTTTATATTTTTACCTCATTTTCTTCTGATTTTATTATCCTGTGAGAAGTGACCAAATAACTTACAGGGTATTTATTGCAAATTGTAGTATAGAAAGCTGAAAATATTACAGTATCATAATTTTTCTCATCTTTGTCTTGAGTGCAAAATAGACTACATTTGTGGATTTACTTTTCCAAAAAATGCATAAGAGTAACCTGTTCCTGTACTTTGTGAAATCCTGCTTGATACATTTATGCTATAGTAGCATAACTCTGTGTTTGAAATATATCAGTTTGTTTGTTTGTTGATTTGTTTATTGTATTTTTATTTTATATGGCTCTGAACTGACTCTGGGTAGCTCATAATATTAAATATTAAATTAAATATAAATATTAAATTTGGTGTGATGTAGACTAGCCTCCTCATGGTGCACTCCGGGCAATGTGACTTGTCACGGCTAAATAGCCTACACATCTGGCTGCTGGACCTCACAGGGATTTCCCAGCAAGAAAAGCAGCATGAACACCAAACTGCTATGCCATACAATTAAAAAAAAATGCTATTAAAAAGATTAAAAAGATGGCAATCTGGCTATTTGACCCCCCTCCCCCCAAAAGTACAAAATACATCCAGCACGAGGTTCTAGCCCCAATCCAAACCCTGGGAGATCAGTCACATCTTTAAGGACTTCTGGAACACCATCAGGGTTCCCAGGGATCTCAGTGGGGGGCTCCTTCCTGAGCACTGGCACCGCATCAGAGAAGGCACACTTCCTGGGTCCTGATAGATGGCACAACCCGGAGCATGCCCAGTTGGGCAGCTTGTACTGTCAAAAACCATAGGAGATAAGCAGTCCCTCAAATAACTTGGCTCTATGCCATATAGGGCTTTGTAGGTAATAACATCTTGAATCACACGTGGAAGCATACTAGCAACCAGAGCCAGTAGTATTTAAACAAGTACCATTTTAAAGGATGCATTTGAAAGAATTACATAATTTAAAAAAATTATGCACATATAGTAGATTGGATCCAGATGTATTCAGATTTGAGGTGATCCATTAATTGCACTTGGTAGAAGCTGACATTTTTCATAAAACAAGTTATGTATCAACATGATAGCTATTACATCTTGAATATTTTTAGATAAATTAAGGTTTTGTATGGCTCTATAATTTTTTTAAGATACTCAACTTGTTATAAAATCGTTTCCAAAGTTATGAAAAGTAGATGTAACTCTTTAAAACGTAATTGTTCTTAATCAACACTTATGATTACTGTTTTATTTGTTGATGGTATTTTGCAGCTACAAATGGTCATTCAGAATGCTTGCGGTTGTTAATTGGAAATGCAGAGCCACAGAATGCTGTGGACATTCAGGATGGAAATGGACAGTAAGTTTCAAAAATTTGTATCTAAAGTGAAACATGGGTTGCACAGTGGGATTATCCATTCCAGATAACTATGTTACGTAACTTTTTTTTTAATCCATTCAATCATGTCCATTTCTCACAGACTGCTTGGACAAGTCCCTGCAGTTTTCTTGGCAAGGTTTTTCAGAAGTGGTTTGCCATTGCCTCCTTCCTAGGGCTGAGAGAAAGTGACTGGCCCAAGGTCACTTAGCTGGTTTTGTGCCTGAGGCAGCACTAGAACTCATGGCCTCCCCGTTTCTAGCCTGGTGCCTTTTAACAAACTGCTCTCTATGTAACTATAAGGTGTATCATAGCTTTTGTTTATGTGTTATTAGTAGATCTTGTTGTTATATCATTCATATATATATATATATATATATATATATATATATAAATGTTATGTTATATATTACATAAATGTAGAATAACTTTATAAAAGATAATTATTCTGTTTATTACTGCCTTTTTGTGGGTAAATTTGAGGTGGCATCAATGAGAGGCCCCCTTAATTTTATTCTCATAACAACTACTATAAGGAGGCATGATTGGCTCAAAGTCATCAAGGATGTTCCATGATCAATATGGAAAGTGACTAATGCATGAGTGACTGTGAGAAGGGACTCCAGTTCAGGAAAAGCCACAATTGGTGAAAGAGATGAATCTGTATAAAGGCTCTTCTGGCCATAGCTGCTACTTATGCAGAGTAAGGAAGATGATCTTGATGGAATTATGCCAGCTTCATTGCCAAAGCAACAAGGAGTAAAACATATTTTAAGTCCACAACAGCCAGAAAACATTTAGAAGCAGGTCACACAGAAACCTCCCTAATTCACTAAACTGTAAGTAATAGGAAGAGGGATAACATAGTCAGACTTCCAAGAGTCTGTAATTATAGCCACTCTCTATAAAAGTAGCTTTAGCCTTCTTGTGGAGTTGATTTCTTGCTCTAGTCTACCTAGTGGAGCTGACAGCACCTGCTATTTGAGCAGGAGCTGCAAGTCAAGAAACAGCCCAAAATTGCACACCTGTCCAACGGAATGCAGCCCCATTCAGAACTAAAGTTGGAAAAACCATGGTACTGAGGGAATCAGGAATAGACAGCCAGTCAGTCTTGTTAGGATTGAGTTTAAACTTGTTCCTCCTCATACAGACCCCAGCAGTCTTCAGGCACTGGGACAAGACCTCAACAGCATGATGTGGTAGACCCAGGGTCAAGATATACAGCTGGATCCATCTTTTGATGGATGAACTCATCTGATGGCCCCATGCAGATGTTAAACAAGAAGGGACAAAAGGGTCAACACCTATGACACTCTACAAATCAGGGATCTCAGGCTCAACCTCTATCTCCCTGCAAACACCAGTTGGAATTGATTATGTATGAAGTAGGAGAACCACTGCAGCATTATGCCTCCCACTCTTAAACCTCTCAGTCAGTCCAGAAGGATACACGATTGATAGTATTGAAAGCTGCTGAGAAATCAAGGAGAAAGAGGACAATCGCACCACCTCTGTCCTGGCCCTGCTGGAGGTCATCAATAAGTGCGATCAGTGCTTTCTCTGTATGATGTCCAGGCCTTAAACCCAACTGAAAAGGGTTCAAATGCTCTGTTTCCTCCAGGACCTCTGAAATTAAATTCATTCATCTTCTCAACAGCCTTGCCCAAAAGGGGAAGGTTGGAGATTAGACAAAAATGTTGAGAACTGTTGGGTCCAGTGGTGGCTTCTTGAAATGGGGGTAGGCAGAATCACCTCACTCAAAGAAGCATTTAGCACCTACATTTCATTTCTTAGGACACCTTAATTAGCCAGGAGAGTCATGTACTTAAAGGCAGATGACCTAAGGATCCTGTCCACTTCCTGAGGAGATACAGGGTCAGACATTTCCCCAGTACCAGGACAAGGCAGTGTCTCAGCTTGCATGGACTTGCCCAGTTGGAGTCTAACTCTGAGCCATCTGAGTAACCAACAAGCAATAAAGCAACATCCCCTAGACTATCCTGTCTACAGCACTCAGCAACTGTAAGACATTGTAGACTATAGTAGGCTACCTAGCTTAGCATTTCCATTTACCCTACATACATTCAACAGTCTCTTACTAGCCCCCCACCCCCACACATTTTCAGGGCCAGTAGCTGTCATGGATTTGTCCCTGGGGAGCTGGGGGTGTTGACGACCGACAGGAAGCTCTGACGTGGGCTGGTCCATGAAGTCACAAAGAGTCGGAAGCGACTAAACGAATAAACAACAAGTTGTCATGTAAAAATCTACATATTTGATCTCCAACTCCCAATGAAGTACAAACCCCAGGTCCAGACCATCTGGCTAGTAATCCAGTGGTTGTAACAAAAACATCACAGAAAATGGTTTTATTTTATTTTGGAATTTATTTGAAAGACTACATACAATACAGGAACATGTATCCAAAGGCTGTATATTAGAGAATATTGCAAATAAAAATGGGACTAGGTATTTTTACAATTGTGTTTAAAAAAAACCTTAACAGTTCAGAATACCCTCCTATTACTAAAGACAATATAATGAGCAGGATTTATAGTGACTTGCAGGTCCTGGTTCTTTTTCATACTACTTTTTATTTGGGAGGGGGGTAGAAAAAGTGCTTGGCTCCTAGTGATTTCATGGATATGTTCATATACTTTTCTGGTAACAATATAGAAGTGGATTGCTGTTGCTTTTTCTGGGATGGTTTTGGAGCTTCCTGGTTTACAGCCCTGGTACTCTACAGGGATCTCCCATCCAGGAAGTAAAAGGCCCACTGTCCTTTTTAGAAAGATGGGACTTCTATCATTTAAATGTGCAGTACATTTGCTGTTGGTGGTCTAACAACTCAAGGATCAGGTTTTCTTACGCTGCTTCTCATTGCAGTCTAATCCCCCATTTAGGCAAGTTATGAGCTTGTTAATATAGAATGTCTGTGCTGTTATATTATTATATCATCTTTGTCTTTCAGGACCCCTTTGATGTTGTCTGTTCTTAACGGGCACACAGATTGTGTCTATTCCCTGCTTAACAAAGGAGCAAATGTAGATGCCAAAGATAAATGGGGAAGAACAGCATTACACAGAGGGGTAAGAGAGACAACAGGTGTGTCCTCCTACCCCCACCCTGCTCTTTGCTTCAATAGGTAGCATTGCTACAGTTCCAACTAAGGTAACAGAAATATTATGTTGGATCCAGGCTAAGTTGGTCCCATTGAAATCATGACTTATAAATGCAGATGATTGTAATAAAAATGTATTGCAACTAACTTAGTCTACATCCAGTTTACTGCATTTATTTATGTAATTCATAGTGAATGTATAAATCTTATATTTTTCATTCCTATAATTTAAAAAAAAATGTAATTCACATTACCCCTGAAGTGTCCCTTCCAAAAGCTTTTTCTTCTGTATCTCCAATGTATTATCTTATTCTTCAGAAGTATTTCATCAGTATCCAACTTCATATTTTCATCACAATTGGTATGACAGAATATATTTTCTCTGGCTTCTCTTTTTGCAGGCTCTCTTTGCCATCAACCTTCAGGGATTTAAGTGCAGTAATGGGCAGCTTAGTTTCTAGGGGGCTACTGATAACAAGAGGGAATAGAATCCAGAGGGTTGTCATTCTATAGCAGGCATCCCAAAACATGCAGAAAATTGTCCTTAACACTGTTTGCATCTGTTAGATAGAACAAATCACCAAATACATTTTGTTTTTGACTTCAGAATCTCACCATTCATGGAATTAATAATTTATAATGTAAGATCGTTGCCCAAAGTTTCTTTATTTTCTTTCAGTCTAAATTCTGTTTGATTCCCTAGGCTGGAAAAAGAAGTAAAACAGTAGATGAAAATGTATTCATCAAGAAACAGAACTTACATTTAATAAAATGATATCCTTAGCAAACTATAATTTGGCAAGAACCTGAACATTTAAGAATATTTTACCAAGGCACTTGGTGGGAAGCAGTTCCATGCCTTGAATGTCAAGGCTGCAGATCTTAAATCTTTGCAATGTGCTAAAGACAGAAAATTTGTCCAAAGCAAAAGTATTTCTAGAGTTGGAGAACTTGCTAGGAGAGATGTTCAAACTGACCGATCTATACTTGTGATTTGACTTGATTGTATATCGTCTAATTGCTTTAGGGTAATAGGGGAAGTCAGTCGGAATATAATTATGGCTTGGATGTGCATGGACATCTCATTTGGTTAAAGGCATGGTCCAGCAAGACAAAGTAAGGAGTAAGCTAGGTTCGTCACAAGAGCCTATCTGCCTTTTTATATCCACAGCTGTCTAATGTTGCTCCTTCATTGATATAAAAGCTAATAAGCAACTAGTGAAGTAGCTGAAAGCTAGTAGAAGAGAGCAGCTTTTTTGGTTTCTCATGTCTGCAAGTGCCTACATGCATAATGCACATTTCATGTTAATTTTTTCCCAGGCAGTTACTGGGCATGAGGAGTGCGTAGAAGCACTGCTTCAGCATGGTGCAAAATCTACACTACGAGACTGCAGAGGACGTACACCTATACATTTATCTGCTGCTTGTGGACATATTGGGGTATTAGGAGCACTCATACAATCAGTGGCATCTGGGGATGTGATACCTGCTCTGACAGACAATCATGGATATACATCATTGCACTGGGCATGTTACAATGGTAAGAAAAGAACTATTATTTTTGAGGGAGAATGGCAGAAAAGAAGTGAAATCCTAAATGCAACAGGAATATCAAAGGATTCTTGCCAAAAGCAGTTATATGTTTCCAGGCTCCTGCTTCGTTGATATGAACAATATATATGAAATCTCCTTAAAAGATTTTAAATTGATTAGTCACAGAACATATATTCAATGAATATATAAAGAAGCAACCAGTTACCAAGCTTAGACAGATTTTTAAGTATATATAAGAAAAAAGCTAAAGGGATATCAAAATCTGCATGTGTACAACCCCACCCCATCTTGATTTCACCCCATAATTATTGCTGTTGGCCATCTCAAAAAAATATCCCATATAAATTTCAGAATAGTTATTACAGTGGGTTATATGTGTACATGCTCCGTGGTAATAAAAAATTCCTGTCTTTACTCTTTGACATTTAAAAACTTAGGTCATGACAGTTGTGTGGAACTTCTTTTGGAGCAGGAAGTTTTCCAGAAAATGGAAGGAAATTCTTTCAGCCCATTGCATTGTGCAGTGTAAGCAACTTCTATGTGACCCCTAAATACTTCATTATATATTTCACTAACTTCAGTTGTTGTAGAAGTAATTCCTTTTAAAATTCTTTGATAGGATAAATGATAATGAGGGTGCTGCTGAAATGCTGATCGATACACTGGGATCTGGAATTGTAAATTCCACAGATGCAAAGGCAAGGTAAAGTTGGAAATACTGTACTGAAGAAAAACACTAAATATTTTAAAGTACTTAATTCTGATATTCTTTTTATCTTAAAACTGATATTAGTATAAATAAAGTGAAACCATAGCCAAAGAGTATAACTGTGGTTCTAATGTGTAACAAAGATTGTTCTTTGCCTTGAGTTTCAATAATCAGAAAAGGAACTGCTTCTAGCTAAAAAACATTCCAAACTTCAGATTCTGTCAGTAAAAACTGCATGATTTGCATCCAGAAGACAACAGACATGATAGGCTTAGAAAAATTCCAGTATTTCTAGAGGTACAAAAATAAAGAAGTGGCAAAAGCAAAATACCGTTAGTGGGTCCTCCACTGAGGGGTAGGGGGAAGAGAAAAAGCTGAAGGAAAGAGAAGAAAATAAAGTATCTTGGAGGAGGATATGTTTTATATCTCTCTGTTTAGACAACTACCAGCCAGTTTTCAATCTTCCCTTGGGAAGGTTGTGAAGAAGGTTGTTGAACTGCAGTTAGGCTCTTGGAAGAAATGGATTATCTGAGAGCGTGTTGGTTGTGCTTGTCAATGATCTGTGATAGAGCCAGGATGGGGGTGGTGCATCCATCCATGTGCTTCACGATATCTCAGTAACTTTCAATACCGTCAACAATACCGTCTTTTGGGATCAACTGTGGGGGTTGAGAGTGGGAGGCACTGTGTTGCAGTGGTTTACCTCTTCCCTCAGCGGTTGGTTCCATTTGGTATTGACAGGCTTGGAGAGATTGTGGCCACAGCCCCTTGCTTGTGGGGTGCCCTGGGGTTTGCCAGGAGGATTTCCCTCCTCCTGTTTAACATCTACATGTAACAGCTAGGTGAAGTCATCAGTCAGTTGGGGTTCAGTAGCATCATTATGCTGATAATACCCAGCTTTATACCTCTATGGCTCAATCCTGACAAAACTGAGTGACTCTTTGGCCCCCCTGGGTCAGGAACATGTCCATCATTGGTCTTGGATGGGCTTGCACTTCCCCATATGAGACTGGTACACAACTTGGGGGTCCTCCTTGAGCTACAACTACTGCTCAAAGAGCAGGTAGCAGCTGTGGCCAGGAGGCCTTTGTACAGGTACATATTGTGTGCCAGTTGCACCCTTTCCTTGACCAGGAGGCCCTGCAGTCACTCACACTCTAGTGACCTCACGACTGGACTACTGCAATGTGCTGTACATGGGGCAGCCCTTGAAGTCCATCCAGAAGCTATAGTTGGTTCACAATGCAGCACTCCAAGCAGTAATGGGCACTTCTCATTGTGCCCGTGTGTCACCACTGCTACATGAGCTGCATTGGCTGCTAGTTGGCTGCTGGGTGCAATTCAAGGGGCCGGTTGTTACCTTTGAAGTTCTTCATGGCATAGGACCTGGATACCTGAGGGAATGCCTTTCTTCCATTGTTTAAGCCCACCCGGTACATTCGGGCAGAGTGGATGTACTCCAGGTTCTAGTATTAATTGTTGCCATCTTGTGGGACCTAGGGAGCATTCCTTTTCTGTCACAGCCCCTACCAGAGAGATGAATGGCACCCTCTCTCCTGGGGTTCCAGAAAGTCCTTGAAATCTTGCTTTGGTCCTAGGCCTGTGGTTATTGTGTTTTGGGGTGGGAATTGTCATGTTTTGTTTTAATGGTTGTTTTGGTCAGGGCTCTTTTGTTTTGTCTATGGTTTCAATTGTTTTAATTTAGTGTTAACATTTTGTAAACCACCCAGAGTCTGCTGGAGTGCTATAATAAATTTAAATGAACAGCTGTTGATGCTCCATGTAGGCACTCTGTGCTACAACAGTTTGTAATTGCCTCAATTTTTCCTTATCTTTGTGTTCTTCCAGATTCAAATTAAACTCTTAAGCAGTTTTAAAAGTTTGTTAATACAGGCTCTCCTTCCGTATAAAACCGTGGCTACATTAGGGTTCCATCAATTGTTGGTTCTACAGAACATGTATTTTTTTTCTTTCTTAGAACTCCCCTCCATGCAGCAGCCTTTACAGACCATGTAGAGTGCTTACAGCTTTTGCTCAGCCATAATGCACAAGCAAACTGTATAGATTCTTCTGGGAAGACACCTCTAATGATGGCTGCAGAAAATGGGCAAACAAATACAGTTGGTAAGGTGAAAGCTATTTTTTATTCTTATTACTGTTAACCAATAAATATACTACTGGAAAAACAGCATTAGGATCAAACATTTTGAAAAAAAAAGCCTAAGAGAGCCCAGAAATTCAAGCAAATGATATTCTCTGTTTTCTTGATAAATGAATTGGATTTATAGCTACAAAATATAGATGTTTATATAAGCATAGTGTTCCTTGAAGTAGGGTTACCAAATCTGAGCAACAAAACTATGACAACTTGAGGATGACAGCAAAGAGATATAGGCAATTCTGACTCTTTGCTACCATCTAATGGTTATCTTTATTGTTGCTGCCCAGATCTAGTAGTCCTACTTAGAACACAGAGTTGTGATGTTGGAAGCGACCCCAAGGCTTACCTAGTCCAATGATTTGTAGTGTGCAGCTAAACCAGTTAAACTCTGGTTAGGAGGTGGCTGCCCAGCCTCCACTTAAAACCTCCAGGAATGAAGAAACCACAGATCTTTCCATCAGCAAATATTTTCTTAAAGTCAATCTTTTACAGCTTAAAAGTTTGTGAATCCTTTTGAATTTTCAATATTTCTGCATAAATATGACCCCAAAGATGATATGATACACAAATTTGTAGCTTTTGAAAATAATCCAAAGCTACATGTTAGTGTGTGGCAAAATTGTGTGAACCTCTGGGATTATCATTTCATTTGAAGGAGAAATTAAAGTTTTAATAAATGGGATGATAATTAGATGTGAGTGTGGGAGGTCCTGTCTTATTTAAAGAACAGAATTTTGGGTATTCACTATCAAAGTCTGATCTTCACAACAGAGGTATGTGGAATTGTGTCATGGCTCAAACAAAGGAGATTTCTGAGGACCTCCGAAGAACAGTTATTGACATTCACCAGGCTGGAAAAGGTTACAAAACTATTTCCAAAGATTTTGGATTCCTCCAGTCCACTGTTAGGCAGATCATGTACAAATGAAGGCCATTTAACACCCCTTCCCAGGAGTGGTCTACCAACCAAGATCACATCAAGAGCAAGATGTGTAATACTTTGGGAGGTTTCAAAGAAGCCCAGGGTAAGATCTAAGGATCTAAAGACCTCTCTTGCATTGATGAATGTCAGTGTTCATGAGTCCACCATCAGGAAGACACTGAGCAATAATGGTGTGCATGGCCGTGTTGCAAGGAGAAAACCACTACTCTCCAAAAAGAGTATTGCTGCCCGTCCATAGTTTGCAAAAGACCATGTGGATAAGCCAGAAGGCTATTGTATGTATGTTCTATGGACAGATGAGACCAAAAGAGAACTTTTTGGCTTGAATAGAAAGTGTTATGTTTGGTGAAAGGCAAACACTGCATTCCAGCATAAGAACCATATCCCATCTGTGAAACACGATGGTGGCAATTTGGTGGTAGCTTGTGCCTGATTTCCTGCCACTGGACCAGGTTGGCTTGCCATCATTGGCAAATTCTGAATTGTACCAGCAAATTCTACAGGAAAACATCAGGATATCTGTCCATGAACTGAAGCTCAAGAGAAAGTAGGTCATGCAGCAAGACAGTGACCCAAAATATACAAGTCATATGACCAAAGAATGGTTAAAACAGAAGAATGTTAATGGTTGAGTCAAAGTCCTGACCTTAATCCTATGGAAATATTGTGGAAGGACCTGAAGCAGGCAGTTCATGCGAGGAAGCCCACCAACATCCCTAAGTTAAAGCTGTTCTGTGAGGAGGAATGTACAGGAATGTACAAGCCGATATACAGGACTGATTAACATTTACTTGCAGTTATTGCTGCCCAAGGGGAACACACCAGTTGCTGAAAGCAAAGCGTCACATACTTTCACCACACACAAATCTGTAGCTTTGAATCATTTTCCTCAATAAATAAATGAATGAATACAATGTTTTTGATTCATTTATTTGAATCAAAACTGTATCTAGTGTTAGGACTTGTATGAAGAACATACCACATTTTAGGTCATATTTATGCAGAAATACTGAAAGGTTTAAAGTGTTCGCAGACTTTTAAGCACCACTGTATATTGAAGTAAAATCTAGGTGCGGGTAGACCTCAGTTAATGATGGTAATTGGGACCAGGGACTCCGTCACTAAGCAATGCTGTGGTAAAGCGCAATGTCAGGTGACTGCACTGACTTTGATGGTAGTTCCAGTTGCAGTCATTAAGCGATCCCAAGCAGTTGTTAAGCACAAAGTCATGTGATCGCCATTTGCAACGTCCTGCTGTCTTCTCCATTGACTTCGCTTGTCAGAAGCCAGCAGTGAAGGTTGCAAATGGCGATCATGTAACTGCAAGATGCTGTGACTGTCATAATCACAAGCTGGTTGCCAAGTGCCCGAATCGTGATCACGTTACTGCAGGGACACTGCAATGGCTGCAACTTTAAGGACCAGCCATAAGTCTCCTCATTCAGTGCTGTCATATCTTTGAATGGTCGCTGAACAAATTGTCATTAACCGAGGACTACCTGTAGTTGTAATTTGTAGCTCTTATTTCTGTTCCTAGTTTCTGTGACAATAGTTCCTGACTATCTTCCCTCTGGCACCTTTTGTGTATCTCAATATTTCTCCCACCTTTGCAGTTTCATAATTTCACTTGCAGGATTAGACCATTATAATTTTGCCTTTCAAGAGGCATTTGAAATATATATGAATGATGAGCAATCAGCAGTGGAGAAACTTGTAAAAAAATTAATTCAGAAATCTTTCAATCTATTTACGTATCAGAGTTGGGAAAACTGTAATCTCTATTAATAAGAAATCAGTTTTAGATTATAAATGTATACCATGCAAATGCTGTTGAGAAATTCAGCTTTTTAGTTAATGTAATATTCTGTTTTTTCCCCAGAGGTGTTGGTTAGCAGTGCTAAAGCTGATCTGACTTTGCAAGATAAATGTAAAAACACTGCACTACATCTGGCTTGCAGCAAGGTATGTATGATTTTCCGATTTGAAGCTTCTGTGATGTATTGTTGCTTCTTGTAATTTTGTCCTCACAAATTAAGCTCCAGACCAGCAGTGGCAGTGCACTATTTCAGCTGCAGTAGGAAGTAAATATTTCTTCTCTGCGACTATATGTGGTGAGAGTAGAAGGGATTCTTTCTGATTATTATTTCTTGGTCATAACGAGATTATGAGGGAGGAACAGATTTTTAACAGGGTTCTAAGGCTTTAATTTTTTCCTGAACCATTCTATTTATATAACAGTTCCATTTCCATAAAACTTACCCAGGCACTGAATTTGGCAAAAGGAAAAAGAGGGTGACACCTCAATGGGAAGAAGGGATTTTTTAGAAACAGGAAATATAGCCTCTAGTGTAAAGGCAAGTGAAGTATAAATACTTCCATGTAGAATATTCAGAAATCTTGAGCCAGCCCTGAACACTATTTAGTAAACTATATAGTGGACCACATTTTTTCTTATTTGTCAGTAAAACTCCATCTTTAAATTACAACTATCCGTTCCTTGTGTGTCTAAATGCATTTGTTATGGATTGTTTCAAGAATAGAAACTGGAATTTGCCAAGCCTTGAATAAATTGATGTTTTTCTTTTTTGAAGAGAAATAATATACCAATTCTTCCTTCCTTCCCTCCTTTCTTTAGGGTCATGAAACTAGTGCCTTGTTAATACTAGAGAAGATTACTGATAGAAATCTCATCAATGCCACCAACACAGCATTGCAGACGTAAGCAAAGACTATATGGCAGAGTCACAATATTACACCATAGTTTTGTACTGAAAGATTAAGCTTGGTTCACGTGCTCCCTGTCTCATAGCTGAGGCGAGAAGCTTCCACCTCTATTTTGGATTAATCATAATTTTGTGTCATCTAAACCAGCGGTTCCCAACCTTTTTGGCACCAGGGACCAGTTTCGTGGAAGATAATTTTTCCACGGACCGGGGGGGGTGGTGGTTTCAGGATGATTCAAGTGCTTCCTCTTTTTCCCGACCTTTTACTCCTTTTTCTTCACGCCATTTGGAGATAGCAGCCAATGGGCTTGCTTTCTCTGACAGGAGGCGGAGCTCAGGCAGTAATGCGAGCGATGGGGAGTGGCTGTAAATACTCAGGCTGTAAACTCGCTTGCTTGCTTGCCCACCGCTCATCTTCTACTGTGTGGCCCAGTTCCTAACAGGCCACGGACTGGTACTGGTCGGCGGCCAAGGGGTTGGGGACCCCTGTAATGATTGCCTAATCCCAAATACTCAGTCTCACAAGCTCGGGCTTAAAGATAACTGATTTATTAAAAGGAATAGTATGCAAATACAGAGAAAGCTGAGAATGAGCAAAAGCGCGCCAAATACAAACTTAAAAGCCTTGCTTGCGATCAAGTCCCGCCCTATCGCCCGTCAGGACGCTCCCCCTCCCAGGTGCGAGAATCCGTTAGACGCGCCTGGGAAAGTAACCTTGAACAGGAGCGCAAACCCAAACATGCATTCCAAGCCCTGAAAACAATGGAGGGCAAAGGAATGGAAAAACCCCGGGTGAAGGAACACGGAACAGAAAAAGACATGTGAAACGTTACAATGTTAACCAGACATTGAAATGAGAACATGACATATTGCCCCCCCAAAAGAAACTAGGGAGCCGGTTTGTCAGGATAGGCAGAGTGGAATTGGGTTACGAGACGAGGGGAATGGACGTCTGGAGCAGCAACCCATTCAGGATGAGGGAAATGTTTCCAGCGGACGAGGTACTGTAAAGCGGAGCGCTGGCGTCGGGAGTCGAGGATGGATGCCACCTCGAAATGTTGCTGGTTGTCAATCATGAGGGGAGGTGGAGGAATGGGTTGCGGATGCCAACGGTCCGACGACAGGCAGGGTTTGAGTAAACTACAATGGAAAACAGGATGTAAACGTTTAAGGTTGTGAGGCAAATCAAGTTTAAACGTAACAGGGTTGATTTGAGCAACAATTGAAAAAGGTCCGACAAATTTAGGGCCAAGTTTCTTAGAGGGTTGTGGGGACTTGATAAACTTAGTTGATAAGTAGACTTTATCCCCGACCGTAAAGGATGGTTCTGGGGAACGCTTTGCATCGGCATGGCGTTTATAGGTAGCCTGGGCATGGTGGAGAGCCAGTAGAATATTAGACCATGAGTCTTTGAGAGATTCTGCCCAGTCAGCAAGGGTGGCTGGTAGCGGTTGAGGATGAGGAAGTTCAGGAATAGGAACAAAGTCACGTCCAAAAACTGTTTTAAAGGGAACTTGACCAGTGGTTTGATGAACGGAATTGTTGTAAGCAACTTCAGCAAATGGGAGTAAATCGACCCAGTTGTCTTGTTGGTAGTTAACAAAAGCCCGGAGGTATTGTTCCAATGTAGAATTAACCGCCTCTGTAGATCCGTCCGTTTCCGGATGCCAGGCAGTGGAAAGCGACTGTTTTGTACCCAAAAGTTTTAAAAATGCCCGCCAAAATTGTGACGTAAATTGTGTGCCTCTGTCACTCACCAAACGGGCGGGGATACCGTGGAGGCGGTACACGTGGATGAGGAAGAGGCGTGCCAGCTGTTGGGCGGTGGGGATAGAAGTGCATGGGATAAAGTGGGCTTGTTTGGAAAAAAAATCTTTGACGACCCAAATGACAGTTTTGCGTTGACTAGGGGGTAGATCAACGATAAAGTCCATGGAGATGTCCTGCCAAGGGACAGATGGAGTGGCAACAGGTTGAAGGAGCCCTTGGGGTTTGCCTGGTTTGCGCTTTATCGCCGCACATACCGGGCACGCAGTGACATACTCCTTCAAGTCTTTAAGCAAAGTTGGCCACCAGAATTGCCGGCGAACGAGGTGCAGAGTTTTGACGTAGCCAAAGTGTCCAGCTAGCTTGTCATCGTGGCAGCGCTGGAGTATGGTTTTTCGCATTGCCTCGGGGACATAGAGACGATCGTTGCGCCAGGCAAAATCATCGGTGAAAGTTAAAATGTGTCTATTGGCTTGTAACCAAGTATCTGTTTTAAGGTGGGAAAGCAACTGTTGTTGCAAATCGGAAGGAATTGACAAGTGCGGCGAGCGGCTGGAAGGTAGAGCGGCTGGAGGCTGAGTTGATTGCGCTCGGGTTTGGCTGCGAGTCACTGCTGCCAAACTTAATTGTTTGTCGGTCCAGACGGTACCTTGGACCGTTGGCCCTGGGCCAGCGTCTTGGGGTCTGCGCGAGAGCGCATCAGCTAAAAAGTTTTTCTTGCCTGGTATAAATTTAAGGGTGAAGTCGAAGCGGCTGAAGAACTCAGCCCAGCGGAGCTGTTTGGGACTGAGTTTTCGACTGGTGCTTAGAGCTTCCAGGTTTTTATGGTCAGTCCAGACTTCAAAAGGTTTTGAAGTGCCTTCCAATAGGTGTCGCCATGCTTCTAACGCCGTTTTTACAGCAAAAGCCTCTTTTTCCCAAACGTGCCATCTTCTCTCTGTTTCAGTGAATTTGCGAGAGAGGTAGGCACAGGGTTTTAAAGCGCCTGATTGGTCGGCTTGTAACAGAATTGCTCCTATGGAAAAATCAGAAGCGTCGACTTGTACAACGAAGGGTTTAGAGGGGTTTGGATGCTGTAAAATTGGTTCTGTGGTAAAGATTTGTTTGAGCGCTTCGAACGCTTGCTGACAAGCAGGAGTCCATTTAAGGAGCGCGCCTGGGTTCTTTGAACGTCGCGTATCCCCCTGTCCTTTAGTTTTTAACAGTTCAGTAAGGGGGAGGGCGATTTCTGCAAAATTTTGGGCGAATGCCCGATAGAAATTAGAGAATCCCAGGAAACTTTGTAATTGTCGCCTGGTACGGGGAGGCTCCCATGCCACAATAGCTTCTACTTTTGCAGGGTCCATTTCAATGCCCTGAGCTGAAATTCGGTAGCCTAGGTAATCAATTTGCGACTGATGAAATGCACATTTTGACAATTTTGCGTACAACTCTGCTTTTTTCAACTTAGCCAGTACCTGACGCACCAAGTGGATATGTTCTGACATGGTTTCAGTATAAATCAATACATCATCCAAATATACTAGTACCCCCTTAAATAGGTGGTCATGCAAAACCTCATTGATTAGTTGCATAAAGACCCCAGGTGCCCCAGACAAACCGAATGGTAAGACTTTATATTGGAAAGCCCCAAGAGGACAGTTAAACGCTGTCTTCCACTCATCCCCTTTCCTTATTCGAATGCGAAAGTAAGCTTCTCTCAAATCCAGTTTTGAGAAAATTTTGCCTCTGGCCAGATGTGATAACATATCTTTGATCAGGGGCAAAGGATATTTATTTAATATTGAGACCGCATTGAGCCCGCGGAAATCGGTACAAAGCCTTAATGACCCATCCTTTTTTGGCCGGAATAGGACAGGAGCGCCTACCGGGGAATTTGCCGGCTCAATGAAACCCCTAGCCAGGTTTTTGTCAATGAACTCCCTTAGCGTGGTAAGCTCTTTGGGAGACATGGGGTATATTTTTGGGTGAGGCAATTTTACATTTGGTAAAAACTCAATGGCACAGTCCGTTTTTCGGTGGGGTGGCAAGCGATCCGCTTCCTTTTCCCCAAATACTTCAGCAAAATCCTGATACTGATTGGGTAGTCCCTCAAGAGGTTGAAGCGTTTGCACAGTAGTATACGCTACCCCTCCACCCTCCATGTCCTCCAGTAGGTCCTTTTCTGGTACTTTGTAAAATCCATCTGCAAACGTCACAGTTCTATGCAGCCAGTTGATAAAAGGGTTTTGTTGCACAAACCAAGGCATCCCCAAGATTACCAGAGGACCCCCCACTGGAGCTACCACAAATGGCAGCTTTTCCTGATGGGAGCCCATCTGCAAGGCGACCAGTTCCGTGGAAAGATTGACTGCTTTCCCTCCCGCCATAGTTCCATCCAATTGGGTGAAAATCATGGGTCTTGGCAACGGGAACGTGGGCAGTTCCAGAGCCGCTACGACATCAGGGTGCATTAGGGAACGGGAGCAACCCGAGTCTAGCATGGCCCACACTTCCACCGTTTTGGTTTTTGAACTCAGTTTAACTTTAACAGTCAGTGTGGGGAAGTTTCCACTCACCGAATCATGGTTACGCCCGGTTTCTTCCACCTGCCCTAGGGCGCCCTTCAGGGCAGGTGGTAGGCTTTTCCCGCCGGCTGCTCGAATTGCAACTCTTCCTCCTCATCTCCGAAGGGTAGGTCTGGGGGGTCCAGTTCCGCGAGGGCTGCCTTCAGTTTTCGCGGTGGAGCAGGAGCAGGCGACTTTACCGTGGGTTTCGTCTGTCGTTCCTCTGGACGGCGTCTCGGGCACGACGTGGCTCGATGCCCCTCTTTCCCACATCTGAGGCACTGACCCTTGGAGAACCGTCGCTCCCTCTCCTCTTCCCAGGTTTTCGGTTTGGGGCGGCTGGCAAGTCCAGATGTGCGCGCTCCTCTAGCAAGACGTGTTTGTCTAAGCTCTTTGGTATGGGCATAGGTTTGTAGGGCATTTTCTGCGCTTCCCGCCAACTGAATCCACCCATATAGCGTTTTGGGATCATCTCTGCCTAGTGCCCATCGAAGGATTTCGGGTTCTAGCCCCTGCTTGAACAATTCGATGATTGTTGGCTCAGACCAGTCTTCCACTTTGCCTGCCAAAGCTTTAAACTCCAACGCATATTTGGCCACTGAGAGGGACCCTTGGTAGAGTTTCCGCAGGTCATTTTTGGCCGTTTCTTGAGCTAGGGGGTCTTCGAAATGCTCCTTAAGTGCCCACAAAAAGTCATCGAAGTCCTCTAACTCATTTGCCTCCGCTTGGCATAGTTGCACATACCAATCCGCTGCCCTTCCTCTCAGCTTGTTGGCAATGAAATTGATCTTGCCATGTTCAGACCGAAAGTTTCGACCCCAATCTTCTATGTAATGTTTGGCATTAGTAATAAAGAAGGAGAGCGTTGTGGGATCCCCATCGAACTTCACTCCAAATGGTGGGAAGGTTCTTGCCGGCTCAGCTGGCTGTGGCGGTGCCGCGAATGTCAGCGTACGCCGAGCCCCCATGGGTGGTCGATCCCTAGGGGGTCTTGCCTCTCGCTCCCCCCCTTGACGTGCTGATCGAGTCTTGCTTCTCCCCCGGGTCGACATGGTACTGTGCCTGGGGTACTGTGACGGCTCTTCTTCCCAATCCTCCGGGGTGGGCTCTGCTTCTCTGGGTAGATCCTCTCTGGGTAGATCCTTGAGGATCGTCACTATTAAATCCATTTTATCTTCCAATGCCCTCATACGGGCCGGAGTGACCGGCTCCTCCTGGGGTTGGTTGGTTACCACCACCCTCGGTGACAAGGGGACTTCGTGCTCCCAGGACAATTGTGGAGACCCCCTCCCCGGTGCTCTTTCCATGACAGTTCTATGTTCACTCCTGAGACTCTCCTGCATGGATATCAGCAGCTCGTCCAATTGGATATCTCGCAACTCCCGACGTGCTGCTCTTTGCGCTCTCGATGTTAGCGCTGGCCGGCTTTTGGCCGCCTCCCGCTCCTCTTCGCTTCCCTCACTTGCGCGAAGTTGAGGTTCTGTCATCGCTAGCGTTCCCTCTTATCCAAGGATTGGATGGGGCTAGCGGCAAATGGATAAAATGATTCTCAGCTTTATGTAATGATTGCCTAATCCCAAATACTCAGTCTCACAAGCTCGGGCTTAAAGATAACTGATTTATTAAAAGGAATAGTATGCAAATACAGAGAAAGCTGAGAATGAGCAAAAGCGCGCCAAATACAAACTTAAAAGCCTTGCTTGCGATCAAGTCCCGCCCTATCGCCCGTCAGGACGCTCCCCCTCCCAGGTGCGAGAATCCGTTAGACGCGCCTGGGAAAGTAACCTTGAACAGGAGCGCAAACCCAAACATGCATTCCAAGCCCTGAAAACAATGGAGGGCAAAGGAATGGAAAAACCCCGGGTGAAGGAACACGGAACAGAAAAAGACATGTGAAACGTTACAATGTTAACCAGACATTGAAATGAGAACATGACAACCCCTGATCTAAACCATAGACGAGTTAATATTGACTATTGTTTGTAAAGAGACTCTTATAATTTATGATTTAAGTTGCTTTTTTCAATGGCATTAAGGCTGAGCAGTTTATGTAGTACAAATAATATAACAAGCAGTGGTTAATCATAAACATTTAGATACAAGTGGGCTGAGATCCAAAGAGCTGTTTAATTTCATGAAATATAATTTCATGTAATATAGATTCACTATTTAAATCTTTTCACTATTAATTCTATAAATATGTAACAAGCTGTTTACGTATCTGGTTCATATTTATGCTTATTTATTTGTTACTAATTATTTTATGCTTCAATCATTCTGTCATTTTTAGATAATTTATTCTAACATTAAAAATTGTTCAGATAATTTAGTTTTTTTTTCCTACTCTAGAAATGCCTGAGATTTGTTTTTATTATATTTTGCATCCAGATTTCTAGTGTTAGGATACAAAAAAGAAATACTAGCTGTAAAAGATTCTGCAGATTGATTCTTGTGTACATTGTTGATTTTTTGCTATGTTTTCATACTTTGTGGGTTTTCTCCACAGGCCTTTACATGTTGCTGCACGAAATGGATTAACAGTTGTAGTTCAAGAACTTCTGGGGAAAGGAGCAAGTGTACTTGCAGTAGATGAAAACGGTAAATGGATGAAAACAGGGTGAACTCTAATCTAATCATGGCAAGCCACTTAGAAGTCTACTTTGAGGCATGCTGTTTTTAAATGTGGAGGCTTGATTTAGTCATTATGACAATTGGGATTCATCCATGAATTTAATGGCTCCTTCGATAGTTGCTGTAAAGTGGGTGTAGTAAATATACTGCAAATCTTTTCTTCCCTATTTTTTTTTAATGTTTATAGTTATACATAGATGTTCCTTTAAAAAGATGCTGAACAAGTCCATGCCAAACTATAGACTTTTTCCCCATTGTTTTAGCAGTAATCCACAGATAGACCTACAAATAAATCTTACCAAGTACGTGTTCCTCAAAGCTGGGGTGGGGAAATTGTCATTTGAGAAGGTTGCTTATCAGCATCCCATTACAGGTGCACCCTGTGTTGTTATTTATTTTGGAATTTGATTCGGAGAAATATTTTACAATTGACCTGAGAAAAATTGGTGGATGGACTAAATACTCTTACAGCTTACAGGTTTTTTTTCTTCTTTCCTTCTCCCTACATTTGTTTTAGAGGCAAACAACATGATATCCTGTAATGCAAGAGTAGGCAAATATTTGATGTCCAGAGGGCTGTTTTATGGCTTACAATATATATTTTTAGCATTTCTCAAAATGGCATGAAATTGTATTGCCAGTTTTCAAGAGAGGTGGCTCTAGTGGCCACCAATAAGGTGTTCAGGCTGTTGTATTATCTTTTGGGCTATTATATTACTTTTTATTTAGTGGATTTAATTCTTTAGCTAGTAACCGAGTTGTCAAAGAAAGAATTGTTCCTAGTAACATGGCTTAGTTGTACCATAGAATGTATATGTTCTGACATTGGCTGTTACTCTTAAAAGTTCTCATTCATTTGTTTTTTACTAATTTGGGGAATATGGTGCTAATGTTTTCCAGAGGTTTGGTCCCATTATTTAAGTTGACCAAAATTACAATGCAGTCAGAATAATCATATATTTGTTTTTTAAGCATAAAAACACCTTGCTTTTACATCCATTGACAGGACTTAAAGAAAATAGAAGAAAATAAAATTACCACTTTTCTCTTGACTCTAGGTTATACACCAGCTTTAGCCTGTGCTCCCAATAAAGATGTGGCTGATTGCTTAGCTCTCATTCTGGCTACAATGATGCCTGTTTCATCAAGCAGCACAATACCTTCCCTTACCTTTAATGCCATTAATCATTATACCAACACTTCAAAAACAGTCACCTTTGATTCTTTACCAATTATCAGGAGTGAACATAGCTCTTACTGTAGTTTCAACAACATTGGGAGAGAAGATGGCTATCCATATACAGAAGAAGATGAACTTAATGACTCAGATTCTGAAACCTATTAAAAAGCTCCATTAGAGGGCTGAAGAATGAACTCACTTGCTGAATTTCCAGATTGTTATTGGAGAAAGCAGTCTTGCTGAATATAAAAAAAGGCGGCCTGAGGAAAAGATTTTTTTTAAACGAAAATGTGGGGGCACATGAAAAACATGTGACTCCCAAGAGACTTTTAAAAGCGGGTTATGCAAAAGAAATGCTTGGAATCTGTGGTGCAAAAAGTTACCTAGAATGTTATTTAATTGCAGTGTATTGGTTTCAATGAATAATCCCAATAAGGCTGTGCATCTTTGTATAAACAAATATGCAGTTATACAGCAAAATGGACAATATATTCAAATCTTACCAATAAAAACTAAGATCATTTTGAAGGCAATAATTGAGTTTGGTACAGAAGGCATTGTTTGTGCAGCAAATTGCCAAAGGACCAAATAACTTAAGACTTTTTTAATTAAAGAAAACCTTTTTGAGAACACTTGAATAGCTTAAATAATAATAGTCTTAACCCTTAAATTACAACTAGCAATTAATCTTAGATTGGTTTTAAATGTTGATTTGTTTTTAATCATCTGATAGCCTTCCGACGCTATTAAATGTACCATAAAAATGCAGTTTTCAATTTGTCAAAATCTTACGGTATTAAAGCTCTTACTAGCTTAACCAGGAGTTGTCAGGGTAAAATGAGTACAAAAACCGCATTGTAGTAATCACTGCCCAGCTTTCTTTTATTCACCCCCCCGCCCCCACACACACAGAGGGTAATTCTCTGGATAAGTCAAACTGCATCAAAAATAGAACTGTAATATCCTGATACCCTGTTAGGCTGCCTTACAGAACACTATTTCTTACAACTCACCCAATGTTTTACATAATATAACAAATGATATTTGTGCCTCTATGGTGTACATATAATTAAAAAAATAGTTTTTAAGGCTTAGAAGATGGCTGAAGAGGATATGATAAAACATTGTTTCCCTGTTACCAAAAAGGTACAGTGTCGGATCTTTGGGAACATAGATGTGCTTCATTTACAGTTTTTCAAATGTTGCAGGTCCTTCTGTTACAGTTTAAAACTTTCCCTGTGTTTGTCTAATTTATAATAGGCTACTGTAAAATAAAAATGGAAGAATGGCATTTTTTTCCTCAAACTTAAGCCAGTTTGTTACAATAGAAGTGTTTACTTTATTTGGTTCTGCTTTAATTGAAAACAACAGTATAATTATTACTTGCTTTGGTTATGTACATGCAAGAGTATCTTGCATGATGAGGTTAAACTCAACTGAATTGCTATAAACTGATCCTTCCCTCCCTTTTATCCTTTTTGTATTGTGAAACTGGAAACTTTAATGCCATTGTAAAGTATCAGCTTGTTTTCTGAACATAGTGTGAAAACACAGGACAGTATTTTGATCTATTTGATAATTTTGTGGGGTTTTTTTGAAGAATTAATGAGCATGTACATAGAAATAGCAGTTGCTTGAATACTGTATTTACCTGCACTCTTTCAGTACATCAAGATTCCTGTGTATATTTTACAGAGTATAATAAAATCCAGACGTGAGAGTTGTATTTAATGAATAATTTATGTATCAGTATGGAGTATTAAGAGTTCGTTCAAGTTGATTTTATTGAAACCTCAGATTTATAAATCTTATTGTGCAATGCCTTTTAGTTCTCTTGATTCTAAAGCAATAATTAGCTTAACAAGTATCTGAATTAGCAGTAATTCAGATATTTAAATGTATATTTTGGAGACCTCTTTATCTTTTTATTTTTAACTGGAGATTCATTGGATTTAACTATTGAAAGAATCATACGTATCATTATTATTGGACAGTTGAAAATACTGAAAGTCTGAGGTTTCTGTATCACTTTATATAATGTCTAAGATGGAATAGATATAAAAGTCTAGTGATGAATTAGCTGGGTATCAACATGTTCTTTGTAGGAGTTTTCTTTTTACATCAAAATTAACCTTGAAAGTATTACTTGTTTTATGAATGAAGCTACCAAGTTTTGGAACATTTGAAGTGATAATGAACAATGAGGCATTTAGTTATGTGTTTTACTCAATAATCAAATCAGTTGATTTCTCTTATATTTTTTTCAGGTTCTTTAATTTGTTCATTTAGGCAGGTGAAAGAGAGCACAGTAAAACAGAAAAGTCATATTTATCCTATTTGAATAATATCCTCCAAAGGGAACTCCCAAATAGCCTCCATTGATCAATACATCAACAATTAGCAACAAAATAAAATATATGTTAGTCAATTTTTAAAAGATAGAGTTCTATTCAGATCCTTATATACTACCCAGTTAAATCAGTTAAATGATAATTTATTCCTTATTTCTTCATTTAGATCTTCAATAAAAAGCAAAAAACAATTGAAGAGGATACCAACTTTATATCCCAGAGCACATAACTCCCCTAATTGAAATACTGTGAAAGCTCTTTTTCTGGGCCAACGCAGTTAGGACATAGAACCTTCTTGTTAGCTTTTGGCGTATAAGCAGGCAAGTACAAAGGAGGTGGACCCAAGCCCTTTGATAATTTAGAAGGTTGTATCCAACACACAATGCAGACATAAAGTCATCCTGGAACTAGTGAAACTAAGAGAAGAGTAATGAACACAGTATCTGTACAGGATAAAAATAATCACCATATTCCAAAATTTAATACCAATCCTGCTGTTTCACCATATGTTAATAGAAAAGTAAAAAAGAGACACTATTTTGCATTACTTTCACACCAATCTGTATGAAACAATTTAAAACAATCATGACAATCATGTCATATGTGATACACTTCTTCATATTGGGATGAACAAGTCTTAGGCCTGAAGTCCTAGGCAAATCTCCCCCCAAACTCAGTCCTCTCATGTAAAATACAAATACAGTGTTTCTCCTTGGCCACTACATCATCATGTAGTCCACTTTAAATCACAAGATGCCAATAATGCATTGTTTGTAGTTTCAGTTCTAGGGAGATCAACTCAAGTCAGTTTCCTACCTAAAGTCAGAATGCGATGTCAGAGTAAAGGGGGTTGAACAGAAAATGACACACATTTTGAAATGAATATGCTTCTATAGTAAGGGTCCTTAAGTGCTTTTCTGTAATGAATTGGATATACGATAAAAACAGAGATTACATTCAACACTCGATATAGTGCAATATAGTCTCCTATGGTTCAGTCAGTCCTGTTAAAAAAAATGTTAAACATTTCCTTTAGTCCTGAGAAATTTCAGTTGTGTTTAACCTGTACACCTTGGAAATGGTGATTCTGTGTTTACATTTTATACCCCTCCTGCAAACCCCACAAACCGACTTTTCAAAAATAAAAGAGGTTATCATTAAATATTGCAATAATTTGAGGACAGCTTTATTTGGATTTTCTACAAAAGTGAACGAACCAATTATGAGAATTCAATAGAAGTAGGATAACATATAAGTCCCCAAAATTCTTGGTAGAATCCTGAATATCTGGGTCCCTGAATGGAAATCTGGTAGGAGGGAATGTTCAAATATGAAGTGTCTTCAGGGTTTCCTGTTTTTTTCCAAACAACAAAATATATTTTCTTCATTTGCTCCCAACTTTGCCTTGTTTTATTAGTTACTGTATGAGCAGTGTTTTATTTAATCCTGTGGTCTGTATATTCAAGAATGGATATCATTTCATTCAAGAGGATTGTGCCAAAATTCAGTGCAGTGTTTTAAGCTGTATAAACACTAAAATTCATCTGTTTTAATGTGAATAGAATTTTCCTTAGTCCAGTTAACCTATTTGCTTGATTACAGGTCAAGTATTAGTTCACTTTCTCCCTAGAGTTCTGTTGTGCTTCCTCATCATGATGGGAGGGTATTCCTGGGAGGGATGAGTGAAGAGTGCTGAGAGTTGGCATGAAGATCATCCCAGCCGCCCAGCTAAAGCATGCAGATGGCTAGACTGGGCAGTAGTGATACAGGAAGATGCTGGAGGTGGAAGATCACTTTAGTGATGATGGCAAGGGCATCATTTCATACTGTGAGGGAGATTGCAGTGGTAAACCACTCGTATTTTACCAAGAAAACAACATGGATAGACATGAAGTAATGATGATATAATGCCAGATGATGGGCCCCTCAGGTCAGATGGCACTGAACATGCTACCGAGGAAAAAGCTAAGATTCTTTTGGAATACTAATGGTGTTTATGACATGCCTAGAATAAAGCCTTCAGGCCATCTAGTTGCTAATGTTGCCAAGCAGGAAAAGAAAATCCAGAACTGCAAAGACAGAAATAAACGGGGATCATGGCATGTAAGAAGCATGAACGCAGGAGAGCTCAACACAGTGAGAGATTAAATGAATTGACTACAAGTTGACATTTTAGGCATTAGCAAATTGAAATGGACTGGAATTGGACACTTTTAAGTCAGAAGATCATATTGTTTTACTGCCAAGGACCCCAAGAAACAAGGAACCGTATTCCTTTGATAGTCAGGAAGGATATAGCAAGAATATTTGGCTACAATGCAATCAATGACTGAATAATATCAAACTTTGTGGAAAACCTTTTAATATGATTATCCAAGTTTATGTTCCAACCACTGATGCAGAAGAAGAGGAAGATGATGAGTTTTATGGTCATGTTCAATTTGAAATCATCAGAACATACAAGGAAGATGTGCTTCTTGTGGTTAGAGACTGAAATGCCAAAGTTAGAAATATTAAAGGGGAAAATCTAGATTTGGCCAAGGAAACTGAAATGAAGCAGGAGAACGACTTGCCAATTTCCATCAATCCAGTGATTTCTTCATTGCTAACACTGTCTTTCAATAATCAGAACAACATCTTTGCAAAGACATGGCCAAGGACCGACTATGGAACAGATCCCAAATTGTTCGTGTGCAAGTTCCAAGTTAAGCTAAAGGTGAAGAAGAAAACTAACAAGTTTCCATTATATGATCCTAACCAATATCCAACAATTTCAAGGAAAACATCAGGACTATTGCTTCAAAGTCCTGAACCTCATTGATAGGGAAACAAAGGAAATGTGAAATGAAATCAAAGAAATTGTTAAGGATGAATATAACAAGAGACTTCCAAAGACCAAGAAACAGCAGAAAGCTAACTGGATGCCAGAATAAATGGCAGAAATTGCTAAAAAGAAAAGAGAAGCCAAAGCCAAGAAAGACAAAGATCTCAGGAAAGAACTTGAAGACTTTCAGAGAGCTGTTAAAAGAAACAAGCAGTAGTATTACAACATCTGTAAAGACAGTGAAGGTGGAAACAAACATAGAAAAATAAGACCTCCAAACTCAGAAGGAATTTCCAACTTCAAATTGGTATGCTCAATGATGCCAATTGACTGATAGTAACTGATTCCAAGAAGATAGTAACTGATTTCAAAGAGAGAAGGAGAATACTGAAATTCTGTACAATAGAGATATCAACATCCAAGATAATATATGGATGTTTCCTACTTACAAGAACCTCTAGTGCTAGAAGGTGAAGTTAGATCAGCCCTCTGTCATTACCAAGACATAAGGCTACAGGAACTGATGGAATGCCCACAGAAATATACAAGCAACAGAAGAAGAATCAGTAAAGGTTCTAACCAAGCTGTGCCAGCAAATCTGGATAACAACACATTGGCCAACAGATTGGAAGAGATCAGTCTCCAAATAAAAACCAAAGAAAGGAATGTTGTACAAACTATTGTACAATACCTTTAATTTCATGCTTAGGCTCATCCAATGCAGATTAGAACCATTAATAGAAAGGGAGATATCAGATGTTCAAGCTGCCTTTACAAATGCCCTAGGAACAAGAAGCATTATTGCTGATGCATATTGGATAATTAAGAAAGCCAAAGAATAACAAAAAAGAAAGGCCTTCAATTGTGTCATTTGTGTCAAGCTCTGGAATGTACTTAGAAAAATGGGAATCCCAGAACAGCTTAGAGCACAATGGAATCTGCAACTCCCAGATGATTGCAAGTGACTGCAAAAACATGTTTCTGCTATTCACTCACAAAAAAAAACAAAAACCAGCTGTCGTGAGTACATGAGCGTAATCTCAAGATCTCTCTGTAATCCAGAATGAATTTTTGGCAGTCTGGATCCTGTATCCAGCTGCCTTTTGGCTGCAATGCCTCCCACAGGACGTCAATTCGCCATTCGTCACCGGAAGCAACTCCCAAGTAGTGGAAGATTGTGAAGTTGGACACTATTTCCTTTATTTCTTAGCAAAATATGTTGTGGCATCCCCGTCCCTTTCAGACTACAGTAATCAGGGTAAGGGGTAGACAACAAATACTGGAAAGTGTTTGGAAGACAAGCATTGACTATGAGGGAGAAACACTGGAAGAAGATAGGTGATTGTCACAAAGGCACAATATTCTTAACTGCAGTACAATAGTTGATCCCTTCCCTTTCCTAAGGTTGAAGGCTACAGAAAGGGACAGTTTGGAGTTATTCCTGGATTTGTACCAAAGATACATTTGCTTCCAAATGTATGCCAGAGATGGCACATCCTGCTAAACATCTGAATAATTCTAATGGACAAAGCACTGTGGTGAAATAATCCAACTTTAAGCCATATTCCAATTTTGTGTGTGTTTGTGTGTGTATACGTATAGTAAAAACGCAATGGTTTGAATAATCACATCACAGAATATCAGTCCCCATTTATTAGGTTCTTGCATTAATAATTTTGAGACATTATTTGTTTGGTATCAAATGCTAATTTTTGTCCCTGTCATACCAACGTCCATATAGACCAGCTGTTATTAAACCAGAAGATCCTCCTGTTTTGTACATGACATAGGAATTTTTTTCCCAGCCCAAGTGGTCAGCAAAGTCTAGAGTGACACCAGATCTTAGCAAGAGAGGGAAGATAAAAGTAGTACTGAAATTTCCTTGGAGCTGAAAATCTATCAGGCCAGATCCCTCTGTGATTTCTTGCCCACAGGTAGTATAGTTAAGTCCACCGCATTTCACTAACACACAGGCTTGAATGTAGTATGTTCCATGCACTATATGTAAATCATCAAAAACTCCTAAAACATACAATTCATTTGTTTTTTCTAATCGCTTGTAGATTAAATTACAACAAAGTGTATTGGAGCAAACTTTGATATTTCCTTCTGCATTTAGTAAGGGCGTTATGGTGAAATTATCATACATCATTATTTCATAAAATACAGGTGGAAGTTCTTGGGATGGTTTCTCTGCTATTTCACAGTCAGTTTCTTGATCCTTATGGCAAATCTGTTCCTCCACATAAAAGTCTGAAGAACTCTTTTGACCATTGTAGGACATTGCATTATTCTCCATATTAGCTTCATGATCTGATATAATAACTGGAATTTCTACAACTATAAGCTTACCATTCATGCTTTCTGTATCATAATGAATGAATGATTTTGATGGTGTATATATACCACTGCCTGTCATACCCAAGTCAGGATGATGGATATTTGCTGCCAAAAGATTTATTTTAAAAGCAGTTGCAAAAGCTCGTTGAAATTCTACAGCAGACAAAAGTGGGAGTTGGTTCATCCATGCAGTGGGATATGCAACCTGGGTTATGTTGTATTGCTTTATAAGGGTCACAGTTGGCTCATAAAATAGGATATCAAAGCAAGTAAAGATTCCAAATCTACCTGCAAAAGGTGTATCAAAAATTGCATAATCTGTCTCTGGTGGAGTATTAAAGGCATATTCAAAATACAGGTTTTGTTTTCGGTATCTGGCTATGAGTGTGCCATTGTCACTAAATACTACATTGGTATTAAACTGGTATCTTCCATCTGGTGGGCAGTGGGGATCGGTTTGTGTGCAGGGCTCTTTAGTTCCTAAATTTACAACTAAAAACACATGATTTTTCAGTGCCATACAGCTGAGTCGATGGAGAATCTGTAAAAGCAAAAGATTTTTAAAATATTAAACTGGAATGCTATCTTGTAAAAAGAAGAAAAGCACTGAACTACAGTATTGTGTTAACTGGCTACTGAATTAGTTACCACAATTTTAACTTTTAAGTGATTTTTATTTGGAAGAGTTCATAATGAAAATACAGGAAATGGAATAATTAATACCTCAGTGTCGTTGAATAAGTAAAATTCTTTGCATGGGTTCCATATTAGAGAGTCCAGGTTTGGAATGAAATCCAAGTAAGGATAAATGGATGTCCTTGTGAAATTGAAACCCTGAATTCCATCTTCAGGAAAGATAATTATTTGTGCTCCCTAATAGTAAATAAAAATATTTATCAGCCAAAGGACAATGGTGAAACAAAATGTCTTCTGTGTTAAATAGCTATGGTTTAATGCACATAATTGCTTTTATATAAAAATAATTTCATAATTGAAGGAGCATGGACAAACTAATAGATCATATTTGTGTTTCAGTGGAAACTACATGGAAATTATGAGCGAAACACTCTTTAATTTTTGCTTGGCAAATTAAAGCATTTATCCAGGAACAGGTTTAACAGAATTTGAGAATTTACTCCAGAATTATTCTTAACTGATAAAGGATTCAACTGGTTTGGAAGGAAATAAGATGTTTTGGAAATGACATTCCTTCTTCAAGTACTTTGCAGGATATGCATAAGCAAGAAACTCTTACAGAAAAGTATAGTACATCTTGCTTAAGTGTCACATTCTTAGTTGATCTAAAAAAATTAAAGGTGATCTAAGATTCTAGGTCAAAAGAAGCCAACATGGTAGTCTTGCAGCTCAAATACCTGAAGCCTATGTTTCCTTAGTGACTACTGGTTTTTTATGATTATACAACAGAAGCTAGTCCATTCACTATTGTCTCTGCCAATTTAGAGTGTTGCAATAAGCTGTTTGTTTTTACTTTAATTCTTGAAGCTTCCAATGGTAGTAAAATTTTATATTAAAAATGGCAAAGACTAACGTTCTACCTGTTTTGCTGCATTAATTACTTGCTCTTCATAAATGTCTAGATTTCTCTTCATCAATTGTAGTGCGGTGTGTCGACCAATGATAGCCGCTGGATTGGGATTCAAGATGACATGATGTTCATACACAGCAGCAACATAATGCCTTCCTCTGTGAATATCAAGGGAAAGAACTTGGTGGCCATGAACAAAAAACATGATGCTTGCCATGAACCTAAAATGAAAGCAGATGAATATGACCATGACTTTTAACATCCTAGATTCTCTAGTCTTTCTCAGCTCCCAGAAATCTGGGAATTTCAGGTCAATCTCCTCCTCAAATTCAGTGTGCTAGATTGGAGAAGAGTAGCTAGTTATTAACCTTGATATATTTTTTTTAATTAAACTTGACAAATCACAATTCATTAGAACCCCAACCCTGAAGAGAACCTAAAGCTGCAACCAACAACATACAAAAACGATATCAAATGAAATCTCAAGAGTAGAGCTTGGAAAGTTATCTGTCCATTTCATAACGGACGGATCAATTTAAGATTGAAAACAAGTTTCTTAACACATACCCACAAGTTATACAATAATATAACAAGGGGGCAATAAAGCAGAATGATTATTTCAGACAAAAATACATCATATTCCAGCAGCTAATATTCAGAATTAGGTTTCTGGAAATTCTGGGATTACAGTTCCCAGAATTTCCAGACAATGTGATCTGAGAAACCTGACAGTTGTATACTCAACACATCTGGAAGACATTATATTGGGAAATGCTACTGTAACGAATGTGATTATTAGCATAAGCTATTTTTAGGCAAACTCCAGTACAGTGTTCTGTGAAACAGATGGCCTCTTGTAGGAATGTCCTCTTCTGGTAATTGATTTACTTGTTTTTAAGAGAACAATTCAGCTGCTGTTTGAGGGAACACACAGAAGAGTTTGTACAGCTGTAATACTAACAAGAAATGTTCCTATGGGCAAAACCTATTAAAATGCAGATGCAGTTGGTTTATGTAATACAATATATGACGATGCAGCAGAGCGCCTATATGATGCTATTTTGCCCAGGAATGTAGTTTTAGTTGCTTGTTGCAAGGCTAAGGAATGCATGTAAGGAGTGGATATTATTTCAAGCGTCTTGTCATTGTTCCTGTTGTGTCACCCCTGTGTCAGCTAAGCTTTTACTTAAGAAATCATTTGGGCAAAACCTTTTAGTGACACATAGTGGGTGAACAGAAAACAGCAGAACATTATTACCAAGAGAGACCACGCTTGTATAATGATTGTCGTGAATACCTCTGGCATCAAAGACTTTTATAAGATTTCAGTTTGTGAAAAGTGGATCTGCATTTGCTGTGGAAAGGACAAAGAACAATTAAGAAATTAAAAATGGTTTTTGCCATAGGTGCCATACAGACAAAAAGTGTAGAGTGTCTTTTTTGTTGCATGTAGCATCCTAGGTCAGTCTTTCAAAAGCAAATAAATAAATATGCTTTCTTATGGAGCTACTTGGTAAGATGGCACTTGTGTCTATCCAGTTGCATTTTCGCACTGACACATTGTGTCACGAAGGAATATCATCTGACAGGGCCCAGGAGGAGAGCCTTTTCTGCAGCATTGCCTGCCCTTTAGAACATCATCTCCCATGAGGTGAGATTGGCTCTGACTTTGTTGACTTTCCAGAACACCCTGAAGACATGGCTTTGCCATCTGATCTGGGGATCCAGTAACGTTCATGGAGACTCTGCTAAGTGGTTATACTTTTAGGAAAATGAATGATGTTCTCCCACTGATTTTTTAAAATGGTTTTAATAGTTTTATTGTTTTTAATTATTGTTGTGGGGTTATGTTTAATTGATTTTGTATTGTTTTCTAGATTTTTAACTTTGTAAGCCACCCAGAGTCACGGCAGTGATATGGGGGCAGCTGTATAAATTTAATAAAATAAAAATAAATTCTGTAAATAAGTGTGTAATCAAACCCATTCTATTCTGCCCTTATTTGACTACTGTGTTTATTTTATCTCTTCACAGTGTTCTTAAACTAATTTGTTGATAAAGGTAAGGTAAAGTCACTCAAGTCGAGCTTGACTCCTGTTGACTTTATGGACATGTCTGTGTTGTTTTCTTAATAACTACAGTATACAGAACTGCTTTCCCACTGAGACCTTCTGAGATTTTTAAATTTATTTTTGCTTCCCAGTCTAGACTAAAGCCGTATGATTTCCTAGTGCTTTCATTCAAGAATGTGATACATTTTTTAAAAAAGATACAGCTGTATGGACATTTACACTTTCAACCCTAATATTCAGCAATGCCAATGTAAAAATAGGAGCAAAAAATAAAATGGTCAGGAGAGAAAAAAATTACACCTATATTTTGAAGCATAATTTTTAAAGTATCTATTATTATGCTTGTCTTGTTACCATACCATAAAGTCAGGTTAATTCCAAAAATAAAATTTATCTAATCTGTTTTCAATATAAAATGCATTCCAGCAACATAACTCTGCTAATTCAGATACCTGATTATTACCTGCATTCAATTAATTTAAATGCCATCATTTTGGAAGAAAATAAAGGTGACATTCTATTAAAAAATTACCAGGATTCTGACCAAATGTCTGCTGATACTGGCTTTATCTGACAGGCCACAAAATGGAGGAAGAACGGTGTTTAGCAGCATTTCTTACACTGTATAGTTGGAAAGATACCAGCAATCTATTAATTTCTTTGAATAGATAGTTGTGATTTCTAATGGCATTGATAAAACAAGTTGCTTTAATTACTGTAGATTTAGCAATACTTCTCAGTTAAGTTTCAGGAAAAGAAATTTGATTTTAAAGTCCTTGTTTGATGAAATGGAAATCTGACCCCATTGACCTTGTAGGTTATTAGTCCCCATGCTTTGCTAATACTGTATTGCGTTCATCCATAGATGAGATTTTGTTCTCAGAGATGCAAAAACTAAGGATTGATCTGGAGAAATTATTGGATGGGGATCTTGCGTAGGATAAGGTGACCTTTGCTCTTATGTAAGTATCTCCCTGGATCCCAGCCTTTAATAAATGCAAGTTCTTAGCTGAAGGAATATGAACAGAATGTATGTCTTTTACTGGAACTGTATGCAAACTTACATTACAGTATAACTCTTGGTATGTTAAAAGTTTGGTTCATGTCCTATTGCATTAAAAAGCTTTGTTTCCTTATATCACACATGGGGAATCGGTGACCTTTCTGGTACTGTCAATATTTTTATTTATTTTTTATTTTCTATCCCACCTTTATTATTTTTATAAATAACTCAAGGTGGCAAACATACCTAATACTCCTTCCTCCTCCTATTTTTCCCACAACAACAACCCTGTGAGGTGAGTTGGGCAGAGAGAGAGAGTGACTGGCCCAAGGTCACCCAGCCGGCTTTCATGCCTAGGCAGGACTAGAACTCACAGACTCCTGGTTTCTAGCCCGTTGCCTTAACCACTAAACCAAACTGGCTTTCTCATATATCATATCTCATAGCAACCGCAGCCAACATAAGCCATGGGTGAGATGTTGAAAGCTGTAGTTCAACAACATCTTCAGAGTCACAGACTTTGTACCCTGGCATAGTTTTTGATATATAATAAGTAAAAAAATGCCCAAACTATCACAGCTAACACTACAGTATGAAAACTGTCATTTTTATTACTGGTGAATGACATTAATAGCTCATGTGAATTGTTTTTCACATTCTGTATGAGAGCTGGAAACTTCACATGCTCAGTTGTTTCTGGAAGCTACCAGTCAGTCGTGGCAAAAAACTGAATGCACTTGCCATGATCTGTCAAGCAGTGTTGCAATATTTCTTGTTGATGCAGTTAATATAAACACTAGTGACAAAGATAAAGGCTAAACAGCAGCTAAAATGGTAATTGCTCCCTGCAGGGTGACAAAAAATCATAGGAAAATCAAAAGGCCAAACTTAACTGAAAAGTAATAAATACCATATGGCGTAAGAGGTCAAGAAGGCTATGTGCAAGAAAGTGTGTGGTTGCTTGACCTGCAAACAGAAAAGGTAGCAATGTAAACAAGTAAAACTGAAATTAGCATTTTTATGAGAAATGTGGAAAAAGTATTGATGTATGTCACCAAGCTGCTTTTTAACATATTTTTGTGCTGTTACTTTTTTTTTAATTGCTGAACTACAATATAGGCAACTGAATCAGTTTCTAATTAAAGAAGAATGGAAATTCTGGAAAACTTCAGTAAAAATTAAGTATATTGGTTTAAACCTGATTCAAACCTGTAGGATTATACAGATGACAGCTTTCAATTTTGTGAAAGACCATATTCCGAATATGACCCATTTATGGTGGTTGACAAAAGGGATAATCTAGCCTTCTCATCTTCAGGTTAATCAGGTACAAAATGTTATGGAAATCAGCTATATTTATTGTTCAAATTAAGTAAGTACTGGTAACTTAAGACAACAGGACTTCTCTGTTAGCAATCATTTTCCTTTCATTTGTTTTACATTTGTTCATTTGCTTTTCTAGCTACTTCACAAGACTTCCTGACTGGGGATTATAAATCTCTGGAGTGGAGGGGAGAGATGCCCAATTTCCAATAAGCTGTCAAGCTCACCATGTGGAGCAATATCTCTCCCCACCCATGACTTTCTGCAAACTGCTAAAAACCTGGTTGTTCTCCAGGCCCTGGGTTAGGAAGGTTGATATATTTTGTCTTTAAAAAAAAAAAAATGTAAACTGCCCAGAGTTGCTATGGAGTTGGACGGCCTCGAAAATGAAATAACAATAAATCTTTTATCTGTTCCTGTGTAAGAAATGTGTGTGTGAGAATATGTGCTACTCTGAATTTCTTAAGATATGATACGAAGAGAATATGCAATACCTGTCACCCAGATTTTAACTCCAAATTTTACATTTATGTTTCTTAATCAGCATTTCAGGATAGTTTACAAAACTTAAAAATGTAGGCTGTGTTCATACACCACACTAATTTGGCAGCCACGTTTTAGCAGCCGGTGGGCTGGTCACCATTGCTTTCGGCTTCTTCCAGATCCCTGAACTTAAAGGACTTCCTCCTCGATTCCAGGATCCCCATCAAGCCCAACTGATTTGCAGCCAATTAATGGAATCGGGTTGTCACAAGCCGGCCAATCAGAAACATGTATCGGGCACCTCCTCTCGCCGCGTGGCCAGCCACCAAAGAGAGAGGTGGCGCCGTCTCTGAACGATCTGTAAAGCCACGCCCGCAACTCCTTCAACGGTTGGGGCAGGTTTCAATCTCCAGGCCAGACTTTCCTCATTGGTCGAGAGAAACATACCTCAGCATAAGTGGCGCGGCTGTCGTCCTTTTCTCCATTGCTCGAAAGACAAAGATGGCTTCGCAAAATCTTGTAGCGCTGGAGGAAGATGACGTTATCAGCGGGGCTCAGCTCATCGCGGAAGCCCTGAAGACTCAAGTAAGAGGGCTGGGTGACTCTCGAACCTGGCTACAGCCGGAACTGGGTTATCTGCCTACGGGGAATGGGAAAGACCATTTCGAAGTGCCGCGGAGTGTAGAGTTGTGGAAAACATTCCGAGAGGCGGGCAAAGCGATGGGAAGATCGCTGTGGCCCCGCTAGACTCCTCCCCTACACGAACAAAGCTGGCCCGTGAAATTTAAGAAGGAGGTTGCCATGGTTTTATTTATTGAATAAACCACAACTGGTAGATTCACGCAACTTACAAGACCAACACAAAGAGAGTGTGTTATGTTGTCTGAATCAAGACATGATAGTATTAACAAAACTAAATGACACAAAACAGACATACAAAATTCTCTTTAGATCATAAACTGGTGACTTTTTGTGACACATCTGCCAGGGCAACGTCCCTACCATTAGGTGATTATAGGAATTTGCAAGAAAACTCCATGATATTCATCTGTACCTATCCTAGAAAGCTGTAAATGCTTATTATTTCCAGTGTGAATGTTGAGGGAATTCTCATCCAAGTGTACTTTACAAATAAGTTTCTCAGAATGAAAACCTATGAATTTGGCTAGAAGCAAATTCAACTGTGTTTAGAAAAAGCTTCTGATAAGTTTGCAGTCTAGGTGCTGATGATTTTTTTTCCTAAATAATTCTGCAGAGGTGAAATGATTTGCAGACAATTTGAGGATATTTGATTTATTTTAAATTGTAAACTAACCACTATTGTTTCACAGTTGTCCTTTACCCTGTCCTTTGCTGTGATTTATTTATTTCTATCTTAACTCTAAGATGTTGAGCTTAAGACATTGAACAGAATTGAATCCATAAGCTTAGATTTTTGGTCAGTCAAAAGAAAATAGTACTTAGAAAAGTAGATACAAGAAAAGAGCATTGTGGGGAAAATGGGTTTTTTTGTCTTACAGGCCCATTTTGTGATTAATAGGGTAAATCTTGTATGATGTGATTAACTAACCTTTAAAAAAAGTCAAGAATCTTAGTATCATGCCAATCAATATCAATATCCCAGTAACATAGAATTTGTGCTTCAGGCAAGAAATGCAGGTCAGATCTTACAAGTCTTCTGACCTAGAATGGTAATTTTTCTTATTATTTTGCAACAGTACTTGAGGTAGTTACTCACTCAGTATTACTGGGCAGATGAGATAATCCATATAAGTACAGCATATGCTAGATTGCTGGGAACAGCCAGTCTGGTGTATTGATTCAAATCACTGGGCTAGAACTGGGAGGCTATGAATTCTAATTTTTCCTTGGGCACAAAGCCAACTAGGTGACTTTGGGCTAGATACTCTGAGCCCTAGGAGGAAGGCAATGGCAAGCCATATCTGAAAATGCTGCCAAGAAAATTGCATGGACTTCATGTCATTGCCAACAATCAAGACTGGCTTGAAGGTACAAATTATAATAACTGCAGGAAAACTTAAAATGGAATGGAATGTTGGCTTCTGGCTTTTTACTAGAGTAAAATCAGTGCTTCTTTATATTATTGCTTCATAGATAATTGCCAAATATTCCATTTCCTTTATAACTAATCAACATAAGCTGCTATTTTCTGTGACAAGAGAGTTCTTCCTTTACTATTTGGTAGAAAGAGAGATGCTTAATCATTCTGTATTTCTGTGTTGCCATCTCCTGGTCCTCCAGATTTTTGCACTCCACATATGATAGTTCTACTAGACCACCATCTATTGGGGATGTTTTGGATTCCTAAATGGTTTGGACTGAATGGCTGATGTAGCCCTTTCCAGTGTTATGATTGTATGAAATCCCAAATGGGGCGAGGAGGAGAGATATTAAAGATAATTAGTTAAACAGATCTATTAAAAATAAAATATTTATTTATTTCAGAACATTGAGTATATGTTTGGCATTGTTGGTATTCCTGTGACAGAAATAGCAATTGCTGCGCAAGCAAGTGGAATTAAATATATAGGAATGCGCAATGAACAAGCTGTAAGTATCTCTTGGGTTAATTAATGTTTCTGCTTGCTCAATAACTATTCTGTGCTAAAAGCTCATTTTACTCTTAACATAACCTGACAGGATATGTGTGCTTCTCACCTTTTTTGTTGCCTCTTTCAGAATTGTTTCTGATACTGAATTGTTTCTGATACTGACAGCACAGCTGCAAACACTTTGGTAGAGATAGACAGACAGACAGATGCTGATTTGCAACAGGAAGCTGGCAATTTTTACTCATGTCTTTGTCCTTGACAACAGAAAAGTGGTCTTTAGCAGCATTCTCCAAAGTATTGTCTGGAATTAGGGGAATGGTAGTCACCCTAGCTCACCTCACAGGGTTGTTGTCATGAGGAAAATAGAAGCATTAGGTAAGTTTGTCACCTTGAATTGACCAAAAATAAAGCAGAATAAAAATCAAATAAATCTGAACAGGACAATGCAGAAATCAGTAGGGATTAGATTCGAAGTATCTATTCTGTTGAGGGAAGAAACACAAAACATGATATAAAGATGCAAGAGGAAGATAACTTCTCTGTGCTCAATTAAAAGTATAAAATATTCTTTATATAGACATGGTGATGGCTATGGAAAGGCCCAACAAACTGTCAGAGCTTTTGAATTGCTTTATTGCTTTATTTATTTATTTATTTTATTTATTAATCAAATTTAGCTACCGTCCATCTCCCCCAAAAGAGGGACTCTGGGCGGTTTACAATAAAATCATGAAGTGTAATTGACATTTGAATGATATCCTCATAGAAACAGATTTAAGGGAAAGATTGTTTTATTACACAGTAGCTTGGTATGAAGAAAGCTTTAGGCTTAATTTTTATGTGAATTATTTACAGTGTCAAAAGTTACATGTTCCCTTTTTGTGAGATTCCAGGAAAGTTCAGGCATCTGTATCAGGAAATTATGGCATTTGCATGATGGTATTATGCAAATGCTGCAACGTATGTACTTGTGTTAGACATCAGGATGCAACTACAGAAGGCATTTGCATGAAGATTGCACACATGTCATGATTGCTGCAGATGCCACTTTAAAAACGCACTACGTTTTTAAAGTGGCATCTGCAGCAATCATGTAAATTCTAGGTAATTAGAATTTGTTATCCTCTCATTTTGTAAAAATAAATGATATAGAATGCTCACTCATATATAGTTTTTTGTTTGCTTATTTGAAAACTGCAGTTGTGGAAACTACTCTGCAGCAGAAGAGCACCATGAAGTAGTAGACCTGCATCTTTAATGCTGACTATTCTTGGTATTTTAACAATGGATTCATTTTCTTTTCCAAATTTCCAGTGACATTTTGTACTACTGACATTTATTATCAAGAATTAAAGTTTCATGGTCTGTTTTTAAAGAAAAATTACTTTTAATGAAGAACTAATTATTTTAGGTACCAAGGGCTTAAAATTATTGGTTGGTTCTAGGAGAAGAGAAGGCCTTGATGGGCAGGCATTGGCTGATAGTTTCCATCTATTTCCTATATAATGCTGTCTAATAATATATCTGAAATTTAACAGTAACATTATAAAAATAATGGACCCATCATTTTACCTTTAAAATCAGCAAAAAGGTCTGCATAATAACCATTCCTTGTACCTGCAAAGTTTTATGTAGCATTTTAGCTTGCCACTTGGTTTGACAATGTGTTGTCATGGCATCCTGTTTGTTAAGTACAAACAGTCTTGCCAAAGGAACACCCACTCTGGATATCTTTAACTCTTTCTACATTAGTTGCTATTTTTTTTTCAGAAATAGAAGGGAAACACATTAAATTACTTGGTTTTGGAGTTGTGATCTGTGAAAGATGTTGTGTAAAAAATGGTACTCACCCCAGTCACAGCACTCACCCCCATCATGTTAAATCTGATTAGCAATTTCAGTAACTCTTGTACCATGTGCCATCTTGTCTTCTACATAGTGCTTTCTAAAATCATCAGTTTTAGGAATGTAACTATTCTGGCTCTTGCCCTTTCAGGTATAGATTTTTCATATGCTTTCTGTATATTATGTCTAGGCTGAATTTAAGGGGAAAAAATCAGTTCTCCCTAAAAGGTATGCTGCTTGAATCAAGATATCTTAAATACTGTAAAAAGACTTTCAACTGTGCCTCATTATTCTGCTATACTAGCTTCCATATTTCCTTCACCTGTAGCAGCCTGATCTAAAGTAATCCTAAGCCTCCAAAATGGCAAAAACATAGTTTATTAAGGCAAATGGAAACCCAGAAGCAAATTACGTTTTAGCCCAGCCATCCTCAACTCTCAGCATGAAGAATAAGACTTTTTTCCCTATTAGATTAATGTAGACAGGGCTTCCGCAACTGGTACCAGATTTTAACTCCATCTCCTTAGCCATCATAGCTGGTGAGCACCAGATTAGAAAATACTGCTTTAGTCTAGGTAGATAGAAGATGTCAGATCCTTTTTGAAGAAGCTGTGGCATCCTTCACCACAGACCAATGTTTCTCAACTTTGGCAACTTGAAGATGTGTGGACTGGCTGGCTGGGGAATTCTGAGAGTTGAAGTCCACACATCTTCAAGTTGCCAAGGTTGAGAAACATTGCCATAGATCATTCTGGCTGGAGCTGCCCATAGTACTATTTCAGCTACACCTGGAGGGCTACAGTTTTCCATCTCTGTAACAACAGAATCACATGCATAAATGAGGCAGGGAGTTATTTTTTATCATTTTATCCCAGTGCAATATTCCTATTAATTAAATCTGGCATGATTGGTAAAGGTAGTAAATAACTTTGAAATGCTTGCATAAATGTAATCAGGATATAAACAGAGACTTAATTTAGCAGATCTTTGTTATCAGGTTGTATAATGACAGAATCTGAGAAAGGAAGTTTACTAGAGGTCAGCACCTCTAGTTAATTACAATAATTTCAATGCTGAGCCTTTGAATCAGGTTTGTGTCTAAGCTGTATATTGTTTTTGTGCAGAATATCCCTTAAGTTAACCTTCAGGTAAAATTATCGATATGAACCTCAAATTCAGTTCACTTGTTACCTTTTTGGGTTATGCTTCTAAACTCATTTTCGAATAAGGCTGATTGCAAAGAACATGCATGCTATTCTCCCATGATGTAAGTAGCATTATGCAAAGTGCAGAAAAGGAGTAAGAAATAGTAACCCAAAGAAATTAAAAGCATGAGATAAAAAGAAATAGTCTGTACACAAGGAATCCAGGTTGTACAGCTTTTTAAAAATCTTTGTTCATTAAGGGTCTTTCCCCACTATCAAATTAAAGTTCTATTCACAATCCTAGAATTGGCACAAAACAATGTCAGCATAAAATTTGTTGTACCCTTCGGTTAGTCTCTGTCCTTCCATTCCAAGTTACTGCCAGAGAGTGATCTGATTATTGCAAGTTCCACTAATTATAGGTAAGGGGGTTGGTTTTTCCCCACTGGCGTTGCTGCGGTCCCCTTTCAGCACATCATGAGTCAGCAGAGAAAATCTCCTACTCTCACAACCCGTTTAGGCATCTCCTAAGTTTAAAACGCTGAGATGGGCGGCTATGGAAATCAAATAATAAAGAAATAAAATAAAGAAATGGGAAGATACAAGGTCTGAAATAGCGCCAAAGAGGAGAGAGGCAGACCTTGCAATTATAGTTCAATTAAGTACATCCTGTAAAATGGGATAAATGAAATGATGATTGAATGATCGAAAATGACAAAGGGTGAAACGACTTCTGGTGGGGACATGGCGGACTGAGCAGCTGTGCCCGCAGGCTCTGCAGGCAGAAATGACAATGCAGCAGTTTTTTCGAGCTCAGGCAAGTTTTCCTGAAGCCCAGGAATGTTCTCCAGATGAAGGAAAACACCAGGTATATCCCCATCTGCCCTCCAGATGGCTGCTTGCAGCCAGAAGATCACAAATAGCGTTTCGTGTTCGACTGTTAATTGCTAGCTGGGAGGCTGGGTTGTTACCATTTTCCAAGCCGTGCTGTAGCCTTAAAGGGACACTAAGACTGGCCACCCCGTTTCTAAATCACCAAATTTTTATATTTTTTTAAGTATGCATACCCTAAGAGAGGCTTTCTACAGCAAAGATGTCATGAGTACTGATGGCGAGCAGGCGGGGGCCTCAATCCAGGGTGGAAAACGCATGCGTAGTACTGAGGAATTAAGCAGCCATTCAAAGAGACACAGATCAGACCCGCCTTAACTTTTGGGGTTTATCTGTCTGGGTTTTTCCCACACTACTTCAGTTCATTAGGATTCTGTTTTATGTAGCAGTAATAAACACTAGAGACCCACTCCTCGTCTCAGCGTGATTTCTGACTGTTAGGACAAAAGAGAAGCAGGCTCTCTTGGGGCTTATCATTACTTTTGGGATTACTTTTTAAAAAAATACTTTTAGAAGTTTTAGAATTCGTTTCCTTTCCAAATATAAAGGAGAATTGAGAGTAAATAATTATCTTCTTGTTATTATTTTGCTATTAAATTTGAAGATATTAGCGTTTTCCTACACATTGAATCGGCTGATTTAAACCTTCAGCTTCTGTTTCTACTTTCGCTTGGGAACTGTCTGTTTATCTCACTTTCACTTTGCGTAAACATGCTTCAGAACTTTTTCATATCTTCAACTTTTGCTGGTTAAGCTCCTAGGGGGCACCATAATCTACTGCGTGTGACATGGAAGATTTTAAACAGATTTTTTTCTGACTTCCATCAAGATTTTAAACAGATTAAGATTATTAAAACTGTTGTATTATTTAGTATAATGGCAGGCAATTTATGTGCTTTTTAGTTCGAACATTATTATAGTAAACATAAATGTATAGTAGGAAGGGAATAAATAAATGAGTGTTATTTTGGGGGGGAAGTTGTTTAGGAGGTTTATATGATGTTTTTTTCTTTATCTTAACTGGGGTAACTGTACTTAGTGATTTTTATAATGTGCTAAAGTGGAATGATTTATAGAAATAATATGATTTTGGTTTAATATAGAGTAAGAGATTGATTATGGAAAATTTTTGTATATCCTTACTATTAAAGTTGGAAGTCACATCTTTTGGTAATGTTGTAACTTTTTTTTCTTTTGTGTTTTCACACCTTTTTAGTTTTTCTTCTCTTTTTTTTGTAGTTCTTTGTTTTTTCGTAGCTTTTATCTTTCTCTTTAAACTTAATAAAATTCATATTAAAAAAAAAGAAAATGACAGATGGTGAGAAAGAGGCAGCTGAGGTCTGAAATCAGCATTTAGTGTCCATTCTCAATATGCACAGCTTCTGTGTATACAGAATAGCACATTCATTTCAACTGGGCCTCATCAGGAGGCAAGCTTTTTGGTTTACAGATTATGCAAAACACCTGAAGGGTTTCTTTGTAAAGGGCATTGTCATACACAGTGTACCTTTTGTGCCCGAGGCAGCTGCAGCCTCTGAAAGGATTGGTACAGGTACTTTAAGAATTAACCCAGGTCATCTCTGCATGCATAGCCACTTCACTTCACTGGCAATGAAGGAACAGGAGAATTGTTACCTTGTCTGTGCAACACATAGACAATTTGGAAAGACCCTTGAAGTAGTTGCACCAAATCTTTTGAAGGAGAGGTGCTTCACTTGTGCCACCCTTTCAAATACTTTGCCTAGCCCTGCAAAATAGTATATAAAGCTACTGTTTTGGTGTAGCACAGTGATTCCATTCAGATTTTAATTAATTTTAAAATTAATTTGTTTTATTTTCAATAGGCCTCTTATGCGGCTTCTGCTGTGGGGTTTCTGACAGCTCGGTAAGATGTGTGTAAAAATTATTCTGATCAGGTTCTAAGATTTTGGTATAATAGCCTTTCAGAAATTTCAGTACAGCTTTTTGTAATTTATACAGCAGTGTTTCTGTTAGTCGCACTACTTCTACCTGAGCTTTCCATCACTGAGGATACAAAAAAAAAGATGAAAAGGTTGCCGAACTTGCTTAACATTTGTACCCGTCCAAACTGGCAATCCATAAATAGATCGTGTTTACATTTAAATCTACTTGAGATTTTATAGTTTGTAAACAGCATTATAGATGAACGTGTAAGTGATACCCTGCCACAGTTTCATATTTCTTTTTTGTTTAGTTTTGCCATATTAAAATGCTTTGACCTCCCTTTTTGCACTGAGGGCAGAAAGTAGGTTTAAAATCCTTCAGTTAAATAAAAATGAACAATTTGCCTCTGTCTCAGATTAATCCTTCAGAAATGTCTGTGTGTGATGCCCTTGAAGTTATTTTTTGCTTTGATTTATATTTCTGTTGCACATATTGTATGTATTTCAGCAGTTTTTCCTTTTGACTCTAGGCCTGGAGTATGCCTTGTAGTTTCTGGTCCTGGTCTTGTAAATGCTCTGGCTGGAATGGCAAATGCAAACATGAATTGCTGGTAATAAATCTGTGTTTTCTCTTCTGATTTCTAAGTACTGACCTACACATTTGAATGCCATTTATCATGAAAGCAGATAATCATATATCCTCCCCACCTTACCCTACTCCCTCTCCCATTTTTTTCAGTTTTAAGCAGATCATATCTGGGCAGGGAAGAACACAAATATAACTTGTTTTATTCCAAGAATTAAGGATTGTCTTAATGTATTTTAATTCATTGCTTTGCCCACTTTAATTAATGGCCTCTGTTGTCTAGGGAGTTATAGTTAAACAACATGTTTATCAAAATACTTGAAGGTTGGGAAAGGTTACCATACAGATGTTTCATAAAGATTTCTGTACTTTTGTAGCTGACCCATATTAACTTCACTTGATTTTGAGAAGTTGATAGCACCAGTTTATCTATTTTAACTTGGTGCCTGTTGAAAAACTAAGTTATGTTTTGGTAACTGTCAAATTATCTAATAGAAGCATAAGGACATTTAATTTAAGATAAAGGCAATGGTTCCCCGAAGTTGAGCTTAACTCCTGATGACTTCCTAAATATATCTGTGTAGTTTTTTTCTGCAACAAAAAACTTCAGAGGTAGTTTACTATTGCTTTCTTCCAGGATTATGTTTTTTAACTGTCCAGTCCATCATACAATCCTGGGATGTAATATGTTCCTGTTATAAAACGTGTGTATCCCATTTTTCTTTTTTAACAAGCCTGAATCAAGTAGCATAGAACAAATTGGTAAGACAATAATTTAAATCCTGAATTATTCTTACTATTTTTTCCTCCTGTTTGAATTGATGAAAAGTTCCCAAAAGACTTATGAAAGTCTTTGGGAACCTTTCATCTTCCTGCCCAGGCAATGAAATATCAGCTTTAATTAAATATTAAAACAATTAGCATTTAGGACTACAGTATATACCCTTTTAGTTCACATGTTGCCTATTCCAGAATCAAGTGAACCTGGGTTTTGTTTTTAAGGAACTAAACTTTTTTTTTAAAATATTTTAAGGCCATTGATTGTCATTGGAGGCTCCTCCAACAGAAATCAAGAAACAATGGGAGCTTTTCAAGAATTTCCACAGGTACACAGCTCTGCTGCTATTTTTCTCATAAAGGGATACCAGGATACTTTAGAAAGTCATCCTCCAGCTCAGTGTTTGGCTACTTTAAGCTGTGTGGACTTCAGTTCCCAGGGAATTCTGGGAGTTGAAGTCCACACATCTTAAAGTTGCCAAGGTTGAGAAACACTGCTCCAGCTGATGCCTTCCAGATTGTTCTTCTACCACATGCTCCCCACAGAGATTGTCATCCTAATATGTATAAATTGATTGGCATAAAACTAAAAAAAAAATACCCAGATTGAATTGGATAAAATCTTCCTTTCTCCTTTTTCTACCTATAAGAATATACTCTCTGAGCCACTTTATTCAATATCTTACATAAAAATCGATAAGTTCACCATCACCAGCAGATCTTCGTCATCTCCAACTACCTGGCTGTTTTAGAACTTTGCTTTTAAACTAATAATTCTGTTTTTTTAAATTTAAACATAAAGGACTGCTCTTTTGTCTATTCTGGTACTTTATATTACATTATCGTGCTTCCTGATCCTCCATCGTCCCACTCCTGTTCAAATGGGCTTGAGTTGAGCGTGATTAATATTAATGGATAATATTCAGCATTGAGAGCCAATTGGTATAATGGTTAAAGGCACTGGGCTAGAAACCAGTAGACTGAGTTCTAGTCCTGCCTTAGGCACAAGGCAGCTGGGTGACCTTGGGCCAGGAAAACTGCATGGGCTTATCCATGTAGTCACCAGGAGTCAAGATTGAAGCCTCCCTTTCCCCCCTCCCTCCACAAAAAAAGTCAACATTAAGCAGACATACCCCTCATTACTCTCCTCCCAAGCCACTCTCATGTTCAGAGGGTTCAGTTGGAGTATAGATGGTTTAGTGATATTAAAGCTTTATTCTATTGGTAAACAGAATTATATAATTAAATATAATCTGATGTCCTTTGCCTCACATATGGCTAAGTGCTTTTAATTTTATTTGTTTGTTTAATGTATAGGGCTGCTGTTCCATTTTTTTATATTGTTTCAGTCTTTTTAAACTATTTTATTTATTAAACAATTTTTTTGTTTATTCGTTTAGTCACTTCTGACTCTTTGTGACTTCATGGACCAGCCCACACCAGAGCTTCCTGTCGGTCGTCAACACCCCCAGCTCCCCCAAGGATGAGTCCATCACCTCTAGAAGGTCATCCATTCATCTTGCCCTTGGTCGGCCCCTCTTCCTTTTGCCTTCCACTTTTCCTAGCATCAGCATCTTCTCCAGGGTGTCCTGTCTTCTCATTATGTGGCCAAAGTACTTCAGTTTTGCCTTTAATATCATTCCCTCAAGTGAGCAGTCTGGCTTTATTTCCTGGAGTATGGACTGGTTTGATCTTCTTGCAGTCCAAGGCACTCTCAGAATTTTCCTCCAACACCACAGTTCCAAAGCATCTATCTTCTTTCTCTCAGCCTTCCTTATGGTCCAGCTCTCGCAGCCATATGTTACTACAGGGACACCATTGCTTTAACTATGTGGACCTTTGTTGTCAGTGTGATATCTCTGCTCTTAACTATTTTATCAAGATTTGTCATAGCTCTCCTCCCAAGAATTAAACGTCTTCTGATTTCCTGACTGCAGTCAGCGTCTGCAGTAATCTTTGCACCTAGAAATACAAAGTCTTTTACTGCCTCTATGTTTTCTCCCTCTATTTGCCAGTTCTCAATCAAGCTGGTTGCCAGAATCTTGGTTTTTTTGAGGTTTAGCTGCAAGCCAGCTTTTGCACTTTCTTCTTTCACCTTCATCATAAGGCTCCTCAGTTCCTCCTGGCTTTCAGCCATCAAAGTGGTATCATCTGCATATCTAAGATTGTTAATGTTCTTCCAGCGATTTTAACCCCGGCCTTGGATTCTTCAAGCGCAGCATGTCGCATGATGTGTGCTGTGTACAAGTTGAATAGGTAGGGTGAGAGTGTACAACCCTGCCGTACTCCTTTCCCAATCTTAAACCAGTCCGTTGTTCCGTGGTCTGTTCTTACTGTTGCTACTTGGTCATTGTACAGATTCCTCAGGAGGCAGACAAGATGACTTGGTATCCCCATACCGCTAAGAACTTGCCACAATTTGTTATGGTCCACACAGTCAAAGGCTTTAGAATAGTCAATAAAACAGAAATAAATGTTTTTCTGAAATGCCCTGGCTTTTTCCATTATCCAGCGGATATTGGCAATTTGACCCCTTGTTCCTCTGTCTTTTCTAAACCCAGCTTGTACATCTGGCATTTCTCACTCCATGAATTGCTGAAGTCTACCTTGCAGGATCTTGAACATTACCTTACTGGTATGTGAAATAAGTGCCACTGTTCGATAGTTTGAACATTCTTTAGTGTTTCCCTTTTTTGGTATGCGGATATAAGTTGATTTTTTCCAATCTGATGGCCATTCTTGTGTTTTCCAAATTTGCTGGCATATGGCATGCATCACCTTGACAGCATTATCTCACAAGATTTTGAACAGTTCAGCTGGGATACCACCATCTCCTGCTGCCTTGTTATTAGCAATGGTTCTTAAGGCCCAGTCAATCTCACTCTTCAGGATGTCTGGCTCTAGCTCACTGACCACACCGTCAAAGCTATCCCCGATATTGTTATCCTTCCTATACAGGTCTTCTGTATATTCTTGCCACCTTTTCTTGATCTCTTCTTCTGTTAGGTCCTTGCCATCTTTGTTTTTGATCATACCCATTTTGGCCTGGAATTTACCTCTGATGTTTCTAACTTTCTGGAAGAGGGCTTTTGTCCTTCCGATTCTATTGTCTTCTTCCACTTCTGCACATTGCTTGTTTAAAAATAATTCCTTATCTCACTGTCTAATTTTTCAGATGATCAGAACTTTTGAAATGGCCATGCAGTACATTTTACAAAACGTAACTTGTTGTGTTAAGAACAGGTATTATGTAACGTATGTTTGGAAGTCTTTATAAAGAAGGTTTTCTGTAGATCATTATGATAGAGTAATCCTAGCATTATCTGGAATTAACTAATAGTTGTGGTATTTATAATTAGAAATAGAACCTCCATGTTCATTGCAAGAGTACTTCTGCAAAGCAGTTTTCAGGAAACAGCTGCTGTTCCCTGTTTTTTATTATTTATTGTGGAAGCAGGATGTGAACTGAATGGATTGTTGGGCTGATCAAGTAGAGTTCCTGTTGTAAAATCATCCTGTGATTTTAAATATAAAAAGATGGAACAGGCAGCCATATAAATTGAAAAAATAAATAAAATTAAGAGCACTTAGCCACTTAGCCAATAAAATTAAGAGCACTTAACTATCCTGTGGTTATTTAGAAAATAATAATCGAGGGGTGTGTGTGTGTTTGTTTCCAGGTTGAAGCCTGCAGACTTTACAGCAAATTTTCTGTCAGACCAAACAGTCTAGAAGCTATTCCTGCAGTTATCGAGAAGGTAACAGCAATACTTGCTCTTTCTCATGTAGCTCTGACACACAAATAGCAGTGGAACACTGTAGTATAATAAGGTGGTTGGGATGCCTGATCACCGGCCGGAGGAAGAAAATGATTACGAGAGAAGCCCGGGGCACCAGCAGGGGCCCCGCGACCCCTCACCTACTGGCAACGAAGCATACAGGACTTGGGGGGATGACACAACCCAAGGTGGGGGGGGCGCTGACCGGCGCGGGCTATTTAAACCCCGTACCAGCGCGCTCCCTTCACTCTCAGCTTTTTCTAGCTATGCACTATGCTGAAATAAACCAGAACCTAATCTTCCCTAATTTAGTGTCTGTGTTTTACTCAGTAGTAGGCAGCGCATGACATAAAGCTGAGAGTCCTAAACTTGACCTCGCCAAGCCCCACCGAGCCAAGAACCCAGGGACAGTACTAAATTGGACTCCCGCGTGTCAGACAGCGTTCAACAGACTGAAAGCGCTGTTCACAACGGAGCCAATTCTCGCACATCCGGACCCAGAACAGCCGTTCGTGGTCCAAGCCGACGCCTCAGACTTCTCCCTGGGGGCCATACTGCTCCAAAAGGACCCTGCAGGAATCCTGAAACCATGCGCCTACCTGTCAAGGAAATTCTCGGAGACGGAAAGGCGCTGGCACGTATGGGAGAAGGAGGCGTTCGCGGTAAAATTGGCGCTAGAAACATGGAGGCATCTACTGGAAGGAGCCACCCAACCATTCGAGGTCTGGACAGACCACCGGAACCTCGAGGCCCTCCGGACGCCCAGACGCCTCAGCCCGAAACAGGTCAGATGGGCCCAATTCTTCAGCCGCTTTAACTTTCAACTGAAGTTCATACCGGGCAAAAAGAACTTCCTGGCTGACGCCCTCTCCCGACTGCCCCAAGATGAAGAGCCCATCCCAGATATGATTGGGACGGTCCTATCCGCCTCCCAGCTGGGAATGGCAGTGACCACCCGAAGCAGCGCTCAGAAACAGCTCAACCCCACGTCTCAACCGACGGCAAGGCAACCAGCGACCAGACGGCGCCACCCGCGACTGCCAGGAGGGATACGCGCGGACCTCACCGCCGCCCTCAAAACCGACCCCTGGCTACTAGCAAACCCCGACAAGGTGACAATGGAACAAGACTTAGCATGGGGGGAAGGCAGAATATATGTCCCGGATTCACAGCGCCAGGCAATCCTGCACAGATCACACGACAGCAAACAAGCGGGACACTTCAGGTTTCTAAAGACCCTGCACCTAACACGACGACAGTTCTGGTGGCCCGCATTGAGACGGGACGTTAAGGCCTACGTAGCATCCTGCCCGATATGCGCAATGGCCAAACGGGCACCGGGAAAACCTCCGGGACTACTACAAACGGTGGCGGAGCCCTCCCGACCATGGGAGGAAATCTCCATGGATTTTATAGTAGATCTACCACCCAGCTAGAAGAAAACAACCATTTGGGTGGTGAAAGACTACTTTTCTAAACAGGCACACTTCATCCCCTGCTCATCAGTCCCGTCCGCCCAGCAGCTGGCTAAACTTTTCCTCGTACACGTGTACAGGTTACACGGATGTCCCGTATGCGTGGTGACCAACAGGGGCACACAATTCACCTCGAAATTCTGGCGGGCTTTTCTAAAACTGATTGGGACCCAACAAGCCCTATCCACAGCCTGGCATCCCCAGACGGACGGAGCCACGGAAATCCTCGATGCCACACTAGAACAATTCCTACGCTCATATACCAATTACCACCAAGACGACTGGGTCGACCTGCTTCCGTTTGCAGAAGTCGCCTACAATAACGCCATTCACACGAGTACAGGGAAAACCCCGTTCGAAGTAGTCTCCGGGCACGAGTTCGTACCCATACCGGAGCTACCGCAACCCCCGGGACCCCAAGTGGGTGCAGGCGACTGGGGACGGAAGATAGCGGAATCATGGCCAGTAATCACGGCAGCGCTGAAGGAAGCACAGTCCGCCTATAAAGAACAGGCCGACAAGCACCGGCGCCAGCAACCGACATTCCAGGTAGGGGATATGGTCTACCTTTCCACCAAATTCATGAAATCACCTCAACCCTCGAAGAAACTGGGGCCTAAGTATATTGGGCCGCTTCGAGTAACACAAATAGTGAGCCCGGTGGCAGTACGCCTGGACCTGCCGCACAATCTAAGGAGACTCCACCCGGTATTCCACAGCAGCCTCCTGAAACCAGCAACCACCTCCCGATGGCACCCAAGCACGCCTCTGCCCTCCCCAGTGATGATCGACGGCCAACAACATTTCGAGGTAAAAGAAATACTCGATTCCCGCCGTCAACGGGGCACACTATACTATTTAGTAAAATGGAAACACTTCCCCCACCCAGAATGGGTGGTGGCTCAACACGTTAAGGCACCGGACCTGACCTGAGCATTCCACACGACGTACCCCGACAAACCAAAGGGGCGCCCAGCCGAACCGGCCCCTTAGGACACACTTCCCCCCTCGGGCCTCCCCCCCCACCTGCGTCGCCCCCAGGGGAAGGGACCCCCCAAGCCTGCGACTTGAGTAGACCTCCTCCCCCCTGAGACTCACCCTTCCCTCACCCTCTCCAGGCCCATTGGGGAGGGAAGATTGGTCATAGGTGCATCGCCAGAGGGCAAATGGCCAGGATGCACACATGACAACACGACAAACATCAAAACAAAACAATCAACAAAACAAAAAGATAAGGATCCTACCTGGAGTTGAAACAGCACCAGACCAGCCACGCCTCCTCTCACGAACTGAGCAAGAACGAGCAGGGTGTGGTCGAGGCATGCGCACTCGGAACACACCCAAAAGATGGAAACGCGGTAGAGGGCGGAGCAAGGGGAGGGGTGAAAGCACTCCGGCGGGAAATACAAAAAATAAAATAAAATTTGACAGCTCTCCCGGAAAAACCGGAATGCCGGGGGGGGCTACCATTCGAAAGGGGGGCAGTATGTCATGAGCACCGTTGAGCTGAATGCATCAGCACAATGGCACACATGACAATACCTCGGAAACAAGAGTAAGGGATTTAAAGATAAGCAAAGCACGCACAACAACAGACACAGACCCCGAGGAGAAGGGAACGACCCCGGCCGGAAAATCCAGTCAAGAGAACACAAAAGGGGAAGAAAGAGCGACAAAGACAGGGCGGATCACGAGGCACGCCTGGAGCTGTCAGCAGGAACGCCAAGGATATCGCCCAGCTGAAAGCAATCACCGGCCGGAGGAAGAAAACGATTACGAGAGAAGCCCGGGGCACCAGCAGGGGCCCCGCGACCCCTCACCTACCGGCAACGAAGCATACAGGACTTGGGGGGATGACACAACCCAAGGTGGGGGGGGCGCTGACCGGCGCGGGCTATTTAAACCCCGTACCAGCGCGCTCCCTTCACTCTCAGCTTTTTCTAGCTATGCACTATGCTGAAATAAACCAGAACCTAATCTTCCCTAATTTAGTGTCTGTGTTTTACTCAGTAGTAGGCAGCGCATGACAGTTCCTCACTGGATCTGTCTGGGGCAGTGCAACCCCATCCAGAACCAAAGATGGTAAGTTCCTGGATGCCAAGGAGCCCTCATCCCACAGCCACTCCATCTTACAAGGGTTGAGCTGAAACCTGTTGTTCCCCATCCACACCCCTACAGCCTCCAGGCACTGAGAGAGGGTGGCCACAGCTTCACTTAAGTCACCCGGGATGGAGATGTACTGTATAATTGGGTATCATCAGGATATTGATGATACCTCACCCCGTGGCGACGGATGATCTCACCCTGCGGTTTCATGTAGATGTTGAAAAGGAGCGGAAAGAGTACCGAACCCTGCGGCACCCCGCAAAGGAGGGGTCGTGGGCCGGATCTCTTGCACTCTATCAACACCAATTGGGACTGGCCCTGGAGGAAGGAAGTAAACCAGCACAAAATTGCACCACCCACCCCCAACTCCCTGAGCTGACCCAAAAGGATACCATGTTCGATGGTATCGAAAGCCGCTGAGAGGTCAAGGAGAGCAAGGATGGATGCACTGCCTCCATCCCGCTCCCGCCAGAGGTCATCCAGAAGTGCAACCAGTGCTCTTTCTGTCCCATATCTGGGCCTGAAACCTGATTGAAAAGGGTCCAGATAATCCATTTCATCCAGGATCCTTTGGAGCTGCAATGCCACCACTTTCTCAACCACCTTCCCTAAAACGGGGAGGTGGGAGACTGGATGAAAATTGTCCAGTATGGTGGGATCCAGCATTGGTTTCTTGAGGAGGGGGTGCACCTACGCTTCTTTAAGGATTGTTGGAAACCCTCCCTCCCTCCCTCAAGGATGAGTTCACCATCACTTGGACCCACCCACATGTCACCTCCCAAGCTGCCTTCACCAGCCAGGAGGTGTGTGCATCTAATTGGCAAGTGGTGGCATTTACAGTCCAGAGGACCCTGTCTACTTCCTTGGGTCCAACAGGATCAAACTGTTCCCAGATAACTGGGTAAGTACGTTCCCCAGGCATCTCCACAGGCCATGTCATCTCCACTTGGCATCCAACTTGGTACAAATCTGAGTGATTTTATCCTCCAGATGCTTGGAACACTCTTCTGCAGGAATATTTATATATTTCTCAGAGTAATCATCAGATCAGCATCTAACTATAGAAAATGGCCAGCACCTTTAAAGATGATAATGTTGTATGTTAGTATTATTAGACAAATACTGTATGTTAGCTGTGTAATGCTATGTAGGTTTATACAAAAGTAAAGAGCCAGTTTGGTCTAGTGGCTAAGGCAATGGGCTAGAAACCAGGAGACTGAGATCTAGTCCTAGTCCCGCTTTAGGCATGAAAGCTGGCTGGGTGAACTTGGGCCAGTCACTCTCACTCAGCCCAACTCACCTCACAGGGTGGTTGTTGTGGGGAAGATAGGAGGCGGAAGGAGTATTTGGTATGTTTGCTGCCTTGAGTTATTTACACAGATAATAAAGGCGGGATAGAAAATAAAAAATAAAATAAAAATAAAATATATTGGTACTCAATACAATAATAATAATATAAGAACTGAAGATTGAAAATGCAAATAATGCTACAAAACCTTTCTGAAGCATACAAGTCTATTTCTACTAGTTTCTATTAAAGTTTCATTGTGCATAAGAATGGTTTCTAAGAATTCTTACACTACTACAGGTAGTCCTCACTTAATCATTCATTTAGTGACGGTTCAAACTTATGACTGGTCCTCACACTTACGACCGTCTTAGTGTCCCCAGGGTCACATGATCATGATTTGGGTGCTTGGCAATCAGTTCTCATTTATGACCTTCATAGTAACCCGTGGGCACATGATCTTCATTTTTGACCTTCCCAGCTGGCTTCTGGCAAGCAAAATCAGTGGGGAACTGCGTAAGTCACTTAATGACCACATGGTTCACTTAACACCTGCGGTGATTTGCTTTATGACTGCTGCAAAAAAGGTGGTAAAATCAGGTTGGATTCGCTTAATGACCACTTCGCTTAGCAACTGAAATTCCAGTCCCAATAATGGTTGTTAAGCAAGGACTACCTGTACTGAACCTTTGTTCCAGGAGTCTTTAAATGAGCCTGTAGATCCATTTATATCTTGAGGAGGAGGTCTCTCTTGTAGCATGGCTATGGCTGCTATGCACAGTCCCAAGGTAAAAAGGAGTGGCTAGTTTACAGAAAGGAAAGCTCATTTTCCAGAGATACCTGCCTAGGGGTCACGCTACTTACAGAATGCAGCTGGAGATTTTGATTTAGTGACTCCAAATGCACTTGTTCATAGAGCTAAATAGACCGTGGATATGCCTAGTTACAGACTGAGCCAGATAGACATCCATTCTTCAGTCAGTTGGATATCCATTTTCTCCATTGTTTATTTAATGCATTTTTATTGATAAAGGCTGTTGTAATTAAAAATAAAACTCTTAATCATGGTTATTGCCATGTATTTTATCTTCTAACTAATCAATCTAGGCTGTCAGAACCAGCATTTATGGACGCCCAGGTGCCTGCTATATTGACATACCTGGAGACTTTGTCAATCTGACAGTGAAGAAAAACTCTGCCAAGTGAGTTGTTATCACTGCAGTAGCAGGTGATTTCTACTGATAATTTTGTGGTCATTTTACTGTACTTGTGGTTGCTCGTGGGATGTCCTCCTAATAAAGGTAAAAATTGATTCTACAAATGAACATAGCACAAAATATTCTTTGGAGTGAAAAGCTCTAAAGAAATGTAAGTCAGTCTCATCAAAGCCTTTTAACCAACTGATCCCACCCAATGAATTCCAACTTTTTAAAAAATGTATTCCTTAACAAACTTATAAAGAAACTATTTAGAATGGAAAGTGAAACAGTTGAGGTCAAGATTATTTAGATGAACGTTCAGTTCCACGAAAGACTCAAATGTACAAATGGCTCTCTAAGAGCTATTAAATGGGATTTAATGGTAGCCTATTGCTTAAATAAGCTGTTGGTGTATTATTATTATTGTTCTTACGGGTGAGAACCCCAGTAATGCATGGCTTAGACAGGATGAACATGCCAGAGCATCCATTATTTTAGGAGTTAAAGACAATCAGCTAGTGAGTGTGCATGGGTTACAGTCTGCAAAACAGCTGTGGGGCACATTAAGAGACTTATATGTGAAGGCAATAGCAGGGAGTAGTTATACAGCCTCCCTAACTAGGAAGCTGTACAAAGCCTACTTAACAGAGGAGGGAAATTTGCCAGATCATTTACATCATATACAGAAGCTGTTTGCAGAGTTGCAAGAGAGAGGTATGGAGTTTGCACCTCTGACAAAATCCTACATCATGTTGTCTTCACTGAATGAAACGTGGGACATGCTAATTTGTACCCTAGAGGCAATGCCCAAAAATGACCTCACCCCCTCGTATGTATCTGGACGGCTACTTGCGGAGTGGGAGAAGAGACAGGAAAGACCTGCCCCCTTCCCTTCTGGGAAGTTGCAGCGTGAGAAAGCAAAGGAAGGGAAGTTGCTGAAAGAAAAGGCAGAATGCTTCAAGAAGCAATGATGTGCTTGCTTAAAGATGTGAGATTACCTTTTAAATTTTGGGGTGAAGCAGTATCCACTGCCTGTTACGTCCAAAACAGACTATGTAACTGTGTGATTAAGGACACTCCATTTCATTTGTTTTATGGTATGAAACCAAAAGTGAACAATCTCAAGAGTTTTTGGTAGTACTGCATGGGTTCATTTAGCAAAACAGCAGAGAAGGAAAGGACGTTCCACAACAAAGAAAGCTATTTTTGTTGGATATAAACAAAGTCAAAAAGGTTCATAATAGGTGATAAATTAATAATTAGCAAAAGCGCTTCTTTTGCAGAACAAAACTGGAGGAAATTAAATTCTAGTTCTTCAGTTGATTTAACAACAAGGGAACAGCAAGGGCTTGCTGATAATGGTCTGCAAGATCCTTCGCCTAGTCAGGACTCTAAACAAGAGGAGTGAGAATCTGATGAGACAGATGCTTCTCAGGAAAGTGATGGAAGCCAAGATATAACCTTGAATTACCTCGTAGATCTCAGAGGAGTAATAAAGGCGTTCCTCCATCACGTTTTCAGGTGGAGACAGTCAAAGCTTTCCACTTATTTACTGAACGTGAATCTTTACAGCAAATAAATGATTGACCTCCTGAAATTGCGAGATGCTGGCATGATGCAATGGAAGAGGAATTGGCATCCTTGAAAGAAAATAAAACTTGGAAATTAGTTAATCTACCCCCCAATGAGTGCTGTCTGGGTTGTAGGTGGGTTTTCAAACTAAAAAAGGATGCTAGTGGAAAAATTCAAAAATACAAAGCGAGATTGGTTGCAAAAGGGTTCTCTCAAAGGAAAGATTTAGATTTTGACAAAACATTTGCACCTGTTACAAAGGGTGAATCAATCAGATTGCTGCTGAAAGTTGCTGCACTCAAAAGGATGTCAGTTCATCATCATGACATTCAAACTGTGTTTTTGTATGGGAGTTAGACCAGAAATTATACATGCAACAGCCTCCTGGTTATGAAGAAGGTAAAAATCTAGTATGTGAACTGCAGAAATCAATCTATGGTTTAAAACAAGTAGCTCACTGCTGAAATCAAAAATTAGATGAGACAATGCAGACCTTTTGTTTTGAAAAAGAAAAAGCAGATCCGTGTGTTTATGTTAAGAAAGACGAACAAGGCTTTATGTATCTCTGCCTGTATGTTGATGATTTACTACTATTTACATCAACAGATAGACAAAGACTTGACTTTGAAGCCTGTATGAAAAGCAATTGCACGTTAAAAAGTCTTGGCATAGTAACAAATTACTTAGGCTTGGAAATACACAGAGAGAAAGGTGGTAGTTTTCTGTTAAGCCAGTATAACAAGATTGAGAAGCTCCTAGAGGAGTTTAACATGCAGGAATGTAACCCAGTCTCCATCCCCATGCTTCCTGAATTCCAGAAGGAGATAGGAGAACCTGAATTATCTGAGGCAGACAGATTTAGATCTGCAATTGGAAGTTTGTTGTACATTGCAAATCATTCTCGCCCAGATATCTCAAATTCTGTGTCAATTTTAAGTAGACAGGTAGAAAAACCAACATCTACTGGAAAAGCAGCATTGAAAAGCCTGTTCAGATAAGGAACAAAGGATTTCTGTCTGAGGCTCTCTGCCTCTGGGACAGGAGAATTGCAGGCATATGCTGATTCAGATTGGGGAGCAGACCTCAGTGATAGGCAATCAACATCTGGGACTTTAATTAAATATGTTGACTCAATCATAGCTTGGCATACTAGAAAACAAACACTTGTTGCTCTGTCTACAGCAGAAGCAGAAGCTTACAGCCTAGCGTAAGCCAGTAATGAAATTATATGGTTTAAACAGCTGTTAAAAGATATAGGCATGGAATTGCACCAGCCTATAACTGTTTATGAAGATAATCAAGCTTGTACTTCTATGGCATGATCTGAAGGGTGTAAAAACAGAATTAAACATACAGATATAAGATATCATCATATCAAAGATTTAATAACCAAAGGTAAAATAGTGTTAAAATATTGTGACTCAGAAGACATGATTGCTGATTTTCAAACAAAACCTCTTGTTGCAATGAGACACAAGGAATTAACAGAAAAAGTTGGTCTGCAACTCACACTGATAATAAGAGGAGTGTTGGTGTATTATTATTATTGCTCTTACGGGTGAGTCGCAGAGGCACCAGTAAATTTGAGCACAGGCAGAGTTAAAAAGTCTGGCATCATTTGTTCTCAGGTTAAAATGTAACAAAGGTCAGAAAGGTTAAGTGTTGGATGATCATATAAGGGAAGCTGCATTTTGAAGCTTGCTTGCTTGCAAAAAGCCAGCCTGCTCTGTGTGAGTGAGTGAAATTGAAACTATGCTGTTTGTAAATAGAAATTTTCCAAGCACTTCCAGCGAATTGGAAGATAACTGCTTATGTTCTCTGTTTGCTTGAATACAACTATTTTTGTTTCAAGGCCTGGTGTCTTTACTGATCTCTTGTGCCAAACTCTTTCCAGCACTCTGCACATGCTTCAAAAAACACACCAACATCAGCTACTTCAGATTTTGGAAGGAATCTCAGGACCTCCAAATCCTATGCCCACATCCAGGTTCTTACAAGGGAGTTGCCAGGCCGTTAGCAGCTGTCTCAACCAAAAGAGATTTCTTCTCAAGTGTGAATCTCATCAATTTTTTTTTAGTAAGCTTTCTTACTAAGATGAAAGCAGGTGTGCTACAAGAATGCCGGCAAGCGAACCATTTTCCCTTTAGAACCAGATATATCTCTGTGTATTAGGGCAAAGACTTTCAGAATCTGTTTCTCATAACATTAATATATAATAACAAGGAAGCAGATATCCTCTCCATTAGACAATGGTCACGTGAATCTTTATCAGTCTGAGAGCCAGCACTTACAGGAATGCTCTGATTTCTTCTTTCAGTTGCCATTTCTTATGTTGCCTTTAAGCTTTTCAGCAACTGTCCTACTTTTTGGTGGGGGAAATTACATTAGAGGCTGTAATGGGACTCATTTGCTTTTGATCTTGTTCCTGAGCAATAAATGGGAAAGAATGTAATTCTTCCTTTGAAAGAACCTAGCCAAGAAATTAAAGGAATGTAATGTTTTAACTGGTTAAAACAAAAAGAGTGAAATCACCGTGTTCTAACCATGTGAAAGAAATTGATTTATATAGAAATTAGTGTCCACAGGTTCCATTCTACTGGTGCCTGCCCACATTGCTAGGAAGCAGAATGCATAATTTGCCTCAGTGTACAATTTGTTATAACATTTTTGGCTATGGATTAAAAAGTAAGCATTTGGAGTAAGCATTTGTAAACACATAATGAAATGCTAGCTTTAGTTTTGAAGGCTGATAATTTTTTCCTTTACACAGCTATATACTTTGCTACAATGGAGGATAATATCCTGCAAACTGGGTTGCTTCTCCCACTTGCTCTAGTAAAGGTAAAGCCTCTTTCAAACTAAGCTCAGCTTGTGATGAGTACATGCATATATCCACATTGTGTGTTTGGCAACAGTACAAAAGTGGTTTGCCATTTCTCCTCCTGGGATGACTCCCAGCTTAATCTCTGTTTCATTTCTGCAGCCACCCATTCTACATTATCAAAAAGTGATTTCCATTAGTATCTGCCAGGTAACAAGGAAGTGACTGTATTTCTTAACAATATATAAATACTGTTTCAAGAAAATTCCAAAACATGTAAACATATCAGACCAAAATTCCACTGGAGTGTCTTAGCCCATATATCAAGTGACTTTTTTTTTTGAGTATCCACTGACCAAGAATATTTTTTCTTTCCTCCAATAGGTAGTTCATTCCCATAGCTTTTCACAGGACATCCCATAGGTTTAACACTTTTAGTTCTCTGTCAGTCTATGAACTTGACAAATTAGATACATATTTATCAGTGAATTAGCAGAAAACATGCTCTAGCATTATAAGCCTCCAAATTGGTTTAAGGTAAAGGTAAAGGTTTCCCTTGACGTAAAGTCCAGTCGAATCCGACTCTAGGGGGCGGTGCTCATCTCCGTTTCTAAGCCTTGGAGCTGGCGTTGTCATAGACACTTCCGGGTCATGTGGCCAGCATGACGACTCGGAACGCCGTTACCTTCCCGCCGAAGCGGTACCTATTGATCTACTCACATTTGCATGTTTTCGAACTGCTAGGTGAGCAGGAGCTGGGATTAACAACGGGAGCTCACCCCGCCGCGCGGTTTCGAACCGCCGACCTTCCGATCGACAGCTCAGCGGTTTAACCCGCAGCGCCACCGCGTCCCCTGCAAATTGGTTTACATACTTCTTTATCAGTCCTTCATTGGGAAAACTGGACACAAAGATCAAGGTAGTCCTTTACTGGACAGGGTAGGTGAGTTTTATGTTGTACTGGGCCTCATGTCTAGAGTTGATGTCCTTTATTTTATAATTTCTAAAATAAATATGTTGCAGGGTTTCTGGTTTCAGGCATAACTAAGCTATATTTCGTAGAGTACAGTTATATGAGCCCTTCCTGAAGCTGGTAGTCAAAGTAGACAGTATTATTTTTTCCACTATAATTGTTTTTTTCCCTCCATCTAAGCCATTCTGGGCATTGGTTGGACATAAGCACAGCAGATAAGCTAAGCACATAAGACACACTGACTTCCTTTCTTTTTTTTTTTTCTTTTCTTTTCTTTCTTTTCTTTTCCTCCCTCCCTTCCTTCCTTGGACTTGTTTATTTCTTCTCAGCAGGTCATCTTAAGATGCAGTGTTCCCACAACTACGTTTTCAAGGTGGATTGAGTCCTAAATTTCCTTCCTTTATGAAACAATTTCAGAATACTCTACTGTAGGAAAATGGATCATTGGACTTTTTGTGATGGTTCCTTTCCTACAGTGGATGGTGGGTGTCTGTTTCTCCCTAGTGAGATAATAGTTTTGCTGCAGGAAAGAACTCCTATTATGTACTGTCTAGTTTTTCTCTTGAAGTTTCTTTGAGCTACTATTGCTTTTTGATTTTGTAACCATAAGGGAGGGTTGTTCTCTCTGACTCCTCGGAATGGTTTTATTCCTGCCTATCGAAGCAAGTGGGAGGAGCAACCCAGTTTTCAGGATACTTCCATCCACTATAGAAAATAAGCTTCATGGTAAGCCAGTGTTTCATTTTGGTGGGAATGCAGTATGTTCACATTAGTTCTTCCTTATAGTAGCCTGAAATGGTGATACATAAATTAAATAGTTTCTTATGGACTCTGTTGTTTATTCCAGTTCTTTTTTTGAGGATTAGTTTTTCATTCTGTCTTACAGGTACATTGGCTGCTGTCCAGCACCTCCTATCAGTATGGCTGAAGAGATGACCATTTCTAAAGCAGTTTCATTTATTTTACAATCCAAGAAACCACTTCTAATTATTGGCAAAGGTACTCCTATTTCAATCCTACCAAAACAAAAATGTCCTACTCCCTAGAGAAACTACAAAATATAATAACAGAAGTGTTTCTCTACTTGGCTTATTGTTTAGTCTATTTATAAAATAAGTTCTTTAAAATCTCAGGATATGTTTTGGTTTGGTTTTTGCCTTTTGAGCAAAATATGATTTTCTCTGAAATTGTTCTGTTGCTGGTGTTTAAAAGTAGAAGTAACACCTTATTTTTTCCCCAGAAGTTGCACTTTTCAAATTATTTTCACTTTCTGGAGGGCACAGTGGGTATAATGGTAACACAGGGATATTACCAGAATGATAGGAAATAAAATGATTTTTTTTTAATGGGATTTACTCAAAATTGATTTGTTAGACTTTCTAGGGGAGCAACACACCTATTTTAGGATTTAATTTAGAGGGAGGAAAAAAAGGGGGAAGTATCACTGCACATATGTTACCATATTGTCCAATTTGGGCAGCATAATTTAGGGAGGCTGCAAAACTGGATCTTGATAGCTGCATGGAGTTGACAATTGACCACCCCTCTGCAAAGGGGGAGGCTATTAGGAAACTTATTTGCTATAAAAATGATGCCAAATAAGTGTATAGGTAAAAATGTTTAATTATTTTAACTAAAGGGCTCACTCAAGATGTATAGATTATTTTGAATTCTTGCATGTTGTCAAATCAAAAATTTTCCGCATTTCGATGTAGCAGTCACTTTCTTTTTATAGATCAGTTTTAATTGAAATTACAAGTTGCTACTGGAAAATGAAGTCATCTTTGCAATACCAATAAAATATTGTAAGCTTTACTGTTTTAATACCACTGCAAATTATTAGTATTCTTTGTTAAAAGATTCTCTTTTTGTATACAAGGCTCTGCTCCATCAAGAGATGAGGCCAATCTGCATATTAATTTATTCTGACATTCAGATGAAGGTATACGTGGCTCTTGACAAAACATCATCAGGAAAAGCCCATACTGGATTGGTCACAGATTGGGTTCCTAGAGTACTGAAATAGTGTCATGGAGTCTTTTGTGGTGGTGGGTGTGTCTCTTAGGTGCTGCTTATTCACGTGCTGAAAACAGCATCAGGAAGTTGGTGGACCAATGTGGGCTTCCATTTTTGCCTACGCCAATGGGGAAGGGTGTTGTTCCTGACAATCATCCATACTGTGTGGCTGCAGCCAGATCTAGGTAAATGCACAAATTGAAGCTTTCCTTCCAATCTTTGAAGTTAAAGGTAAAGAATATAATATTTATCATTGTTATGAGAGCCAAAATAATGTAATGGTAAAACTATTGAGGTAACCTCAGGGAGATATCTTATTCAGTAAACCATGGTTGAACCATCTTACCACAGTTTGTGAATTCCAATTTAGGGAAGGTAGGAATCATTCTAACCCACAGCTGACATTATTTAGGAGTGATAAAGAGCAAATTACAGTTCTAATTATTAAAGAATACAAAATTTTAATTGTTAAGTTTCTTCTGGATATTTTTAATATATGTGAAAATAATTTCATTGACTTCCTTTCTTTTTAATGACTAGGGCACTACAATATGCTGATGTGATAGTATTACTTGGAGCCAGACTAAATTGGATTCTGCATTATGGACTTCCACCAAGGTTTCATCCAGATGTGAAGGTTATTCAGGTATTCAGACAAATTTCCTTTTAGGATTCAGTTGTGCATCTGACATATCCCAGAGCTGTATTTCCAAATGTGGTGCTCTTCAGAGGTATTTGGATTATAATGCCCAGAATTTTCAGCAGCATTGTCCATGCTAGCTGGGAACTTGGAACTTAAGACATATTTGAAGGGTAGCAGGTTGGCGAAGGCTGGTGTAGCATAAGTGTATACCCAACCCAGGATTTACTGGAGAAAGGGTAAGTGAAAAATAAAGTAATGTCACTTAAAAAGCTTTTTAATCTTCCAAATACAGTACATCTGCATTGTTATTGTCAAAAAACAGGATGCTAAACCAAGGAAATAATTTATTTCTCTAAAAAACCCTAGTTCCTGATGTGATCAAGGATCTATTTAAATTTCCCTTGAAAAAGGTTTCTTCAAAGTGCTTTAGAGACAGATTTTATTTGCCTTTTTAGCTCTTTCTCCCCCTTGGTTGAGTTTCATCTGTTCTTTTGTATGTTTGCTTTTAGAGGCAATTTGTCTCATCCAGCCTGACAGTTTTTATGTGCAGTGTGTTGTAAATCCTAGGCGAAAGAAGAAAGTTAACAACCAAGGGGAAACAAGCAGTTCATTTTTCCTTGTTCTGAACTAAAAACTGAAGCCTTGGTTTTAAGGAAAATTATTATTGCTTGTCACTGTCTGATGTTCTTTGCAAGCATAGATGAGCCTAGATCCTTTGTTTGATTCTTTGCTTTGTTTGTTGTTTTTTTCATAGGTAGACATTTGTGCTGAAGAGTTGGGAAACAATGTGAAACCTGCTGCAGCCTTGTTGGGGGACATAAAAGCAGTGACTGAGCAGGTAACATGCTCTTTTATGTAAATGCCACCTTCTGCTGATTGGAGGTAGAAGCTGGATTGAAGAATTTGATTGAAAACCATTTTGGCTGATGAATTGTCAATTATCTGGCCAAATATGCACCAATATATTGGAAAATGTAACAGTATGTCTCTAAAGCAAACAATCTTTGTAATACCGTTTAAGAGAGGAAACCTCTCTGGAATTATTCGTAAGCATATTGCTATATTCTTAGCTTTTAGATCGATTTAACAGAACGCTTTGGAAATATCCTTCGGATACAGACTGGTGGAAAGATCTTTGGGCCAAAATGCAGAGCAATGAGGCAACATCTAAGGTACCATTAATGATATGTATCAGGAAGGAGTTTGACTTAAAATTTGAGATGCCACAAGACTATTTTTTTTAATAAATTTATTATTGCATGGCATATTTAAGTATTATCCAGGGCTATAAGTATGAATATACCCATGGCTGTGGGGAGAGGAGATGTAAACTGAGGTCAGAGGGAAATGAAATGAAGACTGAGGTCATTCACACACATGCTTCTGTGAAAAAGTATTTGCCCCTTTCAGAATTTCTGGATCTTTTGTATGTCTTTGCCCAAACTTCATGTGCATCTTACTAATATATAGGAGTCTGATTGAACAAATAACACCTTGCTTCTTTTATTTCTTAAACACAGCAATCCAGCATGCAGTGTGCCAAGATGAAAAAGTTATCACACGCACCCAGTTTAGTCAATTCAGTTAAAAGGATAACTAGGGCCAGGTGTGCAAGTACTTCATTAAACAATTGGGCTGATATGGGCCAGCCCTGCCCTGTATAAAGTTTACAAACTTTGTCTTCATCATGGCAAGTTTTCACCCCACAGATTCTAGAAGCATGCTATGCTCCACTCAAATAACTTTATGAAAACTTCCATTAAAAAGTCAGATACTTTTTATTGCTCCACTGTCAGTAACATAGTCTTGAAATGGAGAATAGTAAATCTTCCCAAGAATAGCCATCTTGCCAAAATCATTCCAAGGGTGAGGCCTAAAATCATCCATGAATCCCAGAACAATATCCTGGGATCTGTTGGCCTGCCTTACCTTCACTAAAATCAGTGTTCATGACTTCTTGAAGACATTTGCCATGGAGAATGGACCAGAATTCCCACACAAAATATGAGAACGTGATAACTAATTACAGGAATTGTTTGTCTGCAGTTATTGCAGTTGACGTTGGTGGAACCAGTTACTGAATCTAATGGGTTGATTACTTCTTCACATTGACTTATTACACACTGGATGACTTTTATGGACAAAATAAAGCCAGCGTTAACTGGTTTTATGTATTCATTCGGATTCCCTTGATGGTCAGAGATTCAAGTGGGAAAGACATATAAATATTCATAAAATACAAAAGGGGACGAATATTCTTTCAAAGAACTCTTGCTTGATTGTGTGCATGTGTGTATAATTGGTGATTCCAGACTAGTTTTTTTTAAAAAATACCACAAGATTCTTAAGGGCTTTTTGTTGTTGCTGCTGTAACAAGCTATTACTATTAACACTAAGGAAAAAGTCATACTGTTCCCCAGCTTTTCTTTTTCACTTGAATAGTTGTCTCAAGCTGACGTATCACTATTTGACTTTCAGTTCTGTTTGTGCAGTCTTTATATTTTCAGGAGCAGCTGAGCCAGCTAATTTTTAACAAGCCCCATTATTTACTGTCTTGTTCAATTAAGGCACTATCACTACAAAAGCAATTGCCAATGAATTACTACACAGTATTCCACCATGTGAGGGAACTCTTGCCAAAGGACTGTATTCTGATCAGTGAGGGAGCAAATACTATGGATATTGGGCGCACCATGCTTCCAAACTATCTCCCCCGCCACAGGTAAATATATTGGTTTTCTTCTGAATAAATATTATAGCATTTTGTACTCAATTTGCCTGGAAAGCCAAATCAATTTATATTTACATTCCTGCTATCAGCGCAGGTGATGAACACATTATTTCAGTTTGTATTTTTAGCCTCCTCCATACCTTACCATCCAGATAAAGTGCTTAGATAAATATCTAAGTATATATATAAAAGGAAAATACTGTGTATGAAAAGGTTCATTTCATCAGACTTTTAATTCGACAGAGAACTTCTAGAACATAGGAAGAACTGTTTCCACCAGTTTTCCTTTCCAAAAACTATAACTTTCAAAAGTTTTCTCTGAAAGATTGGGGGATCTTCTAGAACAACCTGAAAGGTGAACCAGCTTTGTGTGCTCATCTTAAGAATTTGTCTCCAGAATCAATAAAAAATTGACTTCAAGTCAAGTTTGTTCATGGCTCTTAGAATCCTTTGAATTGAAACTTCAGCAAGTTCTGTTGAAACTTGCAGTGTATTTGGTGAAGTGTATTTTATTTGGGTGCCAAAGAACTAACAATAACGAAGTCAGTTTTAATTTGACAATTTAATATTGGTTCAGTTGATCTGGATCCATCTATTGCAGAGATATTCACCAATATTGTTTATATGTGAAATGAAGCAACACCAATCTTGTTTATAATGAATCTGGTGATTCCAGCAAAACATACTCACTAGAACAGGTATATCAGTTTGTTGGAAATGAGGCAAGTTCTATATTTAATCCCAAAATTTAAAGCACACAGTCTTTTCATTAGATGAAGACTATATTGTGGCCATTATTTTTCTTTGCTAATCAATCAGTACAGATAGTCCTTGGGTTATGATGGTAATTGGGACTGGAATTTCTGTTCTAAACAATGTGGTTGTAAAGTGCAATGTCACGTGACCACATTGCTTATCAACGGCAGTCCCGGTTGCTGTTGTAACCCCAGGGCTGCGCAGGTCATTAAGTGGGAAAGGGGGGCATCCGAGGCAAGAAGCGCAGGCTGTAGGCCAGTGCTATGGCACATGAATGCCACAGAGGGTGCATGGGTGCTGTGGGCAGGTGCTAGGGAGTGCGGGGGGCCCAGCAGAGGCTGTGGGGGGCTGGTGGTACGGAGTATGAGATCCCTAGAATCTCATACTCCATAGTGGGGCTCATTGGGATAAAAAGTCATGGAAGTGATTTGCAACCTTCCCTGCTGGCTTCCCCATTGACTTGGCTTGTAGGAAACTGGCAGGGAAGGTCGCAAATGGCAATCACATGACCTCAGCTAGCTACAACATTGTAATCATGAGCTGGGCACCCAAGTGACTGTGGAGACACTGTGGTGGCTGCAACTTTGTGGACTGTCATAAGTCCTCGTTCAGCGCGGCCATAATTTTGAACAGTCACTGAACAAATGGTTGTAGCTCAAGAACTACCAGTAATAAGTATGCATGCATGCATTTGGGCAGTGAAGGTTTTAAAGCAGAAGTGAGGGACCTGTCTGATTTGATGCTTTTGTCTTCCTGATTTCAAAGGCCTTCTGTAAGCAAGTGGTTCAATCTGGGAAGGGAGGAATGAGAGACAAAAAGACGATGTCAGAATGAGAGAGACAAAATATGGTTTCAGAAGATGAAAAAGGGCACCAGAGGGAGATTGGAATTGATAGCCATGTCCACTAGCTCAGTTCAATTAACCAGCATGTGCTTTTATAATTCAACTTGAAAGCAAGCAGATTTAAAAAGTTGTGTTGTAATTAACAGACTATAGAAGAGCTTTGTTCTTGTCACAAGCCCAACGTTTATTGATTGCTTCTATAAATCAGTCTTGGTCATCAATATATGCTGTCAGCTGGTATATCTAAAGATATTTCATACCTTCTTAGAAAGTCAGGATAGTGGATGTGAATTAAGAACCCTCCAACAGAAAACATGCTATGATGAAAAAGATAGTAACATCTTCCTTTCTTATAGGCTTGACGCTGGTACCTTTGGGACAATGGGAGTCGGGCTTGGTTTTGCAATTGCAGCTGCTACAGTAGCTAAAACCCATAATCCTGAGCAGCGAGTGGTCTGTATAGAAGGAGATAGTGCCTTTGGTTTCTCTGGTATGGAAGTGGAGACTATTTGCAGGTAAAACCTTTGTAGAGCCCAATTTTCTTTAAAAACAAAACAAAACAAAAACCCTTTGCTGTACAAAGTGAGAGTTTCTGCCATATTAAAATATTAGAAAAATTTCCTCCAAATGGGAATTTCAGATGTTTTCCTTCCTATTAATCACTCTAGGCATAACTTGCCCATCATAATAATCATAATCAACAACAATGGAATATACACCGGCTTGGACTCAGAGACTTGGAAGGATATACTGAAGCTTGGAGAACCTTCTACATAGTAGGTACTTTGGTGTTGACCTTGATTAGTCAGTTAATTTTTAACTTCTTGCTCTTACAGATTTGAAGTTGTACTTAAAGCACTAAATGCTGTATATAATAGAATGTCATAATAGTTTCAATTTCATCAGATTCTAATGAGATAAATGAGATAATGGGCGGGTCCCTTGTTATAAGTACTTCTCATACTAACTGAGATTACCAGTGCTACAAACATACAGCAGTAATACACCCCAAACTTGCTCTGTTGCAGTGGTCCTTCTAGATCAGTGTTTCAAATTTGGCTGGCTGGGGAATTCTGGGAGTTGAAGTCACACATCTTAAAGTTGCCAAGCGTGAGAAACACTGATCTAGAATGCTTTAGAAATTCCACATTCCCTTTCTGTACTGGCCATACTAGCTGGAGCTGATGGCAGTTGAACTTCCAGAACATCTTGAGTATCCCAAATTACTTTATCTCTGCTCAAAGGAAAGATAGTCATAGATTTTGCTTTTTGTTTTTAATTGGGAGAGGGGGGTTCCTCTCCTATTGGGAAATTGAAAGGAAAACAGAATGATGCTATTAATAGGAAAGGAGAATCCGGGAATGGGGTATACTTTGCATTCCTAGCATTTCCAGTTGTTGTGTTCATCAGCACTGCAGTGGTGAAACATTACCCTGCATCTAACTGTTTTTGCCAGCTATCCCCATCTAGGGGCTTGAGAATTCCCAAATAGCTATTGGGAATTCAGAAATGTGTAGTTCAGTACAGTACTTCTGGAGGACACCAAGTCAGAGAACGTTGGTGCAGACTATGCTGTCATAAATAAGGAGAAAGTTTACTTAAAGTGGAAGGAGGAGAAGGTGTTAGTACTTATACAAATAAAATCTAAGCATGGAAAAGATGCACATCAAATAAGTGCCACAGTTAATGTTTCCATTGAGGGAGATTTTTCCATGCTGACAGCTTTAATCACTGAAAAATTCCAGTGAGACTTAAAAAAAAAAGTATTAGAGAGCTTTGTTGAAGTCATCCAGAATGCTCTGAAACTGAATAGAAGAGATCAAAAGGCTGAATTTCTCCACCACTGGGATTTCTTCTTCAATAAAACCCTGTTTGACCTTGCTCATAGTAATTAATTGGGCCCTGACTGATTTCCCTGAGGCATTGGGAAAATGAAGCTCTACTTGTTTAGCAAATTAGCAGTGACCTTTTATGATAATTGGTTGCCTGTTTAGGAGTCTTAACCCACTACCCTAAGCCAAATCTTTTTGCTTAATTTAGTGCACCTCCAGTAGCTCTGTTGCCAGATGCTCACTATGAGCAGATTATGTCTGCCTTTGGTGGAAAAGGGTACTTTGTACGAACACCAGAAGAATTACAGGCTGCTCTGAAGATAAGCCTAGCAGAAAAGCTTGTGCCTTCTCTCCTTAATGTCATGATCAACCCACTGTCAGACAGGAAGAAGCAAGTAAGTATTTGGGAATTCGTTGTTACTCTTGCTGTTAACATTACTTCTATTATTTGCCCTGTCCTGACGTGTAGTCAAGGATACCTCCTCTACTAAACATTTTCTAGGTGATGGATGTCTAGAAAGTTTTTCGGTATATCCTTCTAAACTACAGTCTGCTGTACCTTGTGTCTCTATCACATTTCTTGTAGTTTCTTATCCTGAAATGTTGAGTATTGCTGCTCTTTTGTATTCTCAGGATTTTCACTGGCTGACCCGTTCTAACATGTAACATAAGATGAAAGGACTGGAATCATGAGCAAAATGCCTATGTAAACTCAACAGATGTCCAGGTTCCACGGTATAATTGCTAGCTGTTTCTGCAAATTGAGTGATCCTGTTGATTGTCATGTGTGAGAAAGGATCACTAATTACATACAGACCTGTACTTTACTGTTTTGGGGAGAGAAATGGCACCTGGCTGGCAACATTCTCTCTTTTTCCACTGCTGCGAACAACCCATGGAAGCATTTACTTTAATGCCTGCCCCAAACCTTAAAGCAAGAGAGGTACATCACATACTGATTCACTTTTGCTTTTTCTGTATTTTTACAGCAAGGGAATGCAACAGAGCCCTCTCTGTGTCTTTCACTAGTGCAACCTTCCCCATGCTATGTACCATCTAGATGTATGACATAACTCCTGTTGAAATCAGTAGGTCTTAAACCTACTCAGCAAAAGCATGGAGTATGCATTTTGCATACTGATTGTAATTATGGCATTTCCCCACAGTTTATAATTTTATAAACACTGAATAAATATTTTTCCCAAATTAAATCATCTTGTTCTCTCTGTTACTTGTTTTCTAGCATTCTAACATTTTTATCTATGTTTACTGTTTTAATTGTTTTTAATTGGTTTTGTAGTATGTTTTAATAGTAAGTTTAATTGTACACCGCCTAGAGTCACTTTGTGTGAGATGGGCAGCCATATAAATTCGACAAATAAATAAATACATTTTAAGTCAATTTGCTATGAATCTTCTTTCAGGCATCATACAGAAGTTAGCAGAAATCTGAAGCCAAATATAAAAGTATGTGATTCATTTACAGTTTAGTACTAAATAGTATGTGTATTTTAATTTGGAAAGATGTTGGATATGTTTTAATTTCAAATACAATTTAATTTATAACTTCCTCATTTTGTACAATCAGTATTGTATAAAATTCTTTTTGGAATAAATCTTCAAAGCCAAGATAAAATCACCAGAGGGCGCCATTTGTTCAAGATTCTTTTTAATGTAAAGATGTACTAGTCTATTTGCTGTTTTTAAAGGAAATGTTTAGTTATTTGTCTGGGCAAGGAGAAAATGGCTTATAATTGATAGCGCTAATGAGTGCTCTGTATTTTGATTATTAACACTTGTTCTAAAAGTCATAATTCTTTTTAAAATATTTGATACTTCATTGTTTGGATGAAATAGTTGTTTGACTATCTGCAGTCTTGTTGAGAGTATTGTGGAATATTTATTTGTTTGTTTGTTTGTTTATTAGTTAATGAAAGAGATTTATATCACAGTGACTCTGGGCGGATTTCAAAAATAAAACCCTAAATATAAACCCTACTACACCCCCACCCCCATGACAGCAATAATACATTCAAACAAACCACTTGATGGGCTCTGCATCAACCTGTCAATTATGAGTTACATGCTACAATAAATAGGCTTCAGCATTTCATAGAACAATTTATAAGTAGAAAGAAGGAAAGGTGGACAATTTCAGGAGATGATAAAGCATACTATTTTTTAAAATCGTGGAACCTGACATTTAAAAAAATAATTTCATTAATGCTTTTTTAGTGAGATTAACTACGTAGTGTGATTTATGAAGAATTTAGATTGTGCTTAATCCGTGAGTAATGTTAAAACCCCTGGAGTTCTATCCTCGGTGCTGAGGAATTAAATTAGAAATTAGGGATAGTTTATCAGCAGGTCTGGTACCATTTCTCATAGACTGAACAAACTAAAGTTTCTTATAACCCTTCATATATTAACCAGCTCACCAAAGCAGGAATGTCCATATCACATTGAACTGTTGTTTTTGGCTTTACCAACTGTCCCTGTCTTTTGGTAATTACCTCGTTCATCTGTTTCATTTTTCACTCCTTCCCTTCTCTATTCACCTCAAAGACAGCTCTTTGTTGATTATTTTTCTTATTTATTTGTTCATTTATATAGTGAAGTGGTTTTAGATTAAAAGAAAAGCCTGAAAAAGGATGCTGCTATGTTAATTAACCAGAAGCATGGGCTTTGGCGCTGGCTTGAAGAAGATTGCCTCATGGAATGTAGTGATGTGCATGATTCAGGCACCTGTTACACCCTTGGCAGTGATCAGCACCTTTTATTCTGCTACGCTTTCCCTATTATGAGAACGTTTGTTTTATTGTTCCCATTTTTTCTCAGGGAGAGAAAGGAAATCCCAAAAGTCTGTTCACTTGTTCTTTTTAAAGAAGAAGCTCTTGTATATTTCCCAGACTATGGAAACCTTTCTCTCCAGCACTAAGATTGGTTCCCATTTTCAGCTCTTTAAAAAAAAAAAAGGAGTTAAGACACTTCTAAATTGCTTTTAGTATTGTTTTACCATTCTGAGAGTGGAGCAAAGTGTGTGCACTGTTGCTCCTCGGTGACCTTTGTAGAAAGGCATAGTATATTAATTTACAATAGTACCAGCTGGTTTTCTGCTACCTCTGGGCAACAGGGGATGTACGGTATCAGAGATGATACATGTAGCTCCCCTATCCTTGCTCTCTCCCTCTTGTGATCTGATGGACTGAGATTTTTTGTCTGTCCTGACTCAATTACATAACTCCAAGTATGATTATCTGCGAGGGAGAAAAAACTTCCATTCACTTTTCCATACCATTCATAAATTATAAACTTTTGTCATGTCAGGAATGAACGGGGTGATGAATAAATGTGGATTGAATACAAAACTGAGTGGCTAGTATGGAAGACATACTGTATATTGATCTGATCTTTCGATTGCAGAACAAATACAGTATATGAAAGAAGAGTAAATGGATTTGAAAGGAAGAGAAATGGGTCAAGAAAATTGTTACTGGATGAGGTTGATGAAAAATTAGATACTTTTTCTTTATACAATGTAAAGGTTGGAAGGGAACTTGAAGATCATCTAGTCCCTTCCCCTGCACAGTGCAGGAAGCCACTACTACAGCATTCCTGATGGCCTTTGTTAAAACACCTTCAGTGAAGGAGAAATGATCTTACTAATCATCAAAAAAAGAGAGATGAGAATTTTAAAGAACAAAGGGTACTGTACGAAGCAGTGTATGGACATAGCACCAAGGAGAGAAGGGAAGGGAGAGGTATAGTGAATTGTGTTAGCGTACGCTGGAGTTAGATTTCCTTTTCATTTCTCCTATCTTGTGCTTCCCATTTCTTTTGCTCACTATTTATCTTGCTGTTTCTGTGCTTTGCATAACATTGCTTTTCTTGAAAGGAAATAGTATGTTGGTATGTAAATGTGCCTTTCTATCCAACAGGATAATCAAGATGGCTAGTAGAAGTAAAATAATCAACATAATTAAGGCATATACAGATAAAAAGGATACACGAAAAAGTGTGTGATGAAAACTTAGAAGTTCTAATTGAAGAGTCAAATCTTAATTCCATTTGAGGGTACACAGGAAGAGGAGATCAAATGCAGCTCCTAAATAATGTGTTACTTAGCTTGGCAGGGATACTGTAAAAGGTCTTCTCCTGTATGCTCTACAGTATAAGCAGACTATTGAAAAAGGGGAGGCATTTTTAAGGGGCTTCTCCTGCAGAGCTTGGTATTGTTGGAAATGTTAACAAATCAGCATGCCTCAATTAGCATGTAAATGAGTTTGTCCCATGATGCAAGTCTCCTTGCTATTGAGGAAGCTGTTTGTTGCCACTCCCACTCACCTCTTCCTCCTCCTTCACCATTTGAGAAGAAGCGTGTTTTGCTTCTCTCTCCATCTTGGTCCCAAAGCCATGTGCTTGTCCCTTTCTTCCATGAAGCTCTTAGCAGCTATAGGGCTGAGAGTTCACTAAGTATAGGGAAAGAACAGAAGAAACAAGGAACATCATTTTTCCACCGAAGATGGATGTAACTGAACCAAGAATAAAGTCAGTAAGACTCTTTTTACTTATCCTAAACCTACTTTGTCTAAGCATGTAATTCTTTGTGCTTGGAAGGGCTAAATGTGTAAGATCAATAACCTATGTTTCGCTAATGTGCTCGTTAAAGCTATTTGAGATAATATTCTTTTTCTGTGCACAGCTTCTCTGCTGTGTTAAGCTCTGCTCCATTCAGTGGTCCTAGCTGTTCAGTAATGGCTTCAGGTATCTGCACAAGTTTAGTGTAAGAAATGTTCCCTCAGACTGTCAAGCTGTAAGCCAGAAGAGGACAACCACAAGGCAGTACGTGGTGCTTGAAAATCTTGGGTATAGTCCACAGAGGAGAGGAAAACTATTAAATGCATGATTAGAGAGTAATAATTAACTACTTTTAATTGTGATTGAATAGAATTATATCAAGTCTAGGGTCTTGGTCCGATCCACTATTTTTTTAGCATTGGACCCCCAGCAAGCCACTCCAAAACCATCTTTCAGCCCCCAAAGTCAATGACAATACCCTGAATTGGATAGAGAAAGAGTTTAGTAACTAGTGCAAGTCTTTCAACTTCTACACCTTGTTTAGTGATCAGGCTGCCTCATTTTGCACCACTAGAAGCTTCTGGACTCTATTCAGGGTTAATTATAGTAGTCTAGTTATAATACAACCAAGGCATAGATAAATGTAGTTAGATCTAATCAGCTCAATTAACGTATTTAGGCATAATTGTACAAACAACCTTGGAGCCAACACCACCTGCTGGAGATTGAGAGACGTGTGTGGATCAATGAATGGATTACTCTTTCAGTGTCTAGAACAAATTGAGTACCACTCATTTTCTAACCAACAGCACCCTTTTTAATTGGCATTAATTTGAGACTGTTATTCTTCCAGAAGTCAGACATTAACAAAGGATGGAATGAAGACAAACAGAGCGAATCCCTGATTGTTCAGAGCAGACTTATTATAAAAAAATAGAACCAATATGTATACCCAAATATATTGTAGAACTGTCCCAATTTCCTCAAAGCCTTCCAAAACTTACACTCTTATCATTTAGGCTAGTAGAAAAAGTTACAGTCTATTCATTTATATCTTTCCTTTTTTCCAACAGCTCAGAAAATTTCTGTATGGTTTTCACCATGTTCTCCCCCATGGGATTGTCACAACTGTGTAATAACTGGCCCAAACTCATCAATTAAATTTTATGTCTGAGAAGATCTGACATAAGTTCTAGTGCAAAACTTAATATCCAGGCCACATTGGGTATTAACCTATCCACAATATGTAGCTTTAATTTTGCAAGCATTTAATCCCTACCAAATTGTTACGTGGAAGCAGAGAAAGATGTCTATGAGTAAATTTTAAAGAGTTAAAGACTATATATGCCATTGCAGTTATTACATTGACATTAATTTTCAGTTGACACTAATAGTATATAAATTTTATAAACAGAATAAAAAATAGAATTACACATTTTATTTTCGAGGCCAGTGCCTAGACTACTAACTCACTTTGTCTCCATTTCAGATCTAAGTAACTTAAATAGCCTCATCTTAAATAGCCTCAGTATTTTCAGCCTACTTTGAAAAATTGTTTGATGAGGTTACTAATAAATGGAAGTTGTGTGCTTTCAGAGGGAACTAAAATTGCTGCCCACACATTTATTTGCTGCATTATCTCCCCTTCTTAACCACAGATGAAACAGCTGTCAAGTTAAAACTGAGAGGGCAGGAAATAATCCTTTATTGAATTGCTGCCAGCTCTTAAACAGAAATCACATTCATAAATTAAGCTTAAATGCATTTATGAAAGTGATTGGTGACATTTCTGCCCCATAAATATTTAATTAAGTGATGAAACCACACAATCACAAAATTTTGTGAGATTTTCATGATCACATGAGATTTCAATTTTATTTTAGTGGGAACCTCTCTCAGGTGTTCAGCAGATGGTATTTTGTTGAACTCTAATGCATGGCATTTCATGGTTTCTGAGTGGTCCCCAAAACACAATGATGTTTAAGGATTCAGATAACTTTTATTGGAGATCTGGGAACCCTTTTAAAAAACAGTACTAAGGTATAACATGGAAGGAACAACATATATGGTCTCAAAGTCACACATGACCCTTGATTTTATTTACTCTTTGGTCTGATTTTATTTAAAAATCTCTTGTAAGAAGTTGTACATTTAGAGTTATCTGTCCCATTCCTTATGGAAAGATTCAGCATTACCCACCATGGAGAAATGGTGAAATTGACAGAACTTGCTGAGATGGACAAATTGACTTCTTTGATTAGAGAAAGGTCATTACTGATACTTATCAAGGACTGGAAACCCCTTATGGACTTTTTGTATGAGAAGGAAAATGATTTTATGATTTACAGTTTTGGTGATTGGAAAGAGTAGGTTATAGAAAGAAGGGAATTACGACGAAATTGGAGAGAGTGGTTTGATTAGAAGTGTATGTATAACTGCCCAGAGGGATATTGGAAGCTATTTCTTTATTAATTCTTTTTCATGGTGTCTTTTTATTTTCTTCTTTTTCACACTTACCTTGCTATTTTTTTTCTTTGTATTTCTTACTATCTATGTAAAATCTATTTTAAAAAATTACTTTAAAAAATTATCTGTCCCATCCCTTGAAGAAAAAGTCAGAATAAGAAAGAGAAAGAGAGAAAAGGAAGTGTCAGAAGGAGTAACCAAAAAGGGTGGTGCCTTTCAGCTCTGCCTACAATTGGTATGGATTCTCTCTCTGATCCTCTACAGCAGAATTCACTGTTGACCAAGAGGTGGCTTGGATGATTCTTCTCTCATGATTGAGTGAGGGAGAGCAAGTCTTCAACATCCTTTGACTGCACTGTCCCAGCCTCTGATGTTCTCTGAAGAGAAGATCTGAATACCAGCTAAATATTCAGATCACCAGATTGTGCTAAGTTATGAGATCCTTGGAAATCAATAGTGCAAAATGTGTCTGCAGAGACTGGATTTAAGTTTTATAGCTTCTGTTTGAATTGAAAGACACAGAGAAAATGCCGTATCAGCTACTAGAAATAAAGTGCTCTGTCTTACCCATATTTCAGGGAGAGAGAGTCTAGACTCCAGCATATCTACATCATTGCAACTTGGCCAAAAAATTAATCCCTTAGAGCAGTACTTTCCAAACTGTTCTATTTAGAGGCCCTGACATTCCTTGGAAGTTTACTAGGTCTTCCCCATAACTGCAGACTGGTTTCCCTGAAAAACAGTCTGCCCTTCAATAATATGCAGTTGTTTTCCTACCAGAGACTTGCAGAAATGGGTTTGGATGAAGGCCAGGGCAGATTCTCATTCACAATTCATGTAGAACATGACGTGTATCTATAACATATGAAATTGTTCTTACAAAATGGAAAGTTTCAAAACTACAAGCTGGAAACCCTTGTTGAATGGTTATTTCTGTGTCATTACAATAACTATAATTGAGACCTAATGATATACACTAGAAAAGTGATCTCTAACCTCTTTGGGCTAGTAGATCATTTGGAATTTTGAAAACATGGTCTCAGCATTCTTGTACATTGACAAAATGACTGGGAGACAAAACCGGTTACAAAGCACCAATTTACCAAAATGCTTATTAGCCCCTCCAGGCCCCCACCCTTACATTGGTATTGATACTGATATTGAATAGCACTCTAGTATTGTTTGTTAAACCACATAAAGTTTTGAAATGAATTATAGACATGGAGACACTGAAAAAACATGAGATTACTATCTCCATGTCCCAGATGTTGGAATTGTTAATGGAGCTAACTTCATTCATGAATGGATTTGGCTCCGTGATCATCTAGTTATCAATCAGATACATGCCTTTCCCACTCAGCTTCATACCACACCCTCCCTCTCTTCATTAGTGCTCTGGCTATGTTTTAATAGCTGGTATTTGGGTTTTTAATAGCTGGTATTTGTGATGGGGGCATCTGATCCAATACTTGAGTTAAATATAGCCCTGTCTAGTGTAAGGAGAAGATTTAATGGGAAATGGTTAGCATTCTTTCTTTCTAAAGAACAGAGAGGGAGAGACAGAGAGAGACATGCACACATAAACATCTCCAACCAGTGAGAAGCTGAAAGGAGGAACGGCAGGCAGGCAGGCAGAGAAGACCGTGGTCAAGAAATCATACAGCTTACAGCCAGAATGGTCATCCTCAGCTGGATTGCTCTGGGATTTTATCTTCAGCTCCTCTTCTGCCTGGCTCTGTCTCAAACCTCTTTTGTCGACAGCGTCTTCTCCATTTCAGCAGGTAAATGACAACCTTGCTTTGCCTCTTGGTGAGTTGCATGTCTTTGGTGGTTTTTTTTCTTTTAACACATTTTATGTTTCTAATCCCTTCTAATCACAAAGGTTTTGAGGAACTTGATTGCAAATGCAAAGGAAGCTGCAACTCCCCCCTGCCCCCCAGTATATACTTTTTAATATTTTATCTTATTCCTGGATTTAAGAGTGAGCATCTCCCATTTAATAGTAAACTAATCCTTATTCCCGGGAAATGTACGGTCTCCTGTAATATAGCTCTGGTGCTTTATTTTGGCAGCTGATGTTCACTTGAAGATCTGTTATTTTGCTTGGACATCAGGGAGGAGAGATTAATCATATTGTATATCCATTTTTGTTAATATATCCCTGACTTTTTCCTGCACTGTTGGACCTAACCTGATATGAGCAGGGTAAACATCTTCTGAAAAATTATACTGACAGTATCAAAAACTCAGACAACTTTCATAGCCAGTTGCTGTAAAAAAGCACTGAATGGAAAAACCCGAATTGCCTGACTGAAGGGAGTCTTATTTACTACTCTAATCCTGTACGCTTTCCTTCAGCTGTGTGCAATGGAAAATAGATACGGAATAGGAAATATTTCCTTTCCATTTTTTTTTTCGAATTCATTCTCAGGCGGAAAGGTTTCCTTACCAGAAGGCGTAATGGAGGTCCAAACCATTTGGATAGAAAGCAACCATTTTAAAATTTAAGGCTACTTTTGAATTCAGCTTTTAGTTTTCAGGCTAAGTGGCTACCATGTTTGTCTGGATGACATTAATTACTACAATGTGTAGATTTCAAAGGTGAACTTCACAGCTTCCTCAAAACAGATGTTAACTTCCTAATATTATTAAAGGCAACAGAGAGAACCAATCTGAGGAAATTCTTTTAAGAATCAGGTTGGATGTAACTATTGCACAAGGCATTTAGCATTTCTTAAAAATGCTGATTTTTGGATTTAGGTTTCTTGTAACTGCAAAGCTTCAGTATAACTTCATGGCTCTGATATTTTAATGAGTCAGCTACATAATTATGCCTTTACTGCATTGTGTGTAGCTAGGCAGAGTTATAAAGTACTTATTAAAAAATATTAGGGTTTTTTGCTGACACTTTAAATTTGCAGAAGTCAGATTTAAATACAAAGTACTGTTTAAGACCTTGCCATCCTTCCCTTCTTGCTTTTGCTCATTCATAAATGTTTATTTAATTTTGTAAATTGCAAAGATAGAATATCTCCTTTGAGGAAAAAAAGACTCAGGCTGCAATCCTATTTAAACAGTTTACCCCTGTTTAATTGTGCTTACTTAATAAATATTTAATAAATATTAAATAAATACTAAACCCTGTTTACTATTATACAGGAGTAAACCCCACTGATAACAGGACTTCTGAGTTGACAAATTTGTGATCATATTGGCAGCTAACTCAAGCTTATACACCTTTATGTAGAAGTAAAGCATCCACAACATGGCTTACTCCAAACAAGACTAACAATGTCTAGTAAGTAAGCCCCTGAGAGCCAGTTTGGTGTAGTGGTTAAGGCACTGTAGGCTAGAAACCCGGAGGCCATGAGTTCTAGTCTTGCCTTGGGCACAACACCAGCTGGGTGACTTAGGGCCCATCACTCTCAGTCTTAGGAAGAAGGCAATGGCAAACCACTTCCAAAGAAAGCTGCATGCATAGATTTATCCAGGTAGTTGCCAGGAGTTAAGAATGACTCAAAGGCACCCTCAAAAAAAAAGGGGGGGGTGAAGGGAAAGAAGGAAGCTGTTAGGATTTATTCCCCAGCAAATGTGTTGAGAATTTATTTCTTAATAGATTTAGAATTACTGGGTTATCTGAGCATGCTTTCAGGGTACTGACATCTCTATAATTACTGATGTAAAATATTTAAATCCTTTCTTTCCTCCACTTCAGAAATTCTGAACGTGGCTTAGCTTTTTCTCCTATTTTGTAACATGCCAAGACAGGTAAAATGGATTCAATTAGTGCTGTAAGGCAGAAGATAGGGTTACAGATGCTTTTGAATGAAAACATGCTATGGCATTGGACATATTTCCAGATTCTCTTATTGGTCTCTTCTTGTGTATTTACACTACAGTAGGAATTCTTCATTTATTTAAAAGAAATTGGGGCAGTCCTTCAGTAACTTTATCAGGGCAAGGTATAAGGAAAGAGCAAAATCACAGTGAAGACCTATTAACTCAGCTAACTCACATGCCTTGGCACAAATAAAAACCATTTCATGAGCCAAAATGATGATGGTAACTTTTGGCGTCAGGTGATCCTTGCTACAATGGTCACAAACAAATGGACCTTCACCCCATCCACTGTTACCCTTGGTCCTTGACACTTATGCTTCCTGGAGCATTTCAAAAGTAGAAATTATGAAATCCTGCTTTAAAATTACAGTGAAGCCAGACCAGTAAGGGCCTGTGTGCATCCTTCCCAGCATTATCAGAAATCTATTGACATGTCAAGTTCATTTGTAGCCAGCAGAACAGTTTCTTTTTTAAATTAGCACTCTTCTAGCATATTTCCTTGTCCAAAAAATTGGACAGAGCTTCAACTGCACCATCGTGGACACCATCTTGACTCTTTTTAACCACACCCTGCAGATCCCCTGCCTATCACATCACCAGAAAATTAAAAAAAAAACACGTGCCCATAAACTGAACTAAAACAAATCAATGTAGTGTCGAGATTAGTGTTTTTCAACCTCAGGAACTTTAAGGTGTGTAGACTTCAGCTCCCAGAATTCCCCAGCCAGCCATGCTGGCTTGTGAATTCTGGGAGCTGAAGTCCACACATCTTAAAGTTCCTGAGGTTGAGAAACACTGGTCGAGAACAGTGCTTAATGAGATACCCTTTTAAAGTGCACAGATTCATTTTGTGTAGGGATCAAATGCCAATCAATATGCAGAGGCCAAAGGGAGGGCTGGAAGGACAATAAAATGTTTTTCTTGCTATTTTTGCATGTGTGCTTTTCCTTTTCTCCCTTTTAAAAGTCCTCTTTTTTGGTACCTTAAAGCAGGCATAAAAACGAGCTACAGTTTTGATACCCCTTGTCTGTTGACTTCTTCCAAAAGCTCCTTCATCTTTTATGTGCACTTGATGCTTCAAAGCATGTATGCCGAATACACATAGCAAATGTCTAATGAAGATGTTGCACCGCAGCAGGAGAGGGTACCCCACTCCCTTATTCGTACCTGGCAAAAATGAAGGTCTCTTCTTAGCAGATGCTAATTTAAAACACTATGCCTGCCCTGAGCATAAGCTGCAGTTCCTGAAATGTGACTTACCTTTCCTAGCATTGTGAAAATACTCACAGCTATTTTCCATATGTCTTTGAAAACCAGCAGCCTTACAGTCCTTTTATTCTTCTCTACATTTGTCTCCCCATGGCAACATATAGCAAACAAAACAGCTAAAGCATCTAAACAGGGTAACTAAGTACAGTATCAAACAAATGCAGCATGGGAGCAAAATAATTGACTTAACTGGACTATCACCATGAGCCAATGTTGCTGTAAGGAAGAAACATGTGGCTTTACTATGGGTTCCTTCACCCAACCCAACATCTCCAGTACTGGGTGCCATCTTGTTTCTAGAAATAGTGAAGGAGCCTCTTGGCTCTGTTCAGCCGGATTTCTTGATGCTGAAACATCACTTCTAAAGGAAATGCTTCAAGGTTTTCGATTACATGAGGTAACATGTGGCCGTGATTCTTCATTTCCATCTGGCTCTGCTGCAGCAGATGAGTTATTAGCAACAAATATGGAGGGGTGAAAATATTTGTCGATGGTGTTTTTAATGCATTTTCTCCAGTGGATAGCTCTCTTTCTAAATATATCACAGTTGTTGGTACTGTACCTTGATGAATGATTTACATATCCTTTATTAGGTAATCCTGGAATACATAGAATTACAGCCTATTTTATCCTGCTATGCAAATGATGCCCTTTTAGGATTTGCTGTGTTTCAGTTACCATTAGAGGATCATAGACACAGACAATATAATTTGAATCACGTGAAGTGAAAGGTCCCCTGTGCAAGCACTGAGTCATGTCTGACCCTTTGGGGGGACGCTGCTTTTGCGACGTTTTCTTGGCAGACTATAGCGGGGTGGTTTGCGATTTCCTACCCCAAATTTGAATCATGCATATTTGTTAGATGAAACTTCAGCTGGTTTGCTCTGGTTAAGTTGGGGACATTTGCCAGGACAGTTGCAAAAATCTGGGTTAGGGTTTTTGAAGAATTAACCGATAAACTCTCAGCACTCATGCTGTTGGGCCCTGAAATGGTTGCCTAAGCTGTAGCTTTAAATAACAAATATGGACTTCTGGGAAAGAAATGGCAGACTGAAGTGGAGCCCATGATAGTGACAGGATGAAGAGCCAGCGATTAGACCAGATCTTCATAATTCCTGTCCGGACAAGGAGAGGACTTGAGATTGCCCACAAGTGCTCCAAACAGTTGCTCCTCATGAGGAGACTGCAAGACAGCAGTCTCCGGCAGGTTTAGAGCTCTGGGAGACAAGGGAACAGCCATCTTGCTCAAGCCATGTTCAGCACCTTTGAAAGGACACTGGTTTTGCATACTTCCTTTTCTAATCACTTTCAGAAATTGCTTGTTAACTGATTTTCAACGATTAGTAACCTTTGGATCAATGGGTTTTACAGTACCAGGTGAGTTTCCTTCAAAACTTAGTGAAAGATGTTTTAACTACAAGTATAAGAACTTAAAAAAAAATTTTTTTTTGAATAAACAGCAAAAGGGTGATTAAAACTTTGATTTTGGAAAGTTACAAATGGACTAAGGGTCCAGATAAATTTGAAATAAGATTTTGGAATTTATACAGTGGGAAAAAGCTTTTGTTTTGAATTATTTACATACATACATACATACATACCTTAAAAATTGGACACTAGAGGGAACTAAAGGGAACTAAAGATTACAATTAAAGGAGCAAAACACTCAAACTTGACTTACAATTACAGAATGAAGCAAAATATTTTAACATTGGACATACTGAATGACATTTTTGAACAATGGACCCAGAAGTTAATTTTAAGAGCATCTGCCTCTGTAGATAGACTGTGTCTAAAAGATGTTATGGAAGAGGAACAAGTTCTACTTACCATGATCAAGACTGAGTTGAAAGTGGATTTAAAAATGACAGGCTACAAGAGTGACATGGAAAAAGATGTTACACTGAACATACAAAAGAAACTGGCTGATGTCTTAATGACCTGGATAATTTTCCTATACTGGACTTACAAAAGAGGCTTGTTAAAGTTTTGAAGAAATTTGTGAGAAGGGACAAAGAAAAATTGAAAAGAAATCAAGTTCTAGGATGTTATTTGAAGGGACTAAAGATGAAGTTTGTTAGAAGTAAACAGAAGGAATATAAAGTTTGTTTATTTGATTAAGGTTGAAATAGGTATGTTATCTCCGGTAACCATTAATGGACTTTTGCTGACATCAGGACTGAAATGATGAGGCTTTAAGGATTTGTTTATAGATAAGAGATGGATATGGGAAGAAGAAATCATTTGTTGTATTTTAGGAGAAGGTGATAAGTTACTAAAATTTGTTCGTACTTGTTGTGATGAAGGGTGAAGTTACTTCTTTATATATTTCTTTTCTTTTTCTTTACTATATTCTTATTTTTTCTTTCTTTTCTACTTCTCTTTCTCTTTTTCCCTTTTTTCATTTCTGCACCTTCTACTCTTTCTTTTTATTCTTCTATTTTTTTAGTTTGTATTAGTTTCTTCTGTTGTAATTATAATCTTTAATAAAATTACTATAAAAATATAAGTAACAAATATTACAAATGCACTATTCCTATTTTTCCACATTGTGCTAAACCATAATATGATTTGTCTGGTTTTGGCTTAGCTAGCTAGGAAATTTGTTGGTAGCAACAAAGAGATACAGAAGATTCAAACCCATTGCTGCCATCAGTTGGCCGTGTTTATTTCTGTAGCCATGACCCAGGTGAAGGATGTTTTGTGAACCCAGCCAACTGGGATTTATTCAACAGCTATGGTTAACCAAATCATGGCATGGCACTATGGGTAAACACCAACTGTTTAAAGGAATATGAAATCTATTTAAAAGACAAATATGCAGGATTATTTATAAAAGGATTATTCAGAAATGAATATGGTGTTAAAAGATTTAAAAATGACCATTGTTCATGGGACATGTGCATGCAATTCAAGTTGTACGTTGACATTTTAGCTTGTTTTTTAGAGGTCTGCCATGACATTGCTCAAGAAAGAAAGTTTAACAACAGTCATCTGAAACAAGGACAAAGCTAGTTGTCATGTTCACCGTTCCAATGTTACCGTTACATTGTAACGTTTCTCATGTCATTTGGCTGATGCGTGTTTCATCTGGGAGGGGAGGAGGATTCCATCTCGTGGGATTGTTATCTGTTACCAGCTGGATTGGAATGTGTTTGGGTTATCTCATGTGTTCAAGGTTCCTTTCCCAGGACATCAGCAGAAATGGTTACCAGCACCGGGGGGGGGGGGGGGGGAGTTTGCAATGGTGGGGCGAGGGGAGGGTTTACATTTGAGCCGAGGGTTTTTCGTTTGTATTTGGCGCGCTTTTGCTCATTCTCAGCTTTCTCTGTATTTGCATACTATTCTTTAATAAATCAGATATCATTAAGTTCCTGCTTGTGAGTCTGAGTCTATTAGGGTAGGCAATCCTTACATAAAGCTGAGAATCTCAAAAAATTTTCCGTTAGCCCCTTTCCAGATTTATTTTGTGAGGGAGAAGTGCTAGCGCTGAGCAAACCAAATCCCCAAACCACGGAAAGTGAGGAATCGAGCGAGGGGGAACCCGACTCCACGGTGATAAGAACAGAGAGGGTCCCTACTCGGGACCTCTCAGAAATTCGGGAGGTGTCCAGCTCCAGCCTGGGAGAAGAGGAGGTTGGAGGTAAAAGAGCCCCTGAACTGACCAGCAAGTCGCCAGGCGAACTGGTCACCTGGGATGAAACACAGGGACCCCTACCAGGGATGTCCAAAACGTCTTGGAAACAGCGGTACCCGAGTTCACCAACTCTGGTGAGGCAGGAGGGAAAGGAGGATTCCCAAACCCCTGACCATATAAGACTGGTGGAGGCCAAATTGGAGTCACTAGAATTTATGTTTCAGAAAATGTCAATGGACTGGGGTCCCCGGGAGAGGAGGAGAGAGGAGTCTAGTAATAGGCACTCGTCTCCTTCTTCACCCCCACCTTCGGAGGAAAGGAGTAGGACCCGGTGCAGAGAGGAGGCAAGGGCGCCGAGGGTGAGAATTTCAAGGTCCCCTCCTCAAGAGCGGAGATCCCTGGGAGCTAAAAGAAAGTCCGACTGCCCAGCTGTGGCAAAGGGACCGCCCGGAGTGGGGGTTAAGGACTTTACAGTTAAATTTGATGGAGATCCAACTAAGCTATCGTTCTTCCTTACCAATGCAAGGAGTTATATGGATGAATGGGAACTGTATTTTCGTTCAGAAAGAGCCAAGATTAATGCCATTGCCACTAAGCTCAAGGGGCGGGCTGCCGATTGGTATGTGCAGTTATGTCAATCGAATGCCCCTGAGCTGGAGGAGTTCGAAGAATTCCTGAGGGCATTGAAGCTACACTTTGAAGACCCGTTAGCTAAAGAAAGGGCAAAACGGGCGCTGAGGGAGCTTAGCCAGGGGCCACGATCGGTAGCAGACTATGCTTTGGAATTTAAGGCTCTGGCTGGGAAGGTTGAGGATTGGTCCCAATCTACCTTAATAGAACTTTTTAAGGACGGTCTGAACACGGAGGTCCTGAGGTGGTCGCTCGGTAGGGACGACCCAGATACCCTGTACGAATGGATACAGTTGGGGAAGGCTGAGCATGCCCATGAAACCTTCGCTCACAGGAAGGTGATGAGATATTCCGGGCTCAGCAATGGTTCCCGCCCTGCTGTGCCTACTGGAAAGTCCGGTCAACGTGCCTGGGAGGAGGAGAGGGAGCGCCGCTATGCGAAAGGGCAGTGCCTCCGATGTGGAAAGGAAGGTCACCGAGTGGCGGCATGCCTGAAGGGACGATGATCAGGGAGGCCAATGAGGAAATCTCCCTCCCTACCCAGAAAAATGAAGGCAGCCATGGCTGAAACTGAAGTGGAGGAGGTTCCTTACTTTGGGGGCGAGGGGGATCCCGATCTACACCAGCCAGCGGGAAACGCCAGCCACCTGCTCTAAGGAGTGCCTGTGGGCAGGTGGTGGAGGACGGGCACGAACATGTTTCGGTGAGTGCCAACTATCCCACACTAAACGTGAAAGTGAAGTTAGGCTCCCGCACAAGAACCGTTGAAGTTTGGGCATTGATCAATTTGGGGTGTTCACGTTGCTTGATGGACCCTGACATGGTGGCTGCTTTGGAGTTACCCAGCTTTCCACTGCAACGTCCCATGATTTTCACCCAGCTGGATGGTTCTACGGCAGGGGGGAAACCGGTCACCCATTACACGGGCATGGTGGCATTGCAAATGGGCAGCCACCGTGAGGGGCTGCCGTTTGTGGTGGCGCCTGTGGGGCATCCCTTAGTCATTCTGGGGATTCCTTGGTTGGTCCAACAAAACCCCTATATAAATTGGGTACACAGGACTTTGACTTTTGGGGATGGTTTCTATCAAGCCCCTGGGGAGGACGACGCTCTGGAGGCTGCAGTGGGGAGGGCAGTGGCAGCAACCCTGCATTTCACTGTTACACCACTGGAGGGCTTGCTGGAGCAATACCAAGGCTTTGCGGATGCGTTTGGCGAGAAAGAAGCAGACCAACTCCCACCCCATTGAAAAACTGACTGTGCGATAGAGTTGGTCCCCGACGCTCAACTGCCCAAACCAAAAATTTATGCCATGACTCAAAAGGAACTGGCAGCATTGAGGGAGTTTGTGGACAAAAATTCGGCCAGGGGTTTTATTGAACCAGCAAATTCGCCAGTGGGCGCCCCCGTCTTGTTTCAAGCGAAGAAGGATGGGACATTGAGACTTTGTACAGATTACTGCGGATTAAATGCGGTCTCGATATTAAACAAATATCCTCTGCCGTTAATAAAAGACATGTTAGCACATCTGGCTAAGGGGAAAATCTTCTCTAAGCTAGATTTGCGGGAAGCCTATTTCCTCATCCGCATATGGGAGGGGGATGAATGGAAGACTGCTTTCAATCGTCCACTGGGTTCTTTTCAGTATAAAGTTTTGCCTTTTGGGTTGGTGGGGGCACCAGGGGTGTTCATGCAATTGATCAATGAAGTGTTACATGAACATTTGTTCAAGGGTATACTGGTTTATTTGGATGATGTTTTGATTTATACTGAAACGGAAGAGGAACATGAGCGCTTGGTGAAACAGGTGCTTAGCAAACTGAGAAAGGCTGAGCTCTATGCTAAGCTTTCTAAGTGTGAATTTCATCAGACTCAGCTTGACTACCTGGGGTACAGGATCTCTGACAAGGGCATTGAGATGGATCCTGCAAAGATTCAAGCTATTTTGGGGTGGGAGCGCCCGCGCACCCGCAGGCAGCTCCAAAGTTTTCTTGGGTTTTCTAACTATTACCGCCAATTCATCCAGGGGTTTGCCGAAATTGTGTTGCCTCTCACTGACTTGTTACGTACGAAGGGGTTGGGGGACACATGCAAGGTAAAGAACCCGGGGGCATTGCTTAATTGGACACCTGACTGCCAGTTGGCTTTCGACAAACTCAAAAGCCTGTTCACTGCTGAACCCATTCTTCAACACCCTGATCCCACTAAACCCTTTGTGGTTCAAGTGGATGCTTCCGATTTCTCAATTGGAGCGCTCTTGCTGCAAGCAGATGCTGACAACTACCTGAAGCCATGTGCGTATCTGTCCTGGAAATTTTCCAAGACGGAAAGGCGCTGGCATGTTTGGGAGAAAGAAGCTTTTGCAGCCAAGGCTGCTTTGGAGGCATGGCACCACCTATTAGAGGGGGCTAAATATCCTTTTGAGGTTTGGACTGACCATAAAAATTTGGAAGCGCTCAGCACGCCCCGTAAGCTCAGTCCTAAGCAGTTCCGCTGGGCTCAATTTTTCAGTCGCTTTGACTTTTAAGTTGAAATTCATTCCAGGCAAGAAAAACTTCCTGGCTGATGCGCTTTCCCACCTGCCCCAGGATTCGGTACAGGCACCTGATGTTGTGGGTACAGTGTGGACAGCACCCCAATTGGGTTTGCAAGCTGTCACACGCAGTCAAACTCGTGCGCAGCTGCCCCCAGCTTCAGTTTCACCGGCTGGGGGAAGGACGCCAATTCCCTCGCAATTGCAACAACAGTTTCTGCTAGAGGTGAAATCTGATACTTGGTTGCAAGCGAATAGAGACAATGTTACATTTGACAGAGGCTTAGCTTGGAAGCAAAACCGCCTCTATGTCCCTGACAGTTTGCAAAGGGAAATTTTGATTAGGTCTCATGATGATAAAGTGGCTGGTCATTTTGGGTTTGTCAAAACCTTGCATCTGGTACGCCGCCAATTTTGGTGGCCCACATTGAGATGTGATGTAAAAAGTTATGTTGCCTCTTGTCCTGTCTGTGCCATGTCAAAACGGAAGGGGGGTAAGCCGCATGGGCTGCTGCAGCCAGTGGCCATCCCCTCCCGTCCTTGGGAGGAGGTTTCTATGGACTTCAGTGTGGATTTGCCTCCTAGTCAGAGAGAGACTGTGATTTGGGTAGTAAAGGACTACTTTTCCAAGCAAGCCCATTTCATTGTGCTTCTATTCCGTCTGCTTAGCAATTGGCCCGCCTTTTTCTAATCCACTTCTACCGGATTCACGGTAGCCCCTCCCGCTTGGTCATGGACCACGGGACACAGTTCACTTCCCAATTTTGGAAGGCATTTTTGAAGCTGGTGGGCACCAAGCCGGCGTTGTCCACTGCGTTGCATCCAGAGACTGACGGATCTACAGAGGTTCTTAATTCCACCCTGGAACAATTTTTGAGGGCATTTGTCAACTATCAGCAGGATAATTGGGTTGATCTGCTACCTTTTGCTGAGGTGGCTTATAACAACGCTGTCCATTAGAGCACAGGGCACACCCCTTTCCATATTGTTTTTGGACGGGATTTTGTTCCCATTCCTGAGTTGCCTCAACCCCCCGCACAGCCCTGCTCTGCTTCTGATTGGGCTGCTCAACTGGCAGATTCGTGGCCAGTGATTCAGCAGGCATTGGCTGATGCCCAATCTGCCTATAAACTGCACGCTGATAAGCGACAAGCCCTTCAACCTGCTTTTAAAGTTGGTGATAAGGTCTACCTTTCCACCAAGTTCATTAAGTCCCCTCAGCCCTCGAAGAAGTTGGCTCCTAAGTTTGTTGATCCTTTTCCCATTGTGGGAGTTGTGAACCCGGTCACATTTAAACTGGGTTTGCCACACAATCTGAAACGTTTACATCCTGTTTTCCATTGCAGTTTGCTCAAGCCTGTCAACCACTCCAATCATTGGCATCCGCAACCCCCACCTCCTGCTCCGATCATGATTGACGGACAGCAACATTTTGAGGTGAAGGAGGTCCTTGATTCTCACTGACTTTGTGGCACCCTGCAGTACCTCATTCAGTGGAAACACTTTCCCCACCCTGAGTGGGTGTCTGCCCGTGATGTTCACTCTCCTGTTTTAGTTAGATGCTTTCATCTGGCTTATCCTCTGAAACCTGCTCCTTAGTGGTTTTTGGGGGGGCGGTATGTCATGTTCACCGTTCCAATGTTACCGTTACATCATAACGTTTCGCATGTCATTTGGCTGATGCGTGTTTCGTCTGGGAGGGGAGGAGGATTCCATCTTGTGGGATTGTTATATGTTAGCAGCTAGATTGGAATGTGTTTGGGTTATCTCGTGTGTTCAAGGTTCCTTTCCCAGGACATCAGCAGAAACAGTTACCAGCACCTGGGGGGGGGGGAGGGAGTTTGCAACGGCAGGGCGAGGGGAGGGATTACGTTTGAGCCGAGGGTTTTTCATTTGTATTTGGCGCGCTTTTGCTCATTCTCAGCTTTCTCTGTATTTGCATACTATTCTTTAATAAATCAGATATCATTACGTTCCTGCTTGTGAGTCTGAGTCTATTAGGGAAGGCAATCCTTACACTAGTAGTGTCATAAAATGCAAATGTATCAAAATATACATGTTTGATACAAGCAGATAAAACCTTTTAGGGAACTAATGCTTGAAAAGGGGTAAAACCTGTCCTGCCTTCTAAATGTCTGTGTGTTCATTTGACATTATTCTAATCTAATGCTGCTTCATGCTGCATGCCAGCTGATATTGTTTGTCTCACGTTACCCATGACTGTAGGTATATCCATGTGTAATACTTAACACCATTCGTGGATCATCTCCATACTCATGCAATCCCAAGACACTGTCTCTGTTTTGGCAGTTGAATTTATTTCTTCCTGGCTCTGCAGCAGTTTTAAAGGAAATCCACCAAATCCACCTTCTCATGGAGTTTGGGAACAAGCTGTTTTCCCACTGGTGGGAACTCTTGCATAAGTTTGCTCCTAGCTCCTGAGTTGTCCTCCCTCCTGCAAAGATTAGACCTCCATAACTTCCCCTGTTGTTTCTCTGTGTAATGGTTGCCTATTCTAAAACACCATCAGACTCATGAGTAGGAATTCAGAGATATCTGATTTATTAAAGAATAGTATGCAGGATCACAGAGAAAGCTGAGAATGATGAAAGCGCGCCAAATTCAAACTAAAAACCCTCGGTGCAAATGAAATCCCTCCCCCCGTAGAATCTTCTCAAGTTCACAATCCCAGGTGCTCCTAACAGTTTCTGATGGTCAGCAGGAAAAGCCCTTGAACAGAGAAAATAACCCAAACACTTTCCATTGTACTGATTTCACATACAGAGCTTGGTACAAGGTCTCACATCAGCTCCCTCTCAAACAGAAACGCGCGTCAGCGCCACGGCATGTGAAACATTACGATGTATAAACTACATTGAATCAGTGAACATGACACTCTGTTGTTTTAAGGGGGAAGGTAGCTCAGCATTGTGAGGGCTTGTCAGCTTTGCAGCCCCTTCCCTCACTGAAAAAGCTCAGATATTTGAAATGTCAAACAAAACAGCAAGTCGCTGGGGCAGTTCTATTCTGCTGATCAGCTGGAAGGGACTTCGTCTGAAGTCATATTCTCTGCACTTCGAGATTGGTGGTGGTATGGATGGTTGTCTTGGAACTTGGAACTATTTCTGAAGGATTGGGGAGGGAATTGGGAGTGGAAGAAACCTGTATTTTATTTTAGTATTTCACAGCACATCTACATTGGACCTGCTATGTTGTTGAGGCTCAGGGCTTGCAAAAACACTGTGGATTCTCTATTGTTGAGGAACATTCATAGAGTGCAGTCCTCTTTCCATCATGAAAGTCACTATTTCTGGGCCTAGCATACTTTGTAAGCAGGAAGGACCCCAGCTTGCTTTTTGAAATCAGCTGAGCCATCTATATGGTAAGGCAGAATGAGACATATGTCTCAGGGAATAGATTCTGGGTGCCATGGAAAGGTAACACAATGTTACTTACTTAATTTTGTTGTTTTGATATTAAATGTCATGAAAGATTATTGTGAGATTTTTTGCCTCATGTACGAAAATAATTTGCTTGGCTTTCAATACCCCTTGCAGGGAGATGCATTAATATTAAATACAAATCAAGGCAGTGGAATACTCATTATATTCCACCCCCACCCCCACCCCTTAAAGTCTAGGAAGTTTTGTATATAAAGATTGCAGCAGCAAGTTTCAGATGGTCAAATATAATATGCATTACTTTTATAGTTTAGCAAAGTAAATCAGTTTAGTTGATTCTGCAGCTAGGGCCAGCCTTGCTGCAACATTCATTTACTTGCTGCTTCACAAGTAAAATAGCCACAGTACAATTGTGGCAAATCTTATTGTTTAGCAGATACTGAATTTAAGAGCTTTTCTCTTACTGACCAAGTGACCAAAAAAAAAAAAACCTACAGAAAATAAAGAAGTTGCACGTTTGCAAACAATCTACATGGGGCTGCTTTTGAAGACCATCTGGAAGTTTCAAGTGGTCCAGAATGTGGCGGTGCGAGCAGCAATGGACATGCCTCGGTATGCCCATGAAACACCTCTGCTTTGTGAGCTGCACTAGTTGCTGGGGTTTGCTTCCAGGTGCAATTCAAGGTGCTGGTTGTTACCTCTAAAGCCATATATAGCATATGGACTACCTGTCTCTCATAGTATCTGCCCAGCTGATTCGATCCTGCAGGGTTGGCGTGTTCCAGGTTCCTTGGATTAAACAATGTCATCTACTGGGACCCTGGAAACACGCCTTCTCTGTAGCAGCATCTGCCCTCTGGAATGAGGTTCCCCCTAACATCTGGGCGGCCCCCACTCTGCTGCTGTTTAGAAGAGCTGTGAACATCTGGCTCATCACCCAAGCCTTTAATGAGGGAGAGGGAGACCCCTCACTTCGTCACGCTTGCCATCTTTTATGTTTTATTGATTTGATCGTAATTTCTTTGTTGTGAGCCTCCTAGAGTTGTTAAAAGTTGGGCAGCATACAAGTTTAATAAATTATTGTTGTTTCTATAGAGAAAAAATGCAAGTGATTTAAGAAAAATCATCTCACTGTGATGGTGCAGATCTTATGAGTCGCCTCAGTAGAGTTGTTAGCTATCAGATTCAAGGCTCCTGATCTTTTTATAACTTAATTTTTCAGTCAGATATGGACTAGAAAACCATTCAAAACTAAGGAATGTCTTCTGTAAAACAGTGCATGTGGCCACCCTATTTTGTCTGCTGATCCATAGAAATCTTGGTGGACCTGTTGTAGCTATTAGAGTGGGATTTTCTTTTTTCTTTTTTTTAAAACAAGATTTAGGAAGTATTCCGATACCCTGCTATGCTCTGTGTGGTATTTGTATTCCACTGCAGATTTCATACTATGTTTTAGAACAAAAAAATAAAATAAAATAGCATGAACCCAGAAGATATACTGTCACCATGATAGGTGGTAATTATTTTTGTCAGACTTTTAAATCAGCAAGCAGGACTGAATGTCATGCACTGCCTACCGCTGAGTAAAACACAGACGCTGATTCAGAGGAGAGCAGGTTCTGGTTTATTCATTCGTAGTGCCAGTTGCGAAAAAAGCTGAGAGTGAGGGGAGCGTGCCGGTGCGGGGTTTAAATACCCCGCGCCGGTCAGCGCCCCCTCACCCTGGGTTACGTCATCCCCCCTTTGTCCTGCATGCTGTCGTGCCGGTAGGTGAAGGGTTGCGGGGCCCCAGCTGGTGCCCCGGGATCGCCCATCATCGGTTTCCTCCTTCAGCCGGTGATTGCTGTCAGCTGGGCGATCTCCGTTGCGCTTTTGCTAATAGCTTGGGTGTGCCTCGTGATCCGCCTAGTCTTTGTCTTTTCTTCTTTCTCTTTTGTGTCCTGATGGCTGAATCATCCGGCCCGGGTCTGTGTCTGTTGTTGTGCGTGCTATGCTTATCTTGAGTCCCTTCCTCTGTTTCCTCGTTATTGTCATGTGTGCCGTTGTGCTGATGTCTTCAGCTCAACGGCACTCATGACACTGAAATACTTTGAAGATCATGTAAAAAGTACAAAATGCCAGCCTGTATTGTCAGCCACAGCAGTAAAAAATTGTGTTGAGAGGCTCATGGGGGCTACTTGTATGTTATATAAACTTGTGTAGATTCACAGTAGAGTTAGTAATTTTGGATTCTAGATCGTTATGTTACCTCCCGTCAATATCAGAAGGGATTCAATCCATAACTATATGTGAACCAAGAAACAGCTTACTGGGGACCCTATAACAGGATTTAATGATTCTGTGGGAGTACCTTGCTTAAATGGTAAAAAATATTCAAAATCTGGTAAGTCAAGTCAGCCTTCCTGTGGATCAGGTCTGGCTTCTCCAGATCCTGTCCAGAGAGCACTTTGGGGGTGGGGTGGGGACAATTTCTAAATGTTTGTGACAGTCTTCTTGTTGAAGAGCTGTTTAGTCCAATGTCAGTTTTAAAATAAGGGATTGTGCAAAAGGAGAGAAAAGACATTAAAGCTGGCAATGAAACCAGCGATTAAGGTGCTACTTAGCCACAGAATTCAGTGGAAGTTTTGGGGTTTCTGTCTAACCTATTGTCTTCTGCGCTATTGTCTTCTGTGCCCTTCCTTCCTTCCTTCCTTCCTTCCTTCCTTCCTTCCTTCCTTCCTTCCTTCCTTCCTTCCTTCCTTCCTTCCTTCCTTCCTTCCTTCCTGGCAGTGTACAGAATTATCCAGGCAGTGTACAGAATTCAAAATATTTCTTAAAACAATAGACTATAGTAATATAAAAGACAATAATAAAATGTGTAATAGAATAGATTCAGTTTGGCCATGCTACCATTGATGCTCATCTATGATAATTTTTTCCTCATACACCTACATTTTAGTATAAGAGCCAGTTTGATGTAATGGTTAAGGCACCAGGCTAGGAACCGGGAGACTGAATTCTAGGAAGGGAGGGAGGGAGGGAGGGAGGGAGGGAGATCAGTTATAAAATCAGACTCTTCCCATAATCTTAACTCCTGAGGAGTTTTCCTGGTGACAATACAGAAGTGATATGAATGCTTTCTTTCTAGAAGGAGGCAACTGTAGGGAATGAACAAAACAGCAGAACAAGCCCTCTTCATGATTGATTCCAAATGAAATCTCTGCTTATCCATCCAGCTTCAGTAGTAAAAGCTGTTCATTCAAGGACAGTTTGTCGAAGATATAATACTGAAGATATAAAAGAGAATATGTAAAAGCTACAACAGAGATCCTGAGTGCTGCATAGTAGCTGGTAAAACAATGCTGGGGAACCTTCCAAGGGAGAAAGTCCTTTGAGTCAGGGAACTTCGGGTTTGATACTGAGCCATAGCAAAGCTGGGAAACACAGAGGTGATACCAAAAGAATGAGTATGTCCCACAGAATGAACCGCGGTCCTATTACTCAATGGCCTTTTAATAGCAACCCTCTTGTTTGTCTTGTGACCCAACTGAAGTTCGACTTGGACGCTCACCTACATTCTCCTGTCACTGTCCAGAATCTCCAAAGCTGGGTCACTGGCTGCACAAGTGTTTCTGTACAGGTGGAATAATTTAATAGGATTTTTCATGGCAGTATTATTTACCATGTGCTCAGAGGAGGTGCAGTTCCCAAAGGAAAGCAGCCACCAGGACTTAATTTCTTAAAATTGAAAGAAGGAGGATGGGCAGATTGCAAGACTGTGTGGCAACTGTACAATGTTTCCCAACATGGGTGCCCTGCAGACATTGATCATCAACTCCCAGAAATCCCCAGTCAGCCAGCCTGGCCATTGGTGAGAATTATGGGATTCACATACCTGAAAACATCCAGACTGGGAGACTGCTCTATGCTTATATGGGCACATTGAATCTGCATTTATTGATAAGTATAGAGGTTAAGGGTGGTGGAGGTGCACCGCATAAGTTCACTCCAAAAGCCACAGACTAGAACTCCAGGAAGGCAGACCACCTTCAGAAATATAATAAGTAGCAACTATAATATTAAAAATAATGGCACAAATGGCTACTGTTGAGCTTAAATCAAAAGAAGGGGTTAATGGGAGTAGAGTACAGAACTGGATTCAAAACTATTGGCAATGTTTACTATGAAAGGAAATTCAGTTAATGGGACTACTTTGGAGAGCAGAAAAAATATAGTGGTAAGGAAGGAATTAGCCAAATCAGAGGCATATGTGTGACTTAACTTGTATTTGACTTTTATTTTATTTATTCTTAATAACCATCAATTTTAAATTAGCACAAGGACATGTATCATAAGTTTCTGCTGCAATGTGCATAGACACATTGCCTTGTTTTACTATTTTCCCCTGATTATAATAATGCACAATACTTAGAGCAGCTATGACATCCCCCCAGGACTGGCCCTGCTGCATTGATCTCTTTCCGGCAATATCATGGAAGGCCAGATATTGGCCAGATAGGACTTCGGCACCACTCCCAGATTGACACTGTGTCCCCCATGCTTTCATACCACTGCTTTTGTGGGGCACTGGAGCTAATTAATTTCAAGGTCAGATGTGCCTCAGGAAGAACCGCTAAAAACCAATTTTGAATCTAACCTGGGCAATGATTAGTGAAACAGGTTTTATAATTATGACAGGAAGGAGATCTGTTTACAGGAAATATATGATGGGGACAGGCAAAGCTGAGCACCTAGCCAACTACATCTAAAGTCCAAGAACATGTGTTCCATGTATGTGTGCCTGGGAAGACAGGCAGAAGAAAGTGACCTCAGATTAGCAATCTCTTAGACAAAGAGCAGGGAAAGGGGACTCAGAGTAAATCCTTAAGACTCTGACTATACACTACTGCCTCTTGTGGTCAGTAGGTCATAAGGTACTGAAGAGTCAGTGCCATTAGATTTGGACCACCAACATTTTGAAATGATAAAACAGAGTTAATGGTGGTTTGTTTCTTTCACTCTCCTTCTGACTATTTGTTCCTCTCCTCCTCATAACTGATTAGCTGCCAAAGCATCATATTACTCTTGTTCAACTGAGCAAAGGATTGGCTTTGCCACTCATTCGCACAATAACTGGCCTTGTTTTTCTGAAATCAGTGATGGAAAAAAACCAAGCACATAAGACAGAGAATTGGGGGGAGATGGAGAAGGGAGCTGGCTGTACGGTGATTTTTGCCCTCCTATATTAATTTGCTGTTGGCTGGCTCATCCAGAACTCTCTGCAGCTTGAGGTTGGCTGTGAGGAAAACAACTGTGATTTGTTTTCAAAATGATCCCAAGGCTTTGGAGAGCAAAAACGATAGCTGTGTGGAAGCATCCAGACATCGGCAGGAAAATGAGATCTGAATAGTGCAGCAAAATAATTTTAAGTGGTGGCCTTGGTGGGTGACAGGAAAGCCAAACTGGTGTCCACTTAAGGCCACAAAGGGTTTTGGACCACTATTGTCTCCTCCCTCCCTCCCTCTCTTGCTATCTAATTTCTACACAGTTTTAATTATTTTGGCATAACAAGTATTAGTTAAAATGTGTGCAAGAGTATCTTTCTCCAAACACACTGAATTTATTACATTTGTCTCAAGTTACAGTTTCTTGAGACTATAAATAAAGTTTGCAATTAATCTCTCCAACAGCCCTCCCTTGTCTGGACCAGAAGAAATGGATCAATAATAACCGAGGATGCTCTTTTCTTGCTCTTCCTCCTCCTCCTCCCCCTCCGCCGCCGCCGCCACCACCATTATTTCCTCCACTGCACTTCACTCAGGGATGGGATTCGGTAAGTATAGATTTAAACATATATTAACTTTTCTTAGAAACCACCAGATTATATTGAGAGTAGGATAAGGCAGTATGCAGTCCTAATAATTGAATTAGATTAAGACCATCATCTGATAGCCACTTATCTGAGAGCAGACTGATGGAATTTAACTAGATTTACTTTTGAGCAGGCATGCAAGATGATTGCATTATGATTCTTTTTCAAAAGCATTACATATTTTAAGTACATTTTGAAGCAATGATATAATACAATTGCAATTAACAATTGTGATATTAAAAGACTTAATTATAGAGCCGTGGATAAGATTTTTGACTTCCTCCCTGTGGACACCTACGTTGTACTTTTCTCCAGGAAAGCTGAAGACTTAACAGCATAGTCTCACTCTGCTACTCTAATTCATGGATAGCCCTTCATCAAAGATTCTCCCCTTCTCCCTAGATCCCTGTTCCACAGCTGTTTGTCACTTAGCGGGGAACTTTAGGGGAGAATCTGGAGGGCTGCCAAGACAGGTCTTTCCCCAAATAATTATTTGTGAATGGAGGAGTGGGTCTGTTACATTCCTTGAGAAGAACTGTTGAAAACAAATGAATGGGTAGGTGTGTTTGTGTGTAGTATATTTTTGTGAATGGCTTGTGTATAAGAAACAGTGGTTGGTATAGAAATAGACTGGAAAAATGAAATAATTTTCTAAATAGGATACCTTATTTTGCAGGCACTTCATATGTATTAATTCAATTAATATTAATGACGTGTATCCTGCTGTTTTGGAATATGGCTTCTGGCAGATAAATATACAGTATATACAAAGATAGATGCATACATACATATAGTACCAATGTGTCACACAGAAACATTTATTAAGGAGGAAGCTTCTAGGGTTTTATTTGGTTGGATTGGCAAGGCTTGACTGACAGTTGGAGAAGCTGAGATTTGTACAGGGATTTTGTCTATGTTATATATATTTATTTCTTACTTAGGGAAAGGTGATGTCACCTTAAACACAAGGTCATCTTCATTTCCAATAAATAGAGTAAGCTGATCTAGATTCAACCTGCTACCCATAAAAATGTAATTTAACATCTATCAGAACATTACATAGGCATTAGGCTTCTAGATGTAAAAAATAATGAAATAAATCAAATCACAAATCAGAAGTAAAGAAGAATCCCACCAAACTGAAATGGAGTATGTATCTTCTTTATTGGAATACCAAGATGTTCATTTTCTTGACAAAATGTCCTGCAACACTGTCAAGCTCCTATTAGTTGCAGAAATCTTTATATCATATCACATTTATTGAAGGACTCCCCACACCTTTGTATAAGTTTTATTACTTCAACCTCAATATCTTTTGTAATTGACTGCCATTATTTTATTGCAAATGAAGGAATATGACTGAGGCTTAAACAGAATTAATCCACCCTCTTCCTTGTATTTCTCCTAAACATCCCACAAATTGCACTGTTCCAGAACTGCAGGTCAAAATGTAGAACATACAACAGCGGGAAGAACTCTAGCAAATGAAGCCAAGGGATATAATGGATTGGCATAAAAATCAGCATGAAGAGGCCAAGAAATTCCAGCTAGGCAGCACCAAAAGAATCTTCCGCTAAGAATATATGACATGACATATTTTCATGCAACTAAGTTTGCACTGATTATAAAGAATGGTAATAGTCTGCCTTTTTTCCTTTTTTCAGTACATATTCTGGATTGACCCATGATGTTAGTGATCGCTTATATGGAAATGTGGTATTGAGTAAAACAGGTATGGGTAACTTCTGGCCTGTGGGCCACATTGGCCCCTGGATGTTCCCCATATGATCTTCCCTTCTGGCCCATTCTTCTCTGAAAGTCTTACCCCATCTCTTAAAGTCTCAGATCTCCCCCTCCAGTTTCCCCTATCCTAGAGGAGAAAGGATAAGCTCATTTCCAGCCAGAAGCTGAAATAAACACCATTCCACAGCCCCTAAAAATCTTCAAAATACTCTACTATAGACAAGGCCCAAAGCCTTCTACTACACTCAGAGCTGAGGGTAATGACCTTAAATGACCTTATTGGAATGTTCAGTTGTATACAATTAAGCTCTAGTAGCTAATATAATTTTATGCTTTCTTAATATGAAGAAACTGCTAGGAGGCCAAGGCTTTTCATTATTCTGTACCTTTACTTGCATATAAGTTTACTGCACTAACTCTGCTGCTCCGTGAACAATACTGTGCAGGGGATAGTTTAAGTCTCTTGCCCATTCTATCACTTCTGAGTGAATATGTTACCATTATTTTTTCCCAATTGCTTTGCAAGGAACAGAATTTGATTTCTTGCACTCAGCAGATACTTGCAGTGAAATTTCCACAAATTAGCCAGATATGGAGGCTGCGTTATTGGGGGATGCTATTTCTGGGAGCATCTGTTACTTGCAATTGGTGCTGCAAGCAGGGAAGTCTATTTTGGTTAAGGAAGTTGTGCTGTAGAAAGAACATAAGAAGAGCCAGATCAAATCCAGTGTAGTCTAGTATGCTATTTCCACGGAGGCCAAACAGGCACACATGTGAGCTGAGTAGCAACCCCTCTGCTCATGTGCCCCAGAAGCTTCTGTTCTGATGGTAACAGAAATGACTAATAAGCATTAGTTGCCTTATTTCCCAGAAAGGATAAACCTCGCTATGGCTTAGCATGTCGTGTGAACTCGGCTTTTGTGGCATGTAAACCATGATGTATGATTTAGTGTGATAGGTGAGCCCAGCCAATTCTAGTTTATGCTTCAAACCATGGCTTAGTGTGAAGTGTGAACCTAGTTACAGACCTAGAATTCTTTTTCCAAAAAAGGTTGGGTAGAACTTGGAAATCAAAAATTGGGAAATATCCAGATGACCCAAGAATGGATGAAAGAGGCATGTGGGTGCCCAATATACCTCACAGATACTTTATTCTCCTGCTCTGTCATTTGACCACTGCTCATGTCTGTGCATTTGGGCCTGGAAGCTAAACTGAATTGGGCCCAGTTAGTTCTTGGATGGGAGACCTCACAGGAATACTAGGAGGATCAGGAAGTTGAAAAAACATTTCAGGAAAAGACCATACAAACCATTTTTGGATAATTGCCAAGAAACATACATGGATATATCCAGGAGGTTCATAAGTATCAAGCTCAACTCTAGTGGGACTTTACTCAGTAGATAGTCATACCTCACCAACCTTATTTGCTCTCAGAAGCTAAGTACGATTAGGCATCATTTATACTTGGGTGGGAAACCAAAAGAGAATATCAAAATTTTGGGCTATGAATCTAGAAAAAACCAGTGGTGAAACCTTTCCATGCTTTTAGCAAGAAAATTGCATGGATGTATCCATGAACTTATCAGGAGTCAAACTCAACTTGAAGCAGATTTACTTTTTATGTCATTTTGTGTCTTTTTTTCTCTCCTTTAATTTCTTAGATGTTGTTTTCTCTGGATCTGAAAAACTTGTGCCAAGAGCTTCAAATAACCCAGTCTCCATGTGTAGAATCTGTGTGTCCTCCAGGACCGCCTGGTCCCCAGGTTAGTACTTTGTTTTGGAAAGAACAAAATGGGACAAGTTTTCTGGTAAGTTCTTTTGCCCGAGGGCATGGAAGAATAGAAGGGGCACACTGAGAGGAAGAAGGGCAGGGCTGCAACTGGGGGGGGGCAAGCGGGGCATGTGCCCTGGGCGCTGCACTGGAGGGAGTGCCAAAATGAGTGCTGGGGGGGCACCAAAATTGGCGTGGAATCCATGCTTGCCCCACGTGACACAGACCCTAGTTGCGGCCCTGAAGAAGGGGAATGTTGCTAAGAAAGCAGCTTCTTTATTTTAACTGTATTTATAGGGCCTTCATTTGGTTAATATACTTGGCTGACCCATCAAGACAAAAGCTGCTTTTACTGTAGTACTTTTTAAATAGACTGGTGAAATATTTTTTTAGGTATATAAGTAAATATTTATTAAATAAATGATATAAATAGGTAAATAAGTAAGGAATCCAATGTTCCTATAGGTCTATGAGAGACTGAAATTCTGCCATTGCTGAAATTTTAGATAGCTCTTGTTTGATATGGAAGATAGTGATGGGTCCATATTGTCTTAATCAAGGGGAAACTTCAAATGAGAAGTTTCAGAGACATTCACTTTAAAGCTATAATTATTTGCTACTTGTTGAAGATACACTCTCTTTTTGCTTTTGAGACTCAGGCAAGCTTTTATGTCCTACTAAAATGGCCAATTTTGAAAAGCCCTCGGGCCAGTAGAATCAGTGGCACACTTAGGGCTGAACTGGGGCCCATGGGTTCAGAACCTAGCAAGCCCAGGAGTCTCCAAAGAGACCTTGGCTGTTGCTGCCACATCCTTTCTTCTTAAGTCTCCCCATTGTTGTGGCATAAGGTTCAGGCAGATGTGTTTGCCAGCTTCACTTCCAGCCTGGGCCAGTCCTAGGAGCTAGATCTCACACGAAAGTCAAGAAAGTAAGATCTTGTGATCCTGATCAAATCCTGACCAAAATGGTCCTACTTTTTTCACCGGCTTTGCTAAAACAGAATCACTTTTCTTCCAAATTCCAGTTGCTGTGCTCCCATCCTATCTCTCCACTGAATGTTACTTGAGTTTCCATATGAAAGTCTTCAAATGCTTTCAGATTAAAGCACTCTATCTGTTCCTTAAGGAGTATTTTCTAGAAACAAATATGCAGGCAAATGTGAAGGCAAAAGACAGAGTTACAAATGTAAGAAGATGTCATTCTCAATTCCTAACAAAATTCCAGGGTTTATCAGGAAGTTGGACAATAAAAGCCTTGTTGGAAGCATCTTTTGTCTGTCATCAGGTGTAAAGAGACCTAAAAGCTTATGCTGAACATTAAACGAGGCCGAAATAGTAGAGGCTGCTCTAAACAAACATGAACCATGTTTCATGTGAAATCTCCATCCAAATCAGAGACAGACTGAAGTGAATAAAGCTTGGTATAGATTCTTTCAAGAAGCAATAAAAAAAGCTCTGTTGAGTCACAAGTTATCACTGAACAGTCAATGAACAAATTGTATGATGAAGATATTTAAACACTGTACTTCTATTTTTAGGGCCCACACGGTATTCCTGGTGCAAAAGGACCAAAGGGAGTAAAAGTAAGCTCCAGAGTTCTTTTAATGTGAAAAAAAATAACCTTAGGTGATTTGTGCATACAAGTATGCAAATATGCAATGCAAGCAGATTATGCTGATTATTGTAGAAATGCAGATTATTTGTGAGTAGGGTTACCATAACTGGGCTTCAAAACCCCAAAGGCAGTAAATAATTTTTTAATTTTTTTTCTTCTAAGCAGAGCATACCAGAATACATGGTTGTATCATAAGGCTAGCAAATCTGGGCTGTAAAAATGACCATTACATGGCAGCAAAGAGATACAGAAATAAAATCTTTGCTGCCATCTAGATTTTTGTAACCCAGATTTGGTTGTCTTTATATCATAATGAGAGCCAGTTTGGTGTAGTGGCACCAGGCTAGAAACCAGGAGACCATGAATTCTAGTCCTGCCTTGGGCACAAAGTCAGCTGGGTGACCTTGGGCCAGTCACTTTCTCTCAGCCCTGGGAAGGAGGCAATGGCAAACCACTTCTCAAAAACCTTGCCAAGAAAACTGCAGGGACTTGTCCAGGCAGTCTCTGAGAATCAGAAATGATTGAATGTGTAAATAATATAATTATAATATAATATAATTATAATATAATATAATATAATATAATATAATATAATATAATATAATATAATATAATATAATATAATATAATATAATATAATATAATATAATATAATATAATATAATATAATATAAATTATTATATGATATATATCATAACAGTGGGAGTTCAGAATGCAGCTTCAGGTTCTGGCCCTCCCTCTTGACCTTTATACTGCAGATTGAAGAGAGGCTATGGTTGTGACCACTGAAGACACTTTCTGCCCTCTGGATGATCAGAATCTTGATTGTGCAGGATTCCTGATTCTACAAGGAACAATCTAACTATGTGATCGAAACACACTTCCAGCTTGTCTTGAGATTTTCCCAGCCAATTTAGGGAGGTCAAGACAGAGAGGGCAAGGCTTCCCCAAACTTGTCTCCCCAAAAACCTGGAAAAGCCTCAGTGTTTGGGATCATCACTGCTCTTCCCCCAGTATTCATTCTATGAGCTTCTATCCTATTCCCAATAGGTGTGATCTGTCTGATTAACAGAAGGCCTGATTATAAAAACAAGTTTGAGAAGAATATGGGGAACTATCACATGCTGCTGTCCTCTCCTCTTGATAATCAACCACTTTAGAAATTTCCAGCTATGTTCAGATTGTTTGTGCCGCCTGCTGATACATTATTTTCTCTGACAGGGTGAGATTGGAAAATGCGTAAGATCTCTTACATTATAAGGCTTAAGGCAACCATCTTCAACCTGGTACTCGCACAGTATGTTGGACTGCAACTCCTGACTTCCACCCAGCAGGGTCATGCTAGTTGTGGGTGATGGAAGTTGTAGTCCAACACATTTGGGAAAGCTGATTGCTAGAAGCTTTTCCCAATTTAATTTCATTCCAGGTGTGGACTTCAGTAGCCAGAGCTCCCCAACCAATATTGGCATTGCTGAGAATCCTGGGAATTGAAGTCCATACATCTAAAGTGTGCTCAGGTTGGGGAAGGCTGCTTTTGTGCTTATGTTAAGGCATGTTCATATGTTATAAAAGTTCTACATGACATAAAGCACTGATGAACATGCATTAATCTGAGATATATAGATGTCACATGTGCTGGTGGGGACTCAGGGGTTGCTGTTCTTCATAGTTGAGGGAGGTTCTTCCTGCCCTAAGAAATCTGCTTGGCTCCCTTTCTCTTTCACTTCCTGGCCAAGACCTTCCTGTTCCAACAGGTGTTTACCTGCCAGATCTAACTCTTCCTTTGTTGAAGCCTTTTGAAATGGCTGCTGTAAAGTGACAGATGAGGAAGGGATGAGCACATTGGATCTCTGGTGCTCAGTGGTCATGAAAATTTCAGATGGTGTATGTAGGTGACTAATTGTTGATTGAAGTTACTCCATTAGACATTACTGCCATTTTGAATGATGAAATTACATGAAAACCAATGCCATTATACCTGATTTTTCTTTTTCTTTTCTTTTTTAATTTCATTTACTCCATCCTCTGTTTTTTGAAGGGCAGTCGAGGTCCTCCAGGTGTCCCTGGAATGCCAGGATCTATTGGATGGCCTGGTCCAATGGGACTGAAGGTAAAACTAAGCTACTGACTACTGGTTTGTAAAGCAATCTATTTATAATGCAAATGCGGTTAATTTAATCTTACTGAAACCCAGCATATTTCCTATACAAGAAGTTTGCCAGTAAATGACCAGTTTCAAAAATCTGTAAGGTGCTTTGGGCAGAAGATTTCCAGACCCCAGGTCTCATGTAAAAGAACAAAGGTTGACTGAGGTTAGGAACTCACATAGAGTTAATAGGTAGAGTATAAATTTCTATCTACATTTGTGTTTATAACACTAGTGGAATTATGGGCTGACATAATTATATCAAGAGAACTTGATTTCTCCTTCAGAGCATCTGTGAGAAGGCAATGGGACAGTTGACAGATAGTGGGAAAGCAGACCACATGAATTAATGTGGAGGAGACCACCAGGGAATACCAGGACTATAAGCTTGACTGAATAATTGAAAATCATCTTGGAAAACGGCATGGCAAACTGGTTCTTGAAAATGTGCTAGGGTTTCTCTGGTCATTCCAGCTGGTGTCTCCTGTCACTATGTACAACTTAAGGAACAACAGGGATGAGCAACCAGTGGCCCATGGACACAAAGAGGCCCTCTTCCGTGGAATTTCTTCCAGCCATGCCACTGAACTTTGGCAATGTGATTACTGACAACTGGTGGGGCAGTTTCCTACCATATTAATGTCAGAAACACAGAAATTCTGGAGCACAAACCTAAAATAGCTCAACACCATTAAAAGAACAGAAAAGAAAAGCTTCCTAACTGAAGCAAAAATAATTCCAAATTCATGGCCACTGAACCCTGTTGCCTCCCCCTTCAAAAAAAGTTGTGTGACAGTGACTCCAGGCCATCTGAACTTTGCCCAACCCTGCCTTACTGTGCAGTACAAATCAGCAAATTTGGCTCAGCATCATCCCGGTTAACCACACCCAATGCTAAGAAGAGCCAGTGGGAGCAATCTGAGCATTATTGGCTCATTTGCTTACCATTCTGTGCAAAGAATCTATGTTGAATTCATTTTATGTATCGTAATCTTCCATGATATGGCTGCATTAAGAAATGTAGAAATGTTGCAAATTCCTCTTTGATTATGAACCATTCCAGTTAATGAAAGCTGGCCATTATGAGTAATTTTCTTTATTGATCCTTTTAGGGTGAAAAGGGAGATTTGGGCTTGATGGGATTGCCGGGTGTAAGAGGACCAATGGGCTTCAAGGTTTGTTACTCCAAGTCCTATGTTCTCTTTCTTGGGCTCTAACAACTTCTGGATTAGAAATTGATGGTGTATATTATAGACAGGTAACATTTATTATTTTGGGGGTGAGGGAGAATAATGAAAAAACACAGATTTCCTTTTCCACAGATACAATGAAAGAATTGTAACATTGTGTTGAAATACTTGCTCTTCACTATTCTTTACCAGATTTCTTACGGCAATGTAATATGTGGGTTGAACGGAAGTACTTGCAAGGGAAGGAGGGGGTCTCCAAAAATTAAAGATGGTGGTTGCAATCACATGATTAAAGCCCTGCCTCTTTTTATGTGTGACACACATAAAAAGGGGTGGGGCTTTGATCATGTGGTCATGGCTGTCATCTTGACATTTTTGCTCCCAGCCCTGGGGCTGAACTACACAATATATTAAATATATTTAGTATTCTGGCTATGAACATCATTCATTCATTCATTCATTCATTTATTCATTCAATGTATTTAGCATGCAGTTGCTGTTTTGTTTTTGTATTTTACATTAGAGCAAGTGCCTGGGCTTGACCTTGAGCCTGATCACTAGGCATGTGGTTGGGAGTCTTAAATCTTCCTGTTCTCAGCTACTTTCTTCACAAAATTCTCCACCCAAAACATGTGTGTGTTTTCTGTTACTGTTTTAAAAATCCCTCTGTGGACACACTGTTGATTTTTCAAACCTACATATAGAATGGGAAGGTATTTTGCAAAGCAGGTGGGTGGAAATGTAAGTCTGCTATCTCTTACTGTACATGTGTGATGTAAAGACATTGTCTCAAGAAACATAGTGCATTGCAAAGGAGAGTTGCATGCTATGTATTTAATGTATTGTATAACAGGTAGACTAAATGTTACTTAGGACCTAAAGTCCTCAGAATTGTATCCTTTACAGTTTTTCAGTCCTTTGGGGTATTCTAAAGGTTGGGGGGGATTTTTCCCTAAGCTGCTGTAGGTTTTTTGCACTGTTAAGTGTAGCATTTGTCTTCCCCTGACACAATAGGCTATTAACTTCCTTGTACATTTATTTACAGTAACTCCTGTTACACTAACCTATCAGGATACGTGTTTGACTGACTGTTTTTATATAGATTTATATACACATCAACTGATAATACAAAACATGCAGATATCCTGACCTGCTTTTGTACTTATAGAGAGAGAAAGAGGAGTAGAAACTAGAGTGCAGCATGCCAATGGCATGTTTTCATGCATGCATATATAAGGGAGAATTCTTCTATAGTTCCTTGGTTTTTAAAAATAATCTTAATGGCCTATAGACCGAAAGACTGATATACATTTTAAAAAATAATAATTCTAAGAAACAAGCAGATTTATAATAAGAAGATTGTTTGATCCGATCGGCAAAATAGAGTATTTCTGTACCCATGTTTCAAAAATGATGTTTGATCTACATTTGCATCTATATGAGACAGGTACCTATCGACTTCACTTTTTTAATGTTTAACAGTCACAGTTTTACCATATGTGAATTCAGTGATAGTTTCAAGTTCAAAGGTGTCATTAAAATGCTTATAGATGTTGCTACAAAGGATTAGGGTCTAACTGGAAGCCCAGTAAAAGCCAATGCCAGAGACATACCTATCCTAGATAAGGGAAGCAGGTGAAGATAATGATTTATCATAGAGATTGCTGCAATGAGATTTACACTAGTAGTTGCACTGGCTGTTGCTTCTTATTAAATGTTCAAAGCAATGTCAAGCGTGCCTGCTGGACATCATTTCTTGTCATGTTGGCTTCTAGGCTGAGGTGTGATGCTGTCGCTTTGTATGCTTTCCTTGCTTTTGTCTTTTAAAATCTACAAAGGAAAGTGTTAGTGCAACTAAACATTTATGGCTTTCTTTTCTGTTCTTCAAAGCGGCATATTTCAGTGAGTTAAACTATTCTTTTTCTAGGGTAACCCGGGAGGTGGAGGAGAGAAGGTGAGTGATAACAAGCATTGGTAGTACAGTGTCTGAATAAGTATAATGCATCCACTTAGTTTACAAAATGGGCACCTTTATTTGGTTCAGGAGTAAAATAGGTTGAACAGATTAAAGGGAGGGCTCAAAAAAACCATGATGGTGACAGCAACTGCATGATCATAGACACGCCCCTTTTTACATGCATCCCATGTGCAATGCATGTAAAAAGGGGGCAGGGCTTTGATCACATAGTCTCAGTGTTTATTTTTTTGATTCCCCCCTGTGAATGCCCTTGAACAGAATCAAAGTAATAAAGAAATGGCAAACCAAATTAAAATAGGCTTTAAACCCTGCACAGACTATTACTGGCATTCTCTGTAGCCGAACATCCTAAACTGAAGAATCCATTTTCTTTGCTCCACCACCTTACCAGGCAACAATGTATGAAGAACAACTAACTAGGTCTGTGTTCTGGGTGGTTGTTCTAGTACATAAGCAGCTAAAAAAAAAATAACACTCGGGTTATAATTTCTTAGGCTGATCCTCTGCCAAGGAGTCCCAAGATCTAGCTGTCCAGACAAAAAAATTGATACTCTTACCCTTATCTAGATGAGGAAAAATGATGACAATGTAACACAGCACAAAATAAATGGGTCTACCATCCTGTGCTGATGGAAACTACCCCATTCCTAATCCTTAAATACTTAGAGCTGAAATAAAGGCAAGGTTGAAATAGTAGGCTGCTAGTGAGTTGCCCCACGATCAGCCCCTCCTACATGTATTCATTGCTTACAACTTACTCTCTGACAATAACTTTCCCTTACAAACGAAAATATGTGGCACAAATGCTGTTCAAGCAAGCCTATTAATTGTAGTACTGAATGACATCTCGAAAGTATTGATTAATTGTTTCAGGAAGGAAACAAAGCTCTGAGTCTAAATCATTTTTAAAACACACAACATGGCTGGCTGGGGAATTCTAGGAGTTGAAGTCCACACATCTTCAAGTTGCCAAGGCTGAGAAACACCGCCCTAATAGATGGCCACTTTATCTGCCATGAAAATGGTAATCATGGATGGCCAAAAGTCTACCTGTATTCTGTACCTACATACCTTCATGACTGTGGAGATTTTGTATTTAATATAACATTGGGCACTGGGGGAAGAAAGCATACTTTTGAACTACTGTGTTATATAGCTCTGATACGGTTTTCCACAGGGTGCCCAAGGACAGAAAGGAGTCAAAGGCAGCAAAGGTGATAAGGTAATATTCTCTTACTAAAGTAGCAAGAAACTTTCTACATGGACAGGCATGATTTCTTTTTCTTGTTCTGCAGGCCATAATGAGCAGGACTGGTTTTGTCCAAATTACTTGGGAGGATATTTTTTCTCCCCTTGTCAGCCTTCTGAGGTAGACCAGACAGGAAACATGACCAGATGAGCTAACTCTACTTTATTGTAAGGCTACATTAACAGAACCTTGCAAGTCTGGAAGTACAAATCTCCTGCCATCTCTTTTACAGCCTGAGAAACTAGGGAGGGTCTCTTCTGAGCCTCTTTCTCCACCTATTATGCAGCTGCGGGCTATGCCCTCTCTTATCTGACCATTCCCTAGGCAGCACCTCTTTGCCCCATTTCTCAAGGTCTTTCTCACATACCATAACGCTCCTTCAGGTTTATTCCATTTTGAAAGTTTCTACTGAGAAGTAAACAGTAAACAGATGTGTTTTATTTTTTCCAGCTAAAAAGGGCAGGAAACCACATGAATGCATTTTAGCATCCTGGTTGGAAGGGACATAACAGGAGCAGCCTGTTATGTTGTCTGCCTCTGTAACAGAACATGGTATTTTGAAGTACATGTGCATAGCAACAGATGTTAAACAGTACAACAGATGCAAAGTCTATTTTGTTCTTTCTTTCATGATTGAGGTTTGATTTATGTGAGTTTAAAATGCAAAACCACATATTCACAGTGTATATATTAAGATCAATATTGGGAAATCTATTTTTGCTCCAGTGTATTAAAAATATAGTTCTAAGACAAAGCCAGGGGTTGAGGTAAGAATAGGAACATACATGAGTAATATATAATTGAAGAAATGCTCTTTTAAAGGGAGCTCTCAGGGTTTAAAATGACATCACTTTGGGCATGTTTCCAGGATAGATGGACATAGAGACAAAATGAGGGAGAGAAAGAATGAGCGTAACGGGTAAACAATGGCAAAACCAATATACAATGAATTAAAATATATGTAAGTTTAAAAGCTGCATTCATCCATGTTCATTGTTAAGAAAACAGCACAACTGATTTGATTTAAATTCTTGCAAATTATAATTACTGCACCCAGAATTGGTTAAATACAACTATAATTATCTCTGTCCTTACATTGTTCAAATAGATTATATGGTATATTATGTATCACATAATGTATTTTAAAAGTAGAACATCACAAGTATTATTAGAAAAACAGATTTTCAACTGCTTTACGCTAACTAAAATTGTGACTTGTTCCTTTTTGTCTCATTGTCATTTTATTGTTTTAGTAAGTTTTAATGTGATATGTCATTTTATATGGGTTGATTATGGTATTTCTTCTTCTTTTCTTTTTGTGTGCTGCCCAGAGTCACATGGTCTGAGTTGGGCAGCCTATAAATGCTTTACAACAAATAAACAAGGCCATGACCCAAACCCCAAAGCTATTAATTAAAGGATAGTTCATTTTTTCACTCAACTTTGTCTTTGCAGGGATACATAGGTTTCCCTGGAATGTTGGGGCAAAAGGTAGGTACATCAGAGATGCTCAGCCTGTGCACATGATGGACATGTGTTGGAGTTAATATTTCAAAGGGTTTTTGAGAAACAATTTACCCAGAACTATGTTTTGTTGTCTTCAGTTGGACTCAATATTAATATTGCACTGTTCATTCCTAACTGAAATGTGTCTTGCCACTATGGATAGTCAGTCAAGACCATAGTTTCCCTTTACTCTTTTTCCCCAAATAAGGCAAGTAAACTGTTTGTAGCCATTGTAAGATACCTACTGGCCTCTACTTCGTACATATTTTTAGCTGAAGCATGTTGAACCAAGTTTAAGGAACTTTCAAAAGCAAAATCTGTGGAACTCATTAGGCTGCTTCTGATTAGGTTAATATAGTATTTCTCAACCTCAGCAATTTTAAGATGTATGTATGGACTTCAACTCCCAGAATTCTTCAGCCATGCTGGCTGGGAAATTCTGGGAGTTGAAGTCCACACATCTTAAAGTTACTGAGGTTGAGAAACACTGGGCTAATGGTTCAAAAGAATGGGATCCATATGGGTCTCAGCTATTCAGTTCCAGGTAAAAATGTGAAATTGGAATGATTTTTAAAAGAGTTGAGAGTACAACCTACTGGGAAATTCTCAATTCGTGCAATTAAATAACATGCATTGTCATGCAGCTCTTGTTAATTTGGTCTTGCAGCTAACAGATTTTTGCCATGACTATTATGTCTGAGTGTTTAGAATTTTATAAATATCTGGTTATAATAACCATCTGATCATAATTGTAAAGACCAGATTATCTTTTACTGTATAGAAATCCATTTATATTCTTCAAGGTAGTTTCACGCTAGTCAATCATATGAGGGAGAAAAAGTAGATTCATTTGAGGGGTTATAGAAAAAGGAAGGCATTTGGTGCTGTTGCTGCCATTGCTCATTGTTTAATTCAGTGTTTCTCAACCTTAGCACCTTTAAGATATTGATGTGGACTTCAACTCCCAGAACTCCCCATGCTGGCTGGGGAATTCTGGGAGTTGAAGTCCACATATCTTAAAGTTGCTAAGGTTGAGAAACCCTGGTTTCTTTCCTAATTTGACATTCAAGTAATGTTCAAGCAATGGGATTATGTCCACGTGGAGCCTTGTTCATGCATTTCTCACCTTCTTCTTTTCCCTTTCTCCCTTCCCATGTTTGTAAATTTGATCTTGGGCTGAAGGCCATCTGAAAGAAGGCAAATGTTCTCTGTGACCTAAAGACCTTAGCTTGTCCATTTCTGGTTTCTGCTTATTTGTCAGAACCCTTTCTACAACAGCATCTTGGGAATAGTTTGAGTTCAGATTTATTTGGGCTGATGGTTAATACCAAGGTATGGCCAGTTTTCTATTCCTATGACAAGCAACCAGCAAAATATTTGTGGTTCAGAATAAGAGGCAAGCACTGGACTGTGGCTTCACTGACCAAGGAAAAAAGAAAAAGAATGAAGCTTTGTATTGTTTTTACAGTAGTGTGCTTATGGTATCATTCTCAAGCTTTTTCCAGGTGGATGAAGTTATAGTCCAGTACTCACATTATGCTAAACTTGCTAAATGAAACTCAGATGGTTCATTAGCAGAACCCATTCATAGGAGGAGCCAGCAGAAGCACACAGGTGGGTTGACAACTTAACAGTAAATCTCAGCATATTTGATGGTTATTATTTATTTCTTGAGAGTTCTACAACCTTCCCCCCAACATTTTAGGATACAACTTACTGATTTCAAGGAAATGTTCCTTGGGGAAAATGTACTTCAGTTAATATTTATACAAACATGTAGAATATTCTCTCTTTGGCATGTATGTGAGTGTCTGCTGAGTTTTGAGTAAGATAGTTTCATAACTAAGTGCATATCTTTGCACTAAAGTTTTGGATTTTATCCTTTCCATCCCCATAAAGGGAGAAATGGGTCCAAAGGGGGAACCTGGTGCATCAGGACACAGAGGACCGACTGGACGGCCAGGGAAACGAGGCAAACAAGTAGGAATCCTGTACTGTATTTTGCTTTGTTTATTTTATTTTAATCCCAACTTCCCTAATATATATTTGATTTTGTTGTGTAACTCTAGATGTAATATTTTCTTTTTTATGCTTTTGACTGCATAAACCTACTTTATTTTCAGGTCCAGGGTGGAAACAAAGGTTAATTTAAACTAAATTTCATTTGATTTTTTGCCTTCTCATACTTCTTTCTTGTCCTGTTCACACTGAGGTTTTTGTTTTGTTTTGTTTTTTGGTGGCTCCTAGCATGCTACTTAAAGATTTTCCTCACTGCTGAGTTGAAGTGTTCTCCACTCACCGTTGTCATCAGAAAACTATGCTGGCATTAAATTTGTTGTCCCCAAGACTGATCATTATCCTACCCTTCTTGTCTCTAACTTTCCAAGATAATGGGTGACAAAGCTTAACAGAATTTAGATACCTCAAGGCTATCTTTGCACAGTGTCAAAATACAGGGGTAAAAGACTATTTTAATACCAGTGCAGCTAAGAACAACTTAAGCCTGTCTTGCTCATGGGTTGGGGAAGCATCATGGATCATGAGGAAACAGCAGCACAAAGATTTTGTCCCAGTACATATATAACATGGTTGGATGCAAGCAGGAAAATCCTTAGATATGTTGTACAGCCTTGCCTTAGAAAAAGCGATCCAAAATCACTGGATTTAAATAAATTTTAGATTATGGTTAACTTGAATCTCAATTGTTTCTCAGAATTTTTTACTACTGCTGCTACCACTATTGCTACTGTTCTTATTTGTGTTATAAAACACATCTCATGTTCACGGTCATCATAGACTTGCTTCTTGAAATTAAATTGTTGTTTTGAAAGACCACTGGGAAGAAGTTGAGATGGGTACTTAAGCAGCTATTTCTTAAATAAGAGAGATATTTCTCACTCACTGAGTCATTTCCTGCCTCCAAAGCCAGCTGATGTCTCCATATAAAGTGCCTGTGGTGGCAGCTAAATTAAGAAGGTGTTACTTCCACTTCCATTCCGAGATGCATCTTGCTCATCTCATTGATTCCTTCAAGTTCATGCTGAGAGTCTTCTCAGGTTAGTTGCACTAAACCAGGATATATATAGGCCTAATCTTACAAGTGCCAGATTAACCAACAGCATCACAGGCATGACACAGACTCTGTGTCATGAGTGCCGTTGAGCTAAAGTAATCAGCGCAATGGCACTCATGACAATGACAAGGAAATAGGTGAAGGGGTACAAGTTAAGTAGCCATCAACCCACAACGACTAACGGCTAACAAACAATAGATAAACGGATCACGGAGCCACCCAAGCCATCAGCAGCAATACCACGGGGATCGCCCAGCTGAAAGCAATCAGCAGAAGAATGAAAACCTGAGGATGGGCGATCCTAGAAACCCTCAACCAATGGCAGGGCAACGCATGGGACAAAGGGGGGTGACGTGACCGAGAGCGAGGGGGCGCTGACCGGCGCGGGGTATTTAAACCCCGCACCGGCGCGCTCCTGTCACTCTCAGCTTTTTCTAACGACGTTGTACCTATCCTGAAATAAACCAGAGCCTGCTTTGCAACCCAGTGTCTGAACGTTATTCAGAGGTAGGCAGCGCATGACATAAAGCTGAGAGTCATAAACTCAGCCTCGCCGAGCCCCACCGGACGACAACGAGCCGCGGGAGGAGTAGACGGCGAGAAGACCAGCAAGATGAGGCCGGAACGGCGCGGGCAAGGAGGGCGAGCCGCGCGGCAAGAGACAGAGGAGGACCGACCGAGGCCAGAGGCACCGCGGACTCCCGGAGCCATGGACGCCCGCCCCACCCGACCCGAGCCTCAGCTCCAACCCCAAGGGGAGATGGCGACGGAGGCAACCCGACCGCGGGAGGGAGCAGCACGACTTCCGAAACCAGCGGAGGACCCCGCGCCCCACATCGCACCCCAGCAACGGGCGTGGAGCGACAGCCCCACGGTGCTCGACACGGAGGAGGACGACGGAGACACCCATCAGACGGAGGAGGAAGCGGACCCGCGGCGGAGGGACGATGAACCCCCCCCCCCCCCCGAGGACGCGCCAACGGAACCGGCCCCAGCGGCGGTGCGGGCTGTGGACGAGGAGGCACGAGCTGAACTCGCGGCCATGCGGGCTCAGCTGACGGAACTCCGGACCATGCTCCAGGCGCTTATGCCCCCCGCGCCACCCAATGACGTCCCCGCACAAGCCCACACCCCGAGCGAAGCACCGAACCCACACGAGCCAGCGGAAAGCCAGCAGACGGCACAGGCGGCCGACACCACATCCCGGGAAGCGAGAGGCGGGGCCGCGCAAAACGCCCGGGCCCCAAAGGACTTCCCCATCTTCTTCGATGGGACCCCCTCAAAACTCTCGTTTTTCGTCACCAACGCTAGGGAGTTCATGGGGAGGCACGGACACTCCTATGACTCCGAGGCCGACAAGATCGGCGCCGTGGCAATCAAACTCCAAGACAGGGCGGCGGACTGGTACGTCCAACTGTACGAGTCCAGCTCCCCCGCCCTCGCCACCTTCCCTGCTTTCATCAACGAGATGAAAAACTATTTCGAAGACCCCCTAGCCAAAGTACGGGCGAAAAGCGCACTCCAGAGACTTAAACAGGGCGCACGCACGGTCCCTGACTACGCCCTGGAGTTCAAAGCCCTCGCGGGAAAGGTCTGCGACTGGTCTGAGACCACCCTGCTGGAAATCTTCAAAAAGGGGCTCAACCGCGACGTTCTCCAATGGGCCCTCTACCGCGACGACCCAGAAACGTTACACGGGTGGATCCACCTCGCGGGGAAAGCCGAACACGCGCACCGCACCTTCCTTATGACAACCACGGAAGACACAAACTACGTCGGGAAAAAGGTACCCGCACCACACGGGGGGATGGCCGGCCCCATATACCCTAAAAAGAAGTTCAACCGGGAGCCCTGCGGGAGGTGTGGCAAATTAGGGCACAAGACGGCGGACTGCTTCGCCAACCGACCGCCGACCAGCGCGCCCAAGCCCGCCCCGAAAATTAGCCCCAAACCACCCAACCCGGGGCCGCCCCCTCACCGCCGAATGACCGTGGCCACAGCGACACCGGAAGAGGGCTGGGACGCTTACTGGGGAGAAGAGGACAATACCGACCCCGACCAGCCGGCGGGAAATGCTCCCCGCTTGCCCTGAAACGCGTGGCGAGGCAGGCGGCGGGACAGCAACGCGAACCACCTCAACGAAACGACAAAAGCTCCGTAATATTGGCAGCAATTCAACTCTCTGCCGGCAACGGAGCCACCACGGCCGCGGCACTAGTGGACTCGGGGTGCTCAAAAAACCTTATCCACCCCGACCTAGTCGCCAAACTCGAACTCCGCTGCTTCCCCCTCCCCACGCCGCTGGCATTCCACCAGCTGGACGGCTCCACAGCGGGGGGGAAACCAGCCACGCTACAAACCGAGCCGGTCACCCTGCAAATGGGCACTCACACCGAGCGCACATCGTTCGTAGTCACGCCCATCGGACGGCCCATTGCAGTCCTGGGGATGCCATGGCTCGCGAAAAACAACCCGCGGATCAACTGGGCGACCCGCACCTTCACATTCGGCGACGGCGAGTATCGAGCACCAGTACCAGCTGGCAAAAGCAACCCCACGGTAGGACGAGCGGAGGCGACCACACAAGACAACGCCGCTACCACTGCAGACCTACCGGAACAATACGCCGACTTCTCCGAGGTCTTCGGAGAAGCAGAGGCAGACCAACTACCCCCCCACCGCAAGACGGATTGCCGAATCGACCTACTGCCCGACGTCCCCCTACCTAGACCAAAGATCTATTCGATGACCCCGAAGGAGATGGCAACCCTCCGGGAGTTCATCGATAAAAACCTAGACAGGGGATTTATAGAGCCAGCATGCTCACCGGTCGGAGCCCCCGTCCTATTCCGGGAGAAGAAAGACGGGACCCTACGGCTCTGTACCGACTACCGGGGCCTAAACGCGGCTTCCCTGTCCAACAAATACCCCTTACCCCTGGTGAAGGACATGCTCGCCCACCTGTCCACGGGCAAAGTCTTTTCCAAATTGGACCTGCGCGAGGCGTACTATCGCATCCGAATCAGGGAGGGGGACGAATGGAAGACGGCGTTCAACTGCCCCCTAGGCGCTTTCCAGTACAAGGTACTGCCCTTCGGACTCGCGGGGGCCCCTGGGGTGTTCATGCAGCTCATCAATGAGGTACTGCATGAACATCTGTTTAAAGGGGTCCTGGTCTACATCGACGACGTCCTTATTTACACAAAAACATACGAGGAACACGTAACCTTAGTCAGGCAAGTCCTCGACAAGCTCAGAAGGGCGCAGCTCTATGCAAAGCCCACAAAGTGCGAGTTTCACAAAGACCGCCTAGACTATTTGGGGTATCGAATCTCCGGGGACGGCATCGAGATGGACCCCGCAAAAGTCGAAGCGGTACTAAACTGGGAGCGGCCCCGCAACAGACGGCAACTACAGAGCTTCCTGGGATTCGCGAATTTCTACAGGTCCTTCGCCCGGGGGTTCGCTGAGATAGCCCTACCCTTAACGGACCTCCTCAAAACCAAAGGGGTGGGGGACACCAGACGCGCCAAGAACCCAGGCACAGTGCTGAATTGGACTCCCGCGTGCCAGACCGCATTCGACAAGCTGAAAGCGCTGTTCACGACGGAGCCAATCCTCGCGCACCCGGACCCAGAACGGCCGTTCGTGGTCCAAGCCGACGCCTCAGACTTCTCCCTGGGAGCCATCCTCCTACAAAAAGACTCCACGGGGCTCCTGAAACCATGCGCCTACCTGTCAAGGAAGTTCTCCGAGACAGAGAGGCGATGGCACGTCTGGGAGAAAGAAGCCTTTGCGGTGAAATCGGCACTAGAAACATGGCGTCACCTACTCGAGGGAGCCACCCAACCATTCGAGGTCTGGACGGACCACCGGAACCTCGAGGCCCTACGAACGCCTAGACGCCTTAGCCCAAAACAGGTCCGATGGGCACAATTCTTCAGCCGCTTTGATTTCCAGTTGAAGTTCATGCCGGGCAAGAAGAACTTCCTGGCCGACGCCCTCTCCCGGCTGCCCCAAGACGAAGAGCCCGCCCCAGACACCATTGGGACGGTCCTATCCGCCTCGCAACTGGGGATGGCCGTGACCACCCGAAGCGGCGCACGGAGGCAGCTCGACGCTACGGCGCAGCCGACGGCGGGACAACCGGCGACGGAAAGAAGGCAACCGCAACTACCAGGGGGAATGCGCACGGACCTCGCCGCCGCCCTCAAAACCGACCCCTGGTTCCTGGCAAACCCCGACAAGGTAACGATGGCGCAAGACCTAGCATGGGGGGAAGGCAGAATCTACGTCCCGGACTCGCAACGCCAGGCGATCTTGCATAGGTCACACGACGCCAAGCAAGCGGGACACTTTGGGTTCCTCAAGACCCTACACCTAACACGGCGGCAATTCTGGTGGCCCGCGCTCAGGCGAGACGTAAAAACCTACGTGGCGTCCTGCCCAACGTGCGCTCGGGCCAAACGGGCACCAGGCAAACCCGCGGGGCTATTGCAACGGGTGGCAGAACCCTCCCGCCCATGGGAGGAAATCTCTATGGATTTTATAGTGGACCTCCCACCCAGCCAGAAGAAAACGGCCATTTGGGTGGTGAAGGACTACTTCTCAAAGCAGGCCCACTTCATCCCCTGCACGTCAGTCCCATCCTCACAACAACTAGCCAAACTCTTCCTCATCCACGTGTACAGGCTACACGGATGTCCCGCACGTGTGGTGACCGACAGGGGCACGCAGTTCACCTCCAAATTCTGGCGGGCCTTCTTGAAGCTGACGGGGACCCAACAGGCCCTGTCTACGGCTTGGCATCCGCAGACGGACGGAGCCACTGAGGTTCTTAATGCCACCTTAGAGCAATTTATACGATCCTATACGAACTACCACCAGGACGACTGGGCTGAACTGCTCCCGTTCGCCGAAGTCGCATACAACAACGCCGTCCACACGAGCACGGGAAAAACCCCGTTCGAAGTAGTCTCGGGGCGCGACTTCGTCCCCATACCGGAGCTACCTCAACCCCCGGAACCCCAGGTGGACGCCAGCGACTGGGGACGGAAGATCGCGGAAGCATGGCCAGTAATCACGGCGGCGCTGAAGGAGGCACAGGCTGCTTACAAAGAGCAGGCCGACAAGCACCGGCGCCAACAACCGACGTTCCAGGCGGGGGACATGGCCTATCTCTCCACCAAGTTCCTAAAGTCAACCCAACCCTCGAAAAAACTGGGGCCTAAGTACATCGGGCCGTTCCGAGTCACGCAAATAGTGAACCCGGTAGCAATACGCCTGGACCTGCCACACAACCTCCGGAGGCTCCACCCGGTGTTCCACACCAGCCTCCTAAAACCGGCAACCACCTCCCGATGGCACCCAAGCACGCCTCAGCCCGCACCGCTTATGATCGACGGGCAACACCACTTCGAGATAAGGGACATCCTCGACTCACGCAAGCAACGAGGAACCCTACACTATCTGGTCAGGTGGAAACACTTCCCCCACCCGGAATGGGTGGCGGCGCACAACGTTAAAGCGCCTGACCTGACCAGAGCATTCCACCGGGCATACCCCGACAAACCGCAATCAAGGTCAGCAAAACCAACCCCCCCCCCCGCAGGCCTCCCCCCGCCTCCCGTGCCCCAAGGGAAGGGGCCCCCCCCAAGCCCGCGACTTGGGTGGACCTTCCCCCCCCCGGGACTCACCCCCCCCGCCCCGGGCCCACGGGGTGGTGACAAACGATCGCCAGCACCCTCCCCCCGCCCCCTGGCCGCGGGGGAGTGGCAAGCAAGTCAACAGGGCAACCTGGGGGCAACGCCCAGGAGACACAACAAAGGCGACGCACTCCAAATAAGCAAAAAAGGGCCCTACCTGGAGCTGAGCAGCACCCGACCAGCCACGCCTCTCGCCTCGCCGAACTAAGCCAAACAAACAGGGTGTGGTTGGAGCATGCGCACGCCAGGTCAGAACCCGAGCATGCGCACCATGGACACACCCTGGGAAGGCACGTGGTAGAGGGAGGAGCAAAGGGAGGGGCGACAACTACTCCGGCGGGAACTTTGAAAAAAAAAAAAAAAAAAAAAAAAAAAAATGGCGTTTTGACAGCTCCATGGGGGAAACCCAGAAACCCGGGGGAGAACACTATTCGGAAAGGGGGCAGTATGTCATGAGTGCCGTTGAGCTAAAGTAATCAGCGCAATGGCACTCATGACAATGACAAGGAAATAGGTGAAGGGGTACAAGTTAAGTAGCCATCAACCCACAACGACTAACGGCTAACAAACAATAGATAAACGGATCACGGAGCCACCCAAGCCATCAGCAGCAATACCACGGGGATCGCCCAGCTGAAAGCAATCAGCAGAAGAATGAAAACCTGAGGATGGGCGATCCTAGAAACCCTCAACCAATGGCAGGGCAACGCATGGGACAAAGGGGGGTGACGTGACCGAGAGCGAGGGGGCGCTGACCGGCGCGGGGTATTTAAACCCCGCACCGGCGCGCTCCTGTCACTCTCAGCTTTTTCTAACGACGTTGTACCTATCCTGAAATAAACCAGAGCCTGCTTTGCAACCCAGTGTCTGAACGTTATTCAGAGGTAGGCAGCGCATGACACTCTGTTCCAGTCTGTAGAATTCTATTGTTGCTGGTGGAAAAGATCTTGAGGATGAATAATATTTGTGGAAAAATACCCCTTTAGATCTAGAGTCTATAGCATGGTTTCCCAACCAGGGTTCTGAGGAACCCTAGGGTTCTGCAAGAGGTCACTAGGTATTCCCTGGGAGATCATGATTTATTTAAAAAATTATTTCAAATTCGGCAATTTCACATTAAAGAAGTAAGTTTCATTCTTTATTTTCAGTTTAAGAACACTGATAATGCATATATACAGGCCTGCAGGTGAAACGGATATAATAATTTTGTAACTTCTGGCCTATATTTGAGCCTGAATGTGCAGGGGTTCCCCGAGGCCTGAAAAATATTTCAAGGGTTCCTCCAGGGTCAAAAGGCTGAGAAAGGCTGATCTAGAGTCTGTTTTCAGACCTGTAGTCATCAACATTTTTCTGCTGCTTTCTCTCGGCTTTTTCCAATTTCTTCTCTTTCTCACTCTCTCAGTTTATTAACTGTATTTGAATATTGCTGTTGGATGTTTGTAGTGGCTTTAAACCTCCTTGATGGAAGATAAGAGGAAGTTCCCTATAAATGTTTTAAATAAATTAGTCCTTCTATAACAGAGTGTCTCAACCTTGGCAACTTCAAGATGTGTGAACTTCAACTCCCAGAATTCCTCAGCCAGCATTCTGGGAGTTGAAGTCCACACATCTTAAAGTTGCCAAGGTTGAGAAACACTGCTCTATAATCTCCTCCACCACTGTTTTGCTTTACCACATTTCCGTTAACTCACACACTTTCTTTTCCTTTTTTTTTTTAAAAAAGATCAAAGCAAGCACAGCATATATTCCTGGCACAGTCTACGTGGTCAACCCACAAACCAGCTTTATACACCAGCAACCTATAGGACTTAATAAGGTTGTCCCTAATGAGCCAGTTTGGTGTCGTGGTTAAGGCAGCAGGCTAGAAACTGAGAGGCCGTGAGTTCTATCCTGCCTTAGACACAAAGCCTGCTGGGTGACCCTGAGCCAGTCACTCCCTCTCAGCCCTAGGAAGCAGGCAACAGCAAACCACTTCCAAAATCTTGCCAAGAAAACTGTGGGGACTAGTCTAGGCTATTGCCAGGAGTCAACACTGACTCAAAGGCACATGCATGCACGCATGCACACACACATACACACACATGCACACACACACCAGATCACAGCTAGAAACAGGGTGTTTATCCTGATGCTGTGTGGTGCCATTGTTGTGGGAGGATGTGAAATAAAGCAAGATATGCTGAGAGCTAGAAATCTTAGCCACTGGCTGGAACAAATGGCATTAACCAAGGACCCTAGGCAGTGTATTCCCTCAGCATTTCTTCCATTAAAAGCTTGCATGCCAGCAACATAATGGTTTATCTCCAAGTCGTTTTTCAAAAAGCTGCCTAGGTTGTCCATAGTAATGTTCTGTTGTTACAGCAGATCTTGTGAAAGTAAAGTTCTATCTATCTTCAAGTATAAATTGTGGCAAGTAAAAGGTAAAAAATCCCTCAAGTCAAACCCGACTTCTGATTGATTTGTGGTTTCTATTGCTACATTCCTGGCTTTTTGTCCTCCCAGTCTTGCTTATACCCCTGGGAGGTATAAGCTGGGAGTTTCAGATAGACTCCTGTCCAAGTAGTAGCCCAATCTGTCCCTGCTTAGCTTCTCAAAATCAACGAAACTCAGCTTGGCACCAGTAAATCATGTATTCATAAATTAATTTTCCCTAGGAATGAATGGGTTTGACAAAAAGATGCTCCTACAGCCATGCAAACATTTTTTTCTTGGAAAAAGTGCCTATTCAATGGAAAGTGCAGAATAGGGGAATACAGAGGATCTTTTTGACAGTAAATAAATGCATATTTTATTCAGATAGGTACATGGATACATGTAGGAGGCATGAAGAGCTGTGGGGTGATTTCACTGGCTTCATTTCAAATAAAATCCTACTTTGGAATATCTAACTATATGTGAAAAGGCAAAAGTGCTTTATTACTTGGATTAGCATGCATGTTAAACTTAAGACATGCATGCTTAAGTTTAACATGACTTAAGACAGTGCTTTTCAAACTTGGCAACTGTATGATGGGTAGACTGCTGGCTGGGAATTCGGGGAGTTGAAGTCACCTCTTCTAGTTGCCACGTTTGAAAAACACTGACTTAAGACTTTGTAACTTCCTTTATGTTACAGATTATAGTAACATGCAAGAAATATTTATAAAATAGTTTTCTTTTTTCTTTTTTTTTAGGGACAAAAAGGAGATGTAGGACCCCCTGGAAGTACAGGCCCACCAGGTAGGCCTGGTTCTCCTGGAGTATCGGGTCCACCAGGACAGTTAGTATCAGGTAAGACTGGGCTTTCTTAATAGCTGTTCCTCTATTCTAATAATGTAATTATGCTAAACAGAATATACCCTTTATGTTTGTTCAACCACTAGCTGAAGGAATTTCGTATTTTTAAGGTAGCATTTTAGGGGTCAGTAGACTTTCTGGAGGGTATAGGTGGAAGTCAATAAGCATTTGCCATGGCTAAAATCACAGGGCACATTTCCCCCCTTCCTTCATTATCATATGCTGGAAAGGCAGAATGATATTATCCTCCGTCCCTTTGAAACTATGATAAATGTGGAATTGATTGTTGATGTGATGTATCGTGTGAGAGAGCGAGCAAAGAAGGAACAGATTGTTCCCATCCCTCTCTGAACTAGATAAGAGAGATGTACAGCGATTTCAGTCACCGTGCAATCTTCCTTCTCATATTCAAGATTATTGATACAATTATCCATTTTCTGATAGCCGACATTAATGTAAATGCTGCGTTATGTAGAATTTTAGGGTTTATTACTAACATCTAAATAAAAGTGATACTAGCATTTTAGCATGGTGTCTATGCTTCCTTTTGAAGTTTAGGAAAATATGTTTTTCCTTTATGCCAAAGCCGTTTCCTTTGATGTGCAAAAATTTGCCTTTAAGGGACAGTGATGAGAGCAATCAAACAATATTGATTGATCAGTATTCTGAAGTCCTTGATCAAAGCTATAAATGTTAAGAAGAAACAAACCTGGGTAGGGAAGGAGGAGATGCAACATATTTTATCCAAAGATGTTTGTCTTTTCTCACATCTAACAGAGCCTTTATTGTACATCAATTACCTTTATTGTCTGATTTGTTGCTTTCTGTATACCTATCATATATCAAATGTATGTTGTTGTTGTTAGTTGCCGTCGAGTCGTTTACGACTCATGGCGACCCTGTGTATAACAGAACGAAATGCTGTTCGGTCTTGTGCCATATGCCTGACTGTTCCAAAGTTTGCATCCATTGTTACTGAAATTGTATCAATCCATCGCATTGAAGGTCTTCCTCTTTTCCGCTGGCCCTCAGCTTCACCAAACATGATTACTGTACCCTATTTAAAGACTTGACCTGCCTTAATGAATGCTTTTTTGCTTTGCCTGAAGTACTTGTGGTTCATATTGTTAGGGAGCGAAAAAGCCACTTTGCAAAGGTATCAGGCATTTCTCTATCAAATTCAGGGACTTGGTTCTTTCCAGCTCCATGCCAACTTGGATGCCTGAGTTTTGGGGCTACAGCTGCAGCCCATGAAAAGTTTTGGATGAATGAAACAATGGCTAAAAACAATTCAACTAGAGCTCTTAGAACTGGAAGACCAGCAACATATTCAAAAGAGCATTGTTTATTTATTCCTTTATTTAATCCATTTATATAGCTGCCATCTCACTTTTACGTGACTCTAGGTGAGTTACAGTAAAATAAGTAAAATAAGTAAAATACGCAATATAAAAAAATAGAAAATAAAAATAAAACACATAGCAGCCAGGCATTATATAACCAATCATCCACACAGCCAGGAGATGGGCTCTATCCCATGCCCAGGGCCCCAGGCTTGGGCACAAAGCCACGTTTTCAAGGGCTTACCAAAGGCCAACAGGGATGGGACAATCTAATCTCAGGGGGGATAATGTTCCAAAGGGCAAGTGCCATGGTAGAAACGGCTCTCCTTTGGGCCCCGTCAGCCAGTGCTTCCTAGCCAACGGTACCTGGAGCATGCCCCTCTTGCCAGATCAGGTAGGGGAGGGATGGTCTCAAAAGTAACCCAGTCCTAAGCCACGAAGAACTTTAAAGGTGACAACCAGCACCTTAGATTGCATCTGGAAGCACACTGAAAGCCAGTGCAGCTCGCAGAGCAGTAATGTCACATGCGCCAAGTAACCGGCACCTGTAATTTCCCATGCTGCTCCATTCTGCACCAGTTGGAACTTCCAAATACTCTTCAAGGGCAGCCCCATGTAAAGGGTATTGCAGTAGTCCCGTCTGGAGGTCACAAGGGCATGAGTGACCGTGAGCATGGCCCCCCAGCCCAGGAACAGGTGCAACTGATTCACAACCTGAAGTTGTGCAAAGGCTTCCCTAGCCACGGGTGCCAGCTGCTCTTTGAGCAGGAGCTGTGAGTCCAGGAGTACCCCCAGATTGGGCACTGGGTCTGTCTGGGGCAGTGCCACCCCATCCAGAACCAAGTATGGAAGGGTTATACCTGTATCCCAACTCTCCAATTTATTAGAGTTAAAAGAAAAAGTCACTTATTTATTTACAGCACTTGTGTTATAAATATTAGAGGTTTAGATGGCCCGGTTTGCTTTTTCTAGTATGTCTTTGCCTATTTCAGAACTTCCTAGTTTGGCAATCTGATATTTTCTAGGGCAAATAATGGGGCCAAAAGGGGAAAAAGGGCTTCCAGGACCTCCAGGGAAATGTCTCTGCAACTCTCAGCAAAATATGAATGGTCCGCCATATGAGGAACCACTGTTTGGAGAGGCCTATTCCAAAGTACCTGCAGTAAGTGAGTTTGATAGGAGTTAAGATGGGCATATTATGTAATTGAAGCATGTCAGGATTGCTTTGTTGACAAACTGGGATTGCTATGGATATAATTAAGAATTTGATATTGAAACCAGATAAATCGACCAAAATAAGTTGAATGCTTTTGCAGTGTCACTCTTGAGACATACGGGTAGTCCTCATTTACCGACTGCCTCATTTAGCAACCATTGGAAGTTATGACAGTGTAAAAAAAAACAGCTTTGCAACCAATCTTTGCATGTACAACCATTGCAGCATCCTGCAGTCATGCGTTCACCATTTGCATGCTTCCCAACTGGCTTGCAACAAGCAGAGTTAATGGAGAACGCCACAGGAAAATCATAAGTTGCGGTCACATGATGTCCCACTTAACAACTGCAGTGACTTGCTTAATGATTGAATGGGAAGTGACATTCTAAGTCCATTGTGATCACATGACTTTCCACTTAGCGACCACAGTGCTTAACAATGGAGTTGCTGGTCCCAATTGTGGTTGCTAAACAAGGACTACTTGTACTTAATTCTGGCAATGTCATTGGGTTAGCAATGTCATGCTGTGCTTCTGAATGAGCATATTAACATTTCAAGTATCCTTAAATTACACACTTGCTCTAAATTCCTTGTATTTTTGTCTATGACTGAACGGCACTGGAGGAATATAAGCCCATGTTCAACTCTTACATATATTTTTCCCTTTATAGGGAATAAGCAAATATTACCCATTTGCACATTTTACATATTCTTCATATTCTCCTCCAATCCATTTTTCTTGTAAAAATTATTACATGTATAGTTAGATAACATTTTCTGATTTTAATTACAGAGGGGCAAGCATTTGAAATATTGTTTAATGATTAGACCACATAATGCTTTCAAATTCATAATAACATTTTTTGTGAGGAGGACTGTCAGCTGAAAAGGTCCAAAATATTGATCCTAAGCTGTTCAGATTTGGAAGCAATTTATCTTTCTCTGCTGCAACCTATTATTCTGCTACAGGCAATATTATGGTGATCTAGTCTACCTCCTTTTTGTTTCTATTTTTAACTTCCAGATTTTTGTGGTGAATAATCAGGAAGACCTGGACAGATTAAACACAGAAAATGCCCTAGCATTTCGAAGAGATCAGCGATCTTTATATTTTAAAGATACTTCTGGATGGTTTCCAATCCAGGTAAAAAGAAGAAGAAATAGGGCAACTTTGAAAGCATTTGATTTCCTGAGCACTGAAATGGTTGTATTTTAAAAAGGCAAACATTTAAGTGGTTTTTGCATCTTGTTGTTGTTTTTTAAAGAAGCAGTTAAGGTACCAATTATTTTTTGTTAAATGCATTTCAGGAAATTCTGGTGTGGAGCTCTTTCTTGAGGGAAGTGTGGCTGGTCCCCATTCTGGCTTCTATTAGGATCACAATTCAGGCATTTGTAAGATGGGGTCCAGAATGTCTTTTAGTTTGTCTGTAATATTATATTGCTTTTTAAAATTAACCTTGTTTTTGTATTTGTTGTTTTGGGTATATTGTCTATTAGTTTATTTAAGAGTCTTTTATTGTTCTTTTGTAAATTATTCTGGGCTGTTCCAGAGGAAGTCTAGCATAGAAATAAAAAACATACATAAATAATATCAGTATCTTGGGCACACTAGAATTTAGTCTGCAGCCTTATTTGGGAATAAATACCACTGAATTTGGTTTTGATTTTACTCCTATCTGCAGAAAAAAATGTTGCAATCAGTACATATATGCATAACTATGACTCTCTTTCGAGTAAGCAATGAGATGCAAAGTGAAGAACAGAGTAAGAAACAGTAAACAAAAGTCATTAGAGGGACAATGAAAAGAAAGGGAGGGAGGAAGAAAAGAAAAGAAAAGAAAAGAAAAGAAAAAAAGGAATAATAGCTACATCTAGTTTATACCTATTGCATGCACTATACCTCCCCATACTTTTCTATCCTCGCAAAACATCCTCACTTTCATCATGTCCTTGCACAGTTTCACACACTGCCTTATGTTCGTAAACAGAAATCAATAGACACACTGAATGGGGTTCAGGTGGTCTGATTGATTGATTAAGCCTGGATCCAACAACATGACATTGCACAACAAGCATTGCTGTTCTGCAAATGTACATCCCATAGTTGTAGCATGAACTACAGGTGTAGTTTAGTGGTTAAAGTCTTGATGTAGGATAGGGAAGACCAGGTTCTAATCTACCCACAGCCATGGAAACACTCTGGGTGACTCAGGTGCTCTCTACTTCATAGGCTTATTGTCAGGATGAAAATGAAGGGAGTTCTTGGAAGAAAGGCAGCATATAAATCTAACAAGCACAACCTCCCCCGCAACCCAAATAAAAATCATTGACATGTAGCACCAATTTTCAATTCATAATATTACATAAGCACAGGTAAGATACAAGTGGAAGAGCGTATTTCCCCAATCAGCCCATGGCCAGCTTATTTTATTTATTTTACTTTATTTTGTTTGTAAATTAATTACATGAGTTTGCATTCCACTCAATTCATTGTAGAGTCTAGGCAGCATATAACTAGCACATAACCAGTAATGGAATGTCTGTATTTGTCCTTAGACGTCATGCTTTGGATAATGTGGTTCATGAAAAAAAGTAAAACTTTGAGAACACACTCCCTCAAATGCACATCATGGCTTATATTCTGTTTTGGGTATACATTTTTATCACAGATCCCTCAAAATAACTGATCTAGGATTCCCAGGAATTCACCTAGTTGAATACTTCAGAATACTGGTTAAAAAAAGAATTCAGTAAAAAGTAAAATGAATATACTGTATGCTCTATAGCCACATGTCTCCAATGTCTGTTTTTCCAAATCAGTAAGGATGGTATTGGTTACAGTGCATTTTATCAGAAGGAATTGAGTAACCACCTTTTCAGAGTAACACATTGCTTTAAAAGGTGTCAGCTTTCAAGAGCTACAGCTCGCTCCAACTCACAAAAGCTGCTACCAAACTCCTCCTGATTTTTGGCTGCAGTACCATAGACTAAAGCATCCCTCTTCCTACAAATGAGCTCAGTTTATGTAACTCGTCTTCTTCCCTGTCAGCAGCTAGAGCCTTCCTATCCACTGGACCATCTGATAAGAGATAGTAACATCTGTGGAGATGGCATCATCCAAGATGGAGAAGAATGTGATGATGGCAACACCATTGTGACTGATGACTGTATAAGTATGTTCAGCCCATTCATTTCTCAGTTTCTTATTTTAGCTTATATAAAAAATATAGGAAAATAAATAGCATAATTCATACGTACATGCAGTTGCACTGGAACAATAGTACAGTGTGCTGTCCTATATGATGCTTGCTAACTAGTGACATGATTTGTCTTAATGCAATTGAGCCAGTTTTATTTATTTATTTATTTATTTGATTGATTGATTGATTGATTTCTATAGCCGCCCATCTCAACAAGTGACTCTGGGCGGCTTACAACAATTAAAACAATTATAATTAAAACAGTTAAAATATAAAATAAATACAAAATAAATATATATGGCTGCCAAGTGAGCAATGCATAGATATTAATACAGCCAAGAGACAGGACCTTCCACACGCTCGAGGCCCCAGGCCCAGGCACAAAGCCAGGTCTTTATGGCCTTACGAAAGGCCAACAGGGTCGGGGACATCCTAATTTCTGGAGGGAGGATGTTCCAGAGGGCAGGCGCTACGGAGGAGAAGGCACGCCTTCTAGTTCCCGCCAGCCGACACTCCCTGGCTGATGGAACCCGCAGCATACCCAACCCACTAGATCGAATTGGATGGGCAGAAACAACTGGGAGAAGGCGGTCCCTTAGGTAACCCGGCCCCAAGCCATGAAGGGCTTTAAAGGTGACAACCAGCACCTTGAATTGCACCCGGAAGCACACTGGCAACCAATGCAGCTCACGTAGCAGTGGTGTTACATGTGTCGAATATCCGACACCATTTACTATCCGTGCAGCTGCATTCTGCACCAGTTGAAGCTTCCGAATGCTCTTCAGGGGCAGCCCCATGTAGAGCGCATTACAGTAGTCCAGACGGGAGGTCACGAGGGCATGAGTGACCGTGAGCAAAGCCTCTCAGTTTAGGAATGGGCACAGCTGGCGCACAACCCGAAGGTGTGCAAAGGCCCTCCTAGCCACGGCTGTCACCTGCTCTTTGAGCAGGAGCCATGAGTCTATGAGGACCCCCAGATTGCGCACTGGGTCCGTCTGGGGCAGTGCAACCCCATCTAAGACCAGAGGTGGAAAAACCTTAGCACCAGGAGGCCCACAAACCCAAAGCCTAGTTTGGTTTAGTGGTTAAGGCAACGGGCTAGAAACCAGGAGGCTGTGAGCTCTAGTCCCGCCTCAGGCATGAAAGCCAGCTGGGTGACCTTGGGCCAGTCACTGCCTCTCTGCCCAACTCACCTCACAGGGTTGTTGTTGTGGGGAAAAGAGGAGGAGGAAGGAGTATTAAGTATGTTCTCTGCCTTGAGTTATTTATAAAAATAATAAAGGCGGGATAGAAAATAAATAAAATAAAATAAATTGCTGGTGCAAATACAGATGTTTATGTGGGTCGGGCAAGGCTAGTTGAAATGGTTGTTGGAATTAGTAGCTTAAAAGCTTCCTATTAAATCTGGGGAAACTGTTTTCTTTGAATAAGTTTCAAACTAATTCTACTGTCTGATTAGCAACACTCAGTATTTGGGTAGTAATTTGAGTACTGAAGAAAGAACGTAACATCAACATTCAAATCCTTTATGTAGCCATGACACTCCCTGGATTACTTTAGTCCAGTTTTTATTTTTGCCTTTCATTCTTTTTTTTGTTTTTAGTAAATAATGTAGGAAAAGGCAATCTGGTACCTTCCAGAGATATTAGACCAGTATTTCTTAACCTTGGCAACTTTTAAGATGTGTGGACTTCAACTCCCAGAATTCCCCAGCCATCCATGCTGGTTGGGGAATTCTGGGAGTGGAAGTCCACACATCTTAAAGTTGCCAAGGTTGAGAAACACTGTATTAGGCTATAGTTCTCACAATTCCTGACTCTTGGACTACTGGCTGGGGCTGATAACATATAGTACCTGAAAGCAACTTGATTACCTAAATTTAGACCAGTCTATTCATAGCATTATTGCACAGAAAATGTGAGTTGTGGAGTACGCTAATAGGAAAATGGTCTTAGTGCCCCTGGGAGCTAAGACTCTGACCCTTGCCACTACAGTAGTCGGCAAATCTAAGCATGCAGGAATGTTCCTGGGGTGAGAGAAGCAACATGTTACAATAAGCCACTGAACATTCAGCCAGTGAAAGGAAGACTTCAGAGCTCTATGTGTGTTTGGGTCAGGGTTTCTTTCTTTTGGGGATGGTGGTATTGCATTATTATCATATCTTCTAAGGCCATACAGATAAGGTGGGCCATGACTCCTCAAAGTGAACAGATGTTTTTGTTTTCTCTTTTGTAATCAATAGGATGCCACCGTGCTTATTGTGGGGATGGATATCGGCATGAAGGTGCAGAAGAATGTGATGGGAATGATTTTGGATACTTAACATGCAAAACATATCTCCCTGGGTATGGCCATTTTAAAATTGAATTATAGAAGAAGCTTCTTTGATTGAGCAAGTGTCAACCACAGGAAGAAGGAAGAGAGAGGCAGTATAATTCTTTGCAGGGAAGGGAGGGATAATTAACAAAGGAGGGAAACTGCAGTTGGTTCAGAGAAAAACTTCCTAAAACCTAAAGAACAAATCTTCTGTATTTGCTTAGAGGTGGTAGGAGTGATTAATTTCATCCTAAATTGATGGTTGCAGAGAGATAATTAAGTAAGTCTGCAAAATCATTCACTCACCCACTGATTATTTGAAAAACAAAGAGGAATGAAACACTGAAGTGGATAGATTGAGGGAGTGATTGTGTTTTAGAGATTTATTTATTTATTTATTTATATTTATCAAATTTATAGACCACCCATCTCACTATGGAAGTGCCGTTGGTCAGTTTACAAATAAAAGATCATAAAAACCCTTATAAAAAGCACAAAACATGCAAAATTAGAAGAGAAACTAAAAAGGCAGAGAGGGTGTCTTCAAACCACCAACCCGGGGCTGCCTCCCTCTTTTAGATCCCCAAGCTAGCTGGCAGGTCTTAATGCTCATCTAGAGATAATTGCATATCACCAAGAATATTTGATCATATTTGTTTTAATATTAAATATTTAATTAATTCAATCCAGTTAATGATTTCCCTATTAATTTGCATTTCAATTCTTTTATTGTCAAGCTGATGAGTGGGCTCATTTGAGTGGGTTCCAGGGAATGGACCACAGTTTTGGAGTGGGGAAGTACATGTGGTCACAGATTTACTTTGTGTGGCCTCCTAAATATGAATGGATATAAAGACAATGAGGATTTTCTAGAGTTCTACCAAACCATCTTCTCAGTACCTATTGCTACTGAACTGTTGTTCCATGCTGCTTGGAAGATTTCTAAGAAGCATGAAAGAACCTAATACAGGTAGTCCTTGGTTAATGACCACTCGTTCAGCAACCGTTCAAAGTTATGACAGTGCTAAATGAGTTGCACTTATGACAGGACCTCAAAGTTGCAGTTGTCACAGCATCCTCATGGTCACATGATCCTGATTTGGGTACTTGGCAACTGGCTTGCACTTACAATGGTTGCAGCACAGTCCCATGATCGCCATTTGCAACCTTCCCTGCCTGCTTCCCCCAAGCAAAGTCAATGGGGAAGCTGGCAGGGAAGGCAGCAAGTCACTCCCGTTCCTGTTGCTTTTTCTTCTGAGCAGCCCCACTACAGAGTATGAGATCCCAGGGATCTCGTACTCTGAAGCACATACCCACCTGGCCATGCTTGTGCCATGCTGCAGCACCCACCCACCCGTGCTTGTGCCAGGCCGCAGCACCCACCTGTGCCACAGCAGCCCCCTGCCTGGCCTGTGCTTGTTCTGGGACACAGCACCCCCCCCCCCACATTCATGCTGCAGCACCCCCCAGCCAGCCATGTTCACCCCCTGCCCACCTGCACTCTGCAGCACTCACCCGCCTGCCATCCTGCTTGTGAAAGCAGGGTACTTAACTTGGACCTTTGCTTGTTTGCAATCTGACTTGTATGCATTGGAATGAGCAGTTTTCTTGGGTCAGCAACTTTTTACCTGCAGTAGCTGTTGTTCTGCATGCGGTCACGTGCTGTTGCTACTGTGTCTTGCAGGAAGCATTTAATTTGTAAATGAAATTATCTGCAGAGCTCTCCATGGTCATGATAGAATAATGTGTTAATTGGCAGGGATAAGAAAGATAGTCCTGCCAAACCTCTGCTGTGTTGATGGCCTGGATCTAATTGTAACTCACCACAGCACCATGTCCTGCTGCAGAAACATTTTGAAAGGCAAATATCTTAAGTATACAGTTGATGCAAACCTTGAAAAGATTATATACTGAGAGCGAAAATTAAAAACAAGGCTTTGGTTCCAGAGTCATTAGATTGCCAGAAGGAACCCCTCTCAGGCAGCTTCCAGATGAGTTTTTCATATGCAGGGTGCCCAGTTCATTACAGGAACCGCACAGAACATCCATATGATTTTGTAATCCTTTAGTCAGCAGCCCACATTTTATCTCCCATTGCCTTTTATGGAATCTGCATAAAAGATGGAAGAGAAGTGAAAATCTCCAGAGGCATAACTCTTCCACAAAACTTCACTTCTGGAGAACTGAGGCGGGGGGATGTATGTGTGAGTAGGGGAAGAAGGATGGCTTCAGTGCCATCAACGATTGCTAATCTCCTCACCATTATTCCATCCCATGAACATTAGATGCAAACCTTGAAAAGATTATATACTGAGAGATTATATACATGTGCACTTGTACCCTTTAAAACGCTTTTAAAGATGCCATTAATATGTCAAACACTGCTCCCCAGGACAGTTACTATACATTTTACAAACTTGGCATGCATTCTGTTATTGTGTTTAGCTGAAAAATGCAGATGATTTCGATACTAGGGAACAAAGGAATACATAAGATGGGAGGCTATTTTTCTTGTTACAAAGGGCAAAACAATATCCTGACATTTTCTGATGTGTATGTGTAGCCTGAGCAAGCCCCTTAGCATATTTTGATTTAATATTGTCTTTCAGCCAAAATTATGTACTTTTCCTAATTACCCTGATATTGTCAACTTAGTTTTGGATATTTTGGATATTTGAATACTAAATTTCTTGTGCTAGTTAATGACCACAATAAAGACTGCTGCTGCCTTATTGGCTATAGCATAAATAGAAAAAGTATACATGTTTATCTAAGATAATTTTCAGCTTCTGTTCTTCTTTAAGTGTTCATTTTAAATAAAATTAAACCTCCTTGAGTGTCCTATGAGTAGAAAGGTAGGGTGTAAACAGAACTAATTAATACATGCAGTATGTTTGCAAAGGAAACTCTAAAACCCAAACCAAATAATAATAATAATTAATAATAATAATAACAATATCATTTAAATTACATTACATATCTTTTCTCTTAGGTCTTATGGAAAATTACGCTGCACTTCTTATTGTTACATTGACTCTACAGATTGTCGCTATTTTACATGAAAGGTGAGCGGTGAGAGAGGACTAACCCATATATGACATGCATGCATCAGGTGCTACATTATCATCAAACCAAGACTGGGCAATAGAGAAACAACCAATGATGAAACAACCATTGTCATGTTGCCATGGTGATTGGAGATAAGTGTTAATTGCCTGCTCACACTGGAAGAAAATCGGACCATTCTGTCCTGTCTTAATAGAAAACGTTCAGTGATAGTAACACTCAATACTTTTCTTTTCCATGACTGAGTACAGGAATTTCTTGTGCATCAAGAATGAAACCAAACTGAGGGAACACTGTATTTGACTTCATACTGTTAGGTTATTGAAATACAATAATACCTCAATTTAGCACTGTTAGTTCTACAAATAAGCTCTTCAGGTTTTCTTAACAAGACTTTTCCAGGATAAATGCAAAGCATATTCTGTTGGCAGTGTTTATAAGGACTGTTTCGGTTTTTTAAAGAATTATTATTACAATGTGAACTTTGTATATGCGTTAGCTGCATGAATTATGTGAAAAACTCATAGTTTATGTTTGTTGATTTGGCCAATTTAAGCCCAATGCCCTCTTACGTGGTATTAAATCTCACCGAACTCATTCTGACTTAAGTTCTGAGTAGATGTGCCCAGGTAAGAGTCAACAGGAAATAGACTCTTTTTTAGTTTTTTTAAAAATATTAAAATAACAGAGATGCGGTGAGATTAAATTATACTTCTTGACAGTAGTTTAAATGGGACAATCAGAAGGGAACCATTTTTACTGGTTAACAACACCAGTGAAATGGATAGATACAGTTCAGAATCCTAGGAATAGGGTCAGCTTCTGAGGCAGAGAGAGACAACACCTTGAACTCATATTTCCATCAGCCCTAGCCAGCATGGCCAATAGATGGGGAATGATGGAACCTGCAGTTCAGCAACTTCTGGAAGGCTGCATCACATGATGTTTAAAAACTAAGGACTCCCATGCAAGTTTATCCAGATGCCAGTTCCGTGTCCAGTGGGACTAACATTCAGGAAACTCGGGTTAGGGTTGTAGCCAGATTTTCATACAGGAGTGCAACTCCAGGACAATGTCTCAGCTGAAGCAAGTGCTTGAATACACACTTCTATGCATTGCATTCATGAAAAGATTTGGAAATAATAATATCCTAAATGAATTCATCGGAAGTCTGTACTGTTAAATTTACCACTGCACGGAAGGTTGCATTTGGAAAGTTGAGTTGCATTACTGATATTTGCTGAGAAACTTGCAATTACAAACTTTAATTCCAGCTTATTTGCCAGGACATGGTAACTGATAGTTTCTTACATACAAGTCACTCACTTCTATTGATTTCCAGTCTGATAATTGCTTTCCAGTCTCAACTTTGTATAACATTCAGTATAGTTGTGTATATATTCCTATTTGTATAGCTTATGAGAATAATGCCCCATAGGGTATTATTCAGACTAAATGCTGTATAGATTTTATATGTATATAAATGGCTTTTCTTTTTTCCCCCTTTTTTCTGTTTTCTAGAAAAAATTATAAGCATTCAGGATAGTATTTACTTTATAGCAAATATTAAAAAGACTTCCTAATTATTTTTCCATTAAAAAAAATGTATTGGGAGTATGCTAAGTAATATACAAATGGAAACTTTAAACGTAGGTAGATTTATTGTTCATTTAGTGAAATATCAGTTCAGATTAAAAGTATTAAGACAGGCCAGTCTTTTCCTGCTATTGATCCAAAATGTACATTTGAAATGCATGAAACCTGTAAAACATTGGTTATTGTTATATTCTGCTTTTTCTGTAGATAATACCGAGGATGGCACACAATTATAATAAAATTAAATTTAAACTAACAACTATTCATCCTTTTTACCATAGATATGTAAATTATTTCAATTCTGCATGTGTATAGTAATGTGAAAATATATATTTTTAAATAAAAACCATTCCATTATTCAGGTTGGTGCTCCTTTATCTGAATTGCTTATATTGGTTTTCCCCAATCTGGAATCCACCAGATGTGCTCAATTACAGCTTTAGTCATGCTGAGTCAACCTACTGGTTATATGTGCTGTACTTCAACACATCTGGAGGATTCTACATGGCAGAAGACTTGTTTACATTGTAATGAAACTTCTGGGTGAAATCTCATGAATGTTAAGTGTGCCAAGGTCACTTGAGTTCTGTGGCACATCTTTTAGGATGCTTTTAAACTGTGCACTCAGTTTGCATTCCAGCAGAGTCCAAGGTGCAAATTTACTGTGAATTTGCCCATCAGCCATAAAATTCCATGGTTCTAGTGGCTGTCATATGCTCAGGGTGGGTGCTCAGAAGGCTATATTAGTACTATAACTTCTCCTTTTAGTTTATTCAGGTAGGATTAAATTGCATGTCTGTGACTGTCTTGCAGGTTCATGACTGTATTCCCTGATCTGTTCCAATTTGTCTGAACCCTTTTTAAGATGGTGTTTTCCTGAATTGAAGACACTATTCAAGAAGGGGTCTGATTAGTACAGAATTCAAAGAAACTCTTCCCTCCCCTGATTTGGAAAGGAGCACTTGAAACAATCTACGTTTGCATACAACTGACTCATCTTCAGTCTGTGGCCAGCTCCAATTCAAGGCCATGTATTCTTGTTAAGATGATGTAGCTTTGTCTTGAAACCTCATGCTGCAGTGTAAGGTCATTCCAGGGAGGCATTTCAATTCGAACAAAAGCCTATCAAACCTTCATTATATGATGCTGCTGACCAGAAGATGAAGTGGAAGCAACAATATTCAATGTAAAGTCTCTGTCTATTCACCAGCTGTGAATTGTGGATATCTACCTAAATCTGCTAGGAAATTCCATAATTTATTTGGAACAGAAAAAAATCACTCTGAAAAAAAGATGGGATTCATTAAAAATGTAAATATAGTTTCTCCCCCAGGCCCCCAGCCCTTTCTTTTCATTTCTAAGCTTCATTTATTATTGCATTTATCTACATTCTCAGTATTATTGATAGTGAACTCCAGCAGTCTTCTCTTCCCCCATTTCTCATTTCTTTATTGGTGTTTGGCAAAACTTCAAGTTCTAAGAGGACGCAGCAAAAAGTCTTGTGCTGTTTTGATTGCATTTGTGATCTCTGAGCCAGTTAAGACCAATGCCAATTTGTTCAGCAAACAAGATGCTGCCTCTGATAGGGACAGCTGAGATTGTATTAAGGGAATGCACTCCTACTGGAAATTACATCATAGATTTTAAAGATTTGTCTTTTGGAAAGAACCAAGAACTTTTTAAAAAGGAAATCTGTATATGCTTGTGCTGTCCCTCCCTCCCCTCTGCCATTACTTTTATGTTCTTAGGTGTTTATCCCCATGGATGGGGTTTATTTTGGCTTATTTTCCAGGTGGTGTAAATAGAGTAGGAATTACTCAAGTGTATAATACCATCGGTGCTTACTATCTCTACTCCCTTACTTTATCCTTTCTGAGGCAACTAGGATCCGAAAGGATGACCTTTTTCTATTGCACCAAATCAGCTCAGGGCTGAATGTGTCGAATTGCAACTAACAAGTTTAAAGCTTGCTTGGAAATCATGTCCTAATTTCCCTAACACAGGTAAAGGCAATCTGGTGCCAAGTCCTTTCTCCACTTGCATTTAAGCACAATAAAGATGTACCCTCTCCACCTTTCTCTCTGATGCGTAACCGTGATGCGTAACCTTCATCTCATCCTTAGCCCATGAATGAGACAAGCTTAAACCATCCTTAGCAATTCTAATTTTAAAGTAGCATTTTCACCCTAAAGTTGGCAGCAACCCGCAGCAGTTTCAAGGCATGTTCAATACGACATGCTTTGCTGCGTATTCAGTTGGTGCTGCAGTCCCGTGATCCATGGGGTGGGCATGCACTGGTACCTATGGGCCACCTCAGGTTGGTGTGGATGTGCTCCCTCCCCTTTAGTTCTGGGCACTCTTCTACCATTTTTTTTTTCTTTTGGGTGGGTATTGCTGGGCACAGCAGCTGACGCCACTTTGCTGGCAGCTCTCCCCAGCCCACCAGCAAGCTGATGGGCACACAGGGGACTGCCTGGTAAAGCAGGAGAGCCTCTTGCTTTATTGTGTAGCTTCCCAGCTGCTAAGCATTTGGTTAGCAGACTGTGATGTATGTGTGTTGTGTGTGGGGGCTTCTAAATTTTCTGAGATTTGGCTCCTCTGCCTTACCAAGCAAGTAAGGCTTTGCTGCTTTGGTGCACATGGAAAAGTGAGGCTTGTATCTGTCCCATGCCAGATCCAGCCCTGCATCTTATCCTGATTGGTGGATGGTTTCTTGCCAGCTGGTGACATCCAGAAGGGGGTGGGAAGCAAAATGTGCAAAACTAGGGCACTACGTTTTGGTGGCAAGTTTCATGCTAGTACAATGTAGTTTTCCTGCCTATTCAGGGATAGGTGAATAGCATTTTAAATCAGCAACGGGAAGAAGGTCTTTTTTTTTACTGCCTACTGTAGTTAGTTAACACATACAGAAGTTCTAAATCATTGTGGGGAGAAAGTGACAAGTGTTGGCTCTTCAGATTTTTACACAAGAATCTTTGCCAAGTAGTTTGGGACTTTCTACAGGCAACACATGTGATTTACATTTGCTCTATATTATTTCCAAATCCATAAGAAATCCTGTATGTCTCTGCAACTCTAATCCCTTTGAAGAAAAGCAGATCAAGAACAACAAATGTAAGCAATGGAACCATGGTGACTTCTAGATCCTGCCAAAAATCTGACAGTGTGTGTATGTGTTGTTGCTATGGAGTCCCAAAACTGCAGCACACAAGAAAAAGCATTCATACCCAGGCACCCACACTGCTCTCCCTTTTCAGTACAATGCTGCATTTTAGAAGGAATGGCAAGGATAAGCCATGATACTTTCTGGCCCTGCAAAAGAGGACCTGGAGACTTCAGATTCCACTTGCAGTGAGTGTTTCTAGATGGGTACTTCAAGCAGCCATCAGTGTACATCTGCTCTCTGTGCATTTGTCCCATTCCATTTGCCCTGTTAAAGAAACATGGCTTTTTTCTTTTGGAACCCTCCACATTATCAGTACTTTTTTGATACCTGGACATTCCGGCATTGCTCAGCAGTCTATGGAAGCAGTTTGTTTTCCATGGAGATCATTTCTCCCCCTGCTTCTTTCTGCCCAGCTCATAGTCTCCTGCTTTTCACGGAAATCAAGGCATAAAGCACCTGTCATCAATCCTCTTTCTCCCTTTAGTGTTTCTCAATCTCAGCAACTTTAAGATGTGTGGACTTCAACTCCTAGAAGACAGAGCTTCAACTGCACCATTGTGGTTACCATCTTGACTTTTTTTTACCACACCCTGCAGACTCCCTGCCTATCACATAACCAAAAAAAAACAAACCCACGTGCCCATAAACTGAACTAACACAATTTAATATAGTGTCTAGATCTGTCTTTTGCAACCTCAGGAACTTTAAGTTGTGTGACTTCAACTCTCAGAATTCCCCAGCCAGCTTGAGAAACGCTGCTTTAGAAGTTCAGGCTCTCCCTCTATAACTACAGAACTACTGTGTCCTGGTACTTCTATATGCATTATTTTGTTTTGTTGGGATTTTTTTTCTTTCTTAGCAAAGTGGCAGATAAATGTAGACAAATACATGAACACACAGATTGGGAAGAGGCTACGAACCAGTTTATTTATTATTTATTTATTTATTAATCAAATTTATCACTGCCCATCTCCCAAAAGGGACTCTGTTATTTTGTTGTTTTAAAGGAAGAAATTGAGGGAATGTTCCCAAGTTCATGACCCATGCAGGTTCAGACATACTGAGGGAGACAGAACTGTGGCACAAAGGAAATCTGTATTGTTTTTATTTATCTTTATTTAAATAATTTATATGGGCGCCCACTTACACAGTGACTTTGGACAGTTTGTAATTGATTGCTGGGCTCAGCAACCTATGGATGTCAGTTTAGAACTACAAAAATATAAAGTATAGAGATGCCCATGAGAGTAGAACTGTGAATGTCAGCATAGATCTGGATGGATAGAAGAAAGTAATTGTTCTAAATGCATTTAAACTTGCAGTGCAAAGGCTTGGGAAACAGACCGTCTGGTGATCTGGAATCCCTCAACTGCAAAAATATTTGTATTCAGCTTGCCTTGTCATGGGGAGACACAGTCACTGTGATGGAAAATTTATTTTGATTTGCTGTCTGTTTGCCTGCTCTTGGCAAGAACAAGAGGTTGAATTAGAAATGACATTCAGTTGAATCAAATATAAACTGGACAATATCCCATTAGTGTATGGAATAACAAGAAACACAGCTGGAGGATGTGGAATGAATCTTCATATATTAAAAGTCATGCACAAAAGCTTTAAAAAGCCAGGGTTTCACCCAAGACAGTGCCCACCTTGAGGGAGATGATTCTACTAAAAATGCTAACTGCAACCCTTTATACAGCACCAATTCACGGTGAGAAAACAAATGGCCCTATAGCCGTGTTCCTCAACCTTGGCAGCTTGAAGATGTGTGGACTTCAACTCCTAGAATTCCCCAGCCGTCAGGGCTGCAACTGGGGGGGGGGGGAAGTGGGGCATGTGCCCTGGGTGCCGTGCTGGGGGGGCGCCAAAATGAGTGCGGGAGGCGCCAAAATGGGCGCGGAACCCATGTTTGCCCTGGGTGACACAGACCCTAGTTGTGGGCCTGCCAGCTGCCATGCTGGCTGGGGAATCCTGAGAGTTGAAGTCCACACATCTTCAGGTTGCCAAGGTTGAGAAACACTGCCCTATAAGGTTGAAAGAAGGAACAGCTGGACATCCCAAAGCCTACTTTGAGCACCCCAAACCTCCCTGAGGAACATTTTTGCCCATCCTCTATTCCAGAAAAGCTATAGCAGACCTGCTATAATGGAAAAAAAATGCTGGTAGCAGTCAGAGAAGAGATCTGCAGCTCCCCAGAGCCCTACCTGGGAGACTTTCACAAGGTAACTGCTTCATTTTTCCTATTAACTTTAAAATGGCTGTGATCAACAAATGCATTGATGCTGTAGGTGACAGAAAAAAGGGGTAATATGGAAACAGCCAAGATCTCTGCGGAGTCTGCCTGTATCAAGGACTACCTCTTCTGATACCAGTCTGCCATGGCTTTAAATTCATCAGGGAAGGAGATGTCTCAGGTATCCTGCTGATGTTCATATGGCGCACTGAACCACAAAGCCAGCCACATTAATTTAGCTTGTTGCAGAACCCCAGCCTGTTTGTTCAGTTTATGGTTCAGTGTTTTGTGTAAGAATATTGGGTTGAGTAAAATACAGCTCAGTTAATCATAGGGAAATATATCATGCAAATACAGTCTATGTAACAAAGCCAACTGGGTGACGTTGGGGCAGTCACTCTCTCTCAGCCCTAGGAAGCAGACAATAGCAAACCACTTCTGAACTTTGCCAAGGAAACTGTATGGACTTGTCCAGGCAGTTGCCAGGAGTGAAGACTGACTTAAAGGCACCCATCCCCACCAAAAAAAAAAAAAAAAAATCAAGGGGGAGAGTCTTCTTCAGTAGATGCCCCATTTGGAAAACACAGTCCCACCATTTTTTTAAAATAGTAATTTTATTGAAGATTACAATTACAACAGTAAAAACTAATATAGACTAAAAAGAAGAAAAAAAGAAAAAGAAAAAATAGAAGGTACAGAAAAGAAAAAAAAGAGGAAGAGTAAGAGAAAAGAGAGAAAAAAATAAGAATATAGTAAAGAAAAAGAAAAGAAATATAGAAAGAAGTGATTTCCCCCTCATCACAACAAGTATAAACAATTTTAGTAACTTAATCACCTTCTCTTAAAATACAACAAACTCTTCTTTCCATATCCCATCTCTTGTCTATAAGCAAATCCATAAAGCCTCATCATTTCAGTCCTGGTGTCAAAAGGCCATTAAGGGTTACCGAAGATAATAGCAATCTATTTTAACCTTAAACAAACCAACTTTATATTCCTTCCTTTTACTTCTAACGATCTTTATCTTTAGTCTCTTCAAATAATGTCCTAAAACTTGATTTCTTTTCATTTTTTCTTTGTCCCTTGCCACAAATTTCAAAACTTTAACAAGCCTCTTTTGTAAATCCAAGATAGGAAAATTATTCAGGTCACTCTCTTGTTTTTTTATTTGTATATCCCTTTTAATTATTAAGACATCAGCCAGTTTCTTTTGTATGTTCAGTGTAACATCTTTTTCCATGTCGTTCTTGTAGCCTGTCATTTTTAAATCCACTTTCAAATCAGTCTCAATCATGTCAGGTAAAACTTGTTCCTCTTCCATAACATCTTTTAAACACAGTCTATCTATAGAGGCAGACGCTCTTAAAAATAACTTCTGGGTCCATCGTTCAAAAATATCCTTTAGCATGTCCAACGTTAAAATATTTTCCTTCGTTCTGTATTAGTAAGCTGAGTTTGAGTGTTCTTCTCCTTTAATTGTAATCTTTAGTTCTTTCTAGTTCCCTCTAGTGTCCAATTTTTGAAGTCTTATCTTATTATGTTTTTTTTAAGAATTAAAAACAAAAGCATTTTCCCATAGGAAGGATTCTTTATAATTAATGCCAAAATCTTATTTCAAATTTATCTGGACTCCTAGTCCATGTGTGACTTTCTAAAATCAAAATTTTAATCACTCTTTTGCTGTTTATTTAACTTATAGTTAAAACTTCTTTTGCTAAGGATTGAAGGAACTCAACCAGTGCTGCCAAACCTGTTGATCCAAAGGTTCCTAATAGCTGAAAAGCAGTTAGCAAGCAATTTCTGAAAGTGATTAGAAAAGGGAGTGTGCGAAGTTAGTGTCCTTTTAAAGGTGCCAACTGTAGGTCCCATGGAACAGAAGCTGGTGCTAGTGTCAGATCATTTGGTCAAAACCTGTTTGTTCAGGCACTTTAAAAGTTAAACTTATTTATTAAGATGTGCACATCTGTTTTATGCAAAGCCTGAATTTTATTGCTGGTTGTGGTGTATTTATCTTCAGTTTGTTTTTATTATAACAAATTATTATTACTTATTATATTATACAAACATACCCAGTTTGTAAACCACTTGGGTATCAGAAGATAAGAGGCTATATAAACAATTGCCCATTTTCAAAAGTGTAAGAAATGCATATGCTTTTGTTTAATGAGCAATGATATTGGTGCTAAGGCAAGGGGAAGCAGCTGTCAACATTGTCCAGTGCAGCTCCTTCAAGTTGTGAGAGTACTCATATTTCAAGTCTCTCACCACATTTCACTTTCAGATAGCTTGAGAGAACCAGTGTGGAGTAACCTATGATTTTCCATATTGTCAGCACTCCAGAATGGAAGGATTTCTCCTCTGAAAGGGTATATGTTCCCAGCACTCCCTCCATCACATGCTAAATCTGGGCTTGAAGGACACATATTTAACAATCCTGGCTTAGGCAGATGATCAGAAGTTTCCGCACTTTATTTAGAAAGAGATAAATTGTGGCAGCGTCCCAAAGTTTTCCTCCTTTGACAATGTAGGCAATTCAGATAGTCATAGTAAAATGGGAATCTACCTTGCAGACTGTCAAAAGCTCAGAAAAAACCTACACCTGTGTAAAAGGAGCATTTACTGCTCTCTAATTTTATCTCTACTGGTTTTATATAAAGCTTTGCTGCTTGATGGCATTTACTTAATGTGATGGGCAAAAAAACATGTATCAAGTTCAGTGTTCTATACCTGAGTCTACTATCCTGGTTTAAAGTTACAGGGAAAGAATTGAATTGTGACTTGGTGAGGAACCCATAGGACCCAACAGTGATGAATGACTTCTCAGTTGCATGAGGAAGAGTGGATGCCAGCTGTTAAGAAAAAACCAAGTGGAAAGCTATATGATCTATTGGAAAATATGTGAGACATGCCTAGTCTCGGAAGACAAGATATGGGCAGACTATATCAACACTGCAAACAGATGCAAAATTAATTGGAATAGATTTGGCAGAAAGCCATGATCAGAGTGGTAGAGAGAACAGAATCATATGGGAAGAAGAAGAAAAGCCATCTAGAGCTATGTGCATATTAGATCTCTCTGATTTTGCATGTAACGATGACTAGCAATAAAAATCTACACCATAAATTACTAACTTCTATTTCTAATTTCTAATTAGCCTTCGTCTGTATAGAATGTTTCTGATTTAGTTGGATTCAAGGACTACAGACCTATATCTGTAGGCTTGGAATTCTCATAGTCCGGCTCTGCATTGCCTCTTCTTTGCCCATAAGGTTCTAGCCTATGTTCACAACAGACTTGACAGATTTATATATGCCTGGATACTAACATGTCACCAACAAGACTATGTAAACAGCTCTTTAACCTTATAGTCTATGGTAAGTTGGCATCCCACAAATGTGATGGACTACAGCTGTAGTTGGGAAGATGATGGGAACTGTAGACCAACTCAGTTGGAGACACCGGACTGGGAAGTGGGATCTGGCCTGTACTAAGTTCACATATAACTGTTCTAAGTTCACATATAAGTGTTTCAATAGCCAATGGCTGCTTCGTATATAATACCTGTGGTTAAACTTACACTGTAGCCCATTACCTTTCTATGTTTCATCTGATTTATATATTGGTTTTGTGCTGCCACTGTGTTATGTTGCTGGTTGGATAAATAATAATCACTTACTATACTATAGTAAAAGTATGGGCTAGAAAATTGCATTAGTATTGAAAGCCGGGATGCACAATTTTCTTCTGAGCTGAGGGCTATGATAACCTTTTGGGTGGTATGTGAGGGAGAGGGAGGTATACTCTAAAAAAATACTGGGGGAAAAGGAAGCAACAAATAAAATCCATATTTTACTAAAATTAAAATAACCCATCAGTAATATACTTAATCATTTTCTTATATTGTTCCATTAAAATTGCAGAAATATTACAAGGGACACATCTGATATTTTTACTAAGTTTACAGGGATATGGAAAACTGCAACAAAAATGTTCAGGGAGGTGGGATGAAAGTCAAAATAATAATGAGAAGTGAATAGGCTCTGGGATTACAGACTGTTGCCGATAGGGTGGGGCTGGATATGAAAAAATGGCTAGGAAGGAATGTAATATTATCATAGATGATGATAGATGATGATAGATGGATAGATGACAGACGGTAGAGATAGATGATAGATGATAGACAGACCGAGATAGATTTTAACAGTTGCCAACCAGTGTTCACACAAATGGGGATTATGGGGGTTTGCTGTACCTGGAGCAAATCAACTTATGGAGTAAGTATGGAGTATGGAGGAAATCAACTTCAGCTGTACCTCAGAGTTTTGCTGAACCTGATGCATGACTAGTTGGCCATGAAGCTATTGGGCTGTTTCTGCAGAGTTGTGGAAATCAGGATTCTTCTTCAGAATAGAGAAAACCAGTCAGTAATAGTTAAAGGCAGAACTTAAACCATTAATATGTCTGCAGAGATTGTGTTGCCTTCAGCAGCATACGAATCGTACAGATGAAAAATTATTTGAGGACAGGTAGGGTTATTTGTATTGATCACTTTCTGCTTCTACAGGTGAAGACTGCCCCATAGTGAAAATTGTAAGGAACAACTCTCCTGCTGCTTTTAGGAAAAAGAATGGATTAGCTTTGTTGGCAGAGAGGCTGTTTATTCAGACAGTAAAAATTGCTCTTACAGAAACATTTTATGTTGTTTTCAAATAGTTTGAAAGGACAAAATGTTTACAGATAATTTGCTGCATCAAAATCTCTTTCCTGTTGACCTACTTTCTGAGCAATGCTCATTCATGCCACCCAGTGGCATCTGCATGAATATTTTTGTGGAAAAATATGTACAGGGTATTTTAATTAAACTTAGAAATGTACAGTCTCTTAACAGCTTAATATAACTATAGCACATACTACAATCCTAAACAACCGAGAAGTTTTGTAAACCTATAAATAACCAAAATGAGTACAATCATTAAAATGAAACAAAACAAGAACTTCATTCAGGCATCACCAGTAGGAAGAAGGCTGCACAACAATTCTGGTCTGATCTTGGTGCCAGACAAATCACATGCTGATACAGCTACTGGTTGGGAGAAAGTACACAAATGATAATCTTATGTCGGGCACTAGGGATAAATTGCAAATTTTGCTGTTGGATTGCCCATTGCTGCCCAGCAGTTTCCCTGCTGGATCTGAGGAAAATGGACTTGAATTTGGTGTTATGGGGCCCTGAAGTTATTGCTCAGGATGACCTCAGTGTTCATCTGTGTTAATATGTTTCCTACTACAGATTAAGGTTACTATGATAACTAATCATTTTGGCCGGGTGAAGAGATTGAATTTAATTGTCCCCTTTTCACATGTTAATGGTTGCATTGCCTAAGGGGAAGAACTTGCCTGGACTTGTTTTAGTTTCAGTTTACCTTCTGTGTAGGCTTGCAGAGAATATGCAGCTGAGAGAGATCTCTCCTCCCAGCAAACAGCCTTTAAATATGTGTGTTTCCTGTAAATAAAATTATTTTTATAGAAATGCCTGGTGTGTGTCTTTTCTGATCTCTCCTGGGACAAAGGCTTTTCTAGCACTCTGCCAACAATCTGGGGGCCATGGATTTGGGACAGATCAAGATTTTACAGCCACTTCAATTGCCATAAGGCTATCTCTTCATGTGTAATGGGCTGTGAGAGTAACCTTGAGACAGGAGAAAGAAGCAAATATTTGTAGCTCAGGGTTGAACAGTGGAGTCCTTGGTGCTCTCTGAGCCTTGTTTTCTTGCAGACGTTTCATTGCCAGACTAGGCAACATCTTCAGTGAGAACAGGGAGAGGGCCTTGCTCTCTGTTTATATGCAGTGGCTTGCCCTGTTTGTGTTGGTGGGGGCGTTGCTCTCTCCTTGGGAGTTCTTTGATTGGGCTGTTGTTTGCCGTTCAAGGTCTGGACTACCTTAAAGGGCTGACATCATGTGATCAGCCTAAATTGCATGGCACAATAGTCTGCCTTATTTTTTTTTCAGTTGAACACATGGATAGTGACCTGAAGGTGAGGAGGAGGAGGAGGAGGAGGAGAGATTTCCATTTTGTTCTGAACAATGGCAAATATCCTCCCAGAGCAGGCAATCTGTTCCAGATTGTGTTCCAGATTGTGTGGTCTGGAACAACATGTCCAGAACACCTTGAATTGGTTCACATTTGGAGGATTTAGTTCTGAAACGGTCAAACTGTCCCCAGAATGGAATGGTCCAGAAGGAGGTTCAGCTTGGCCTGCAGAGAAATGGAATGTTCTGCAGTTCTTTGTAATGTTTTATCCTGGATCAATTCATTTTGCACATTTCTACCCACATTAGTGGGTGGAATACAGAGTGGCCGCACATGAATATGTTCATGCCTAAGCACCCACTCCTGTGCTGCGCCAATGCAGCTCTTTCATATAAATCTAAGTTGTTTTCAATAAATGGGGTAAGACAATGTGAAGAATGTTGGTAATGGTCAGCTCATGCTAATCTGATTGAACATAAGTTAGAGTCAATTATTGAGACTACTCTGTGCTAAAGCTTTCTTTTCCAGTTGCACTTTATCTTCATAGTATCCCCCACCAGAAATTTGGAGGATTATTGCTATAATAGTTGTGGTCTGGAATTCCTCACATGCCTTTTAACTATATATTAATGGCTGAGTTTATCCTCAGCCTTGGTTGCAACTCTGCTTTTTCTCTGACACAACACTTCATTCCATTTGTATTCATTCCTATTAATGCATGCAATATTAGTGAACCATACTTCTTTCAGTCCCACATTCTAATACTGCAAGTCTCACTGGGCTTATATCCTTATCCCAGGTGTTCTTATACTGTGGTCATGAGTCCCTGGGTAGTTGCAAGCAAATTTGGGAGGGGAGAACCACAGATCTTGCAGGGAAGGTTTACATGAAGCTGGAGTCCAGCCAGACTTGACTGTCACTCTGCATGAGCAATCTAGCTGTCCATTCGATTCTCCTGATTGTTTCAGTTGTCCCAGTAGCAACATCTGTCCAGTGTGGGGCTGGATTTCTGAGATCTCACAGGCCCACTGTTGACCATACTGTTCATTCATCCAGCCTATCCTCATCTTCTTTCCTTTGCTCAAATGCCTTCTCCTTTTCTCCTCAACTGGCAGAGCAGCAACCAAGGAACCCAGACTACTAGCAATCCATGCCACTCCTGGCCTTGTGAGCACCAACTTGGTGAAGTAAGATCCAAAATAACCCCAAACTTCCACTCAGTTCTTTTCTCTTTTTCCCCCCAGATTTTTAAATCCCACCTTTATTATTTTTATAAATAACTCAAGGCAGCAAACATACCTATTACTCCTTCCTCCTCCTATTTTCCCCACAATCACTACCCTCTGCAGTCGGTTGAGCTGAGAGAGAGTGACTGGCCCAAGGTCACCCAGCCAGCTTTCATGCCTAAGGCAGGACTAGAACTCTCTGTCTCCTGGTTTCTAGCCCAGCACCCTAACCATTAGACCAAACTGCTCCTTTCCATCTGTGCTGCTGCAATCACTGTCAGAACTCACATAGAAATGAATTGGAACAATGAAGGCCCTCCACCATTATCTGCAGACAAGCAAGTCACATATAAGAAAACAGCTGCCATATATATTGCATACACATGTCAAGGGGACTTCAGTTTGATCTAGTGGTTGCAGCAAGACCCAAGCGCAACAGACGTAGATTGATTCCAACCCATAAACCAGAACTCATACACAAGGAGTTCTTCTAAAAAAGGCTTCACTTCAATGGACCTAGCAGCTCTGCACCTGATTTAGAACAGCTAGAGATCACCACTGGATTACAGGAAGCTAGAGACAATAAAATCCAACGTTTATTATCAGTGTCAATGAGATTGCATTCTATATACTGTTGTTTCCAATAAGGGGAGAAATCATCATCTCTGGATTGCAGTTCAAAGTAACTGAAGAAACATTGTCCATTTTCAAGGCATGGAGTATGTTAACAAAATGAAAAAGATAAAACAAACCAGCAGGATGGCAGAATTCTGCAGATGTTACTTGTCATGGCTCTTATGATGTTACCCATTTGCCTTTTTTTTTGAAGCAGGAAGAATATGCTTAAATTAAGGATCCTGCTATAATGGAACATTTCATTGCATCTTGCAACAATACATTGTTATCGCCAATCCGAAAACATGCTTCAGAATATGGGAATTTTGTTTGCAGGACATATTTTAAAAGAAAGGAATATTATAAATTATCAAAACAAAATGATACATTCAGCCTACTGAGGGCAGGGTGAAGATCTAACAGTTTTGCTATATGTTACTTGATAGAGATTTACAGTATTGTATGCAAATCATACAAGTCAATTGCAGTTTATGCAGTGCTATTCCTAATTGCTTTATCATATTTTACCCAAGTCCCAAACAGTTTAGAATAGGAACAGAGATATGACACTGATCTGTAGTATATTTACATGAATAATCAGCTTCCCTGTAAAATACTGACTGTTATTTTTGCCTTGCTGCTCAAATCCCTGAGAATATGTAATTAACAGAGAAAGAATTAACTGATTTAAACCAGCCAGGGCTACCATTCATTTCATCGAAGTAAAGCAAGTCACATCCAAGCTTAGCGGTATTACAAGTTATCGTAGCTGCCTACACAAAACTTCCCTATTTAGTGGAAAACTGCATCTTTATTTTTCCAGTTCCCAATAGAAAGCTAACATTTCTCAGAATCAGAGAACAAAGGCATTTTTCATCACAAACCACATAATGTGACATACTGTATAACATACTCACTAGACATTACAATCACATAATTTGGCTTGATGAAAGCATGATGTCTAGAAATGGCAACATACCGTAATATGAACGATAACTTCACAGCATATATATTGTTGTGGGGTGACTGCCAGAATTTCATATTCACTGGAAAAGCAAGGTTTCTGATGATAAATGACATGACCCTTCATCAAGTAAGAAAACCATCTAGTTAAGAGAACATGACAGTAAAAGAATGCCTAGTGATAAGAAACAATAATAAAATGGTTTATATAAAACAATGGCAAAATATGACACACAACTAAAAGAGCAGGCTGACCTTAACCAGCATGTAGATGGGTGCATAGCTTGCAGCTCAAATTACATTCACTGTCACCACTACCAAACTGTCAAACAAGGCTGGCATGGTGGGTAAGCAAACAAAAAGAACCAAGCATGGAGAACAATGTATCGCCTGATCACGTCATCATTATGCTAAATTCTGCTCAGATATGCTTTGGTGTTGTCTTAAATGAGAAAACCCCAAGGTAGTCCAGGGGCCATTCTGGTAGAAGAGAGAAGGACCCACTGGTAAGATGGCACTTATGCTGATGGATTCCCCCAAACCAGCTTTGCCCCAAGGTGTCTGCAGAAAGCTTGTAGATCTCCCATTAGTGGTGCTCTGACAGATGAAGCAGAAATAGAACACTGGGTGGGGGAAGGGTGCTGAAAAGCTGATATATGACCTCCCCCCTGCCCCAAAGTCCTTAACTAAGACAGTCCCCAAGCTGGTGTAATTAATTCCCTCTCATGCCCCAATGGCAGGAAAAAGGAATGACAAGCTGGAAGGGGGATAAAATAAGGAAAAGCTATTTTCAGATACCTATTCTGGCCACTGAAAGTTAGCAGGGTTAAGGACTTGATGTCCATCCTTTTCTTCCATCTTGAAGCTCTACCCAATTATTCTATTAATTTCCATACTCAGTTTGGTTGTAGGCAGTGAACTAAATAAAGTAACTAGCCAGAGGTTCTTCACTTTGGATTTCACATGGTGAGAAAAAGAAAATTAAAAGATGCTCCCCTGCCCCAGCTTGAAATGCTGTTAACCGTCTATAACAGGGTTTCTCAACTTTAGCAACTTTAAGCAACTCCCAGAATTCCCCAGCCAGCAATACAATAATTCTATTGACCTGAAAACAGGTGTTTATGAATGACAGCACTTATGCCTAGCTAATTATATAATGTGCCTGAATTTTATTGATTTGCAATTTTTTACCCAAGTAGATCATCTGACATCTACTGTACATCCAGATACCAAATGTAGTTTTCTAATTCTAGAACTTCAAAAGTTTTCTTTGAAATTTTTAACAGCTCCCAATAATTTATATCCTAAAGATGCCAGAGTGCCCTAAGTTTGCTTTAATCATATTCATATAGATGACCCAGCAATGCCAGCTGAACAATTCTGGGAGTTGAAGTCCACATGTCTTAAATTTGCTAAGGCTGAGAAACACTGGTCCATAAAATCAAAGTTGGAAGGTAATTTCATAGTTTAGATATGAAAGTAATTTTGTGATTTTGTCTTTTTCTACTGAAACAAAAGCATTATTTTTGAGGGAATTAATAATATTTACAAGCAGGAAACTCCCCCAAGATAGAATATTAACAAAAATTATTTATAAAGTGCCTCAAGGTTCTAACTGCAGTACTGTACATTCAGTACAGAAAAATCTGTTTTCCTTTTTTCTTTTTTTAACATGGCCTCTTGACCTCAAGGAGAAACTATTTCTAAAAGAGCATGGGTATATAAATGGGTGATGGAAAAGATTTCATGCACCAATTGTTCACAAAATGACATGATAAGGCCATTGGCTAAATGTTTCTCTAATGAATTCCAAGCTTGCTACTTTGAATATTGAATATAAAAGCAGGATATAAATGCTTTAAAAAAAGAAATAATACAATAAGCCTCTGGATTTCCTGAGTCATCAGATCATTGCATTTCATCAAGATGGAAAAATACCATTTTCTACAATAATTCTATTGACCTGAATACAGGTGTTTATGAATGACAGCACTTCTGCCTAGCTAAATTATAGAATGTCCCTGAACTTTATAGATTTGCAATTTTTCACCCAACTAGATCATCACACATCTATATCCAGATACCAAATTTAGTTTTCTAATTCTAGAATTTCAAAAGTTTTCTTTGAAATTTCTAACAGCTCCTAATAATTTATATCCTAAAGATGCCAGAGTGCCTAAGTTTGCTTTGAGCACATTCATAAAGATGACCCAGCCTATATAGAATGCTAAAGGCTTCCCACTTTTATGGACTGATCACCAACCACTTAATTCTCATTCTGTTCTAAATCTAGTCCTTGTAATCCAGACTTGTTAGTGCTAGACAAGGACACAGAATGTAGGCTTCTAGTATGAAAACGGAAAACTCTGGCACTGCAGTTCTTACCAAGTTCTGCTCAATCCAAAGCAGGTCTGTTTGAGATTAGAGCACTTCTGCATTATATGATGTTAGGTATGTACTTCCAGTCCTAGAGCCCATGGGCATTTGGCTTTTGTGCTGGGAAGGACCAGGACCAACTATGGCACAGGGCAGAGAGTCAGAATCAACACTGACATATTTTTTTATGGTGTTTCTTGTGCAGAATTAAAACACCACTTTAGGACAGAAGACGTAAGAGTAATTAAGAGCTCATCTATCATTCCTGTAACCAGAATGGAGTTGATTCATTGCTGCAGCTCCCTTAATAGATACAGCTAACTGTTTCAAAATTCAGTGATGGACTCCGCAAAGGAAGGGAGAGCAACAGAGGTAGTTGTGATACTAATCACTTACAAGACAGACCCTACTTTGAATGGGATGTGTAACCTGGATATCCTGGCTGAGTTTTACAGTTACAGGTCTATCTTCTGTTCTTCACTGTGTTGGAATGAATGCTCCAGCAAGTTCTTCATATTGGAACCACTGCCATATTTGGCCTCTTATTCAGCAAATAAGCAACAGATCTACTCTGTTAGACTTTGCCATAAAAATAGGCAGAACCCAGCTAGATTATATAGCACCTTTGGATTTAAAACACAAAACAAGTATTTTTTAAAACTGTATATTAAAAAAAAAAAAAGATGAAGCATGGAGTCCTTTCCCAAGCATGGAACAAAACAGAAACAGATACAGCTTTCTGGGAAAAGAGCAATGTAGCTACATTGATGGACACGATCCCTGAATACGCAAAGCACTGTTCCGGCTAAGATCAGACCACTTCATCTGACTCCAGTCCATGTTCTTCATACAGTGCATCCAAGATGTTGAGCTGCTTTTCCATGGCTGGTAGGTAAATGTTAAGGTCCCGCTGCATTCCGATATAAAAAGCTTCTTCTTGATTATCACCTTCTCTAAGTGACAATGCAGACACAAAACCTTCGTATGTGGGAGATGCTTTTAGAGCTAGCTGCAAGGAAAAGGGGGAAAAAAGGAGGTCATCATGGTCTCTTCTAATTTCCACTTTATCATTTCCACTGGATGAAAGGCAAATGGAGAGAGAAGATATTTTTAGGTCTGCATAACAGTGAAATATTACTAAGGTGGATTCTTCAAGAGTGGCATCAGCTCTGTATAGAAGTCTACAATCTGAAGCCCCAGGGCCACATGTAGACCACGTGCTTCCAGTTGGCTTGAGCATCTGGCCTGCCTTCTACAGCTTGTTATCAAATGATAATGTTTAAAGCAGTGTTTCTCAACCTTGGCAACTTCAAGAAGGGTGGACTTCAACTCCCAGAATTCCCCAATCATCCATGCGGGGAGAATTCTGGGAGGTGAAGTCCACAAAGCTTGAAGTAGCCAAGGTTGAGAAACACTGCTTTAAAGTAACAGAAGGATGTAATTATTAAATACACAGGAATGAGTGTGTACGTATCAATCTATCACCCACCCAGGCAGAACATCTGTTTTGTAAGAAGAAAAGTCTGAGGCTCTCTCTTTCTTCCAACATTGCCTTCCAGGTTCTAGGTTTAAGGTTATTGCTGGCTGGGACAATGAGAGTTATATTTCAGCACAGCTGGATTTTCCCCCATTGGAAAAAGCTGTCATACAATGACTTACTTGCAGCTCCATCACCAAGAGTTCAGGAACTGAGAGATGTAGTTAGAGCTTAGCTTAAATATATGCAAACTAATCAGAGAGACTAGCAGTCTCTTCAACTAGCAGTCAGACTAGCAGTCAACTAACACTCTTCAACTAGCAGTCAGAAAACACGATGAAAACTCCTTAATCTCACGACACAGGGACAGACTCAACCATACTTTCAACTGGGAAACTGTGAGCATCCTAAACCAAGCCAAATCCAAAAACGCCAGGGAATTCCTGGAAGCTTGGCACTCAGACAAGTCAGCCATCAACAGGCACATAGAGATAAATAACATTTACATACCGTTCAAAACAGACAACAGAAAAACCAAAAGACCAGAACACCTCCTCATCAGCAATCAACACCCAGATATGCAAAGATTAACACTAGGATTAACACCAGATGAACAATCAAGCAGCACAATATATCCTAATCAAGGTACTATTAACTCAGTCAATCAACCAAGCAGCAAACAACAGCCCAATCAAGAAACTCCCAAGGAGAGAACAACACCCCCACCAACACAAGCAGGGCAAGCCACTACATATAAACAGAGAACAAGGCCCACTCCCTTTTCGCACTGAAAATGTTGCCTAGTCTGGCAATGAAACATCTGCAAGAAAACTACAAGGTTCAGAGAGCACCAAGGACTCCATATATGCAAACTGTTTTGCAGTCTCTATTTCCTAAATTCCTTTGAGTTTTACACTGTTCCTCCTCTGACATCAGCTTTTCAACACGGAGAGGCCACTAAGCTACAATGGCAGCACAGTAGTTGACCTAACAAGATAACATTTTTCAAACATGTTTTGTACTAATTGGTTCTCCTGGGATGCTTTTTAAAATGCAAAAGCGACAGAAGAATGTATTTCTAAGTTTTTCCAATCCTCACCCTCCCCACCACCAGAAGTCCATTATGTTTATCATCATCTTTCACATGAAAGAACAAAGAGAGCTGTCAATTTGATACTCAGAAGTTCTAAGGGAGAGAAGAAAGACAGGTCAACCCAGAGAACCCTCAAGACATCCATGGGTTTCTGTGCTTTTTGGTGAAGTGGTAGTATCACAGCAATAGCTAACAGCATTGCATATGAGTTAGAAAAATGATGCCACTTTTGTATCACTGTTTCAAAGGACAACCTTATTCCTAGCAAGTCCTTGAGCAATCTGAAGATTCCAAGAAGGCATGCCATTGCTATTTCCACATACAATGTGATCTTCTTTACAGGCAAAAATCAGAAAGCCAGAACACTTCAATGTTAATTCTAAGGTCCACAACTGTAACGTGTGGGATCTATCATGAGTTTGATACAGTCTTTTGACTAATCAGCAAAAATCTATTACTGCTACCGCTACTATCACAAAATGAAGAAACGTATTTGTATTTATCACAGTCATAATAGTCAGAGTGATCCAGGCTCAGAGACCAAGTAGGGGCATTTGGATGGGGTGACCACGTGCCCACTCAACCCCGTTCAAAAGTAGACAGTTGTGATCCTAAATACAACAAAAGATTTTAATAGGTTAAATGATGGTGCATTCATATTAATTTAAATAATTTTTTTAACTGGATCCATTCAGTTTATTCTGACCCATCACTATTTGGATCATAACCCTCAGCCCCCAAAGACAGCACATCTCTGGCCCAAAGAAAACTCCAGGGGCTCCAAAGGACCTGGAATAGATGCTCTAGAAGAGAGGATGGGGCAGGAGACAGCCTCAGATGTTCTTCCCATGAGACCTTTCATTCAGCAACAGACCCCTCAATTATGTTGGCCTATAGTTGGTGTGTTCAATATTTTCTCTACTAGAACCAATTCATGGGAAAAAAGAACTGCCACTGATGCTGCCAAAGGAAATATTTCCTGCCTGGCCAACAGGATCAGGGATTTGGAACTGGTGGATCATCTCCACCTTCACTCTTTGCTTTGGAAAGTGATGAGGACTCACCGCAAAAACACCTCGGACAACCCAGCCATGGTACTGTCGTAATGTTCTGCCATATGCATTATCTGCAAAGAGAAAGGAAAGCAGTTGGGTGGTACCGCATTCAGATCAGAAGCAGCCAAAAAGAAACAGAGATTTCTTCTTCATGCAAAAACTTTCTAAGCATGACATTTTTTCAAGTGTGAAAAATTAGGTTTGTTTTTCACTCTAAGCTTTGCTTCTTGCTTGGTACATGTAATCCAAGCAAAAGCAATGACAGGACAGATTTGTTTTTCTTTCCCAAAGTTCTGGCATTTGCAAGATTCCACAAAATATTCCGTACTTACTCAGCGCTGTCTGGATGTTTTTCTCGCCATTCCTTAGTTCTGTCAAGAACTCCTTCAAAAATTTTAAACCCCTGTTTGCAACAAACAAGGTATGTATTACCATCTCTCAAAACATTCCATTCATTTTACAAAGGAAGACAAAGTCAGGGTATGTGAGTGTCCCATAGCCAGGCCCTTTGCATCTCTGTGATTCAGTTTTAGGATGCTGCTTCAGTGCTTTTTGCATATGAATAGGAAGGTGCCTAACTTGCCTCCCAGCTCTGCAAATCCATATCTATGAATTCTGTACACAGGTAGTCCTTCACTTTGGTTAAAGAATGGTCTTTTCGTTTAATGACTGTTTGAAGTTATGATGGTGCTGGAAAAAGTGACTTAGGGCCAGTCCTCACACTTACAGTTGTCGCAGCGTCCCCGTAGTCACATGGCCAAAATTTGGGCACTTGGCAACCAGCGTGTATTTACTATGGTTGCTGTGTGATCACCTTTTGTGACCTTCCAGCCGGCTCCCAACAAGCAAAATCAATAGGGAGACACATGATTCACTTAACCATGAATTTTACGACTGTGGCAAAAAAAAAAGGTCATAAAATTGGGCATGGCTCATTTAACAACATCGCTTAGAACGGAAGTTCTGATCCCAATTGGGGTCGTAAGTCGAGGACTACCTGTATGTCAATTACTGCTGTTTTTGAAAACAAGCACTGATTATTAAATTGCAAATATTGGCAAGTAATTGTGATAAAAACAGTTACTATGATTAATTTCATCAAATGCATTGTCTCAACCAAACGAAAACAAACCTCCATGGAAAAAATCCCTAAAGAACAAACATTTGCTTCCAATTGCACAAATTGGTTCTTGTAAAATCAAGGGCATTTCTCCAGCTATTTCCAGGGTGTAAGAAAACTATGGCAAAATTATCAGGGAGCAGTGACATTTTTTGTTTTCTTAATTCATCGCATGAGGTGGCTGAAAGTTTTTTTCTTACTCTTAAAATGTTTCTGAAAGGATCTTGAATGTTTGCAGCAGAGCAAAGCTCTTTCTAGAATGCAGGCACTCTTTTTGAAAATGTTAAGAACAGTAAAGGCCAGTAGGTAAAGGTTTCCCTTGACATTAAGACCAGTCGTGTCCGACTCTAGGGGGCGGTGCTCATCTCCGTTTCAAAGCTGAAGAGCCGGCGTTTGTCCGTAGATGCTTCCTCTGTGGTCATGTGGCCGGCATGACTAAACGGAACACCATTACCTGCCCGTCGAAGCGGTACCTATTAATCTACTCACATTTGCATGTTTTCGAACTGCTAGGTTGGCAGGAGCTGGGACTAGCAACGGGAGCTCACCCCGTCACGTGGATTCAAACCACCGACCTTCCAATTGGCAAGCTCAGCAGCTCAGTGGTTTAACCCACAGCGCCACCGTGTCCCTTGTGAAAATTTGTTAATAAATCCAGCGTGCAGATTCAATGTCCCTATATTGTTCTATGCATGTGGTTATAAAATATCAGCAGTAAAGACCCCTTGGACACCTTGTACATTTAATAAGGTACAACTAAACACATTGTCCTGTAAAATTTCTTCACAGTGCTTCTACCCACAAGTGGCATTGAAACTTTACAAATCAAACCACCCTCTTGAATATTTGGGTACAGCAGTGAAAAAAAAAAAGACAAAATCTAGTCAGGGGACATCATGGCTTAAGTTTACAGCTGAATCTGAAAATCTGTAGTCTACTTTTAATTAGAAAATGGTTATCTCAGAAGGCTGAGATTTCACTTGCTCCTGCTGATCTGGTCTCAGGGCCATCCCTTCTCCTAACATGAAGCATGTGTTCCTAAGTTTTATAACATTCCCAGTGACTGGCCAGTCTGCAGTCTAAGGCTAATCATGATGCACAAGTCATATATTTTAATGTTTTTAAACATAAGTGATATCTTGACCCCACTTGATTTGCCTGTTGTCTGAGACGCCAATGTGACCCAAGTGCAATCGCTTGTTTTCTCCCATCCAAATTAAAAAGTAAACGTTTTTTATGAATTTTAGAGAAAAGGCAAGTCCCACTACTGGTTCACTACGGAAGCAATCTCAGTCACCCCCAAATCAGACAACTGACCTTTTAAGCCAGAGGAGGGCCTGTGTAGCAGAGTGTCGAATTTGGGCCACTTCGGTGCTCAATTCATGGAGGACAATTTTCTGAAGGGTACAGAACTCATCTTTGTTGGTTATGTATTTCTGATTTATTTTCTGAAAGGAGCAGAGATCCCAAACATATGTTTTAGACTTGTTAGCAAATGAAGAAAAAAATGTTTAAAGGCATAAACCTGTTGGTAACCTAACACCTTTACTTAATTTAATGGTGGGACTGAGAAATTCACAGTACTTGGATCTAAAGCAGGCAAGGGTGCATTGGATCCAGTGTGGGAACAGCCAACAGGTGCAGGTGGGTGCCATGTCAGATATGTAGCATTTCTGCCAAGCTCCAATCCTAATACTGCATCCCTCTAGACTCACAAGATCCAGGAGCTGGAGAAGTTCATTACAAAGAAGACAGGGTCTGAAGATTTTTAGCTCAGGAAAAAGCTAGTAAGAACATGACACAGCATACTGGAGAAAATAGAAAAAGAGCAGGGGTGTCCACGAAGGGTGTGTGTGTGGTAAAAAAAGATGGTGGCTGGGCCCGTGTGATTGAGGTCTTGCAGCTTTCTAATGTACAGTACATTGCAGGCATAATGTATATGAAAAAGGGGTGGAGCTTCAGTTGTGTGGCCACCATCTTGACTCTTTTGACACTTTCTGGGATACCCCCTGATAAGGAGTGAACAAGGCTGCTGCTTGTAATTTTAACTCATGATCTTCACTATGTATTGTACTATATTATTGTATTATAGTATTAATATGTTCAGGGATTATTTTGTGTTATGATTGTTGAACTGGCCACTTTTCATGGCCTCCAGCTATGCAAAGTCATGCAGAATCATGCTAACATTAGGGGAAACATCTGGTTGGTCAGTATGTGAAAAAGTTTTTTTTTTTAGATTTTTTAAATCCTGCCTTTATTATTTTTATAAATAACTCAAGGCAGCGAACATACCTAATATTCCTTCCTCCTCCTATTTAACCTTCTAATCTGACCCAATAGGAAATATTCTATGTTTAGGGCATAAAATTCATAGGCCAAAGTCTACTTCATTGGGTGCATTAAATACATCAAGAACATGTAAGCTATGCATACACATTATTTTGGAGTGAACTTTATATAGGAATGATGTTACATATGAATATATTGTGGATTTGTGGCTCCAGCACAGCTGAATTTGTTATACATATTAAATCAGCCTTCCTCAACCAGATGCCCTCCAAATAAATTGGGTTATCTCTCCAGTTATCCCATGAGATTTGTTTTTTAAAAATAAGAGTGTTCTTCATACTGTACATTGCATAAGTAATTGCTATTCATTAAGTCTGATGCTTACTTTGTCTTGTAAGTATCAGATTGCCCAAAGCCCAATTACATTTTAATAAAGGATAAAGACTGAAGTAATATAGTCAATCATCATTGCAAGTAGCATCCCACTGAATTTATATAATCCCCAAGTTATTCTGCCCAAATGGATTATATTCTCTTAAACTCTTAAATACTGTACAGTATGCAATTCAGCTGGAGATTTGTTCCAGCAGTGGTTTTTCTCCTTCTCTGAAAGGCCTTGGGCAGAGGAGAATATTTCTGCATCTATTCTTCTTTGAAAAAGGCTAAATGGCGACCAGCAGATTAAAAACTAAGTCCTACAAGGACAGACAGAGATAATGGAGTATATTTCAGCCTTGAGGAAAGGTAACAGAAGAGCCTTCTACAGGCAACAATTGTCCTTGCAAGTCTCCATTTTTGGACTTTGAGAAGTTTTAGAGTTAACTGGCTCAGCTTTCAATCCAGATGAAACACTTCTGCAGCATCTCCTCTGGAGCTGCAGGGCAAGGTGGCTTCCCATTGGCAGGATTCATCTTTGTCAAGATTTCCACCTCTCTTCAGAAGCCAAGGTGCCATGGCTTCTCCCTGGCTCCTTTCCTGTCCCATAGTGGCTGGCTCCTGCTCCCCGCTCCCTTTTTTTTTTTACTTCCGTTGCCACAAAAGGTTGATGGTGCATGGAAAAGAACTGGGATGGGACTAGAACACGCTGCCTCCTGATTTGGGTTCTCCCACTGGCCTGTTGAAACAAGCAATTTATGGACCCTCATATGACAGTGTGAGAAGCTGCTTTGCATTAAAGTGGCAAAACCAGCAGCCCAGAAAGTAAATGTAGAAAGGCCCTGTGAGGGGATACAAAAGCTCTCTTTAAGCATGTCCATGAAGGGTTGCCATATAAAACAAAGCTATAGCCTATTTTTCTAGTGTCTAAGTATGTAAAACATGGGAGAATAATCTGAAGTTACAGGAAGGCAGATTCCAATTAATGTTACAAAAACCTGCCCAATATTAAGAGCAGTTTGATCATGGAACTAAATCCCTGGGAGGTGGTAGGCTCTCCTTGGCTGGACATTTTCCAGGAGACGATGAACAGAGCTTTGCCAGGGTTACTTTACTTTCAACTCCAGGACATGATAGTCTAAATGCTTCCTTTCAGCTCTATGATGCTATGAAAGTCAGTATGAAAGAGAGCCAGTTTGATCTAGTGGTTAAGGTGCTGGGCTAGAAACCAGGAGTCTGTGAGTTCTAGTTCTGCCTTAGGCATGAAAGCCGGCTGGATGACCTTGGACCAGTCACTCTCTCTCTCAGCCCAACTCACCTTACAGGGTCCCTGTTATGGGGAAAATAGGAGGAGGAAGGAGTATTTGCTATGTTCACCACCTTGAATTATTTATAAAAAAAATAAAGGTGGGATAAAAAATTAAATTAAATTAAAAGGTCAGGATATCTTTGGTCACTGAATGTTAAACTGAATCTATTACCTTTATGTTTCCTTCAAAATCCATTTTAACAGGAGCAAAGACTGTTGGTCCAAGTTTGTCTAGAAGAAAGAAAACATTGTCTTTTTCAAGAGTTTGGATGCCTCAATGTCCCCTTTAATTGCCATCTATAAAATCCTGACTTTGCACAAAAGAGCAGGTAGGGTATCATTCTTGGGCCACATCTGGTATTCCACAAGTGAAATTCTACTTGTGCATCAGAACTTTTCTTCTCCCTCCTCCCCTGTGCAGACAGGTGGAGGGAGAATTATTTTTGCTGCCACATGTTGTCTCCCCAAACAAAGAGACATCATGGAATAGAACTCATCTGATTTTCTGATATCATAAATCTTCTGGCCTGCTTCTTCTTTCCAAAACTCTGTATGACATCATTGTTCTCAAATTCAATGATCTCATTCTTTTAAAGAATGTATCAGAGAAAATGATTTTTGTTAAAGAAACTTTCCCCCCCCAAATGGTCCTAAAGTTGTGTTGGATGCAAAGTATTGACCCCAGGTTCAGGCATAACTTTTGAGAACTGTACAGGTAGTCCTCACTTAATGACAGTAATTGAGATGGGAATTTTCATTACTAAGCAATGCAGTTGTAAAGCGCAATGTCACATGACCCCATTGCTTAGCAATGGAAATTCCAGCACTTCCAGTTGCCGTTGTTAAGCAAATTCTGTGACGTTGTTAAGCACAATGTCATGTGGTTGCCATTTGTGACCTCCTGCTGGCTTCCCCATTGACTTTGCTTGTTAGAAGCTGGCAAAGAAGGTCGAAAATGGCAATCACGTGACTGTGGGATGCTGAGATGTTGTAACTGCGAGCGGGCGCCAAGTGCCTGGATCATGATTATGTTACTGTGGGGATACTGCAACCGTTGTATGTATGAGGACAAGTTGTAAGTATCACTCATTCAGTCCTGTTGTAAGTTCAAACGGTTGCCAAACAAGTTGTTGTTAAGCGAGAACCACCTGTAATGATAAGTTACAGGACTGAAATCTGTCTCAGGTTCTAAAAAGGCAGTTTAAAAGTCATCATACACATTCACTGTTCAGTAAGATGCTTGAATTGGCTTATGGTCTTTATAAGATATTTTTAACTGTTTCATCATAAATATCTGAAGCATCTCATTGGCTTTCCCCACTGGCAGCTGAGGGGAAGTGTCTTTATGATAAAACTTAGCATGCTTTGCAGGCTTCCTAGAGCAATGGCTTTAGAAATTCCAAGGGCACTACACAAGTTTAGAGCCATTTGGAAAGGCAGGCCACTGTTACGATAGTTCATAAAATTCTCCCTATAAACCTCAAGCTAAAGTAATAGAGATGTGTAAGCAATCAAATCTGGTCAAAATGCAAAATATTTAGCAGTTTCTAAATTACACTCTGAAATAATTTCTTGAAGTCAACCTTTCAGGCAAGTCAAGATCATGGTGCTATGGATCTTGATCTGTTTCATGCCTGGATAGAAGGCCAGCATCCAAAGAAACCATTATGGAGAAAACGGAGTTCCATGAAAATAAAGCAAGAGCCAGATGAAATGCAAGTAATGAAACATTTGCATAGAGCTCTATGTGTCTATTCCAGTCCCAAGGAAATGGATAAAAAACTGCCTCTTTTCCCTAATGAAGTTATTTTATCTCACCCAAGTATGCCCTTACTCTACAGTAGGCTACATGTAACCTTCAACTTTTTGACCATGTACTTTTGTTTAAGGCTCATTTCAGATATCATACATGCCAAGATATCCTTCAGGAAAAAAAATCTGCTGTCACCTGCCTAAAAAACCCCCTTTAATTAAGCTTATTATTCTCATTCTCAAGAACCAATGCCACCAATGCCTCCAACCCACAGCTTCTCAAATCATTCTCTATTTTCCTGTCTATCATAAAAAGGAAAGATATACTTCGGTTACCGAATTCCTCTGGAAGAGCCTAGTGCCACCAGCTGACACTGAAGATAACTAAGGACCACCCATCTACAAATTACAGAATCTGTTCTATGACCCAGTATTTCATTTTATCCACTCAAAGTTGCCCAAACAGAGATATTCATATACAGTAATTGTTATGGAGAAAACCAGCAATCATACTTACCCAAGACTGGAACTATTTCGTAACAAGAGTTCAGAAATTCTTCTGTTGGTATTCCTCCATCCTCAAAAAGCTTGATATCACTAAAACTTTGGAGAAGAATGCAAACAGAACATGGAGAATCCCTAAGTCAATTCTGAGATAGTGACAAAAATAATTCCACCCTGAATCCTGTTTCAAAACCAACGGTAAATATTTACTAGTTTTTCCTGTCGTAAACTATATTAAGCAAGCGTATAACTGGCAAATTCAGTGTATATTGATGCTGCTCTGGACTGAATTCCATTAATTAAGGGTTTGGGGGGCATGCTTCACCCAGGTGGCACATTACCTATAGTTCATAGCACTGAAGAAAGTAGGAATGTCTGTTGATCTGTTTACAGCTTCTACTAAAGGCTCTAGAGGTTTGTTGTCTTGATTGTTCTCTTGTGGCAGCAGCTTGTTTTCTCCATCTTTACTGTGGCCACCTTAGGTTTAAAGAAACAAAAATCTTTACATGGTACGGAGACTAACTGTGGAAAATATGACTTACAATAATTTTAGTATTAGAAAGACCAGAGTGGATTCTGTATGCGCAGTATCTGGGCAGCAAAGCTGGAGATGCATTATCATTTATTTCGTTTGCAATCCATAAATAATTTTTCAAACAATAGGAGAATAAACAACAAACCAAACTTCAGCAGCATCTATACCCTTATACTCTACTTCAACTCTCTAGTGCCTCCCTCCCTTGGAGATAATCTCTTGAGAACATCACATCTCTCATGTACATGCACTCACTCAGAGCTATCTAACCCCATATTTTCTTTGGTTATATACAGAGAGGGATGATACATCTCTTCACAAATACATATCTACCCATTCAACTCTCTCTCATCCCTCCTTCTACTTTTCGCCTTCAGATGTTGCCCTATCAGCCTCTCATGATCTGGCACTAGCAGGAGAGCCAGAGAGTGAAAAGCACATTGTAAGATATGATACAGTGCTTTAATTGGCCCTCTTCAAGGTTGAACTCACACATATACTGTACCAAACTCAGAATTCTGTTATGGCTAGATATGAAAGAATTCCTTCATAGATCCTCCTGAGAACAAATAGGGCCCTTTCTCTGAAGAATTGTGTTCATTTTCTAAACTCTCCTTGATTGATGGGTTGATTAGATTTATCCCTGCCTCAACCCTTAATAGACTCTAGGGAGTTACAGAGAATATATTTATAAAAATATTGACTACCAGGGCAGTACATAACAGGTTTTGTCCTGTTTGGGACCCATCAGGCATATGTAGCCATATGTAGCCAAAGATCGATCAATCGATCGTTCTATCTATGTATCATTTTTATTAAAGATTTTAAAAAGGAAGATAAAAAGTAATATAAACTAGTGTAAAGTAAGGAAAAGAAAAAGAAATCAAAGACAAAGCTAAAAGTGCAAGAAAAAAATAAAAGAAAAATAGAAAAGAAAGAAAAAAGATATGAAGAAGTAGCTTCCAACCTTCTTCAGAGTAGATATCATTATAAGTTTATCTCTTGTTGTATGGTTACAACATAACTCTCTTCTTTCTAGAATCTATCCTGTTTAATCATCAAAACCATAAATCATAAGTTCATTTTCTTCTGTTTTACCCAAAAAGTCCATAAGGGATTTCCAGACACCAATAAACATAGATACTGTCTTTTCTCTAATCAAAGGAATTAATTTAACCATCTCAGCAAGTTCCATCATCTTCACCAACCATTCCTCCATTGTGGGTAGTGCTGAATCTTTCCATCTTTGTGCAAACAATAATCTTGCTGCAGTTATCACGTACAAAAACAAAGTTCCATGACTTTTTCCCAACTGTTTGTTCATCAATCCCAAAAGGAAAACCTCTGGCCTTAATTGTATATTAATCTTTAAAATCCTCTGAATCAGTGTGTGTATCTGAATCCAGAATTTTCTAGCTTCTTACATGTCAACCAAACATGATAAAATGTCCCTTCTTGATGTTTACATTTCCAACATAAATTTGAAGTGCCTTTATACATTCTAGACAATTTCTCTGGTGACATATTCCAAGGGTAGATCATTTTTATAAAAAATCTCTAAGATTATAACATAAGTGTAAATACTGTGGACAGCTAAGAAAACAAACAAATGGATCATCAATCTAGAGTTCTCACTCAAGGCACAAATGACCAGGCTTAAATCATCCTACTTTGGACACATTATCTGAAGACCTGTTTTTTTTTTTAGAGAAGGCTCTAATCCTGGGAAAGGTGGAAAGAAAGAGAAGAAGAGAGCAACTAGCAGCAAGACTCAGTTACAGTGGCAATGAGTGCACCGTTGGAAGGCCTGAAAGAACAGGTTAGTGACAGATCATCACGGAGAAAAACTGTTTATCTGGTCGCTAAGGGTTCAACAATGACTTGATGGTACATAATCAATTAAATCAATATAACTTTGAATGAATACCTTTATGTTTTTCAGTTTGTCTGGGGGGTTTTGCGGTGCCTTCAAGTCACTCTACACTCCTGGCAACTGCCTAGACAAGTCTATGTAGTTTTCTTGGCAGCCTTTTCAGAAGTTTGCCATTGCCCTGTTGCTAGGACTGAGAGATAATTACTGGGCCAAAGTCATCCAGCTGGCTTCATGCCTAAGGCAGAACTGGAACTCACAGTCTCCCGGTTTCTAGCCTGGCGTCTTTAACCACTACACCAAACTGGCTCTCTTCTATATATTTACCCCAGTATTTTTCTTACCTTCCATTTCGCTCATCTTCAGGGGTACAGGGGTTGGTTTCGCAATTAGAGATTTTTCAAGAAGGGTGATATTTTTATAAATAGATCCATTTTCACAGTTCTTTAGTTCCATCTTCCTGGGAAGAAAGTAAAAAAGGGAGAGCCAAATTAATGTTTAATACTTGGCTTATATAATGTTCTCATCTCTCCTTCTATTTTTATGCATAATACTAGATTTTTGAACAGAGTTCACTTTTCTGATCCAGCAGCTGCATCTGCATCTTTAGAAACTCTCACAATCGGCTATCTGGTTGGAGTTCATTCTTCTCCCAACCTAACAACTGAAGAACGAGATTTTATCTTTTAAAACATAAATACATATAAATTAAATAAATTAAATACATATAAACACAGACATATAAATTGTAGTTGTTTAGCATATGACCCTTCGACTTGGAATACAGACACTGGAAGCACATGGCTCTATAGGTGCTGTGTGGATTTTATAGCATGTTAATACGTATTTACTTATTTATCTTTTAAATAAGGGTACAGCAATGTAAGACAAGTTCTTTGGATGGATTTGGGCCTAAATTCAATATTTTTGTATAGACAGAGTTCAAAAGGAGCAGAGACCTCTGGTCATTTAAAAAAAGAAGGAAAGAAAGTTGGAAGGAACTTGTGGCCTTCCAGATGTTGTTTGGTATCTCGAGAGCTTTTAGTAATCTCACTTGATTAAAACATATATAAGAAAAACAGCGCTCTTTGCAATTGCTTCTCCCTGCTATTACTAACAGTGATATAGGGCTGGGTTCACCACAAAAAGATTAGATACTGAGAAACTCGGCAACCGAATGAAACAAAAATAAGTTGTACCTTTCTGTTACACTGCGGCTAAGTATGGCAGGAAGTTTCAGCTGCAAGAAAAAAAAAGATTGGCTATGAGTTCACAGCACTGGCAACATTCTTCAGGGTTCAGTGCTCTACCCTAAGTACATCGAAATATAGAAAAAATTAAAACACAATGTTATATATAAGCACTATAATACTCCAATTAATTTAGTCTAATGAATAAACAGGAAATAACTAAGCTAAACAAACCTAAAATTCATGTTAATGGCACACTACATATCAATAGCAATCTTCAGCTGTCATAAGTCAAGAAGAAAAGACAAAGACATCGCATATAAATAAAATATTAATTCTGGAATATAGGACTATAATGGTCTGGGTAGACCTTACAACACCAAATATTTGTTGAGAGGCATAGACAAGTTTACTGCAGGGCCCTTTTTATCTCAATTATTTTGTTTTCCAGTTTGGAATATTGTACTGCTCCCTATGTTTTGCTTATATTTTTAATGTCTAACAATGATATGCCTTTGATTTTCTCAATATGATTTCTTTTATCTTGTGCCCTGCTTTAAAGATTGAGAGATCCATGAAAAAAGAATGTTCTAAGTACAAACTATCTGAGATCCAACTCTGGCTGCTGACTATAAAGTCTATTGCCACCTTTTCCCAACCACCTTTGGCCATGTTGGATGGAGTTGATAGAAGTCACCATATCCTAGTACCAGCAGACTGTCATGTTGGCAAAGGCATAAACCAGCAAAAACCACAAGATACGTATATTACAGAAGGAAACAAATCCTGTACTGCACATTTCATCCCAGTATACAATCCATGAACAACACTGAGCAAGAAACTTTAAAACCACTTCTGAAATATTGCAGACCACCCCTGAAGCAGCACTTGATAAATCTGCTTGGTAACTGGTTTTTCTAACACTGACACTGAAATGCAGATTTAAAAAAAATCTTACGAACAAACCACATTTGTAACATCTGTTAAAAATGCATAGTCTCCTAATGAATTGCCCCTTCATTTTTAAAACTTGTTTCCTTAATGCCTTTTTCTACAAAACAGTAGACGTTTTTGGCTTTCTTGAAAAAAAAAAAAACAGTTCATAAGCCTGAGTTCTGTTTTTTTCCAGAGTGAGTGTATACATCTCAAACCGAAAAGCACCCCGTTTCATTACATATGCATTTGGAATTACTCATTCTGCGAACAACTAGCTGACCCCAGGAATGGTTGTTATTCTAGGAACAGCCAACCTTTTGCCAGCTGAGGCTTATACAGTACTTGTTTGTTACGACGGTATCTTCTTAGACAGAAAACTGCTGCTACATGACATAATATTAGTAGATGAGGCTAGAATTTGGAGGGGGCTGTTTACTGTAGCTTGGGACGGGGATTGAAAACTCTTTAACTTGTGTCAGGTTTATCTGATAACTTGCACACCATTTTTATTTTGATTCCCACTGCAGATTGGCAAAAAGTGGTCCCTTTGTTGTTCGGTAGTTTATGCAAGCAATGGCACTATGACTTCTGGGAGCTTTCGAGAGTCACAAAAAGAGGCTTGGGAACTATATGCAACCACGGGTTGCCAAACTGTAGAACACCTCGTAGCATCTGAGGTTGTATAGCTTACCTTGTTTAATTTGTGAATAACTGAATACGAAGTTCCTCCTGGAATACGTTGAAGCAATTCAGAAGAAAAGGCAGCGTTTGCAATCTGCATACATTCTTCAAGGGTCTTCAAGAATGTGGTGCAGCTGGAGTTTAATAGTGCTCCCATATTAATTCCATGCTGCAAAATTGGAAATTTGTTCACTTTTCAAGCATTACCATTTTTTTTAGCTTGCCAACCTGCCATCATTATCCCACATGCAAATCTTCAATATCAGAATTCATTTTTTCCAGCTCAGATTGCATACTTGCGCTAGATACTTATTTATTTAGTACATTAATTAACTGTCCTTCATTATTTAAATTCCAGGGTAGTTTGCAATTAAATCAAAGCATAACAATGAAAGCTATAATTTTTTTTAAAGCTAGAGTAGATTTTTCTAGTTTCTCTTGAAGTTTTGGAATATAGGTGCTATCTATGGATAACTAGTCAACTGAAATAAGTTTGGAGAGGAGAGGAGATGAGATTCCAAAGTAGAGCAATTATAAAAGATACCATTAATTTGATTTTAATTTTAAAAATGCCTGGGAAATAACAAGTGTTTTCCTTTCCAGCTGACAAGTAATGGCAGGCAGATCTCCTTAAGGAGGATAGTCCATACTGGAATGTCACAGCTAAGGAGCTCTTATCTTTTGTTGACATCTGCCTGTCATGGGGGATGTACCTAAAGGAAGACCTTAAACAATTTTAAGAGTATTCATGACGCCACCACCAAAAAGACCCCAACTCTCACGTTTTTTTGTCAGTTTTTCTGACACCAAAGTGTCCAGGCTGATCTCTGATATGAACTTGGCATTGAAGATTCATTAAAAGCAAGACAAGTGACTTAGACTGCACTGTTGACTGTCAGCACGCATAATGTTTTTAACCAAGGCCTTATTATCTAGATCAGTGTGTCTCAATCTTGGCAAGTTTAAGATGTCTGGACTTCAACTCCCAGAATTCCCCAGCCAGTCCAGACATCTTAAACTTGCCAAGATTGAGACACACTGATCTAGATAGATCTGAGGCTACATGGGAACACTCAGAAGCTTCTGCATCTGTAAAAGAATTCTGCCAGTGTGAGCTGTCAGGATATTTCTTGTCTAACTGCCTTTCAATTTTTAAGTGGGCAACAGGGCAGGGCAACCTCTCACATCGAAGTTCATTCTATATGTACTGATCTCTTGCATGGATAATGTGAATAAGAGGAATGCACATGGCTTATCTCTTATCTCTTCCAAGAGTATTTTCTCTACACTTACTGTTACTTCTAACCAAACATGGTAGGACTGATTTCCCAGTGTCCTGCCTGGTTCTCTGCAGCCTAACAAAGGAGAAGGCCTTTGATACATATTAGAGATATGTATCAAGCACCTACCAAGCATTCTATTGCACAGAATGCACCCAGGTCTAGATTTCTAACCACTTCCATATTATGTAGGTGTGAAAATCAACTAACACACACACACACACATTTCATGGTGATCTGAAAACTGTGACTCAAATCACCAAAACAGCCAGGCCAATCTGTTTTTGGAGGGCCTGGATTCTATTTCAAAACCTAGTATTGAATGCTGTATGGAAGCCACAGTGGAATTTCAATCAAATGTTTCTTTAAAAAGGAGAAGAAAAGCCTGCTACTAGAGCAAAGACATAGTGATATAATCTGAATGAAATCTTCTTGCAAACTCTCCCCATGGGATACCTGCCACTGAGCTGAAGTCCTGTACAAACATCTCAGCTCTAATATTTTGACAAGGGGAGACATTTTCCAGAACATATTACCTGAACATGTGAACTAGTAGTTGCTTTAATTTTTTCCACTTGCTGAACCAGGAGGTCACAATACAACGTAAGCTCTGCCATTTTTGTTTTCAATAGTTCAGTGTTTTCTGTAAATTCTAAATTAAAAAAGAAAAGTCCATCACAGATGCTAACATTTTCTTTTATACAATGGCATCTCAAATGTCTTCTCAGAAAATAAATATTGTTCCAAAGAATGTTATATTTAGAAAATTGACCATTTAATTATTCCATAAAACTCTGGAAGGTCAATACAAAGGAAAACCTTGAAACCAAACTTGATATTATTAACTAACAATGCAGTGTATTAATTTTTGACATTAAAATAATATGTGAAGTTTCAGATTAGAATTCTCAAGACACAACAGAAAGAAAACAGATTTTTTAAAGATTTTTTTAAACAGAGATTTGATAGTTTATAATTTTTCACTTGGCAGAGATTAGAAATAATATTTGAATAAAACCCATTTTTATTAAAACACCTTTTCTTACATTATATATTAAAGTAAGTCCCTGCTTTTAATTAGCTGAAATGACTTATAAAAGAAGGAATTAACCCATTGTTGTGCAGTTGTTAGAATGTCAGATGCTCAGGAGACATTCATATTTAAATCCCTATTCAGCACAAAGATCACCAGGAGTAGAAAGTCACAGAGATGACCTTGAGGGAAATAGGGAAGAACCTTTACAAAAGCAAAGAAGACAGAAACATTTCTTAAGTCCTGGGAAAGAAGACAGCATTGAAAGAGGCTCAGGCAGATCCCTCCCTGATTCACTGGGGTACAAGAGGGAGGAGAGGCAAAGCACAATCAGGCTTGCAAGATTCTGTTACTATAGCCCAGTTTTTCTCAACCTTGGCAACTTCAAGCTGTGTGGACTTCAACTTCATGGCTGGCTGGGGAATTCTGGGAGTTGAAGTCCACACAGCTTGAAGTTGCCAAGGTTGAGAAACACTGCTTTAACTTATCTCAGTAAAGTGTAGTTCTAGTCTTCCCGTAGAGTTGGTTGCCTGATCTGGTCTTCTTCATAGGGCTGACACTAGCTTAACCTAGCTTACAGCATTGTTTTGAGAATAAAAAGGAGAGGTAAAGGTAAAGGTTTCCCTTGACGTAAAGTCCAGTCGAATCCGACTCTAGGGGGCGGTGCTCATCTCCGTTTCTAAGCCTTGGAGCCGGCGTTGTCATAGACACTTCCGAGTCATGTGGCCAGCATGACGACTCGGAACGCCGTTACCTTCCCGCCGAAGCGGTACCTATTGATCTACTCACATTTGCATGTTTTCGAACTGCTAGGTGAGCAGGAGCTGGGATTAACAACGGGAGCTCACCCTGCCATGCGGTTTCGAACCGCCAACCTTCCGATCGACAGCTCAGCGGTTTAACCCGCAGCGCCACCGCGTCATTCTGCCTTTTACTTTTGGAAAAAAGGTAAGATATAAATATAAAAAATACATTCACTAAATAAACTTTGCTTAATTTCAGTAGGTATGGTTAAGATTTGTCACATTTTGATTCAAGTTCAAGCCCTTCCACTCTGTGCTGCAAACAAATACCCATTAATTTTTAAAAATCTAATCATTGATGTTTATATACCTAAAAAACCCAAACTCAACATTCTTTTCTGTACTCATATAGCAAAACAGTTCACAAATAAATCAACAATCAGTAACTAAAATCTTTTGTACTAAAAACAAAGCCAGATGTCTAACAAAGCTTTCATGCAACAACAAGCAATACAAATATTGGAAATCCACATAAATAGAAAATGCTACTTTGGGGGAAGCTAAGAAATACTACATCAAGTTAGTCCCCACATGAGAATTGCTTGCCTTTTTCTTTCAATGTCCGAATATCTGTCAAACAAGCCTTGGCAGTTCCCAGGGCAACCAACCATTTTTGTCTTTCAGCTGTATCTTTAGCCTTCAGATAAAAGCACTGTTCTCCAGGAATCATCACATCCATGCGTGTATCATCTGTAGAATGAACTAATATCAACAGAGTTAGGTGGGACATGAAAATCTCAATCAACTTTTTTTAGAGTCACATAAACATTGACTAACTCGATTCAGACACAACTTGTCTTTGATTATATACTGCCTTTTTCTTCCTCTCCCTAAATAAACCAAATGAAAACTCCTGGAATTGCTAATCATAGTTTCTTGTTACAGCCAAATTTGGCAACTATGGATACAACAGAACAAAATCAGGATCGTAGATTCACAGTCAGAATCACAGTGCACAAGGAAGGAATAAGTGAGGAGGTATTCCACAACATCGAAAGACCTGCATACCATATTTTGGCTTAATAAACCAAAATGTGGATATATACCATATTAATGATTTCTATGTTTTCCTCTTCGTTGCCACAAAGATTCTAGTTTACCTGATGCTACAGTTCTCTTTATATGTAAATCAGTTAATTCTGGGTTTCATGTCAGTTTAAAAACTATTAACTGATATTAATCTAGAGTTCTTCCTTTTTTTCATCTCTAACAAGAAATAAAGCAAGCTAAGATGATTTTCATGCCAACAGAGAGGAGAAAAAGGACAGGAACATGGAAGGTGGAAAAGTATAGGTCTGTGGCACAGGTTCCTAAACATGGCTTGTGAAGTTGCAGATGAGCATCTAAACAGAGCCATTGTATCTAATAAGCAAGAAGAAATACTTTGTGGGTTCTCTACCTTGTATTTCACAAACTGCCATCTGGATGCTCCCCTTACAGCCTTTCCAAGCATCTTCCCGTGAGTCATAATAGGATAACACACCTCCTGCAAGTAGGAACCACCGAGGTTGCCAGCCTAGAAAGAAACAGAGCAGGGCACATCTGGAAAAAAATGTGCATGTATTTTATTGCAGATCAAAGACTAAGCCCAAACTGGCTCCATGGTTAGTGAATTTACCTTAGCAGATGCGCCCTATAAGAATGCTAATGGATACAGGTTTAAGGACATCAGATCAAATCAGGAGTTAACTTTAATTAAGCATGCTGACTGGGGAATTCTGGGAATTGAAGTCCTCACATCTTAAAGTTGCCAAGGTTGAGAAACACTGATTTAGAAGCAGGGGACCACTTTGTTTCAAAGGGTCACTTTGCTCAAGGGACTGCAAAGTGAAGCAGCTAATGCTATTATTCTTTTACAGCATGGGTGCCCAATCTGTAGCCTCAGGGAGGTTTCTAACTTCACAAGGCTTTTTGTGAAACAGCCAGCCCCTTCCTTAGTGCTCATTAATTTTCATTCAAAATATAAAATTAAATGAAATGGTTTGTAGGTGGAAGAAGATGAATGTGAAAGGGGAATTTGTGTATTTAACAACTGAAGGAAATTTACTCTTACTAAAATTCCACACCCAAATTTGCTTGTCACACCCTTATGCTAATTATGACACATTCTACAACACCCACAAGTAAACACTCTCACAAACTTTCTCAACAATTCCTGGCAAGTCCATCCTACGTATGGCTTTATATACCATCCTCTTTCAATATACTGCCTCAAGGTAGCCAAGAAGCTCCAGAATAAATCCAGGTCCACATCTATTGGAGCTAGGGGGTGAGGACATGAAGTTGTTGCTAAACTTGGAATCTCTTCACTTTTAGTTTGCAGATCATAGGGTGATCTGGCAAAGCTATTATGCAAGAATCAACTGTGACAAACAGAGTTACCTTGTAGATATCTGCTCAAAAATTCAGTTCACACTGGTTTCAATGAAGCTGTCTCTCAGGTTAGTATTATTCAGCAAAGGGAATTCTAGGACTTGAAGTCCTACTCACCTAGATAGCACTGGGTTGAGTAAGGCTAGGGTATGGACAGCAATCTAACTTAATCTTGCTTGCAGCAGTGTACCAATACACATCCATTAAAGCCACAGATCCCAAGAATACATGCAACACCCCCACTTTCCCAAAGTAATGACTTGATGTTCCATCTAATAATAAAAATATTATCTGTGTTCTATTACTCATTACAAGTAAGGTACATAGATATTATGAACTTCTAATGGGGGGTTGAGTGGGAAGGGAAAGAGTTCAGTTACTCAAGACAGGTTGTTTACTGGAGAGGGTTATGAATGTGAGAGCAATAGAAAAAGAGGAATCATAAGAATTACAAAAGAAAAAGACAATACTAGATCCAAAGTAAAATTAAATAATTAACCAATATTGTAATTTTCCCCCTTTGCATTTAGGCAGATGGTATTTAGCCTGTGTGCCAAAAGGTAGCTAAGTGCTTTATATCTCAGGAGAATGTTAATGTAAATAATGCATAGCATTAGGTAGATATAAACTTTTAATTAATCACTGGACTGCTCGTGATCACAAACATTATGATCATATGCTAATCAAGCTAATATGATAATAAATCATACTCTTTTGTCTAAAGCCAGCACCAGGAACTGTTCTTCCTACATCCAACCCATTTATAGTTTAGGTGGCATGTTTAACCCCAGTATATGTGAGACCGTCTGCATGATCATTCTGTAATGCTATTATCATATCTGGCACTACGGCATACAGAGGCAAAGAAGGAGAAATGAAGCATTCCTTTATTTTTCATCCATGGGGTCTTGAATAAAACAAAATCACAAGTTTAAGTGTTTTAAATACTAAACAGAAAGCAGAACTTATAAATGCAAACATATAAAGGAGAGTATTCAAACCATAGCAGTGACTTTTTTTAAATATTGAATTTTTAATATGAAATGCTTGTGGCAAAGAATGGTAGAAATTTATTCATTTTTAAAGTGCCCCCTGCATTATTTTTCTGCTTTTGCTAGAAAATTCTAAAAAATGTACTTTTGGAGAATACTTTTCTGGATTTCCCCAAGGCTTTAAAGTGTTAATTGGATAATTCAATTAGTTTACAATATGGTATTTAAAATTGAATTTTAATTAAGACTTATTCTATATGAAGGATGCTTGTGACATCTTTAGAATTAATGATGAATTGATTAGTTAGGTGCCATTAAGTTAGGTGTCGACTCTTAGCAACCACATAGATAGATTTTTCTCCATGATGATCTGTCTCTAACCTGGTCTTTCAGGTCTTCCAAAGGTGCACTTGCTGTCACTGTAACTTGACTCTATCCACCTTACTGCTGGTTGTCCTCTTCTTCTCTTTCCTTCCATCTTTCCTAGCATTAGAGCCTTCTCCAGAGAGCTAGGTTTTCACATAATGTGTCCAAAGTAGGATAATTTGAGCCTGGTCATTTAGCCTCGAGTGAGACCTCTGGATTGATTTGTTTGATGATCTATTTCTTTGTTTACGTGGCTGTCCACGGTATTCTCAGGAGTCTTCTCCAATACCAACCGTTCAAAAGCAACAATAGTCTTATCTTGCTTCTTCAAAGTCCAAATTTCACTTCCATAGAGTATCACAGGGAATACCATGGCTTGGACAATTCTGATCTTTGTAGGTATAGAGACATCACGGCATCTGAATATCTTTTCCAAGACCCTCATGGTTTCTCTGCCAACTGCTAGTCTGTGGCGTATTTTTTGACTGCTGGTTCCTTTACTGTTGATGGTTGATCCTAATAGAGAGAAGCTATTCACTACTTCACTATCCTCCTTGTCAATTAGAAATATATATACACATGCTTAACATGTGAAGAAGAAGAGGACCATTTCATGAAGAGTGTCTATGAATGATCTTAAGGTATAAGTAAGAACATAAGAGAAAAATTGTTCCATCAGGTGCTAAAGTTCCAGGATTGAAGAGCTTGATAAGAAGCCACCATATAAGAGAGAGGATTAACATAATATGTGAAAGGTGAAGGGTCCCCTGTGCAAGCACTGAGTCATGTCTGACACCGCTTTCATGACGTTTTCTTGGCAGACTATAGCAGGATGGTTTGCCATTGCCTTCCCCAGTTGTCACCTTCCCCAGCAAGCTGGGTACTCAATTCACTGACCCTGGAGGGATGGAAGGCTGAGTCGACCTGAGACGGCTACCCGAGAATCCAGCTTCTGCTGGGATCGAACTTGGGTCATGGGGAGAGCTTCAGTTGCAATACTGCCGCCTACCACTCTGCGCCACAGAAGGCTGTTATAGTTATAATTTATATGTTATAAATTGCATAATATGAATGCAATTTACATTCTGAATACAAAAGAAAGTAGTTTTTCTAATCCCAACTATACTTCTAATGAATGCACTTCTAATATACATGCATAAACATACAAGCACACATAGCAGAGGCATCCACATTGTAATTGCAATGTAAGTGCCATTCTTTTTATCCATGCATGCAACAGCAGGACACATATACAAAAGGGATAGAATTTGCATTATGTAAGCATGACACTGCTTTTGACATTTGGCCCCTTTGACCCACCCTGTAAATGCCTCTGTTCACAACTCTCTTGGAGAAAAGAAACCTTATAATCATATAATTGCTACTGAACATGTTTGAAACTGATTTAAACCTGTGTTGCTCAAAATATTACCGAATTATAACTCTCAGCATTCATCACCATCTGCCAAGATGGATAAAGCTGATGGGAACTATAGATCAACAGTTACTGGAGGACCACAGGTTCTAGACTCATTATGTAAATTTTTAGGAATCTCCTGCAGGTATCATGACCAAGTATTAATAATGTTTGAGTTCTGTTTCTAATTTAGAATCATTTTTAAAAGATAGGCACTTTTTTCCAATGTGAACTGCAATGAGCTTTATGAAAACGAATAAAAATTCAAACATAGAAAAAAGATCAAGTATGAACCGAAGCAGAAGCCATGACTCAGACGTGATTCATCAGAAATCAGAGTTCAGACAAAATGCATGTGACATGAACTATAAAAGTGAACTACACTCTAGATCTTCCTAGCACCTTACTATAGAATAATGTTACCGTGAATCTTCCCAAATTTTAATGTTGATGAATCCACCCTTCCACTCCTGTATGAGTACACCAATCCCTTACACATATTTCATATTTGATCCACAGAATTGCTTTGGATCTTTGTCAGACACATTGATAAATGCGTTCTTAAGTACTGTATGTTGACTTATTGAAAAGCAAGTTTTGCTACCCAACAGCTCTTATTACTATAAAGCCTCTATATTAGATTTGCAGCTTAAACTGGCTTCAATCCTTCTATTCCACTCATTCAGCGGCTGAGAATACTGCTTTGTCATACCCCCTGGCATACTTATTTGGAAGCACCCTCTACTGAGTTTAGTAGAGTATTATTTCTGAGTGACAATAAAGTAAGTAGAAGTTTGTTTTAAGGACAAAGGCTTTCATTTTAAAACATTTTCAGATTTTATGGTTGTCGATAAAAGAATAAAGATGCTTTAGCGAAAAAGAAATTATTTTAGGAAACATTTCACTGATAGAGGACGATCCTTTTGCATTTACTTGCATATACCAACCCTTATTCTGGACCTTCACTCAGACTTCCATTGCTGCTTCTAGCACACACTAAATTCATTCCCTTTGCATTCTACATTGTATTTACAATGTAAATAAATATTTTTAGAGCAAAGTGTATATTTGTTCAAGATTGTAAGATCAGTCCTTTAAAAAAATAGGCAGTGTAACCCCCCTCCCCCACAACTCAAGCGAGAATGATCACACCATGAAAAGCTGAGTTCAGTCAAACCACATACCTTAGACTAAAAATTTTAACCAATTTAAATAAAGCCAAAACAATGGTAAATAGGCTTTCATTGCATGAGAAGCTAACTTAAAATTCCTTTCAGTAAAAAAATGAAGGACAGCAGAAGAAGATGCACAAAAGTTTCATAAAGTTCTGGAAATAATAAAGGATACAAACACAAGATGGAAACCGGGATAGATCACTAAGGAAGACTACTTAAAACTAGTCCCAAACTGCAAAGATGGCATTGGGAAAGTTAAAATTGGGAATGAACTGAAGTTAGTGAAAGATGCTAAGAACAACAAAAAGGGTTTATTTAGAAATATTTAAAATAAAAGGAAAACAATATACTATCTGCTCAATAATAATGTCAAAATGCTAACTAGTAACAAAGAAAACTTAGAATTTCTTAATTTCTCGGTTGGCTCAAACTTCCTCCAACAAGACACCATTTCTTCCATGAAGCAATTGTGCAGATCAGGATAAGGGGTAGGACTGACATTTTAAATTGATAAAAATGCTCAAGGACTTTCTATCCACTTTGAATGAGTTTAAATCTATAAGGCCAGATGCACTGCATCTTAAGCCATTGAAGGTCTGTGGGAATTTACATGTATTAGTCCTGAGAACCTCTGGAGAACTGGTGAAAAACCAGATAACTGGAGGAAGGAAGGAAAATCTCTATTATCAAAAAGGCTGAAAAAGAGGATCCAGGGTATTAAAATCAGTCTCATCCAGAAGATTCTAGAGAAAATGACTGACCTATAAGCACTGAAAGCAATGCCCTAAGTATCAAAGTCAACATGGAAAAGTCAGTATAAACCTTGTCAGGCTAACTTCATCTCATTTTTTGATTAGGCAACTTCCTTAGAAGATTGCATGGAGGATGTAAACATAATAGAGCCAGCTTTCCTGAGATCACTAGGAGAGCTGTAAAAGTCCTTCCGTGATTATATTGTGGTATAACTTTAAAAAAAATTAATTAGAACAAGCCTGATAAGTGCCATTCTTTATTTACTCCTCTATTTGATTCTGTTTAAATTTACTTTTCTTTAATCTGATTTTTCTGAATAATCTGTTCTTTGATCAAAATGAAATGAATGTTATTATCCAGATTTCAACAAAGCAACTGAGAGAGGCATTCTGATTAGCAAGCAAATTAAGTGTGGGCTGGATAGAACCACAAATAAGTGGATACATAGCTTGCTCAAAATAGTATTCATAGGTTGCGTGTTAGTAGTTTCTCATGAAACTAGAGGGAGATATCAAGCAGAGGGCCACAAAGTTTTGTCCTCAGATCAGGATTTTGGCATAGTACTATAAGAACCCCATGGACAGTATCAAAAGGCTAAAAGATATGATGCCAGAAGATGAGCCCCTCAGGTTGGAAAGTGTTCAACATGCTACTGGGGAAGAGCGGAGAGCAATTATGAGTAGCTCCAGAAAGAGTGAAGCGGCTGGGCCAAAGCCGAAAGGACGCTCAGTTGTGGACGTGTCTGGAAGTGGAAGTGGAAGTGAAAGTGAAAGGAAAGTCCCATGCTGTAAAGAACAATATTGCATAGGAACCTGGAATGTAAGCTCTATGAATCAAGGTAAGCTGGATGTGGTCAAATATGAGATGGAAAGATTGAACACAGACATCTTGGGAATCAGTGAAGTACAATGGATGGGAAAGGGCGAATTTAATTCAGGTGACCATTATATCTACTACTGTGGGCAAGAAACCCTTAGAAGAAATGGAGTAGGCCTCATAGTCAATAAAAGAGTGGGAAAAGCAGTACTGTGTACAACCTCAGAAACAACAGAATGATCTCAGTTTGAATCCAAGGCAAACCGTTCAACATCACAGTTATCCAAGTCTACGCCCCAACCACTGATGCTGAAGAAGCTGAAGTTGACCAGTTCTATGAAGACCTACAACACCTTCTAGAACTAACACCAAAAAAAGATGTCCTTCTCATCATAGGGGATTGAAATGCTAAAGCAGGAAGTCAAGAAATAACCAGAATAACAGGCAAGTTCGGCCTTGGAATACAAAATGAAGCAGGGCAAATGCTAATTGAGTTTTGTCAAGAGAACACGCTGGTCATAGCAAACACTTTTTCCAACAACATAAGAGTCAACTCTACACATGGACATCACCAGATGGTCAATACCGAAATCAGATTGATTATGTATTTCGCAGCCAAAGATGGAGCAGCTCTATACAGTCAGTAAAAACAAGACCTGGAGTTGACTGTGGCTCAGATCATGAGCTTCTTATTGCAAAATTTAGGCTTAAATTGAAGAAAGTAGGGAAAACCACTAGACCATTCAGGTATGACCTAAATCATATCCCTTATGAATATATAGTGGAGGTGATAAATAGATTTAAGGGACTAGATCTGGTAGACAGAGTACCTGAAGAACTATGGACGGAGGTTTGTAACATTGTACAGGAGGCAGCAACTAAAACCATCCCAAAGAAAAAGAAATGCAAGAAAACAAAGTGGCTGTCTGATGAGGCTTTACAAATAGCTGAGGAAAGAAGGAAAGTGAAAAGCAAGGGAGAAAGAAAAAGATATAACCAACTGTATGCAGATTTCCAGAGAATAACAAGGAGAGATAAGGCCTTTTTAGATGAGCAATGCAAAGAAATCAAAGAAAACAATAGAATGGGGAAGACTAGAGATCTCTTCAAGAAAATTGGAGATATCAAGGGAATGTTTTGTGCAAACATGGGCACAATAAAGGACAAAAAAGGCAGGGACCTAACAGAAGCAAAAGAGATTAAGAAGAGGTGGCAAGAATATACAGAAGAACTATACAAGGAAGATCTTAATGTCCCTGATAACCACAATGGTGTGGTCACTGACCTTGAGCCGGACATCCTAGAGAGCGTAGTCAAGTGGGCTTTAGGAAGCATTACTAACAACAAAGCTAGCGGAGATGTTCAAACTACCACACAATTGCACTCATTTCACATGCTAGCAAGGTTATGCTCAAAATCCTACAAGCTAGGCTTCAGTAATATATGAACCGAGAACTACCAAAAGTACAAGCTGGGTTTTGAAGAGGCAGAGGAACTAGAGATCAAATTGCCAACATATGCTGGATCATGGAAAAAGCAAGAGAGTTCCAGAAAAACATCTACTTCTGCTTCACTGACTACGCTAAAGCCTTTGATTGTGTGGATCACAACAAACTGTGGCAAATTCTTAAAGAGATGGGAGTACCGGACCACCTTACCTTTCTCCCGAGAAACCTGTATGCGGGTCAGGAAGCAACAGTTAGAACCAGACATGGAACAACCGATTGGTTCAAAATTAGGAATGGAGTACAACGAGGCTGTATTTTGTCACCCTGCTTATTTAACTTATATGCAGAGTACATCATGAGAAATGCCAGGCTGGATGAATCACAAGCCGGAATTAAGATTGCTGGGAGAAATATCAACAACCTCAGATATGCAGACGATACCACCCTAATGGCAGAAAGTGAAGAGGAACTAAAAAGCCTCTTGATGAGGGTGAAAGAGGAGAGTGCAAAAGCTGGCTTGAAACTCAACATTAAAAAAACTAAGATCATGGTATCTGGTCCCATCACTTCCTGGCAAACAGAAGGGGAAGAAATGGAAGCAGTGACAGATTTTATTTTCTTGGGCTCCAAGATCAATGCAGATGGTGACTGCAGCCATGAAATTAAAAGACGCTTGCTCCTTGGGAGGAAAGCTATGGCAAACCTAGACAGCATATTAAAAAGCAGAGACATCACCTTGCCGACAAAGGTCCATATAATCAAAGCTATGGTTTTTCCCAGTAGTAATGTATGGCTGTGAGAGTTGGACCATAAGGAAGGCTGAGCACCAAATAATTGATCCTTTTGAACTGTGGTGCTGGAGAAGAATCCGTTGGACTGCAAGGAGGTCAAATCAGTCAATCCTACAGGAAATCAGCCCTGACTGTTCATTGGAAGGACAGATACTGAAGCTGAAGCTCAAATACTTTGGCCACCTATTGTGAAGAGAGGACTCACTGGAAAAGACCCTGATGCTAGGAAAGACTGAGGGCAAAAGGAAAAGGGGACAGCAGAAGATGAGATGGTTAGATAGCATCACCAATGCAATGAACATGAATTGAGTAAACTCTGGAAGACAGTGGAGGACAGGAAGGCCTGGCGTGCTATGGTCCATGGGGTCACGAAGAGTCGGACACGACTTAATGACTGAACAACAACAACTATAAGAAAGCCACAGAGAAACTGGTTCAGAAATGAGCAATGAGGACGATCAGGACATTAGAAGCTAGTCTCATAGGATTTGTCCTATGAAGAGAGCTTGAACTACCTAACCTGGAGAAGAAAAGGCATTTACATAATTCATAAAAAACTCTCCCTGATTTGTCTACTTTTTAAAAGAGGAGCTTAGTAAAAACAGTAAATGTTAATCACTTATCATTTACTATATTGACAACACTATATATCTTTGGTTTTATATTCCAACTACATAGGCAGATACTAGAAAAAAAAACTTGTCAAATGGTGCTTTCCCCCCCTTTTTTGCTTAAATCAGATGGGGTGCTCTGTCCTTTTTTTTTTTTGGCCAGTTCTTCCACCTGTTAGGGGCAGCATTTCCATGGTCCCCAGCACCTCCTCCCGTTTCAGGACTTGAACTTGAAAGCCATGGCATGCAAGGCATTTACAGTACTGAGCTCCTGAGCAGGGTCCCCGGTACTGTACTCCAGAGCAAAGCAGCAGAGCCCACACTCCTGCCCCCAGGCCTTCGTAAAGCTTAGGACCTCCATCAGCCAGGAGTATCTAAATCAGGCATCCGGGACAGTACCCGGCTTCAAGATCATGAGCAGGATTGGCCGAGATGGCCCAAATTAAGCGGGTCAATGAGGAAAGACAGGGCAGGACCAGGCTATACTCACCGCTTAGATAGTTGGTCCATTTGTATAGTACCCCCTCCATGATGACAAGGTCCCCCCCATCCAGATCTGCTTGGGACAGGGGAAACCCTGGCCTTCCCCCGGGAAACTTTTAAGCTCTCAGCCCCACAGCTGAAGCACGGACAGCCAAGGCCATCCTGAGGCTGGCAGAAGTCCGGCCCGCCTCCCTGTCTCCTTCCCCGCCCTATTCCCCCCGCCCCACCCTACCAGCCAACCAGTTAGCTTTACGCTACTAGAGTAGAAATGCAGGTTTCATTACAGCCATGGGCTTTGTCCGCTCCGAAGAGTAACGTAAATGCGTTTCTGAATGCAAAGTTTACATGTGATTAGAGAAAGGGCGTGGCTAGAACACCAAGAGAGCAGATGAGTTCTTGGGAGCCAATGAGAACCCAGTTCCATGCGTGGCGTCAGCCTATGATGGCACTCCGAAGCCGGCTGTATTGTGTTGAGGGATTCCGAAATGTATGCGCGGCGTTCTCTCGCTAGAATTTTTGGGAGACCAATCGCTGCTCGGCGATGGGAGCTTCCTTGCCGTTTTTTTTTTTTCTGCATATGAATTCACCAGCTTCCCAATGGGGCGGCTGGCGTTCAAGCCCGGCCCTCACGCCGAGCCAACCAGAATGGAGAGGGAGAGAGGAGAGGTGGGGCAATAAATGGATACGAGTGCTGGGTGGAGGCTTGCCTGCGTTTCCGCGGGTTTTAAGGGCATATTTGCCACGTCTGCGGATTTGGGGAGTGGGACTGAAGGCTGGTGAGATACGGAGACTGGGAGGAAGCTGGACTCAGCGGTTAGCGCCTTTTCCATCTCCGCCTTTATTGCAGCGGCTGGCGTTGTAAAGTCCTGTGAAGTGGGACTCCCAGAAGGTGCAATTTCAGTGGGAAAAGCACGCTAAAAAACACAATATACTTTAGAAGTTGTTTTTTTAAGTGATCTTGGATCATTTTTTAGCAATGTGTGGTCCTTATTTGGGTATCGCTGGATAATTTTTTTCTTAATGGCCATGCGCAGGTAAGATCATGCGGGTTGCTTTTCAACCGGTGAAAAACACATCGTTCAAGTAACCAGAATGGAAGGCACCTTTTGGATTCTCTTTGGGACCGTGGCTTTGGTGACCGGCGCTCTCATTCCAGAACCAGAAGTCAAGATCGACGTCCTTCATAAACCTTTCATTTGCAGAAGGAAGACCAAGTTTGGAGACATGATGTTGGTGCACTATGAGGGATATTTAAAGAAAGATGGCTCACTCTTTCATTCCACGTGAGTATCTCCTCTACAAATTGGGACACAGTAACCAAGCAAATCACATTTTTGGCTCAGTGCGATGTGTGAATGGAAACAGTATTTAGAATAGCGGAAGATGCCTCAGCTTTTCTCATTACTCTCTGGAATGTGGCCCTTTTAACACACCACTCAAGGTCAGCTGTAGTCCTGGGCCAGAAAAAGTGGCACATTCTTATGATGCATAATCAAAATGTATGATGTATTCTTAGCTGGAAAGAAGGGGGCCTTATTATAGGATATTGGACCAATAGGATATTGTGGATTTATTCTCAGTTGGGTCATAACTATTGATATTATTGCACACACTTTCTTATTCCTGAATGGTGAGATTTTCCTTTAGATAAGAGCACTTCAACATTTCTTTTGTTTATAAATCATAAGCAGAGCCATTCTTACAGCAAAGTTCTGGTTAACTTCAGTAAGAGCTGTCTTTCTCCTCCTCTTTTAGGGCCCATCATGCTGTTGTAAATTTAACTATAAATTAGTATAATACAGGTGTTCTCAGTTTATGGATCATAACCCCTGGGGGGTGTGAGTAATGTAGAGGGGGTCGTTGTTTTTTTTAAGTTTGCTTCAGGCATAATGTCAATTTTGACTATTATTCAGCTTACAAATCAGTTTTCTATCTGCTGCTCTTCCTTAGGAGAGGCACAAGAATTCTATGAACTACCAAGTATATTGTATTCTTTAGATTGTTATAAAATATTATTCTGAAATGACTTTTTGCTTGTATATCTAGTTATTTTACAAGATGTTTAAATTTATCTGTTAAAATCTATCACTGAATCTCTTAACTCTTGTAACTTTCTTTGATTAAAGCATAGTGTATTTTGTAGACTTGAGGTTTTAATACAAATGAAATGGACAAAAGGCACTTCTGCATTTTGACATCTTTTAATTATGTGGCAAGCTGTTGTGTCTATTTACAATCTGTTGACACTGACTGCTGGTAATTGGGTTCAGCTTTGGTCAAAAATATTGCCTGCCTCTGGCATCTCTGCTGGTGTGATGAGTGGTAGTATGCCCATAGTTTCTGGAGCATCTATATGTATTAGTGACATTCTGTACTTTTATCCATTAATTGAACAGATGGATAACAGAAACTTATTAAATTTATAGCTACTATGTGTTACTATTGAGCTGATGTCTCTTCTGACACTCTGAATTCCCAGCAATGTCTCTCCTTGAATATTACTGTACAAAAGGAATACAGAGAATGAGAAGAGTCAGGGGTTTTTTTTGAAGTTGCTGCTATAAAGAACAATTACTGATTAGAAAATAAATGAGGAATGAGAGTGGTTGTCTCAAAAATGAAGGCCAGGTTTCAGGAATTATGCAATTATGCAATAAGGATGTGCAAGCTCATCCTTATTAGGGATTTGGGGGCGATTTTTTAAATCTCCAATGAACTTGCTTTATTTTATGAAGTTGTTTCTGTCACTGTTTCATTTGATATACAGAATGAATGTTAATCAAATTAAATGCGTTTTTGTGATTTTCCCTCCTTCCAATTCATCATGTAGGGAGATTGCGATAATGCAAAGTTCTAAAATTCCTGATATGATACTTTTAAGCAACTGATTGTCACTATAGCCCTAGATTTCAGTTAGTGCAAATATAATAAGCTACTTAGTTTTGTTTGTGTTGTGTTATTACTAATAGCTTCAATTGCTAAATCAGGACAAAAGTTCTAAAATCTGTCTCCTTTCGCAGTCTCTTTTTCATATGTATGTTTTAAAACGGGGCTAGGGCCCTCCAGAAGTTGTCGAATTACAACTCCTACAGCCACACTTAGCAAGGCTGCTGAGAGTTTAGTTGAGCAACATCTGGAGACCTTCACATTCCTCAGCCTGGCTTGTTCTGGGAAATTACCCATAGTACCCTGTAATTCTAGTTGCCATTTGGATTACTAGGAAAAATAGGATGACGTTTGGAGCGGCCTGTCATTAGCCTTTGAGAACAGAATATGAAATACTAAATCTGTGGTCTGATCCAGCAAGAGGACTCTTTCCAACTGGGTGCCCTAACTGAATGTTTTCTTTGTTTCAGCCACAAGCATAACAATGGCCAACCAACATGGTTTACTCTTGGTATAAAGGAAGTTATCCAAGGCTGGGATAAAGGTTTGACACAGATGTGTGTAGGAGAGAAACGCAAATTAACAGTTCCTCCATCCCTGGGTTATGGAAAAGAAGGGAAAGGTAATACTTTCAGGTTCATAAAATCATATATGCAACTAATATTTATCTCCTTACCCAGCTTATATAATCATATACAATTGCATGGAAAGCACAACATCTTTCTGCGTGTTTTAATGCATACTTACTATTTATGGGCAGCTACTGTACTTACAGATTCAAAATATTTTGGGAAGACAACCATCTGAAACATACCTCCAAATCAATCGCGAGATGCTTTCAGAAAGGAAACATGTTTCGGCATGGCTTCCTAAGCCTGAGGTTTGAATATTACTGAAAATCTTGGGGAAATCTCAGACACAAAGGACATTTGAGCTAGAAGAGTTCCACAAGAAAGAGTGGGAGGGGAAATTCCAAATGCAAGAACAGACAGATTCTTAGTTGGCTACAGGAAACTTTTGGAAGCCATTATTTCTGCCAAAGGAGATGCTAAAAAGTGCTGACCAAAAGTCCAGTATATCCAAACTTTTGTACCTGCTACATATAGTATTTTCTTATTTTGAGTCTGTAAACAATTCCATCTAAATAGAAAATATGCATTAACAGTTACAGAGAGATGTTGTGTTTACCTTTGGATTATGCAAAGGTTGTGTCAGTTTCTGTTCACTTATGGATTCAATAAAACATAGTATTTGATCAGGATTAAGGTCTGACTTTTGCACACAGATATACCATTGTATATTCAAAGGCATCTATTGGCCAAATTTAAAGTAGGTTGATTTCCTTTTAACTTGATTATTTCCACTGATATAAAGAGAACTATTTTCTTAAATATGAACTGATAATGTAATCCTGTATAATTTATTCTAATAAAAATTACACAAGCCATTCATATATACACACACACACTCTATATACACAAACACATATACATACATGCACACATATAAATGCTAGAAGATCCCTTAGTATGTTTTGCTATTACTAATCATTCTGCCCTGTAGCTTGTTAGAATCAGTTTAAGGCGCTGATGAAACTTTTAAAGAAGAAACAGGCTACAGTATATTTCTAGCAGAGTTACACAAAGTGGTTTTCTTCTTAATTTAGGCTCCATTCCCATAGGCTGTAAATAGGAAGTGTGAAGTAATGTAGGAGAGAAAAACTAAATTTGAATTGAAACCAGTTCTGTGTCCTCACTTTTTTTCTTGCACTTAACTTTCATAGGACAAATGGAAATACTGTATCTCTTTCTATTCAGATCAACCCAGGTGTATGTTCGCACATTTTTTGAGTCTGGCCATACTCAGTGTTACAAAGATTGACACTACAGAAACAAAACATAAAATAATTATCTCTAAGTAATCCAAATGGGGTGGAGGTACAAACAGAAAATGTGTACATTTGTTGAATTGTGGGCATCAATTTTTATATCTTTCTGTACTTCTGATAAGGCAGTGTAATTAGGAGATTAGTCTTCACCATTCTGATGGCTTCAGGTGTGCTAAAGTCTAAGAGCTGGAATTCTGATACAGTTGAAACATTCAGTGAGACTAACTTCTAATTGAGGGTACATAGATTTGCATTCTAAATTAGTTAGCTGTTATGTAACTTTCTATGCTTTGTATAGCTGTAGGTAACAAAATAAGTCATATGTTCTCAGTATAATGCTTAATGTGATCTCCATATATTTCTTTGGTAGGAAAAATTCCACCTGAAAGCACACTGATCTTCAACATTGACCTTTTAGAAATCAGAAATGGACCAAGATCGCATGAGTCCTTTCAAGAGATGGATCTTAATGATGATTGGAAGCTATCGAAAGAAGAGGTAAATAAGTTAATGCATTCTACAGTTTACAGAAAAAGATAACTAAGCTATTACTTCCCTTGAAGTTCTGTTTATGCAGGTTTGGTGTCTCTAAATAAAATTTGTATCTGTAAATAAAATTTCATTCCAAGATGGGCTGGATTAGGACTGAACATTTATTCCTGCATTCAGAGTATATTGGTGAGGGAGAGTTTAGGTGGATGAAGAACTGGGGTATGCACTTTTGATAACTATTTGTAGTCCTGTATTACACAATAGATATGGATCTACTTTTATATTAGGTCCACCCTGCTTTTTTGGCCAGCAAGCAAAGGGACAACATTTGTGTAAAGCCACAAAGAATATTGCAGAAATGTTCTTCAGTAACTTTGGCCTCTCTGTAGAAATCTGGGCATACCGTCTCTTGAAGGCCCATCTGTGGTTTTGAATTTCAGTGAAAAAGCAGAGCTAAAGTTTTCATCGTGGATTCTAATGGGAAAAGATGCAGGTGTGTCTAGCCTCACACATTAAATCATAATGTGGTTTATTTGTGGCCTATTGAATGGGCCATATGTACCTCACCTGAATATCGGGAGTCCCTCCAAATATTTCTCCAAAACTGGATTTTTTAAATGTGATATTATTAAATGCTCAAAGAATCCTATGTGTTATATTTTCATTACATACATTAAATCACATTTCAGCACTTTCCTTGCCTGGTCTGGTTGGTCTAATGCAGTTAATAGCCTTATTAGCCTGTATCCTAAACCTACGTATTTAAATTTCAGAATTTGTATAGTCCCACTTTCTTTTTCTAGTGCAGCCCTAAGGAGAGATTGGAATTTTTTGTTTCATTTTCAACTAATCTCATTATAACAAATCCAAACAGGCTGTTGTTACTTCTTTCTATATTTCTACATTTTATTACAATAAGAACGGATCATCAAGAAGTAAACTTGCTTCAGAAAGCTTTTTTTCAAAAATGATGACTGAGCATTTAGTGTGTTACGTGCAATACTGACTGCACATAAGATACCAAGATTTTTGGAGCTGATATTCTGCTAAATAAAATTGGAAAAAAAAAGATGAAGGAAGGGTGAATGGGCTGAGAGGAAGACAAAGATCTTTGTGTTTCAGTGAAGTTGATGAGATCTTCTATGTTACTAGGCTTAGGGCTACTATGTTTGTGTAGCCCCTACCAGGTTTTGTGTTGTGTTTTTATTGCTATGGTTGTTTTTACTCTGGGCAGCCATTTTATGTATTTTTAACTGTTTTAAATTATTTGATTTTGTAAGCTGCCCAGAGTTTTCTGGAGTGGGTGGCCATAATAAATTTGATTAAGTAAACAAACAAATAAGATCTATTCTGAATCAAATGAGGAGGCCATTTAATGCTGGTCTCCCCTCTTCTCATTCCTTCTAAGCATCCAAAGAGCTGATTATATATTAAAATATGGTCTTTTTTGTCTCAAAGGTAAAAATGTATTTGGAGAAGGAATTTGAAAGACATGGTGCGCCAATTAATGCAAGTCACCACAATACTTTGGTTGAGGACATATTTAATAAAGAAGATGAGGACAGTGATGGCTTTATATCTGCAAGAGAATTTGTTTACAAGCATGATGAGCTATGAAGTGCTCTGAAATAATTGAAATGCAAGAAAAGCAACAACTTGTGAAACTGACATTTTTTTCCCCTTTTGGTTTTGGAGCTATGTTACTCATCAGTGTGTGCATAAATTACAATGCCTATTTTTCTACAAAAGGTATTTCTGATACCAAATGTTACAGTGTTTAGATATAGGACTGAAATATTTTAAGGTTTTTATTCAGATGGAAGCATTATTGTGTATTTAAGAACTAAACCATTTCCAACAATAAATATTACTGAAAATACACTCCAGCGCTGTTTGAAGTTGTTGTATTTATTGTGAATACACCTCTTGTTTAAGCATTTAATTTCTGTGCTCTGCAAAAAGACTCTTAATATTTTAAATGATAGTTGTCAGTGTGCTAGTAGGTCTCATTGTTTGTAGAGTTTATACAGGACCAAAGGCCTGCTTTATCAGTAACTTTCCTTTGTAGAAAGATAAACCGTTGCACTCGAGGAGATTACAGTGTCTCATATAAAGTAACTTAAGGTCTTACGGTAGAATTCTGTTTTAGTGTACTTGCAGAAGCTAGCCTATCCTAATCAGAAATAACCTATTTATCATATAGAGAAAAATAACATTTGATATTTAATTTAATTTGTAAATATGCTTGTTCTTTGCTTTCTTTTTTAATAATATAAAAGAAACCACCTTTTTCTTTTCACCAGCTCAACAGAATGGAAGCAGTTAAGGAGGGCATTGGTTCTTGGGTCCTAATGCCCTGTCCAAGACCTACTTAAAACCCAATAGATCTCAGAATTGTAGCTTAGCAAGATTTTCTCTCCTGTACACAAATCAAGTACAGTCCTTTAGAACTGGAGCTGAATTGCCAATTGAGTTCAAGATATTTTATCTGCCTTCCAAATCTGTAGATCTCTGTTTTGAAAAATTAGTGTAGGTTTATTGGTTTTTTGTAAGGCATGGTTTCTTTCAACATGGTTCACTGAAGAAATTAGTTAGCTGGATTTGCACAATAGGCTAAGCAAAACCAAGCCACTTTTTCACTTAGTATGATGTGTGCTTCCAAATTTCCTTTTCCTATGTACCAGTGGGAAAAGTTGTGTTCCGGTATTAAATCCTACTGGTATGAGAACCATCTCTGCTTCCCTCTATACATTGGGGTGGGTGGTATTACCTATAGCAGGCAGTCTACTTTCTGTCTTCTGTCTGTCTATCTCAATAACTTGAGTTAGGCTTCATCAAAAGAGCAGCCCCCCTCTTAAGGCAACTAGGTCTTGCAAGGTGATATGGGCTTTGATCACTCAGTTCCTCCCTTACCCTATGTGAGGAGTTTAGATTTCCAAAATTGGACTTTTATTTCTCTGGCCTCTTACTGTAAGTGTAGCTCTGTTGCAAGTTGGGGGAATTCAATGGCTCCAGCAAGATGGCAGGTAGTCCTTGTTTAGCAACCACAAGTGGGAGCAGCCACTCAGTTGTTAAGCAAAGTGGTCACTAAACAAAACCACGACTGTGCTTATGACCTTACTTCAGCTTTCCTTTGCTTCACAGACCTGTGTAGGTCGTAAATGTGAGGATTGGTTGTACTTTTTTATCATCAGTCGCTAAATGAGGCAGTTGCTAAACAAGGACTACCTGTATATCTATGTGGCTTACTTTTGGAAGTACAAAGCTGACTATTTTTACTTCTGAATGTTGATTCACCAAAGGCTGTAAGCCTTTCTGTGGTCAATATACTATGTGCACCACAACAGTTGTGATGTTTTCAACCAGCCATAGTTTAAATAAGTCATGGCTTAGCACTATAATCCAGTCAGAATCTTATAGTCACCATACCTGAATGCTTTAGGGCAGACTTTGTAAGGCTGAATTCCCCATCTGTAGTCACTCTGAAAGGTAGCAGACTTAGGTTATTATAATTCTTGCTGATTTTGGTGTAAGTCCCCTGAAGGTAGATACAGGAATGTGCTGTTTTTGTGGTTTAAGCTGTTGTGGATTTGAGGCAACTATGCCAGACGCACAAACATATTTTTGTTTTCCAGTGTTACTGTGTAAAAAAAGGGAAGCAGAAGTGCTGAAATACATGTCTATTACGTCATCATCACCATCTTTTGCTTTTAGGGCAAGAGCATTATCTGAGTGTAGTCAAAAGACAAAAGGAAAGGCAAGTTTAGGGAATCTCAAAAATACTTTACAGAAAAGTCCCTCAAACCCACCCAAGGAACATGGAGCAGGCTTAGTGGCCTGGGAATGCTATTAAAAATGGAATGGAACAGCCTAGAAAAGAATGTAACTAGCTGAAAAGGGCCCTGCACAGGAAATGCACTGTCACATTTCGTGGCTGATCCCCCTAAGAGAATATTTCATACAAGGACGATACAGCATCTGACTGATCAGCCAAGGGTATTCCACCATATGCCTGCTGACCTTTCTAACGCCTGGATTCTTTTGCTCTTGCAATCATGAAAATTAGGAGATCTTGCAATATTAAGGGTTTAGGGGACACAAGGGTGTCTCAACCTCATTTCCTCGCTAAGGTTGGTGTTAGCCTAATCTGGAACTGTGAAGTAGGAGCCCACTTCAGAGCCTCCAAACCATAACATACTTGCCTCTTTGAAGCCTTCCTTCTCCCATCAGAATCACTATAATTCTTCAGATTATTTTTAATATTATTTATCTATTTATTTAAGTTTACTGGCCATCCAATTCCAGTGGACTCTGGGCTGGGTGAGAAACTAGAAAAAACATAAAAACACCTAAAAACATAAAATCAGATAAACAGCCCAGACTAAAATAATCTGATAAACAACAAAAGAAAACGGGGGCCTTAGACAAATCACACCAACCAAAGGCAGGTTTTCAAAGCTTTCCTGAACCCTCGGGGAGAGGGCTAGGAGAGACAGGGAGATATTGTTACCACTTCTACGCTTCCTTCCTACCCTGGCGGCACTCGAGGCAACTTGATTTGAGATGTCACTTGGTTCACGCTCAGAGACACGGCGCTCACGCTCCGCAGCCCAGGCGAGCCCCGGCGTCTCGTGGGCTCACCCTCCGCCGCTGTACGGCGAAAAGAGCTCTCATTCTGCCCGCCCGGCTGTCCGAGTCTCGCCGGCTGAGCCCAGCGCAGGGGGAAACGACGAGCGTCAGTGGCGACAGAGGCGGCGCTGCCGCCGAGCGGTGAGGTGGCAGAGCAGCCGCCGTCGCACTCCCTCTCTCGCTCCCTCCCTCCGTCCGTGCGGCTGGCAGGCTGCTCACGCGAGCCGGAGCCAGGCTGTTACCTGGAGCCGAGGCCGCTTCTCATTCCCCCTGGCGTCCGCACAAGGGGAAGCAGCCGCCGGCGTAGGCAGACCCGCGGGGAAGCGTCTCGAAGGCGGCCCAAGAGGTGAGCCCCGTCTCCTTCCTTGCTCGAAAGAGGCAGAGGGATGCGCTGCGGTGCCAGCCGGAGTCAAGGGCACGCCCGCTGCCGCGCGTCGCCTGCGAGCGCCTCTCAGCCCGGCCTCTCTGCCCTCAGGCTCCGAGCTGCGGTGCGTCCTGGGGCGCGCGGTCAGCGCCAGCCTAAAACGCCCCAGGGAGTCTCGCGACCGCCGGTCGCTCCCTTGGCGTCTCTCCTCCCCGCTTCCGCAGCCGGATCCGAGAAGGCGGTGGGTCGCCTCTGCCTCGCCTCCCGTCTTTGTGCATGTTTTTACTAGAAAGAAACCCGGAGAGCGAGAAAGAGCTTCGGCGCTTTTAGAGTTGGGATGCCTCAGCGGTGGATGAGTATCTTTGCAGGAGAATGCGAGGATGATCAGCAGCAAAAAGCGATTTTAAAAGCTTTGGCTGATGGTCCTTGGTCCACAATGGCTGCTTCAACACATTGACCCATCATGTGATGTTGCATGATCATCACTGATCAGGGTTAGGATTAGCCTGGGTTCACACATTGGGCTAAGCAGTTTTTTGTTGTAATTTGCCATGGCATATTATGGGAACTCGCTGATTTGGGTCTGTATACTGTGTTGTATGGTTTAATTCGCCACCCCCCCACCCCCAATTTTTTAAGGCACTAAACCAGGGCAAAACAAACCATGGTTTAGTGTGATCTGTATGACTATGCATGGAAATCTTTTCCTGCCACCCCAGTGTCAGATCACATTATGCCCCATAGTATAGTGTGAGGAAGATAGAACTGGATTCACTGAAAGATTACAAGCCTTTTCCAGCCTGGGCCAGTCTAGAAGTGTTGGAACTACAACTCCCATTATTGCCAGCCAATTTGGCCCCATTTGGCTGGGCTTCTAAGTATTGTAGCCCTAATACACCTGGAATGCACCAATTTGATAGAAGGATAATAGCAAAAAAACCCAAAACCCAACAACTCCATGCTCTTTAGGGTTCACTTGTATCTAGAGTAAATTATAGGCTGTGTATAATTTAGAAGATCAATGGGTATGTTGAGACAATGAAATATTGTAGCCATTTATTATGTCCATTTAATTATGGTGTTAAATTCCTAGAGTGATTTCGACTGCTGATGGAACCTGTACCAGTTCTCCATAATGTTAGATGAGTCCCATCTATCCCTTTCATTTACAAGTATGACTTAGCTTTAAGGAGTCTAAATTGGTATAATAGGACTATCTGATTTTAATTGTTTTAATTATTTTAACTGTTTTATAGTTTTTATGATTGTAAGCTGCCCAGAGTCACTTGTTGAGATGGGTGGCTATAGAAATTAAATAAATAAATAGATGTATAACTGTGTTTTGTCTGACTCATCTGAAGAATCTTTACTGGACTGTCTCAGTTTAAGTTGGCTTCCTTTAAAAAATAATAATAATACAGTAATAATAGGGAGAGACAGATTGAAACAAGATCCTTTTTTTGCTATTTGCAAACTGCTGGATGTGATCTAAAATTATGAGCAATAAAGTCATGGCTCATAAACTGAAAGAAAACGTGTTATAGTCTCAGTAAATACAGTTGTTAAATTCCCATTACAGCATTAATTCAGCATTCTTCAGAGCCAAGCTTTTGTATTTTAAGATGCAATCTTTGCTTTTACTGCTGATGTATAATGATTGCGGTGTGAATTGAAGGTTGCAATCTTTAATAAGCGGTTTAATAACTGATTAGCTTTGTTAAAAGAAAAGGTTTTTTTCCTCAGTCTTTTTGCAGCTGAATTGGGTTATGTGTTTCAGAACATTGCTTATTTATATCTGTATCTATCTACTTAAAAAGGATTTGTGCTGTTGTGTAAGTCTTGTATATCTTAGTCAGTTTCTGGTCTGATCTAACTGGAGAGTCTCAATGACATCCTTCTGTGGGCAAATATCTGCAACCCTTTTTCTTTTCTAATACGTTGGTAGTCATGCTTCTTAATCTGTATAATAATTAATATCAAATAAATCTTTACTACAGCCATATATCAGCATAGTAGATAAGATTTTATTTGTGTTTACCTAGTCCCTCTTATCTGTGCATCGACCCAGGATCTGTGACCATCCTTGGAAGGAGTCATAGGTCAGTAGCAGAGCACACATGAGCCCACAGATATAATCCCTGCATCAATTCCTGATCTGCCAGTACAATTTCTGTCTCTTTGCTGGAGAAGGCTTTTGCCTGAGTCATTGATCAGGTATTCTAATATTTTCACACATGGAATGTTCTTGATAACAGTGTTGGGTGTAGAAAGAGAAGTCTTGCTTTTCTAAAAGTCCAAAAACAGCATTCATACTTTTGCAGCAGTAACGATGTGTAATCATTTTGTGACCGATTAATCATCTTAGTTCCTGCTTCTCTTCTGTAAATCTGCTGGATTGCAGATGATAATAAATATTTTGAGAGGAAAAAGAACTAAGTGGAAGTATATTGCATGCCATACATTGCACTATTTTTGCTTGGTGCTCATCAGTGTTGTGTTTTGAAGCAGTCAGTAAAAGGTTACTGGGATATGATATTTTGATAGTGATGCTAGAAAGCTGAAGTTGGCCAAGCCTCTACAAAACTTTCAGGCCCTGTTCTGTTCTGTTCTGTTCTCTATCCCTTATGAACCTGCCAACTGGAACCATGTGCATCATAGTGAATGAGGATGGGTGTGCCTTTTACCTTATACAAAATGGTGGGTTAAAGGGTGGGACAGGTTACCACACAAACAATACATTTGGCTTTTGTATAGAAATACAAGTCCCTGACCATGTTATCATAGACCAGGATCTCTATTTTTTTTTACAGAACAGACTTTGGATATTATTATTAAACTATTAACTCCGAAATAACTCTGAAATTGTTGCCATAATGATTTACAGTATACCCTTGATTATTTTTTCCCATTTCTATTCTATGAAATAATGAAATGTGATAGTTACTAATAGGACTGCTGCGTTAAAGCAAATGTCCAGTGTTTTTCAAACCATTGGGAACCATAGAATATTCAGTTGCTCAGCAACAGTTCTTCTGTATCCAGAGGTAGCCTTTTAAGGATACAAAGCATCTGCTTGAAAATGCATTTCTACCGAATAAAATTCACAATTCCAAGATTTCTGAGGAATTGCCTTTCATGTTTAGCTTCTGGGAAACATACAATGTTTTAGGAAATATTTGATGTGTACAAGGGCCATTCTGCCTGGCAGCCTTCAGCTGCTGCTGCTTATGCTGATACTGGTGGGAATGAATCCAGGTTAAGAAATCACTGTCAGGATTTCAAACTAAACCAACGGTGTTGGCCGGGTGCTCTGTCTGGATGGCAGTTACTTCATTCCCTGGTTGGTGAAGTTTCCTGCTTTTTTATCTTCCCACCCATGCCAGGAAACTAATCACTTCTCTTTCTATGAGCAGATCTTTGAGGAAATATGGTTTCCAGTTGCATGATCAAACAAGTCCAAAAGTCATAGAATCCTAGAATCTGAAGGGACCTTAGAGGTCCTCTATACCAATCCCCTGTTCAGTGCAGGAGTTGCTTGCTCAGATGAGCATTTCAGTGGTGGACCAGTTGGGGAAACACCATTTCATGTTCCTGCTGTTACTTGAGCTAGAAAACTGGCCGACTGTAATCAAATTCAGGGAGAAAGCACTTCATCCATTCACTCTGCCTCTTTTCCTCTTGTCACCTGGGTTAGAAGGGGAAATTGTCAGAACTGTCATCAATTTCACCCCTGGTCCCAAATATTCCAAATATAAGGGAATGATGGCAGCAAGTAAGGGCATCACTGGAAGTATCCCATGAAGTACACAAAAGGGCACTGGAGTAGGTACTACCTTACTTCATTTATGTAAACTAGGCAAAAAAGGGAAAGTTTCACCAGAGGACTGATTTAAAAAAAGCCACCCATCATTTTCCCATTCCATTGGTAGTGGGAATCCTTCCAATCACTTGAAACTGGGAGAACTGCCTGTCTATCCCCCTCACACCTCTCTGGAATATGCCAAATCAATAAGGGTTGCAGGAAAGATGTGTGGAAGGTGCCTTCAAAATGCTTCTGCATGTGACTGGTTCAGATTTCTATCTGTCCACCTAAGGGACACAGAAGAAGGGGTGGAGGCAAGGGAGAAGTTGTATTGGAGAAAGAGAAGATGATATTGTCAGCAGGATGTTCCCTACTGAAGGACTGCAATTCAATGGGAAATAAATTTTTGTGCATCTGCTATAAGAAACCATTTTACAGATTGTGGAACTCTGATGCCATACTGAGATCCATAGTGGCTTTCACAGTCTAGAGCTACAGAAATGATAGCTTGTCTTCTTTACAACAGTGTGTAATGCTTTATTGTTCATGCTGCTAAACTTATTCATTTTTTTCCAAAAATGTTGGTCAGAGTTAGCATGACCAAATGCAGATGCAGAGCTCTTGACCATTTAATATCTATCAATCAATCAATCAATCAATCAAAAGCAGACAGATAATATATTCTAATCCAATTTACACTAGTAAATTAATGCTTTACAATTTAGGAAGATCTCTAGCTGACAAAAGGCCACCAGAGAGGAGGATGCTAGCTTGGCATCTTGAGGCAAGGAGTTTCACAATTGAGGTGTGGCAAGAATGTGTATGAAGTGGGATGTGTATCAGAAGATGCAATCTTGTTCTCAGCAAAGGCAGATCAGTCAGAATTACTTCTGTGCAGCTACTAAGGGTACTACAAGTACAGAGGTTTTGGAAGGCTGGTCTTCTTCCTGTGAAATAGGAAATGAACGATGCTGAGTATGGCAGTGTCATGTTCACTGTTTCAATGTGCACTGTACATCGTAACGTTTCACATGCCATGGTGCTGACGCGCGTTTCTGTTTGGGTGGGAGCTGCTGTGAAACCTTGTATCAAGCTCTGTATCTATGTTCATTACAATGGAATGTATTTGGGTTATGTGCTCTGTTCAAGGACTTTTCCCGCAGACCATCAGAAGCCGTTAGGAGCACCTGGGATTGTGAACTTGGGAAGATTCTACGGGGAGAGGGATCTCATTTGCACCGAGGGTTTTTAGTTTGCGTTTAGCGCGCTTTTATCATTCTCAGCTTTCTTTGTGATCTTGCATACTATTCTTTAATAAATCAGATATCTTTGAATTCCTGCTCATGAGTCTGAGAGTGTTTTAGAATAGGCAATCATTACAGGCAGTCATGTCAGATTTGGCAAGCATGTTGCTGCGTACCTTTCAAATTAACTTGCTACTTGAGAAATTGTGAAACTTATTTTGGAGCATTGTGTGAAGAAGCCAGAAACATATAACCATCTTTTTAAAATATTTGTGTTTAATAAAGAAATACTATCCCAATCACAGCGTTTAGACCGGCATTTCTCCTGAAAGAGAAGACATGATGGAGGGGGATGCAATTTACTTTTTCACTGAACATATTTCCACTGCAGAAAATATGCTCCTACCTGTCTGCTTCTATTGATTTAAAAACAAAAATAAAAGAAAAGGGGGGGGAACAGGAAGGAGGGAGGTCCCATAAAAATGGTTGCTTGAAAAACAGGCCATTTGACTTCAACTTTTGAAGAAATGCTAATGAAGGATCCTGATCAGCACTACTAAAGGCAAGCAGGCCATCATTTCAATTTTAATTTCTCAACCTAGGACAAACAATTAGGAGCATCCTGAGATTGTTTCATGGAACCAAAGCTTCAGGGCGGTAAGTCAGAAAAACCAGCAAACCCCCTCTTTTTCAGTTCAGTGAAATTGCAAAGCCAGCCTGGTTTTCCCACACTCCTTGAGGCTTTCTGGAGGCTGTTTCCTAGTGACTGCATTTGCAGTGGAAGTTGATGGCTGACCCATTTGAAACAAAAGCTGACTGGCAGACAACTCCTCCCCCTTCCTCTACTTGCTGGTTTCAGTGTGAGCCATTACACAGGGTGCTGGCCTATTTCTAGCACTATAAACCTGTGCGGAAAATTTTACAAGTCTGGCACTTGTTTATCTTAAAATAAAACTCGGACAAAAAGTATTCTGCTTGAGAATCAGAGCCTTAATAAGATATTTAAAATGAGCAGTAACAGCTGGACAATAAGCATGAAGCAGTGGTTGGAGAGTTTCCAGCCATCCCAGACTTGTGGCACATACCTCTTGCGTGTCCCTGGGTTTCCTGAAAGCCTGTAAATATCAGCCTTGCATTACAGGTAGGATTTAGAGAAGAAAGAAACAGATTTTGTTCTTCATTTCCCGCAGCAGCAGGAAACCCTTAACTCAGGCTGAGGTTAGCACCCATCCCTGTCCACTTCATTCCTGAAAATAACCTTAAATCAGTCCAGAGTAGTGCTTCTCAATCTTAGCCATTTTAAGATGTGTGGACTTCAACTCCCAGAATACCCCAGCCAGCAATGCTGGCTGGGGTATTCTGGGAGTTGAAGTCCACACATCTTAAAATGGCTAAGGTTGAGAAACACTGTTCTAGAGTTCTTAGAGTGACTGTTTATAAAATACAAACTCCATTTTGGGCTTATCTTGTCAAAGTGAACTGATGAAGAGTAATACACTTATATTTTAATCAAAGCTATTTAAATCTCAGCATACTGGCTATATTAAGCATATTGGCATAGTAATAACAAAAGCATTTGCTGAACAAATAGTGGCAAAAATAGCATTATACAGTCAACTTTCCTTGAGATTAATTTAAATCAAGATGCACTTCACAATGAGAAATTTCTCGCAAGTTGTAACTTCATTAGTCATAACGGAATGAGAGTTTGCTTTGTGCCCATTGCCTTGTCTGATATAACCTGTATCAAAAGCGATACAGGTATTTTATCGTGGAATTAATTATCCAGGCATGCATAATGATTCAAAACAATAATCAATAGAACTGAACTGTGCCCCCACTTTTCATAAGTTTATTCCCTTTGAAGCTAGAAAATAGTAATTACCCTCCTATGCATCAAATCAACCATGCTTAGTGTACTGTTATATGCAGAATAAGACTACTTCAGTTTATGATTGAAGAAGTAGACTTGTTCTGGATGAGGCAGTCACCACATAGATATGCTGAGACTTCAAATTCCCAGTTGGGATTTTTTTAAAAATTCCTTTACATCTTGGTTTCTGCTCTGTTTGTCATGTTTGTATTGATTTATTATTTTACATGCGTTTGAGTCGCTCTGAAAGTGATACATAATTTTGTTTTTCCCAGTTTATACATTGTATGGAATCACATCCCAAGATTTGGAATATTTGTTATCCCTCCTCTAGTTTTCAGCTTCTCTCCTTTCATCCTTACAGCATTTCATTTACCTACCAGCAAATTTAGACCAAATGACTTTCTTGCATTACAAAGTTATTGTGTAGGAGATGAAATGAGAAACTTTTTGTATTTTCAAGCTAGCATTTTAGAAACTTTAACCTAACTCTGTGTTGCAGATAGGTGGGCCGTGTATGGGGATGAAGTTCAGTGGCAGAGTATTTCCTTTTATATGCAAAAAAAATCAGAATTTATTTCTGGCAAATCTGGTATGAGACAGATAACCGGTGATACAAAAAGGGTCTGAATGAGATCCTAGAGAACTGTACTCAAGCGCAGGAAACAGTACTTGGCAAGATGGAGGAACAATCTGACCTAATATAAGTAGGGTTACCAGATCTGGTTTGCAAAAGTCTGACTGATCACTAGAGGGCAGCAGCAAGATACAGGAACCTCTAATTTTTTGTTGCCGTCTAGTGGTTATCTGGATTTTTGCAGCCAGTTCTAGTATCCCTGAAATAAAGCAGGTTTCTTGTCTTTAATATCTCTTTCCACCTTTTGTCTTTTAGGATGGATGTGGCACCTCCCAGCTACTGTTTTGTTGCATTTCCACCATCTACTAAAGATGGCCATGTAGTGGTTGGAAAAAATTCTGCACGTCCTCGTGATGAAGTTCAGGAGGTAGTTTATTTTGCTGCTGCTACTTATGATCCAGGATGTAAAGTTGAGGTAAATAAAAATACTTGAGTTTCTGGCAGTGTTTTTGAAAATTCTTGAAACACTTGCAGAGCATCTTATACTTATTTATACTGTTCCTTTTCTCCTTCCTCTCAGTCCACAGTCTGGTTATGTTTATCTGAGATTGTGTATACAGTTAACAGAGGTTAATAGATCTTCTTTGTCAGATACCAGTTTATTAATTATAACAGTGATTTTCCTATTTTCCAGAGATAGGTGGTAAATCTTCTGTTTAAATCACCATAAGTACGTGCAATACTTTGAAAGATCTAACACCATTAAAAATGGCAGTTCATTCATAGAATTGTTTGGTTCTTCAGTATTGAGATCATAGTCTTAGCTATCCAGATTTTGTTGTAAGTGTAATGATCCCTGATATTTTGGAACCATGGATGCATTTGGAATTTTTAAAAAAAGGATTGTAGGAATAAATGACCCAGCTCCTCTTATATCTCTGTAAGGCTGCTTATATAGTTCATGCTGAATTGTAATCAGATAATAAGCTACAGTACTGCGGTCTTCTCTAACCTGGTTTGCCCATGATGTTCAGACTGCAACTCCCAGAATTCAGCCATTGTGGCTGGGAATTTTGGATATTGCAATCCCAGCTCCTGTAGCACACCAGGTTGGGGAAGAATTTATTAGGGATTTCAAGCTAACCCTTTAATGTTGACTAATATGAAAATTATATTTAGTTCAATCTAAAATCTAAAATGAACATTAATATCTTAAAAGGAAGACTGAGCAGTATTAATTATTTTTAAATAAACCTTATATAAATTTCTAAATATTCACCGGAATATAATCTCATTTATGCTATTAGTAGAGAAATGCTAACTTTGGCTCAAAAAGGTTCTTGGAGCCTTTTTCTATTATGGTCAAATATGTCCAGGCTATTTCATTTTCTTCCTTTTTTTAAAAAAAGAAGAGAACTGATTGTTCTGTTTCTGCTGCGCGTTGAATCCCAGCTCTGCCAGTCTAACACCAATTGATTCAAATTGTGACTTGTGTAACAAAGGCATCAATGAGGAAATATCCTGATTGCTGATAGACAATTATCTAAGAATTTCCCAGATAATAGATATTCCATTCCTTTTAAAGTCTTACTAATTCTCAGAGAACACACACATACACACATGCACAAACACACATATATGAACAGAGTGAGTGGAAAAACTTAGAATTCAGATGTTAATTCTAGTTTAATAAAAAGATTGGCATGAAAATCAAAACGATTTCCTTTTTCCAGATTTATTGATTATGTTCCATCAAGTCATTGCCGACAATGGTAATGTATTTATTACTCTTCCATCAGTGCTACTAATGCTGAGATTTGCTCGGGTATAATACATTTAACCTGTTTTTAAAATATTAAAGATCTCCAGACCACTTTTCTCCTCCTGTCTATGAAAACATTGCCATTCTTTTAAACTGTGGATTTGAATGTTATGTTAAACCACAGTGCAATATAATGTGAGTGCTTCTTCTCTCTGTGCTCAGTTCTACTTTGAGCTGTCCGCTTGATATCTCAGATATATAGGTTGCTATTCACCTAATTACTTGGAGTGATAAATAAATCTTCTCAAAGTAGTGTTTAAATATGACAATAGATCTGTGCAGTGCTTCAGACTGTAAGACAAAAAGGTGCTCTGCAACATATGCAGGTACCCTTTGAAGTGTGGTATCTTAAGCCAAGACCTGTTTCATGTAAGGATTTGCAGATGGGCACTCCATAAGCTAAGAAGCCTCTTTGTGCTTCAGAATCTGAAGCTCTGCACATCCCTATATGATAATATTAGCTTTTTTGTGGCTAAATCTAATCTGATTCAATTGGGTCTCCTTTTTTCTATATAGTGCACATACATTGAGATAGACCAAGTACCTAAGACAAATGCTGTTGCACTGAGCAGACCTTCCTGGCTCTGGGGGGCTGAAACGGGAGCCAATGAACATGGAGTTTTCATTGCTAATGAAGCTGTGCTAGCCAGAGAACCAGCCTCTGAAACGGAAGCTCTCCTAGGAATGGATCTTGTGAGGTGAGAAGCTCATCTTTTGAGCAAGGAGCTTGTGGGACGGGTCCAGAATATGAGCAGTTTGAAAACAGAGTATCATTCGGTATGGTGTTTTTGAAGATCACACAAGACGTTGCAGAAAGGAAGAAAAGCACTTTTGGTAGTAGTATTGCATTGGTCACTCTGTGTCTCAAAAATAAAATAAAAATAAAATATAAAATAAAATAAATTCAAATGAATTGTTACACATGAAGTGTGCTTATCAGATAATATGCAAAATGTAATTCTGACTTCAGGCGTTGTGAAGTGCAAGCATATTACATGATTATGTTTCTTTTAATTCACAGGAAGATCTAGCAGCTGAATCTACACATTGCCCCTTCCCTTCCCCTAGTTTTCTGTGATTCCCATTTCACATCTTTGTAACATTTTTTGATGTACCCTTTAGAAGTGAAAGGGAAAAAAAACTGATGGGCTTTTAAAGTAGGCATGAAACTGCTTTTACCTTTGTCATCTGTTCCAAAAAGATCTCCAAGACTACAATTGGCCTTTGAGTTCTCTGTTAAGGCAGCAAATGCAAAAATAAGACTTTTTAATTTAGAAAAGAAAAAGATTATGTACAACAGTATTACAATATAATATAAAAGAACTATAATAATAATAATTTTAAAAGGAAAAGAGAAAAAAGGCCTGGGAAAATACTGTATATAAGCAAAAAGTTGACTTTAATCACTTGAAGAGCTTTCTCCCTGCCTTTTGAAAATTAAAATTAAAATAAAGTAAAATAAAGTAAAATAAAAGGTTGACATATAATACATGTCATCAGTCCATCCATGCAGATCAGGGGTTGATACTTCTTTCAAGTGTTGTATGATTACTACTTTCTCCATTCCTGAAACAAATTGATGTGGATGAGATTCCCAGTACTAGAATATAATCAAGAACATAAATATCTTTAATACATACCAGTTGATCCAACTTATTAATTGCGGCACCTTAATGATTGACAATTGTATCATTGCATAAGTTTCTGTAAATCATAGACCACCTCATCAGATAAGGCAGAGGGCAATGGTGGACCCAGTTTTGGGTGTGTCTTCCAATTCATTGAGACAAATTGTAAATTGTTCCTTTATCTAGTCTTGAGTCTTGAGTCTTGAGTGCTCCCAGGTAGAAGGGTTCACCTTTCTTCTTAGTTTGGCTCATCATTCACCTTGCAGAAGTAAAACTGGCTGTCCTAAGGACCTTTGGGGTTGGAAACAGTTAACATCTTCATGTGACAGCCATTTTGGTGCATCCTGTGGCTGGCATCTGGAAGCATCAGGGAATCTGCTTCAGTTCTTTTACTTTTAAGATACATGGCCTATATACTTGTCATAGGAAGTTATGGCTTATGTCATTAAATAGAGCACCTTCAGCTCTAGATATATTGAGATTTCAGCTCTAAAAATTCCCAGCCAGCACTGGGGGAGGGGAATGTCTACTTGAGGAAAGCTAGAAGTCACCCTAGGATGCTGTCTTAAGCAGCTGGGAGACTGTATATAAGATGCCCAATGATTCAAGATGTAGTTTTGTTATTGTGGTGCAGGAACAACACAAATAGATTTCTTTCTTTCTTAACATAGAAATATACAGTATAGTGCCTCCCAACTGGAAGTAGCTGAAATTGCACTTGGTTTGCATGTATTATAGAAACCATGCCAAGATTTGCCTTTTGAGTTGGGACTGTCATCTCAGATATTCGTTTTAATTTCTCTTAACCAAATATTTTGCTATAAATCAGCTTTTTCCTTAGGATAATAATCAAGTATTATTAATATTCATTGGTTTGTTAAACTGCAGATATAAGATGCAAAAAGGAACTATAAAAGATTCAGGTGCTGTTTTGTAAGACAGCAGAGCTGGTAGGTTTTGTTTTATTCTTCTTGAAGCCATCCTTTCCTGCTTTAGAAATTTTCTTTGGAGAGCAAAGCAGATGTTAGAATAATTCGGTCATTGTTAGTTTCCAGCTGATGCATTCCAATGGAAACCCTTAGTCTAATGCTTGAATGCTGGCAAATGAACTCTCGAAATCATGACATTCTCAGGCAGTTTGACTGGCGTTTTAATGGACCATAAAAACCCCTAAAGCTCAATATTATCCAATACCCTGTTCATCTAGAAAACAAGTTTACAAAGCTATCTTGATTTGAAGTTATCTGCCTGCTTTTTTTTAAAATAGTAAACAATTTTCTTGTACAATGTAGTGGAATTAGCTTAATGTCAAGAGAATCATTGTAGCAAGGAAAAACAAACAAAAAGGATAGAAAAGAAATGGCACTGAGCAAATGGGACTGTAAACTGGTTTGCTGCATTGCAGAATATCCACAAATTATCAAGTGAAACTCCTAAACTAATTGACTGGCTAAGACTAATCTGCTTTGTTTGCTTTTGGGTTGTCTACTGTATGAACAAAACCACTGTTGTTTATAAACCATGATTTACTGTTAAGTATGTTGTCCAAAACAAGCCAATTATAATTTATTCAGTGAATCATAATTAAGCAAACCATAGTTCAGCAGATTGTGTGCAACCAGCCATTGTCTCCATCTAAATATATATTTTATATATGCTAGTTCTTGTATCACACATGTGTAAGCCTTATAACTTTCAATTCATCTTACAAGAAGATCCACTCATATTCATTTGGTAGTGATGAGTTCCTGTAAATACCTCTTTCATATTCTTCTATCACTGTAGATTTTTATGCTTGAACCATCTTTTATGGTCATAATTGGCAACCATGAAAATGTTTTCTTCCTTCATATATTCTCAAATTTGCATTTCTTTACAAACATAAAAATGGGAAAAACAGGCATTCACATAAAGGAAAAAAATGAGCTTATATTCAGAAACTTTTGGATACTGGAATGATGTCCAAATCAAATTATGAGTGTTAAAATACAGTAATGTTTAGTCTGTATTAAATGAACATTTTTAATGAGTTTAGACTACAAGATAATATTGTCACCATGCAGTACCTAAGAATGTCTGATGTAGCAGGAGATAATTCTTGGCTTGTTTCAGCCATGCTCCTCCTCCAGATTAAAATGGTTCGTCAAAACATCTTTTAAAATCCTAGAACCAGCACCCCACTCAAATCCTAGCCTATAAGTTTAGGCACTTTTGTAAGATACATGATGATTACTTGTCTTTATTTGCACATTTATATTGAATTGATTTCTGTATTCATTGTTTGCACAGTTACTTACATCAGAAGTGCACAACCTGAGGTCTGCTTATGGACCCTGAAAGTTTTATTTCTCTCTTAGACACACACAAATGAGTTCCCTCCATTGTTATGTCCTAGATTAATGGTAATTATATGTTTGCATATTATATTATCTTATAGCCTAAATTTATTGCAACCCCATGCTGCTAATCAGTCTGTTCTCTACACTTTTTTCTTGAAGTCGGTAAGTCTTATTTCTGCCTCCTCCTCCTGCTGAAGTAGAGTTTTGTTCAGTAAGTTATTTTACTTCCAGAATCCAAGTGTTTTAATGGACCATAAAAACCCCTAAAGCTCAATATTATCCAATACCCTGTTCATCTAGAAAACAAGTTTACAAAGCTATCTTGATTTGAAGTTATCTGCCTGCTTTTTTTTAAAATAGTAAACAATTTTAGGAGTTTACTGTCTTCCTCCAACTGCCAGTTCTCCTCTGCAAAATGTCCCTTCTCCTCCATCTCTTTTTCATACAACTGATCTTCCCTTAGATCAGGGCTCCAGGAAATAGCTAAAGTAGATTTCCCCACGTTAATGCCCTCCAGGTGTGTTGAGCTACATGCTGGCTTTGTATTCTAGTAGCTGTAATAGGAGCATAGCTGAACAGCCTCAGAGTGGGGAGTATGGCACTTGAGGAATATTTGCAAAAAAGAATTGGCAGGTAAGGAGATGGTTATAAGCGCATTAACCTTTTTATTCCACCATCCATATTTGCTAAGCCTGTCTCTTTTCAAGATTTATCCTGGCCATAATGAGGCTAATCATAACATTGTTGTCATGCCAGTTGTGTTTGTGATGTTATACAGAAACCATGTGCAAAGGATAGCAGCAGATCACGGTTTGCTTTAGACCAATGTTTTTCAGACTTGGCAACTAGCATGCTGGCTGGGAAATTCTGGGAGCTGAAGTCCACACTAAGTTGACAAGTTTGAAAAACACTGCTTTAGACTATTTAATCGCTCGACATATAGCCACATTATTTTCTTCTTTTCTATATTTAAATGAGAGATGGCTTTCAAGTGCTTCTGTAATTAGATAGATTTTTTTTGGTTTTGATTCCATTCCCAGACTTGGGCTTGAAAGAGGTTCAACTGCTAAAGAAGCTTTGGATGTCATTGTCTCACTGCTGGAAGAATATGGTCAAGGTGGAAATTACTATGAAGATGGAAGCATGTGCCACACCTTCCTGTCTGCTTATCTGATAGTGGACAGAAAAGAAGCTTGGGTGTTGGATACCATTGGGAAATATTGGGCAGCAGAGAAGATTACAGGTCTGTTTAATTTTAATTTTTATCCCCATCTATTACTTATAAGAAAAGATTGCAAAATGTTCATTTCCAATGTGGCAATGTATAAATTCAGATTTTATTTATCATACTGTACTTCTGTACCACCACACAACTGACGTTCTCTGGAGAGCCTACAAAACAGAGGTTAAAAACCATCAAATCTAAAAGTCAAAAAAGTCAAGTCGACATGAGTTCCAGAAGAGCCTTAGAGTAAAATGAACAGTGCAAGCATCTTCAAATAATGTTTGTAAAAATTAATCATTTAAAACCCTGAAAGAGTAAAAACGGTCTTTCCCTGGCACTGAAAAGACCACAGTATTAGGCCTATGAGTAAAACTCCCTAGGACAAGGTGACTTGGACCACGGAAGTGATCGTATTTGCTTTGCTGAAGAAAAGTCTATAAAGCAATTTGGGTGGCACTTGACCATGTCAGGCCTGTGCTATGGGAGAAGGATCTGCTTAGCCTTTTCCACAGTGCTACTAGGCCAAAGTACTACCAGGCTGGTGGTTCTGGAGTGCCCACAGCCTTATCTGAAGCTCAAGATTTTCAGCCCATGAGAACATACTCCAGGGTGGTGGCTTTGATGCTCACACTGTAAGTGTTTCTGTGGCACTTGCTGAAGCAGGAGAACCTGGAGCTCCCTCTGTTTCTACTGCAGGATTGCAGTATGCACCAAAGAGAACCAGTCTGGGTGCATCCAGGCACTCCCTAAGGGGGCTTCAGGCAGACTGCTTCAGCACCTGCCTGCAGTAGACAATCCTGTGTCAATTGGCAAAGCTGGCCAGTCTGGAAAACCTTTGAAGCACAGGTGTAGAGGAGGTGGGTGTGTAAGAGACTGGTGAGAAGAGAGGGTTTGCTCCATACTCACTGACCAAAGTTCTTGGCTAGCGTTCTAGGAATGTAGGGTCAGCGCTGTTAACTTCCTTGCTGCCTGTCCACCTCCTTTGACATCCAGCAGCCAAAGCTTCTGTACTAAAAAGTTAATGGATAGTATCCAGATTCTGCCACACTTCGAACAGAACACTGACATCACCAGGAGTTAAGTTAGTAGTGACTAATTTAAGTTACATTGATTTTAATGAGCTGTTCAGAAGTTCATAGATCCAGGTATAAACATGCTTGGAAGAGACTCATCACCCACCCATCCTCTGTCATCCTCTGGCCAATGCTTCTGGCTAGCTGATGCTCAAGGAAGAAAAGTAGACAGCATGGCCTGCTCACCTCTCTGGGAGTGCAAATGGGGGCTTCAGTCTGATCACTCCTGGTGCACACTGTGGAATTTCTTCCACCCTTCAAGTGTCCTGGAGCCACCTGGCCTGGGATGTCCTTTAACCAGAAGAAAAAGGGTCTTTCTATACTTTTCCTGAGGTACTTGCTGAACAAGGCACCTCTCAGCCTTGTTTGTGGTATGAGCTCTGTGGGAAAAGGCTGGGAGGGGTTCTGCAGCAGGCTGAAATGAATTTTGCTTCATTTCAGTCTTAGAAGTGAGGGGGCCTCTGCTGCTTCACAGAGTAGCTGTGAGGGAACACTTCGGGCAGCAAATTGTGAAAGCAAAACACTCCTTCTAAGCTTTCTACTCCTCTGGTTGGCACCAGGATAGTCTGGGCAGGATGCTCTGCTAACAGGGCTCCCCCATTGGTAGCAACTCAATTCAGTGGCAGCACGCAAAGAAAAATTTGAGGTGATTTTAGATTCAGAATAGATACAGAGGGAGGAGATCTGGGTAGTGGAAGTATTTTCATTTTATCATTATCATTGGTTCTTTGTTGTTATTTTTTTCTGGATTATATAACCTCAAGTAATTTCAGTTCTGGAGGCAGTTTCTGGCAGGTACTGACACGCTGCCTTTGTTTAAGTTTTCAGGGGATTAAAAATATTTTCTGCAGAAAGAGATTTGGGTCTTTCTGTGCAACATCTTCTTTCTTCTTATCAAGTTTCCAGGCCCAGGAATTACAGTTCATATGTAGAAAAGCTTGTCCATGTGCAGAAATGGATTAGCAACCACAATAGTGCTTATGCACCCATGCCTTGAATTTACCATTTGTTGATTTGTTGACATTTTTACAACAGTTTATCTTTGTCCTTGACATTCATCAAACCTTAAAACAGTGCCCAACCAAGTTCAATCTTGCATAAGGCAAATTTATTCTGCCTTTTAAATCTCCGTGGAAAGCCATGTTAAGTTTTAAGAACAACAGTGCAAGAGACTCTGAGTTAAAGCCAGTTTTAGACATCTTGGAGGGAACTCATGTTAAGTGAACTTCAGTTGGTCACTGCTAACTAAAATTCTATTGATTTCAGTAGTCTTCTCAAACATGACAGATCTCCATACAATCCATTAACTTTTCACCTAGCCCCAGACTTCTGTGTTTATACTCAGATGATGCTCCAGCAGGTACTGCTTATTTGCTTCATTTCATGGATACCACTTCTCTGCACATAGAAAGGAATATTTGTGTGGATTGGGACTTTTCCATTGAAAAGAACACAGGTGTAATAAACTGTTCAAATGCAAGGTTGACCTGCAACTCATGGGATCATTGATGGTTAGAATTTTAAATTTCCAGTTCAAAGGTTCATCAGAAGAAGATAATGGGCATGTCAGAGAGCTGCAGCCGGTTAGAATAGAGAATTCTAAGTTTCAAGGACAAATAAGCTATATTTGTACAACATACCCCAAAGCAGGGTTTAGGCTAAGTATGTATTAAGAGATTTAACCAGCGGGGTCTGGAGAGCAGGAAGGATTGTAAAAACGCAGAAAAAGCTAAGATGGCAGCCACAACCATGTGATCAAAGCCCTGCCCCTTTTCAATTTAGGACATAGTGCATGTTAAAAATGGAGTGGTAGGCGGCAGTATTGCAACCAAAAACTCTCCCCACGACCTGAGTTTGATCCCAGTGGAAGCAGGATTCTTGGGCTGCCGGCTCAGGTCGACTCAGCCTTCCATCCTTCCCAGGTCGGTAAAATGAGCACCCAGCTTGCTGGGGAAGGTGGCGACCGGGGAAGGCAATGGCAAACCACCCCACTACAGTCTGCCAAGAAAACGTCACGAAAGCAGCATCCCCCCAAAGGGTCAGCCATGACTCGGTGCTTGCACAGGGGACCTTTCACCGTTTCATGTCTGAATACTTGTAAATCAGTCTCGCCACTCTGGGCATTGGATTTTTTTGCTACCTTGCTTAAATGTGACAGATGCTTGAATGAATGGGGGCTTTGCATTATAGAAGCAGTGAAGGTGAGTAAGAATTAATTCATCACTGCTTTGCACAGTTGGGTGGAGCAACTCTTCTATTAATCTGTTACATCATCAGCATGCTTAGCTGATCAGACTTTATAGAATGCAAAATGGATCGTCTCACTTTAATTTTTTTGATGTCATACTTTATTTGGATGTTTTGATTTTTGTTTCCTTAGATGGAGTAAAATGCATTTGCAACTGCTTATCCTTAACTACAAAAATTGATGCAGAGCACCCTGAGCTTAGAGGTTATGCAGAAAGTAAAGGATGGTGGAACACAGATAAGGAGTTTAATTTTGCTGAAGTATTTTCCCAAGTTGATGATTGTTCAAATTGTTGCTTGGGGATGGAGACCTTAAAAAAGCAAGAAGGTAAGTCTCTTGCTCTTTTTCTTTAAACTTCCCTTTGTTGCCCAAAGTATAAAGACTGATTCAGATTGTATAGCTCAGGGCAGGACAACTTGAACATTTATTGTTACTAGTGGCAAGATTATTATATAAGTGAGGATATTTTAGATAGAATAAATTAGATATGTAGTCAAATGAGCACCCAGCTTGCTGGGGAAGGTGGCGACCGGGGAAGGCAATGGCAAACCACCCCACTATAGTCTGCCAAGAAAACGTCACGAAAGCAGCATCCCCCCAAAGGGTCAGCCATGACTCGGTGCTTGCACAGGGGACCTTTCACCGTTTCATGTCTGAATACTGCGGGTTAAACCGCTGAGCTGCCGATCGGAAGGTCGGCGGTTCGAAACCGCGCGGCGGGGTGAGCTCCCGTTGCTCGTCCCAGCTCCTGCACACCAAGCAGTTCGAAAACATGCAAATGTGAGTAGATTAATTGGTACCGCTTCGGCGGGAAGGTAACGGTGTTCCGTGAGTCATGCCAGCCACATGACCACGGACGGGTCCTTAGGGACAACGCCGGCTCCAAGGCTTAGAAACGGAGATAAGCACCGCCCCCTAGAGTCGGACACGACTGGACTTTACGTCAAGGGAAACCTTTACCTTTACCTTATGCATGAAAGGACACAAGAGAAACTTTGGGCAGAAAATTCAAGATCCTTTCCAGCTAAAGATTTTATGCAAGGAACTCGCCCGTCTACTGCCATTGTATAGCAGAAGTTTTAATAATTCCTCAGAAGATTTAGAAATAATCTTTATTGTGTTGACCAGTTGATTAGATGCAAAATTCCATAATTGTTGAACTGAATTGCTAGAAGTATACTTGAAGGCAATTATTTTAGATTTGTTAGACTCAACAATCTCTGCAATGCTAAGGAAACACATTACATTGTTCTGCAGTCAGTGATGTATGGATCCTGAAAGATACCCAATGCACTGAGATGGTAATCATGCTCAACTGGTGGTGAATGTCGCAAATACATCCTGCACAGAAGGATGAATTCCATTGCTCAAAAAGGAGGGATTGGTAAAGCCACTTCTGAAAAAATCCTTTTCATATTCCATTGACCCATCTGAGATCTGGTTTGCATACATTTTGTTGACTTTTGCTCTAATTTTTATTCTATAATAAGAATTCTTTTCTATGTTTCCCTCAGTATTAGGCTGCAATTTTCAAGGTGACATTTGAGAAAATGAGTTATATAAGAGAAGAACTTTCAGTTAGATCAAGTGCACAAACATTTGCAAGTTAAGGGTCTTATTTGGGCCTTATGAACTATATTAGGGCCACATGAGGCAGAAAAAGGTTATGTCTTATTGAAGGTTGGTGGCGGCTAGAGATTGTGCAAAACGTTGAAGGGGCCAAGTTAGGCACTCATGCATAAGGAACCAGAACAATCCTTTAGCTACATACTATAATTCCTTACAAGCCTGTGCAAAAAAAGAGGTATCTCTTTGACGTCCTGCCTCTTTGCATGCATGTGTTGCTGCACCTGCCATTTTGCCTTTTTTTTTTTTATGCCCCCTGTGGATCCTGCTGAAGATAGATAAATTTTATTTAAAAAATTTAAAAAGGAAGATAAAAACTAATACAAACTAATATAAAGTAAGAAAAAGAAATCAAAGAGAAAGCTAAAAGTGCAAGAAAAGAAAAATAGAAAAGAAAGAAAAAAGATACAAAGAAGTGGCTTCCAATCTTCTTTATAGCACTTATAAGTACAGTTATAAATTTACCTGGATAGTGGGGCTCTAATACTGCTTTGGCATGAATAAAAATCTACACCGATTCTCAACTTGGTACATCCCAGATGCATTGGCAGAGAAGGGAGTTGTAATCCAGTAGATTTTTCCTCTTGAAATGATCATGCCCTTCTAATTTCCCACTTCCATTTTTTTCTTCCAGGCAACATCACTGTGGAAACAATGATTGACCTATTGCGTGACAAGGCTGATGGCATATCCGTGGATTCAGACTCTTTTCTTACTACAGCAAGCATGGTGTCCGTCTTACCTCCGAATCCGACTTCCCCATGCATTCATTTTTTCACTGGCACACCAGACCCATCCAAGTATGTTAGACATGCCCCGCATTCTGTCATTAGTTTCAGGAATGAATTACTAATTTTACATCTTGCATGGGTAGAATCTACATTATTCTCTGAGTGAAGGTTATATAAGGAAATATTCAGAGTTTTTTTTTTAAATAATTGAACTTATTTTTGCAACTGCTGCTTTAAATCTAGATGAGTAAAGGAAACTTTGTAAGGGGGAAAAAAGAGAAGTTAGCCCAGTGTTTCTCAACCTTGGCAACTTCAAGATGAGTGGACTTAATCCTTTCATCATCTGCGTTTTGGCATTGTCGAACTCCTGAATTTGATAGGAAAACAAGGAAAACAACATTTCTGAGTAGAAGCAATCCTTCTAATGTAGAGAAACCGTAAACAAAAGGGGTCCAAAGGAAAATAAAAATAAAAATAAAAATCTTTTATTATGATCATTGGTCAGAAAGGGAGGGCTCCAAAGGAAAAGAGAATGGGGGAATAAGCAGAATTAAGTTGCGCTTTCCATTTCCCAAAGAAAGCTGTATGCTACAGGCAAATAGGTGAATGTTAGCATAAAGATATAATGCAGCAAGGAATAATACTGTAGCTCCAGCATTGTGATTTGTCCATTACACTGCAAGCTTTTTGTAATTAAGGCATCAAAAAACTTACTTTCATATATAAAATTTGCTTTCAAAAGCAATAGAAATTCAAATAAAAAGTTTTGTGAATTCCTGATATTAGTTCTTGCCTAGTCACAAGGTGTTCCAAGATAAAAAGAATCAGAAACAGCAGAAGATTTCCTAAAAGGAGCAGAGTGTCTACGAGCAGCTCCACACAGAAAGTTGCAATATTAAAATCCTGTATACTTGATTTGAGCAGAATGGTGTGAAAAAACAGCATAATTAAAGGCTTGATCAGGGACAGTCAAAAGAAGTCCTAAAATGATTTCTTTAGAAGTAATTATTATAATTCTTAGCAAAAGTACAGACAGCTTTTTGAAAATGTTGCATGTATTTCCCCATTCTTTTACGCAATTCATATGTTCAGATGTATTTGGAGTGGGTTGTTTTTGTATGTAGGAACACAAACTACTAGGTGACAATGTAATCTGTACCTGTATTTAGTTGGTAATCCATGTAACCATTCTTAGGTCCATATTTAAACCTTTCATCTTTGTGGATGGTGTGAAAGTAGTACCTAAAGTTCTATCGCCCATTTTTGGTAGTGAAGATCCTGTGAAAAAAATTCCTCGGTTCCAGGAGAAACCTGATCGCAGACATGAATTGTACAAGGCGCAACAGCTGGCCCGATACATCTTAGACAGTGATGAGGTAAGGCTTCCAACTGGACTTTAGAATATTAATTATTATTATTAAACTGATCAACAGAACAGTTCAGTGCTCTAGGTTTGTTGGTGCTGTAGTTAAAATAAACATTCCATTAAAAGCAGTTCTCTTATATTTGTAGAAAATATATTAAGGTCTCACTACCTTTATTGCTGACTGCTTCATTGAATATTTATAGGATAGTTTAAATCTATTATTAAACATGCTGTGTGTTTTTGCAACCAGAAGGAGGCATGCAGTGAGATGGGAGAAAAGTGACTTTCAATGCATAGTTAAAAGCTGAATGTTATATACTACAATTACTGTATTCTTGTATTTATAGGTGAAATACTTACAATATTATCTTCAACTGCTTTTTTTCCAGCGTGCATGTGCAATGTAGTACTACAGGTAGTCCTCACTTAATGTCCACTCATTCAGCAACTGTTCAAAATCACAATGGTGCTTAAAAAGGGTACTTATGACAGGTCCTCATAGTTGCGGCTGTCACAGCATCTCCACGGTCACGTGATCAGGATTTGGGCACTTGGCAGCTGACTCACAATTATGATGTTGCAGCATCCTGCAGTCACACGATTGCCATTTGCTGCCTTCACTGCCATTTCCTGACAAGCAAAGCCAATGGGGAAGCTGACAGAAGGTTGCAAATGGCGATCCTGTGACTGTGGGATGCTGAGACCACATGGGATTGGCCTAACGGTGGCAACTGGGACTGCTGTAACTGCTGTCCTAAGTCAGCATGGCCATGTGGCGTTGTGCCCTATAACCACGTCACTTAGCGGTGGAGATCCTGGTCTCAATTACCATTGGTAAGTGAGGACCACCTGTATTTATATCTGGAATACTTACAATATCTTCAACTGCTTTTTTTGCAGTGTGCATGTGCAATATAGCACTCTTGTCAATAAAAATTAATGTTACATTTTGTTCTTCCTAAAGTGCCACCAAATTTTTCCTTTTATAATTTTGAATATTGTCAATAAAAAGCAATATATCCTAATGGTAAAAGGAATTTGGCAGTTTTTCAATTTGGGCCACACTTTCGTCCATACCACTCTCCCCAAAGGGGCTGGAAATGTTGGCTCCGCCCACTCCAATAGTGTGTTAGTGGGTGTGGGTTTCCCACCACTGGCTCACAGAATCTTTTTAAATGTTACAAAGAATTGATAAGCCGAAATCCTCAGATGGAGAGAAACTCCGCTTGGCAAACTTGCAGGCCTAGTGAAAGACTAGATGCATGCTTTTTTCCTACCCTAGCTGTAGCTGGAAGAATTTAGGGAAATAGCTGGAAACAATAGAGCTTTCTAGGGCAACTCCCATTTTTCTTAATCCCTTTGATGGGAAACAGTCACCTGAAGAGCTTGTGATGGGTGAGTGTGTTCTAAATTATAATTGGTCTATTTCAGTGTTTCTCAACCATGGCAACTTTAAGACGTGTGGACTTCAACTCCCAGAATTCCCCAGCCAGCCATTCTGGGAGTTGATGTCCACACGTCTTCAAGTTGCTAAGGCTGAGAAACACTGATCTATTTCTTGCTTTATGGCTATACCCCAACCTTCTCCAATCTGGCATCTTCCAGATATGCTTGGTCAGCAACTTCCAGAATTTCTGACAAGGAATTCTAGGAATTGCAGTTCTTGCACACTTGCCAGTAATTCTGAACATTGCAGAACCTGGAGGGGACCAAGGTAGGAAAGTCTGGACTATAATTTGTTAAGTTTTATTACACATATGGTTAATGCACAGCAGTAAAATCCTTTTTAGTTTCCTGAGAATTTTCACAGGGATGCATTTGCATGATACTGTAAGATCACAGTTGAAATCCTTTCAATCAGTATTTCCTATTGGCCCTTGCATTCCTTAGGAAAATGCCCAGACTTTAAGAAGAACTATGTTAAACCTTGAAAAACAAGGCTTGGAAGCAATGGAAAACATACTCTCTAGCTCTGAGATTCTTGATTCTTCAGAAATAGAAGATCTTTTCTATGACTGCGTAGATACAGAAATTAAATTCTTCAAATGAAGTGAGTCCTTTTCATGTTTTTTCCCCACATTCATATTCCCATTTCAGCAAATGTTCTTACAAAAGTAAACAAAAGTCAGCTTAGACATTCTCATTTTTCTGTATCTCATGAGTCTGCAGTTACTTCAAAGCAATGCTCTACTTTTGGCACATGTGAGAATGAGAAGCCAATCTTCTGCACATTGTGGTTATTTTGCTGTATGTATATATGTCTCCTGCATTTTTAGATTGGCATTTGTAATTTGTAAACAAAGGCTTTTTTTTTTCATTTCAGTGCCCATAGACACTGTTAGCCTTTGCACAAGAAGAACTTAGAAGTCTTCATGCCTTGAAAGATAATTTCACCATATTGCCGAATTTGGGAGGAAATACTCATCTTTCTAGAGAAACTTTCCTCAGTAGCTGTATCCGGTTAACATCCTTTTTCATCATGTGTTGTCCTGTGTGTATTGTTAAAAGAGAATCGGTTCAGTTAGTATATGCATGCCGGCCAATGTAATGCTGGAATGTTTTGTTTTATTTGGGTGACAAAAGTTTAAAGATGAATAATTTTAGAAAAAACCATATAGGTCTCAATGTTGTTTTCAAATCAAACAGAATCTTCTGAGAACTTCCCTTCAAAATATTGATCCACTTTCAAAGGAAAGACGGATTACTTTATGACTTCTAAATGATATTTTTGAATAGAAAATGTGGAAATGTTAAAAAACAAAATTCCATTATAAGGGGTATAACTTCTCACTAATGCTAGTTTGAATAGGAATAAAATCAACCTACACACACCTTAGGGAAACAGCCCACCTAGTTTTATAGTCCTCATTATCTCCTATTTCTTTCCGCTGCATCTCAACCATTTCTCCCAAAGTTTGGTTTTGAATGCTGCCATTATTATTGGAAATTGGTCAGAATGGTTTAAAAGAGGAAGTATGTGAGGATATCATCTATCAGCTTTGATTTAGGCAGCCAATATATGTTACTGCTTTTCCAAATAGCAGTGGTCTTTTAAAGCTACTTAAACAGTATATTGCTTCTCGGCCTTTTGGCTAAGATCATGTGTGTGTGTAGAACAAGATCTAATCCAGTAAACAATTACTACCATTGTTATATTATTATGTATACCAATATAACCTCAGATGACCAAGGTTAAGTTTGCACACTTTGATTGACAGGGTTCAGAGAGTGAATGTGATCAACCTATTTCCTTTACAAGAAAACTAGACTGAGTCGCTGATAGAGGCATTTGCAGCAAACCAAGATTGGGTCAAATATATGTGTGGTAATGTCGTAACATAAATACCCTCATGTGCTTGCATTTCATTGTCTGACACAGGTATGTAACTTACAGTTTTTGCATTATGATGGATGTTTTGTCCCCTGCATCCCCAAATGCCCATGTTCACTGATACTATGAAATTAGAATTGGTTTCTTAAAGTGATTGAAGGTGAAAGTGTTATTTTCCTCCAAGATTTTGTATCATGAATCCATTCTCCTTACGTGATTTGCGTGTTGTCCATGAATCCAGGTAACATTGGACATTATTAAATACTCACCAAGTTCATCTTGCCATCAGCAAGTCATTCTTCCTGCTGTTAACTTCTTAATGAAAAGATGGATGTATGGAAGAGAGGGATCGTGCAGGTGAAGCAATCAGGCAGGGAAAGGTGATCAGATTCTAATCTCAAAACTATGGTGCTAATCCTGTAATTCAAAACATCAGGATTCTGATGTTACAAACATTTCCAGCTATCAAGTGACCTACTGTGATTACAAATGCTAACATAAAACTGATGTCATAAACAGATGTCAGGAATGACACACAGATTGGTGAGCTAAATAATAGTTTTAAAAATCACGCAGGAAGCTAAGGAAAGTATTTATCCCACTTGTACAAGGAATTAATTTTCAAGGGGCAGACCTTTTTCTAGTTGGTCCAATACATCACGTCATTATGGAGCACATACAGACCTTCCTTATTCAAGCAACTTATCTTATATGGACAGTTTGTAAAGCAAACAGTTACTATTTTAGAGTTTAAATGTCCAATTTCAAAGAATAATGGCATCGAAAGGCAACTGAAATTGCCTTTGAGATTTTGAGAAAAAGGAAAAAAGTCATCCATAACGTAAATGCGCTGGTTTGTGGACCTTTTCCTGCAAAAAACTGAATGTTCCAGGTATGCTACAAAATCTTACCGTGCTCTCTCCCTGAGGATGTGTTGGAATGTGTAATATCTGATTGAAGCAGAATTTGTAAATTTTAGGTATTTTTTGTAGGAAGTTGCAAAGAGGAGTTTGAAGTCATTTGGATGTACATGTATTAGACAATTATGATTGACCAAATTAATAAATTGTTTCTGCACAGAAAGAATTCCTGAGCAATGAATACTTTAATATTATGTCCTGAAATACATTGGAGCTGTTTTCTTCTATTTTCCAGTAAGGAATAAAATTGTGAGGAAAAATTATGTGAAAGTTACTGAGTCACATTATATTATGTCATAAGCGTATTAAATGGGAAAGCATGCTCTTTTTTCTCTCTTACTCCCCCACTCATCTTAAAGTTAATTCAAGAAGCAGTCTGAATTTGAAAAAACATTTCAATAATTCTCATATTTACAGGTCTCAGTGCAGAAGAAGGATGGTTACTCCACATGTCATTTGTAATTGTGCCCTCATTAACTAGACACTATATCTCCATGTCTTGTTTTTAAATATAAGATTGGAGCAAATGATGTCTTTTCATTTGCCTGGATGCAGACAAATTCTCGTGTTAAATTTCTTCCCCTCCTTTGTTCCAGAAATAAGTTCTAGAGCTCAAAAATCTTGCTACTTACTGCAAAAGCAGAAGTCAACAGCTCTCGCCCAATAGGGGGAGTTGCTTAGCTCCAACACCTTGTGTAGATAGTTTTGTGTTGCTATCACATTAAGCATCCCAAGAGCTACTGCTGAAAACGTATGTACAGTACAAAGCTAGCTGAAGCAGCTACTGCAGTCCGATGGCTCTACCTGCAAGGGCAAGGTAGAAGTGCAAATACAGTCTGGGTTTCCCATTCTTTCTTAAACAAGGCAACTTCTGTTCTGAGCAGCAGTTACTCTCAAACCGATCTGGATGCTGTGTATTACACTGCAACGTCAAATTGAATCAAATTACCCATTCAGTCATATCCGACCCTTGGCAATTCCATAAGCCAACTCTCTCCATGATTTCTGATCTTGTACAGCTTCTTTCAGTTGCTTTATATTTTGGGCTGTGTCTGCTCTGATTACATCCCAACCAGTGCGTTCTTTGGCATCCTCGTCATCTTTTGCCACTGACCATTCCAAGCATAATGTCTTTCTTCAACGATGTTGATCTCATGACATGACCGAAGTAACTAAGTCTAAGTTTTGTTATTTTTCCTTCAAGTGACATGACCGGTTTTATGCGCTTCAACACTTCTTTAGTTGTTATCTTTGGAGTCCAAGGGATGCGCAAGAGCCTCCTCCAACACCATAGTTCAAACAAATCAATTTTCCTTCTATCCAACTTTTTCATCATCCAACTTCCACAGCCATATGTAGTTATGGAGAACGCTGCAACATACACATGAATAAAGGCTGCCTAGTGCATTTTATCTGAATGAAAAACAGCCAAAAGACACTGCAAGAATGAAAGCAGGGGCTATAACAGCTAGCTTTGCAAGCATGTCTCAAACCAACCAAGCGTGTCTCAACCATGATTCAAAATTAATAGGAAACCCACTGTCTTTTCTGTTCAAAAATGTCCTCCCACCCTCACTGCTGTCCTTCCATTGTTGCTTCTCACAGAAAGCAAAATTGTGCAAGACAGAGAGCTATGTCTGCCATATCCCCACTAACTTGGTCCTTAAATTTTCCTTTTTCTGTGAGAGGAGTCCCATCTTGCTTCCAGTCATACATAAATATATACGGTGTCTTATCTAGAGCGCAAGTGTGTAACAGCTAGTTTAAGACTTCAGATGCTTCCTAACCAAGATACGTTCCTTTAGTCCATGCTCCAGTTCAAGAGTTCTTTCCACCGGCTGGCTGCAGTTACTGCCTAATTCAGAGGAGGGATGCAATTTATTGAATTCAGGGAGAAGCAGAGGAAGAAAGAGGAAGAAAATATTCCACTCTGCTCTGTAGACGCAACTGGTGGTGGTGGTGCAGGCATGTCTTGGCTTCATACTCAAAAACGGGGTGGACTCAAATATAGGAACTTGCTTTTTGTTTTTGAAATATTCAAAGTAGATCTTGTGTTTTAGGGGAACTTTTTCTGTTTTTGCACACTGTCATTTTTAATGCTTCTGATGGGTAGAGGCTTCAAATGGGCCAGCCTTCTCTGGATCACACAGAGGGCTTGCTAATAACAACGTTTTATATCCTTTGGCAGATGGGCCTTAGGAGAAGCTAATGGAGAAAGCTTTGCCTGCATTCTTCATACTCAAAGAGTATATTTGTGCCTATACGTCAGAGGAAACAAAAGAATAGACTTGCCAGGAATTTATATATTAAAAAGTTACCATGTATAGAATGTAAATGCAATAAATCAAGTTTGGAAGCCATAAATTAATTACAAGAGTACAAGTAGGAACTCCACAGACAACTGAACTGCATACAGCACAGGCAAACAATTTCACCTAACTAGAATATGCCATATAAAAATGAACACTTGTGTGAACTAGAATACTCCATAGCATTTAAAAATAAGATTCAGGCCAACTTTAAAGCAATTGAAATTGAAATACAATACAGTACGTTGCAACATTTTTATAATTGATCATGCACTGTCATTCTGTCCCATCTGCATCCAGCATTCAGTGGCCTTTTAAGTGCCATATCTTATGTGCCTGCACGTATCACATGGCCATCAAAAGTATGTCCTACATTTTATAATACGATTGTTGAACTCTTTATTTTTTGGAATACCCTTGAATTGTGGATCCTCTCATCTCACTCGTGTTCGTAAGGGGGGATTGTTGGTATTATCTGTTTAAAAAAAGAGAGAACACTGGCCATGACATTTATGAAACCCAACTTCAACGATCAAGAGGTTTAAGCCATAAATCTGTTCGAGAGAACCAACAGGACAAATTTACAAATCACTTACAGTATGTCAGTTGAAAACACTCATAATACCTCTAAATCCAACAAGATACACATGTGGGCATATATGTGTGGTTTGCATACATGACTCTAAAATCACAGCAATTTAATATATTTAGAGAAATACGAGGTACCTAATTTGACATGTGACTTAAGACAGCAGTTTCCCAACATGTAGTATATTCCCTGTTCAACCACCATAGCTTCAAAATAAGCAACCTGCACATAGGACATGGTTTACTCAGAACACCTAAGCTAGACATGGGTAGGAAATAGTGTGTCATGACCCCACTGTGCTTAGTGTCCACAAGTTTTTTTCACCTCATCTGTCATTTTTAAAAAGATTTATTTTTTAAAAAAACTATTTAAAATATCTTTTAAAAAATACTTATTTTTAAAAAGTAAAAAATCAAAAACTAGTATGCTGCAAAAGCTAACACCAGCCTCTACTGTCATATTTACTTGCATAATGCCTTTGGATCACACCAAGATCCCACTGAGATGGTTGAGTGCTTTGTGCCTAAGGCAGGACTAGAACTGGTTTCTAGCCTGGTGCCTTAAAATCACTCACCAAACAAGCTCTGAGTAATCACATACATACAAACATAATAATAATGATAATACAATAACATGTATGCATGTAATTATTCTAATAATAATAATTCACCTTCTGGTAAATGGCAATTTGCAATTGGCTATATCTGCTATGAAAGTCATGGTCTGAGTGCATCTATCACATGTTCTCAAGTTCCTATCCCTTGGTCACTCCATGCCACTGAACCCAGTTCTGAATTCAGTAATCCAATGTAAACAAATCACTCTAAGATAACAGGATAACAAGATAGCTCAAAGAAAGACAATGGGAGTGGAACAGAATGGACCTCTGGACTGGGAAATGTGGAGGTGCCGCAATGAAGCAGAAATAGTGCTGGGCAAGGCTTATAGGGAATAGGCATGGAGACCATCACTCAGTCTTAGAACTGTTCTGGATTCAAAGGCAATTAAATGGTTAAAAACAAGAACAAGATTCGGTGGCTTTGAGATTGTTCTCAAGATGGAAGAGGACAATAAGGGACTCTATTGATTTAGGTCTGACTGAGAAAAGCCATGCCACAGGAACACATGGGCACTATATATAAAATACAAATTATGAGTGCCAGTGGGGGCTCCTGTGATGTTCTTGAAAATGGGGGTGTTCAAGCACCAGACACTTCTCTAGAGTGGCAACGCCATTCCATGCAATACACCGAGGAAGCCTATACCACTCTCATAACTGGAGGCCAGATATTCTGAAGTCACTTCACATCACACTGAGGCAGAAATTTTGACTTACCTCTTGCTTCCTGGCTAGGATAAATTTTCTGACAAGGCTTGAACTCATCAGGTGGAGGAAATTCTTCCACGGAATGGAAATTAAATTTAGATTCAAAGTCATCTGGAAAGAGTTAATTTTAAAAAGTCATTTTGAATTATAATAAGCAAAGTAACAAGTATGTACGACATGCCTACCCATCATGGAATGTTATGCAGGGGCACAAAAGGAATAAAAAAATAATTAGTCAAAGAAATGAATGGCTTGAGATAAAAATAGGGAAATATGGTTGAACCTAGTTCACACCATCACCATTCATGATACCTTTCCATACCTTAAAACCATTGTTCCTTGCACCACAACCAAACACCACTTCATACATTGCCTTTTATTCCTTAAATTTCTCCCACCTCTTTGAGGATCTCATCAAGCCTATCCAACCACAATCTCCTCAGTCTTCCCCTTCCTCTCAGCCCCCTGATTCTTGCTTCACATCTTTGTTTTCTGATTCAATCCCCATTCATTCTCTCTGTATGATCAAATCACATCAACATACTTCTTCTGTATTGGTCACTCATTTTTGTATTGTACAAAGACTTAAGTAACCCATTCCCACTACACTGCACTTTTTCCTGACATTCTCAACTCTCCTTTCCATATAACAAATTGAACAGAAGCATGCTCTTACACACAACCATTTTAACCTTTCAACAAACATTCATCCTCCACAAAGGCCACACTGTATCCATTCATTACTTCTTTACCAGCATTTCCAAGTAAATTTTCTTCAGCCATTTTCCCACCTTCACTGAACATCCTGCCAGGTACTCAGATTCATCTACTTGCTCTAGATTTTTATCATTTGTGCAGAACATTTTTCTTCTAACGAACACAACTATCTTTTCTTTGGTACATCAGTTTTCAGATCCATTCTCACTGTATCATGGAAACTAACATTTGCTGCAAATCAGTTGGGTTCTCAAGTGCACATACATTCAAATCCCCAACCAACACAACATCACTACCATCACCACATACATTCCTTATGCATTTATCATGAAATTTATCAAATGCATGAAACAAAGGGCATATCACAAAATCTTGTCTTACTAACCGATGAATATTGAACTGTTGAACTTAAGCATTCCAGTTTATTCTCATGCATGCTTTATTTCCATCGTATACTACTATTACTATATTCAGCAATCATCTCTGAACTTCACATTCATACAAAATATTATATTATTCAAGTCTATTCACTTTATCATATATGAATCTACAATACATCCTCTCCCTCACATGAAATAATTTCTCAGTAATCTGCTGAAAAGCAAAATTCTAGTCTGCATACTTTTATATGTATGCAGCTTTTATACTTTTCAGTTTTGCTCATTGTCATCTCTTGTACCTTTTAGATTAGAATTCTTCTAAACACCTTAGCAAACTAACTATCTCGTAGTTTTTACATTAATTCTCACTATCTTTTCCTTGTTTAGGGGAATGATAATATAAACGCAACCACATCCATATTTTATTATTTCTCTAGTTACACCACCTACACCTGAAGCGTCACCACTTTTCAACATTTTGACAGCATCTGTGACTTCCTTTTCATTAATTTTTCTTGGACATTAACATTTATAGCATTCATTTCAATCCACTCTTCAACATCTCACTCTCATTTCCATACAAATCCTTAAAATACCCCATCCAACATTCTCTCAATTCAGTTGCATCATTTCATCACATTTTTAAATTCCATACATACTACTTAAAGCTCCTTGTTTAGCCCTCATCCCCTTCCACCAATTCTAGAGATATCAGACGAATTGGAGAACACTGTCATAATCCTCTTTTGCTATCGTGCTGTTTCATCTACAAAGTTTCAATCCTATGATAGATCAATCTAGTAAAGTATTCAAGTACTTTTCTTGGCAAAAATACTGAAATGGTTTGCCAGTGCTTTCTTTCAAATAATTGATAACAGTTTATCCTGGAGTTTTTCCCTAGGTATGCCATTATCAATATTTCTGCCTTCAAAATTCCTGTATAAATATTCATTTGTCCCCCAAAAAAGTTCAAATTTACATACTCAAATGCACCCATTCCTCATTTAGTGACTACCTCGGTTAGCAACCATTAGCAAATATGACAGTAATAAAAAATTGATTTTCTGACCAATGTGTGCATTTATGACCAAATTTTGTGCACCTGACAACGCATGCCAGAGTGAGAGTAACGCTGGCGTAGCTGTACAAGAGAACATTGGATGAGGTGGCAGGAACCAGTAATCTTCGCAGTATCTCTCTCTCTCTGCTTCAGTCATGTGCTCACTTAGCAACCGTTTTGCTTAATGACCTGGTAGTTGGAACAGAACTCAGCCACTAAACGAGGAGTAGGTATACTGGCTTTCATGCATACTGACTTTCCTGATCGGTTTGCATTGTCATTCCTAAGCAGGCAATGGTTTTAAAAAGCCTTCATGGATAATTAAGTCTGTAACCTTGTGATAAGAAAAATTCAATACTTTCTGCATGTACTATGCTTGTCAGCTATAAATGACACAGCATTACCCATACTGGGAACAGCTCCATTCTTAAGTGCTGGGCAGAGGTCATGGGTAACCAGCCACGGAGATACTTGTGTGTATTGGCATTTGCTTGTGAGCTCAGTTGTTGGAGACCTTGCAGGAGGAAGAGGCGGTGGCATCAATTTGGCTAAGAAGAATAAACATGCAAAAAGGACTAAGCAAACCATACATCAAATATTTTCATCCCTACCTCTCATCCTTCTTCCAAAAAGTTCAAGCAGAACATGTAGTATTCCCGTACACATAACTTATTCATTCTCAGAATTAGGCAGAAAGACTAGTCACAATTACCCAATGTGGGATTGCAGCTAGTTCTCTCCTGTCTTGTCCAGCATGCTTCATTTTGTAGATCCCCATATATTTTAATATAGTATTCTGTTCAAGTTATCAAATGCAGTGCATTATTAGCACTTTTAAATGCAATCTCTCTGAGTTTGCGAAACTTATTTTGGCCTATGGGCAGAGAAAATCCTGGATAATCTGTATGCTCACAAGTAGGCAGTGCAATAGCCCAAAAAGTTACCACACAAGCAGGCATGTAGTCCTCCACAGACTTTGCCCCCTTACACACACACACAGAGAGAGAGAGAGAGGGAGAGAGAGAGGGAGAGGGAGAGGGAGAGGGAGAGGGAGAGGGAGAGAGACAGAGAGAGAGAATAGTTAAATTCTAAAGCAATTTCTGACCTCGTTTGCACAACATACCAAGCCAAAGGATCCCAACCTGCTGCAGCTGCTAGGTGCATATACAAAGGACATCAAACTGTACTCCACAGGATGTAACCCAGTGGGGATGCAACTGAAGTAGTTACCTCCGCCTCTTCCTTGTCTCCTTTTATGCACTGCAGGAGCTTGCTGTGTGCTTGGGGGGGTAGGGGGAAGAGGCATTGACTGAACGGGGAGCTTCTGCAACTGGCTCTTGGGAGGCAGCACTGGGGCAGACTCGCTGCTGCTGTCCAAGGCACTCTTATAGGTTGGTGATGGCAGTGAAAATGTTGACGTTCTGGGTGACAAAAAGGTAGACATAGAAGGTCCTGGGAGAGGAGGAGGTGGGGGTGGCGGCACGGGGGGAGGATTAATTCTTAGATCGAGCTGGGAGGAGGATGGGCTGGAACATTCATTAATCTTGCCTGGAAGCCCACAGGGAGATGATGGAGCCAAGGGTGGTGGTGGTGGAGGTGGCATGTGCAATGGGGAGGGGGGACTTTTTGGAGTTCTGTCATTCTGAGAGGCAGCAGCAGCAGCCATGTCTGGGGAAGGGAGCTTGTCAGGATATTCAGACAGAGGAGGTGGCACAGGGGGAGGAGGAGGAAAGGTAAGTGAGGGTTTGCCAGAGGGAGATGGTAGTGATGGTGGTGGTGGTGGTGGAGGAGGAGGAGGTGGAGGAGGAGGAGATGGAACTGAAGCAGGAGCAGGAGGAGCAGGGATGCTGGGACGAGCTGGCACAGCTCGCTGGACCTTGGATGCTTCTGACTGATCTGCTTGCTTAGGGCCACCCAGGGAGATCTGAAAGTTGCCCCCGGCTTTCCCATCGTTGAGTGGGGCTGGAGCCTTTGGGGGAGGAGACGTTTTCGCAGTAGGTGGCTTCCCTGTCCTATTAGCTGAGGAAACCAAACAAAAGCAAACAAATCACATCCAATTTTGAAATCTGGATTCAACAATTCACCCTCTGAATAATCTAAATTGTTCTCCATGTACTACGTCCAAATAATTCATCCTGTGAGTAAATCTAGATTATTGATCAAATGATTGAAGAAAAAAACAAGAGGATTTTTTTCTGACTCAGTTTCTTAAATTGGTTGCCCTGCTATCAATTAGCCTTTCCTGTATGCTATTCCAATCCTGCCAATTAGTTTTCAGAGACTGCAGAGCCAACAGCAAGTCCATTATTCCAGGAGGCAGAACTGAAGGATCTAAATTTTGCTTCCTTATAGTGCCAGCAGAAAAACAGACTAAAAACATCTGTGGAAAGGAGGAATTGTTCTTGCAAGTCTCAATTATGCTACACAGAGGTGAGATGGATGTCTCCAGGCAACAGCTACACTCTGGTGGATTCAGGAACAACCATCTTTCCAGCACTGTAGCTTATTAACCTATTGTGCCTGAAATCTGTTTTTCTCGTACACATCTCTTACTTGCTGGATTTTGGTAGTTTAACCTCGATTTCCCCTGTCCAACTGACAGCACCATTTATATAAAGATACACTCTTGGTCAGAGTTACTACTTTAAGTTGCATTATCCTTGACTGTCTTAGAAAACCATCCAGGAATAACGAATCACAGCAGCATGATTGTTAACTGGCTTGGACATACCGAGTAGATTTTGAAATAGCTACATCATTCAAAGGCCTTTGGTTTTTTTATAGTTAATTTATTGTATAAGGGAGAAACCATGACAATCTCCCCCAATATAATGAAATAAAAGAAAATATACTGTAAATAATGCACACACTATGCATATTTGCTGTTAACACAAACATACTCTATAATAACCAATGCATGCTCAGATAATGACTAGCAAAGTGGTTTTGCATTTAATGCAACTCATAGGATCCTAGAATACTTGCTATAAGTATAGTTAACATGCTAAGAGAGATAGGCGTTCTTACTAGTGCTCCAAATCCTCAATCCTTCTTTTGAATATTAATTTTATATGCAAAAGGACAAGTTAGCATGCCCTAACTTACATCACAAAGAAACACTCTGATCTGTTAGTTGAGGCTCCATTTGCAAACTGGATCCCTTTACCTGCTAAGTCTCTTTGGCCAACTGGTCTCAAAACAGGGAATCCATCTGCAAAGAGGTTCCCTAATGCCTGAGGGACGTCACTGCTACAATTTCCAGAGCTTCCTCCATCTCTGCTGGGCCTTCTTCTGCCAACTGTGAAGAAGGAGAAGGAGAAGGAGGAAAAAGAGAGGTATTACTTGGTTTTCCACTATCTTTCCTTTGGCATAAAATGAGAGGAAAACCATTATGTACATACAACACAGTAATTGTTTAACACCATGATTGGCAGAATTCACCCAGCAAGCTTTATAGTACATATCAGAACACACTGTGGCTGGATTCACACAACACTAAGCCACAATAAAAGCAAACCATATTATGGCTTAGTTATGACATGAAACCACTCTGTCTTGCAATTACTAACACAATAAAGAGGACTTTCTGTTGCATATATTAAGGCAGAAAATCTCTTTGAAGAAGCTTTTCATACTGCAGGATTAAAAACAGCTTAGCATTTGAGTTGGGTCTAGTGGCTAAGGCAACGGGCTAGAAACCAGGAGACTGAGAGTTCTACTCCCGCCTTAGCATGAAAACCAGCTGGATGACCTTGGGCCAGTCACTCTCTCTCAGCCCAACCCACCTCACAGGGTGGTTGTTGTGGGGAAAAGAGGAGGAGGAAGGAGTATTAGGTATGTTAGCCGTCTTGAGTTATTTATAAAAATAATAAAGGCGAGATAAAAAATAAATAAAATAAAAAAATCAATTTGAACATTCAGATCAGGAGTGTCTGCTTGATGGCAGCCACAACTACACAATCAAGGTCCCACTCTTTTCTCTGTGAGTCATGTGTGCAGTGCAAAGAAGTGTGTAAAGAAAGGGCTGGACTTTGACTGCACATTTTTGGCTGCCATCTTTTGCTTCCTCCTGTAGATATCCCTGATTTAGATGAAATAAAGAAAACAACTAGATTTGATTTCATTTAAATGTAATTATAAAGTTAAATGTATAAAAACACCATGTATATAATTATACTAAAAATAAGCAGCTAAGGGCAGTTTTTGCCCATAAAAACTTGCAGGGCTATAAGGCCCTGGCTGAAAGTTATTCCTCGCAGCCTAGATAATATAGTTGTGCACATATTATTCTTTAAAACAGGAAATCAGGTACTGCCACTGATTTCCTATAATCTCTACAGATATATTACATGGTGGAGTTAAAATATTATTTCCTTTTTTTGCTTTTCTTCAGCTTTTTCCTCTTCCTCTTTGTTAATGTTAATGGGTTTATCTCAGGCATCCCTTGCTACCACTTCCTTTACTTATTTTGGCTGGTAAGGATTAAATTAGCTGGGAAACATTTCTTGATTTCTTTACAGAGAAAATTGTCACTTAGTCTATTTCCCTAATGAAAGGAATGAGTGAATAGCTGACAAGTGTTCAGAATAGCTGAAAAAAGAAAGGCTTGAAAAAAAATGTGCCATTTGTACAGGCAATGTACAGGAATTAAAATCACAAATCAGAGGAGAGGAGCTGGATTTAAGAATGGATCCAAAATATATGGGGCAGATAGGAAGACATACAAATTACTCCTATATTTAATAAGAAGTTTGGGATATGAAGGAAAAACATTAGCTTGATAAGATTCACTGAACAATCTTCAAGTAATCTAGCCAACATAAGAAACTTTCATTAGAAAAATGAAAGTGAGTCATTGACATAGTTTGCAATCAAGGAAAAAAGAAAGGTCTCTGCCAAGAAAGGGCTTTCAATCTAACAATGGCTGAGTGGCCACTGGAGAATGTCCATAAAGAGAAGACTTACCGTCAATCTGTGGAGAACTGCGATCATTGATCTGGGTTACTCTCCTCAACCGAGTCCCTCTTTGGATCTCATGTAACAAAGCACTTCGACTTTTGGATTCCTCCCTTTTCACTTTGGTTGGTTCTGTGTTTGCCTGTCAAAGATAGCAGGTCAAAATCCCAGGCATCAGGAGGGCAATTCTCGAGGACAGGGAGAAGTGCCTGGAGACATTTTGGTTCCTTGGCCAATCATCATACTATGCACCCTCCATTTGACAGTCAGCATCAGCATCTTGAAAGACATCTTTTGATTGTGAATGTTAGAAACAAAGGAAAGTTTTGAAGGAGGAACCAACCCATTCAATGATTCTCTAAAATGCTTGATAGTCCAAATGTATTGGGACTTCAACTTCCAGAACTGTTATAGTTACAGTCCCAATTAATCTGCAGAGCACCAAGTTGGGAAAGGTTGGTCTGTACTTTAAAACATTTTGATGAAATGCAAAGCCATTCACATAAGGCTGTCCCATGATAAAATGTAAAAGTCACAAGACATAATCATCTGACCAGGAAGTTCCCTCAAGATGGAGCTAGACTGACTGATCTGACCATGCAGAATCCATTTGAAAGTTGACCTAGATGAAGTTTTACCCTTAATCCTGCTATGGCCAATCTGTATTACATGAAAAAAATGTGTATGGGTGTTGCTTTGTTATTAAAGTGATGGGCACATCTGTTCATATAAGGAACATTTACACTAGGAATTTTATTTTATTTTATTTTATTGGCTTAGCAGAATTACTCCACTCAGGCAAAATCTAGTCAAAGTTAAACATATCTAAGAGACGAACAAAATATGGCTTTTCCCATTTAATATTTTAAATAAGATGAAAATATGCAAGTTTCCCAATACACTGAGAAAAAAAAAATGCAGAAAGACAGCTTAAGTGCTATTCCCCAGTTTTGACTTTCGAAAACTTGCAATTCAAAACCATTTTCCTGTCTCTACCACAAGCAAAGAGCTAGAAAGTCTGCACTGAGTTATTCTCACCAGCCATGGCCTGTGTGACTAGGAAAATATCAAATCTTGCTGTCCAACAATAGAATTTACTAGAGAAAGATCTTACACTACCTAAAGCTAGGATTTTATTCTGTGAAGATCCAGTTCGTCCTGCTGCTAGGGAAGGCTTTTTCATTTGACAATTATCTGTCATTCATCTAGTTTTAAGTTTACCTACCCTGCCATATAAAATTATTTCCAACTTTATTCAAGCAAAAACTGTACAGTTTCTCTTTCATCTAGTTTCCTATCAACAAATCTGTATGTTTTACCTATGAAAGCTTATAGATTTGTTTAATTCCTGGATTCCCACCCGCCAAAAAATGCAGGATCAACCATTATTTGTTTCTTCAAACCAGCAGCCCTAAGGATAACTTTGAATGCCACCTGAGAACACTACAGCCCTAGGTATAGCCAAACTTGAAAGCCTGCAATTTTACTGTGTTTTCCAACTGCTAAGTTAAAGTACTATGTGTTGGTGGGTGGGAGTGGATAGGAAAAACCAGAGCAGGTAGACGGAAGGAGGGTTTTCCCTCTAGGCTTGGCAGGAGATGCTGCTGGAGGGAGAGGGGGCTGGACAAGGTGCAGAGAAGCCAATATCTGGGAGAGCCAGAAGCCGGAGTTTCCACAACCAGGGAGAAGAGCCAGGAAGGTGCCTGAAGCAGCTGAAACCAAAGAAGAACCTGCAGAAATGTGTAAGCAGAAAGAATGCCGCCCTGGTCTCTAGTGGTGGCACAGCAAACTCCACATGGTTCAGGTGCTGGATAATTGGGCAACAGAGTGTTAAGAGAAAATGCTGTTAGCGTTCTTAACCCTGTAGGTAAGGTAGCGTGGAAGGAGGAAGAAACTGGCAGCAAAACAGTTTGTATTATAAGCAAAGTAGTCGAAATTCAAGTTGTTTAATTAAGTTCTAGATCTTATCACAACTTGGATTTTATACCTATTTTTATCTTCTACTTATATTTGGCTGTTTTGTATTGTATTTTTATATGTTTATGGTTTTGTTAATTTTATTGTAAACCGCCCAGGGTCCCCGTTTTGGGGGAGATGGACGGTGATAAAATTTGTAAAATAAATAAATAGGTATTAGAACACATATTTAGCCTAGGTCACTATAGATCAGTGTTTCTCAACCTTGGCTGGGGAATTCTGGGAGTTGAAGTCCACACAGCTTAAAGTTGCCCAGGCTGAGAAACACTGCTCTAGATAGATATACATACAGCTGAACACTTACACATATAAAGAACTGTACATCCATTTTGCACTGTGTTTGCAAAGTAATAAACAGCATTATCTTCACTCACTAACTGTATGTGCGTGTTTGACTTTTTTCCTCTCCGTTCCCACCCACCCACACTATTCACTTGCATTTGAGCTGTCAGAACACTCTACTAGCATAACATTTGCTCTTTCCACTGCTGTTTGCTATCCGACATCTACTGTTTCCATTTTGCTTTGCAGATGAATGGTGGGTCTCCTGATTTCACGTGTGCGTTAAGCAAAGTCTCTGGTGAAGCCTTTCGGCTTTTCTGCCCTCCCACTTTCTGGACATCACCACCTGGTGGGATACCATCTATCAGTCAGGACAGTGATGAGGGGATAGAACAGGAATGGGGCTTGGGAAGGTGCTAAGTAGTGGTAAGTGACCACCTCCCTCTCCTGCTCTACTATCTTTGCCAAATCAGGAAGGTACACCTTTCAAAACTGGTGAAGCAGGAGCACCAGGTCTTGCAAAAATGTGGGATGGACTGAAGGAACTGTTTAGTAACTATACTGGAAGAGATGATCCTGAAGCTTCCCCAGCCCAACAACCACAAGTTTGGTGGGCTTATTTTGACAGCTAGTTCAAAAAGCACCAAACCTGCTCTCAGGCAGCAACTGTGTCCCCTTTTTTTCACCCAGAGGAAAGGGAAAAAAATGGCAGCAGAGAAAAGTGTCTAGAAACTCAGGGGGATGGAGTGTGCCTGCAAGAGCCTGAAGTGGTCCATAACTGGGCTGTCCCCACCGCCTAAGGTAGTCTGACTGCACTGTCCACTGACATCAGCAAAGTGCATCAGATTGTACCTGATTTGAAACTTAAGGAAGAAAATGCTACTCTAAAACTAGAATGGCCAAGGATGACTTAGGGTTGTCCCACTTACAGGCTGAGGACAAGATAGAGGTAAATCTTGGGGGACATGCCAGAATAAAGAGGTTGCCAGGTCACATTCACATGATGATTAGATGCAAGTGGGGAAAGGCCTTCACCTTGGGGCTGACTTCGCTCATGGTTCATTATCATGTCACACCTCTCCCTTTCTTCCTTCCCCATCTGCTTTTTGTACTATCTTGCTTGATGGAGAGATCTCAAAACTTTGCACATTTCAGTAAGCTGCTCAATTAATGGTATTGCTCTAATATCGATTTTGGATTTTTTCTTAGGGCCAAAATAACTGCATTTCTATTTTGCAGGATATGCATGACTCACTGAGATGCTATTTCAATAAAACCAGCATTTCAAAGAAGTCAAAAAACTAGGCAGGAAAAAGGAAACAATAAAAATGGCAAATAACACAGATACTTCCAAAAGATGGAGGCTGCAACTAAGTCCCAGGCACAGACCATTCTGAGCATGCTGACTACTAAACCAAAGATTTGAATCAATTATGATTTCAGTGCTAGTCCTAAAATGTTCAGTTCTGAAATGAGCAAGGAGTCCCCTTTTAAACATATGCAAAGCTGTTCTCTCTCATGATTCAATAACTTACTCCTTGAATAATGGAAAAGGGGGAATCTGATAGAAATTATTTTCTTAACCCTTGTTTTAGAAATTAAGCAGCAGCATACATTAGTAGAATAGGGGATTACTGGTGAATGCTATCCTAAATGGTCATCCACACATTTTGGAATAGTTCCACATTAAATACTGAATTTCTTTTTGAGCACTCACACATCCCTTTTGCCCTTAATTATGGTCACTTTTTAATTAGCTGTTTATCAACATAGTCAATCAGCTTCTGCTAGGACCTTCATTTTGGCTGGTCTGTGACACTGATTACCGACCTGCAGCTATTCTACTTAAAAAGCACCACTTCATGCCTAAAGGGGGAACTCAGAAAAATTTGAGAGCCATGTTTGAAGAAATAGTAGCCTTTGGTTTTCAACTTTTGTGTGCTGTGATAAACACAAGAAAGATGCCAAAAGCATGTTTAAAGTGCAAGTAATTGTGATAAGGCTAGTGTCACAATCAGTTCATTAACTTTAGACTAGAGTGGGGTGAGCAACTCAGGGGCCACAGGCTGTAGCCAATTCCCAGGTCCCTGTTTCTGCAACCCCCAAGCTCTCAAAAGCTGTACTGCCAAATTTCATAAATGAACCATTGAGAAAGAAAGACATGACTTCATGTCACTTTTCGGTGGGGAATAAGTTTGTTTTTATATAACAATCCCAAAATTAAAACAACAACAACTACACAACACAAAATGTGCAAAATTAAACCAAAGTCCAGATTCACTCATGTTACCATCAACTTCCTGGCCAGCATGACCTCTGGACGCCACCCTATATTTTAATGCCCCTTGCTTTAAATTATAGTTGAAGTTACTGACTAAAAATCTGAAACACAAAGAAACCTGAAAAGGTTACATAATGTTCTTGCACATTCACGCACCAAGCACACAGAAGCTATTTATACAGACAGCCTGTAAGTATTTTGAATGGTTATCTACAAATTTTCCTTCGCTCTCCTCACAAATATAGTATTAGCTCCTCTAGATGGCACACTTGGGTGGGGGGATTTTAGCACCGGAAAGATTCCTGGGGGATGATATAAAATCTCATTAATAGCTTCTATTCTTATGACTATATTTGTTGCCAAAAAAAGGGTAGTCTTTGAAATATTGTCTTACAAATTAACCTACACAGTTCACCTTCAAATGCCTTGAGAAATCTCTCACACAGACATGCACATACACACAATTTTCAAAAGCTGAATGATGTATATACCAATGCAGTTACAGTACACATTACGGTGAAATATATGGCCAGTTACTTTTTTCTTGCAGAGCATAAAGCAATACTTACTGTGAAAAACTGAAGAAACATAACTTGAAGAAATCCTTATTTTTAATTTTCAATAATCCCTTCAAATTCTGATTCCAGCAGCTTTCCTGGTAGTTTTGCTGTAACTCTGCTATTAGGCTAGGACCAGTCCTGGGCAGACTCTTTGGTTTAAATTTAGAACCAACAGCTGTGAGGTTTGTTTTTGGTTCATATGTCCACAGGTTGTGTCATACAGACGTACTACACAGTAGCTATTTTTTCTCCTAAGAATACCATTTGACGGAGTATGGCAAGGGGGAAAGTAGAATAAAAGTAGAAAAAAAATCTGAATATGTTGTTTGATTTTTTAAATCTGAATTAGCCCCCCAAAGTATATCTATTTCTATTTGCACTGTTTCCCCTCTGGGTTCTTTCTTAAACCAGACAGTTCCGGTTGCCCTCTTAGTTCACTCCTCATGATGCTTTTCCTAAATACCACATTGGTCCAAATTCCTTCTAAAGATGGCCTTATGTTAAACAGTGCCCTTGGCAGTAAAGGCCTTTGTCACTTTCTCAACAAGCAGCTTACAGTTTCCTTTCTTTTTAAATTATTTATAGCATGCATAACATATGTAATGTAAAATGGTCAAACTTAAGTTTCCTCAAAACAAATTCTGTGCCATTCATCTTACTTAAAACAAATGACAACCAACTGAACATTGGAAAGAAGCAACATTTTAAAACAACGCAAGTTCATTTTTTGGAATTAACATACACACCCCAACACACAGTAGATGAACAAGCTGACTTTATTGTCCTGGTTTCCTATTGCCTGCATCTTGGTGTCAGTATGCAATATGCAACATGCACCTCCCAGTTGGTGCAATGCGGGCAACTGTATGTTGGCTTGCAAGCTGGCCTCTAGATTAGAGATCCTAGCTTGCATTGAATAGTGTGAGAATGCTCAGGGAAAAACAGGGCTCTGGTTGTGTTTATGGCATGTTAGCAAGAAATGTGCCAAAGTTCCCCAATACTAGCCTTTTTGTTAGCAGGAAATGAATGTGATCCAGAAGAAAAAAACATTCTGTTAGGTGATATAAATAGAAAAAGTAACTGGGCCATTTGGAAACCCAAAAATGAATGAGAATGGTGACTGGTAAGAATCTGCTTAGAAAAAGGTCTATTAGCTTTGAATATATGGTTGAACTATATATCTATTTGTGCAGACAAAGAAAAGTAAAGAATGAAAAAATGTGGTTTATTTGATTGCTTATGACAAAAGGCTAAGAGAATGAGTGAAGGACCTAAATTTGGTAAGAGGTTTAAAATATAGGACAGAAAATGGTAATTGCAGGGGTGGATTTTGGAAAAAAATGACCATGAAAGAATAGGAAAGAAGTGGGAATGAACACCAGAAGAAGTACAAGTTGGTATGAAAAAATATTAGAACACAGATTAATCTCCAAACAGAATGACAGGAAGGTAGACATAAGAAAAGATTATGTGAATGCTGCTTGGAAGTGAGTGAAAAAGTTACTATTTCAGAGTGCTACAAAAGTGTGTGGAGTTAAGCTAATGGGAAGTATGAAAAAGGAATGATGGGGAAAGAGGCTGATGAGAAAACTGCATATAAGAGATTTATTGCTGCAAAAACTGAGGAAGAGAAAAGATACTGTATAATGTGTATAAAGAGAAAAAAACTGCGAAGTCAAAAAGCAAGAAATGGTTAAGATTAAAAGAGAAAATGCAGTGATTTTTAACAGAATAAAAATTGTTTGGGAAGTGGGAGAAAAGTTGAAACAAAGAGGCTTCAGTAGAGGGAATGGAATAAAAATAAATAAATGCGTTGAAATAATTTGGGATGAAACTGAGATGAAGGATTGCTGGAAAGGAGCATTTTAAAGATTTGTGTAGGGCCACTTCCTTACTTGTGACTTAAAGTATCTCTATAATATCACCCAGCCACCACTTAATAAATTGGCGGTGGGGGGAAAGTACAACAGCTGGATAACTCTAGAAGCTGCTATGGGGCAATGACCAAAGAGTGGGATTGAAGTGAATGCAATAAGTGTCCCAAACACAAAGGGATGAAAAAAAAATCATAAATGCTGTGAGAATGTTAATAAACATAAGGCTGGAGGGGTAGATGGTGTAACTGAGAAGTGGCAAACTCTCGATGTGGTTGCTTATGGAGTGGCTTTGCAACTTGTTTAACCAATGTATAAAAACTGCCTCACAACTAGAAGAATGCCATTATTATTCCTGTATAAAAAGGGGAAGGTAACAAGAGTGAATGCCAGATCTCCAGGTGGATTAACTTGTTCAGTGTTTGGCCAAATCTGATCAGCCATCTGTGTGCCTGTTTTTTCCTGCCTTGGTTATATACCTATACCCTGCTAAATCATAATCGACTTATAGATGCTTACAACAATATAAGACAGAACAAAACCATTACAGTATCAACAGATTGGAATAAAGCAAAACTACAGTAAATGATACACAAGATGATGATGTTAACTATTATAGTCTAAAGAAGCTTGGGGTGTGGACACCATAAAGATCACCTTTTACTTGTTCCAGCATCTTCCAATAACAGCAATCTACCAAGTCCCAGTGAGAGCCAGTTGGGTCTAGGTGCTGGGCTAGAAACCAGGAGACTGAGAGTTCTAGTTCCGCCTTAGGCATGAAAGCCGGCTGGGTGACCTTGGGCCAGTCGCTCTCTCTCAGCCCAACTCGGTGCAGTGTAGACTAGCCTCCTCGTGGTGCACCCCAGGCAACGTGACTTGTCACAGCTAAATAGTCTACATATTTGGCTGCTGGACCTCACAAGGATGTCCCAGCAAGAAAAGGCAGCATGAACACCAAACTGCTATGCCATACAATTAAAGCCAAAACCAAAACCAAGACCCAATGTGAGTTTGTTTGCTTGGCAATATGTAAAAATCTTGACTCTTTAAAATACATTGTTGGAATCCTTGAGGGTTTTTTTTAGCCCTTGTGATTACTACATATTGTTGTTGTTTATTCATCTCACTTTTAAAGACTTGTATGAGTAAGGGATTGGGGGCTATTGTTTTAGAATATTGCTGATTGTATGCGTTCTTCATTAACAAACAACCAAAAAACCCTATATTTTTTAAAATTTCTCTCTCAGAATCCAAAGGCAACAAGAAAGAAAAGGTCGCTTCTTTGACCAAATCCCACAGATGCCTCTGCAGATAAAAATAAAATTAACTCCTGTGACCTTACTTTAGGAAACCAGAACATGAACAGTTGGTGCTCATTTTCCTTGGCAGCCGTTGGGGGATACTCTATTATTTCTTATATAAGGAATGTCACGTTAAATAACAAGCACTTTTTTATATAAAAAAAAGGATGGAATGACTCATGCATTTAACAGGCTAGATGTTCAGGAGGCAGGGTACAGCATATCTTTTTTCTTTTACCTGCTAACTTTTTTTAAATATATGCCATAAGTGGAGAGATATAAAACCTTGTTGAAATGGGAAATTAGGAGTCCAGTCCTAACCCTAACTGACGTTGGTTTGGTTTGATTTAGTTTGCATACTTTTGGAGTCAGTTCACACACACTCAGTACTATGTACTGTGCAGGTATGAGATGTGGTCAGATTCAGTCCATGTACTTCTCCAAAGTCCTGTTCTTGGTACCTAAATGTACCACGATTAAATAATCACCACTAGATTTATCCCTCTCCAAAAATTCCATATAAATGTAAGGGAAGGTTAGGCAGTGCTTAAGGGGCTGATTATAATTGGGCCTCGCAAACATCTGGATGGTTACAGAAGGCCATCTGGTGATGTAGTGTCATCTTTCGATGGAACAGAGATGAATTTTTTTGGTCCTTGTTACATTAGTAAATGTAAATTTATTTAAATTTGTAAAAGCCTGCACTTTAGAAATATATGTAAAGAAAAATGATACCATGAAAATTTGTATAAAAATGAAGTCGCTTGGGGAAATTACCCTTATAACTGTATACCTTACTGGAAGTTACATACAAAAGTGCCATTTGTTGGGGAAAGTTGTAAAAGAACAATTGATTTTTTTAAAAAAAAGCAGTAATTAAAACACACACACACACACACCAGACTGGAGCATTGCTCTGCTAATGCACATGGACCAGGATACTATGGATTAGCACATCCCACACTGGAGTTCTAATTCTACAGTTATTTTCTATCTTTTATTCATTATTATTATTACTATCAATTTAGTAGTTAATTCTGTTTACAAAGGGCAGAATCAGCTCAAACTCTTTCTACCCCCACTATAAAAGCAGATTAAACGTTGAAAATATATCTCTGAACATTACAAGATATAAAATTTATTTCTGAACTAAACCATCAGCTCCATATGAGGTCTATAAAATCTGACCCTGTTTTGTCAATCTGAGATGGAGGAGAGCAGAGGAAAAATGCATAATGGGAGAAAAAAAAAAGAAGCATTTATCTATGTTCCTTGGGATATTTCACACCTTGGTGATTAGGCAGCCTCAGAAATCGATCAGATAACATATAAAAATGCCTTTCACAACTTCAGCGCAGCATGGAAGGATGAGTGTCACCCAATTACCGATCTCATGATGAGTTGGGAACTCCAGATTAGGGAAGAGGTTTCTCCTGGCCTTCTCTCTTCCGAGCCTGTGACCAATTAAAAAAGAAGCAACCGCTTCGTCTAAAATCTGTTGGAGCTGGGTGGTTACATTGCGTGCCCTTTTCCCACACAGTCAAGCAGAAGTAGCTGACCACATAAAGAGCCATACAGAACAGAATTCCCAGGACATAACTCTCAGTGTACTGAAAAAGATACCAGATGATCTCTAATCCCTCACCCTTGCTGGCTGGGGAATCCTGGGAGTTGAAGTCCACACATTTAAAGTTGTCATGGTTAAGAAACACTGATTTAGATGTACTGGGCTGCACCCCCCATCATTCCCAGGCAGTAATAAAAATAGAAGTTGAAGCCCAACTTGTCTGGAGGGCACCAACCGGAGAAGGCTGAGGACTATGAGAAGCATTAACACATTTCCCAATAGTATCACCTATATAACTAATCAATTTTGGAGGAATGTCAGAGAAGGAATATAATGGTTAATCATCTCTTAACTTTGAAGTGTTTAATTTCAAGCTTTGTAGATGCAGTCCTGTGAACTAATTCACTTTAATTTTTAAAGGTCATGTGTTGGACTGTATGGTGTAGGCAGACCAACTATGTCAACAGTTGAACTTGTATCTGTTCTTCACCTACGCAGTTCCCACTTCTGCTGGTGCATTTTTGCCTACTGTCTGATCTGACATGACAAAACACAATTACTAATGTTAACTTTAGACATCTCTGAAAATCACAGAGCAATATATGACAAAATCAAACAGTCCATTTCCAGGGGGGTATCTTTTTGGTCCTACACACACACATACACACACACACTTTTTTTTCCACTGGATTCTTCATTTGAGTTTTTATACTCTGCACATTCATTCAGAAATTCAACTGCAGATTTGGCTGCATATTGCTTTTCACATTTTTATTCTTGGCAGTTAATAAAACAATGAAAGAGGTATTTTCACAGATCAAGCAATACAGACAGCATGCACTCCAGGCCCTGTTTTGGCTGTTTGAAATAGTCCACATAGGAGAACCAGGGTGTAAAAAGAAGTTAACAGTGCATAAATGTATATCCGGCAACTGTCTTATCCATAATATCTATAGATTATTATCTCTGTCTGTATCTCTACACCTTCCCCCTTACTTGCCTGTTTACTGTTCCACAATCATGTGTGTGCATAATAATACTCCATACATTTGATGAAAGATACCATCAATCCAGTCTATTTTCAGCTCATTTTCTAGATAAAAAAGGGTATTATGATACTAAAGCAGGGTTTCTCAACCAGGGTTCCATGGAGCCCTCAGGTTCCACGAGAGGTCACTAGGGGTTCCCTGGGAGATCATGATTTATTTAAAAAATTATTTCAAATTTGGGTAACTTCACATTCAAGAGGTAACTTTATTTTTAGTTTAAGAACACTGTTAATGCATATATACAGGCCTACACATGAAACAAATGAAATAATTTTGTAATTTCTGGCCTATATTTGAGCCTGAATGTGCAAGGGTATCCTGAGGCCTGAAAAACATTTCAAGGGTTCCTCCAGGGTCAAAAAGTTGAGAAAGGCTGCTCTAAAGCCTGACAAATTTTGTGACTTAAGAAAGCCTCCATATATTTATGTTTATGAGCTTGACACATAAAATCTGGTCTTTCTAGTACAGGTGTAAGAATAAAAGAGGTTTTTGTTTTGTTTTGTTTTTTACTTTAAGGAAATTAAAATATATTTTTTTATAAATCTGTATAGTATGGTCCATGGGATCACGAAGAGTCGGACACAACTTAACGACTGAACAACAAAAATAGTTTAGCTGGCTTTAAAAATATTTTATCTTTAAAAATACTTTATCTCACATTTTTCTCTTGAGTTTAAAATATTCTAATTCCACTGTAATATGTCTGGAAGAATACCCTTGTTCATTTAGAGTTGGTATTCTGTTTTTCAGTCTGATAACTATTGCGAGCAAGAACTGATCTTCTGCAAGCAGATGGTTGTAGCAATTAGAATACTTGGTGGGAATATTCATTAATAATCTGCTACATTGAATAATGGACTATGCAGTCATGCTCTGACAAGATCAAAATAATTAATGTTTTTAAAAGAATATCACCAATTCTCTTTTCTTTTATGAAGAAAGATGTAAACAGGAATAAGAGACATGCAAGCAAGTTCATTCTATTTTATTGCAGAATGATTTCAGGTCAGTAAATGGATAGATATCAGCCTTGGAAAAGGTTGCATTGAGTTCTCAGATCAAACAATCGGGTGATGCTTGCCAGGCCGGAAGGAATCTGGTCTAAAATGAGCAGAAGTTGAATATTAAGGCATTAATTGAAGGAAAGAGCCAGTAAAAACAAAATAAGGATTCAAGTTGGCAATACAATGGTCATAGGTAGAAAACCATCTTGGATTTAAAATCATCCTCTATTTGGACTGTAGTTGGGCCTTAAGCGTAGCTTAAAGATTTAAAAAGCCATCAGAAGGGAGGTCAAGGTATTGACATTGCTCCTGGACCAAAGACTGAATGGATATTTGGGTCATCTGGTCAAAGTTTTCCCAAGGAAGAGAGTGAGTGTAGGTAACAGGTGCTTAGGCAGTGCCCCACTTCAGGTCAGTTGGTTGACTCCTCTGGCTGCCTAGTGTTTAGCCTCCATGGCCTCAAAGGTAGGAAGCTTAGCCTGCTGGTGGAAAATACATAAGTAGTGCTCATGCTCAGGAGGTTATCAGAATCTGACCTCTGGGGACCCACTTGGAAATCTCCCAGGCTCTTTGCAATATATTTTAATGCAAGAGTTTTCCTGATAGGATTTTCTGCAAATTGAGAACTTGAATTAAAGGACTGACCCAGTGTGTTAACTAAAATGCCAGTCAAGTCAATGTTTGCACTCCATTAATCTGTGAGAATGAAAGACATGCTTCCATGTGTTACTCACTTATCAAATGTATTCCCAAAGCAGGAATACCTTGGATAAGACAGTTGCCGGATATACATTTATGCACTGTTAACTTCTTTTTACACCCTGGTTCTCCTATGTGGACTATTTCAAACAGCCAAAACAGGGCCTGGAGTGCATGCTGTCTGTATTGCTTGATCTGTGAAAATTATTCCCATATGAAATTCATCACTTGACTGTCAAATTTATGCAATCACAGAGTCAAGATCAGATGGTGAACTATCAACCATATTATCACAACATGGAATGCAGCAAGCATAATATGTGAACTGTGTAGACAAAAAATTATAAAAGTCAAATCCAAGCAACTAAAATCAACTAAAAATAATGGAAAATAAAAAGGATTGCATCGTAAGTGAAAGGAGAAAATATAAACATTAACTTAAAGAATGTATATATCTCTTTTCAAGAATGAACTGTTTTCTCATATTACAAAAAGTATTTTAAATGCAGCAATTGACAAAGCATTTTAGATCCAGCATTTTAGATTTTGTAGCTAGCATTAGCTTCATGTTATGCAGCCTTAAACTACATGTTTAAATGTACAGTAGTATAATAGTAAAGTTTTCCACAAATCAAGCTCAATTCCTGTTGACATTTTCCAGGATGTTTTTTCAACTTTGGATCTACCTTAAAACCCTAGAAATTCCCAGTGACCTCCCATCTAAATACTAACCAGGTCTGACATTGCTTGGGGATTTTTTTCAAGATCAGCTAAAATTAGTTAGTGCTGCCACCTACAGAAGGCAGATATGAGTGACACTCTTTACAGTCAAACCAAATTGGGCGAAAATACTTACCAGAGGAAATGAAGGTGGTGGTGGTGGTGGTGGTGGAGGAGGATCTCCAGATGATGATGAAGAAGAAGTAGGGGACGTTAGCAGTGGAGGACCTCCAAAAGAAGGTGGAGGTGGAGGAGGAGGTGGAGGAGGTGGAGGTGGTGGTCCTCCAGAAAAAGGGGCTGGGAGAGGAGGCGGCAGCGGTGGTGGTGGTGGTGGCACAGGCATCTGTCAAATTTCTATTTTCGGTCTGTTGTCCACAATCAGAGATAGAATGCTCTGTGAGGAAAATCAGTATACATAACTATATGCACAGGTCATCTTTCACTCAGGTTGTAAGGCTGAAGGGCTTTTTTTTTTAAACAAAACCTTAGATCTCTAAGGGGTAAGTAAGTCATCCTTTCCCTCATTCCACACACAGACAACATACACCAAAGAAATCTCAGTAAGTCCCTAAGTAAAACACACATTTAACAATTAAGGTAGCTGTTCACATTGATTAACTCAAGAGGAGAAGGATTTGAGAGGATGTTAGGATTATGTCGTTCTGGGTTCTGAACATATAACTCAGTGGAAATGGAAGGGTAATACTTATTCTATTCACCATCTTGTTTGGGAATTCTGGGAACTGTAATCTCATACATTAGAGGCCATCAGTTAGAGAACATTGGCCAAATACTGTCTGTTCATGTGTAGCATAATAGCCAAGGATGCTTTAGCTACTCGACTACATTGACTGATCAGTCTTGTATCAACATTACAGTTGCTCTACAGGTTTAGTTTGCTGACCTTCAATATTAATGTTGCTGCCAAAATATGTTAGCGTCCAACATATATTTGTTAATCTATTTTTCTTATAAGTTAAATTTCTTCCTGAAAGTCAAGTCAAATTATACGTTAGATCCTTTATGCAACACTCTGGGAACAGTCTTCTTCCCAGACAGAATTTTCCTTTTATACAGAGGTGCTTTTTCTAATAATTAACACAAAATAGAATTAGGCCTGGAGTAGACTACAGACTTCTATCCAGACATTTAAAAATAAAAAACAAAACTGGCATATGGAGTAGTGCTAAAATAATGACATTTCTAATTAGGGGATCTTGGAGAGAAGTTTCTTTCAAGATGTGGGGATAAAGATACCATGCATTCTCCCTACTCACTTTAACAATTAAGGTGAACCTCCCCTTCTTCAAACTTCCAACATCCTCCTTTACTAAACGTAATTATTCTATTCAATCAAGTAATTTGGTAAAATAAACAAGCATTTGTTTAAATAGGAGCTACTGATTAAAACAAATAATATAGTGACACAAACAATTCTGTAAAAACCAGTCCACAGCTCCACCCTTTGGTAGCTTTCGTGTTTTCCACCATCATGTCATTCACTCCCCATTGACCTGTTGGACACACGTCTCAAAATAAAGATAAGTCACTGTGAATTTTTTATTATTATTTATTTATTTATTATTCAAATTTAATTACCGCCCATCTCCCCCAAGAGAGGGACTCTGGGCAGTTTATAATAAAATCCGATCATAAACATTAAAATCTCATAAAACCATACACATTACACTTATTATAAAATAAAAAATATAAAATCCAAGAGGGTATAAAATCCAAGCTGATGGGAGGGGCTCTAGGGTGCGGGCCACCCCCAAGAATGGTTGCTCACTTTCCCGCCCCAGGCGAAATGGCAGAACCAGGTCTTCAAGGCCTTCTGGAAGGTCAGGAGTGAAGGGGCCTGCCTCACCTCCAAGGGCAAGATGTTCCAAAGGGCGGGGGCCACTACAGAGAAGGCCCGTTTCCTGGACCCCGCCAGATGAAATTCTCTTACGGACAGGGTCCACAACATGCCCTCTCTGGATGATCAGGTGGGGCAGGCCGATGTAATGGGGATGAGAAATAACAACCAAATTCTTTATGATGTATAATGCACCACTAAAAGCCCCGTTTCTTTATAAAGCATTTCAAAGAAAGCATGAGTGGGGCAATTTTATTTGTGACCACTATGGTATGGGAGAAATATCAACCATTCCTCTTTCATCATAGTCTGATTAAAATTTGCTCTTCACTCATACCTGCTATTAGGAAAAATAATCAAAGTTGGCCTTGACTCCTAGTGATGACATATACATGTACATCAGTTTTCTTATAGAAATTGAATGAATGAATGAATGAATGAATAAATAAATGTAGATTTACCACTGGGATGGTTTTTCAAATTCTCAGTCTATCCTTCATCCTTGGTATTCCCTGGCAGTCTTCTGTCTATATTTGTGCCATAAGGCCGTGGTACTTGTTTATCTCCAAGCCCAAGTACTACTACCTTCTGGCACAAATATGCCCTCAGGTCCAGTTGGTCCTAATGACTGCATCCATGAAGTTTATGCGTAATGTTAAGGAAGTAGTTTGCCATTCCTCCTTCTAAGCAGATTTTTTTAAACTACCCAATCTTCTCCCATCTCCTCTCCAAGTACTTTGAAGCTAGGTTTGATATTAGTCCCATAAAATTGCTTCTACTATAGTACTAACAATCCCATGTTATTCATATTTGTAACTGATGCTTTTGAACACTAAAATGCTTCATACTGTGTTTACCATTGCATGTACTTGGACCTCTTCAAAACCTGCATGCTGCTTCTGATCTTCTGAATCCCTGGAACACAGAATGAAGGTCACTGCTTTGCCGTTTCCCCCGGCCCAGAATTTATTAGGAGAATAGAATTTCTACAGTTCGTCATAAACCTGTTGCCTGAACTGTGTTATCAGAATACTTCTGTTAGCTCATCTACCCTCCTCCCCCTCACTCCCTTTCACACATGCTAATGTCACTCATCTCTACAGCTTGTTATTCTTCTACAAGACATATGGAGGACATGTTCACACCCCATCCTTGCTGTGAGTCAAAGGAAGTAGGACAGCAGCAGAAGCTGCAGGCTCCCATGATATTTAGTTTTGAACAATTTGATCCCATTATACTCATCCTTAAAACCTCGAAATATGCAACTGTCCCCCTTTCTACTTGTGTCACATTTGTACCGTGACAACTATACATGGCTGCAAAATCTCTATTATTCAGGGGGGAAAGTATATTTAAAAACAATTGCTGTAACTAAGCATGCACTGCAGAACATGACATTTTTTGGATGAATATGTACAACGTAGCTAATGCTAATGTGTCAATACCCACCATACTGTACTAGCACTAATATGTACTAGCACTTCTATATATTATGAAATAGAGGATACAAAAGTGAAAAAAATTAAGAACCAGGGATTTAGAGAACCACAACTGTTAAGGCAAAAGGAAACAGTAACAGTCCGGTTTTAAATTTGACATTTTTCAGGGCAAGTAGACATACTCTCAAATAAAGCACTGGTTGCAGCCACCCTCTATCTTTATTTATTCAGAAATGTATTGTGGGGATCATTAGTATAGATTAGAGTGGGCGAGCCATGCACTCCTTTGTGGTCCCCAAAGATCCAGGATTTGTCAGGCTCAACTTTTCCAGCATGTTCTTTTTGTATTTTCAGATTGTAGGATTTAAGGCTGACTTGCACGTCCTCAAGACATCAACTTTATTCCTTTTAAAAACTGGACCACCCCCCATGTGCCAATTTTACCCAAGTCCACAGTGAAATGTTAGCACTAGCTTCACCACTCCTTTGTGATCTTTTGGCAAGTGGGGCTTCCAAGGAAGGTATATGTGGCCATACAGATACATTGGTTACCCATGCTTAAAGAAAACAGAAATATAATAAAGGAGCCTATTTCTATAAGCAATAGGGGAACCCCAAATAATAAAGCATACCAGACCAGTGACCAAGCATTAATGCTAGCATTGAAGCAGATAGGTAAATTAAGCATGTATGTAAGTTTAGTCAGAACAATAAACTCTCGTTTTTGATCTTACAAATTCCAGCTTCTCAAATATATGTACTGTATTAAATAAATACAAATACAAAGTAAGACTCTTCCCACTGGGCTTTTATCACTGTTAAGATGAATCTTGTTCTTGAGGAACAGTTGCAGAATGCCTTCTTCTCCTGGAAAAAGTATCTATCTAATTTCTGTATCCACAAAAGACCATTTCTGCATCATCCTTAAAGAATGGTCTCTGATGGTATGCAAATCACATGAAGATCTGATTGCCTTATGTGAAGATAGCAGATATTATGCTGTCTAGATTGGGCAGGGAAGCAGCAAGTGAACATGGTGCACAGCACCATGGTGCACAACTAGCAGCAAACTAGTTGCCAGTGGTACTACCAGAGCCAAGAGGGTCCTGCAATCACATCCAACAGGTTCATTTCTTTAAAAGTTCAAAGGACATAGAGGCAGCCTGGGGTCTCAGCTGATTTCTTTTCCAGAGAGGGTCCCTCTGGACTATGGGTCCCTAGATCTCAGAGAAACTGGTCTGGTGCTAACACTATGGATAATAATGGTGGGAAAGCATTATTGCCTACATGTCATAAAGATGGGCTTTTCGAGGGCACCTGGTTAGCTGCTATGAGAAACAGAAGTATCATTTAAAAAAGGCTTTTGGTATAATCCAGAAGGGCTCTTTATATTCTTACATAATGCTCAAAGACTATTTTAAGCAACTCTCTCTTTACCTCATTAATGGCCTCCAGACTGAGTCATCTGTGTCTGGGGCTTGTTCTGCAGAGAGGAACTATTGCTATTACTAATCAACATCTAGGAAAAATATTTTTTGAGACATGTACCCACTCCTGGATGAAATCAGATTTTTCCTTTAACTGAAGCTTCAGAGAAAGATTGGAAATTAGAGGGGAAGGTTGAAGAAGGTTCTAGAAATAGGGAACCTAGGCATGTCATTGTGCAGGACAACCACCTGAGCTAAAAAAAATTAACTCTCTTATTTTTCTTATCCAGACTATATTACAACTTTGGATTCTCAAGTTTCAAATCTATTGAAAAGAATAAATTATCCCTGTGGAACATGAAAATAAATGAATGAATGAATGAATGAATGAATGAAGTACCAGCTCTTGATGAAGACCCCATGCATACTATCATATGTACAAAGGCATCTTACTGCAGACATCCAGGCAGAACATATAGATGTCTGCAGGATGCCTACATCATTTGAGCAATGTTGGCAGGGATTGGGACTCTTCAGGAATGGTCATTGGCAAGCGCTCCTAATTTTGTGATGCTGGTATATACCATACATGCACTTAGACTCATGTATGTACTCTTACCTATTACGATCAAGAAGTATAGTTATTCCATTCTTTGAGTTCTTCCTTATGTCAAGGCAAGTTTGCTCCTGTAATTACTGACAAGAATAAAACTTTTCTGTTTTCAAAAGCTAAATGGCGTTTGTTCAGTGATGCACGTTTTTGATTTAACCACACCGCACGTGGATAGAAATAACAGGGAGCAGATACACCTGACATTTTAAATGAATGTCCAGTATTTATTTTATTTCATTACTTCTATTTTTAAAAGGTCCATATTTTTATAAACCATGAAAAGGCATTCACAGGATAGAAATAATTATAAATTCAATATTGCATTTTGAAACTCATTAATTCAAATCAACCACTTGCTGGATGGCTCCATTTTTTTTTAGATGTTCCTTTTAAACAGAAATAGACATGATACAGATGGTAGAAAATTTAAATGTTATTTCTCAGGACAAGAGTGAACCAACAATATTTAGTAGGAGTGAGACACTTATTTTAGCAGGGAAAGGTATGTTAGAGGAGACTAAATAAGGCAAGATAATAATCAATTTATAAAGGCAGCCAAAAGGAGATTAAATTAGGAAACAAAATGGAAAATCACAATTGTTTAATATTCATTTTGAATCACACTTTGAACTACAATACAAAAATAACTTTTGCATGCATGTATTAATAATTCTTATTTCCACAGATGGAATACCTGGGTGACTTTTTCTGGACTTGGAAACTAAGCAGGGTTGGATTTGAGTAGTCCTGAGATAAGTCCCAAATCCATTGGTTAGACTAACAAACAAACAAACAAATCTATCTCCAAGAAAATATAACCAAACAATTCTGAGCCGAACAAGCTGCACAGATGAATCTATGTAACCAATAGGAGTCAAGCTCAACTGAGGGGCACCCTTATCTTTTTTATTAATGATCTTCATGCTACATATTCAAAAGTCTTAGAATGGAATGTCAAAACTGCTAGCCCTGGACTAGTTTTACTAAGAACAGCTGTGCAGTACAGCTGCATCTAAGCAGATAGCTCTTATTTTTGCTTTTTGGTCCACTTCTGTATCTTTAGAGCAACTATATTTTCAAGGACTAAACTAAAACAAAATTCTCTCCCAGATGTTTAGACTCCCTAAGAGGTTAAGTTACCCAGAAATTATAGCTTTGACTACACGCTGCCTTCACTTGGATCTATCAGAAACACATAAGTTTAGATATGGGCATCCTAAAAGATAGCACTGCTCCTCTGGAAAAGATTGCTGTGAAACATACAAACAAACGCAAGGGCTGGTTCATGGACCATGCTATGCCTGGATGGGCAACCTGTATCCCCTGAACTCTTTTCTGCAGCCCTTGGAACGCTCTCTGACCACAACTGTTAAAAGCAAAGGTTCTTACTATTTTGAGATAGGGAAAAGATTAAAACTGTAGTGTATGCCCAAAATTAGAGAAACCATAGTTAAAACTCCCCAAAATAAAACGCCATCAATCTTTCCCCTTCCACAAAACCAGCATGCCAGCCCACTTATCTGAAGCAGACTCATCCATTTTGTGACCTTCAGCTGTTAATCACCAAAAGATTAGCTATCCATGATTAGCCATGATTTGTTTTTGCCACGGTTTGTTGAATAAATCAAAATGGCTGTGCTCACAAGAGACTTATATTTTTATCCACAATATAGGTATGATCTAGTGGTTAAGGCAACGGGATAGAAACCAGGAGTCTGTGAGTTCTAGTCCTGCCTTAGGCATGAAGGCCAGCTGGGTGACCTTGGGCCAGTCACTCTCTCAGCCCAACTCACCTCACAGGGTTGCTGTTGTGGGGGAAATAGGAGGAGGAAGGAGTATTAGGTATGTTCGCCACCTTGAGTTATTTATAAAAATAATAAAGGCAAGATAGAAAATAAAATAAATAATATGTACACTTAAATTGCTCCTCTATCTACCTTGAAATTCAATTCATTTGAATTTGAATTCTTTGATCCTCCATTAAAGTTTCCCACATGAATATGCACTGTGTCCCTTTTAGCAACAGCCAGACACATTTGTATAGAATCTAATCACCAGCAGCTCTGATATTATTGCTCAGATCTAAACTGAGGAACTTGAACTGCTATTTTAGGCTGCATCAAAAGACGTACAGCTTCCAAATCATTGCCAGCCCTCTGAGGGTAGTCCAGACCAGAAGACCAAAGTTATGAATGTCAATACTACTTTTATCATAAGGTTACAGAAACAGAATCTTGCAAGTCTCCCCTTCCTGCCTTTACATTCAAGAGAACTAGGGAGGGTCAAGTCTGAGACAAATAACATTCCTGCTTTGGACTCAGATTTCTCTTATCTGACCGTTGTCTTGGTTGCCGCTCTTATTCCTCTTCCTCAGGGTTGTTCTCACAGCCCATTACAATCATGGATAGTACAAGTTCCACTCTATTTGGCGTACTGAATACTACACTCTGTTCTACGAACCACAGTTTAAGAAGAATTTAGACCAACCGATTCAAAGAAGATAAAGAGGATCAGGGAACTGGAAACTATGCTTTATGAGAAGAAATGGAGTGAAGTGAGTATGTTTAATCCTGAGCAAAGATAACTAAGGAGAGAAAGAAAAATAGTTTTCAAATGCTTGAAAGAATGTCACTCAGAAGAAGGTCAAGAGCTGCTCTGTATCATCTCACAATGCAAACACACAGAATAAAGTTACCAAAAAGTCAAAGTCTACTTGAACATTAGGAAAAAACTTCCCAACAGTAAGAGCAGTTACTGAATCAACCATTGAATCAACTGCTTAGGGTAGCAATGCTTAGGGCGTTGAATCAACTGCTTACGGCTGGCTGAGGAATTCTGGGAGGCGAAGTCTGCGCAGCTTGAAGTTGCCAAGGTTGAGAAACACTGGCTTAGGGAGATGGCTCCTCTTCACCAGTCATGCTAGAGACCAGAGGCTAAACAACCATCAGTCAGGGATGCTTTAATCTGGATTCTTGCACTGAGAAAGGTTCAAATTCCATACCCCAAATGGCCCCTTCAAACTCTGAATTTCTCAGCAGAAGCCAGTGATGAAGAAATAAGAGCAATGGAGAGGCAGCAAGGAAGAGAACACCTTAAATCAACATTCTGATACTTTCCAACCACTAAAAAAGCTTACAGGAGCTTTCTCCAAATGGATGCTTCTAGTACTTGTTCTTCTTTCAGGGGCAAAAGTCACATCACATTGCTGCTTGCAGCCAAAAGCCACCACAAACTTAAAAAATCATATTTCATCACACACCACTCTTAAAAGCTTGTTTGTGTCTTTAGTGGTTATTCCTCCAGACCAACATTTCGAAAGAGTATACTCAACTGAACGCATTTTTAAATTATTTAATTATTTTTAAAAGATCAGACTTGCAAATAAACAGAGCGATAGCATAGAAATACCTACTGAATTATTTGTTTAGCCATCTCATCGCTAAATAAATTATTTAACAAAGGCTTCTGTATCCATCCCAGTTTCCTCCAAGGACCTCAGGGCCTGACTTATCTCCACAACAGCCTATAAGGTTGGCAAAGGCTATCAGGAATAGGGAACATATGACCACCCAGATGTTTCTGAACATCAAGCCTCAGTAGTTCCAATTAGTATGAACAATGGTTAAAAATGCTGGGAACTACAGTTCAGCAACATCTGGAGACCCACAAGTTTCCCACCCTGGGAAAAAACAATGTAATTTATGCAGATTTCTTTCTTCACTCCATTTAAATTTAGTTCATAAACCATGCCAAAACTATTAGATACAGGTATATCGTATTAATTGCTCTATACCATATCAAGCCTGATTATGTGCATGTTTACATTTACATTTGCTCACGAGCTACTGAACAGGAAGAGGAAACAAGAGCTTGCCAGAGGAGTTCAACAGAAGAATTTATGGAAGTTCCTAACAAATTTTCCCTCTACGTCAAGAGTTTGTGCTTGGCTAACCTGAGAGCCTAAAGCCATTTCCTCACTAGTGATTTATACTGACATCAAACCATCACTGTAGCTTTATAAAGTGTGTCTTTGATAGTAATATAGTGGCACCGCAATGGTTGATTTACTAGGAATGCCAACTCTGAGCTATCAGGAAAGTAAAAAAGGAGAACAAGAGGCAGGATGAGGGAATCCTAAAGGAGAGAAGAGATGTGACTGCACTTGAGACAGTGTCCTGGTACTTGGTGTCACCTTAGTATGAGGAACCAAAATAAAGGCATGCTGATTGGAATCATCAGGTTCTGGGCTGTAAAGTATGTTCTCTGCCTGGAGCAAAGATAAAAAAATGTAACAATGATTTCAAAGGTGTATTGAGTCCTGTGATAATTGAGTCCAATTATCCTTTCCTTCTAATCCATGTGGATCAAATGATACTGAAAAGAACAGCCACAGTCCTATCACCATGGAACTGGAAGATCCAGAAAAGAAGCTCAAAATCTAGGGGCTCACATGGTCTTCTCTGCCATGGAACAGGACTGGGAAGGGAAAGAGGGATACAGGTTAATTGCTGCCTACGCAAATAGTATTTATGGGAGAGATTTGGATTCTGAGGCTATCGTCTGAGTTACTGAGTGTGATGGACGGCTAGTATGAGATGGACTGCATCTCAGTATACAGTAGACTTACGTGCTGTAAAAAGAAGGAAGAGAGTAGCTTTCATGGGACATATTAATCCACTCAATACAAAATCAGAAAGAATATCAGCTATCAAGATAATGGGCTTAACTCTATATACAGCAGTGCACGTAGTATGGGCATAATAAATAAATAAATAAAATGAACTGGAATGTAGTACAGAAAGGCCAATATTTAATGTGCATAATGCACACATGTAATGTGCACAAGGGAAACCCGGTGGGATGACTCCCATGATTTGAATATAGCAAGATACAAATTGTTCAAAATAAACAGAAGCAATGGGAATGGATGAATTGTTAACAGTATCCACCTCTGTTCAGAAATCCAAGTAAATGAACTCCCTGTCTCCATAAAGCAGATCCAGGAACCTGCAAGCCTCTGTTAAATTTCATTCTGCTACTTTCCGCTCATTCCTCTCACCCTATGAAGATTGATGACCCAGACATTTAAAACCTGATGACCTAGATTGTTTCAAGCCTTCAGAGATCAGGGTGGTAATCATTAGATACCAGCATTAATTTCTCAAGTGCCACTCTTGTCAGACTAAAATAATTTTTAATCTAATAATTTCTTTAGTAGATTGTGGGAATGCTGTGGATGTACTATACTTAGATTTCAGTAAAATATATTACAAAAAATCCTGTGACATTCTGATTAGCAAGCTAGTTAAGTGATGGCTAAATGGCATGATAATTAAGTGGATACATAGTTAACTCAAGTATCATAGAGAGTTCCTCATTAAACTGGAGAGAGAAGTTTTGAGTGAGGTGCCACTAGGTTCATCTTGACCCCCTTGTTCTTCAACACTTTTATTCAAAATCTGGAGAAAGAAGTAGAGGGAATGCTTATCAAACTGCAGATGATACAATTTTAGGTAGGATAGCTAGAAGACAGGAATAACATTTAAAACAATAGGATAAGAGGAATGAGCAGAAAGTAGCAGAATGAAATTTAACAGAGGACAAATGGTTAATTTTTATTTTTCTCTTTCATTTAGGAAACAGAAAGCAAATGCATACAGGGTGGGGATACCTGGCTTGGTGACAAGTACTTGCATAAAAGATCTTGGATTGTTGATTAGGAAGTGAGAATGAACCTGCAGAGTGATAATGCTACAGAAAAGACAAATGCAACTGTTTAGGATGTATGAAGTATAGCTTCTAAATCACAGTAATAGTTCCATTTCATTCTGCAGTGGGGTCAGATCCTACCCCAAGTATTGTGCCTGATTCTGGACATCACACTCAAGAGGATTCAGAGAAATGAAAAAGAGCAGCAATGAAGACGACTGGGGACTAAAATTTGTCACACTATGATCAGAGACTGAAGGAACTGGGAATGCTTAATCTTGAGAAAAGATGGCAGAGAAGGGATCTGATAGCGCTCGTCAAATACCTGAAAGGATGTCACACAGAAGAAGATCAATATTTAGTTTCTATTTTTCCAGGGTGCAGGATATGGAATAATGGTTTTAAGTTCTAAGAAGACAGATTCTGGTTAAATGTTAGAAAAAACTTCCTCACATGAAGACCAGCTCAATACCAAGAGAGGTGGTGGGTTCAAGGAGCTCTAATTCAGCTCTAAAATTGGCCAGCAGATTTCATTAATCAAATGAAATTTGATTATTAAGTACACAAGGGACATGGGACACTGGGAGTTGGGCAACTGATATGAATCCAGCTGTGGCATGGAATTCTTCATTTTAATTTTGCATCTTTATTTTCTGTCAATAAACTGGGGGAGGAAATCTTCATTCAAGGTAGCCTTTCCCCTTGTAGGTCTCAACATTCCAATGCATTTGGACACTGCCAGGTTGCTTTAAAGTAATTTAAAACATCTGACTGCAGCTCAGTCAACCTTTTCAACATTTCTAAACCCCCTCACTTGAATCAGGCCCAGCCGATTTCCACAAAACTTACTTTTCAAGTGCAGTTGAAAGGCAGAGGACAAGACGTTACATAATTACGGCTACAATAAGCAAGTAGTAATTAAATGCAGTGGCCAATTCAGCAACTTGCATATATAGATCCACCTACAGAAGCTCCCTTGGTCACACCAGAGGAGAAAACCTCCTTTCTCCCAAGAGCATTCAAGCTATTTTCAGTCCCAAGAGTCCAATCCATGCACTTTATAAGCCAAACCAATGTTGCTCTTTTTAAGCTGTCTTTCATAAATTATACAATTCAACGATCTATTTCAAGCACCTGTAATGTAGTTTGACAACCTACCAAGTATCCACTTCATTTTAGAGCTCTAGAGCTCCATCCCCCCCCCCACACCTACAGCAACCAGCATCTTCAAGGGGATTATTTTCCAAGGTCATATGTTCCTTTTCCATCCAGCTGAAAGAAAAATCAAGAGGGTTTAGGTTCTCTTGGAATCTGGTGCATTCAGCTGGAGATGTTTGCAGGGAGAAGACTTTCAGCGTTAGCAATGAAAAGGCTCTGTGCAGTTATTCCATCTTTTCTTTCTTCTTATCTGAAGCATGTTCCCAGATAAGGTCTTCACTCCACAGCCATGTTGCCTTATCCACAGCCTTCTCCAGCACTGTCTTCTCTTTCACCACCCCACTTTTTGTCAGGGAGCACAAGAAAAGCTTAATGTGCAAACACCTACCTGCCTCTGTGAAAGTCATGAGTGCAATCTTACTTTCCAGAACAAGCCACCCCAATCTGTGTCTTCCAAAAATCTACAACTCCATAGATTCCGGCCAGCATGTAACTTGCTCACAGGAGATGATGGGAATTGTAGATAAGGATGTCTGAAGAACACATGAGAGGGCTTTATCTAACTCCTTACCCAGCCCGCCCCCGGCCCCTTTGAACTCGATGGCACTTACTTCTTTGTAGACAGGTCCAGCATTGTGCTAATCTAAACCCGCAAAAATCCCCGGTAGGATTGCATTTTTAGCTGGAACGTTTCCCCGTCGCGCGCTAAACCATGGCTTGTTGAATAGCTCTGGGTTTAGGATCCGCGACATCGGGGTTCAAACGGCACGCTAAGCCAAAGCCACACTGTGGTTCAGCGTGATGCGTGAACCCCAGCAGAGAGAAAAAACAACCCGACCCAGGCGGCGCAAGGCGGACTTTATTCCACTTAGGATCGGGCTGAGAAAAGCGGGGAAGGGGCGGAGGACAGAGAGAAACCCCTTGGATGGAGAGACAAATGCCCACACCGCTCTCCCACCGCCCCTGAATCGAGGCAGAAATAAAGGGGCCAGGGGGCGTATGGGCTGGTTTCCACTGACCTGGAACAGGATAGGAGGAAAGCCCCCCGGCAGGTCTTCGTTATCCGCCAGCAGCGGCGGCGGCGGCGGCAGCTACTTCCAAGCTACCTAAACCGGTTCCCTCGATCCGGCAGCAGCGTGGGAAGGTAGGCGGGGCGTCCAGGCAGCCTCGTCCGCACACTCGCCGTAGCCCTGGAGTTCTGGTGCAGCAGCTTCCAGTTGGGGGTGGGGGGCGTTGGGGGCGATTTTGGAAGACCGCGCGAAGAAAAGAGGCGAAGCAGATAGGCGCGACCCTGGCAGGGGGCCTGGGGAATCAGCGAAAGGTCCCGGTAGGAGGAGGAAGAAGCTTATTAGCCCTGCCTGAAGTTCTGTTAAACTTTTAACTTTGGTTTCCTTTAGTAGCGCTAGAGCCAGCGGGGCCTCTTTCCGTCCCCATCGAAGAACATCGTACCGGCTGTAGGCGCTGGAAGCTGGGTTCTTGTTCAGCATTTCTGGAATTCCGATGAAGTGGAGACTGCTTCTGCGCCCGTGCAGAGGGCAGCCGCATTTCTGGAGTCAAACGAGAGGAGTTTGCAGGTGGCTTTGAACGCCAGCTTCTAAGATGCGGTGTGAGTGCACCTAGGAGAGACAATCTACTTGAGGGCTTCCAGATGTACTGCGCTTCAGTTCATAGAATCCTACAGCTGCAAGGGAGTGTTCAGCTGGCTGGGGAATTCTGGGAGTTGAAGTCCATACGTCTTAAAGTTGCCAAGGTTGAAAAGCACTGGTTTAGGCCAAGCAGGAATCCAAATTAAAGCATCCTTGACAGGCACACCAAGCAAGGGGAGCCCACTACCTCTTCCACTGTTAGACTGCGGTATTATTTCCCCCCCTAACACTGGGAGAGAATCTGCTTTCCTCTAACTTAAATCCACTATTCTGTGTCCTGTCTCTGGGTATTTACAGCATTTGCCCAATCTGTTAAGGAATTTACCTGCTCAGAAAGTAAAATCAAATTAATCTGGCAATACTTGTTTATAGTCCATGCTGACTTTTGGCATTTGCAAGTTCTTACAAATGGATCCCTTCATGATATGTTAGAAACTTCCAGCGAATCATATTCGCTGGTCTGTCGTACCCTGAATATTTCCCCTTTTTGAAGAACAGGGACAAGATTTCTTCTCCTCTCATCATCTGGCACTCTACCCATTTTCCTGACTTTCTCAAAGATAATATCCAACGGTTGGCCCAGGCCACCTCCTGGTAAGTCTGTATGAATCAGCTGTGATCCTTTTCAAACTGGTGATTTTGGATTCAAAGAGGGCATGATTCATTTTGAGTCTGCAATTTGAGATTTAAAATATTGGACTCAAGCCACTTCGAGTTTGAAAAACAATTTAGCCATAGGCCTTAATGAAGAAGCACAGAAATACTTGCAGCTACTTAAGGTTTTTAGTGGAGTGGGAGGAAAATAGCAGGGAGGATAGTCCCTTCGGAAGGTATCAGTGCTGCCAAGTTGGGTATCCTATTGAAATGGTTTTAAGTTTTAACTGCATTTTATTGTAAATCGCCCAGAGTCCCCCATGAGGGGGAGATGGGCGGTGAATAAATTTATAAATAAATAAATAAATCCTCAAGAATCTCCTTGAAATATATATATATTTGTATTTCCAATTCCCTTTTTTAACCCAGACAGCAGCCAGGGTGAGAGAGCACAGTGATTGCTAAATTTTCCGGTGAAGAGTCTCAGTTGTACTGAACCAGGGCAGCAAGTGTCCTTTGAGAAGATAACAGCAAACACTTTCTAAAGTGCTTTAAAAACAATGTCTCCCATTTGCTTTTCTGAGCACCGGACCTGGCATGACACTAAAGCAGCCTTTCTCAACTTTTTGACCCTGGAGGAGCCATTGAAATATTTTCCAGGCCTCGGGGAACTGCTGCACATTCAGGCTCAAATATAGGCCAGAAGTTGCCAAATTATTATATTTGTTCCGTGTGTAGGCCTGTCTATATGCATTAACAGTGCTCTTAAACTGAAAATAAACAATGACACTTACCTCTTTAATGTTAAGTTGCCTGAATTGGAAATATTTTTTTTAATAAATTGTCTTCCAGGGAACTCCTAGTGACCTTTCGCGGAATCCTAGGGTTTCACAGAACCCTGGTTGAGAAACCCTGCACTAAAGACTTGCCTTGTGAGGTGATGTGCATTGATCACCAAGTCTTCTGGGATGCCTGGTGGATCCCTTCATCACTAGCTTTTGTGGGGTGATGCTGGGCAGGGCACATTGACCAAATGTATCGTTTTCTGGGTAAGAGTCAGAAGAATGACCTTTGGCTTGCTCTTCTGGGGTGGTGTAGCTTTGCTGCATGTGATGACTAGATTTTCTGGCATGCCAAAGGAGTTGGCATCACTGGTTGGCCAGCTTGGCCCCTACTGGAAAGGACCTCCTCTTCACTGGTGGGACTCCGTTGAGTCAAGCTTGTGGATTGCTAGCAATATTTTATTTTGGTTATAGCAGAGGCAGCAGAATAACTCTGGCATGGGTGAGATGAAATGCCACATGATGGGTTGGTAAAGAAAAAAATAGCATTTATTGCCTTGGAGCCCTGTAGTAAATGTTAGGGCCAGTTCCACTGTTATCCTGGCACCCATTTGGTGATTGTCCATAGGCTTAACCCTGCCCCAATCATGCAGAATTTAAAAGTCAGACTAGCCCTAAAAGGGTTCCTGGGCTAGTTAATCTTTAGCTGATGGCACAACTCCGGTTTGTGTTGGCAGGACTAGCATACAAGTGTAACATGCCACTAGCACAAGACGCAGTGAAGTGGTTGTCCATATTAAAGATGATTGAGGGATGAAAATGGTGCTTTATCACCCAAAAAGAGCTCTGATAGGCACAGATGAATGAGCTAATCAAACTCATTAGCTGATTATTAGTTTCAGTATCTGTCCAGTTTCAGAAATCCTCCTCAACATTCTCTGTTCCAAGAAGTGAACATTGTGTGTTGTCTATAACATTGCTAGAAACAGCAGAAAAACCATTAAATGTGCAAAGGCTACAAAGCACTGCAAGGATACCTGTTTTGATTTACTATTTATTTGTTTAATCCTTAGATGTATATCCTGCCTTTCCTAGAAGCTCATGGCAACATATATAATTTCCTCCTCCATTTTTTCCCCACTCGAACAGCCTTGTATGGTAGGTTGGGCTGAGAGGCTGATCCAAAGTCACCCGGGGATTTTAATGGCTGAGGCTTGGCTTGAACCTGTGGGCTTCCCTAGTCTAGTCCAGTGCCTTAACCACTGCACTAAACTGGGTCTCTGCTTTAATTTGCAAATCTGCTTTGATGGAGTGAGAGGGAGAGCCTTCTAGCTATAGAGATCAAGGAGGATATCAGGATCTTTTTTTAAAAAAATCCTAACTTCACAGGTTCATGCATATGCCCCTAGGATCCATCAATCAGCCAATCAGCTTTATTATGATAATTGACCAATGCAAATAAGAAGACAAATTCAGAGACAGCAAAAACAAATAAAAGTAAACAATCATAAAATTGATCCCTGACACTGCTCTCTTGGAATACTGCCAGTAGGGTTTAACTGCTGGGATTGATTACTACTGTAACCACAAAAGATATTTTGCACTGAACTGTTCTAGGAAAATGTTAATCAAAAATGCAGTTGATCAATGGGAAAACTCCTGTGTTGGGAACCTAATAAAAGAAAACAAAACTGCCATAATGAGCATTTCTGCCCTAGGGATTTATCAAGTTATCCAGCCATCCCAGTGACAAGAATTCAGTAATGATGATTGGCCACAATGATGGCTGGTGACCCTATAATTGCACAAGTGCTCAGTGTGCCTCTACAATCCTATATAGTGACATTGCACTGGGATTAAGGAGTACACATCTGGTCATTTGTAAAGAAATGTAGAACTGGAGGGACATACAGAAAAGATTACACAGTCCTGAGTAAGAGGAAAGGAAGAGAAAGAAACTCAAAATAGTCCCACCTTGATTATGTTTAGTTTAAGTTGGGACAGAGAGAAGATTCTGTTATTCTACTTTATAATCCCTGGAATCTCTGTGTGCCTTTTTCTTGACCTGGCCTACAACAAAGGGCTGACATTGCTAGACCTTAAAAAGGATCTTGTTGAACTAAAATAAATGCCAACAACAGAATGATCAAGGAGCAAAGCAATGGTTGTATGCCACCCAGAATCACTTCGTGTGAGATGGGTGGCCATATAAATTAAACAAACAAACACACTCGCCTGTGTTACAGTGTTGGAGCTCTTGAGCTCCCAAAAAAGACATTAGCTCTGCTGGCTGGGGAATTCTGGCAGTTGAAGTCCATACATCTTCAAGTTGCCAAGGTTGAGAAACACAGTCATAGATAATAATATAGCTGGACTTGCTCATCAGAATGATTTGCCCAATCCTAAGAATTGCGTTTAGCCCATTCACTGTGTCCTATATAGCCACAGTCGTCCTTATTCAGAATAGGCACTTTTATTTTATTTCATTCCTTTCTGTTTGCTTTGATGTAATTTTGCTCTCAGTTCTTACACCTGATAAAGAACCGTGATGTTCTTGTGTATTTCTGTAGGACGAAGCTCTTTCTTTCACTCTTCGCCCTGCAGTGGCTTCCTCTGCAGAGCTCTCTTGCACAGACCCTGCCCCCTCTTTAATGCCATTAAGTGCTCCCTTTAAGTACCGGCCATCCCTCTTTCATTGATTCAGGCTTGACATGCAAGCCAAACTCTTTTTTCCCTGTACTACAGTTTGCTGCTTCAGGACCCTATGATTCCGCTGTAACCTGAATACATTTTAAAGAAAAAACCACAATAAGCTTTTCAAACCTCTTGTCACAGTGCAGTAGGGATTTTTTTTCCCTCCCCCTCAATTTCTTTCATAGGCTAACAATTACCCATCAAAGAAGGTATAATTGTACCTTATTTGGCTAGTCTTCACAGTAAGGGAGTATCAAGCATTTATACCGTATTATTTAGCAGTAGGACTAAATACCATCTCTGCAAGCCAAGGTTCACTGTTACTTAACAATAAGCCAGTGTATATTTAAGCAAGCCTTTATTGGAGACTCTTTGTGGTTCACAAATTTTCCTTTTGCTGCGGTGATTGAGTGATATATGCATAATGATACATATAAAAAAATTCCTTCTCACCCCTATGGGTGGCATGTGTCTTCCTCAACCTCAGGTCCTCTACCAGAGGCCTGGGAGTTTGAGGGTTCTCCACAGTATCTTAGCTGTTCCTAGCACGGCACTCTTCTGGACAGAGTGCTCTGAAATTGTTCCTGGGATCTGTTGGAGCCACTCTCCCAGCCTGGGAGACACAGCCCCGAGTGCCCCTACCACTGCTGGGGCCACTTTGGCCTTCACTTTCCACATCCTCTCTAGTTCCTCCTTCAGGCCCTGGTACATCTCCAGCTTCTCACACTCCTTCTTCCTGATGTTTCTCTCACTTGGCACCGCTACATCTATCACCACCGCTGTCTTCTGGTCCTTGTCTACTACCACAATGGCTGGTGGATTGGCCAGTACCTGCCTGTCTGTCTGGATCTGGAAGGCCCACAGGATCTTAGCCCTGTAATTCTCCATGACCTTCTGTGGAATCTAGCCCATACACTGTGCAGATGCCAGCTACTTGGTTGTGCCGTTCAGTGTATGCTGTCCCTGCCTGCATCTTACACCCTCTATGTGTTGGACTGTCTGCACCTTGGGTCCTGTCTAGTGTGGTAGGCCCCTGCTTCTATGGATCAGGTGCTTAGTGCCTGTTCTTGTGCTGCTATGATCAATGCCTCCGTGCTGTCTTTTAGTCCAGCCCTTTCCAGACACTGGTTTGTTGTTGTTTATTCATTCAGTCGCTTCCGACTCTTCGTGACTTCATGGACCAGCCCACGCCAGAGCTTCCTGTCGGTCGTCAACACCCCCAGCTCCCCCAGGGATGAATCCGTCACCTCTAGAATATCATCCATCCACCTTGCCCTTGGTCGGCCCCTCTTCCTTTTGCCCTCCACTCTTCCTAGCATCAGCATCTTCTCCAGGGTGTCCTGTCTTCTCATTGTGTCGCCAAAGTATTTCAGTTTTGCCTTGAATATCATTCCCTCAAGTGAGCAGTCTGGCTTTATTTCCTGGAGGATGGACTGGTTTGATCTTCTTGCAGTCCAAGGCACTCTCAGAATTTTCCTCCAACACCACAGTTCAAAAGCATCGATCTTCCTTCTCTCAGCCTTCCTTATGGTCCAGCTCTCGCAGCCATATGTTACTACGGAGAACACCATTGCTTTAACAATGCGGACCTTTGTTGTCAGTGTGATGTCTCTGCTCTTAACTATTTTATCGAGATTTGTCATTGCTCTTCTCCCAAGGATTAAGCGTCTTCTGATTTCCTGACTGCAGTCAGCATCTGCAGTAATCTTCGCACCTAGAAATACAAAGTCTTTCACTGCTTCTACACTCATCAGACACTGGTAGGATTTCCCAATGTCAGCCACCTCAGTTACCTGTTGATGGTACATGCCATGCAGGGTCTTGTCTTGCCATGGCACTTTGGCTGCTTGATCTTTCTTCCATGTCTGCTGCTGTCTCAGGCATTCTCTAAACAGATCATCTGTAGGTGTCATCTTATGGATGTACTCCTGGTTGTTCTGTGTCTCATCAGGACAGTGGCTTTGACACTCATCAGACCCATATATAAACATCTTTTTTGCTGCTTGTTATTGGGACCCTAAACATATTTTTAAACCGGTAGCTGAGATTCTAAGGACATTTGAACCAAGAATTACTGTGTCCCATTTCATAGCAAATTGAAGGGGGAAAACAGAAATTTTGTAATGCTCACTGGAGAATGAATGAAATCTAAAGATATCAGAGTTTTACCATAGGAAATCCCATTCAAATGTTGTTTGATGTTAACACTTTCCCCTTCATTTCGTTTTCATTTCTTTGGGATTTACTAGAAAGCAGTGCTCAGCCAGGTGTCAGTACCTTGGTCAACCTTGGCTGATATCAAAAAGTTAAGCAGAGTAATAGTGCTTGGATGGGAGACCACAAGAAAACCTCAGAGCTATGGACTAGACTGGAAAGTCAAAAAACCATCCCAGAAGAAAGGAATGTTAAACCACTTCCCATTTGTTGCCAAGAAAACTCCATGAGGTCCTCAGTTCAAAGGAAACTAAAAACACTACAGCTGATGTCTACGATGAGACCTGCTGAGTCTACATTTTGGGATGAAGAGATATTTTATGCTGAAAGAAATGCAGCATCTTTTGTCTCCAGGCCCATAACTTTATGGCCAGGGGCCCCACAATACCTCATTGAGTGGATCCAGCATTGAAAATTGCAGTTGTGTGGGTCAGCTTACCAAGTCTCTGAACCAGACAGGGGCCATGGTACAGTTTAAGAATACAAGCTTTGTATCTGCAAGTTGACTGCCTGCCAACAGGTCCTTTGCATGTTGATGTCCAGGGAGAAATGCTTGTTCTTCACCATAACAGGAAAGTATGATGAACTCAATAGAGCAATTGTAAGAATATTAGACTTTACTCTGAGAAACTGAGCAATGCTACTATATGAGAAAGAGAGAGAGAGAGAGAGAGAAGGGCTCACATTCCCAGTGATGCTTTAAGATCAGCCTTGTCCAACCTGGTTTCCATAAAATTTGGAAGCATCAGTTTGGGAAAGCTTCTTTAGGCAGAAGGTGCAAATAGATGGCCACAATAGCATGCTTGATTACTTAAAATACTTATTCATTCCTGTTGGTTTTTTTAAATATAGTTTCAATGCTATTTTTAAAATGTAACACAATGTTACATTTTATTTTATTTTATTCCACCAGAGGGAGAACGTGCAATACAATATAACATGGTTTCCTGATCCAAGCACTCCCTTAAGCTCATATTGTTTCTATTGGAATTATGTAAGGGCAGAAGACTATTTCTGGCTTATTGTTGTTGTGAAGTTCCAAACTAGACAACTTGTTGAAGGAAGACAGTCCTCTTGAGCTTGGTACTGTGAGAATTCTGGGAGCTGAAATCTCAGCACACATAGCAAGCCCTTGGCCGAGGCAGGAGCCTTAAGAAAAGGATATCTGGCAGCTATGGATTCATAGGGATTTTAATCAGTCTGCAGTTTGGAACAGACTGATCTGATCCAGTCTAATTTGTAGATCAGAACATAGCTATCCCGAGACTTTTTTTTTACTTGTCTGAATGTTGCAATGCAGTTCTCATCTCAAAAGAAAAAACACCCAAAACATGTATCAAAATTCACATTTATAAAAAAGGCACTTTGTGAAAAAAAATTGTATGCTCAAAGAATGTTTTGTGTGTGGATTAAAAAATAATTTACAGTTTTATAAAGGAGAATATCTGTAGCTCAGGGTTGAACTGTGGAGTTGTTGGCGCTCTCTGAGCTTGGTCGTTTGCTTGCAGATGTTTCATTACCCAACTAGGTAAACGATGATGGTACCTAGTTGGGGAATGAAATGTCTGCAAGCAAACGACCAAGCTCAGAGAGCACCAAGGACTCCACAGATTTCTAAAACTCCAGGATGGGTTTGGTGTAGGATGGAACAAATGTGAAATTGACTCAACCCAGGAGTGGACTAATAGCTTCATCCTTATTAGCCACTCTCACAACTGTATTCAGAGAAGGGATAGTGACAGGTCTGTTGGGGAGGAGATGGATGGCAAAGGAAATTATTTTACAGTCATACGCACTGAACTGAGAAGGCTGGCAATTTTCCTATATGCAGATCGTGGGTTCTTGAGATCTAGATTTTAACCACTGTTTTGCACAATATTAGAACGGAAACTATTTTTAATTTCTATAATCAAGCCACAGAGCAGAAGTGTTCTGTAACGTGGCCATTTTAGCAGGTGCGAGGTTATTTTTTTCCAGTTTTGCACGATCTTGTGCATCAGCTGGAGTTATCTTTGTTAAGGTTCCTAATGCTCCCTTCTCATGTTTCCTGCTACACTGGATCTCTATAAGAAGTACTGGAAAATATAAGAGCTGTACTGGATTAGACTTAAGGCCTGTCTAGTCCAGGATTGGACAGAGGCCAAATGGATGCCTATCAGAAGTCCCGAAGCAGGAAAAAAGTGAAATTATATCCATTCCTTTGTCTTCATGCTGTAAGACTCCATTCCATTGAATGAAGACAAGCATTTTTTACTTTGTCTGCCAAAGGTGAGATCTGGGCAGATGAAAGTAAATTTGAGATTCATTCCAATGTATATATGATGTGCTGAAAAACTGCAGGAGAAGTATGGTTCCCCTGTTCTCCATTTTTTTCCTCAGGATTAAATTGATAGAAGACATCTATGTTGAATTATGCACTGTAGTGATTGGCTAGAGAATTATGATGTTATAAGAACTGGTTCTTCTTGAAGCAATTGCACATATGCCTTGGAGAAAGACATTTTTGTAGCCCAAAGTATGCCACAATTAATTGATTTATAGGTTGAATAAGTATTTGATTTGCTCAGTTGATATGAGGAACCTGCCTTCTACTGGATCACAGTGTTTCCATCTGGACCAACACAGTTTTCAGACTGGCTGCTGCATTCCAGAATTAATTTCAGTATCTTCTTCTTAGATTCAAGTTGGAACTGTTGAGGATTGAACCTATTCTTTCACTATGCAGAACACATGTACTATCACTAAGTGGTATCATTTCCCAATGCATTTGTTACTGGCATGTCTTCAGGTTTTTTTTTTTTTTTTATCAAAATGTGAATGTTTACATAATTGGATGCAGTACTGATTCCCAGATTCAGAACAATATAAATTCAAAAGCATTGAATTGTGATTATGAGGATAGAGGAGCAACATAAGGAGTTCTGAGATGACTGACAATTGTGCCTTAGCAACTATTTTCTAAGGTAGGGTGGGTATCCTCTGGCCCTCCAGATGCGATTGGATTCCAACTCCCATCATCCATGGCCACTACAGTGTTGGCTGAGATGGATAACTTTTGGAGCCCAGGTTTATCTGGACAATCACAGTTTCTGCTCTAGATTGGGACCACAAAATTTAAAGATCCCTTCTGGTTGCCTCTGCTGCCAATTTCTGAAAAACCCTCTTGAATTTAAACCATATGACCCATATGATCAATCTTCATCAATCCCATGTCTTTTACTGGATTCTGGGAGTTGTAGTTTTAACATAACTGAAAAGCACCACGGTGGGGAAACGTGTCCATGACTAAAGTCATGTGACACTGTAGTCATGACACATGGCTCAAAATAAAAAGCTGATTAACCAAACATTTGGCTCCACCTTTGTTGAAAACCATTCCTGTAAAAGACCCAAGGAAGGCTAACATTCCCAATGGTTTTCTTGCTGATTGTGAGAAATTCATTGTGTTGCTGCCTTGCTCTGGAAAGATAATTTCAAATCGCTGCTCTACAGTGTGTTAACTATTTTAGAGTAAGTTTGCATTGCACTTGAAATTTAATTACTTACCTTTTTAAAAATAACATTAATACATCTCAGCATATTTTGCATGTTACACAATCGATTATATAACATATTAAATATAATAACTCCTGTATACTTTTGAAAGACTAAGTAAAAATAATGCAGTCCAAAAATGTTGCTTCCTCATTTAGGTAAACCCCAATGTGTTATCCACTCTATCTGGGCATGTTTGATTTTTTTTAAAGCACATATGCACTATTGAGTGTTACGTTTTAAACAGAATAATACAGTATATTCCTTATGAATTAAGAATGCTGCATGCTGATTCACCAGGATAAAAGGGATAATCTAGATTTCCCTGCCATGGTTCCCTCCAAATATACTATACTACATTTCCCCACCTGGACTATACCAGAATTCCTATTCTTCATCTGCAAGCCAACAGGCTGGGAAGAGGAAGGCAACTGGTTGTCAATTGCAGGTGTGTCTGTGGGTGGGGAATCAAAAAAGTCAAGATGACAGCTGCAAATGTGCAATTGAAACCCACCCCTTTGTACAAGCATCACATGCACAACACATGTAAAAAAAAGAGGGGGGCTTTGCATGGCCATGGCCACCATCTTGATTTTTTGGCCTCCCTGCAGGCACCTCTGTGAGTATGTATAACGCAACTGCTTTCAAAAGGCAAAATGAGATAAAACATCAAGCAGCAGCAGCAACTGCCTGTTTGGGGACTGGAATAAAATTGAAACCCCTTAATGTCAGCCTCGGGCAGTTCCGACACGGTTGAAAGCTCTCGGTAATCTGAAGACGCTGATCCTGATCCTTTGCCTTCCAGCCCTGTTTCTTAGTTGGCTCCCTTCCAGCATAATTCTGCTGGATGGAGGGAAAAGGGACAGAGGGACAATGCAAAGCTGTGTTAACTAAATGTTAAGCCCAAACTAGATGAAAGGATGCTTATCCAGGGAAAACAGCTGCCCAAAATATGGCAATCCAGCCTGTTTTTCCACGCATAGTAATTGGTCTGTAGTAGTCACTGAAATCAGATGTCTTCAAATACTTTTTAAAAATACACAAGGGAAAAATAGAACTGGAAAGTATATACACTTTTCTTCTGGTTTTTGGAATAAAGAAACTAAGCGCAATGAAGTTGCTTCGGCTTGGAAGAGAAAATGAATGAAATGTCATTTTTTCTTAGTGTTGTTTAAGGCTCCGCATTCCCTTACTATCAGCTACCATGCTCAATAGACATAGTTATTAGAAACAAAAACATAAATATTATATTGCTATAGAAGCATTGCAGGAATCAGCTGTTGCACTCATTCAGGTACCTTAACAGGTGGTACCATCATGTGTTGTGGATCACTGAAGACATAAAAAGACCCATTGTTTAAATACCTTAACATGCAGCCCCAGTGCTGATTCACAGGAGGTTAACTTTTCAGTCACTTCGCTTTTTTATCCAGGAAAATCTGTGAAACCAGAGTTTGGCTTCCTGGTTGAAAACAGAAGTTTTATCCATGGAACATCTTTCAAATGACCGAAATGAAGGCCAGCCTTCACCAACCTGCTGCTTTCTATAGTTATTAGGACTCCCATTTCCTGAATTCCCAGGCAAGACGTGATACCTGGGAATTGCAGCACCAATGAAATCCAGAGGCCTCAAGGTTGGGGTGAAACAGATACTTAAAAGACAATTTGAAATGCTTTAGGTCTAAATATGAATGTTGGCTTTAGAATCACATGGTGCAATTCTGTATATAATAAACATTTTCTGTACCTAAAAAGGCCAGAATTCAGTGCAAACAGGAAGAGGTGCCTGTATCGTGTGTGTAAGTGTCTGCATATGTGTGTATAATATTTCATTTGAGGCACAAATGACCAGGCTCAAATTATCCTACTTCGGGCGTGCTATGCAAAGACCCAGCTCTCTGGAGAAGGCTCTAATGCTGGGAAAGGTGGAAGGAAAAAGAAGGAGAGGATGACCAGCAGCAAAGTGTATGGACTCAGTTACAGTGGCAATGGGTGTGCTGTTGGAAGACCTGAAGGACCAGGTTAGGGACAGATTGTCATGGAGAAAATCTATCTTTGTGGTTTCTGGGAGTCAAAACGACTTGATGGCACATAATTGATCAAGGTTCTGTTCATTCTAGGAGACAGTGTTTCTCAACCTTGGCAACTTTTAATATGTGTGGATGTCAACTCCCAGAATTCTGGGAGCTGGATGGGGTGTTGGGATGCTGGCTGGGGAATTTTGGAAGTTGTAGTCCACACATCTTAAAGTTGTCAGTGTTGAGAAATACTGTTCTAAGGCAACAGAAAGTAGCAAGGTTGCTGCCGTTGTACAGCCCACAGGGTTAGACCAAGTTGCCCATCTTTTCTTGTTTCACTGTTATAGTACAATATAATGGTACTAATCCCATAGCATGCTTAACTGGGTCAGTTGTGCAGAGGAGTTTAATGTGTTCTAGAATCACCAAAAAGAAGTCAGTTGACACAGTCAGTTAACTCCAATTGGTTAATTTAGTCCCAAACAGAACCAGCCTTGAGTAAGATTAAACTAACCCTATGCAGTTTGCCCTGATGTTGGAACATCAAAGCCAAGTCAGTTGCCCCACTCTATCTACCTAGTTCCCCCCACCAAAAAAATTGCTGGAGAAAAAGCTGCTGAAACAGGGAGCCATCCCATGATAGAATTCACTGGCAAGGTCTGCTAGCACAGAACACCTTCTCAGGCCCTGTGGGTGCAGCAGTCAAGCCAGGCTTACTTTTGTTTGTCTGGTCTGTGAGGAAGAGGGTATCAATGCAATCAAGAGAACTTCTTACCTATTAGTTTGTCATAGTCAAAGTTCAAGTAGGAACACAATGCCACCAGATATGACTCCTAGCTAGATTGGGCCACTGTAGGTTACACACACTAGTAAATATATTCAGCTGTCCTCTGAGACCCTGAGACAGTGCTGCTAATAATGACAATGCTACCTGTATACTACTGCAACCATTGGATCTTCTCCTACATGGTCAGTGGTTGATGTCTCTATATACAAAATCAATGTACAAGACCTGTATTCTTGTATACCTTGCTTTCTTTGGTCTGGAACACAGAATTTAATTGTCTTGCCTCTTACTTACCTTCCTCTCCCCAGACCAGAGGTCTGGAGAGGCACATCTGGCATATTAATTCCATCTTTTTTCAAAAAGAATATAATCTTCAGAATATTACTGGGGGGCTGAGTAAATGGTGATTCTTTTAAAACCTATATTCAAATTTTTATGAAAATTTCAAACGGTCACTCATGCCCTGGTCATCTCCCATATAGACTACTGTAATGTGCTCTACATGGGGCTACCCTTGAAGAGTATCCGGAAGCTACAGCTGGTCCAAAATGCAGCTGCGCAGGCAATTTGGGTGCTTCAAGACCAGCACATATTACCCCATTGCTGCGCAAGCTGCATTGGGTGCCAGTTTGCTTTCGGGTCCAATTCAAGGTGTTGGTTATCACCTTTAAAGCCCTACATGGCATGGGTCCAGGTTACCTAAGGGACCGTCTCATTCCCGTTACATCAACCCGGCCCACCCGCTCATGCAGAGAGGGCATGCTGCAGATCCTGTCTGCAAGAGAACTTCATCTGGTGGGGTCCAGGAGGTGGTCCTTCTCTGCAGCAGCTCCCACCCTTTGGAACACCCTTCCCCTGGAAGTGAGGCTAGCCTCCTCTCTTATGGACTTCAGGAAACGATTGAAGACCTGGGTTTGTCACCATGCCTGGAGTGGGGAGAAGAAGAGCCACTCTTGGGGTTGGTTGGCTCCCTAGTCCTGCCGAGGCCGGTCTTGTTCCCCTTTGGGTGGTATTAGATCTGCCATTACTTGGATCTCATTACATTTTATATTTATTTATTGATATTGATATTTATAGATGAATGATATTATTTATGATTTTATTGAATTTTAAACTGTTTTATTGTGAACTGCCCAGAGTGCCCCATATGAGGGAGATGGGCAGTGATAAAAATATGATAAATAAATAAATAAATTTTATGTTACTTTGCTTCAGTTGCCCCTTCTACACAAGTCTTTGATGTGCACAACCACCACTTCCATAACTGTTTGGCTTTTTTCCAGAAGGTTCAAGCAAGGGAACATTTCCCACTTGTTTCTCTGGAGACACAGGCTGTCATCTATGGTCCCATCCCAAAATGAAGACAGGAAGGAAGTCTGGACCACCAGCAATCTTGCTAAAATCAGGCAGCTCAAGGAGTTTTGAATGGAGGTAAAGCATGACCTTGACATAGTTTTCTCCATCACAATGTGCATGAAAAAATGTCCATGCAGATTGGAAGAACCTGACCAGTTTGTTCTGAACCTGCATATTTTGTCATCGACATTAATGCATTTAAAACATTGTAAACCTTTTATGTACTTAGCCAATGAATAAAAATAGATTCTGTAGATACATAATACTGTAAAATTTGGGTACGTGTACTGCTTTTACATCAGAATGCCTTGCCTCCAAAAAACGTAGGTTTGGCAACCTCTAGATGGTGCTCCAGTTCCAAGCAACCCATTTACTGATCTAAATAGAACTAATTGTGTAATTTATAATTTATTATTTAACAATAGTGATTTCAGCTACCCCTTGACCCTCCATAATGCTTGCTTTAAAAATAAAAGCCATGTGACAAAATTCATTGCTTGGCTTTTGAACTAGTCAGGTTATTAAAGCATTATATTTTCCAACATGGCTTTTCATTCCCCTGTCTATTTCTGTACCTGAATACAAATGTTACACTAACAGTATTAAAACTGCTGGACCTCCTTGCATTAATGGGTATCAAAATGGATTACTGGAGATGTTTTGATGGCCTGGAACACAATGCTAGACCAGTGTTTCTCAACCTCAGCAACTTTAAGATGTGTGGACTTCAATTCCCAGCATGCTGGCTGGAGAATTCTGGGAGATGAAGTCCTCACATCCTAAAGTTTCTGAGGTTGAGAAACCCTGTACTAGACAATACGACCTTCCAAACTGGATATGAGTCATATAATGTGTCTTGTCTGTTTCCAACTTTGCATGTTATCTCAACTCCAATCATTACAGTTTGGAAACCATAGTTCATGGCTTTGGATAGTGTGTAAGCCGAGCCAATTTTGGTTACTCAGTAAACCATGTTCAAACAAAATATGGCTTAGCACAAAGTGTAAAGATTTTATTATGCATTTATACCAAATGTTGAAGGTATTAGCACTGCTGGTGACAAAGGAAGAAAGGAGGGAGAGATGTTCAGAGCTTCCCCCACTCCCTCACAAACAGAAAATGATCAGACCTGTCAAGTACATAAATTCTGCTATGGAAAGAACAAAAGATTATGTTTAATAACTTTTGTATCACAACCTTTAATTTAGCGTTAGCTCCTCTTCCCACTTTTCTTACATACAGCAAATGGTGTAATATAATACATGTTATGTAAATATATTCTTCCATGTATACAAGGGATTTGTTATGTAACCTCAGATGTCATTAGTATGCTCCAGTTCTGTGGTTCAACAGTGCTTCGCATTTCACTGTCTTATGACTAAATTCATCTAATGATAGGCATACGTAAGACAGCAAAGAAAGGAGAGATAAGCTCTGAACTTGTAATTCGGTGTTGTCTTTTCGAGATTAAAATAATTTCCCCCTGGAATTATAGTGACCAAAGCACCTTTGCAGATAAATGTGGGATGACATTTTGAAAAGATCTACAAGCCAGCTGTTACATAATACCAAAAGTATGACATTTGGGAAGATCAGGCACAGGAGGCTGATAAAAGAATGTAAAATTCTTTAGAGTTCAGTAAAGGACAGTTCCAGGTATCCAGCGAAAGGAGGGGAATGCTGATAATAGAAATAATACAAAAAATTTCAGTTCAATTTAAATTTGATAAAGAAAAGGATATGTAGATTCATCCTTAGTAATGCATCATTAGTTGCTACTTATTAGCTAAGTCTTACTGATCTTAGTTAGATTTTTCTAAATAAACAGATGTAAGATTACACCTTTAACCAAAATTAGCAGCCTGTATACCCAGACTAAGAAACAGGAGCACCAAGAACTGATTTAATAGCAAGATACTTGCTTTTTCCTAAACAAACCATGTGCCCATTTTCTTGAGGCCACCATTAAGTATTAGGACCTGTTTTTTTCCCCAAAGGTAGCCTAGTCCCTACAAATGCAAACATGGCATACTGTGAGCAAAGGTTGGCACCAGGGGCATCTGCAGGATGGGTAAAAAAAATCAAGATGGCCTTGTCTCTTTTTTATATGCATCATCGGGACTTTGGTTACACAGTCATGGCTGCCATTTTTTTTTTACCCACTTGCAGATGCCCCTGGTTGTCTTTTTTTCTCTTTGGAAATATTTTCAGATCATAATATATATGGAAGAGGTTGATATCATTATGACTGGTTACTTACCAGCTCATATGATGACCCTGCAAGAAGCTACATCTGTAGTGCGGCATGAAGGCAAAACAAACACAGTAACAATGGAAAAGAATCCAGTATCATGCTGAACATGCATGCAAGCTGATATATAAGAAGATATGACTCAATTGACTACTTGAGCTTTTATTCTTTGAGAAAGGAAGTAAGTGTTCAGATCCCAGTTTGACCTTGCGGCTGGGAAGTTCATCATGTTAACTGCCTGATCCATTTATTGTCACAAAAACTCTTTAAGGCAGGTTCAATCAAAAGGGTGTCTGGGACAAAGTCAACCAGTGTGTTTCCTGACTCAGCAAAGACTCATAGTCAGCTGTTCCCAGTATAAGTACTGATTTGATCAGTTTCAAAACGTTAAGCAAAAGTGAGATAACGAATTAATCTGATTTAATTGTGTTGATCCTGCTATTCATGTTATAATTAAGATATGTCCTTTTTGGCAACTGCCTACAAGGGAACTTTGAATCCATGCAATGTATGTAAAAACAGAACGAGCTTTGATCAAACCATCACAGCCACCATCTTGACTTTTTATAACAAATTCCGTGGACAGCCCTGTGTGGATCCACAGCAATGAAAGGTATTTATTTCCTTTTCCTTCTTTTAAAAAATCAAACTGCTCAGAGTTTATTTATTTTATTTATTTATTTATTTAATTTATCCCCGCCCATCTCCTCCCGTTGGGGGACTCTGGGCGGTTTACAACTATCGATTAAAAACCATAACCATAAATACACAGAATAAAATACAGCAATAAATAATATAAATAGAGGTAAAAATAAAGAATCCAAGTGGTGAAGAATCTAAAACAGTCCAAGTGTGGGAGGAGTGGTCTATAGCAACCATCCCCATGTAGATCTATTCCCCTTTCCACCCCACGTGAGGCGGCAGAACCAGGTCTTCAGACTCTGCCAAAAGGCCAGGAGCGATGGGGCCAATCTCACCTCCGGGGGCAGCATGTTCCACAGGGCGGGAGCTACTGTGGAGAAGGCCCACTTCCTAGACCCCGCCAGATGGAATTCTCTTACAGACGGGGTCCGCAGCATGCCCTCTCTGCACGATCAGGTGGGACAGGTTGATGTAATGGGGAAGAGGCGGTCCCTCAGGTAACCTGGCCCCATGCCATGTAGGGCTTTAAAGGTAATAACCAACACCTTGAATTGGACCTGGAAGCAAACTGGTACCCAATGCAGCTTGCGCAGCAGTGGTGTTACATGTGCCCTTCTAGGGGCACCAAAAACAGCTCGCGCAGCTGCATTCTGGACCAGCTGGAGCTTCCGGATACTTTTCAAGGGTAGCCCCATGTAGAGCGCATTGCAATAGTCTATACGAAAGATAACAAGAGTATGAGTGACTGTTCGAAGGGCCTCCTGGTCCAGGAAGGGGCATAACTGGTGCACAGCACATAGCTGCACAAAGGCTCTCCTGGCCACAGCTGCCACCTGCTCTTCGAGCTGGAGCTGTGAGTCCAGGAGGACCCCCAAGTTACGCACTGGGTCTGTCTGGGGCAGTGCAACCCCATCCAGAACCAGAGATGTTAATGTCCCGGATACAGAAGAACCATTAACCCACAGCCACTCGGTCTTACCAGGGTTCAGTTGAAGCCTGTTGTTCCCCATCCAGGCCCCCACAGCCCCCAGACACTCGGGCATCACTTATTTCACCCGGGATGGAGATATACAATTGAGTACCATCAGCATACTGATGATACCTCATCCCATGGTGACGGATGATCTCACCTAGCGGTTTCATGTAGATGTTAAAAAGGAAAGGGAAGAGTACTGATCCCTGTGGCACCCCACAAAGAAGGGGCTGTGGGGCCAATCTCTCCTCCCCTATCAACACTGACTGGGATCAGCCCTGGAGGAAGGAGGTGAACCAGCATAAGACTACGCCACCCACCCCCAACTCCCTGAGCCGCCCCAAAAGGATACCATGGTCGATGGTATCGAAGGCCGCTGAGAGATCAAGGAGAGCGAGGATGGATGCACTGCCTCCATCCCACTCCAGCCAGAGATCATCCATAACTGTGACCAATGCCGTTTCCGTCCCATAACTGGGCCTGAAACCTGACTGAAAGGGGTCTAGATAATCCGTTTCCTCCAGGACCCTCTGGAGCTGCAAAGCCACCACTTTCTCAACCACCTTCCCCAAAAAGGGGAGGTGGGAGACTGGATGAAAATTGTCCAGAACAGTAGGGTCCAGCGATGGCTTCTTGAGGAGGGGGTGTACCAATGCCTCTTTAAAGGTCGCCAGAAACACCCCCTCTCCCAAGGATGTATTAACCATCGCATGGACCCAACCACATGTCACCTCCTGGCCTGCTTTTACTAGCCAGGAGTGGCACGGGTCTAGATGGCGTGTGGTGGCATTTACTGTCCGTAGGATCCTGTCCACTTCCTCAGGTCCAACAGGATCAAACTGCTCCCAGATAACTGGGTAAGCCTGTTCCCCTGGTATCTCTCCAGACCACGCCTCACGCCTGGAGTCCAACTTGGAGTGGATCCCAGTGATTTTGTCCTGCAGATGCTCAGCAAATTCTTCTGCACGGCCCTGTAGGTGGGTCATTGAACCCACCTTCCCCCAAAGGGATCGAGTGATCTTAAACAGGGCCGTCAGGCAGCATTCTGCGGACACAATAAGAGCGGAGAAATATTGATGTTTCACCACTTTTATTGCCAGAAGGTAGGCCTTAATAGCGGCTCTTACCTGTGTTCGGTCGAATTCAGTCTTTGTCTTCCTCCAGCAGTGCTCTAGGTGTCTCTTAACCCTCTTCAGAACCCTCAACTCCTCCATAAACCACAGGGAGTGCCGGGTTCAATGTGACAAGAGAGGCTGCACAGGCGCAATCCTGTCCAAGGCCCTGGGCGCCTCCCTATTCCAGGCTGCAGCTAGGGCCTCCACTGGACCATGCAGCAGATCACCAGGTATAACCCCCAGCTCCCTCTGAAACCCTACCAGGTCCATCAGTTGCCAGGGGTGGACCAATCAAATGGGTCCTGTCTCCCTGTGGAGGGGGGTGGCATAAGAGAATCTCAGGGCCACCAGGGTATGGTCTGACCATGACAATGGGGACAGATCTAACTCTCCCCTCAGATCACATTGCCACTGCTCTGACAAGAAAACCAAGTCTGGGGTGTGACCACTGTCTCGAGTTGGGTCCCGAATTATCTGGGACAGGCCCACGGCTGCCATGGTAGCCACAAACTCCTGAGCTGCCTCCAAGGCATGCCCCAAGGATGGCAGGTTGAAGTCCCCCAGAACCATAAGCCTGGGGAACTCTACCAACAGCCCCAAGACAGCCTTGAGCACCTCAGGCAGGGAGGTTGCCATGCAACAGGGAGGTTGGTACAGCAGCAACACTCCCAACTGTTCTTGGGAATCCAACTTGAAGAACAGGGTCTCACAGCCAGCCACTTGTGGAGCAGGGCCCCTGAAGGCCAGAAGAGACTCTCGGATGACAACAGCCACCCCTCCTCCCCTGCCCTGGGATCTCGGCTGGTGCCATACCATAAACCCAGCTGAGCACATTTCCGAAAGGCCCCCCCCCCTTCAGCGGCCAGCCAGGTCTCGGTAATACATGCCAGGTCTGCCCCCTCCTCAGTGATCAAGTCACATATGAAGGGGGCCTTGTTATTAACTGACCTGGCATTAAAAAGCAGCAGCCGGAAACCAGGGCCCCTATAGATCTGCTGACCAGGGTCTGGGTCTGAGCGCAGAGGGCCGGAACATGCCACTGGTAGCAAACACCAGAGGGGTCTTCCCCAAAGATGGCCCACCCTCCGGCTCCCACTATAACATCCCCTACCCATCACCACCTCAATAATGAGCCCTGCCCTACAGCCCCCAGTGACTCCTGATCCATTAGCCCCCACTCCTGGACCTCGGGAGTCTCTGGCTCTAAGTAGGGCTCCCTCCTTCCATTCATACATCCTTACTTACAGTCAATCTCCCACAGGGCACTGGTAGGCCCTCCGGCACACCAGCTTCTGCTCTTGGCGCCATCAGAGCCCAACCATCACCCCTTCATTCTCTATGCCCCCCCTCGAACTCTCTCACTGCTCAACAGGGGGTACTCATTCATTCTTCACCCACCCCCTGTCTCTCACTCAGGGGGTGAGTGCCCTTTTACACAAACACACTCCCAGACTCCCCCTCTCATCTCTCACCCTGGGGGAGAGTCTCTCATTCACTCTGGAGGGCCCTCACAGCTTCCAGCTGCTTCAGGGGATGGGTCATTTTTTTTTTTACTAAACTCCCCACTCCTCACCAACATGGTCTGCCACACCAAGGCCAACAACCGGTCACTTTCTTCTTCTCTGGTGCAGCCTGAAGCCCCTGCCTCTCACCCCAGCTCGCCAAGGCCTGCACCACCAGGGTTTGCGTCATCAGCCAAAAAGGGGTTGAAAGATAGTCCCAGAAAGCCCCAGGCCCATAAACCGATGCCACCCCAGGTCACTCCGCCAAGGCTCCCTGTGTGGGTGAGGCCCTCCAGAGTCCACCACACTGCCAGCCCAGTCCACTGCTGCACCGTCGGCCCAGTTTGCTGCCAGCCTGGTCCGCCGCCGCATCACCGACCCGGTCTGCCACTGTGCCACAGGCCTGGTCTGCTGCTGCAGTGCCAGCACAGTCTCCTGCCACGCCACTGGCCTGGTGCTGCCACGTTGCCTGCCGTGGTGCCGACTTGGTCCTGTGCTGTGCCGCTGGCCCGGTCCACTGCCACCCTGCCTACTGCACCACCAGCCCAGTCCGCTGCTGTGCCGCCAGCCCAGTCCACTGCCACGTCGCTGGCCCGATCTGCTGCCGTGCTACTGGTGCAGTCCTCTGAGGCCCGCCTTTTCGTCAGGGCCCAACTGAGCTCGCTGTACCTCACTGCCCGGTCCACTGCTGCCGCTCCCATCCACTCCACTCCACTCCGGAGGTTCTACACCCCCCAGTCTGTCCAAGGTGGGTGCGGGGAGACCAGAGCGGGTTGCTGGGAGTTGAGCAACATATAAATTTTGATGATGATGATGATGATGATGATAGGAACAGCATGGGTGACCTCTGGATTTCTAGGACTATTTCATTACACGGTACCATATTTAGAAGACAGAATGACTTGAGATACTGTCTACACTGTATATGTCTACTGTGTACTGTCTACTATGATGGTGGCAAATACTGACTGGGCTTCCTTTTCACATTAAGCCAAATGATAGTTGGCTTGTTTTTACTTAGTGTGTTATATGAACTCAGCCATTAGAGGTTTAAATTCCTGGTTTATGCTTTAGTGCATTGTAGCAACTCAGCCAATTATGCCTAATTTATTAATCCAAGCGAAATAAGCTGTGGCTTAATGCAATGATCAAACTAGCTAGTGTTTAAACTAATTTGAAACCAGTTTTGATCACCATTTGCTGTCATTTCCCACTTTGGGGAAGAACCACTTCCTTAGAACAAGGCATAAAGCAATTGTTGTGACAAGGAGGGGAGATGTGATTATAGGTCATTGCCTCATTAGTAATTTGTAGCATTTGCTAGAGTCATCCATCCCTTGTTATGTCTAAACAACAGTAATGAGGACAAATTTTAGATCTTTTCAATAATAGTTGGATGTTGCTATGAAAATACTTCAAATCACTACTGGGGAAATGGTCGTAGGAGTACAAATACAATCAACTGCCTCTCCTCATTCTTCCAGTGAATTATATCGTTATTGTGAGTAAACCAGCTATTTCTCACATGCTTCTGAAATTTTATCCTTGCTGACCCCAGAATCCTTCTGGCAAGTCATACTCTAATGATGGAGCTCCTTCTCCATTAACAGAACAATGAATGGTTCAACTCCCTTCAACCACCCTCAGAGCAAAGTGAAGATTCTGCCTTATTTATATTTCTCCCTTCTCCCCAAATGAGGAAGGTTGCAGAGAACGATACACTGTATAACATCATTTATTCATTCTTATTTATTTATGTTTGTGCCTTTGAATCAGTGTTGACTCCTGGCAACTGCCCTGCAGTGTTCAGAAGTGGATTGCCATTGCCTCCTTCCCAGGGCTGAGAGACAGAGTGACTGGCTCAAGGTCATCCAGATGGTCTTGTGCCTAAGGTAGGACTAGGATTCCCAGTTTCCCAGTTTCTAGCTGGTAGGATATCAGAGCACAATACAGTTTTCTTCAGGAAAAACAAATATTTCTGGCAGGACTTTGTAGCAATATAGAGAAAAATGCATCATGAGGGCCAATCTTTTGGCAAGCTATTCCGTATTAGTGGCTCATCACGTTGAACAGTTGCTGTGTAGACTGGGGACAATTTCATGCTGTTCATTGACTGTAAAATTCTACTAAGATGATAAGAGTGAGATGTCCAATAGTTCTATCTAAATGGAAAGGAAAACTAGAGGACTGGAGCAGTTCAGGAATAAATCTGCTGTTAGGTTGTGAAGGATGCAAATGACACCTCTTAGAACTTTAAACAGCTTGCAAAAATAATTCTGTATCTGAAAGAAGCTTGGTAAAGTACATTCTGGCAGATTGTCCTGCTTTTAAAGCAAGCCTGAATATCACTGGAGTCTTTGACACCAATGCTGGATTACCCCTATATCTGTCATGATCACCGTTGTGATGCTTGTGACATCGCAACAGCTTGCATGACAATACAGGGAAATGGGTCCCTGGCGGATTAAGGCAAAGGCAACTATGAAACACAAAAGAAAGCAACAAGTGCAGGAAACTAAGTAACAACCGAGACCCGCAGCGCGGAAGACAGCGATACAAAGTTGCCAACAAGCAATTGACTAACAACAAGAGAGGTGCACCCGAGCTGTCAAAGGATTAAGAGCCTGATCGCCCGGCAATGAATCATTACCGTTCAGGAAGGCGATTGAGGTGACGCCCGGGGTGCAGGGGGGCTGAACGACCTCTCACCTGACAGGGACGAAACCGGTGGGACTCATGGGACGCACCTGGAATAAGGTGGGGTGGAGCGCTGACCGGCGCGGGCTATTTAAATCCCGTTCCGGCGCGCTCCCCTCACTCTCAGCTTTTTTAAAGGCATGCACTCTGTTCTTCAATAAAGCCAGAACCTAAGCCTACACTAACGTCTGTGTCTTTACTGGATTGCAGGCAGAGCCTGACAATATCCCATGTTATCATTTGTATTTGTCATGTTCACCGTTTCAATGTGCATTGTACATCGTAACGTTTCTCATGTCAAGTTGCTGACACGTGTTCTGTTTGGGAGGGGCTGTGCGGACTCCTTCTGCTGGGGTTGTTATCTGTCTTCAGGGGAATGGAATGTGTTTGGGTTATCCAGGGTGTTCAAGGTTTTCTTCCCCGGACATCAGCAGAACTTGTTACCAGCACCTGGGGTGGGGAGTTTGCAATGGTTGGGCGAGGGGAGGGATTACGTTTGCACTGAGGGTTTTTAGTTTGTATTTGGCGCGCTTTTGCTCATTCTCAGCTTTCTCTGTATTTGCACACTATTCTTTAATAAATCAGATATTATTAAGCTCTTGCTTGTGAGTCTGAGTCTGTTAGGATAGGCAACCATTACAGTATTAGCAGCTCAGCCAATTTCATTTCAGCTCAGCTGTGGTACAAAATAAATCACAAATATTCCACCTTTCAGTTTTAGACATTGGAACTTCCTGGAGTGTGGAGGCGAACCGTTCTTTATCAATGGAAATGTCTTGTTGTCCAACCTACTGGCTTTTTAATCCTTCCTCCTAGATGAAGCCAAAGTACCCTGGCATTTGCCTATTTAGCAGACAGGCAGGTGTTTCTGGCTGCTATTTTTTTACATCCTCCATTGGCCAGGTGGAGGGAGCCCTGGTCAGCGTCTGAACAGTGACAGCAAATACAGTTTAAGTTTCAGCCTACTGAGAATTCACTTTCATAGCTGTGTGAAAGTGACCTTACTAGGAAGCAACAATAGCACTACTGTCCTGGAGCCAGCATTTTAAATTTCCACAATGCCTCTGATGTTGCATCACCCCTGTGATTGCCATTTTTAATTTCCAACAATCACAGGATCATCTCTGTGATAAATCAATGTGAGAAATTAAAATGACATTTCCCTGGGATACATCTTGGTTTACCATCTACCATCCAGCAAATAGTTGAAACCCAGCAATATTAGAAGGACATATCAGTTGCATTAGACATTTGTTAGGAGGGTTAGGCAACCCTCTTAAGTGCTGCAGATGTGTCGTATTTCTTCAAAAATGTCATCTCCTATTTCATTCTATTTATTGGCATCCAGCTCTTTCTTTTCCTCCTGAGCAACTCTAATGCAGCTTCCAATTTAATAAGCTGTGGTGGAGAGAGCTTGCCACATGGAATACCTGCAGTGAGGATGCAATGTGTAATGATGTGTGGGAATGACCTTGGGAGACAAGGGGAAGAACAACAGCTAGGGCAACAGTCAGATAAGAGGAAGCTGAACCCTCAGAAGGAATGTGGATGTGGCAAACGTCTCAGAAGAGACCTTCCCTAGTTTCTTGGGGTGTACAGATGACAGGGGAGAAATGTACCTTCAGACTTGCAAGATTCTGTTAATGTAGCCTTACAGTAAAGTAGAATTAGTTCATCTGGGCATGCTTCTTGTCTGGACTACCTCACAAGGCTGACAAATGTTTAACCTGACTATTACTTCTTTGGGGCATATTTCCATGTAGACAATAAATTCACATGGTATTTAGACTTTTCCCCCTGGTTTTGTGGTTGCCTTGCGTAACTGATCATGAATCCTTTTGTTTATAGGCTAGAAAAAATTGCTAATGATTAAATCTGCCCTAGAAGCAAATTGAGAATTCTAGAACTTTCCCATGAAGTTCTGGAATTCAGATATGCCAATCAATCGGTAAAAGCGAGACTTGAAAGCTGTTGTAAGATAGGTAAGCCTTTTACAGAACTTACCACATAGATTTATTAAAGAGTGAATCATTTTGAAATATCTCTCTCTGAAAATATAATTTTATTTTAAATTAGGCCATTTATTAACCATAAATTTAGACTTTGGTTTTACCTACCATACCTTAATTGTAGCTGTCAAGTAGTTAAGAGTCAAACATGTTATTTTATGATATTGCCCTGCAATATTTTTGCATCATACTGATATGCTAGGATGGAAACCTTTGATAGAACTGTCATAAAGTTTGCCTACAGATCTAAATTACCTTGTGAATCAACCTCTGTTTCAGTCTGCTAATCTGCCAGACAAATTAGGCTTGAGATGCACATTGGAACATGGGTCACAGTGACATGGAACACGGTGCCAATGAGCCTCAGAAGCATTGCTATTCTTGTCATATGTCTTGCTGCTTTCCCAAATGAGCACAAGACGTATCAATATCTGCTATAAAAAAGTGTCTCTCTTTTTGTATATTAAACTTTGCTATTGAATCAATATTGTTTGTCTACTTGCAGAATTAGAAAAGCCAAAAATAAACACCAATGCAAGTCTACATACCAGTTTCGTCAGATGTATATGCATGGTTACTATATATATTTAAGCATGTACAGAATGTGTGAGAAAATAGTGACATTTTCTGATTGGATGTTGAAGAGGCAAGTTTATTTTCCTTCTCAATAACAAATCACCCTAAATAGCTTTGAATAAGTCAATGGCCACCATCATGTGATGAAATTGGATTCCACTGAAATTAATAGAATTTGATGCATTTGGCTATTCCTGCCATGTTCTTTAGTCTGATTTCCTTTGCAGGTATGTTGTGAAATAACACCAGCTATGATATTGCCTGCTCCTTAAAATAACAGGATAGCTGATGATGGAGATTATGGTGGTTTGCTGGATACAACACAGCATCACAAAATTAGGGAATTTCACAAGTTTCTAAATTTCAATTCCCATTATGCCTCACCATTGGTCAGGCTTGCTAGGGTGGCTGGGAGTTGTAGTTTAGCAACATCTTGAGCCACAAGATGCCCATCCTTACCAGCCAATGATGGTACACCACTATCCTTACAGTTTGTTATCAGTGTAACGAAAAGCTACCCTATTTCTCTTTGTTTCTGACTATAAACCATGGGACACTGGTAGATAATATGCTTTTTGTGCAGAGGTTTCCAGGTTTGATCTCTGGCATTTCCACTTAAATAAAACAAGAATAAAATGGCAAGTAGGAGATGAGGAAGACTCCTCCTGACTCTTTGGAGAGCTGCTGCCAGTCAGAGTGGAGAATAGTGTACCGGATAGACTGGAAGCAAACTGAGGATTCTAGAACTCCCCAGAGGGTTAGGATTGCATGGCTTAGGAAACCAAAATGAAGCAGGAGACTGACTTATCAATTTCTGCCACTCCAATTATTTCTTCATAGCTAACACTGTTTTCAAACAATCAGAATGATGCCTCTGTACATGAACATCACCAGATGGAGTATATAGAAATCAAATCAACTCTATTATTGCTAAAAGGAGGTGCTCAATTATAGCATCGAAGATATGGCCAGGTGCTGACTATGGAACACAAATTGCTCATGTGCATATTCCAAGTTAAGCTAAAGACGAAGAAAGCCAGCCAGTTTCCACAATATGATCTTGAACATATACCCACCATTTTCAAGGAGAACATCAGGAATTGCTTTGAAGTCCTGAACTTCATTGATAGAGAACCAAAGGAATTATGGAATGAACTTAAAGAAGTCATTAAGGATGAATGTGAAAAGAGACTGCCAAAAATGAAAAAAAGGGAAGAAAGCAATATTGGAAGAATATTGATGCCTTTGAACTTTGGCGTTGGAGAAGACTCCTGAGAATACTGTGGACAGGCAAGAAAACAAACTGTTCGTTCATTGAACAAATCAGCCCAGAATTCTCACTCAAGGCACAAATGACCAGGCTTAAATCATCCTACTTTGGACACATTATCTGAAGACCTAGTTCTTTAGAAAAAGCTCTAATGCTGGGAAAGGTGGAAGGAAAGAGAAGAAGAGTAGCAAGGTGGATGGACTCAGTTACAGTGGTGGTAAGTGCACCATTGGGAGACTTGAAAGAACAGCTTAGGGATAGATCATCATGGAAAAAATCTATCTATGTGGTCATTAGGATTCAAAAACAACTTGATGGCACATAATCAATCAATCAATCAATCAATCATAATTTGTACTGAACTTAATGTATTTGAATATTGTATGGTGCCTGAAGATGTTCTCCATATAAGGATGTCATTGCATATATGTATAAAAATGTGTGTGTCTGCGCATTGTTTATTGTCGAATAAAGATCTTGCTTTTTACCCAGGCACTGGGTAGAGTGAGGGTGTCTGGGGCTGGTTGTTAGGGCATCCCAGGGCAACGATTGAGGCACTGGGTTTTTGTTCTTTGTTTTATGGTTTTATGTTTTTTATGCTTCTGTGGTTTTATTGTTGTTGTGAGCCAGACAGAGTTGCACTTTAAAATGGGCAGCCATACAAATCTTTTAAATAAATAAATAATAAGGTATATAATAAACACTGATTCAAACATAGCTGCTTGTATTTGGGAGTCGCAAGAAACAGCATGTATGCAAACTAAAAAGGTCTTATCAGAAAGAACAAGAAAATCCCTTAAAGCTAACAATCTGTACACTGGGAAAGACCCTGAAGGCGTGAGTTTCTTCTAAGGGTGTGAGCCTACGAAATTATCAGATCACTTTGTCTTAAGGGTGTGGAACTTAGGCAGTTGTTTTAACTGTGTGTGAATATTTGCTATCACATGAGTAGTCCATAATCTTGATGGCTATATAACAGAACCATGAGCTATTAACTTTTGCTTCTCTCAGACTTTTGCTGTTATCAAATGTCAGGTAGGTAAAAGTTGAATATAATTGGTGTCATGGGCATCTGTTTCTGAACGAATATTGCAAAAGTCTGTCATGCTTTCCAAACACATTGTTCAGCTTCATCTTTGAAGTCATTAATTCCAGTGAATCATTGAAAATACTGGGGTTAAAAAGCGTTCTTCCTTTTATCCTGGTACATCTATATATCTTTTATCTGTTCTTTGCAGATAACTGTTTTAACCTTCATCTCTCTGTTAAGGGCCTGGGCAGCCACCATCTAGATGGGTATCCATTTAGAACAGCTATCTGTTCAACATTGTGTAGACCTTCATTATTACCAACTCTGATTATAATCCAGGTAGCCAACATTAGAGCTGATCATAGTCATGGAATTCTAAATGCCTGCTGATTGTGGGCTTTTCGTCTATCACTATGGAGTAGACGTGGAAGAAATGGAAGGAAGTTTTAGCTCTGAAAAACAGAACTAGAGAAATGGCCAAAAGAAAACAAAGAGGGAATAGGAAGATGCATAAAAAAGATAATAAGCAATTCTTGCAGAGTAAATAGTTGAAAGGTGACCTTGGGAATAATGAACTGATTGTAACTGACCTGGGTCTAGAGAAAGATCTAACCGAAACAGGGGTTTTATAAGTAAAAAAAGTCACACATAAAAAATAATGAGTAAATAAGAATTCAATAAATATTAATCCAAAAAAGAATTACAGAATAATCCCCAAATGGCAATTCAGGCAACACATCAATCTGAAACAAGGGGGTCCATCAGGGTGGTAACCATGTGGATTTCCAGGAGGAACCTCCTTTTAGAGGGCAGGTGCTGCTACAGGGAAGGCACACTTCTTGGGGCCCAGTAGATGACACAGTTTCATCAAGGGGATCTGGAGCTCAACCCCTCAGTTGGATCACACTGGCTGGGCAAAAACCTTGGGAGATATGCTTTAGACACATGCGTTGTTGCTCCTGTGAAAGATACTTCCTCTAAAACATTCTACGTTTTTGTTGTATAAAATACCTAAGGGAAGTGCCTTATATCAAGTCAGATTATGTATGTATGTATGTATGTATGTATGTATGTATGTATGTAAAATCAGAATATTACACACACACAATATATGTAGTATATGCCATGACTTTGGTGGGTAACGGATTTATTTATTTTTTTGCTCCACCTCAAGCAGCAAAAACTGTTTGGCTAGGCCTGCCTTTTAATTGGTGGTCACAGGAGATGAATTTGCAGAAGGACCAGAGCTCAGTGATACAGCATGCGGTACATGCAGTTCCAGGATCAATTCTCATCAGGAAAGTCTCTCAGAAATCCTGGAGAGCTGTTGCCATGATCTGTGTAGACAATAACGAGATAGATTGATAGTACCCAACTTAACAGTCCAGGATCTATCCATGTTCCATGGCAGTACTGCAGGTGGACCCTGATGCAGAGAGAAAACAAAAAAAGTAATTTTTGATTGGCTAAAATATCACATGATTTAAAGTCTAAACCAAAATTTTACATAATATCAGCATTCCTGCCCGAAATCTACATTTGGGTTGGTAATATCAAAATTGTGGGATAGAGCCATTGTGCAAGACTTTGCCAGTGATATGCTCCTTGAGCCTTAATAGTCCTGTAAGGTCTTAAGCTAGTTTACATTCCTGGCTTGTTCTACAGATAGGGATGATAATTTCCCCGCTTGATTGAATTTGAAATGTACAGTTAGAGATTTCTGGGAGGAGAATTTCCAAAATATAATTTGGATCCTAAAGTGGCTTCAGGTTTCTTCAGGTATGAAAACATTTGCTGTCCTTATTTATGAAGAGGAAAACTTCCTTCTATTCAAATAGCTTATCTTGGAATCCATGCCTGGTTTTTTTTTCTGATTTAAATATGAGCAGAACCTTTCTGCCACTTTATCATAAGTTGGCAGCATTTGAAAAATCATCATGTTACTCCTTCTATCACTGGGATATACTGTTGTGAACATATTTAAAGAGTTTGATTAAAAAAAATAATGCTCCATTGTGTTGACTGAGGGTGTGCCTCATCCTGCTTGGCAAACAGAAGTGGTAAAAACCAAGACACTAAAAAATGACTTTAACCAGCTCTGGAGTTAAGAATTTAGTTTTCCTTCCTTATAGTATACTGGCAGAGACAAAAGGAAAGGAGACAGATAAATAAAGGAAGTCATTAACAAAGCCAATCTAGGAAAAAAGACATACTAAAGGAAAATTTCTTCAGCAAAGGATCATTACCTTGCCGTGGTGCTGGAGCTTGAGCACCTCAATGATGCCATGAGCTAAACCGTGAAGGGCCACCCAAGACGGGAAGGTCATGACAGAGAGGTCAGACTAAATGCGGTCCCTGGGGAAGGTAATGGCAACCCACCCCAGTCTTATTGCCGTGAAAACTAAATGGATCAGTACAACCAGAGATATGTCGGTATACCATCGGAAGATGAGACCCCCAGGTCGGAAGATGGTCAAAATGCTACTGGGGAGGAACAGAGGATGAGTTCAAGACGTGATGACGCAGCTAGCTCAAAGCCGAAAGGACGGCTAGCGGCCAACGGTGCTGGTGGTGAACGGCGAATCCGATGTTCTAAGGATCAACACACCATTGGAACCTGGAATGTAAGATCTATGAGCCAGGGCAAATTGGATGTGGTTATTGGTGAGATGTCAAGATTAAAGATAGACATTTTGGGTGTCAGTGAACTGAAATGGACTGGAATGGGCCACTTCACATCAAATGACCACCAGATCTACTACTGTGAACAAGAGGACCACAGAAGAAATGGAGTAGCCTTCATAATTAATAGTAAAGTGGATAAAGCAGTGCTTGGATACAACCCAAAAAACGACAGAATGATCTCAATTCGAATTCAGGGCAACCCAACTAACATCACACTGATCCAAATATACACCCCAACCACAAATGCTGAAGAAGCTGAAGTAGAGCAGTTCTATGAGGATCTGCAGGACCTACTGGACAACACACCTAAAAGAGACGTTATTTTCATCACAGGAGACTGGAATGCTAAGGTGGGCAGGAAAATGACACCTGGAATTACAGGTAAGTATGGCCTGGGAGAACAAAACAAAGCAGGACATAGGCTGATAGAATTTTGCCAAGACAACTCACTCTGCATAACAAACACTCTCTTCCAACAACCTAAGAGACGGCTTTATACGTGGACTTCACCAGATGGACAACACCGAAATCAGATTGACTACATCCTTTGCAGCCAAAGGTGGCAGACATCTATACAGTCAGTAAAAACAAGACCTGGAGCTGACTGTAGTTCAGATCACAAACTTCTTCTTGCACAATTTAGGATCAGACTCAAGAGATTAGGGAAGACCCACAGATCAGCTAGATATGAGCTCACTAATATTCCTAAGGGATATGCAGTGGAGGTGAAGAATAGATTTAAGGGACTGGACTTAGTAGATAGGGTCCCAGAAGAACTATGGACAGAGGTTCGCAACATTGTTCAGGAGGCAGCAACAAAATACATCCCAAAGAAAGAGAAAACCAAGAAGGCAAATTGGCTGTCTGCTGAGACACTAGAAGTAGCCCAAGAAAGAAGGAAAGCAAAAGGCAACAGTGATAGGAGGAGATATGCCTAATTAAATGCAAAATTCCAGAGGTTAGCCAGAAGAGATAAGGAATTATTTTTAAACAAGCAATGCGTGGAAGTGGAAGACAACAATAGAATAGGAAGGACAAGAGACCTCTTTCCGAAAATTAGAAACATCGGAGGTAAATTCCAGGCCAAAATGGGTATAATCAAAAACAAAGATGGCAAGGACCTAACAGAAGAAGAAGAGATCAAGAAAAGGTGGCAAGAATGTACGGAAGACCTGTATAGGAAGGATAACAATATCGGGGATAGCTTTGACGGTGTGGTCAGTGAGCTAGAGCCAGACATCCTGAAGAGTGAGGTTGAATGGGCCTTAAGAAGAATTGCTAATAACAAGGCAGCAGGAGATGACGGCATCCCAGCTGAACTGTTCCAAATCTTGCAAGATGATGCTGTCAAGGTAATGCATGCTATATGCCAGCAAATTTGAAAAACACAGGAATGGCCATCAGATTGGAAAATATCAACTTATATCCCCATACCAAAAAAGGGAAACACTAAAGAATGTTCAAACTATCGAACAGTGGCACTCATTTCACATGCCAGTAAGGTAATGCTCAAGATCCTGCAAGGTAGACTTCAGCAATTCATGGAGCGAGAATTGCCAGATGCACAAGCTGGGTTTAGAAAAGGCAGAGGAACTAGGGACCAAATTGCCAATATCCGCTGGATAATGGAAAAAGCCAGGGAGTTTCAGAAAAACATCTATTTCTGTTTTATTGACTATTCTAAAGCCTTTGACTGTGTGGACCATAACAAATTGTGGCAAGTTCTTAGTGGTATGGGGATACCAAGTCATCTTTTCTGCCTCCTGAAGAATCTGTATAACGACCAAGTAGCAACAGTAAGAACAGACCACAGAACAACAGACTGGTTTAAGATTGGGAAAAGAGTGCGGCAGGGCTGTATACTCTCACCCTACCTATTCGACTTGTGTGCAGAACACATCATGCGACATGCTGGGCTTGAGGAATCCAAGGCTGGGCTTAAAATCGCTGGAAGAAACATTAACAATCTCAGATTACTGCAAAGATTACTGCAGATGCTCTCTACAGTCAGGAAATCAGAAGACGCTTAATCCTTGGGAGAAGAGCAATGACAAATCTCGATAAAATAGTTAAGAGCAGAGACATCACACTGACAACAAAGGTCCGCATAGTTAAAGCAATGGTGTTCCCTGTAGTAACATATGGCTGCGAGAGCTGGACCATAAGGAAGGTGAGAGAAGGAAGATAGATGCTTTGGAACTGTGGTGTTGGAGGAAAATTCTGAGAGTGCCTCGGACTGCAAGAAGATCAAACCAGTCCATACTCCAGGAAATAAAGCCAGACTGCTCACTTGAGGGAATGATATTCAAGGCAAAACTGAAATACTTTGGCCACATAATGAGAAGACAGGACACCCTGGAGAAGATGCTGATGCTAGGGAGAGTGGAAGGCAAAAGGAAGAGGGGCCGACCAAGGGCAAGATGGATGGATGATATTCTAGAGGTGACGGACTCGTCCCTGGGGGAGCTGGGGGTGTTGACGACCGACAGGAAGCTCTAGCGTGGACTGTTCCATGAAGTCACGAAGAGTCAGAAGCGACTGAACGAATAAACAAAAAAAAAAAGGAAAATTTGGAGAAAATTCACAATAGAACAATGTATTTTTATAGGAAGAATAAGAATTCTTAGTTTTGTGCATTTGAATGGGCAGAATATAACAGTCATTTACTCATTTTGCAGATATTTGCAGTAGCTGGGTCGTACACTGCTCAGCCAATATGTAGTTGGCTTAATTTAGGGTTGGCTGTTGTGCAAAGCCAACCATTGTGATTTGCAAACTATGTTTTATGTATTAACATACTATTTAGCATCCAGTCAATTATGGATTATTGAATTAACCATGGTTAAAATCATAGCTAAACACAGTGTGTGAATCTAATCTATAAGTAACTGTTAGGCTTTGCCTCGCTGTAATTAACCACAACACATGAAGGGAGCCAATGTCGTGTAGTGGCTAAGGTGTTAGACTAGGGCTGAAGAATCCAGGTTCATGTCCACCTTCAAGCATGGAAGCTTATTGTGTCACTTTGATTTAATCAGCATTTTTCCATTCAACCTACTTCACAAGATTTAATTGTTGTGGGGAAAAATGGACAAGGACATCTATGTCATGTCACTTGAGCTTCTGGAAGAAAGATGGGATCTAACTCTCACCAATGAATAATATTATTGTGACCTGACAACATGAGATTTGGCCTGATCCCCCAGATATTGCCTTTATCTCATCACCAGGCTTGAGTGAGACAGATCTAAATTGTCATTTCTATATTATACAAAGTCATTACTCCCTGCTCTACACCATTATCAACAGCAGTTTCAAAGTGGGTAATTCTGTAATGTTTTGCCACTCATTACTTTGAAGGTAGAGGCATGCGACAAGTAATGGGCATGATCAGAGTTGTGTTTGAGGAATGTTGGACAGACCCCCTCCATTATGGACACTGCTCTGATTCCACCTCACTCATTTGTCCTCTCCATTAGCACCGCATTTCCTGTATTTCTTTCTGACTTGTCGCCTCCCCCTGCTTCATATTCTCTCCAGGTTTCTGCAAGGAACATGTGAACAGACCTCATAACTATATTAGAGGAAGAAAAAGAGTGTATTTGTGCTTATCTGGCAATTCCCCTTAGGTTACCAGATGTCCCACAAAAGGACATGTCCTCCCTTTTGTCCTCATGTCCTCTGTCTGCTGGGCATAGCCTTAAAATCAAATATTGTCTGGCTTTTTGAGTATTGTTTTTTTTTAAAAATTGGATTGTTTTCACAACATTAGTCATTCAAAAGTTTGCATATTGTGACCTTGTAAATTGTCTGCTTCTTTCTTTCCCTCTTCCATTGACAGACTCAAAAGCCTAGATTTACGTTATTTATTTCTTGATTCCAGCAATCGGCTTCAATCCAGCCCCTTCAAATCTATAATCTCTGTAATTTGTAAATCACATTACTCATCATACATTTCTATGGTGAAATTTGGAAACCGTGTTGTCATTGATTCTATATTATTGCTAATTTATGGTAATTTAATTTATTGCTAATTTATAGGGACGCGGTGGTGCTGTGGGTTAAACCGCTGAGCTGTCGATCGGAAGGTCGGCGGTTCGAAACTGCGCGGCGGGGTGAGCTCCCATTGCTAGTCCCAGCTCCTGCTCACCTAGCAGTTCGAAAACATGCAAATGTGAGTAGATCAATAGGTACCGCTTCGGCGGGAAGGTAACGGTGTTCCGTGTCGTCATGCTGGCCACATGACCCGGAAGTGTCTACGGACAACGCTGGCTCTAAGGCTTAGAAACGGAGATGAGCACCGCCCCCTAGAGTCGGACACAACTGGACTTTACGTCAAGGGAAACCTTTACCTTTACTATGTTCTTGAAAATAAGGATTTGTTGGAAAAATATTGCGATTGAAAAACCAGTCTTCCTGATGCTGGAAAAAGTAATTTCATGTTCATGTAGGCCTAAGTACATTTTTTCCCCAGTTTTACACTGTAATTTTTGTTGCAGGTGCCAAGAAAGTTAAACAGTTGGTGTGTCCTCCTTTTCTCCCCATTTGTCCTCCTTCCCAAATGTCCAACTCCTCCTTTGCCTCTTCAGATATCTGGTAACCCTATACTTCCCTGTAGTAGTTTTCAGTCAGTTCCACCGACAAAATAAGACAAATAAGGGTGGTTGTCCAGTTTCAGCTAGCTCACTCTAAAGGATCTAGCTAGTTTTACAATAGCAAAGTCTGCTTCTCTATTGTTTGGGACAAGTTTTGCCCCCGTAACTTTCCATTTGTTTTTGTTTTGTTTTGCATTATTTTAACTCAGGAGCTGCCCAAAGAGGGTGTGGGAGGAGGTGGAGGGGAAAATGAATGAGTCTAGAGAATCCCAGGCAGAGATCTGAAGTCAGACCAGCCCCAATCCTGCTGCAGTTCCTTGATGCTGGGCCTAATAGTAGCAAATAGGAATTGGCAAACGTTACACGGGTACTGATTTGTGGCTGAGCGGATAGCATAACTCAATAGTGAGGAAAGGCCTTTGGAAACAGAGCAAGTGAGCATCCTCATTTCCAGTCAAGTGTATTCTAATATTGCAAAAACAGCATTGTTGTTGTTTACTTGGAACTTTCCACCAGCATTTTCATCTAAAGCAAAGAAAGGCCACCTGGTGTCTTCCAAATATTTAAGACTTCAACAACTACCAGCCTCAGCTTGACACGTCCAAAGGAAAGGATTGTGGAAATTAGTTCCAGAAATCTGAAGGGCACAAGCATTCTAGGAGAATATGCAATTGATTTGCAAATTAGTTTGCAGCACTGTTCTAATTAGAAAAAATTCAGTGTCTCAAATTACTGGAGTTACTGATGTTACTGTTTCTTTAAAAGTTCTTAGGTAAGGTTTAAGTTGGTCTTTTCATGCATTGTTGAGTAGTAATGAAAACAGTGATATGAAGCTGCAGTGGTTTATTTAGGCAACAGGGAAGTATTCTTTCTGGTAAGGGAGCAGGTTGAAATTGATGTCTTTGCAGGTGGCAAGTGGAGTGCATCATAGGAAGAAGAGGAAAGCAGCAGTGTGTACTTAGCATCAGTTAAAAAAAGGCATTGTTTGCAGACTACGTGGGGGAGGGAGAGGAAAGATGGCTTCCGCAAATAAAGCAAGGCACATATGTGAAATTGTGGTCTGAAGAAAACATTCCAAAGTCTTGTGGCTGCCTGTGTTCCTTCTGCTACAGTGCTTTGTGAGAAGACAAGGAAAGTCTTCCTGGAATCAAGCTGAGTGATTTTGTAGACTTTGTGTAGTTTTCCTGGCACAGCAGAGAAGTAATTTGCCATTGTCTTCTTTTGGATGCTTGGAAAGTTACTTGATTCCCCAGACTATCCTATAGCCTTGAGATTTTCGGAGATTGGCCAAGGTTGGCTACATGCTCCCTAAAGCATGTCAATCCCAATTCTTTGCTTACTGGGTATTGGTCATCTTGAGCCAGGTTGGCATAGTGGTTAAAAGGACTGGGCTAGAAACAAGGAGACTATGAATTCTAATCCCACTTTAGGCATGAAGTCAGCTGGATGAGTTTGGCCCAGTCACTCTCTCTCAGCCCTAGAAAGAAGGAGGCAATGGCAAACTATTTCTGAAAAAGTTGCCAAGACAACTGCATGGAGTTGCCAGGAATAAGACTGACTCGAAGGCATACAAAAATTTTACCATCTTAACTTATTTGGCTTCTTAAACTGTACTTTGCTCCTTATCAGTAAATGTTTCATAGAAAACCAGTCTGAATACTTTGCTTTCATTGCAGTGAAAAATGGCTACCTAAAATAGCTGTACACAAATTGCTTCAGAGTGTTATGCTTTTACTTACACATGGTACTAAACACATTACACACTGAACAGTAAATCTACCTGCAGAGGTCCTTGAGAAGCTTAACATAATTTAATTGACTGAAGTATAAATACACAGTTATTTTTTGCGGCTGGAAAGAGGGTGATATAATATGCTAGAGCATGATGGTCTCATACAATGAGGATAAAGAATTAGTTAGCATTTGTACCATATTCCTCTCAAAATTAGGTTAGATTAATTACTGATATCTAAATGGAGTTTCTCAGTATTTTTTATGAATAACATTTCTGACATTTTAGAATAATGAATTAAAATAATGAAATACTAAGGAAACGGGCATGTGTGTCAGGTGTGAGTTCAGTCTTTATTAAGCTATTCTGTCCTTTTTATACAAACGTTTTCCAAAGCAGCGGCTTCATTACAAAAAGCTTTCTTATAAAAATTAATTGAACTAGAACCACAAACCATTAAAAGCCAATAAACTTGCATTAAGGTCACAGGGGCTCCATTAAGGCCTTTATTTTGGGAAGCATATGCCACTTGGCTTCACTATTAACTGTATCCTGATAAGAATTTTTTGAATAGAAGTGAGACTGAGAATGTCATACACTTAGAGCATACATTTATGATTATTGCCAGTGGCAACCGAAGGAATGCAAGGAACGGCAATACATGAAGGGAAGCCATACATTGAGCACTTTCCACCACCTCCTGAAACACAGATTAGTCACACAGCAATCCCAGTTAAGACTTGGAGTACTTCTCTCACCAAGATTTACATTAGGGATGGGATATCTGTGACTCCCTCATTATTGTTCCCAGCATTCCTCAGTTCCATTTCAATTTATTAAGGCCATTAGCCAGCAAACAAATGCAAAAGCAAGAAGAGGCCCAAACAGAAAACCAAAACAAACATCATGTAATCATATACAGTGTTTAGGTTTATTTTCCCTCTAGATCCCTTGCTGCAGTCTTGAAGCTAGGTAACGAAACCTCCTACATTCTATGTAACAGACCATGTCTGGAAGACGAAAATCAACATGGAAGTCATAGTTGGATACTGCTGTTAAGAGAAGGAGAATAAGATTTCAGCCGACTGTCAGATAAAATCTACAGTATAAAAGAACATGGACGATCGATTCATCCTCTTCTGTGCTACATGGACAGAGACAATGTGCTACAGGAAAATTGAAATATCTGTCCTGTAACAGCACTGAGGGGAGGGCACTGCCTTAATAAAGGCTTACTGGTATTTTTGCTGTATCAATGTATGAAGGTGGAACCATACTTCTCCCATTAAATGTTCTGGGTATCTTGCAGAAGCTGGGTATTTGGTTTAGATTATTATGAGCCATCAAGTCAGTGTCGATTCTTAGTAACCACATAGATAGACCTTCTCCAGGATGAGATTCAGATTATACTGAAGCTCAATTTCTAGGAGTTGTTGGACAATCATGTTTGTTTGTTTGTTTTTGCCTGAGACCAGCCAAGGTTCAATAAAGGAGCCTGGGAAAGCCACATGAAATCAGCTTCTGCTTGAGGTACTTCTTCCCGGAAGGTTTAAACATATCACTTAAAACGAAGTGGAGCATCCTAATGAATAATAATCTAGCTTGAGCCAATCATTAAATATTCAGGCTTATTTTTCTCTCCAGATCCCCTGCTAAAGTCTTGAAGCTAGGTAACAAAACCTCCAACATTCTATGTTCCATCTAGGTTTTTGTTTCTACTCTAACCAGCCCTGATTCTAGCCTAAGGACTGCATTAGAAACACTTAGGAATGCTGGATATAGAACTATGAAACTAGAACATACAGATTAAAATGGTCTAAACTTGGAGTATGGGCCAAGAGGCACCCCAAGTAATAGTTGTGCTTAAAGCCTTTGCTTGGACATTATATAATTATAAGCAAGTACCGGTTACTTTCTGAATAATGACACTGTAAAATTGCATTTGTAGTTTTTTGGGCCAATGTCTCCAACTTGGACTGTTCTTTCATTGACTTGTAATATAACCCCAAGGCACTTGAACATTTTTACTTGTTCTTCCAGTATTCCCCACCACTGGACACACTGACAAAGGGCCAGCATATTCTTCCCCCATATCATTACAAAACTTAATTTTTTAAAAAAGCTGATGCCTAGGGAACATGATAAAGATTCACTCACATTTCTTTGGTTACTTGGCCCTGTAAAATTACTATTTGTTGAATCACATTTAGGAATTTTTTAATATTAAAATAAAGCCTTCTTCAAAGTGTTCTTGACTCGTCATTTCGAGATGCGCCTGTGTAATTTATTTGACAGCGATATGGAAGCAGTTTATCAGGGCCTTCTTGCAAGATTCTTTTGTTGACTCTCCAGTCTAGCTTTTCAGCACTAAAATCTCCAGGAAGTCTTCCACTCAGGTAATAACCTGGACTGGTTCTATTCAGCTTCTAAAACAGACATGATCAGCTGGGTGCTGCTAACTGTTGAGACACTCATTTTATTTTAACATTAAGTTATATACTGCTTCTTACTAGGCATGCAGGTTAGAGCTTTTTGACAGTTTAACCATGAGTCGTTTTGTACAGAGGAAAAACAATGGCTTTGCTTAATATTATAGCTCTTGTAAATAGAAGGGCAAATGCTGATATAAATCTGTATATTACTAAAAAAATTTTTTTTAAATCTTGTGCTTTTACTGTAATTCTCATACCATACCACACTCTTGAATTAGGTAATGAAATATTTGTTCTATCAGAATTAAGAGTTGTGCATTATTTATTCAAGGCATTTTTTAGATATCTAGCAACAAGAGGTTTGTTGGTCATTAAAGCTGATTTTTATATATTGAATAACCCAAATGAAATGTTGTGGATTTGCTATATCCTCTAAGATTGTCATAGTGCATTTCAGTATCAAATATTAACTTTAGGATTTATCAAAGGAAATCTAAAAAACTGCCTCAGTGGGCAACTGAGAATTTAGAGATGTAGGATAATTTGCACTGAATTAAGCAGCTGTACTTAGGTTGGTCCTCTTCAGCACCTTTTACTTTGACCCTCTGGGATTTGGCCTCAGACCTTTTGGTTCAGTGTCTCTAGAATGGCAGTCAGTTACTTGAAAATTATTGTGTACTACTAAAATGAATCATGTTATACTCTTGAGAATAAGAACTGCAAATATCATTCCAACATTCCACCCAAAGCAGCTGCTTCTAATTACCACAAGCAAAATATAAGTTACGCTTCCACTATTTGCTTTCTTGAAGTGAATAAATCTGGGAACAAGAAATGCCATACAGTACTCCCCAGCTAAAATCTACTCCTTCCCTTTATATTCCACTGAATAGCAGAGAGATTCAGTTACTATTATTTCTACCAACAGGAACTTGATTGTTAAGAATCTGCAGGTGCTACCAGAAAGTTTTGGCCCTGAAATAAGGTAAGAGTGAGCATGTCTTCTTCCTCTTCTAAAAAGTATGCTATTAAAAGTCTACAGGACAATAAAAAGCCTCTGCAACATAAAAAAAGAAAATAATACAGATTCTTTGGGGAAATCTAGATGGCCCTTTTTTTACTGCAGTTTTAAGATTTTAATAAAATCTGTTTTAAAAAAGTTACTAGTTGCAAAAGCTGGTCTGGAATTACTGTTGTTGAGGGCCTTGCTAGTTCAGTTGCAGTTCAGATTTTAAATATATACAGATGCCTGGCTATCTTTAGAATGCTGAGGAGCTTTTTCTGTAACAAGGAAAACTAAGCAAACCAAAACTCAGAAAAAATATCAGGCAAATAGTAGAAGGCTACACATGGGAGGCAATGGGCGGCTGTTATGCTAAACCTTAACCTTTTAACTAGTTTACTGAATTAGCTATTCCAGGCTGGGTTTATGGATCAAACTAAGCCTGAGGGACCGTCTCATCCCCATTGCATCAACCCGTCTCAAAGGATCATGCAGAAAGGGCATGTTACGGACCTCATCTGTAAGAGAATTCCATCTGGCGGGGTCCAGGAAGCGGGCCTTCTCTGCAGTGGACAGATTCCATCTCTTGTGGCCTTTCAAAAACAACTAAAAACCTGGTTCTGCCACCTTGCCTGGGGCAGGGAGGGAAGAAGTCACTCCTGGAGATGGCTGGTGCCCTAAAATGGCCTTTTAGATATACATGAGCATTATTATATCTATCGTCACTTGGATTTTATAGTATATTTTTATATTATATTGTTATATTGTATTTGATATTTATGTTTATGATATTTAATGCTTTTATCATGATTGTAAATCACCCAGAGTCCCTCCCTTTGGGGGAGATGGGGGGGGAAATATAATAAATAAATAAATAAACTGTGGTTTATAAGATACTGTGGCTGTGTTCACATATTCTGCTAAGTTCAGACTAAACAAATCATGTGGTTTAGCACAGTATGTGAACCCAGCCAATAGCATCTGGTCTTCCTATAAGATACCATAAATGTGGCTGAGCAATTGTATCATAAAAGCTTTATCTGGAAGCACTCTAGGCCCTTAGCTTTTGTTAAATCTTTCAAAACTGGAGCACATGACATGAGATTTCCCTCATCTTATTTTAAACCATATGCCTCCAAACTGTTTTAGAGATGTTCTAGTCAACTTCACCAAGATTGCCTCTAATCCTTTGTGGTTTGCATATCTTCAAAGAAATAATCATAACATTAAATTATCCATTAGATTCCAGATGTGTTGCAATTGGATCCAGAAGAGATTTGTGCAAAAGTCTGAATTTTTATACAGTTGCATCCAGGATGGTCAAAACTCATTGATGGGCTTTAACTTTATGCTGGTGTTTCTCATTTTGGATATGATTGTGTCAGGGATTCCCAATTTTTTTAGGGAGTGGATGCATCTGAAATATTTGTAATTATCCAGACAGTGGGTTTCTCTTCCCTTGATGTGTTCAAGCAGTGGTCAAAGAATCACATTGTCAGAGATGTATTAAGTTGGATTCTTAGATTGAGAGGGCAGACTTGATAGCCTAAATGCCCCCTCCCAAATATATGGTTCTATATCATCACTGAAAGGGGACAGGGTGGGTGGGGGAACTTGCCAATTAACAAAATGATTGCCACGGTGAACCTGACAAAGTGAAAAAAGCTGAGCAGGGAGCCAACCAGGGACCAAGAGAGCATCTATGCCCATATTTGGCACCATGTTAACAACTCTTAATAATCTGTAATCTTGAAATATAAACTAATAAGACAGTGGCTTCTGGCCTTTTTTTTTTTTAATGGAAGTGATATTTCACCTACTGTTTCATGCATAGATGTAACTGGAACTAGAATGCTTCCCGCAAAAGAAAGTGAAGTAAATAAATCACAGTGACAATTTCATAGGGCATATTGCCCCCTGTACGCTTTAATTTCATGGGAATGTAGCCGGAAAGAAGCGGGACCGACGCCTGTAGGCTTCATTGGGTCATTCGCTGGTCTCGCCTTACACTGCCCTATTGCAAGCTCCACGAAAGAGAGCGGCAAGTCTTCGACTCAGATGGGGAACCCTCTGTCCCGCCAGTAAGAGGGGACGCTTTCCAAACTAGTTTGCGAAGAAATGCCTCAACAGCGCCAAGGCTCCTTGTCCACGGAGCAAAACCACTTCCGGGCTGGACGGACGGCGAGGGAAGGAGGCCTGGGCCGCTTTCCGAGCAGCGGAACGAAGCAAGGAGCAGCTCCCGGGCACAGCAGCCTCCTCGGGCCAGGGACAGTCAACCAGGGCTGGGCAGAGGAGAGCCGGTCACTGGCACCGAGTCTCTTCGCTGGCGTGCGCAGGCGCGGAGCCACCGGGGGCAGCGCCGCCTCCGCCCCCACCTTCAAACAGCTTTTGCGGGCTTTCGACGAGGAGGGTGGCGCGAGGTTTCCGCTTCTCTTTAAAGCGGCCCGAGTGGGAGATCTTGAGATTGCGGCGGTTGCCGCTGCCCGAGGAGGGCGGCTGGTTCTCCCGAGAGTCTGACGTGTTGGGTGGGGCGAAGAGGAACTCGGAGGGCTCCGCCGGCGGCCGGGGCGCTCCAGAAGTAGCCGGCAGGGTTTCTTTGCATTTCTTTCGGTTGGTCAGCGATTTCCACCAGGTGCCCGAGGAGCCCTTGGCCCCGGGCCCGCCCGAATGGGTCTTGGCGGCGCTAGTGCTGTCCGCCATCTTCTGAGGGCACAATGCGCCCGCGTCCCTCCTTCCTCGCTCAGGTCGGGCACTGCGGGGCAAGGCCGAGGTTCCTAGGGGAGAAAAGGGAGGAAACGGCTCAGCGAGCTGTCGGGTCTGGCGCCCCCACGGCTCTCGGTGCAAGGAACCGGGGACGGCGGTTCTCAGGGCGCGTTGCATTTGAGCGCTGTTGCCGATAGAGACACCACAAAGGGCGTATTTATAAGCACATACAGTCACCAACTATGACTTGCTACCTCTGAGCCTGGCTATTTATCTACCAACGTATTTTAATATTATGTTACTCCAGAAGAGCTGCATTACCTTTGCCCCCACAGGGACGTATTCCCACCCTCCAATCGCGCCGCAGGAGCTGAAGAGTTAACCTGACTCCTGTGCGCATCAGCAGTGTAATCCGCTTTGTAAGCGTGCAGCACCCCCGGGTTTAACTAACAGCAGAGCTGTCTTCGGTCCGGCTGATAATGTTTACTTCTGCTCAGCCCCAAGCAAGGCATTCAAATGAAGCTCGTGAAAAGTAACAGTTGCAGCACTAACTTTTTAGCCAACTGAGAAAATAAAATAGACTGTTATTGGTTGCATGTCCTTTGCTGGTTGGGCCAGTCAAAGTATTCATGGGAGGCTGTTATAAAATGGCTGGACTTGTTAAGGGGAAAAAGGAAGAGGGATATGAACATCCCATTTACAGAATTGGGACACATTGAACAGCTTGTTAGTATCTTGCTTTCAGGGATGTGGCTCTTCTTGAGTGGCACAGAGTTTTTCAGTATCAGTTTTGTTCAAGAAGGGCTGTGTCCATGCCTAAAGACAACAGCAGAGAAACTATGCAAACTAATTCAGCCAAGATGCTTTGGAGAGTTAAAACCTTTCCATATGACATAGCTTCCTTTTATACTAATGAAGTCATTAGCAATAGTTAAACCTTTCCAAGATTGGACTCAGCAACCAAGAATTTAGTTGCTTAGCGCTATTCATCAAAAGCCTCTTTAGTAGGGAGATTTAAGCACAGGGTATTTCCAGTACAGTGGGTTTCTAATGCAGCAGTGCCTCCTGATAAGCTGGGCTGGAGTGGCCTACTTGCAGCAAAGTTCATTGCTGTCAACTTACACAGATTGACAGAGGGGGGCTAAAATGGTAACTTTTCAGGTTTGGCAATTTTGTACTGTACGTTGCCCATGATGAGCAATAGCAACAAAGGTTTGAAGCCTAAGAGTATTCTTCCAATTTAAACAGGCAAAGGACTGTACTGCCCCACTGCATTCACACTACTTGCTAATAGACATGGACAAAGTTTGGATGTAAACAAAGTGAAAACAGTCTTGTAGGAGAAACTAATTTTTATACTAGGCTCATAAATGTTTTCTATATTAAAATATAGTAATTAGCATCATAATTCTAAAATGCTAAACAAGCATTTAATCTAATTTTATTATCACTTATGACCCAGAAGGCTAATTCTATTTAATATTTTGCATTTATTTAAGTGCTTGTTGAGGACTTAAAAGCATCCCTTTCAGTTATATAAGCCACCTCATGCTCCCTACTTGTGAGCTGCTGTCCAATATTAGTAAAAATAATAGCCTTGTTTAATGAACAAGAGTGAACAGAAAGACTCCAGAGATGAACAGGTACTGCTTCCTGTACCCCAATTTGCTTCTGAATTTAGCTTTCTTGGTTACATAGCAGGAAAGGGCTACCCTCAATCCTTCCAATGTGGAATCTCAACTCCTATCAGACAGTAATTAGGGATGCCAGGCCATAATCTGGATAGCCACATCTTAGCTCACTTCTCCTATAAAGTATATGAATATCATGACCTGCATTAGCCCTATTCTTAAACTTGACTTACATTTTTTATTTTGTGTTTTATGCACGAATGTTCTATGTATGATTTCTATAAACCTCTGTAAGAGTGCACTAGTGATGTTCCTTAGGTTTTAATGGGAAAAAAACCTAGCTTGCTTGCTTGCTTGATTTATTTATATATACACACACACACATATACACACACACATATACACACATTCACAAAGTCTTCCAACTCTACAGAATCTTTCCCTGTGAACAGTTTTATTATGTCATCACAAACAGATTCACACAACTTCCAAACCACTTTTTTAAAGGAAAGGATGCATTGCTTTTTTACTTGCAAGTTACCATCACAATTGCATTCCACTTCAATTCAAAAAAATGTCCTGCTAGTTAAGCGACAAATAAACTGAAGGTAGCAGGGCCAAGATTTCACAAATTTAGGATTATCAAGTAGGATACAACACACTGAATTACTGAGAAGCAGAATGAGGCAACTTGCTTCCAGCAATAGGTAAAGTGAGAAACCAAGTCCCAACTGGGAATCATCACATATATCTAAGCAATGGTGGTGGTGAAAGATTCCATCAGTCTGCTGCTGGTAGTGTTGAGATTTTGAGACAAAAGTGACTTGTTTCCATTAGTAAATTATGCTTGTTGCTAGTCATAGTTAGAGGGCCCTTGTTGCATTGTGCAGTGGAAGGAGCACTTCAGGCAGGTGCAACAGAGAACAGCGCACAAGACTGCACTTTATAACAAAAGCTATTTTCATCTCTTACAATTGGCACAGAACCCAAGCTTTACATTTATCAATTTTGCAAATAAATCCTGTAACATTCTCTTGGTGCTACCATCTCAAATTGGACCATACTCACCACTGTCCCCTATACTTTCCTGCTGGGTCCTTCAGGAGACTTTCTGGGGAAAAGATTGCTCTCTGTTATTCCTGCCTGCTGTGCGGTTGTCATGTGCGCAGAGGGCTGTTGAGGAATGGTAAAGGTCAGGAAAGGGCAGGCATGTTTCAGGACAATTAAAAAGATAGTGGTGGTGCTGGGGAAGCTTATGTACATGTTTTATTGGGAATGCTTTCCTCTAAATCCCGTGAGATTTAAAGCGCAGTCCCATGCACCTTTGCTCAGAAGTAAATCCAAAGGCATTTAATGAGATTTCCTCTGAGTTTAGTGGAAGAGATGCATATAAGATTAAAGAACCCAGGAATTCTGGAAAACGCCAGACGGAAATCCTCTCTTCTACCGGCGAGGCTATTCAAGAGCGCGGAGCTGAAAGCCGGCTCTGTTCCAGCTCGCGCAGCGCAACCGAGCCGCGAAGAGACGCTTCCTTTCTCCGAGCACCAATACCGCCCCCCCCCCCGAGACTTTAGTACAAGGCGCCGGTGGAAGGCAAGGAGTGGGGGCGGCGGCGGCGGGGGAATGTTAGGACCCGCACGCGCTCAGCGTCGCGAGATAGGTGGGCGCTGCCCGACAGACCCCCTCTGCCTTTTCCGGGAAGCGAGGGCGCGAGATGGAAGCAGGGCGCTCCTCCCGGGAGGCACCTGTGGGAGTTGCCCACGGGCAAGGGCGGAAGGCAAAGCCGCGCATTCACCTGTTCACCCCAGGAGCTCGCTCACCCGCGCCGGTCCCCAGCAGACCCTCAGACCGTCCTCTCCACGTCCCGCGCTGGGAGCGTGGCTACCTGCCTGTCCTGAGAATCTCGCTACCTCAGCAACAGGCTGTCCCAGAGTCAGCCGTCTTGAAGCGCCCGCCCGCTCCAAATGGGAGCGCCCAACTTTCCCAGGTGAACCGTGTTGGGTGGCGCCGTAGGAGAAGCTGACTTACCGCGAGCTGCCTCCAGAGTCGACGGCAGGCAGCTGGAAAGAGAACGAATGCATTTTCACGGAAACACTTTTTTTTGTCCACTCTTTCTTTTTAAATGTAACGTCGTGCGATCTCACCCGCCCGACTCACTTTCTCCAGCGGTAGGAACTGTGCTTGGCACGTCTTGGGAAGCCAACTAGGAAGCAGGTGTAGGTGAGCCCTTGAGAGGAACACGCCCTTTTCTTCTTCTTCTTCAAAAAAGGGATTGGTTCCTACAGAAAAGCAGTTTGACGAGGGTTGGTCTGCTGTAGGTAAAGGACTCCGCAGCAGGCTCTAACATTTTCAAATAACTGGCAAAGAGAGCTGCAACAGAGAGCAGGGCATAGATTTATCTTTGTCGGATCTAATTGGATGTTGCCCGTTGCAACAAGCAGACTGGCTCTTTTCTCTTTTCCTTAGCCGGTTCCCTTGTAAATGGTCACTTGGGGAGCAGTCATACTGGGACTCACTAAAAGGACAGAAGTAACCAATAGAGGTAATAAAATGTACCTGAAAGTCCTCTGGGAAGAATTGCTGATGAAAAGGAAGGACCAAAAATAGAAGGGAAAAACAGGTACAGGGTCTCATCACAGGGTTAGCAGCTATTTATATTATTTTTGCTTTTTTACTATTTTAAAGCTTATTTTAATGTTTGCTTAATGCTATTCGTATCTGTTTTGGAAAAGGGCAGAGATACAGTTTTTATTCTGCCTTCCGGAAGGCAGATTCTGGTTGAATGTTGAGTACCTATGTTCAAGCAGAGACTGGACAGGATGTATGTAGGAAGAGAACAGGAGGCCCTTTCAGCTCTATGATATTGCTTTGTTTCTTAAGGTGTTAATATTGATACTTTCCTTAGTATGACTTTAATGATTCTGTCTGTAATCCTGGAATGGCAGACTTTGGGAATAAGTGAGGAGAAGGTTCTTGGGAAAAGCCAGTGTCCGCCTGAGATGATCCCCCAGATCTAGACTGATGCCTCCTGAATGCAGGATGACAGGACTAGGAAACAAATTATTGATCTCAGAAGTACAGTGAATATATTTTGACCTGGAATAGAAGGACAGTCATAGAATGTAAATGACAGCTGTGATTCAGAGTTAGTTCCTGGGACAATAATAATAACCTCAAAGATTTAAGTTTTCTGTGTATGCAGATTCAATAGTTAATGTACTAATACATAGTTAATTCAGCTTATCTTGTGGCTATCCACTAGCATGTTTCCAATTCAGACTGATCAGGGCAGCTAATAAAAATAAGAAAACTTTTATAAGCTCAATCCCCTGCCCACCTCCAGATTACATAATCTTTATACAAGCTTTCCCCAGTTCTCTTATCTTTCTTTCAAGAGACTACCACCATCTGAGGCTTGTCTTAATACTAGGGGACTGTCCCTTCCTCTTACAGAACTGTAAATACGTTAATAAAAGTACTTAAAAATTAAATGTTAACATTTAAACAATAAAAAGAATGAGCTGGTTCTATGTCATTTGTAAGAATATGTTTAAATCATACTTAAATACCAACATTACATACTACAATACTACATACTCATGAAAGATAAATTATGGTTATTGCATCTTCCCTCTGCCTTAGACTTGTGTTTGCATGTGCCCTGAATTGATTTCCATGGAGCTTGGTCATGTCAGTGACTTTCTCACCTGCAGTACTTTCCAAACATCATCCCTATCATCCCTATTCTTCATTTTACTATTCCCATTCTTGCCTTGTGTGTGCCATTTTGGGAGTAAGAATGTGATACATCAAGGACAGCAGCAGTTGACAACTCTCTAAAGCAGCCTTTCCAACTAGTTCCATTATAATCATGATGCCCTTAAAGATGTGCAGAACGATCACTTCCATGGTGTCATTGCTGTGAGATGGGTAGCCATAGAAATTGTTTAAAGAATTATTTGATACTGTCCTGCTGACTTCTTATGGACTGCAACATGCTCTGTTCCCTTTGACTTTTTTTTACTAAGACTTACAGCTGAATACATCTGAAGAGCATCATGTTAGGAAAGGCTAACTTGGAAGGCTAAAATTTATATTAGATTCTTTGCTCTTATTTTCTGAGGTCTGCATGTTCCAGGACAAGTGCAAAATGAGTCTCTTCAAGCTTCAGTTTGTTTGATTCAGTGTAACTGATCCCTATAAACAATAAATGGTAACTGCATCAGTCTCCACAGCAAATTGAAACAATCATTACAATTGGCATAGTCTAATAGAGTAGGAGTGATACTTCCAATATAGCAGGAAGTTGCACAAAACTTTTGAGTAACACAGAATGTATCGTTTCATTAGCTACTTTTGTTTGTTTTATTTTAGGGAATCTAGGTTTATTGATAACCCTGATGAAGTTTGAATCGTTACACTTTTAATTTCAAGTTACACAATTGTTGTTTTGAATATGCAGTAGAATAGGACTCCAAATGGAAAAATATAATTAGAGTTCAACCCACATCTGAGGTTGTTGGCTGGTCCAAAGGATCACTATTGAGCATTTTCACATTGTAACACTTTTGATGTGGTGGCTTGTTAGTGGAATAGGAGGATGTACACTTATTGGGGTTTGCACAAATCAAAAGTTTCAGTTCACACCTGGACCAGCAGTGCAGGAACCAGGCTGCAGCAGTGTCCCAGGATCTTGCTGCTTTTGTCAGAATAATGAAAGCAATGTCACACGATTGCAGGTTATTTTTTATAATTTATATACAATTATACACTTTTATAATTTGTCAGTGTTTGCAAATGACTATGGTGGTAGGTAAAGAATACTTTGAAAACCTTAAATTTCACAAATATAGAACAAATGATATTCCCTAATAAACATGCTTAAGGGTTCCTGATGTGAATTTGCTACAGGCAGAAATATTATGAACACAGTATATAGCCTGGAGTGTACTACCAGAATGTGCATAATACTTTATTATATATTATGCATCATGTATCTAAATCTCAAAAATAAAAATCACTTTACCTAAAATAGTACAATATGAAACTTCTGTAGCACACACATGGTGTTTTGTTTTTGGCACATTAATAACTCTTTGAGCATGGGAGTCAGCATACCTAGAGCCATATATAAGCAAAAGAGAAAGAGAGTACATTTCTTGTAATATTTTTCATATTTGAATACTACACAGAAATGAGTTGGGAAAACATGAAGACGGGCTACTATAATACTTAATTCCAGCTAACTGGCTAATAACTACAGAAAGATGTCCAGTTTAATTATTTGTCTTTTATCACATTAGAAATTAAAAAAACAACAACCCCGAAACTTGTTAAATATAGGAAGTGGTTGCATCAGTCTGTTAGAACATTTGAAAAAAGTCTTGGTTATTTGAACTATTTACTTACTATACATTTATTTACTAAAAAAATGTATGTTGTCCAGTCACAGATTCTGGGCAGCCCACAATTACACAACATCCAGAGTGGTCAATAAAAACAAATCATCAATAAAATCACAAAACTAAAAACCAGTCACAGGATCAACAGCCAGTGCTGTATATCACCGCCTACACCCAAAGGCTTCATGGAACAGCAGCGTCTTAACTGTCCTCTGGAAGAAAGGGGATTCCCATCTCATCCAGGTAATCAAGCTGTTCCATAAAGCTGGAGAAGCCAACAAGAAGGCCTGCCTTCACAACCTGCTCTGCCTAGTTTCACCTTGTCAGCTTGCACAGACAGGAAGGGCAGATTCTACATGGAGGAAATGGTCCTGCAGGTAATAAGCCATAAGACCTTTATAGGACAAAACCAGTACTTAAAATTTTACCCAGAAACCCACTTGAAGCATCAGTGCATTGGAGCTGAAGTGGCTCTTATTTGCCAACAAACAGTTGTTGCATTTTGCTGTAACTTCAGCTTCTGAGTGATCTTCGAAGGCAGCCCCAAGAAGAGCATTTTATAGTAATATCCAAGTGTAAGATGATAAAGGCATGAGTGACTATCATATGCATTAACTGTTGCATATAAGCTATATGAAAAATGTGAAATCTCAGAAAGACATAGAGAAACCACATTTGTATGTTTTACAGTGAAAATAACAGATGGACTCAACACATTTATTTTTTTTTCTTTCCATTTACACTATCATAAGTTACAAACCATATTTCACTTCACAAAATAAAACCATTTCCATACCATTTTATAACAGTATTTAGTACGTAGCCTACAACATTTAAACTTGTGCAACTTAAGAGAATTTCTAGGACTATTATACCAGCAAATCAGATCCCACTACCATCTGGCCTGCAGCCTGGATCTGTCTATCTAGCCCTTGTTGATCTAGGTAAAGGATAATTAATATACATTGTTTCCCTTGCCCCATTTGGTCTTTAATCTTCTTTCATTATCAAAATTATGCACATTTTTGTATAGAAACCTATGCTCCCTGAAATAATTCAGAAAACAGCATAATTGGCTTTCAAAACTTGTGATCCATACAAATCAAGAGTACAGTTTAACAGAGCTTTTCATAGAGAAAATTCTGATTTACACTATACTGTCTACCTGTGTTTGAAATGTGTACAAAAATCTCATGATGAGAAAGATGTCTTATATTGGAATGAATTGCATTTATTAGATTGAGGGGTCAACCTCTGGAAAGACAGGAAGAGCTCCCATGAGATTTGGTAATACACCATTTCTCTTTCATTTACTCTCTCTCCTTGATTAACACATTTGCCAAAATACAATGAAGAAAAAAGGCTTAATTTAAACAGATTTACTTTTATAAATACTGAAGCCATTTGGCATTTAAAAATAACAAAAATCCAACTAAGTGCGAACTGTTTACAAAGTCCAGAAATACCCAAGAATCTGGCATTACTTATTTTAAACTAACTGCATTTCAAGAAATAAATGTTGTGTGTAGTAGTTGATGCTAATGCCAATACTGTTTAATTTTTTTTATAACATATATATGTTTGGAGGTAAAGTTAAGACAAAAATTACTGCTTTTGCCATAGCTCTACAGGATATGTTCAGATGTGTATGAAGTAAAATCTTTTAAAAACCATTTGCAATGAAAGAAGTATGTCAGGATAATACTGCAACAGTGGTAAATGTTTTCAATAGACTATAGCAACAATGCTTAAGAAGAATATATGGAAAACCATCAATGCACCGCATTGAATTATATTTTGCTTAAAAAAAAAGACATTCCTAAAGCTAACATAAGTATAAAATATATTTATAAATATACATTTTGTTTCACTCAGACATATATAATTATGTCTTACATAGAAAAAATGTATATCCATATAGAAGTAACACTGATGAACACCCTGATCCTAATCTCTTGGACAAACTAAAACATTCTGGGCATTTATTGCCTTCTGGTTCTCTATAACTGAAGTTGTTTCCTATATATATATATATATAGGAACTAGAGAGAACTAGATGGCTCCTGTTTTTACGGAGTTCTGATATGCATCTAAAATTCTGGATGATGACCATTTGTTGCAATCCTGCCATTATCTTCTGTAGTAGAGCAATGACTACAAATATCAATTCATGTCTTGAAACTGATATTATGTGAACATGAATCTCAATGAGTTAATTGTCACCTGTTTCTACATAGAAATGTATGTATGCAGACATGGTCTGTTTGCATATAACTGAGCCAAAAGATTCTAAACAAAGAGAGAATTAAAGTATGTATCAAAAAACATTTGCAGAATTGGGTACACATATGCACTTTTACAAGTTGCTGTGCCAAGAGAGTTAATTTTAGTAGAAACTGTGCCAGCATAAGATTTGGGATTCAGCTTAATAGTACCTTTTTGCTTCAGTGATCTAAACAAATATACAAAGTTTCTTTTCTTTTAATAAGTTAACAGAAGAAATCTGTAACCTTTCTACACAGAAACAAATTGGAGACACAGTAAAAGATACAAGGGAAGAGGATTTTTTTCTGACTTTTGTTCTTCTGACTTTTGTTCTGTGAGACACAGCTTTTACTAAACATTTTGGTGTACAACTACAAGACACATAAAATGAAACATTGCCCACACTTCTTTTAATGAGGATTTATTTAATTTTCATTGCAGATGGCTATAACTTTAGACCTTTGTTTGTCTAAAACAAAACATCTTCGTTTTCTATTAGTATCTGCACAATCAGCTTCTGGTACCGCATATCATTGAGGGTAGCAAGAGTGCTATCTTCGGGGGGCCTCATTAAAGTAGGTCCAAACACTATTCCCAGATTTTCAGCATTCATAAAATTTTCCTTTTCATTCATGGTAACCCTATAAGGGGAAAGCAAAACAAAGGATATTTTTATTAGAGTTACTTTTTAAGATTCTACTTTTGGTTTACATGACCAATAATGGGTATATATACTTCTACAACTCAGTTGCCAAAGTTATTCTGTTCTCTTTCACCATGTGATAGAAACTCATTCAATTCCTACACTGGCTTCCAGTCAGATCTCACACACATATTTCCTGATCCTCCATGACCTTGGTCTTTCGTCTCCTAATCCATCCTGTGACTTCATATCATGTGGCTCCACCACTCCAAGCAGTACAAAACTGCCTTCTTTCATCTATTAACCTTGTAGTTTCCCAGAATTGTTTTATGCAACACCTCTGTTATTCCATCAAGAAACATAACCAACAAATAAATAACGATCATTTTTCTCTCCTCAGAGCTCCCTCTTGCAGGGAAGCTCCTGAAGCCTCAGATTTAGTCTCAGGCCCTTACTGAATCTAAGATAAAGAATGTGTAACTGAAAGTTTACATATACTTTCATTGCTTCCATTTGCCTTGTGATTCTTCTTTTCTTAAGCCCCTCACAGCAATGATCTGGCAAGACAATGAACCTGTACAGAAATTCCCCTGATGACTATTTATCCTTTTTTTTAAAGCATATTTATGTATAAAGCATAAAAGCAAAGCAAATTAACTTACTTTTTGAGATGAATCATCAGGTATCTAAGAGTCTCATAGTGTGCAGCTGGAAGTAACATTAACACTTCATGGACAGCTTCTAGCCTTTCATCAGGATTGGAGAGTTCTGTGAGATACAGTAAATTTCATTAGGCATAAATGTCAACATTGAATAAAAATCTAACTTGGGGTTTTATATTGTAAGCATTTTAGAACTATGATACTGTGGAACGTAGTAAGTGATTAATAAAAGAGATCTGTCTTAATACTTACTTGCTGCCTCTATGAATTTAGAGTAAGTATCATAAGTGATAACAGGAATTGGTAAATCTCTGAAATATAGCTTTAATGCTCCAGCAACAGTATTTATGTCAGGATATACGTTAGCAGAGACATCAGCCTTGTCACCATCTAGAAAAGAATGAGTGTAGGTTTTCAGATTATTTTTACTGGGGCAAAGTTAGTTATTTCTTGATAGAGCCTTTCAAACACAGACACATAGATACATATACGCAGCCCACACACCATATCCCTGGTGTAAAATTATTGGAAAATAGACATACTGCTTTTAGAGATAGTGGGGGGATTACAAAACTGAATCTGAAATGGCTTTAGACTATTGTTAAACCTCCATCCATATCTTAGTTGATTGTCTGTTTTTTCTTTCCTTGGGTTCCCTGAAATACCCACAATATTATTGTTGGTATGTTGGTGCAATTGCAGGAAATTGTTTTCTTACACAACCCCCATATGCTGTAGATCATAGCACTCTGGCCCAGTGGTGTTGCTTACACAATGCATAATATTATTCTATTATGTATACAACAGAAGATCAGAGAATCTGTTCCTTCTGATTTCACCAGTCTGTTTTATAAAAAAAAAATGCCCAAGGTGGTTAACATTTAGATTATAATGAACTGAACAATACGTTAAAAACAGCACAAATTAAAAATAGACGAGGAAAGGGTGTTCACCCTCTAGACAGATTTTCATAGTTCTGGTGGAAGTTGGATGGTGCAAATAGGACTTTCCTAAGTCAATTTCTGTGGACAGATAAGGCCTCATGGGAAGCAATTATCTTTCGGTACTCTGGTTTAAAACTAATGACAGCTTTAAAAGTGATAACTAACACTTTATTATAGCTCCATAGATAAACAGCTAAACTCTGTTTCTAAACTCAAATAATTCACATTTTAGCTGGCTAGCACTAGCTAGTACTGTGACACTTTGTACAAGTTGAAGCTTTGGAACAGTTTTCAAGCTAGCCTCTTGAAAATAAAAATTAAATTTGCAGAAAGTATTCCTTCTGTATCTTTCCCTCTTTGCTCAGTTGACTATAAGAGTTCTTTGACTTTTTATTGGGATGGATGGATGGATATGTATGTATGTATGTATGTATGTATGTATGTATGTATGTGTATGTATGTATGTGTGTGTGAGCTAGCTTGAAAACTGTTTCAAAGTTTCAACTTGTACAATCACAGTACTAGCTAGTGCTAGCCAGCTAAACTGTGAATTATTTGACTGATTCTGTGGATTTATTTATTTTGTATGGCAGAGCAGAATGCAGCATTGTTGCATAAAAATCACAAAAACAATACATAAAGGTGTATAAGTATAGGACATTGGGGCAATAATTTTAAAAACACTCAATACAAATGATGAATAAAATTATGAATAAATTAAGTTATATATGAGCAGTTACTAAAGTATCTAAGCCTATGGCCGGATATTTAGGTTGTTTAACAATTGGACAGCAGTACCCTCAGGATGATGTAGCTCTTGCAGGGAGCCAGGAAACAGCTAAATGGTCTACATATTTCAGCTACTGGACCTTACAAGGATTTCCCAGCAAGAAGCAGCAGCATGAACACCAAAAATATTTTGTGGATTAACCCATGGCACTAAATTTGAAGTGATATATCCACATTTCTTTCCTAACAGAAATAATGCTTATCAGGGAAGGACAAACTATACGCTCATCATATCAGCAGATTCATTTGGAACAAAACTGGGCTGAATTCAGTCCTGTTATTTCCAATTCAGTGTGTTGGAATTGGGAAGCAAGTCTTTAAAACAAGCAGCCTATTATCTGACATAGCAAAGCAAATTTACACATTAGCATCCTACTCGCTACCACTTTTACCATCACAATGTTTATTTTGGTACACTAGCTCCTATTTATCTCATATATGTGGCATAGCAGAGAGTTGTTTGCGAGATGGGCATTGCAGAAATATGAGAAATAAATAAATTGTAGGATTAGTATTATAAAATGCTGTTGGACAGTTCAATTGCTCTGTAGTACAATGAGTGTTAAAGTGCTACAGTGAAACAAATGCTTAAAAAAAAAAACCCTCTGCAGCTGCCTCTACATTATTGAAAAGATGGTAAACAAGAATGATGTCTATTATCCAAGCCCTCATTGCAGATCAGAATCACTAACTTACTAAATAGAAGTGACACTGTTAGGCTGTAACAGCAAATCATATTGCAGAAGAGCTTTAAATGAAGTTGATGCATATTGCTCTACCAGTAACTTGCTTTAAGCAAAAAAGATGATAAAAGAAATATTAAAAAGCAGGAATGTCCATCCTCTATTACAGCAATTAAAGAGACTAAGCCTGATGAAAAATATTGTTGAAACTTGCTGTGTTTGTCATGAGAATCCCTAACATCTCTGAATTCTATTCTTGTTTAAAAAAAAAGAAAAAAGCAAACAGCTCCAAAGTAAATGACACCTCCATGTCCAAAACGCATCAGCTTTAGTTTCCCTTGGTGAATTATAACATGTATAACTTTTTAGCTATGTGAAAATAATTGCTTACTCTTACAAAATTGGGGTTGTTTTATTTTTATATATTTATAATATTAAGATAATCAAATGGATGTAGAAACTAGTAATTTTTTAAAAACAGTGGTAGTGATAAAAGCAGCAGTTTTTAAGATTCATGCAGACTATGTTTCTGTAGTATTTTCCTCTTGTTGTTATGAATGGAAAATCCAGCTTCTTGTTGTGAATGGAAAAATCTTTTTTTTAAATCAAGAACAGTGAAAATGTGTTGGCGGAGAATACTAAAGTGTAAGCTAGAAAACAAGAAATGAATGCAGTGTGCACACAGGTCTGAATGAGTTTGCAGTGTACACATTCAATTAATATTGTATAAAGTGTAATTCTTGACCAACTTGTTGCATTCATCTTAAACCTAATTAAATGGATGCTATTCTATATAATGAGCAACTGCATGTATAAAGCTAGTCTCCAGTGTTAACTAGGCCATTGATTCTCCATTTTTCTATTTTAAGTCCCATCAATCACTTTTAAAAAGAATGTGGGTTCCAGCATTATAGGCCGCTTTTTTGAAAGAAGGCATTAATCATGAATAGGTGTTCTATTATTATATTTATCAAGTACAATATTTCAAAGGCTTAGATTTTCAGTGAATTACTTAGGCTGTTTGTAAGTCCTATCTGTGGTACATGTACCACTTTTTATAATCATTGCACTATGCCATTATAAGTCAACAAAAAAGGAATTGTCACGCATGGTAGAAACCAGGTGATTTCTACTCACTCTTATCTCTAGAATAAATCATGTGGCTGAAGAATTCACAGGACAAAGATGAATAGAGACATGCATAAAATCAAACAGATGGGAAATATAATTGTGCAATTCTCCCTTAGTAACAGGGCAACATTGCATAATGAAACGTGTAATGCCAAGCAGGACAAACAAACAAACAAAAGCTCAGAAATTAGTGACCACAATGAGAACCCTATGAACGAGCTGCACAGTGAGGGTTTTATATGCTGGCAGGAACAGAACTGAACAACAATTATAGCACAGTGAGCAACTGTTGCTGTATAACATCCATTTTCATTCAGTGGGAGAATAAACAATTATTCCTGCATTCTTACTAAGACGTTAGAGGAATTAATAGCACTAAATCAAAAGGCTTGCCTTTTTAAATAACATTATCTGTCCTTATAATTGTTTTACAGAAGGTCCAGAAATAGCACATGATTACAGCACTTCCAGGAAGAAGAAATTCAAGTTTGGTAGAATGCTATGAAAAAAAAAGGATTCAGTCTTGTCTACAGCAAAGCACCATATGAGCAAGGCTGTAAGCACAAATGAGGATCCCAGAGGAAGATCTACTACTGTAAAAATACAGTTTAGTTTCCTTTGATAATTCATGATGCAACTACAGAAAGCTGCATGATGAAGAGCAGAAACTCTCTTTACAATATTATTGTTATTCCATTATTATTTAGTTTGTTTATTTATTTATTTGTCAAATTTTATTACTGCCCATCTCCCCCCCAAAGGAGGGACTCTTTATTATTGTACGCACAAGCTTGGCTGTGTATTTTGGCACATTATGCACCCACCAAATAGGATGTATTTTGATACACATGGTAAACATAAGTAGATAACAAAATATGAAAATATGTAACCTTTGAGAGAAGGAAAAATTTACATTTTTTATGATAAGATCAAACCTATGAGAAAGTACAGTGAGAACAGAGTACATATCATTTCCCCAAAACTAAAACATATTGTTACCTCGATCAAAGGCCATTTTGACATCTTCAATGTGTTCAGTGAACCCTGAGACTCTGTAAATGCCTTCTGACTTCAAACCTGCAACCAAAATTCTATCAATTACTGTCTACTCTACAGATACATTTTCACTCTACCTTATGTACTTTTATTTCCCTTATTTTCTCAAGTGATCTTGTGACTATCTTATGACAGAGCTTTCATTTCAAGTGGAGGGTGTGGCTTTCATTTAATTTAAAACTGTTCATTGTATTTAATAAACATACAGAATTATCTTCTGCTGGGTTAGACATAGTCTTTGTTGACTAGTGTTGCCTTCTTTGCCTAGAAATTGCACTAAGCAGAGGTCTTCTAAGCTCTGCTGTCCTTTCTAATGGACATACCAGAGATTAGCGTAGAATTGTTGCATGTAAAATATGAGGACAGCCACTTTGCTGTAGGCCTTCTCACATGATGGTGATTGGAATTCAGTTTTAAACTTAATAATGGTGGTCCTTCGAAACTGATAGCTTGATTCTAAAAAGTTACATTCATGAAAGGAACGTTTTCTATCCATCCTTCCTTTAAAGAATCCTTCAAGCCCTGAAATCTCTGCGAGGACCACAAGTGTAAGAGGTCAATTGGGAGAGCAGAGTTACTAGGATTCTTCTGAGATTTTCACTAGCATACTGAACCTGGACCAGAAACACACTGGCAGTCAGTATAGGTTTTTTAAAAGCAGCAATTATAAGAAGAGTTATTTCCAAGTGACTTTTGATAGCAACCTAGCTGCCATATTTTGCCTGAGATACAGCCCCTGTATCTCAAAGGGAGTCATATAGTACCCACTAAAGTACCCACTTTTAGAGGGAAAATTACTAAAGTGTTCTGAGGAATTACTGCAGGGCAGAGAAAAATTAATCATCCCTATACAATATTATCCCTATCTAGAACAGCTTCCTATGCTCACTTTGAAGTTAAATAAAAATAAAAACCACAGTCCTAGCTGCAAAGCCAAAGGTTTCAGGAATCGTCAACATACTTGTAATGATGTCAGAGCCAGAGAGCCACAATTCTTGGTTTGGCTTATAAGAAAAGACATTTAAAGTGAATTATATATTTCTCTTTTTATTATACTCTAAATGGTTAGCGTTAATTATAGCCTTAACTTTAATTTACTTAGTTCTTTTGATTTTCAATGATCTCCCAATCATTTTAAATTTAATAGAGGTTTTCAAAATAAATCATTGGAAAGAAAAAATTTAAAGGGACAAAATTATTTAAAAAATTAAATAATCTACATCAATAAGTGGAAAAATGGCAAAAAGTGAAAGAATTTGTTTTTTAAGATAGGGATGAGAAGATTTCAAGCTTCTCAAAATCTATGCATCTAATTAAAGCTGGGATGTCTCTCAGCTAGAACCAGTTACACAAGCCTGATTCAAGTCAATAGACATAATCTAAAGCAGACTTTCCCAACCTGGCTCCCTCCAGATGCTCTGTGGCTGCAACCCTTGGAATTCCAACCAAAATGCCAACTAAAATTCTGCAATCTCAACACATCTGGAGAGCATCAGATCAGTGAAGTCTGCTGTAAGAACTAAGAAAGAAAGAAAGGATGCTTCTTAGCAAATGCTTACCGATTTGGAATTTCTCATCAATGTCAAAATCAATTTCAGAAAGTCTTTTACATTAAAATTCACTCCTAGTTTTCCCCTAAGCATTCTTTTTCAGCTGTATAATGGGAAGGACAGAGTAAGAAAGCTTCTACTTATTATTACTGTTAGAACATTATAAGGTAGGAAGACTTTCAGACCTATTGCAAATCACCCAGATATATATCTTTAAACTTGGATCTAACTTCAGTTTACTCTGGTTTAAAATAAGTGTTATCAATTTTTCACGTATAAAGTTTTTTTTTTTTTTAAAAGAAAACGAAGTACAACCAACCTTGATGTATTTATTTACCCCACTTTTGAAATACATAACAGAACATTAGTCAGACTTGACTGTATCTGATACTGGTTATCAAAATATGGGATGACGTCAGAATTTCAGTAATTCAGAGACTAGAATTCTGCTTAATCAAAATGTAAAAAACGGTACCTCTCGCTTCGATTTCACGTATGCACATGTCCACCACCATGGGCCTCTGTGCGTTGTGGGCCTTCACTAGTGTAGTGAGATCACAGCAATAGACCCGCTTGATTCTCTTAAGGTCTGGTTGGCAGTCATTGGGAACATACTTTGAACACTGTTTGTGTACATTTAATCCACAGTCTGGGGAAAAAGTGTTTGGGTTAGTGATTTTTTTTTTTTGGTATTGTGAACTGCATAGTCACAAGACTGAGATGGGTGGCTATATAAATTCAATACATTAATTAATTAAATAGTTGACAAGAGTGAAACATGGTCATAAACTGACATATATTATGCATGTTTGCATCTCAAAAACTATTTTGTAGCATTTCCTATATATTACTGAAACAACATGCATGCTTAGAACAAAGTGTAAAGTATTGTGAAAGCTGCTTCTTACACAAAAGCAAGGATATCGGATCTGGCTGTTACCAGTACAAAGAACAGATGGTACACTGCTTTGAGCTCCTGGATAAATCTCACAGACTCATAGATAGGACTGAGACATCATGTAGGGCCACCATGTGCACAATGTTGGAAAAATGTTAGGCAACATTAGCTGAAAACTAGATGGACTATATTAATTGCTGATTTTATTCAACAAAAGCTTTCATGTCAATTTACACCAAAATAACATAAAATAGTTAAAATTAATTAGAATTTAAAAGTTCCAAACTTTAGAAAGCAGCACAAATAACACAAAGTAATCAATATCTTAAAAGCCTTATTGGTTCAACAATTCTATGTAAAAGGGATGGGAAAATGGAAAGATATTTCTTTGGGATTGCAAATATAAAAAGAAGGCATTAGCTAGAGCTCTTTGACAAGAGTATTCCACAACTAGAATGTTATCTGTGAAGAAGCTCTTTCCCTGATGGTCCCCCTCTCCCTGCCTCAGACAGCAAGAGTGTTTGCAGAAGGCCATCAAACAAAGTTTTTAATATAAGAGCATGCACATATTGAGTTACTGAGAAGAAATTATCCAAAGTATCTGTGTAGAAATAAAGGACAGAATCGACAATGGATGGAACTGTGAAACATGGGATAATTCTGATAATTTGAGAAGAAATTAATTACAGCAGGACGCATAAAATACCAGCATTTAATCCAGGATTTTATTCAATGAAGTAATATCACTCTTTCTATAAAATTAGCAGAACATAGACAAATACACTATGGAAGCAATGTGATGTTTTTTAAGGGAGTAGTTGAAATTAAATTTAGACAAGACAGATGTGCTGTCAGTAACTAGGGCAGTAGACTTGGGGATTGAGGTTCAGCCTGGCTTTGTTGCATTCCTCATGAAAGAGAAGATCCTCAGTCTAGAAGGGCTCTTAATTTTCAGCTGTCACTGGATTTGCAAGGCAGCTGCAAAAGCAGATTTTTTTAAAACATCTCTTTTAGGTCTACCATGGAAGCCTGCAGAATCACCAACAACACACATCTAAGCTAAACATGGCTTTTACAGCTAGGAATAATAAAGAAAGGCAGTAGTGTTAGCAATACTGTAGTGTTAGCAATGGGAACTGACCAGGTCTGGAGTCAAAAAGTATAAAACCAGACATTATATTTATGGCATTATTGTGATTCTCCACTTTTTTTCTTTATTAAAAGCAATTATGGAGCTTTTCCAGTAGCAAGGAAGAAAGGAGATTCCCCTTCCCTCCACTCTCCTCTCCTCTAAATGTTAAGGAGCCAAAAATGGACAGATCTTTCAATAGGAAAAATAGCATGGAGAAAAGTTTGGGTTTCTTATGCATGTATGTATGCACAATAAAGAGAGAATCAATACATGTAAGTCAAATGTATAAGTATGCATGATAAGTTTATTATACTAGATCCGCTTATGATTTGGAGATCTTGAACTTCTTGCCTATAAAACTATGAGGCAGGAAGAGCTTAAGCCCGCAATCCTATGCCTCTGTATCTAGAAATAAGCTCATTGAAACTTAATTTTGGAAATACATCTATAAGATTGCATTTAAATTCCTTAGTGAGCAGTTGGATAAAATCCCTCCTGTAGATTTGCAGGAAAAGGTCTGGTACATCAATGAGGGGTATCTGAAAATCTTGGGATGTCTTCAGAGATCTCATTGGAATTGTTAATTGATTGAGGGAGAGTAATCATATTAACTAGATTTAATTAGTTAAAATGCTAATGACATGAAATCAAATTTTTGTCCTGGCCATGCCAGCTCTCTTAGGAGCGTGGCCTTCAGCTCAGAAAAACTTATGTACCACATAGTAATAGTACAAAATAATAATAATAATAATAATAATAATAATAATACAATGTTTATCTGAGCACATGCAACATGATTCATTCACATTAACTTAAAAATACCTATTTTACATCCCTAAGTAAAGGATATCCACTTTATATTATTTTAGTCAGAAACTACTGTCTAATACAGGGTTTCTCAACCAGGGTTCCATGGAACCCTAGGATTCCGCAAGAGGTCACTAGGGGTTCTTTGGGAGATCACAGTTTATTTAAAAAGATATTTCAAATTAGGTCAACTTCACATTCAAGAGGTGTTGTTGTTTATTCGTTTAGTCGCTTCCGACTCTTCGTGACTTCATGGACCAGCCCACGCCAGAGCTTCCTGTTGGTCGTCAACACCCCCAGCTCCCCCAGGGACGAATCCATCACCTCTAGAATATCATCTATCCATCTTGCCCTTGGTCAGCCCCTCTTCCTTTTGCCTTCCACTCTCCCTAGCATCAGCATCTTCTCCAGGGTGTCCTGTCTTCTCATTATGTGGCCAAAGTATTTCAGTTTTGCCTTTAATATCATTCCCTCAGGAGGTAAGTTTCATTATTTTTAGTTTAAGAACACTGTTAATGCATATACAGGCCTACACATGAAATGAATATAACAATTTTGTAACTTCTGGCCTGAATTTGAGCCTGAATATGCAGGGGTTCCCTGAGGCCTGAAAAATATTTCAAGGGTTCCTCCAGGGTCAAAAGGTTGAGAAAGGCTGATCTAATGTATTATTATGCTCTGCAATGTAAACAAACCCAGCCAGCTGCACATAACACTTCTCTCTATGATCTTTGGAATTCTCACCAGAAATTTGTCTGTTTTCCTAGAGTTAATATTTGGAATTTAATTAGTCAGAACATTAAGCTTTGAATGAAAGAAACATACTATTTCTTAGGTTACATTCTTAAAATAATAAAGCTAAACCCAGCAGTACATAGTAATATTTAACACTTTTATTTTGCATTATCTACTTCATGTCTACCAGAATTCATACATAGAAAGCAATTTCTTGCACCCTAAGACTGTGTAGTTATTCACTCCTCCACTCCTAATATGTACAGTACATGGGTATTTCAGCTGATGACCTCTGGATATGTCGGGACTTCTTAATTAGGAATTTTGGAATTTGTAACTTTAGTACATCTACAGCTGGAAACATTAGCACTACAAATGGATATATTGAGGAAGACTGTTTAGCTAATTGGAAATCTCTCTTCCTTCCACAAACAAGTTATCTTTAGGTAGGATGAAGAGACCCCCTTGGGCAGCTAAATTTGGGAGACAGGAAAAGGAAGCAATAGGTTACATCATTATTAAGGCTACATTTTTACTGTCAGGGAAGAGCTCTATGACTAGAATAATTTGGCCAATTCTGGGTACTAGCCACCTTGTTTTAGTGAGAATGTCACAGGAAGGTGCAGCACCTGTATTACCTTGTCTGACCTCAAAAAAGCCAAGTAGTTTTGGACCTAGTTTATGTTTGAATGGGACACCACAAAAATCCAGGTCTGACAAGGGAGTCAAAAAGCATCTGGGATGAGGAACTGCCCAGAGTCCCTCCAGTGGAAGGAGATGGGCGGTGAAAAAATTGGATAAATAAATGAATAAATGAGTAAAATGGCAAACCACTTCTGAATTCTTGCCAAGAAAACAGTATGGATACCCACACGTGCATGAGATCACTAGGACATTAGCTCAGTTTGAGAGAGGCTTTATCTTTATCTTTGGTGAGGAGAATGCTTGTGCTATTTTGGCTTTTGCTTAGCTACACTCTTAAACATTTTGCTTGGGAACTGGACCTGACCCATTAACATCCACTTAATACGCAGCAGCATTCAGTAGATGATCTCATTTAGCTACACGACATATAAAGCTTTATATTTTTATTTTTTCATATCAGACCTCTGTTAAAAGTTCAAGACATGAGAAACAACTACTGTTGACGGCTTCTGGATATTTGTAGTTATTTCAGTGCCAACAACTAATACCAATGCGAAAAGTATCATAAACAGTATGCCAGCATTTGGGGAACAGAAGCTAAGTTAGCACTTCTTTTATCGTACTTCGGAAATCTCAGGACAAATAATTCCTGATATTATTTTAAGCAAATTCCTGATATATTTTAAGCAAATTTAAAGTTCCATAACAAATGATAATGCCATCAAAATCTTCATTTTCATAAAAAGAAAAGAGAGAGGGAGGGAGGGAGAAACCCAGCTGGACAGCTGACTGCATGAAATGGAGATGTCTACTTGTATTAGCTATAACCACATTCACTCTGGATTTATAATTTTTTAAACGGCACATAAACATTCTAGATGAGGATAATGTTGGCTGATAATGTTGGCTTTCAGCACTCTTTATGATCCTTTGAAAGAGATTTACATTTCTATTTTTTAGAAAAAATGATTGGGACAACAGTATTTATAGTTACCTGAACATCTTACTCCCTGAGCAATGAGTCCCCACATGAAATTGGCACAGTATTCGCACCAGTGTGGACCTCGGAATGTGTGGACCTGCAAAACAGATAAGAAACAAAATCCAGGGTCACTGAGTGGCAGATGGCCTGGCAGATGGAACAAGAAGAAAGAGAAGCGACAATGGATTTAGTTAAGAACACACTTCACACTTAGCTGTGTTCAAAATGCTGAGGATAATTAGTCAAGGGAAAAGAAAATTGGATTGGGCTTCAGAGTTTTCCTTCATTTCACATGCAAAAGAAATCATATTATATTATATGAAATAAAACTATTTGTGTTGTTTGACCTTATTGTTTCAGGCATTAATGAATATGTGGGTGGGTGGGAGATACAGTTTAGTGACTTGCCATACTGAAGGACTCAAGTTCAAACCCTTGCAATCATGGATGCGGTTGCTGGTAATAAGTATAGATAGAGCTCATTTAGTGACCACTCATTCAGTGACTGTTCGAAGTCACGATGGTGCTGAACAAGGAGACTTACAACTGATCCTCCAAGTTGTGGCCATTGCAGCATCCCCCGGTCTTGTGATTGCCATTTGCAACCTTCATTGCCGGCTTCTGACAAGCAAAGTCAATGGGGAAGCTGGCATTAAGTCGTAAGTTGCAGTTGTGTGATGTTGCCCTTAACAACCACATGTGATTTTCTTAACTGCAACTGGAACTGTCGGAACTCCTTTGTAAGTCAGTGCAGTCACATGATTTTTCACATTACAACTGTGTCGCTTAATGACAGAGTTCCCAGTCCCAATTACAGTCATTAACAGAGGACTACCTGTAGTGGGATGCTCATTGCAGTGTAAACCACTCCAATCATGAGAAGTTGGTTTGGTCCGTTCTCAAGAAGCCATCCCACCATACAGGACAGTTTTTTGTACAGTATCCAACCTTCCTTTTTTAGGGAAGATTGTTGAAAAGGTGGTCCTGCAATAGCTTCAGAGGATCTTGGATGAAGTGGATTATCTCTACCCCTTTCAGTTGGGTTTCAGCTCCAAGGATGGGATGGAGATGGCATTGGTCTGCTTTTGGATGACCTCTAGTGGGAATGGGATGGGGGTAGTGCATCCATCCTTGTTCTACTTGGCCTCTCAGTGGCTTTTGATACCATTAACCATGGTATCCTTCTGAACTGGCTGGGGAGTGGGTGGCACTGTATTGTGCTGGTTCCCTTACATTCTCTGAGGCTGGTTCCAGTTGGTGTTGATTGGGAGCAAGAGGTCCTGTCCTTGGCCCCTGCTATGTGGGGTGTCACAGGGTTCAGTACTCTCTCCACTCCTACATGAAGCCACTGGGTGAGGTCATTCATTGCCATTGGAGTGAGGATTCATCAGTATGCTAATGATTTGTTGTTGTTTATTCATTTAGTCGCTTCCGACTCTTCATGACTTCATGGACCAGCCCACGCCAGAACTTTCTGTCGGTCGTCAACACCCCCAGCTCCCCCAGGGACGAGTCCGTCACCTCTAGAATATCATCCATCCATCTTGCCCTTGGTTGGCCCCTCTTCCTTTTGCCCTCCACTCTCCCTAGCATCAGCATCTACTCCAGGGTGTCCTGTCTTCTCATTATGTGGCCAAAGAATTTCAGTTTTGCCTTTAATATCATTCCCTCAAGTGAGCAGTCTGGCTTGATTTCCTGGAGGATGGACTGGTTTGATCTTCTTGCAGTCCAAGGCACTCTCAGAATTTTCCTCCAACACCACAGTTCAAAAGCATCTATCTTCCTACGCTCAGCCTTCCCTATATCCAGCTCTCGCAGCCATATGTTACTACGGGGAACACCATTGCTTTAACTATGCGGACCTTTGTTGTCAGTGTGATGTCTCTGCTCTTAACTATTTTATCGAGATTTATCATTGCTCTTCTCCCAAGGATTAAGCGTCTTCTGATTTCCTGACTGCAGTCAGCATCTGCAGTAATCTTCGCACCTAGAAATACAAAGTCTTTCACTGCCCCTACGTTTTTCCCCTCTATTTGCCAGTTATCAATCAAGCTGGTTGCCGTAATCTTGGTTTTTTTGAGATTTAGCTGCAAGCCAGCTTTTGCACTTTCTTCTTTCACTTTCATCATAAGCCTCCTCAGTTCCTCTTTGCTTTCAGCCATCAAAGTGGTATCATCTGCATATCTGAGATCGTTAATGTTTCTTCCAGCGATTTTAACCCCAGCCTTGGATTCCTCAAGCCCAGCATGTCGCATGATGTGTTCTGTGTACAAGTTGAATAGGTAGGGTGAGAGTATACAGCCCTGCCGCACTCCTTTCCCAATCTTAAACCAGTCCCTTGTTCTGTGGTCTGTTCTTACTGTTGCTACTTGGTCGTTATACAGATTCTTCAGGAGGCAGACAAGATGACTTGGTATCCCCATACCACTAAGAACTTGCCACAATTTGTTATGGTCCACACAGTCAAGGGCTTTAGAATAGTCAGTAAAACAGAAATAGATGTTTTTCTGAAACTCCCTGGCTTTTTCCATTATCCAGCGGATATTGGCAATTTGGTCCCTAGTTCCTCTGCCTTTTCTAAACCCAGCTTGTACATCTGGCAATTCTCACTCCATGAACTGCTGAAGTCTACCTTGCAAGATCTTGAGCATTACCTTACTGGCATGTGAAATGAGTGCCACTGTTCGATAGTTTGAACATTAGTGTTTCCCTTTTTTGTTATGGGGATATAAATTGATTTTTTCCAATCTGATGGCCATTCTTGTGTTTCCCAAATTTGCTGGCATATAGCGTGCATTACCTTGACAGCATCATCTTGCAAGATTTTGAACAGTTCAGCTAGGATGCTGTCATCTCCTGCTGCCTTGTTATTAGCAATGCTTCTTAAGGCCCATTCAACCTCACTCTTCAGGATGTCTGGCTCTAGCTCACTGACCACACTGTCAAAGCTATCCCCGATATTCTTATCCTTCCTATACAGGTCTTCTGTATATTCTTGCCACCTTTTCTTGATCTCTTCTTCTTCTGTTAGGTCCTTGCCATCTTTGCTTTTGATCATACCCATTTTTGCCTGGAATTTACCTCCGATGTTTCTAATTTTCTGGAAGAGGTCTCTTGTCCTTCCTATTCTATTGTCTTCTTCCACTTCCATGCATTGCTTGTTTAAAAATAATTCCTTATCTCTTCTGGCTAACCTCTGGAATTTTGCATCTAATTGGGCATATCTCCCCCTATCACTGTTGCCTTTTGCTGTCTTCTTTCTTGGGCTACTTCTAGTGTCTCAGAAGACAGCCATTTTGCCTTCTTGGTTTTCTCTTTCTTTGGGATGTATTTTGTTGCCGCCTCCTGAACAATGCTGCGAACCTCTGTCCATAGTTCTTCCGGGACCCTATCTATTAAGTCCAGTCCCTTAAATCGATTCTTCACCTCCACTGCATATTCCTTAGGGATATTAGTGAGCTCATATCTAGCTGATCTGTGGGTCTTCCCTAATCTCTTGAGTCTGATCCTAAATTGTGCAAGAAGAAGTTTGTGATCTGAACTACAGTCAGCTCCAGGTCTTGTTTTTACCGACTGTATAGATGTCTGCCACCTTTGGCTGCAAAGGATGTAGTCAATCTGATTTCGGTGTTGTCCATCTGGGGAAGTCCATGTATAAAGCCGTCTCTTAGGTTGTTGGAAGAGAGTGTTTGTTATGCAGAGTGAGTTGTCTTGGCAAAATTCTATCAGCCTATGTCCTGCTTTGTTTTGTTCTCCCAGGCCATACTTACCTGTAATTCCAGGTGTCACTTGACTGCCCACCTTAGCATTCCAGTCTCCTGTGATGAAAATAACGTCTCTTTTAGGCATGTTGTCCAGTAGGTGCTGCAGATCCTCATAGAACTGTTCTACTTCAGCTTCTTCAGCATCTGTGGTTGGGGCGTATATTTGGATCACTGTGATGCTAGTTGGGTTGCCCTGAATTCGAATTGAGATCATTCTATCGTTTTTTGGATTGTATCCAAGCACTGATTTAGCCACTTTACTATTAATTATGAAGGCTACTCCATTTCTTCTGTGGTCCTTTTGTCCACAGTAGTAGATCTGGTGGTCATTTGATGTGAAGTGGCTCATTCCAGTCCATCTCAGTTCACTGACACCCAAAATGTCTATCTTTAATCTTGACATCTCACCAATAACCACATCCAATTTGCCCTGGCTCATAGATCTTACATTCCAGGTTCCAATGGTGTGTTGATCCTTAGAACATCGGATTCACCGTTCACCACCAGCACCGTCGGCCGCTAGCTGTCCTTTCAGCTTTGAGCTAGCTGCATCATCACGTCTGGGGCTAGTTGAACTCATCCTCTGTTCCTCCCCAGTAGCATTTTGACCATCTTCCGACCTGGGGGTCTCATCTTCCGATGGTATACCGACATATCTCTGGTTGTACTGATCCATTTAGTTTTCACGGCAAGAATACTGGGGTAGGTTGCCATTACCTTCCCCAGGGATCGCATTTAGTCTGACCTCTCTGTCATGACCTTCCTGTCTTGGGTGGCCCTTCACGGTTTAGCTCATGGCATCATTGAGGTGCTCAAGCTCCAGCACCATGACAAGGTAACGATCCTTTGCTGAAGATGCTAATGATAGGCAGAGCTGTATATCAGTGCCCCTGGCAAACTAAGCACTGCTGTTGATGTGCTGTTTTGGTGTCTGGAGACTGTGGGGCTCTGGAGGGGAACAATAGGCTACAACTGAACCCTGGCAAGATTGAGTGGCTTTGGGTTTGGGGGCCTTCTATATCTGGGAATTTAACATCTTTAGTGCTGGATGGAGTGGCACTGCCCCAGACAGACCTGGTGCGCAATCTGGGGTTCCTTATGAATTCATGACTCCTACTCAAGCAGGTGGCAGTCATGGCTAGGAGGGCCTTCACACAAGTTTGTGTTGTGCGCTAGTTGTGCCTGTTCCTGGATCAGGAGATTCTATTCTCAGTCACACATGCCTTGGTCACTTCCTGAATGGATGAGTGTAATGTGCTATACATGGGGCTGCCCTTGAAGAGTATCTGGAAGCTTCAGCTGGTGCAAAATTTAGTGGTGCAGGCAGTTACGTGTGCTCCTAGAACTGCACATGTTGCATCTCTGCTCTGTGAGCTGCATTGGTTGTCAGTTTGCTTCTGGGTCCAATTCAAGATGTAGTTAAAGCCCTATATGACATGTGGCCAGGTTATCTGAGAGACTGCCTCTTACCAGTTACATCTATCCTTCCCATTAGGTCTGGCAGGAGAGGAATGTTGTGGGTTCTGCTGGCAAGGAGCTTTGGCGACACCCAGGAGGAGAGCCTTTTCTTCTGTGGCACCTGACCTCTGAAACATCATCCCCCTCCCAAGGTGATTGGCCCAAACCCTATTGGACTTCCAGAAGGCCTTTAAGAAGGTTCTGCCATTAGGCCTGGGGATCCCGTAGAAGTGTGTAGCCTATTAAATGGTTGTATTGTCTGTAAGCTCAGAATGCACTCTCCTGTGTCTTTGTTTTTATTATAGTTTTAACTTTTAACTGTTTTTCTAATGGTTTTGTTTTTAATTATTTTGATTGTTTAGTTTTTTGTTCTTTTAATTGTGTGTGCTTCCCAGAGTCACAAGTGTGAGATGGGCAGCTATATACATTTAATAAATGAATGAATGAATAAACCTGGTGCCCTCCAGCCATGGTCATGCTTGCTGAGAATTCTGGGAATTATAGTTCAACAAGTCTGAAGGATGCAAAGTTGGACCAGATTGAATTGTGCTTACTATTAAGTCACTGTATATGTAGCTTTTGGTTTCATGAAAATCACCAGACCTGAATGGTTTACTTCTGCTAACAGCTGCCATGAAAAACAGATGCTGAGGCCAAATCTACACAATCCACAGAGGTGGTAAAGCAGACAACCTTACTCAGGTATGCAAGTGGGGATACCTTTTCAAATATTCTATGTACAAATATATCTGCCAATAAATAAAGACAGCAGCAGCACTAGGTCATTGTTCTATTTTTCTGCATGGACAACATTTTCCCCCCTACAAATCTGCTGCATGTGCAGATCAAGATTACTGGCTTCCATGAAATTATTGTAATATGTAATCTGGCCCTTATTATATGTAATGATTATACTGCATAATCCAGGATACACAAAATGCACCATAATGGGAAAAAATAAAGGGCTTCTCCTATCTTCTATAAGGCTGATGTACAGAATTTTCTCCAAATAGTTCTTCACACTGAGAAAGAATTGGATGACCCTTTGAAGAGGATACAGATGGAAGCACTATGTGGTTTCGGGTGATGGTATCAAACTGCAGATGAGACTGAAAAGTTTTTAAGTAAAAGCAACAACTTATGCATTGAAATAAATCATTTAATTCAGTAGCTTAAAAATAAAGCCAAAGGGTACAATTCTGAAAACTGTACATTCTTTTTGACATGTTAGGATAATGTATAATAAAGACCATTTTCTCATGTTTGCTATGCTCAAATTGCAATGCTGTCAATAGGCTTTAACAAAATCCCAAATGGTACAATCTATATATATATATTTAGCTCTTCAAAGGAAAATATTTTTAGACAAAAGTACTGACATACTTGCTTTAAGATCATGTAAACACTAAAAATAGTGCACATTTTTAAACTGATCTATCTAGAGAGTAGTTTCACCTTGACATGAAAAATGATTCCCCTGATACAGAGTTAGGTAAGGAAATGCGATTCATTCTTATTTTATCTTCAGTTGTGAGTACATAAAAGTTTCTGTGTGTTTTCTGCCACAGAATGGCAGAAAGCAGTACCATCAATTTTCAGTTAGGTTTATATAATTAACAGCAGCACATAATCTATGAATAATAGATAAGAGGCTTATTATGACTTTGCTCAAAATGAATAACAGGATACTTGTGCAGATATTCCAGGGACAGTTGGGCTGTTACTGATTCTTGAATGTTTCAATAACTATGCAAACGCAAACACACTATTTCTGTCTTTCCAAGTTGCATAAGTAAACTCGTTTCATTCAGACCCCAATATCCAAACAGATTCTTATTCAACAAAATCACAGTATGTGCCATTTGGTTGCAAATATGCAGAAAGAACAGGGTGATGAAAGAGATGAAATATCTATTTTATAGAAAATACTAGTCTTAATTCTGTAATAGGGGAGCTATTAATAAAGGAGCCTTTTGAAATTTAAAATTTGGCCATGACATTCAAAATTACAATTTAATATAATGAGCATAGTGCAGAATACAATTAACTTATTGATTGACAAGAATTAGAATGGGATGGAGTGGGAATGAAGTTCCAGACTGTTTACTTTCAAAACTCAGCATGTCCGCACCAGCCAGAATGGAAGATGAGAGATCTCCAAGAACTTTTCAGTGTGGTTGATCCTATAAATCCCTCTCCTATGAAATGGGAGATGGGGAGGGACGGCAGTGTGTGTAAATGCTATAACTGCAACTGTTGTCATTTGGGAGACCAGTTCAGAGCCCATCTGGGGAACTCAGGGGGGTTGGATCCATGAGATATAAAACTGCTATTGACCTGCCTTCACCATATAACATCCTTATTTGGTTCTATTTCAGAGTAAATACTATTGGCCATGCATTTCTTTAAAGAGCTTCTGCAACAGGTTTAGACCTTTGCCCTAGGGTACTTCAACCACATCCTGATCTTCTCAAACAGCTGGCCAAGGTGGTTAGAATTGCTGATTGTCCTGTGATGAATAAGGATGCATGTACAATTATATATCCTCAGATATATAAAAACAGTTTCTTCAGATTAGGAAAACTGATCCCTGCTGCCAACTGACAGCTGCACTTTTACAGATGTGAACCTCATGGACCTGAAATATAGAGATAGAGATATGACTGTACAATGAGCTGTATTACAATATAATTTAATGGAGAGTGTTAAATTAATTTGGTCAAATGACAGGATATGGAACTACTAGTCATATTCCTGATTAATCTGGTTACAACTCTAACTATTTTTGGAGTTCAGGTTATTTCAACAAATTTGTCAAGACATTCAGCAATATCAGTTATCACTGAACATTTCTGGGCAAGTGCTGAGGGTTAGGATCTTCACTGCATTCTTTGATAGCATCTATTTTAAGTTTTTAGAATAACCTCAGATCTTGGTCAAGGAGTATGATAATTAAAATCAAATGGATCTCCATCATTGTTGTTATGTGAAATACTTTTGTCAGCTATTGCTAAGCAATACAAGAAGTAGTCCACCTTAGGATATTTTGGCCTCAAATCATTAATATGTCATTCTTAACAAATAATTCAAAACAATTAAAACATCAGAATGTTAAAGAAAACCAGTAAATACAAATCTATACAATAAGCTAACAAGTCCCTTTTTTGGGGGAGATGGGTGGTGATGGAAATTTGAAATATAAATAAATAAATAAATAAACAAACAAGCTAACAAAATCAAAAACTAATTAAATCCAACCAATTTACAATCACTAAAACAACAAAACCAATTAAACATTCATTCCCATACTCCATCAAAATTGCCAATAAAGGAGCTGAATTAAATAAATAATTCATAAACAATAAAATATATGTGTCAATATGTTGCCAGGTTTTCTAGTCTTTATTTATTTATTTATTTGATTTATATAGCTGCTCGTCTCACATATGTGACTCTTGGCAGCTTACAATAAAATAGATAAAACAAATAAAATACATAATGTGAAATAAAAACACATAGCAGCCGAGCATCCTAAAATAACCATCAACAAAGCCAAGAGATGGGCTCTGTTACATTTCTGGGGCCCCAGGCCCAGGCACAAAACTAAGTTTTTATGGCCTTGTGAAAGGCCAGAAGGATCAGACTAACATAATCTCAGATGGAATGATGTTCTACAGGGCAGATGCCATGGCAGAAAAGTCACTGGGATAGGACTTTTATTTCAGAAAGTCACTGGGATAGGACTTTTATTTCAGAAAGTGTATTTACCTATTTATTATATGTGTACCACAAAATCTTCCAGAGATTCTCAGTGTTTTACAACAAATAAGAAGTGAATGATAAGATGTTGCATTACAGGTTCCTAAAGTCCAAACCAAAAGTGTACATTTGATGGGCCTTTGCTCTTACAGGAGGCAGCCTATAAAGAGTGGGTTTCTTCAACAAAGTTTGAAGGAGGGCTGTAATTAAAGCAACCTGAAAAATTGTCATCAGAAGGAGAGTGATGGGTAAAAAAAGAATTTCAGGTAGAAGGAAGTTATACAGGAAAGAAGAAACAGGATAAGAGGAACAGAGGAAAGAAGAAATAAAGGAGACCACCCTAGATGCCTAATTTAAATTCATCAGAGTAAATTAAGGATAATATAATGGTGATACAATAGGGGAAGAAAGCAATTAGGTGGAAAACCCTTAATGATTTTATTCATTTTCCCCAAAAAAATTGCCCATGGCCTTGGCAGATAATGCATTTTGAGTAACATCAACAGATAGAATTACCAGGGCTTCAACAGATAGAATTACAAAAAAGCAAAAAACTACAAAAAGAAAAAGGAAAAAACTAAAACAGTGTGAAAACACAAAAAGAGGAAAAATTTTTTTAAAGGTTACATAAAGAGGTGACTTCCAACTTTTAACAGCAAGAATGTACACAATTCCATAATCAATCCCTTACTCTTTATTAAACTAAAATCACATTATTTCTATAAATCATTCTATTAGCACATTATAAAAATCACTAAATACGTTTGCTCCTTCCCCCAATATTGAAAGAAAAGAAAGAATATAAACTTCCTAATCAACTCCCCCATTTATTTAATTATTTCCTTCCTACTACTATTCTATACTTTTCTGTCTGCTATAATAGAGATGAAACTAAAAAGCATGTAAATTGTCTGCCATTATAGTTAATAATACAACAATTGTAATAATCTTAATCATATTAAACCTAAAACCAAGCATTGATTATTATATCTTATTAAACTTAATCCAGATCATTGAAGAGAAATGAGGTCAAACAAGCCTTAAAAGCAATCCAGATAATCATTCTTAAACATTTACCCCACTTCAAAATAAACCAGAGTATTTACATATCTCCACAATACACAGAAAACATTTTTAATAAAGAAATCAAACAGCCCAACTTCCCCCTTTAAAGACTCTGACTTCTCGGCAGAAACCTCCCACAGATAACAATCGCTCCTTTTCCATAATGTTCCATCAGAAAGTCAATCTCACTTATGACTTGCAATTTGTTCTGTCTTCAAGTCAACTACCCAATCACTGTCTGGCATTTCAACAGAAGCCTGAGTCTCACTGTTGGTAGAAATGTTTCTATTGTTGTTGACCTCTTCAATTTCTTCCACGACATCCCCAACCAGATGACACATTTTAGAACTGATGTTCTCTACAATGCCCCGAATATCTTGCATAATAACTTGACAGGAATCAAAAAGAATCTGTTTAAACTCACAACGGAAATCAGAAAATCTGCTTGAAATCTTCCATGTCTCAGGCAGTAGATTATGGCACCCCCTAGGTACTTAACTAGCGAAAGTAGAAGTTAATGGAAAATTTCGGAAAGATATTTACACAAGTGAAAGTAAGATAAGAGGCAGTTCCCCAAGGAAAATAGCAACAGAAAGCTAAAAGTTCAGAACAGCAGATTCAACGTGTAGGAAAATAGTAAAATCTTCAAATTTAATGCAAAAATAATAACAGAGAAACGATTACATACTCTCAACCCTCCTTAATATTTGGATGGAAAGCAAAATCCAAAACTTAAAAAAAAAAGTCCCCAAAATAATGATAAGCACCAAGAGAGATCACTTCTTGCTGTAAAAGGCCTCTCTTAAAAAGAAATAAATTGGATGATTTAGAAATGGGGTGGCTGGTCTTAATGTCCCTTTAAGGCTACTGTGCAGCTTGGAAATGGTGATGTCTCAGCCTCCTGGCGGCTCTCACTGCATTAGCGCGAACACTGTTTGTGATCCTCTGGCTGCAAGTCGCCGTTCAGGAGGACAGATGGGATGATTCCAAGCATTTTCTTTGTCTGTGAAAATGCTCCTGGGCTTCAGGAAAAACCTGTCTGAGCCCAAAAAAACTGCTGCATTGTCAGTTCTGTCTGGGGAGCCTGTGGACATAGCTGATCAGTCCACCATGTCGCCACCAAGTCCTAAGTCTTCTTTTTTCCAACCCAAATTGCACCTTACCACTGCTCACTCATCCTCCTTTACTAACTGCTGCTCACTGTCCCAATTATTTAGCTTCAACTCATTTATATTAAGTTTTCTTTCAGGTGATAGAATGACAGGGGGGACTTTTCTTTCAGCTATCTAGGAGATTTTTCTTCTTCATTCTTTCATACAATATAAACCTGATTCTGGGCAGTGATGGAATTGTGGGCTGCTCCATATATTGCACATATTATCCTAGAGAAAATGCTGATTTTCAGTACCCACTCCCCCACTCATAATGAGAGCTTTCCATCTGTTCAAATTAATCTATTTTATCTGTAGGTAAGATTTAAGATTCAGTGATACTGTTTTGTTTTGTTTTGTTTTAATATCTTGTGGAATTAAGGTCCATAAGTATTTCATAAAATTCTTAGTCTACTGAACAACTTTGAATAGATTACATTATATCAAGCTTTGCATAGTTTATTAACTTTGGTCTTTTTCCATTTAATTCTGAGAGGTTACCAAATTATTCAATTAGAGACATGTGCTAGAGTAATTACTACAGAAAGAAGGTCTTTACTGTCACATAATAAAATTATGTTCAAGGTGTCTAATAATTCTGGACATAGCTGTACTTTACCCAATGAAACACACAGTTTCTTGGATGGTATCTTTTTTAACATGACAAATGGATTTTTTCCATTTCTAGAGCATTGGAAAGTGTACAAAATAAAGCTTCCTTCCTTAACATGAGCTGAAGTGAAACGTTTCCAAAGTATTTTTTTTTTAAATCAAGAAGCATTAAATATTTATTATAAACAGTTTCCTTGAAACATGTTGGAACAATTTCTTTTGTCCAACTTTCTCTTTTAAACAAACAAACACACAAACTCAGAATATAGGACAATTTAAACAAAGTTAATTATCAAATAATTGAATTTTGGAAGAGAACTTGAGATTCAGGAGGTCCAGGTTTTTTCTTTTTTTCTTTTTGTAATCTAGGTATGTTTGAATGAGTCACAGCTGTGCTAGTTGAAAAAGTCATCCCTGTCCAGCAGTCTGGAGACCAGATTTTTTTCCAGTAATTATATATCTGGTCTGATAGGTTGCTGTTCTGTCATTGATAAGTAAATTACAACTTTAATGCCAATGTTATGAAATGGAAAAAAGTGGTCTAAAAAGTTTTCTGAAGTTGGGAGAATCATGAGGAGAAATTACCTGCTATGAAGGAGCTAGGAGCATAAAGTTTGTTTCAGCTTCAATACTCCTATTAAAAGTGAAAGAAAGTAACAGTTAAAAGCACAGGAGAAAAGATCAAAATGATGGCAGGTTTCCACTTAAACAGAGTAAAAGAGAACATGTGGTGATTATCAAATTGTCAAGCCTTGGATGTTGTTTCTCAGGGTTCATCCGCACACCCACTTTTGCTATGAGTTTTTCCCATCCTGGAGGTTGCTGTCACCACAGTGTGTTGTTACTGTACATCTGAAACAGGACCATGCTGTGCTGCTCACTGTACAGCTCTCCTGTATGATGCTGTGAAGGCAGTGATCAGGTTTTCCCTGACTGGAATTCTAACATCAATAACTACAGGAAAAACTGTCAGCAATCACTGAACATAATACAGCCAGGATGGTGCTTGCAGGCTCTGTCCAACAACAACTCCTCCTCCTCCTCTTCCTCCTCTTTTGATTCTTCTTCCTATTTTTTCCCCAAAGGAGTGTTGACCTATGTCTTAGATTCTCAGAATACTTTGTTTCAAGGTAACAAGGGTGTGATTAAGGGTCATCAAGTCAGTGTCAGCACTTAGCGATCACGTAGATGGACTTCCTCTAGAATGATCTGTCCTCAATCTGGCTCTTTAGCTCTCTTAATGGGGCATTCATCCACTTTGCTGCTGCTTCTTCCACCTTTCCCAGCATTATGGATGCATTCATCCACATCCACACCTCTTGTTCTTCCACCTTTCCCAGCATTATGGATGCATTCATCCACATCCACACCTCTTCTTCTTCCACCTTTCCCAGCATTATGGACTTTTCAAGGGAGCTTGAGACTTCATATAGGGAGTCAAAATATGGTAACTTGAATCTGATCATTTGTGCCTTGAGAACTCTGAACTGATAATGTTCACATAATGTTCACATAGCGATGCACTATAATTCCACATAGTCTTGCCAACTTGTTGCCCTTCATTGGATTGAACTGGATTTGGATTTCAACTCAAAGTCCTGGTTTGGGGATTATAGCAGTTGAATTTAATACATCTGACGAAGACTAGTTTATTGTTATAATTCAGTTAGGCATAGCTATATTTATTTGATCTTATTGTAGTTGCAAAAATTAAATGCCAACTCTTATTTTAAATGCTGCTGACAAACTATTTGATATTTCAATAAAGTGATGTCTTAAAATCTATTAGTATTTATGTAGATGAATATTTTTTAGCATTTTATATATCATCTAAAATTGCAAAATTGAACCTTATAACAATACCAATAACGGCTATTCAAAGAGTAAATGGAAATATTCAAACTAATTTGTAGGTTGTAGTTAGACTGTAGAGAATATTAGTTCTCACCTTGAGAAGAGGGTGGGAGAGGAAAAATAGTTACTCAGTCCTGGGAAAGTAGAAAGTATGAGAAAGAAACTCAAAACAGCCGCGCCTTGACCTTGTTGCCCTTAAAAAAGGGACAGTGAAGGTTTTGGACAGGTTTTCAAGATTGATGTCAGCCCTTTGATATAGGCCAGGACATGAAATAGATACTGCAGGGATTCCAGAAATGCTACTTTTTTGTTGTAGGGTATATTAACAGAATCTTGAATCAATCATTCATGCCTTTGTCACTCTGAGGTTGAATATTCTCTGACTAAAGACTGAAATATATGTGCAGATGCTAATATGTAATTTGGTGTACAAAATTCCAGAAGCAAAGCAGGGTAGGATCTGGTCAGTATCTTGATGGATGATCACCATGTGATTCCAGGGCAGTTAACTAGATTGGTAAGTTGCACCAACAACATGCAATGCAGGACAGTAACCAAACTGAGCTGTCCATGAAGCCAATTTGTGTCAGCCTTGTGAGCTCATCCAGACAAGAAAACCCATGCAGGAATATTAGCTCTATCTTTATTATAAGGTTACATTAACAGAATCTTGCAAGTCTGAAAGTACATCTCTTCCCCCTGAGCTTTATAGTCCAAGAAACTAGGGAGGGTCTCTTCTGAGACATTTGCCAAGCCCATTCCTTCTGAGGGCTCAGCTGCCTCTTATCTGCCTGTTGCCCAGTCTACGCTTCTTCCTCCTGTGTCCCAAGGTCATTCCCCCATACCATTACATCTTGAAATTTTGCTCTCATCTGCAATGAGCAATAAGATCATATACTTGAATCTTTTTACCAATAACAATTATTACTGATCTATTTCCAAGTTCAATTAATTTTAACAACTTTACTGGGTTGAGTATAGTGTATGAAGATATTCTACATACTAGAATGAAAATCTGAGCAGATTTTCATTCTCGTATGTAGGTCTAAATTCTTTGTGGTGTGATGGAAGAGCCTAAGAGAAGGCCTTCTCAGTGGTAGCATCCAGATTTTAAAATCTTCTCCCTATGTATCTAGTCACAACACTCACCATTTTTAATAAAATGTTAAAATAAAAATAAAGTAATAATAAAATGTTTAATTGTTACTCTTTGCTTTTCAACTTCTGTTGCATCTGTAAATCTTTTTTTTAAACTATATTCATTGAGAACTACCTTGGGTAACTCATTATATAAAGGTAAATTATATATTACTACAGATAGTAAATAGTAAATATTATATTGTACAGAAACATCTTAAATTTTTAAAAATAATTTAGAGCATGTACATTGACAATTTTTTTTATTATAATGTTGTTTAAAATAGTAATTTATTCTACTAGAAAATAGCTACCTGGCCATTTCACATTTTCAACCCTCTTACATGTACATGCTGGCAATTAAAAATATATCCAATTTTCAAGCCACTCATTTAAAGTTTAGGAAAAAAAATCATTTGATTTACTACTTAAACGACAGCTCTTTTTAAACAGGAAGCAAAAGGGTGTGCTGAATAGCTAGCATGAACAAATAGAAGGTTTTGGGCACACATCCTGTTTTAAATCAGAGACCAAACAAGGGGAATTTTGAAGAGGGAAGAAAGAATGTGTAGGTCAATGTGGAAAATATGTCCTAAGTCATGAGAAAATTTTTCCAGCTAAAATGAAACCATTTTTCATATAAAATGATGCTTAAGGGGAAATTTATAAGAATTAAATATGCTTTAAATAAGATTTTTAAAAAAGGATTGCCCTCTTCTCCCTTTGAAAAAGCAATGACTGGGATAATTGAAACATTATTTCAGTACTTTTAAACCCTTCTACTTAAAAGTACTAGGATAATGTTTAATATTTATTGCTCAATATTTGGACATAGTTCAAAACCAAACACATATAGTCAAACAGAAGTGCCACACATTCAGAAAATGAACCATTTTGTAAATGAACCATTTTGCTAAATAATTGTAAAAATGCAGTAAAAAAAGACTTTTTCCAGAATTGTTTGTTTGTATGTATGTATGTATGTATGTTAATTTTAGTTGAATAATTGATTGCAAAGTAAATTTTTATAGTTTTTTTTGTTCAGTTAAGTTACCTTTATCTTTATATTCTGTTTGAATGAAAGTAAAATATTGATATGCCCACACATGTTAAAAAGGAAAAAACTTTACATAGGGTGTACTTACTTTACATTAAATGTAAAAAGTGCAGCACGTTGACATGCAAGCGTGCACACACAGATATGTAAAAAGAATATGGCTTGTGAACACATTATGTTTGTTCTTGGATATCTTCCATACTAGCTGCCATCTGTCCCTTGAAGAGGTAAATTGTTGATTTAACACCCCCTCTTGCAATAAATTCTTGTTTTTCTTTAGTACATTAGTCCTGGGATAATGTTTGAATATTTATTGCTCAATATTTGTACATAGTCCAAAAACAAACACATATATTCAGACAGGAGTTCCATATATTCAGAACTCCAGAGCGGTTTTTAAGGCAGAGATTAATACAACCATAACTTCTTTGCTAATAAATGAGGTGACATAGAATGTGTTCCTAAACCTGATGAGCACAGTGGGTTTTCCTCCATTTATGCTTATCAAGAGTTCAGATACTTTTAACTACAGTAACTGGAGAATGTCTCATTCTGGAATAGAGACAGCTGTTCCCACAATAGACACAGATCAAGATGCCTGGAAGCCAAGGGCTGGAAAATGAGTCACCTCTCCTACGTATGCATGTCATCTCAAACACTGTCTGAATGGGGAAAGGACTCTTTCTAGACGTAAACCCAGAGTGGGGAGGCTTTCTTGTACTTGCAACAGCTCTGGCTATGTACAAGCAAATGCAAAAGATTTCTCGAGAAGATTTTCCCTGGCACATGGAGTCCAGAAATGCCATCAGACCAGTCTGTATGTGTGCCACAATTTCATGTCCTCTGTATTTGACATGAACGGTGAATGTAAGGATGACTTTCATAGGCAGAATTAAGGAACTGGCCGAAACATTTGGTTATCAATTTTAAAATACACCTATTAAAACAATCATGACTCAGAGATTAACGTACTTTCAAAGCATGAAGTTGCAATTCTGAGCCGAATCCTATCCATGCATATTTGGAAATACAGTAGTTGTTATTGCTTTAATGAGACTTTGCTCCATGTAAGAAGTCTTATGATTGCTCCCCTTTCTCCTTGTTTCAGTGAGTCACAAGGAGGAGCAATGTCTATTTCAGTGAGATCAACAGCAATTAGATTCCCCATCTTCTCTTGTTGGAGCCCTTCCCTCCCATCTCTAAGGCAGCCAATGTTTCTTATCTATATTAAAATCAATCTTGCTCATCTCAAAAAGCGAAAGTCACCCAGGGACACAGACACACAGGAAGCAAGAGAACAACCTGACAGGTTAAGCAAAACATAAGTAAGCAGCACAGCAGCTTTCGGCACAAAAAGGGTATATGGTGTAAAGCTCCTTACCTTAAAATTGTGTGCTTTTTCATAGTTGAAATGGTTGTCATTCTGGGTCAGTGCTGCTCTTCTGACCAAGGAGGTGATCTGCGAATAGGCAAAGAGTTTCAGCGGTTGCCACAACAGTGCCCCCTTCACTCCCATCTTAACCCCCAAAGCCACTGCCAGGAGTTCTTGGCGCTTCCGTCCTTGTTTTGATTTGTGAACCACAGCACAGGCTTTCTCATTGTCGAGCCACAGCTCCTCAGCAAACATAATGCTGGGATCCCAGATCTTTTCCCTGTGTACTGCAGAGGCTGGGAGGCTGACTGCTGTCAGGTTCGTCCAACTGCTTCTTATGTTAGACAGCAGATTTGAAGCAGCTGCAGCAGCCCATTCTGCAGAGACCTCTGGCATGTGACTTGAATGGGCTGTCTTGTGAGATGGAAGGAGCGCCTGCATCTGAATAAGTAACAGTCTGCTTTGTGATACTTTTTTAAAACGAAGTGCGCACGGAACAATAGCCTGGATTCATGTACGGAATGACTCCCCCTTCTTGCCCGCCCCACAGCAGTGGGATCCTGCCAGGCGCTGAAGAAATACTGGCAGCTTTATAGCTTCACATCACAACACATTTCAAAGCAGAGATCACATCTACTCAGGAGCAATTTTTTTTTTTTCATAAATAACTCTAATGCTGCATCCAATTGTGCTCCGAGCTGGAGACCTCTGAGCTCTTCAGGCACAAACACCATCAGATTAAGCCTTTAAACCACAGTGATTCTTTAATCTTGTAGGGTTAAAAAAACAAAACCCTCCTCTTTTTCATATCCTGTACAAGGGAAAATCTAGTAGCGCTTGAAAGATTAGTAGCCATACTTGCCAGTACATTAAATGAAGATTGCTTCTGGCATCCTCTGCTTTTGGAATACATGAAATAAATGGCAGTTTTTCTCCTCATTATTTTAAAACAACATTTAAAAGAATATCCAGGCTATTAAGTTGCTTAGGGGAAAGAAAAAAGAGAGAGAAAAAGAAAATTCCAAAGGGAAAAAGAAAGACTAATTGAAGTGTAAGGATTCACGTACTGTAGTGACACAATATGACTTTTATAGTAAGGTGGCGATTCCTTCTATGTTTGTGTCGCTCTCTCCAAGACTATTACAGCAGCACTGTAGAACTGAGAAATAATTCTGTACAAGTGCTGTCTACCACAAAATGTTGCAGTGCTGAATCTCTGCTTCAGGTTTCCAACAGGCCAATCCTGTACTTCCCCAGGATGCTCCGTTCCATCAACCTCTCAGTGAAACTAAGGATACACCCATATATGCCCCCACAATGGCAAGGAGCTGAACCAATAATTAGTTGGCCGAACTTCTGCTACTGAGGAAGTGCTGCAAAGCCCGTTTGGCCTGGGCTTGGGGGGCAGGGGGTTTCCCATTGGCAGGAACTCCCCCTTCTCCTGACTCCTGGCACTTCCCCCTCCCTCTTGCAGCCAAGGTGCCAGGGCTTTCCTCACTCTTTTTCCTTGCAAAAGGCAAATGAGACAAAGGAAGGATGAGGTTGTATGTGTGGGGGGAGGGAGGGGGTGGCCAGGCAGAATGGCTGGCTGATTGGGTTTTTGGTGAGGCAGGCCCCTTCACTCCTGACCTTCCGGAAAGCCCTGAAGACCTGGTTCTGCCGTCTCGCCTGGGGTGGGAAGGTGAATAACCATTCTTGGGGATGGCTTGCACCCTAGAGTCCCTCCCACCAGCTTGGATTTTATACCTTCTTGGATTTTATATTTATTTATTGTATTTTATAATAATTGTGATGTTGTTGCTTTTATGAGATTTTAATGTTTATGTTTGGAGCTTGATTTTATTGTAAACCTCCCAGAGTCCCTCTTTTGGGGGAGATGGGCGGTAATTAAATTTGAATAATAAATAAATAAATAAATAAATAAAATATGCTCCCATTGGTCAGCCAGAGGGAGTGTCGATTGGATGATGGCGCACAGGAGCAAGGACATTTGCCCAGTGGCGCAAAACTGTTAATGGGGGTAAGAGGCTGGAGACTATGTGGAAAAGTCTTGAATGTTTTATGACCGCAAAATGTGTTCAATCTTCATTTGGCTGTTTCTTCCCACTACAGATTTTTTTGTTCTTGGAGAACTCAGCTCCCTCAAACCTGCCAATTCCCATGTGTAATGTAAGCTTCAGCACCTGGAGAATGGATCGTTATCAGAGTTGATTCTATGGAGGTATGCCCCTTGATGACCGGCATAAAAGTCAAGTAAACAATACAGCATAATCTAAAGGATGGTCATTAATATGTGTGTGAAATGCAACTTAAGACATTTCTTACAACAATTTGATCTGGCCAAATGCAGCCTAAAATAGCAACCACTACAGAAGAAATGCTGCCCATTTGTTGACAGCTCTATACTTGTACAGAAATTTCTGCACTGGTTATTAGATTTCAGGGTCTAATTCAAGATACTAATTTTCATCTTTAAGGCCCTATTTGGTATGAGTCCTGGCATTTCCCCAAGTTTTTAAAGCTTATTAAGCCCTATTCCATATTCCCAATTTCTGGTTAAATTAAACTCATCATTCCTAGGCTTTCCCCAAGAATCTCTCTGCTAAAGCTTCTTGTCTTCTCCTTTTACTTCCTTTTGGAAACAAGCCAAGATATTTCACTAGAAATTTAGAATGTTTATATAAGTATGAAATAATTAATTATAATTTCACTGTTTGGTTGGTTTGGCTAACAACCTTGGCATTTTAATTATTACCATATTGATAGGTTTGTCAACTAGATTGAAAGGTAGTTTACAAGTAGTATTAATAAGTGAAACTACATAAAAATTGCCATCTGAACAATATAGAAAACATTAAATTTACATTAAATTAAATTACAAATATTAAATATTTAAATATTAGGGCAATTTTCCCAAAACTTTATTGGCCTATTCTTATTTTTAAAAAGTTACAGAAGAGAATGTTCAGTGTTATTCTATATAGGTCTATTTGCAGGGTTTTATGGACCCTGTACGCCTGCTGTTGAATTTATTTCTTCAGCTCAGTCACCATATTCCTGTCTTTCTTGTTCTCTTTGCTTTAAATAATTTCTACAGATTTCACTGCTGAATTATCCATGACACTCTGCTGCTAAATAAATCCTATTTTCCAGTGGATAAGACAGCTGACTGCTACTATTAGGTAGGCTAGTAGACAAATATGGATCTCCTCAGGGATAATGTTTCGTGCTCTTCCATCCTAGCCTCATGCCATTTGTGGACCAGTAGCTAGTAGATACTGCATTCAGAGCAATGCTGCTTAAAAAAAGCTTCTGTTATTGCATATATAGTTCAGCCTTTACCCAGACAATAAGGCAGAAATCCTATACCCGTTTGCTTTGGACTACTAGGCCTAACTGAAATTTATTTCTGAAAAGACTTGCATAGGATTGCACAGTACATTACACCAGGCAGGGGTGTTTGATATCTACCAGCCTCACCTCCCACCTCAACTTCTTATTTGTACAATTCTTCCTAATGTTAATGAAGAATGAAATTATATAGCTATAAGTTACATAACTCAGTTGTGCTAAATGGATGTTAGGAAAAAGGAAACATTGCTTGAAGGATTTACCCTATTATATTTGATTTTTTTGGGTGCACCATATGTACTTCTATTGATTTATATCACAAACAATGCTGATAGCTTGCTATATACCTGTTTGCTTATGCACTCCTGGGACAGAGGTATTTTGTTGCATTGCTGGAATGTAATTTAAGTAGGTCAGCAGCACCAAAAGAAAAATCTGAGAGTGAGGTCAATTTTCTAGTAACCCTCTGGCATTTGTATTACTATCACTTAAATTATAAAGTCCTATTATATAAGGTACATCATTATGCAATACTGCAGATACTATGCTCCAGATACAGAATTATACATCAAACATCTTATTAGAATCCTTATTTTAATGAGATAGAGAAAAATCCAGTAGTGAGAGAGAGCTGTTGTTTCTTCTAGTTTCATTAAGTCAAAAGCCATGACAAAAAGAACACAGCTCACCTAAGTGTCTCTGATATTTGTGACAAGCATCATACATCCATTCAGCTAGGTTGTTTTCTTAATCAAGTTGTCTTATTGTCTGACATGTCTTTTAATAAAACTCCAGTTTTGACTTGAGCCCAAATCCTAGTGACTTAAAAACACATCCATGTAGTTTGCTTGGCAACCATATCTGTTGGCTTGCTTTAAAACTCATCTTTCCTTCAGGTGCTCAAGGCAGGGAACAGAGTATGACTACACACTATTTGTGCAAATCAGGAGGAGAGTGTATGCAGGCTTCACAAGGATTGCAAAGGCAATTGTGTTTAACCTTTTTCATTCATGGAGGTGAAAAAGAGAGAGCCTCAGATGCCCTGACATCTGTCTTGTGGGATACAAAGGGTGGTTGCTTAGTAACAGGGACAGCTGCTCTGTTAAAGCTTGGTGTACTCTCTGATTCTCCTCATCCTCTCACTGGATTAGAGTGAAAACAGATCCTGAAACTGGTTGCAGTGTAACTAAAGCCTTGACCACACCTTATTCTGGCAAATAACAGAATAATTGTTTCCGTATATTTGAATATACTAGTCATAATTTCAGCTAGATATATCTGACATGCAACATGATATGCAAGAATAATATAACAGCACTCTTGAAAACCCAAGGTTTTCAAAGGGCCAGTACTGTGAAGAGGCAACATGCTGCACCTGGACATTCACAGACACCTTCCCATCTCTCAGCCCTTCAAGGTAGGCAAGGGCAGGAAAGAGAAGTCACTAGGAGTCCTTGAAAGTATTCTGAGGTGGGTAGGGTATGGTAACAGCATCTTCTCAGACCTGGCAGTATGTTTTCTTGTAACTATAACACTGAGTTTTTACAGTTAAGCTATCAGAGAAAGAGGAGAGAGAGGGTTCCTTTCACAGGTGGGCTTTTTGCACGTCTGGTAAGCATTCCAAGTTGTTTGAAATGTTCTGGTTGGAAAATTAACAGCAGATTCCATCATTGTGATTGTTTTTAAGAAGTATTCATACATACAGAGCTGTTTGGGTTTTAATATTTGATATAATGGGGTATGTACAAACACACACCTACAAAGACTCTGCATGTGTCATCAGATTGCAGATGTCTAAAAGGCCACCTGGAATAATAGTAATAGTTTATTCGGTCAATGACCAGCAAAATTTTAAAAAAAATACAACACCAAAGTAAAATTGAATAGATGAGATAAAATACTACCATAAAGAAGATAAAATAACACATAAAATGTGACACACTGCTATAATGGTGCATTAATTACTTGTGCAAGGGTAAATCTAAAATATTACAGTCTATGAAGTAAATTATATATCATCTAAAAACAAGATACCTAATATGTTTAAATCTGAAGTGATAAATAAAACAGGAGTGATTATTTCTGTAACCAGTTATGCCTTATTTTCATTGCAGCAACACAGAATTTGGCTAATGCACAAATGATAAATGGTTTCAAATCTTCCAGAAGATGGTTCACATAGAAATTGTCTGGTCTTCCTGGAAATTTACATATTAGGAGCAGAATATAAGCAGACCTGATATCCCTGTAGAGTTTACAATGTAGTAATACATGTGAAATGGTTCCGATCTCCTTGTTGCCACATGGGCAGGTATGTTCAGTTAATAGGGTTTTGGAGTATCTGCCTTGCAGCGGTGCGGATGGTATAATTTTGAATAGGTGGCATCTCTTAATTATTTGGGGATTATTTTTCATTCCTTTGGTAATCATAAAGGCTACTTCCTACATCATCATCATCATCATTATCATCATCGTCTAAATTTGCTATGGCCACCTACTCCAGAAGACTGGGTGGTTTACAATGTCAGACTACACAATTAAAACTGTTTAAAACATAGTAACAAAACAACGGCCTGGACTAAAAAGCAACCATAACAGTAAAACATTTTATGGGGCTCCACAAAGACCCTCCCCTCACACTGGGGAACAAAGCCAGTTCCTAAGGGCCTTCAAGAACCCTTGGAGAGTAGGTGCCATCCATCTCTCTGGGGGGATGCTGTTCCAGAGGGCAGGGGCAATGACAGGGAAGGCAAGCTTCCTTCCAAGATAACAACAGTAAGGAGACTTTCTTCCTACCTGCAAAAACCACAAAGGAACACTGCATCTTATCCTGTATTTACATTTAAACTGTTCGCAACCAAACTTTTGGCACAAGTTCTTTGTGGCATAGAATTAGGTTTAGAGAATTAACCGCAGCAACAGAGACTATACAACACAAATTCTTATAGAAATGTATTTCAGGTGGCAAACTGCATACCCAGTGCAAATGAAAATAGGATTTTCATCAATATTATTCTAATTTATATAAAGGACAAGAAATTTCCCTGGAGAAAATAGATGAATATTTAAAGAAACAAAATTTATTGAAGATTACAGAGAAACAGAAACAGATTATGAATGGACCCATAACAATAAGGGAAGCTTGTGAAGCTATAAAAATGACGAAAACAGGAAAGGTGCCTGGACCAGAAGGGTTACTGGCTTCTATTATAAATGCTTTGAGGATGAACTTTTACAACCTTTACAAAATATGATGAATTCTATTTTACAGAGGGGAAAGATACCAGACAGATGGAAAGAAGCTAATATAGCATTAATACCTAAGGAGGGACAAGATTTGACTTTAACAAGAAACTATTGGCTGATATCATTATTGAATAATAACTATAAGTTGTTTGCAACAATTTTGGCTAAGAGGTTGAAAATAATTTTCCAAGAATTTATTCATGAGGATCTGTGTGGGTTTTTACCTAAAAGACAGTTAAAGGATAATATAAGAAATGTATTGGACATTTTGGAATACTTGGAGCAACATAATGAAAAACAAGCTGCATTGATTTTCTTAGATGCAGAGAAGGCCTCTGACAATTTGAACTGGGCCTTTTCGTTTAAAGTTTTGGAAGATATGAATTTTGGAGAGAATATTATTAAATGGGTAAGAGTGATTTATTCACAGAAAGCATAAATAATCGTCAATGGAGATCCACAAAACCCTGTGAGATACAGAAAGGGACAATACAGGGACGCCCGTTGTCTCCTCTCCTGTTTATTTTAGTTCTTGAAATATTGAACAGAGATATAAGACAAGATGATAGAATTGTGGGAGTAAAAATTAAAAAGAAACTTATAAATTAAGGTAATTTGCTGATAATTTGGTGTTGGTTTTGGATGATCCACTAAAGGAAATGGAAACATTAATGGGAAAATTAAAAGAGTTTGGTACACTAGCAGGTTTTAAGATTAATAATCAGAAGACAAAGATATTAACAAAAAACATGAAAATTGAGTATCAAACAGAATTGATAAAGAAAACAGGTTTTAAGATTGAGAAAAAGGTAAAATATCTGGGTATCACCATAACAGATAGGAATTGTATGTTATTTCAAAATAATTATGTTTAGACATGGAATGAAGTTTAAAAAGACATGCTAATATGGGAGAAATTACAATTGTCATTGTTGGGGAGAATTTCTGTGATAAAAATGAATGTTTTGCCTAGAATGATTTTTTTGTTTCAGACAATACTGTTTTTGACTGATGCACCATTTAAACAGTGGCAAAAGGATATATCTAAGTATGTATGGCAAGGAAAAAAACCATGAGTTAAATATAAGGTGTTACAAGACACAAAGGAAATGAGGAGGATTGGGTTTACCTGATCTGAAATTATATTTTACAGCTTGCTATTTGGTTTGGATGAAAGAGCGGGTGTTGCTGGGAAATAGAAGACTTTTAGAGTTAGAAGAACATGACCTGAGATATGGGTGGCATGGATACTTGTGGTACAAGTCAATAAAGTCAAGGTTAATGCAGATTTCACAAATCGCTATGTTAGATGTGCTATATTGAGAATACGGAATAGATACAAATCCAGGTTATGCCCGAAAACACCTTTGTGGTTCTCAGCAAAGAAGCATTTTATAAATGAAAAATAATAGGGAAAAACAAATGGTTAACATACTGTGAAATACTAGAATTCTGTCAAGAATACAGAATAAAAGACATAGTTGTCAATGGTTTTCCTACTTACAGTAATCAGAAAGATTCAAAGTAGACAAAAGAATTTATGATATTAAATATTGTAAGACTGACTTTGAAATGGATTTGTATACAAATGATGAACATATGATTGCTAAAATGTATAAACTTTTATTGAAATTTGAAACAGAAGAACAAGTGAAAGAATGCATGATAAAGTGGGCTAAAAATTTTGGTTATAATATATAGATGGAACAATGGGAAAATATGTGGTTAAAAGGATTTACATTTACACTGTTATAATCTTAAAGAGAACGTTTACAAAACGATGCACTGTTGGTATATGGCACCAGAAAAATTATCTAAAATGTATAAAGGTACTTCAGATCTATGTTGGAAATGTGAACAAGAAGGGTCATTTTATCATGATTGGTGGATGTGCAAAAAAGCTACAAGATTTTGGGTTCAAACGCATACTTTGTTTCAGAGGATTTTAAAGATTAATATACAACTGAAACTGGAACTTTTCTTCTTCAGACTGATGGATAAGCAGTTGGAAAAAAGTCATGGAACTTTGTTTTTATATATGATAACTGCAGCAAGATTATTGTACGCACAAATATGAAAAGATTTGGCAATACCTACAATGGAGGAATGGGTTGGTGGTGATGATGGAACTTGCTGACATGGCCAAATTGACTTGCTTGATTAGAGAAAAGACAATATCTATGTTTATTGCTGACTGGAAACCCCTTATGGGGGTTCTTTTCTTCTTGCACTTTATCTTTTTTATTTCTTCCTTTTTCTTTTTTCCTTCTTACTCTATTTTAATTTGTATTAATTTTTACTCTTATTTTTAAAAAATTCAATAAAATTATATTAAAAAAATCAATAGGATTGATAAAAGTTTAAATCAGAACCTGGTTAAGAATAATTGTTAGCTTAATCTAAATTTCTGCCCATAAAGCCTCTTCCCTTAATCCACACTGAAGACTTTCAACTCCATGGGTACATAAGGTAGAGAAGAAAATAACTCATACTGGGATCACCCCACAGATACTTCTGAATCTGAGGATGGATATGATAAAGCAGGGTTCCTCAACCTTGGCAACTCTAAGCTGTGCGGACTTCAACTCCCAGAATTCCCCAGCCAGCAAATGGGGAATTCTGGGAGTTGAGGTCCGCACAGCTTAGAGTTGCCAAGGTTGAGGAACCCAGTGATAAAGCTAAAACAGTGCTAAGATAGAGGATATAATTGATATTGACTTACAAGTAGTTCATAATAGAATAACTGGAAATAAGATACTCAAATATTTGGAATATTTCTTTATAGTGAAATATTATAGAGTGCTTACTTTGGTATGCTTTAATATTCTTCCCTCAGCAGTTCTCAAAGGCAGGTATAAACTATACCCTATTATGAAAGACGTTGCCCTTGTGGACAGGGTGTAATCAAAAAGCTAACTTATATCCTCCTATATTGCTCCTTTTAGAAGGATTTTCATATTACTTTGATGTATCCTATAATTTGCAAAATCCCTGGTTGGGCAGATGATTTTTTTGTTGGCTATTTACTTGCAGACCAAGATTCTAGAATTACATGGTAAATGGCAAAATTCTCTGGCTGCTTCAAGTAACTAACAATGCTGACTGACTTGATGTCCCTGTTTATGGAAGGCTGTGCTACAGTGAAGGAGGGTAATGATCTGTATGCTTAGGAAAGATTGCATTACCTTATTTTAATTTTATATTGTTGTTTGCCATATTTATTGAGTGTATGAAGCAGAATATGATTCAGTGACTCTAATAAAATTGAATTATTGTGATTATACTATATTTATTTTTAGTTTTACTCTTGATGTATTGTTTATGCTTTTTTAATGACTGTATCCCGCCTTCCTTATGCTGGTCTGTGACCATCATAAAGATTTAATTCGATTTGATTGTAATGCACAGGCCTTCACTATGAGGCAAAAACAAATGTCAGATGTTCATACATCAAAGAAGTTTTCTAACTGTTAACAGCAATTAGGAAACTTCTTTGATCTCTAATATCAATACTTAACAATACTGAAAGTCAACATTCATCTTCATAAGGAACAGACAACAAAGTAATTATATACAATTGATTCCTTCCAGTGTTATCATATAAGGATTGCTTCAATTCTCCAGAGTCAACATCAGCATTCAAAATCTTTGGGCAGCTGAGCAGTCCTCAGAACTATTGGTCTGGGTTCCTGCCTTGTATCATCCTTTCTTTTCAAAATGGAAGGGTCCACCTTTTAAAATTTCCCACAATCCCAAGAGCAGTCATTCCCATCCTAGTGCTGCCCTGGAGAGCGCTCATGGGGACTACTTGGGGCATAGAGTCATTTCAACATGGCTCTAGCTAGCAAATGCACATGAAAACATGGCTGCTTCCTGATGACATCTGCTCCACAGTAAGTGAATCAAACTATGAGTAAAAAGAGATCAGTGAGTTACAGAAGCCTAGTAGTATAAAAGGTACAGTTTAAAGCCGGTCCTGTGAAAGGCAGAAGCAGTACTATGTGAAAAGGAATCTGTGCTTAGAAATGATATAGAACTTTGCAGATCAGAATAAGCCGAATGCTGACACAACAAGTAACACACAATTGGATATTAGTTCCCAGTTCCTTATCTGCAAAATTTTGAAACAGACCTCAGTCACTAAAGTAAATAGGGATTTAAAGTTTATATAATGCTGCACCTAAAACTAACCATGGGAATACTCCCTGTTTTGTATCTTTGGGTAGCAGTGTCCGTGGGAAGGGGCAAGGGGAGGTCAGAGTGATAAAGCAGGGTTGTGGCGTTGCACTGCAACCCTCATCTCTTTTCCACATGTAGTGCAATCTCACATGTGTGCCTACAGAGGCAGAGCTTGCAGTGAGAATAAGTGGACGCTGCTGTCTGTGATTTGACAGAAATTATTTTCAGTACAGATGATGATGATGATGATGATGATGATGTATTGTAACCCCACACAATTACAGTCACGCATCTGGGGCTCAGTAATCATTTTCAGTACTGCTTGCTCACAGCATCTTGGACGTGATACTCATTGCCATGTGTGTTATCCACCTTGTCATAGTGTGCCTAGTTTGCAGAAGCAATTACAACAAAGGCTGTCCTTGAAAAAGTATTTGATGTGCATAAGCAATCTCTTTGCTTTTCATAATGAACTTAACCTATTTTTCCTTTCATCTCTTCTCCTCCCACTCTCTCTTCCATCCTCTTCAGTCTAACCGAGCCCTGTTGTCATCAGTCACCTGTTTGTTTCTTGTGCAAATTCACAACAATGTAATTCTTTTTACTTGCTGAGATACTCCACCTACTTGTGCTTCCACCACTGTTTTGTCTCTCTACCTTTCTCTTTGTTGATTCTTCCTATTCTACTATCCTCAATTCATGGACTGTTTATTCTGTTCTCCTTCAATATATTCCTTTAAATATATATTAATTTTATTGCTGAATAATCTATGCAGCTGAGGGTTGTCATTAATGTTATTTTCATTTTCAAATGAGTATCTAAATTAGAGAGGAATCAGTAGACCTAAGACTAACCAGTATTTCCACGATAAGCAGTCTAATAGAGAATGTTAATTTGCATCTTTGCTTCAATCTGTTCCACACAGAATTTTTTTTTTGTTATAAGCCAATGTAATACTCTAAGCAGGGAACTATTTCTATAATACGTTATCTTGAGAAGAAATGTTTGTTTGTACACATATTAGAATTAGAGAGTTGGAATATACCTTAGAGGTCATCTAGTACACTCTTGCTCAGTGCAGGGTCCCTTTCAGCTATGTGATAGATGGCTATCCAGCCTCTGTTTGAAGGAGAACTCACCACTTCATCTGGCAAGCTGGCAACACTGGCTTACAGTTTGTAGAATCTGGATGGTTATCCTGACATCTAGTTTGACCCTATTTCCTTTAATCCACTGATTCTGATCCTTTATGCTGATGCAATAGAGAATAAGTCCACTCGTCTTCCGTGCAACAGTTCTTCAGATATTTGAGCACTTGCTATCACATTGCCTTTTCTGAAGGATAAACATACCCAGATCCATTTTATAGCCAACCGCAATTAGGAAAGCCTGTGGAATGCAACTTCTGCAGATTCCAGTACAAACTAGTGGCATCTACTCCAGTAATAGACAATTCAGACCTTTTTGTTTTTTGTGGAAAGGTGAGTAAAATTATTATGGGGTTTTCATTTAACTGTTCTCTTCTGCCACCATTATCCACTGTCTTGCTAAATTCAAATTCTAGTGAGTCATGCAAAAAGAGGTGGCTAGGAAAATTTCTGTTTCCTTTTGTGACCTGTGTTTCTGATCCTTTACTTTATTTCCTATAATCTTCCCTTCTATTTGATACTGATTTATTTACACTGGCAGTTTTCCCTTGGACCATCAAATACTCCTATCTTGTCCAATGTCTCTAGGCATCAACTGCATAGCCCTCTCTTAGTTTTCTTCCTGAGTTATTACTCTTTTTCTGTATTGGTTAGTTTGTCTTCAAAATGCATGTTCTGCATGGGGCAATTTTAGATAACTGTTAATCTCTCTATATATCCTTTCCCTGGGTCAGTTGATTTCTTCCCTTGGTTTTCTGTATTATATTTACATAAATGACATTCAGTGTATCACACTAAGCTTGAAGCAAGGGTATCTGCAGCAAGCTGAGATTTCATCAAAATGTACATTGTAATTATAACATAATTGTGAACAGGACTTCTCTCCCCATGAGTAAAAAGCTTACCTCTGTTAAGTAACCTATCTAGATCCCAGACTTACCAATAGGCTAATAATAAAGACTTCACATGTGCAGTCACCTCGGAAATCTTCCATTTTCAACTGGATATTGAAGTGATATGGGCATGGAATACTGGAAACACTTCACTTGTCCTATCACATATTTAGGCAAGGCTACTGGGCATTTACATCTTGAAGGCACAAATGCTGGAAGTGATAGAGCCTCATGTGGGCTGTATCTCTACGTGTTGATTGCCATAGACATCTGATCCCTTTGAACACTGAATTCACTCTCCAATTATACTTTAGTAACTGAAACAAATTTTGTTTGAGGTGTTGTCTGACAATCTTCAGGCAAAGATAGCTCAAACACTTACACTGATCAATAGGTAACAGCACAGTTACAATCCAGCCTAGAATTGAAGGAAAAAGTTTGCACCATTAACAAAATTCCGAAGATTAGCACTGTATGACAGAAGTTGAGATAGCCAGGTAGTCAAGGAACACAGTAATCTAAGACTGATTTATTTCAGTATTTGAATGAGCCCAGGCAATGGTTTTCATCCAGAAAGCTATTGCTTTCTGCAGAACTGATTCTTAGACTGCATTGTCACTGTTACTCTGCTACTTGGAAACAGCTAGCCTACATACAATTAGTCACTACCACCAGAGGGCTCTTCCCAGTAGTCTGGCACTTCTCCATCTTTCTGCTCTATGGTGTTTGACTTTGAAATAGCAATTCTCTTGTGGATTTGGGTAGCTGTGTATTTGCTTCAGAGTTTAAGCTGGGCGGGAGGGATGATGGAAGGCAGTTCTGCCAAGATCTCAGAATTGGGTCTTGACTTCTCAGGGTTAATCTCAACAGACTTCTCATACTTAAATAGCTCCTGTTTGTCCTTGGAACAGAACTAGTTCAAGAGGATCATGATAATAACTCATCACCCCCATAAAATGTTACCACCACATTAATATGGCATGCCACTTCCAGTATCAGCAATTTTAGATACTCCAAATATGAGAAAAAAAATCAAAAGTTTTATAGACATGAACTTGCATTGCAGTGATATTTTGAGACTGTTCAAAATCTCATTCTAAAACATGCTATGATTTCATTATTAATAAAAATCTGTAAAATAGTTAATGTGTCATCTTAATTGTTTTACGGTCTGGGTGATCCAAACCATATGTCCCCAGAGACTGAAAGGCACCAGAGTAATTTGTCAGACTTCCATTATCCAACTATTTCATAGTCACATACTGATTTTCATTTCTCTTCCTCAAGTATTATAATTCCTCCAGAGGTCTGTGCTATTATACCATAATGCAGCCTTTGAAAACTCTGGGCTTCTTCAGCATCAGTTCCATTAATTTGCTCTATTGCTATATAGTACAGCTTTAGGGATCAGAAATTGGATGCCTAGCAATGATTGGCAGGACTGCAGCCACCCATTCATGAAAATGCAGCAATAAGCCACTCTCCTGGGTTACTTTCGGCATCTGAAACACTGAGCCTTGGTTTATGTTCCTTACTCCTTTTCAAAACAGTTTCTTGGCAAAACTAGTACTTGGCCATAATAGGTTGTCATTTCAGGATTCTGTAATGTGAGGGTTAAACCTCCTTGAAGATAAGCCCTAATTAGCAGTCTTGCTACATAGCCCAAACTCTTTTCAAAGCCTCCATTGCCAAAACCAAACCTTGATGTGCACTGAAAATGTAAAGATCCAGACACTGTGGGATTATGACCAAATGAGGAGGTTGGTAGTTTTTCAGAAACGTTTCCCAGAAATCACAGACCTAGATATAAATAGTACTTCTGTTCTGAGCCATCAACCACTCTTCAGTGTTTTCTGACCTCTGAACATATTGTATAAGCAACTTTGGGCAAAGCAGACAGAACTGAAAGCCTATTGTGGCCTTCTCTGGAAATAATAACAAATATTGTCATGAGATTTGCCCTGCAAGTCAAGTTGCTTAAGGTAAGTGAATATTAAGGTCACCTGTCAGAGAAAAGATTTATGGCACTAATATTACTTGTGAATGTAAATTTCCAAAAACATATAATGAATAACGTTCTGTTATAGAAAAGTCTGAAACATCATATGATGTACAAGCCTTTGAATGCTGTTTTTTAAATCTTGGCTTCCGTTTTTTTTTAAAAAAAGTAATAGATGTTATTTAATAGATCATTTAATAGATGATCATTTAATAGATGAATAATAATAGATTATTTAATAGATTTATAGATTTTAACATCTAAAAATAAATGATAAAATACATTTAAAAATACAACACAATTCTTCTTCTAGCCTTTAAAACAGGGCAGATATCTGCCTCAACAATCTTCCACTTTGTTTCCAAAACTTGTAATTTCCTATTTTAGCCCTATGAGCATGGCTGAAATAGTTTTGCAGGAAGCCAAATAAATGGTAGTGCTTGTTTTGTCTCTGATATATGGTCAAATGAATTCTATGCAATTTCCTAAGCTGACCAAATCAGGGTGAATATATTCTGAATATTTGTCCAAACATTGGTGCAGCCATCATATAAATTCATTTGGGCTCCAAAGAATGAGCTTATTAGGTGGTTTCTGAAGTCAATTAAAATCTAGTCAATATTTTTCAAATGAAAGGAGGACCTATTTGTAAGCTCCTCCTTTAGAATAGAGAGCAGAGGAACTACTCCCTTCTGCTATATATTGTATTTATATACTCCAATACAGCTTGTATTATATTGCTTTAAAATCAAATGTGTGCTACCATTGTTTTGAAACACATGCTGAATCCCTCATGCTTACATTTTCATGGCTCAAAATCAATCAATCAGTCAACCTATCTATCTATCTATCTATCTATCTATCTATCTATCTATCTGGGAGGACAGATATAGGCATTCAAAGAAATACTGTAAACGATTCATCTGAATTGAAACAACTGGTCAAATATTTAGGGATGGGAAATACAATATATTTAAAAGAAACCAGAATAACTAAATGAAACAATTCTGGGACTATTTATTTGACATCTGCTTATCAATTGATAATTCCTAGGGTACTTCTGTAAACTTTATAAAGGAATAGAGTGCTATCCCAGTCCTGTCTTAGAACTAAGACAAGGGATACTTGGATGGGTGAAATATAAACAGAGCTTCCACAATAAATCCTCCTAGAGTGACTCAAAAAGCTGCAATGTGCTATAATTAGTGTCAGCCTTCAACTAGGAGCCAGTTAGAACTAATTAGGCAAGCTTACAATAATACAGAACTTCTGACAGGTAGTTGTATTGAAAAGAAATTGGAAGCCATAATAAAAGAATTCTGGTGACTGCTGTGTTTCAAGAACAAGCCCTATTTATAGAATCAGTATTCAAACCCTGTGCCTCTTTCTCTTGCCAGCCCTTTATAATGGATTACCTGTTCCCTTCTTTGGGTAGCAACCTTGGTTTTCATCTATCCCTTGTTTATACAATGGTCTGATCTACTATCTACTATCACACTGTTTCTTTCTGCCTTTGGAGAAACTAACTCTCACTATAAGACCCAAATAAGGAATACCGCTGCCAAGTTTTCCTATTTTACATTACAGTTTGTGGCTTTCCCGTTAACTGGATAAGGGATCTTGCATAAATCATGACTGCAAACTTCCCACTTAGTGGTTTCTTTTTTTTAATGCTATGAAGTTAAGAAGTGTTCGTAAGTACTTAAATTTCTCAGAGGGAAGTTATCTGCAGTTGAATGATAACAAGGTGTTTTGTTACTTTAAAAGAAGTGAACAAAGAAAACAATATGCTATTGACGAATTCAAGGGGCACTGAAAAAAGAATGGATTCAAAAACAGGAACACTTGTCCAACATTTGTTGACAGAAAGAGGAAAAAACGTATCACATAGCAGAGTACAGGAACTGGCAGGTATAGGTGTATTTGGGGGAATTTGGGGCACAATTGGCAATGCCATGAATTCCATTTTCTGAGGGTGCGGCTAGTCACAAAGGACCTATTGATGGAGTATGACTAATGTCAAAAAGTTGTGGGTGCTCCTGGTCTCTATCTCTCTGGTTTTCCTTTTCTCATACACAGAGAAAGACAAAGATACAAAGAGATGCAGGCAGAGAAGTAGGTTACCATCACCTTCCATGTAATCTTTGGGCAGAAGAGGTTTTAATTTGAACTGCAATCTACAGAAGAGGTTCCTCCATAGATCTTAAGTGGGGGCAGAGGGAGGGAGCTTCCAGTCAAAAATTAGCTTTATTTTTCGTGTGTGAAACTCACCTCTACCCAGAACAGCTGTAGTGAAAGAGTAGAGGTGCAGGTGGAAGGCAACTCTGCTGTAGCAATAAGGTCCTTGATGGAGGATTGGCTTCTACATGGTTCTGGGCAGAGGAGGATTTTTTTATCCTTATTAGAGCCAATAGAATGGGTTGTTTCATAGGTTTCAATTCAGGGAAAATTTGTGAATATTTACTGAAGAGGGACTGAAATACTTCAGCAGACCCTTGGGTAAGTGGCTCTTCGATGAAGAGAAGCTTTATGTCTACTCGATTTTTTGAATAGGAGGATCCACACAAATGAATTGAGATATTATTTGTTACCTTGCATGGAAAGAAAATTATGTGGTGGGTGCCACAGTCTATCAGTGGAATTGGTCACACCTTTAAGAACAATCCTACAGGTAATAATGGTGGTGACGCTCACAGTAAATTCTGTAGTGGATTAAATACCACATTTGAAATACTGCAACTTGCTGTGTAAATAGATACAGGACAATAGGAAGAAAGAACATTAACTGTATACATAGTTTGGTAACCATTTTATGGTATAACCCAGAATTATGGACTTAAAATTCTGTAGCTTTACAGCCTTCTCATAATATGCACATGACACCCTCCTGGAACACCACGTTGGGTCCCAGTATCCTGTTGCAACAATGACAGAGGTTTTCAACTGCATTCTGGGAAAAATGTCTGATGGTAGATGTTCTTATAAACATAGTCTTTTGGTTGCCTTTCCTGAAAAGAGATGATTCTTTTCTAAATAATCTAAACCAGTATTTCCCAAGTGTGACAACTTCCAGACTTCAACTCCCAGAATATTCAGCAAGAGCCATGTTGACTTAGGAATTCTAGGAATTGAAATCCATACATCTAGAATTTGTCAGGGTTGTCAAATGCCGATCTAAACCAAGTCTCAAGTTGCCAGTTTATACTCCAATTCCTTATATTTTTATTTATTTTTATGTTACCTCTGCTGGAAGGATCTAAGGAGATTATGAAAGTTGTATAAACAATACAAACAAAAAATAAATATCCATATAGTATACAAGCCAACATTAATAACAACAGCAATAATAATAACCAGTGCCCACGCATGTCTCAGGTACATTCCGCATACATCCATCAGCTCCTGAATACCTATCAGACAACCAAGACCTCACAAGCTTTCTGAATACTAACAGTAAGGCTGCAGATGCCATTTCCAGGGGTAATTGATTCACAGGAGAAGATGCTCACCTCTGAGTCCTCTCCACTGTACTTCATGGGGAGTGGGGACTCTCAGTATGCACCCTCTGCTTGCATGCTTTGGGCAGGCATGTATGTATGTATGGCTTGATAGTTAATTAGAACAGGCTTCCCTAACATGGCTGTTGGTCTTTCAAGTGCTTCTGGTAAACACCAGGTTGGGAAAAGACAAACTATAAGCGGACTCTTTCCCATAGCAGTTACAAAACGACAAATAGCTGGCAGAATGCTACTGGTGCTATATCAAAATGAGTTTATTATGTATCGTTGCATTGGAAGTAAAGTGTGAATCTATGAGTTCTAGTCCCACCTTAGGCATGAAAGCCGGCTGGGTGACCTTGGGGCAGTCACTCTTTCTCAGCCCAACTCACCTCACAGGGTTGCTGTGGTGGGGAAAGGAGGAGGAGGAAGGAGTATTAGGTATGTTCACTGCCTTGAGTTATTTATAAAAATAATAAAGTCGGGATAAAAAATAAACAAAACAAAACAAAACAAACAAAAGTGTAAATATTATTATTCCAAAATAATGCCAGCATAAAATTTGGAATAAATTTTAGAATAAATGTAGAATAAATTTTATTTATTTTAATAATTTTATTTAATAATACATTTTAAATAAAATAAAATGTAGAATACCAGCATAAAACATAAAATATGGACATTCTTTCTCCATAATATTAGCAATGTTCATAGAAAGTCTTGGGCCTGAATGAAGCCTTCAAAGGTCCAATATTATCTTTATTTTCAATTGAAACAGTAGTTTAATGCTTTTGATTTGTTTGATTGCCTCATGAAGGATGGATCTTCCTGATTACTGTAGTAAAAGAAATATACCAGGAACAACAGAGGTGCCATATATCTCTCCCCTGTGCTCCATAACCTCAAGTATAATTTGACCCTAAATATCCTTGTAAAACCTTCCAGTCTCCAGGATGGTCTGGTATAAAATGGGGTGTTTTGGTATCAATGTCACAATATGCACAACTGCTTCAGTGACTGTTCCAAGGTGGACAGATGGCAAAACTAAAAGGGAATTTAAAGAGAAGTAATGTGGGGCCCGTTTGGAATTTATTTGCTCCATTATGGAACTAGAACTAATAGTAAATCAATTGTTCAATAGTAAATCAATAGTAAAGCCATTGCTTCTGAGGAAAGTTTTATTTAAAAATGTGTATCCATTTAAGACTTAGGGAAGGAACAGTTTTTGCCAATTTTTATGTATTTTGGGAACTTACTATCTACACATTCAATATTAAGCCAGGCCTTAATTTGTCCTTAAAATACAAAAAATATATGCCAGATTATGCATGCACAGCATGATCCTATATGGTGGGTATCACCCAATATGTCATATATACAAGCTTCAGCATATAGGCAAATAAAATATAATTGGAAAGTTGCTTTAATAAATATCTGAGCAGCTACTTTCTAGTAGTTGAGCAGATGGGTCTCAGACTGAATAAAAAGTTTCACCATCTAATATGATAGCTCAATATCATCTACACATTAATGCTTGGTGCCTTCAGTTGTTGTATTTGACATCAATATTTACTGAAGATCAGCATATTTGGTCTAGTGGTTAAGGCTCCAGGCTAGAAACCAGGAGACTGAGAGTTCTATTCCCACCTTAGGCATGGAAGCCGGCTGGGTGACCTTGGGCCAGTCACTCTCTCTCCGCCCAACTCACCTCACAGGGTTGCTGTTGTGGGGAAGATAGGAGGAGAAAGGAGCATTAGGTATGTTCCCCGCCTTGAGTTATTTATAAAAATAATAAAGGTAGGATAAAAAAATCTAAAAAAAAAATTAAGACCCCATCTCATTTGAAATATTTTTTTCCCAAATATGTAGGTTTTTAATTTTAAAAAAAAATAAGCGAGAGTGTAACTAAGTTTTGGAATCAGATGAAATGCTTAGTCTGGCACCCATGCATGATTGAGAGCAGACTCATGTCTTGTGAATTACATCCATTTGTGGTTTCATTGTTGTCTTCCACAGGCTTTGGAAAGACAGACCAAATATAAACATTACTAGAAACAGGAATCATTGCTGCTGTTCCCAGACTTAGACTATGCAAGCTATGGCTTCCAGCTGGTATGTCTTTAAGTTTTCACCACTGGTGCAAACCATATTATCCTTAGTGAGTATTTGCTACAGAAGTCATTAATGGTGAATTTATATATCATGAATCCAACAAAGCAACATTTGGATCACACAAATTAATCAATATTCAAAAATAAAATAATCACAAAAAGCAGAAAAAAGAAAATACTTTTATACTTGATACAGTATTTAGAAAATAGCATGTTTTTATTCTACAAACACATTCACTTATATCTGTAGTACAATAATTTGAATGTATTAAAGAAAAATTGCAATTACCTAATAACTATACCTTTTAGATATAATTCTTGTGAGATTTAGTGATATTTTTTGAAACTTCAGTCAGTCTAGTCTGTATTAGCAGGATAGAAGTTGGTCTGTTATGGCAGTTAATTACTACATTTTTATCATATTCCCTAATTCAACACATTTGCAACTTATATACATAAAATCACTTGATTCTTAATCCTTTAAATCTTGAAAAAAATATCAGATCAGAAGCTTTTCTTTTGTTTGAAATGATAAAATGCCACTTTCCACGTTTTCCCCAAATCTGTTATCATAGTGTCCCCCTGACTAAGCTAATGAAATGGATTTTATGGAGGAATCCCAATGCTCAAAAAGACCTTGTTTCTTTTACACTCAGAAGAGTAATAAATGCCACTTTTAAGAGAAAACTGTCATTTGGAAGGGTTCGTAGAGTCAGATAAGCAGTTAAAAAGACATAAAAAGAACCTTAGAGATCAAACAGAAACAAAGTGATTGGCTTAGTATGAAAAATGCCTGTTCATTTATGTTCTGGGGCAAAGAATTGCTGAAATTCCCTTAGTGAAGGAGGAAAATGTAAATCAGAATCCTTTAGGGATATGGGGTTTAGAATTATCTCTGTGACTAATTATACTTCCAAGAATTGAACTTTCTTTGATATTTAAACTAGAAGGTTCATATTTTATCTTAGCATCCTTTGGAATAAAAAAAAAATCCTATCATTTTTACAATTTCACATCTCCTAAATATGAATTCAAATAAAGTGCTTGAGCAAACAATGTGCATGAGCGATAGAGTAGAGGACTGGACAAAATAATGGAAAAAAGGTCTATCAACGTTTATGGAAGATGGGGCTTCTATGTACTGAGACAGTGTCCCACGTGGTGTGAACAGAAGCAGGAGGGGGACTCATTGCCTTCTGAACTATCTGAAGGTCTCACTGTGACTGGATCACTGTGTAAACAGCCGGTTGGATTAGCCGATGTGAGCTTAATCCAGCAGACTTCTTCTTACACTCAGAGCAGTGCCTGCACTGCAAAGCAGAGAAATAGCATCTATTAGCATTTGCCTCTCTTCCCCAATACATGTTTAGTGCTGTCAAAACTGAGCCTACCAATCTATCCTTTATGTAGATCTATGCACATAACCTGAAACACTATAAGGAACTCTCAGCTGACAGCGGAGTTAGAGAAAAGGTTTTAGCATTCAAATTCTTATAACTCAACAGGCTTGAATTGATTCTTCTGCTACATTTTCTTGATGTTAGTAAGATCACTAAAATATCTTTCAAGAACATAGTCAGTTATGATTGCTCTCTCTATTTCATAGTTTTAAGTGAGAGAACACCCAAGCAGATTGTAATTCCCAAAGTAGAGTAAAGTAATAAAAAAGATAGTTAGAAATACAGAACTTTGTTCTAGTGAAGTAACAGATCAGAACCTCGGTTAGTGTCAGGCAATTGTAGATAACATTTATCATGATTTAAGGACTCCCATGTCCCACTGCAGACTCATATTATTATACATAGAATAATAAAGACCGCAAGAATTACATTCCCAGGTTTTCATTATGTTCTTACATTCCTATACCCAAATGACAGCTTGTGAGATATGCAGCAGAGATCACTGGATTTTCCACCCATTTTGCTTTTCCATTTCCTTTGTGTGAATTGACACCAAAAACAGATGTGATGGTTCGATGAAAAACAAAATTTTAGAATTTGAACACTTGGTTTTTATTTTGGCTAATTTCCACTGTCAGTAGTTATGATTAAAACCTTAAACAGACTTATTAAGTAAAGTCCACTGAATACTGTGGATTTTAATTCTGCAAATATGTACAGGATTGCTACCTGGTTGCTGGCTAATCACAGTAAAATTTCTGTCAACATGCAAATGACTGTACTATTAAATAGCTAAATTCACTTTCTTAGGATACGTTTCAGAATTAGACATACAGGAATACATGATGACAAGTAATTAGTGCACTGCAGTTTTGGTCTGAAATGGCAGATCTGTGTACCTGTTTATATGAGAACTGGCAATAATGCAGGAATTAGAAAACAGAAGTTTAAGTCTGCTTTAAAGCTTTCAGTACAGTTTTCATGTGCTACCTTTTTCAATTGGCAGGCAAGCATGGCATCAATTATCTGCAGTGGTAATCAAGTAGGTATAGAAGGCCACAAAAAAGGTGGGCTGATTCTAAATTTGGTGTGTGTGTGTGTGTGTGTCTGTCTGTATGCCATTCTTCTGTATATGTAATATGTGCTGATGGATATTGAGAAATGTGTTGTTGAAAAAAGGGAAGCAAAGGTGATAAAGTAGTTGTAAGAATTGTCTATTCTAAAACACCATCAGACTCATAAGCAGGATCACAAAGATATCTGATTTATTAAAGAATAGTATGTGGGATCACAAAGAAAGCTGAGAATGGAAGAAGCGCGCCAAATGCAAACTAAAAACCCTCGGTACAAATGAGATCCCTCCCCCCGTAGAATCTTCCCAAGCTCACAATCCCAGGTGCTCCTAACGGCTTCTGATGGTACGTGGGAAAAGTCCTTGAGCAGAGCACATAACCCAAACACATTCCATTGAAATGAACATAGATACAGAGCTTGGCACAAGGTTTCACAGCAGCTCCCTTCCAAACAGAAACGCGCGTCAGCGCCATGGCATGTGAAACTTTACGATGTACCGTGCACATTGAAACAGTGAACATGACATACTGCCCCCCCAAAAGAAAGAAAACACTAAGCAGCAGGCTTCAAAGGGTAAGCCAAGTGGAAACAGTTAACTAAATCAGGAGCATTAACGTGGCGAGCAGGCACCCATTCAGAATGAGGAAAGTGTTTCCAGCAGATCAGGTACTGGAGGGTGCCTCAAAGCTTGCGAGAATCAACGACCTCCTTGACTTCAAAGTGCTGCTGGCCGTCAATCATGATTGGAGGAGGAGGTTGGGGATGCCAGCGGAAAGAGTGGTGGACAGGCTTGAGCAGGCTGCAATGGAAAACAGGGTGCAAGCGTTTCAAATTGTGAGGCAGGTCCAACTTAACAGTAACTGGATTGATAAGACCAACAATAGGGAAAGGACCAATGAACTTGGGAGCAAGTTTTTTAGAGGGTTGTGGGGACTTGATGAATTTCGTAGAGAGATATACTTGATCCCCAATTTTGAAATCGTGTTGCAAAGAACGTTTATCGGCTTGAAGCTTGTAAGCAGCCTGGGCATCAGCCAAAGCCTGTTGAATCACCAGCCAGGAATCAGCCAGCTTAACAGCCCAGTCAGAGGCAGAACAGGATTGGGGAGGGGTTTGTGGCAGCTCAGGGATGGGAACAAAGTTGTGACCAGAAACCACACGAAAAGGGGTTTGCCTCTGATGGACAGCATTGTTGTAAGCCACTTCAGCAAAAGGCAGCAAGTCCACCCAATTGTCCTGATGGTAGTTTATGTATGCTCTAAGGAATTGTTCAAGGGCAGAGTTCAAAACGTCAGTAGATCCATCAGTCTCAGGATGTGACGATGCGGACAGCGCCTGTTCGGTGCCAATCAATTTTAAAAATGATTTCCAAAACTGGGAAATGAACTGTGTCCCGCGGTCACTGACCAAATTAGAGGGGCTACCGTGGAGACAGTAGATGTGGATGAGTAATAGGCGGGCCAATTGCGGGGCCGACGGGATGGACGCACATGGAATGAAATGGGCTTGTTTGGATAAAAAATCTTTTACAACCCAAATGACAGTTTTCTTCTGACTGGGAGGTAGGTCCACAATAAAATCCATAGAAATCTCATCCCAGGGACGGGATGGGCTGGCCACTGGCTGTAGAAGCATCTGTGGTTTACCTCCTTTACGCTTTGACATGGCACAAACAGGACAGGAAGCAACATAGTCTTTTACATCACGCCTTAAGGTTGGCCACCAAAATTGACAGTGAACCAAATGCAAGGTTTTGACAAAACCAAAGTGTCCAGCAAGTTTATCATCATGGGAATGCTGCAAAACATCAGCTCTTAAAGTTTCAGGCACATAGAGGTGGTGTTCCACCCATGCCAGACCGTTTTCAAAAGAAACATTGTCTCTATTAGCTAGCAACCAAGTGTCAGATTTCAGCGCCTGAAGAAAGTCCTTCTGTAACTGACAAGGAACTTGCACTCTCCACTTCCCAGACGGGGCTGGGGGCGGGGTTGCCTGCGCATGGGTCTGGCTCCGAGTGACGGCAACCAAGCCCAGTTGTGGTTCAATTAGAACAGTTCCAACTATATCTGCCACGTGGTCAAGGTCCTGAGGTAAACGTGACAAAACATTGGCCAGAAAGTTTTTCTTTCCTGGAATAAATTTTAGCTGGAAGTTAAGGCGACTGAAAAACTGAGCCCAGCGAATTTATTTAGGACTGAGACGCCGGGGGATGCGGAGGGCTTCCAAATTCCTGTGATCAGTCCAAACCTCGAAAGGGCATTTAGCACCTTCTAGGAGGTGATGCCAGGCTTCCTAAGCGGCTTTTACAGCAAAAGCCTCTTTTTCCCAAACATGCCACTGGCGTTTAGTTTCAGAAAATTTTCTGGACAAATAAGTGCAGGGTTTCAAGTGATTTTCAGAATCTCTCTGTAACAATATAGCCCCAACTGAGAAGTCAGAAGCATCAACTTGGACCACAAATGGGCGTTCAGGATCGGGGTGCTGTAAAATAGGCTCAGCAGTGAAGAGGGTTTTTAACTTCTCGAATACTGCCTGGCATTCAGGCGTCCAATTCAGCACTGCCCCAGGGTTTTTTACCTTGCGTGTCTCCCCCAAACCCTTGGTACAGAGCAAATCAGTAAGGGGCAAAGCAATCTCAGCGAACCCCTGGATAAATTGGCGATAGTAATTACTGAACCCTAGGAAACTTTGCAATTGCATTGGGTGCAGGGACGTTCCCAACTTAAAATCGCCTGAATTTTTTCAGGGTCCATTTCAATGCCCTTGTCAGATACCCTATAGCCTAGATAGTCAAGTTGGGTTCTGTGAAACTCACATTTGGAAAGCTTGGCATAAAGCTTGGCATCTCTAAGCTTACTTAACACCTGTTTGAGAAGGCGTTCGTGTTCCTCCTCGGATTCAGTGTAAATGAGCACATTGTCCAAATAAACCAGGACCCCTTTAAACAAATGATCATGTAATACTTCATTAATCAATTGCATGAAGACTCCGGGTGCCCCTGCTAACCCAAAAGGGAGGACTTTGTACTGAAATGAACCCAGTGGACAATTAAAAGCGGTTTTCCACTCATCTCCAGCTCGTATGCGGATGTGAAAATAGGCTTCACGAAGATCGAGCTTGGAGAAAATCTTGCCCTTTGACAAATGAGCTAACAAGTCCTTCATGAGCGGCCGAGGGTATTTGTTGCAGATTGAGATGGAATTTAACCCGATAGTCTGTACAGAGTCGAAGCGTGCCATCTTTCTTTTCCCGGAATAGCACAGGGGCCCCAACTGGGGAATTTGCAGGTTCAATAAACCTCCTTGACAGATTTTTGTCGATAAAGTCCCGTAATGCCCCAAGCTCCTTCTGAGTCATTGGATAAATTTTTGGCTTGGGCAATTGACTGTTAGGAACCATCTCTGTTGCACAATCAGTTTTCCAATGGGGAGGTAGCTGATCTGCTTCCATTTCTCCAAAGACGTCTGCAAAATCTTGGTATCGATCGGGCAAGCCTTCTAAACATGCCAAACTAGGGCACGGCGTGGCAATTGCAGCCCTTCCAACCCCCGCACTTGCAGCCCTCTCCACGGTAGGGGCTTGGTAAAACCCATCCTTAAAAGTCAGAGTTCTTTGTTCCCAGTTTATATATGGGCTTTGATAGGTCAACCAGGGAATCCCCAGAATTACCAAGGGGTTGCCAACAGGTGCCACTACAAATTTTAAAGTCTCAAGGTGGCTGCCCATTTGCATTGCGACAATTCCAGTGAAATGGGTTGCCCCCTCCCCCCCACTGTTGAACCATCCAACTGTGTGAAGATCAAAGGCTGCTGGAGGGGAAAGCTAGGCAGGTCCAAAGCAGCAACCAGATCAGGGTGAATCAAACACCTGGAACACCCAGAGTCAACTAAAGCCCAGACCTCTGTAGTCTTTGTGCGGGAGCCCAATTTCACTTTTACTGTTAGAATGGGACAGTCAGCACTCACCATAGCATCCTCACGCCCATCCTCCTCCACCTGCCCACAGATGCTCTTCATGGCAGGTGGCTGGCGTTTCCCGCCGGCTCCTTAGAGTCGTCTTCAGCGTCTCCTGAGAAGTAGAGTACTTCCTCAGCATCGTCTGCCCCCTTGGCTGCTGTCATCCGCCGTGAGGGGGGCAGCAATTTGGCTGGCTCGATCTCCAGCCTTGGCTTTTGGGCAATCAACTGCTCGATGCCCTTCCTTTCCGCATTGGAGACACTGACCCCTCGCATAGCGCCAATCTCTCTCCTCTTCCCAGGCTCTATAGCCTGGCCGGGTAGCAGTTGCAGCACTTCGGGGTCCCCTCACGGTAGCTGGTTGTTTTTCAGGTCGTTTGGTTTGCATGAAGGTATGCTGGGCATGCTCAGCTTTGCCGGCCAGACAGATCCATTCGTACAATGTCTCTGGGTCGTCTCTACACAACGCCCACCGCAGGATGTCCCTGTTGAGTCCCTCTTTAAACCATTCTATTAAGGTTGACTGAGACCAGTCGGGGATTTTCCCAGCTAAAGCCTTAAACTCCAGGGTGTAATCAGCTACAGACAGTTGGCCCTGGGTAAGATCCTTCAGTGCCTTTTTAGTCTTTGCCTTGGCTAGAGGATCCTCAAAATGCAGCTTTAACGCCCACATGAATTCCTCAAAATTCTCAAGCTCAGGGGAGTCAACCTCACTTAATTGAACATACCAGTCAGCCGCTCGTCCCTTCAGCTTGGTGACAATGGCAGTTATTTTAGCCTCTTCGGAAGGGAAGTATGGTCCAAACTGCCTCATGTAACTTTTAGCATTAGTGAGAAAGAAAGACAACTTAGTTGGATCCCCATCAAACTTGACAGAAAAGTCTTTCACCCCCACTCCTGTTGGAGCTGAATCAGCGGCTGCTTGAGTGGTTGGGCCCCAGGTTACAGTAGTTCTCCCTCCTCGGGGTGGGGACACTGATGGTCGAACTCTGCGGGGTGGAGATTCATCCCGGCGCCGTCTCCGGCCCTGCTCCGCCGGCGGTCCGGGTGAGGGGATGGAGGATGATTGCGTGGAGCTGGAATCTCCTTCGCGCCTCGGCTGCCCCCCCCCCCCTTGACAGAGACAGGGTTTTTAGCATGTACTTCATGGATTCTATTTTGGCCTCTACCACTCTTAGCCTTTCAGGGGTTTGAGATTCCTCCCTCCCTCCCTTGCGTGTTAGGCTGTCTCCCTGTTGATACCGTGGTAGATTCTATGTTTGGGGTCAGTGGGAACCGATACTTCCAGGACGCCTGGGACGTCCCTGGCTGGGGTTCTCCCATTTCATCCCAGGTGATCAACTCTGCGGGCGATTCGCTGGGTGCCAGTTGCTCTGGTGCTCTCCCATAGTCGGATTCCTCTACCTCAGGGCTGAAACTCGAATTCTGCCAGAAACCTGAAGGTTCTGGGGTGAGGCTCAGTTCTCAGCTCCTGACCGTCAACTCGGGCATCAAGCCAGTCGGCTCCTCAAGTCTCCCGGTCGTGAGCTTGGATTCTGCCATCGTTAACTGTTTTCCCTCACAAGAAACTAATCTTGGTAGGAGCTAACGGTACAACTTTGGTGATTCTCAGCTTTATGTAAGGATTGCCTATTCTAAAACACCATCAGACTCATAAGCAGGATCACAAAGATATCTGATTTATTAAAGAATAGTATGTGGGATCACAAAGAAAGCTGAGAATGGAAGAAGCGCGCCAAATGCAAACTAAAAACCCTCGGTACAAATGAGATCCCTCCCCCCGTAGAATCTTCCCAAGCTCACAATCCCAGGTGCTCCTAACGGCTTATGATGGTCCGTGGGAAAAGTTCTTGAGCAGAGCACATAACCCAAACACATTCCATTGAAATGAACATAGATACAGAGCTTGGCACAAGGTTTCACAGCAGCTCCCTCCCAAACAGAAACGCGCATCAGCGCCATGGCATGTGAAACTTTACAATGTACAGTGCACATTGAAACAGTGAACGTGACAGTAGTGGTATATTAGAAACTGTTGGTTAATTATTTAAAAAATGTAACAGTGGAGAGAGAGCTTAACGTAACTCCCTTTGACAACTTAAATTTAGAGTAAATAATTTTGTAACCTGCTATGGGGTATATTTCACATCAAGGAAGTATATCACACAGGATATACAATATGAAAAATAGAGAAATTCTTCCCCACCAAAAGGGGTATATGGAAGTCATGTAAAACTCCATACATGGGGGCATGACATAATTTATCAATATCTCTCTGCTCTGAGAGCTTAACAGAAGGTGGATTGAACCGACCGCTCTGACAGAGCCACTGAACAAATTGTTTCTGATAATAAGCTGGTTTTCATTATTATTATTACTACTACTATTATTATGTTTTAAACCCTTCTTTATATAAAACTCAAGGCAGAGAACATAGCTAATATGCCTATGTTCCCCACAACAACAACCCTGTGAAGTGGGTTGGGCTGAGAGAGTGTTACTGGCCCAAAGTCACCCATCTGGCTTTCATGCCCAAGGAAGGCCTAGAACTCATAGTCTCCTGGTTTCTAGGCCAGCACCTTAACCACTGCACCAAACTGGCTCTCCCTTATAATCAGACACCCATAAACATGTGAGTCTTTATCCTGACTTCATCTCTTGAAACCACCTAATTCAGAGTTCAAAGATGATCTTTTCAGGTTATTTTATTTTCAAGAAGTTGCATATGCTTTGATATTAAACCCATCAAAAGGACTTCCAGTGGGAAATGGTGGACTGATCAGCTGTCCCTGCGGTGAGTTATGTGGGGAGAGCTGGCATTGTGGCTTTTTTGGGGGGCACAGGCTGGTTTCTCCTGTAGCCTAGAGCGTGTTTCCAGGCAAGGAAAATGCTGGAATCGACCCATTTGTCCTCCAGATGATGAGCTGTAGCCAGGAGACCATGGACGGTGTGCGCGATCGATCGGCAAGACTCCACCCAGAGTCTGGGATTTCATCTCTTCCGTGCCACGCTTGTAGCCTTTTTAAAGGGACAGTAAGTCCTGCCTTCTCATTTCTAAAACACCAAATTATTTTTAAGTTATGTACCCTATGAGAAGCTTTCTACAGTCAGAAGAAGTCAAATCTCTTGGTGCTTATCATTATTTCTGGAGTATATTTTAAATTTGTTACAGTTTTGGCTTGTTTTCCCATTTAAAGTGTAATGAAGATTGAAAATATATAAATGCCTTCCTGTTACTATTTTTGCTACTGAATTTGAAGGAGGAATATCTTCTTACATGTTGGGATTGCTGTTTCGAATTTTAAATTTTCTGTTCGTTTCTTTTGGGACCTGTCTGCTAGTATATTTTCTTTTGCTAATTTTAGATGGAAGTTTTTCTATTAACTCATTAACTCCTTTTTTCTGTAAGTCAAGTCACTAGAGGGTGCCATAATCTACTGTTTGAATCTACTATTTGAAGCATGGAGCTGTTTAAGGAAGACCTCTTATTCCATTAGGATTTAAAAGAGATCTGTTCAGGGTGCTGTCAAGCTATCCTGCAGAGTATTCTGGACATTGGAGAAGTTATTGTTGCTAAATTGGGCCATCTGAATGAAAATATTATGATGGATGTTGTTGATTTTGGAAAAGATGAGGAATTTTCTGTTAGTGAGATTAAAGTAATGTTAGGGGAGGATTATAGTTTGGTGCTGAATGGGTTAAAGCAACTGTCTGAGTTTAAGCTTGTACACGGAGTTACTCTGTTGGGGCGATGTTATGACTATCTGAACCAGCATTTTGGGAAAGAAGAGAATATGTTTTGTGGGAGTCCTTTTTGCTGAGAAGTCTAAGTTTTTGAAGGTGCTAGTGGGACTGTTGGATGTTTGTAAATAAAATGCCTTATGTGTAATAGGGAGATATGTAAATGCCCTGGTATATTTTGAGGAGGGGTAAAAAAATTAAAAATGTGTAAATGGATGGAAAATGAAGGTTATTATGATTTCATTTTCTTAATGATTTGGACTAAGATTTACAGGATTTTGATCTGTATGATTTAGAAAGTATTGATAAGTTATAATAATATTTGGCTTTTAAACTTAATAGGCTTAATTTGTTGTAGTATTATTCATTATAAAAATAGACAGCTTGTATGTTTCTATAATTTGTTTTTTATTATAGTGGACAGAAATATATAGAATAGTGGTAGGAAGGAAGGAATTAAATGGGTGTTGCTTTAAGGGGGAGGGATGATGATTTAGAAATTTGTATATAATATACTTTTTACATAAGAGGAAAGAGCAATTGTATTAGTGGTTTGTATGTGTTAATGAAGGGATTGATAAAAATAATGTGATTTTGGTTTGACAAAAAGTAAGGGTTTGATTACGGAAATTGTATATTTTTGCTATTGAAAGCTGGAAGTCATCTTTCTATGTAATCTTAAAATTTCTTTTTGTGTGTGTTTCACACCTTTTTTAGTTTTTTTCTTTTTGTAGTTTGTTTTTCTGTAGTTTTTAAATCTTTGCTGTAAACTTAATAAACACACACACACACATATATTAAACCAATCAAACAAACAAACATTCTATTCAAGTAGGTAAAATTCTCTGATTTTATTTCATTGCTTTATATTATTTGGAATTCTTTGTTACTTTCCCTTTTTCTTGCTTTTCTGTGTTTTTTCTTTTGGAAAGCTTTTCTTTAACTTTAATATCTACACTGCATCTATAGCTATTAGTTTGATAGTACTGATAACCAATAGGAGAAGGAAGGGGCATCTTGAATCAGTTTCCCCTGATTTCCAATGGGTCTATTAGTTCCACCAGACCTTTCAAGACTACCAGCCTGATGTTTTATCTATTCATTATTTCTTAAGAGTACTTATATGCCACTTCTTATCCTAAAAACCCTCATTTATGATACTATGCAGATGTTTCAGTAAAGGAACACCATATACAATCCTTGATTTTGGATACTGGATCTTCCCTGCCTGTATACAAGTGGTTCCAGTCAAAAGATGTCCTTGACATCCATCCAGAGGTCCCTTAAAACATGGCTATGTCAGCAGGCCTGGGGATCTCAAAGAAATAGCAATTTGATGAGATGGCTACATTGTTTTTAACATCAGTCTTCTCCATTATTTTGCTATTAGTAATATTGTTGATGTCTTTTAATTATAGTTTTTAACATTTAGTTTTTTATGATGGTTTTTATTGTAAGCCACCTAGAGTTACTTTACTGTGAGATGGGCAGCTATATAAATGTGATTAATTGATAAATAGTTAAATAAAGCACAAACCCATACTCTGAAGCCACTCTGTACTCATCCCACCTCAAATCTTAAAAGCACTAGGTATATCTAATTCTCAGGTGTATATTTCTATACCCTGTGTAGATAACTTTTCTTAATACCACCATATGAAATGATTAACAGAAATAGCACCTAATAAAAGTAAACATTTTATTTTCTTTAATTTAAAAGCAAGATTTTCAAACTGGGATGAAATAAAATATAACAATCATAGAAATTTCATATAAATGTACCAATAGCAGAGTTAAATGAAAACATAATATTCCCAATCAAAGCATTCTCCTATTTCTGAAACTACAGAATATGCATTTAAGCCTACTGTATTCTTTGAGTGCCAATAATGTAGCTTCTGACAAAAAAAGGAATGATCTTTAAAATCAGAATACCCCATTATTAATTTCCATTACTAAGCCAGCTACTTTAGAAAAATTTGATATAATGAAACCTTTCACTACACCTACCATTTAACCACTCTATTGTTCTATTCCATATTCCTATTCATGGGAATATTTTATGTTGCTTTCTCTCTCTGAACAACTTTTTGCAGATTTCCCATGATTCTTTTAAAGCCTTGCAGCCAAATAAACAAAATAAAAAAACAAAAAATCCTACCACCCTATAAAATGCAACGAGGGTCCCCAGACTGCCACAGAAGTCACAATAAAAGAAGGATGGGTGATGAAGGGAAACAATGATGAATTGGTAAATATCTTTCCTATATCCTAAGCCAGACATACAGTATAACAAGATCTACACAACAGCAAAAATGCTCACATTAAACTTGCTTAATTACTATCAACCAAGTGATAGCCAGTGGAAGACCAAACTGAAATATGAGGTATGGTGATTAATACATATGCATTTTCCTACTGTATATTGCAATTTTTCACTCCCTCTAACACTGAATAGATGGGAGTCATGGAGGAAGTAGAGACAAACTTGGAGGCCGTATGTATTCATTATAACTCAAACTTGAGGAAAGAGACCCTCAAGTAAGTGCAACTATATAATTGCAGCTGATTGTGAATAGGGTGTGGTGTAGCAATTGGCAAAGAACAAAGAGCAAATTTGAGCATGAGTAAGATCTCAGATTTAAGCCTAACCTGTGGCAAGGGCAAGATTTCTCTGCATTCTCAGAGTTCCATCTGGCTGTTCTATTTAAAGTGACCCAGTGCATGTTAAGAAAATATGGCCAAGAGTGTTTATTGGGCCACTGGGAAGAGTGTGTGGGATGTCTGGAGGATAAAATTGCTAAGATTTGCTCAGATTTGGATGCTAGCTGGATGGGTCCTAGTTGAAGTGACTAGTTGAAGCTACAACTTGCAAGATTACCCAGAATGAGTTTCAGCTGGCTGGTCTGAGGAATTAGACAGAGGGCTCTACAATATCAGCTCTATCACTTGTAGCCTGGATCCCTACCCTTCTTGGATAAGAAACCCTCTAGGGAGGTGACAGGAGATTGTGTTTGGGCAGTGGTCATTACTTCCTTGGAGGAGGGGTGGTATGTCCTCTCCTCAAGAAACCATCTATTGACCTGCAATTTAAATAGCTACTGACTCATCCCCAACTTTTCCTTTTGAGGAAGTGTGTTAAGAGGGTGGTAGATCTGCAGAAGAAACAGATTATCTGGAGCCTTTTCAGGCAAGGTTCAGACTCAGTTATGGAACCAAATCTACAATGATCAATCTTGTGTATGACCTATGGTGGGACCACAGAAATATAATCTTTCTACTTGTGCTTGACCTTTCAGCAGTCTTCAGTGCCACTGCCTGCATAGGCTGGGAGTTGCAGGTGCTGTGTGGTTCTCCTCCTTCCTAAGTGGGCAGTTTCAATCAGATTGAACCCAATGGCCCTCTGTTATGGGTGACCTTATTTATGTTTATATAAAGCCCCTGAGGGAAGGCTATTCATTGGCAGAAAGTTGGGTTTAAACAGTATGCTGGCTATACTTCACTATCTCTGTGAAGTGATAGTGTGGCTGAAGTTCTATCGGGAAACTGTTAGGGTCTGAATGGGACAAACAGACTCAATCCTAGCAAGGTAGCCCTCTTTTTCCAAAGATATTCCATCTTTCACTTTCTGCAGGATCATGTTTCCCATGCAGGATTGATCTGCGGGTCCTCTTGCATTCATTGCCCTTGCACAAAGTGTGGATGGCAGCTGTGGCAAGGAAGGCCTTCCCACAAATCCATCTTGTGTGCCAGTTACAGCCTTTCCTGGATCTGAAGGCTTTACTCACTCTCATTCATGCTTTGGTCACCTCCCATTTGGACTACTGCAATGCATTCTTCATGGGACTATTCTTGAAGAACATTAAAAAACTTCAGCTGGTCCAGAATGCAGTGGCTGGTATAGTTATGAGTACCAGTAGTTTACCCCTCTAACATCTCCATTTCAAGAATTGCACTGGTTGTTAGTGCAGAAGCAAGTCAAGATGCTTGTTGTTAGTTTCAGAAGCAAGTCAAGATGCTTGTTGTTAGCTTTAAATCCCTGTATGGTTCAGGACCTGAATATCTACAATACCATTTACTCCCAGTGGGGTCTGTCTGCCCATTAAATATGACAGAGAATGCTCTTTCTGGATCTTCACCCTCAGAGAGTGCCACCTGGAAGGATCTTGAGGTCAGGCATTCTTGGTTCTGGACAGTATTCCCCCTGACATCAGACAGGATCTGACTCATCAGGGCTTCCACAAATCTAGCTTTTTCAGCAGACCTTTGAGATATATTTGTTTACTTCCCTCCTGCTGGGTGACTGTCTTCTAAGTGTCAGTTATTCCTCAGTGTTAGGAAATTTATGTTGGTGTACATAAATATATGTAACATCTTAGTACTATAGGTCTGTAAACTGGTCAGAGTGACTGGAATAACATAAGCCCAGTAGATAGCCAGAGTGCACAGACCTGATCTGTGAAGGAAGGAAATATGGAAGCTAATGAAAAAGGTTAGTTCATATCAGTGGAGTGGAGGAAATTTTTCTTTCCTCCTCCTAACCATGCCTGTGCAAATAAATAAATAAATCTTAAAACCTGAGTTATACTGAAAGCAAAAGTAACCGAATGAATAATCACAGGATTAATTCATATTACTCACTTTGCATGCATTTGTAGGGATGACCAAACATTACTCTGTTCACTCATATTTACATGTACTCCAAGTGCACATATGGAAGATATCTGTATGTAAGAAGATGCATGAGGATGCATGCAAAACCCTTGCAAACAGTCACAAGTTCATTGTTGCCTGAAGGAGAACTACCTCTTTTTCCTGGAGTTTTACCAGGACAGAACAGGAGAAGATAGGAGCAGTGGAGGTGCAAAAATTTGTAATGACTGTTTCCAGAATGCCCTTGAGAAAATGACAGAAAGTTTATCCTTTTCCAGGAGAAGCTGCTCACAGTGGAAATCATTCTTGCACAGGGGATGTAGCTCCAGTCCTCTGAGGATGCTGGGCCATATAATCTATGCAATGATACAAGAAACAGGTGCTGTTTTTTTTCCTGCTCTGTAATATTTGTGATGAGCCAGGAGAGTGATGGAGGTTGCACAAAAAGGAGTGTACTTCATTTTATGAGAACTTTAGTTCAGTTTTTGCTGAACTGAGAAACGTGCAAACATTTCCACAATAAGTATTTTAAACACGTCTTGTTCCATACTATACCTATATTATGAAATACACTTTAATAATCAATGATACTTCTGTACTGTGAATACCAGATCATAATTTGCAGTGAATGAAATGGCTACATTTATACTGATACTCCAATTACTTAAAGGTTAATGGGGAAAATATCAGTACTGAACAGCTGTCTAGTTTTTTTCTCTAAATCCATTAGAAGTGTATCCCATATCATTGATCAACAATTTCTGGGGGAAATGAAGGACTGTGCAAGTGCTATAAATAATGTTCTTGTAATGGAATTCATTAAAGAAACTTTAATGCGACAGATATTTTTTAGAGTGCATTACCTAATTTTTTTCCTTCATTCAAGAAGGAGATAATAAAGATGTGGGACTAAATCCCATACATTTTAAATTAACTAGGTTTGCTATACACCTGCTGCTTGAAGTTTTAGCTTTTAGTGAAACTTCCCATGAAAAAAACTGTAATTAAATTCAGAATTATATTTCTTATTTTAAAAGTTTTTTTAAAGCCTGTGAAACTTACGAGATGGCTTTCAGGTGCAAAGGAAGGAATTTTTATTTACATTTAATCATACATTTAACTTTATCCTACTTTTTATTAAGTAATCTTTAATTTAGCCTAAAGTAACTTCTATTACTGATACCAATCTTCTAGTGTGTCATTGTATTGTTGTCTTGACTTTTGTCAGAAAAGAAAGGTTATAATATTTATTTAGACGACTGGTGATTTACAATATAACAACAGATTAAAATCAATAATAGAACAATGCTATGATAAAATGGCTGCCCATGTCACAGGTAAATTGTCTGCACTCTGGATGCCTGCTGGAACAAAACCATTTTCATCAGTTTGTAGAAGAATAAAAAGTGAATATCGAGGGCAAGGAGTTCTAGAACATGGGGGCAACGACAGAGGCACACTGATTTTAGGCCCCTACTCCTTTGTATTGACGTAGGAAGGGAAGCCCTCCCTACCCGGCCGGCAGAATAATCTTGAAATACACTGATGTAGGGTTTTAAAGATCCAAACCACAACTTGTGAACCTGGAAAGCCACAGGAAACCAGTCCACTGCTAGGGGTCAGTTTGAATCTTCAGATCCAGAAGCTCAAGAGGTTGACCATCCTGGGCCTCACCCTATGCCACAGGAATTAGCTGAAGAGCATGCACTTCACAGGTGCAAGCTCAGTCAGCTGAACTAGGAAATGCCCTAAGCCCACCAACACATCACTTACTAAGAGAGCAAAAGGAGTAATCTCTTGAGAGAAAGAAGCATGATTCAGCAAACTAGTTAAGCTGGTAGTAAGGGCTATCTAAAAGGAAACTATAGCTTGACTGGCTCTTTGCGGCAATCAACATTTCTAGCCCAGCTTGCCTTTGACCCTGGCCATATGCTGTTTTGGATTCTTTCGATTGCCTGCATGACTACTGCACTAAAGCTTGATCACTCTTGGATCATTTCTGAACTGGCATTCTGTTGCTCTGGGTTATCTGAAAAGTAAGCTTTTGTGTTTTTTATTCTCTAAGCAGAAGATTTGCAGTTTGGAATGTGTTTATGTTACTACACTTAAGGATTTACTTATTATCTAATTTATTATGCAATAAACCCCTTGAATTTGTAACAGAAACCGATTGTGAGGTTGTAATTGGCAGCACAGAACATTCAGTGAGTGAAGACAAATGCAATACTTGAACTGTGGCTCTCACCCACTAGCAACCTGGCTGCTGCATTCTGCACCAACTGAAGTTTCTCAGCTATTTTCAAAGGCAATCCCATGTGAAATGGTGTTCTATAACTCAGGTATGTGGTGATAAAGTGCTGCTGTTACTTTAAGCAGATGCTTTGCTGCACTTGCCTATCTTTCAATTCAGTAGGAGAGAAAGTTAAATAGCAGTTACGCATGTGATTGTTATAAAGGAAGAACATATGTTGAAGGTAGAATGAAGACTACAGGACAATGATGTTAACTGTTATCTTCATTATTCTGAGGAAAAGTAATAGATGTTGGTGGCCTCTAAATGTTCTAAGTGGTCTGCAATATATACTATTGTAATAGCGAAAGAGCAACAAAGCAAACAGGACATGGCTAAAGCATCAGGAAAGCCCTAAACGATGTCCTTGTTCCAAAAGGTATAATGATACATACGTTGAAATGAGTTCAGCCCTCATCTTCACTACCACTCAACCCATGAGGTGTCTGGATCTGATAAACTTTCTTAGAGGGCAGACATAATGGAACACAAAATACTTGAATCACCAGATCATGTAAGTTAGATATCTATCCAGTTTTCAAAGACATTGGACATCCAGCATTGCTAAGTGTACTCAATTACACTTTCCTGGACTACTATCTGAAATTGCTCTGATCTTGAAAGTTCTATTTGGAATTATGAAACCAAACTCAACTCCTGGATTTGGACAAATCCATGTTGCTTTTCTGGCAACTGTACAATAGTGATTTGCCATTGCCATCTTCCAGAAAGTTTTTCTACCTTCCAAGTCCTTTCTACAATCCTGGGGTTTTCTTGTGTTTCAAGCTTTTCAAATTGATCAAGGTCAGCCATGTGCTAGTACCTGCTATGACTTAGTTTTATATACGCAAAATAAAATAAATCCAGGATTTCAGTAATTCTCATCCTAAAATAATTGCCATCATATTCTGGCAAAGAATATAGCTAAATTTGAACTGAACTGCTATATTTTGAAAACACTGCAGATTTTAGCCCAGGGACCCTCATTAACCCCTTTGCTGCGATTCCTTGTAGCATCTTCTGTGGTGATATGAAAAGCGGACATTTTCCTCTCAGGTGGTGGTATCTCGTTGATATCTGACAAATTATCTGAAGATGAGTTTCTGAAGCTGCATAAATTAGGTACAAGCCAAAAGAAAGACCTTTTCTTGTCCTGGGAAGGAAAGAGGGGAAATAGTAAGGAAGTACAAAAAGGAACCAGAATGGTTCGGTTCTTTTTCCTTCTACTGATTTTCAACATTGCTATTTCAAGCAGAGTACTAGCAAAATAATCTATAACCTATCCAAGTTTCTATCTAGACCACCATTTTCTCGCTCCTCTGTAAATTGTGCTTACTATTTGTGCCAATGTATTTTTTATGCCTCAGTATTTACATAAACTGAGTCTGTTTAAAGTATTCAAATGAGAAGAAAATATCATTATATGGACCATCAGCTCTTGGCCTTTAAAATGAATTCATGCAGAGGATTTCCAGATGGGACAGAATATACCCATGCCCATATGCCTTTAATTATTAATTTAAATTCCTATTTTTGGCTGAATATTGATTTCTAAAAATATGTCTTGTAAACTGATTAGCCAAGACTGAAGACTTGATCTCATAGAATAGCCTGCCAGATTCAATTATATGTCTTTTCTCTAGATTCCTTGCTAGGTCCTAGTACTAAATTGGATGTGGGATTAGTTACACATCCTTGCCCATGGTAAATATTAAAACTGTCCCTTCTTACAGAATGATTGCACTTCACCTTTTTCTAAAGCTGTACAATAAGAAGAGATTTTAGTTCAAAATTTCTACTGAGATTCTCTGTTACAACACAAGTTGCATTTTGGGCAATGAAAGACTATATAATGTTTTATATTTCCTTTGTTGTTCTTTATTGCACCAAGTAATTATATTTTACTTCTTCCATGAAAGGAAGTTACATCAACTTATCAAACCAAATAATTTTGTTTCTAATTTAACAACAAAGTTGCTTTGAAATGTGGCTTATTATATGGTGTCTGCTACAAAATGTTGGTTGGCATATATAATTCATTCTATTAGGGATTTAATCACAGGAAAGTATACAGAGAAAGGCTGATGTGATGCAATTTATTATACACTTCTACGGTCATTGCCAGTCTTATGATTGTTTCCAGATTTAAGTGCCACTAAATAGGCAAATACTATTTTTTAAATGTTTGCTAGCTCGTAGATAGGAATTTGTCCTTCATTTTGCCAGTGCCCATCAAGTGAAATTTTACATTCAGACTGGAAATCCTATTATCTTCCTCACACTCTGTAGTAAATTCACAGTAAGGACATTCAAGATTAATGAGAGATTAATGAAATGGATTATAGTTTCATTCTGCTAAATGTAAATCAGAGTTCAAAGCACATTTTAATATGTAGAAATTCAAATTCTACATAGCAGAAGACAGAGCAAATTCAGAGGACAAGTGTCTTCAAAATTAGGCCATTAAAGAACAAGAGGGATATATTGAAATGCTCAGGGAAATTCCAACTTTTACAGAAATATATTTTAATTTTCAGGCTAGTGATTTGGCCTGAAAAAGCTTAATTGCAGCAGGGACATAGTATCCTCCTTTAGAGTGGAAGAATTTGAGGATGGCGTTAGCTGATCTTTGACCAGAGGCAGCTGCATATTCACAATATGCTTTCCTTGAGCCAGTGGCATGTGTCATCACACCTAGATACTTAAAGGTGGTCACTTGTTCTTGATCTTGACCTTGTTCTATGTTGTGTCCATTGAGATACCATGGGCGAAGTCTTGGCCTTTTAGCAAAGGCCATAATCTTTGTTTTCTGATAGTTTATTTCCAGTTTATTGTAATTACAGTACTGGAACAAGGCTTGCAAGGCTCTTTTAAGACCTACTGGTGTCCTAGAGAGGATTACTGCATCATCTGTGTAAAGAAGCAGGGTGATACTGCGATCTCCTATTTTTGAGGGGTGGTAATTTGGATTGTTTATCCATGTTACCATATTGTTTATATAAAAATTAAAAAGCATTGGGGCCAAGATACACCCCTCTTTTACCCCCTTTTGGGTTTGGACTAGTATCGAGGGGGACCCTTGCATATTACACCTGCTGTTTATGGTCGTGTTGGAATGTAAGGCACGTAATAAATGGAGAAGCCTACGGTCAATTGCGGCGGCTTCCAATTTCTCCCATAGCTTGGTCCTGGTAGCAGAATCAAAAGCTGCCTTTAGATCTCTGAAGGCTGCATATAGTGATGTCACCTGAACACTGTTTAAGTGTTTTCAAAACTCGAGACAATACTCCCCAAGAGATGTCCACAATGTTCTCTGTCTACTTAGCATCCTTAAGTGACAGTGTCAAATGAAAAATGGAAATTGGGGAAGAGAATAGAATGTCCTTTTTCAGCCACTTACAGCTTATGATGTCCTGATAGAGAAGTCATAATTAGCTGACTGAGAATCTGTAATAGAGCATTCCTTTAGGAGCAGCTCAGTAATCTTCTTGCCTTCTCTGAAATCCCCAAAATTATGATACCCCAAAGAATATCCTTAGTATTGATTGATTTGTCCACGCTCTTTCTCCAAGTGCCAGTTTACAAAAAAAAAGATTATTTTGAATGGAATATATGAGATTGTAGTTGCTGTAATTCCCATTCCTAAACTTTTTTAGAAGTAACTGAAAGTCTGTTGTTGTGAATTGATAGACTGATCCTGCCTGCCCTTTCTTTAAAATGTAAAGAAACATTGTACCATGTACAGTTCAACATACAGGTTCTATTTAGTCTGAAGAGAGCAAAATGTCTCATGCAAGCCATACTGAAAACTCTTTGACTACAGATTTTGGAGGCAATTCATCTTTGCAAATACATAGTGCAAATCAGTCGGCCCTCCTTTATGAACAGTAACAAGGCTAACCCTTCCTAGCCAATGTACCTATGAGATCTTTATGTTCCAGCTTTTCTTTTCACAGACCCTTGGGAAATGTCTCTCTACCCAAAGAAGAGGAAGAGACTTGTGGGGTCGGTTGAGGCAAGAGAGAATAACTGGCCTAAAGTCATCCAATGAGCTCTGTGGTCAAACTACGGACTATTCTGCACACTGTATTAGTGACTTAAAGTGGGTCCTCCAGTCCTAGTCCAATACCTTAACCCCTACATTACCCTGGCTTCTGACCTAAATGAATCTAAGTAACTTTTTTTTTTTTGCCCTATCATCTATAGCACTTGGAGGGTCCTTTTGCCAAACCACTTGCTGACTTTTATCATTGTGTCACCAGAATCTCTCAAGCTTGGCAGCATTTAAAAAAGAAAGGAATATAAGCAGTAAAGAGAAGCCAGAAAGAAACAGCCAAATGTGCAATGTTAAAAAGGATAGAATTAAGAAGCACCATCTCCAGAATATATACCCAACAGTAACTTCATGAAATCATAAAGAAATAAAGTCAAAGACTTTCCAAACCTGTCTAAAAACAGAAGACAGATAACACACACACACACATACATATACCAATTTCAATATGACTATATTTCATACTGCATGATCTGTCAATTATAACATACATATAAGCAAGCAACATGCACTGAGACATAAATACTAGCCATTTGAGTCCACCCTGTCAAAATCTGTGAAATTTAAGTTCATAGGTTAAGGATCCTGGAGAAAAAGTCTAGGAAGATAACTGTAGATTATTGTATGACTTGAGTCAGCTCATCTTTGTAAGCAACAAAGGGCAGAAAACACATTGTTGGGAGAGGGAAATTATAGGGATAGATGCCTTTCATTAAATGCAAATAGTACTATAAATCTGTATATAGAACTCTTAATGAAACTTAAGATATTGACTTGTGCTTAATTATTCATGCATATTTGTAACATTTTAATAATCATTAATGAAATGAAAACTATTAGAACCACTTGGCTAAATATTATAAAGCCTTAAGATACTGGCTTAAGGTACAGAGCTAATGCTGTCACTTTGAATTAGCTCCTTTCTTCTCAAATCACTTTTGGCTTCTTTGAACTGTGTTGATTTGCATATTATCCCAAGGCAAAGCAATTACTCATTTTCCTTATCGTACTATTCTGCACACTGTATTAGTTGAAAGGACACTTCCAAAATCTTCAACCTCTTTGAATTAGTGTTGCAGTTGCTATGCAAAAGGATTAACAATTTATATTTGACTCTTAAGTAGTACATAAAACAATGTTTTCAAATAACATGCTAGTCACAGAAGTAAAGACTTGACACAGTGCCCACAGAAATAAAAGTCAGTTTACTTTACTGGACTTTGAATCAGGTTATATTGCTGTCTTACCTTTACCTACTGTATTAAGAGTCTAATGCTAAATGACATGAGTGAGAACAATTGAGAGAGTAAAGTAGTGTGACATACCAATATTTTGGACAGCAACAATCAGCAGCAAAATTTTAAAAAAATTATTAAACAAACATTAGGACCTTGTTCATGCAAGGTTTATACTGTATTGCATGACAATAATCATCATCAGAATGAAAATAAAGAATTCAGATTCTGATTACTGAATATATGTATGTTTATTTGCACCACCACATGGAATATAAATCCTCTCAAACATATGCCATCTTTCCTATTTTATATACTAGAACATAAAGATCAGTCAGCCATTTGGACAGATTTATTCTCACTTGTCAATACAATTTGAGTAAAAAAAAACTCATCTATTTTTAGCAAATTAAGTGAAAAATAAAATTTAATACAATTACAGATTTGAATTAAGCAGGATGCATAGCTAATCCAAAATATTCCATGGCCTTTAAAACAATATGGTCTTTTATAAAAACTTGTTCAGTATTTGTGTTTTCTAATTTGAAATTTTTTTTTGATTTAATAACATTTGGAATAATAGTCAAATAGCTGTTAAAACATAGTCAGACTCTCTCTGCCTTTCTGTCAAAGAAATGCTTCAATACATTTGTGGCTGACTTTCACTGGCTTTTTTTTTCTAATGTCAGGACTGAGATTTCAGTTATATTTTAGGTGACAGTGAGGAGAAGTCTATTATGCTTCAGATAAGCAGTAGAGTACATTTTAAATTCAGTGAGAAGTTCGTAACTACCCCCAAAATCTGTTATGTTCTTTTACATTCTTATGCATAAAAATAGACAACATTTTACAGCACTTATAAGCAAGAATGTTAACACTTCATAGGCCAATCCTACAAACTTAATTTAGCATTGTTGGCACTGATAGTGCATTGCACCAATGGAAAAACAGAAAAATTCTTCAAAAGAACTATAGAGCAATGCACTCTGATGTATCAGAATGACTGTGTACAGTGGAGACTATTTTAAGTCAGGGCTAGGAATGAAGTTGATGTAACAATGCTCTCCAGCAGCTGCTCGTTCATGTGGAATCAACACATCCCAGAGGTCTTCTATGGGGAAATAGAATGGGGGAGTAGCCATTGAATTGGAAAAGCAGGAGGAAAAGCCCTTGAATTTAACCATGTAACAAGGACCTATATATAAGATTTAATATAAGATTTAATTGCTGTGTACTACAGTAGGCAGGTTTGTCTGTGTGGCTTCATTCTTCTCTGCAATCAAGAAACTAATCTAGCTATGTTGTGCCTATGAGATTTCTGCCAAAAAGCCACTACCTAAATACAGAATTGAGATTTACTGCTATGCATGGCACAAAGCCTGACAAAAAGGGTCAAAACCAAAATTGAGTGGGAGAACCTCTTTTTTTTGCCAATCTCTCTTTTCCCATTTTTCCCCTTTATCAGACACTCATCCAGTCCTCTCTTTCACAAAAGTCCACATTTTATCCACTTACTCTTTTGCACCTATCTTCTCATGCCCCCAAGGCAATACAACTTGGTAGCATCAGCTGATGCAGAGCACATACTGTAGCTAGAGTGTCTTCAGAAGGACACCATGGCATTTTATTACAGCAACTGGATTTCTGAGCTTAAAGGCTTAAACCCCCTCTTTTAGCCAATTCAATTTTGAACTCCTACCCACCCCCAGAGTAGGATTAAAAACTTGTAAGAAGAAAAACCTTTACCAACATTAATATTCTAATGACATTCAACTTGCTTCCTATTTATGCAATGCATCATGGAATAGATGGAATTAGGAAAGTGTATTAAATCAAATTAATATGAAATAAAAAGAAAATTCCTTACTTCTAACCCAGAGTTTTAAATATTGCTTCACTATTAACAGCTAGAATCCATCCAATCTGTTTACATACAGTGTATTCATATTATTAAGCCCCCCACATGTGTAAATGCTGGTAAAAAGGCATTATGGTTCAGAGTAGAGAAAGCCAGGAAGGAGAACAGATGCTACTCCAATGTCACAATTCAAATTCTGCCTTCTTACAGGTCTCTCTATATTTTCCAAGCTAGCTTGTATAGCTGCAACAATCACAACATCACAACATAAAATAGATTGGGAACTTGGGGGAAGTTTATGGTCCATGCTTAGTATGATCCATTCAGATACGTCATTAGTTAAGTATAATGATTTTTCAGTAGAGTTCATAAGAATAAAGTACATCCTTTAGATTCTAAATGGAAAGCTGAAACTGGCTTTAAATTGCATATACTACTGAGTATGAGAACAACAACTTGTTATGTACTACTTTTAACAGAGTGTTTATTTCACATCAAGCAGGCAATATGGTTATCCTCATGTGTATATTGGATTGCAGAAAAGGACTCGGAAGCTACGAGCTGGTGGTTTATCTTTCTATTTCTTGGTGAAATATACTGCTCATAGCTAGAACAAGATTTATTGTATTTTTATTTCATATTATTCCTCAAAGAGTTCAAGTGGGGTACATGCTATTTTGTAAGTTATTTAAGCTGACCTAGGCTCACCAAATGAATCCAATGATTAATTGGGGACTGAAACTTAGTTGCTCAGTCCCAGTTTACTACACCATACAGACTTCTGCAATTTGTACTTTCAGTCAACACTCTGGACTAAGTGTCTTTCAACAGTAAGAAAACTAGTGCTATCTCTAATTATACAAGGCTGAACTGAGAATAGACAAGACAAAATGAGGTACAGCGTAGCTTACAGTTTGTATCTTGCCTTTCTACCACTAAAGTATTCAGGGAGGCTAACAATAAATACATCTCATACAAAGAATTAAATTTACTGTTAAACTTTTTAAAACTGAAAATGTTTTAAAGCTTGATTTCTTGAAAATCCAGTGGATGGAAGCAATAAAGGAAGAGGCTGTAAAGAGGTGAACTCTTAGGGACCATCTGTTGCATAGTAAGACAAAGGGAAGTGAGTTACTCCAACACTAGTGGTATCTTCTCTCAGAACTTAAGATAACACTGATGGTATCTAGTTAACTTTCACGGGTTTCAATTTCAAGGGGCTAAAGGAACTTATGGTGAAGCATTTAATAATATCTCTAGATACTTCTATTATCTGCATCCACTTTTCACAGCTCCTTCACCAAAATGTTCACGTGGTACTGGTCCAATTCTCTTTTAAGCACCAAAGACCTTTCTGCCCCATACACATTTTAAAGCCTTGGTTCTTTTAATTTTACACACTCAAGACTGTATGGTTTGTTTTTTTGCCTTTGGGTTGCTTTAATTCTGATTTTTATACTGATCTACTCTAGTGGTTTTCAGTTGAAATGCAGTACATTAATGCTTGAACAACAACAACAACAACAACAACAATAATAAAACAGAATCCAAAAATAAATCCTTTCCTTTCTAAGTATTTCAGGTTTCATACCTTGTTTCTGTGAGAATGCCCTTTTAAAATGCATTTGTTAAGCCTTTTTGTATATCTTCATTACTCGTATTACCTATTGAATGATGTCAAATAGGGCAATATGTTTGATGACATAGGGCAAAGAATATTTTGCCAACATTTTTGCTGGATTGTGTTATCTGAAACCTTTTTCAAATCTCAACATATGCATGTAGTCTGACATTTAATACTTAAAAGTCTATTATTCAGCGATGGATTTTCTAGAAAAAAATTAGCTTCTCAGTTTCAATTCCCTGGTCAGTAAATGGAATATCCATGCCCTTCCTTGTAGTGTTGCCCTTAAGGAAAATACAATTATAAAAGAAAGCTCACATTTTAAAGGTGCCCTATAATCTTAATAAATGGTGTGTCAAAGACTAATTTTGTTCTATTTGAAAACACTTATACTATTTTTTTTAAAAACAACAACTTCTAACCCTAGAACCATATGATAAGATGTATCATCCCAGCAATATTATAAAACAATTGCCCTGATACATTGTGCTAAGTCATATTTGTTGAACTGGCAATATCATTTACAAAGTATAATTGTTCAGTTCATATTATGCACTAGGTCAAACTAAACAAACCCTATCATGGCTTAGTATTATGAGTAAATCCAGCCATCATCTCAGATTATACAACCTGAGTTCTTAGACTGCCCACATTTGTCTTTCAAAGATTATGTGAATCTTAGAATACCCCCAAAGGCTGCTAGTGAATTTTTAATGTGACCGTAGAGGAATATTATCAAAGCCCATGCAATCACATGATGTCCATTTAATGCTAATAGTACAATGCCTGCTATTCCAATATGTGCAAACCAATCCTATCAGAACTAGAGACGGATAAGCCAGATTCAACTGAAAAACAAAGGGCTCCATAATTGCCACCTATCTGGGCAGAAACTGCACCTTGAACTCTGATATACTAGCTTGGAAAGAACCAGAGGCTATGAGTTTAAAGAGCAATAGTACGAAAGCCTACAGCAATGTGAAAGCTGGCAGTTGAGGGGAAAGCTTGGCAGGAGACAGTTGGGCAGATGGGATTATAAGACAGACAACTACTTTCAGAGCCACATATTTTGCTGAAAGGGAGGAAGTGACAGCAAACACAAGATGTAGGATGGGGTGGGAGAGCTGAAGTGGTGGGAAGGTAGATAGCATAACCAATCCAGCTTTTTTATTTAATTACTGACTGCATTAGGTACTAGATCTGTTACAGTGAAGGGACTTTAGCAATCATCTTTCAAGGACTAGGTTCCTATATAATATTAGTACCAAGAAGCCTACTGCAGCAAAATTCTTGGTATTTACCTTTAAAATATTTCGTTCAGTTGGACCAGCAATTCATCCTGTTCCCAGAGACACTCGCAGAATTCAAATCCAGCTAATAGAAGCCACACCAGCAGTCACACATATTTGCTCAATGTTGTGCTGGGTATGTACAATCTGATGAACCCTTCCAAAGATTAAGTCCTGTTGAAGCGAGTTGGCTTACTCTATTCAGAGTAAACATACGCTGAGCTAGATGGCACTCCGTACCCGAGAGAGGGCAAACATGTTAACAAGTTAGAATCGTAAAGCTATAGAAAAGAAGCACCTTTGTAGGGTTTTGTTTTTTTTCTCCCCAGCCATGTGCTTATTTGCAGTACTTAATAATGGCTTTTCCAAACCATTTATGCAATTAACTGTGTAATCCAATATCAAACGTTTAAAGTAACATCTCTTAGCTCACTTTGCATACATAATTCTTTCATCACACAGATAATGTCCACACATACAAAGAGATGTGCAATAGGAATTTGTAATCTTATTAAACAGGGCAAGAACGCAGCATGTGTATATGCTAGCTCCTGAAGTAACTGATGCTGAATGATATGGCCTTCCAAAATATCATTGCTCAGTTTTATACCTGATGTTACTGCAGTATAAAAATACACCATATGCTCTATCTTTTGAAAACCAGAGAAAAGCAAAATGCATGAAAAGTCCTAAGTAAAACTGCCACCTAGTGACCGAAACATGTAGCTTAACTTTTGTGAAATGTTCAGTAGGTGACCTCTCCTATGAAGGATAATGCATACTAATCTTGAATCTTTTGAACTTTTTGAACCCTTGATATAAACCAACTATATGAATTAATAAAAAAATACAAGCTAAGTATGAACTATGCATAACTGATAATAATACTGAATGCTGATCATCAATGCCAATCAGGATTCCAGGGGCAATTTAGAAAATAAAAATTACAAATATTATAAAAATATCTGAATAATGAAAAAAAGACATAATACTCCAATTAATAAAAGTTTGAGCAACTTAAATATGAAAAACTTAAACATTTTTAATATTTAAAAGCTCAGAAAAATAGAATAAAGATGACAACTTCAAGAGGCCATATTCTGATATGGTCTGCTGCTCTTGTCACTTGTTGTTACCTGGCTATGAAACTGAACAAATTAAGAGCTTCCAGTATCTCCAGGTGGTCCCACATGATACTGTTCTTGGAAAACATATGTAGATTACATGAAACAATTACCACTGAGGTGCTCAGCAAAATATTGAACTTCTTTATGCCCAAGGCAAGGAAGTATTCCTGCAGCATCAAAGTTATTTGAGGCAAAGGTTATGACCTTGTACTTTACGGTGTACAGTTGGGCCCATTCTGTCATGCGCTGTCTCTCTCTGAATAACACTCAGACACTGGTTTGCGAATCAGGCTCTGGTTTATTGCAGGGCAGGTACAGCGTCGGTAGAAAAAAGCTGAGAGTGACAGGAGCGCGCCGGTGCGGGGTTTAAATACCCCGCGCCGGTCAGCGCCCCCTCGCTCACGGTCACGTCACTCCCCTTTGTCCAATACGTTGCCCTGCCGGTGGGTGAGGGTTTCCGGGATCGCCCATCATCAGGTTTCCCATTCCTCTGCTGATTGCTTTCAGCTGGGCGATCCCCGTTGTATTGCCGCTGATGGCTTGGGTGGCTCCGTGATCCGTTTAGCTATTGTTTGTTAGCCGTTAGTCGTTGTGGGTTGATGGCTACTTATCTTGTACCCCTTTACCTATTTCCTTGTCATTGTCATGTGTGCCATTGCGCTGATGACTTTAGCTCAACGGCACTCATGACATACTGCCCCCTTTTCGAATAGTGTTCTCCCCCGGTTTTCTGGGTTTTCCCCGTGGAGCTGTCAAAACGCCACATTTTTTTTTTTTTTTCAAAGTTCCCGCCGGAGTAGTTGTCGCCCCTCCCTTTGCTCCTCCCTCTACCACGTGCCTTCCCAGGGTGTGTCCATGGTGCGCATGCTCGGGTCCTGACCTGGCGTGCGCATGCTCCAGCCACACCCTGTTTGTTTGGCTCAGTTCGGCGAGGCGAGAGGCGTGGCTGGTCGGGTGCTTCTCAGCTCCAGGTAGGGCCCTTCTTTTCCTTATTTAGAGTGCGTCGCCTTTGTTGTGTCTCCTGGGCGTTGCCCCCAGGTTGCCCTGTTGACTTGCTTGCCACTCCCCCGCGGCCGGGGGGCGGGGGGGAGGGTGCTGGCGAACGTTTGTCACCACCCCATGGGCCCGGGGCGGGGGGAGTGAGTCCCGGGGGGGGGAAGGTCCACCCAAGTCGCGGGCTTGGGGGGGCCCTTTCCCTTGGGGCACGGGAGGCGGGGGGGGGCCTGCGGAGGGGGGGTTTGGTTTTGCTGACCTTGGTTGCGGTTTGTCGGGGTATGCCCGGTGAAATGCTCTGGTCAGGTCAGGCGCGTTAACGTTGTGCGCCGCCACCCATTCCGGGTGGGGGAAGTGTTTCCACCTGACCAGATAGTGTAGAGTTCCTCGTTGCTTGCGGGAGTCGAGAATGTCCCTTATTTCGAAGTGGTGTTGCCCGTCGATCATTACCGGTGCGGGCTGTGGCGTGCTTGGGTGCCATCGGGAGGTGGTTGCCGGTTTCAGGAGGCTGGTGTGGAACACCGGGTGGAGTCTCCGGAGGTTGTGTGGCAGGTCCAGGCGTATTGCTACCGGGTTCACTATTTGCGTGACTCGGAACGGCCCGATGTACTTAGGCCCCAGTTTTTTCGAGGGTTGGGTTGACTTTAGGAACTTGGTGGATAGATAGGCCATATCCCCCGCCTGGAACGTCGGTTGTTGGCGCCGGTGCTTGTCGGCCTGCTCTTTGTAGGCAGCCTGTGCATCCTTCAGCGCCGCCGTGATTACTGGCCATGCTTCCGCGATCTTCCGTCCCCAGTCGCTAGCGTCCACCTGGGGTTCCGGGGGTTGAGGTAGCTCCGGTATGGGGACGAAGTCGCGCCCCGAGACTACTTCGAACGGAGTTTTCCCCGCGAGGTGGATCCACCCGTGTAACGTTTCTGGGTCGTCGCGGTAGAGGGCCCATTGGAGAACGTCGCGGTTGAGCCCCCTTTTGAACATTTCCAGCAGGGTGGTCTCGGACCAGTCGCTGACCTTCCCCGCGAGGGCTTTGAACTCCAGGGCGTAGTCAGGGACCGTGCGTGTGCCCTGTTTAAGTCTTTGGAGTGCGCTTTTCGCCCGTACTTTGGCTAGGGGGTCTTCGAAGTAGTTTTTCATCTCTTTGATGAAAGCGGGGAAGGTGGCGAGGGCGGGGGAGCTGGACTCGTACAGTTGGACGTACCAGTCCGCCGCCCTGTCTTGGAGTTTGATCGCCACGGCGGCGATCTTGTCGGCCTCGGAGTCATAGGAGTGTCCGTGCCTCCCCATGAACTCCCTAGCATTGGTCACGAAAAACGAGAGTTTTGTGGGGGTCCCATCGAAGAAGATGGGGAAGTCCTTTGGGGCCCGGGCGTTTTGTGCGGCCCCGCCTCTCGCTTCCCGGGGTGTGGTGTCGGCCGCCTGTGCCGTCTGCTGGTCCTCCGCTGGCCCGTGTGGGTTCGGTGCTTCGCTCGGGGTGTGGGCTTGTGCGGGGACGTCGTTGGGTGGCGCGGGGGGCATAAGCGCCTGGAGCATGGTCCGGAGTTCCGTCAGTTGAGCCCGCATGGCCGCGAGTTCAGCTCGTGCCTCCTCGTCCACAGCCCGCGCCGCCGCTGGGGCCGGTTCCGTTGGCGCGTCCTCGGGGGTGGGTTGCCGGCGGGGTTCATCGTCCCTCTGCCGCGGGTCCGCTTCCTCCGCCGTCTGATGGGTGTCTCCGTCGTCCTCCTCCGTGTTGAGCGCCGTGGGGCTGTCGCTCCACGCCCGTTGCTGGGGTGCGATGTGGGGCGCGGGGTCCTCCGCTGGTTTCGGAAGTCGTGCTGCTCCCTCCCGCGGTCGGGTTGCCTCCGTCGCCATCTCCCCTTGGGGTTGGAGCTGAGGCTCGGGTCGGGTGGGGTGGGCGTCCATGGCTCCGGGAGTCCGCGGTGCCTCTGGCCTTGGTCGGTCCTCCTCTGTCTCTTGCCGCGCGGCTCGCCCTCCTTGCCCGCGCCGTTCCGGCCTCATCTTGCTGGTCTTCTCGCCGTCTACTCCTCCCGCGGCTCGTTGTCGTCCGGTGGGGCTCGGCGAGGCTGAGTTTATGACTCTCAGCTTTATGTCATGCGCTGTCTCTCTCTGAATAACACTCAGACACTGGTTTGCGAATCAGGCTCTGGTTTATTGCAGGGCAGGTACAGCGTCGGTAGAAAAAAGCTGAGAGTGACAGGAGCGCGCCGGTGCGGGGTTTAAATACCCCGCGCCGGTCAGCGCCCCCTCGCTCACGGTCACGTCACTCCCCTTTGTCCAATACGTTGCCCTGCCGGTGGGTGAGGGTTTCCAGGATCGCCCATCATCAGGTTTCCCATTCCTCTGCTGATTGCTTTCAGCTGGGCGATCCCCGTTGTATTGCCGCTGATGGCTTGGGTGGCTCCGTGATCCGTTTAGCTATTGTTTGTTAGCCGTTAGTCGTTGTGGGTTGATGGCTACTTATCTTGTACCCCTTTACCTATTTCCTTGTCATTGTCATGTGTGCCATTGCACTGATGACTTTAGCTCAACGGCACTCATGACACATTCCCTAATTACAATCCCCTAGAAACAGTCCAAGGCAGGTTTCTATGATCAATTTTCCATGTACCTAAATATGTACCAAATTCATCACTAAGGCTGGAGGTAGGATCACTAGAAGTAGAGGCAAAGGCCTGGCTACTCATATTTAATTATTGGCTCACGTGCCATTTGTTCCAGCAGGATTGATCCCTTTAGTTTTGAGATAGCAATTTCAGGGCTATGGTATCAACTGGTATTAAAAAACATTAACTTTCTTGGCCTTCCTTCCTCTTGACCAACTATTGCCCTTAGAATATAAACAAGCCTTTCAAATGATTAAGAACAGATTACTTAACAGAACAGAATGAACTTAATTTAATAGTATATCACATATATCACATGTGTGATATATCACACATATATCACAGGGACGCGGCGGCGCTGCGGGTTAAACCGCTGAGCTGCCGATCGGAAGGTCGGCGGTTCGAAACCGCGCGGCGGGGTGAGCTCCCGTTGCTCGTCCCAGCTCCTGCTCACCTAGCAGTTCGAAAACATGCAAATGTGAGTAGATCAATAGGTACCGCTTCGGCGGGAAGGTAACGGCGTTCCGAGTCGTCATGCTGGCCACATGACCCGGAAGTGTCTATGACAACGCCGGCTCCAAGGCTTAGAAACGGAGATGAGCACCGCCCCCTAGAGTCGGACACGACTGGACTTTACGTCGAGGGAAACCTTTACCTTTACCTATATCACATTAAGGAGTATTTAGAAGTATTGGAATATACAGTATTGGAACCAAGTAGATATTTAACCATGTTTATATCCCCTGCCCAGCACAAGCCCTTTTTAGGGCCAGACGTAATGTTTTACCTACAGGAGTTCTCAGTGGTAAATTAGCTAAAATTCATTTTTCCAGAATAGCTTTTCCTTTCAATTCTAATTTGATTAAAAAACACCCAACATATCAAGGTAGCCATCAATTTTTCATCTCTCCCTTGTTGGAACATATGCCAGGATGATCAGATAAGAGAAAAGCAAAATAAATCTTATCAGACAATAAGCCTAATGTCACAGATAAAATAGCAAAATTTTGTGTCACAGCTACTAAACCATGCAAACAAATTACTACAGAATTAGTTTCACTATAATAAAGAATAAATATTATGCCCAGGGTGAATTATGTTCTGTGTTAGGTCTGCAAAGGTTTATGCCATAATAAAGTCATTCATTTTTAAGGTGCCAGAAGATTCTGCTTTTTGCTACAACATATCTAGCTATTGGAAACCAATAGTTTAGAAATTCCACCAGGCTCGCTGTAAAACTGGGATGTTTGCTTGCTGAATCAATAGATCTGGCTCAAGTTATATTCCCAAATGCAGCAAGGGTGCTATCTAATATTCACTTACCCAAGAGACAGTCTCGCTGTACTTAACTGAACTTACTTCTAAGTAGAAATATAATGGGTTACTTTGTTAGTGTGTCTTTAAATATTGGCCTTGCCACAAAAATATGCAAATGAAAATTTCCCGTTCCAACTGAATTTTATAGGGTAGGCTGTATTAAGAGCAGTGTCGAGGGGTTTTTGTTTGTTTGTTTGTTTAGCTTTAAGAAAGATGGCAATCCCATCTTCTACTAGGAATAGTACAGGCTGAGATTCAGGGCTCTACACTTGACAGAAGCTGCAACCATTATCCAGAGCAGCAGTGGGTAGAAGCCTTGGGTAGGAAAAGCAACAAGCAAACAAGACTGGGAAGGACAAATTACATTTAAGTCCTCTAATCAAGATTATTCAATGAGTTTAAAATGCAAATAATCAGGATATTAATTTTTGTGTACCCTCTTTTAGTGTCTAATTGCACTACTGTCTGCAATTCAACCTCAGTTTTTAAAAAAATACATATTTTTAATAAATATATATTTATTTATCAAACCCTGACAAATTAGGGCTGGTTCAAAATATTTGGCCCAAAGTTAAGGCCTTCCTTAAATCATGATACAAGATCCTCACAGCTAGTTACGCATTTTGGCACAAGAGCAGAATATCTTTTCATTTCCTGACAACAGAAATACACTAATAATAAAAAGTAAAGATGTCATTCCCTAGCACATCCATGTACTTTTCTTGGCAACAATATGGATGTAGTTTGTCACTGGCTTCTTCCAGGATGGGAGAAGATAATCAACTGTAGATTTGTACCTGCAGAACACCCTTTTGTTTCCTAACCACTGCACAAAGAAATGTGAACTGGAAATGGATAGGTCGCTGTATCATCTTCAGCATAACAAGAAATTGTTCATGAAATTTTTAGTGGCCGTTCCACAAGCATTTGAAGCTGCTCACATTGAAACTAATTTTAATAACTATTACTAACACAATTTAGCTGTGACTGTAAATCATGTCCCAAAGTTGACAGAATTATTTTTAATAATTTGAACTGGACAAAATGAAATGATTGATGTCTGGAAGTGGCAATGTGAGTAGATTAATAGGCACCGCTTTGGCGGGCAGGTAACGGCGTTCCATTCAGTCATGCCGGCCACATGACCACGGAAGTGTCTATGGACAAACGCCAGCTCTTTGGCTTTGAAACAGAGATGAGCACTGCCCCCTAGAGTCAGACACGACTGGACTTAATGTCAAGGGAAACCTTTACCTTTACTATGCTTCATTATACTATGAAGACTATTCCTGTCTCAAGGCAAAATTTCTGTCTGTTTAATACAGTCCATAGATTGTATATTTAAAAAATAGAACAGTAAAGCTCTTCAGGAGAGAAAAAAAATAGATTTTTCAACAGCTTGCATGGACAGATCACTGAGGCTTAATGAAGGTTCGCCTGATTCATCAAGGAGTTATGAGTCACACCACTACATTATTCTAGTTCTTGCAACAACAGACAGGAAAATATCTGCTTTCTTGGAACTCACAGAGTAATTTATGACACCCTAATTTAGCTTTAAAAACACAGCCTTTTTAATATATCTGTTTCATTACACTGTGGGAAATTAAAATAGCTCTGGGTGAAGCAAACATAAAAGAGTGCAGGATATTTATCTGCACAGCAAGCCTCCATACACAATTGAAATGAAAACTATGTACAAGAGCAAAGTGCTGTTCCTCTCTTCACTGAATGGAGTGAAAATACTTTAGAGCGATCTTCCTAGTTTGAAATTCTGAAATCCAATATATGGGCAAAACCTTAATAATGGCAATTCAGAAGAAATAAAAATCTGCAAGTATAACATTTCATCTGATGTTACTCTAAGCAGGGGATGAGAGAGAACAACAAAAAAGATGACTTGATTTTGAAGTAATGAAGTCTTGGACCATGCTAATATTTAGATTTAATTATGATATTTTCAGGTGTACCCTTTGTTATTTCTAGAGTAAGCAAACTATGGTTGATTTCATATGTTTGAAAAAATAAAATCCTGTTAAGCTGTTACTGAAAACCAGCCTTTCTCAACCTTTTGACTCTGGAGGAACCCTTGAAATATTTTTCAGGCCTTGGGGAACCCCTGCACATTCGGGCTCATATAAAGGCCAGAAGTTACAAAATTATTATATTTGTTTCATGTGTAGGCCTGTATGTATGCATTAGCAGTGTTCTTAAACTAAAAATAAAGAATGAAGCTTACCTCTTTAATGTGAAGTTGCCTGAATTGGAAATAATTTTTTAAATAAATCATGATCTCCCAGGGAACCCCTAGGGACCTCTTGCGGAACCCTAGGGTTCCACGGAACCCTGGTTGAGAAACCCTGCTTAAAACTATCTCCACTGTTAGATGAAGTCAGCATATTCCTTGGTAAGTAAAAAACCAATACAGATACAAGCTAGACAATGTTCATGTGAACAAAGCTGAACATAATCTTAATGTGCTGGTTTTTTCAATAGATGCTACACTGGGTAGACTAGTTGGATTCCACAACTAAGTAAATTCCCAGGGATGGGATAATTTCGCAGGTACCTGGTAGAAACTATAGTGTGGAGTTAAAAAAAAATAGTCATACTGGAAATGTGAGGGTTGGAATTAGGCAGTAGATATAAATAATAATGGTAATTTTTAAAACCTTTACCAAAAAAAAAACCCACTCAAGGAATTTGGCATATGCATTGTTTTTCTTTATTAATAGAACTGAACTAGCTAATACAACTTCCAAGAAACTGATAAGAGTAGGCAGAGACCTCATGCATTTCCAAGTTGTAATTTTCTTTCTAGTTAATGCCACTCTAACAACATTCTAATGACCCTCCAAAAAAAGGACTCTCTGAAATGATCATGCGACACAATAATTTCTGTTGTCAACCTCTCATGCAAAATCAAGCAAGCAAACAAATAGCTAGCTATATTCTATAGATACCTTAAATATTAACTTCTGAAATGATATCAATATATAACAAAGCTTTATTTTAAACATTATTTAATCAATCATATGATTGCTAAGGCTTACATTTCAGCTGACCAAGTCGGAGGTCATATCTGGGACAAGAATTAAAGCTTTAATTTCCTAAATACTTCGTTCTTGACAAATTCTAAATTTTACAGCTAAATATCCAACATCTAGATATTTCTATGTACCTATGCAAAATGTAAATAATTTTACTAATATATGTATAGCATTAACAGTACTGCTTTGTCACATTTTGGCTTAATTAAAAGACTTCTAAAATTTCAGATGAGACTTAAACCCATATAAATCTTTTTCTTTTCAACATATCTCACATCTAGTGATAACTCCAAATTTTAGCAGGTACTTCATTAAAATAGTTCCACTTCTTAAAATATCCAGGTTCAAATCATTAAGGTTCTATATAAAGCCTCCCTTGACTGGCTTTAACAACTGCTTCTTCAGTAATTATCTTTGCCAGCCTGTTGGTATTTCCCAAACTAGCTTTTCTGGTGTTGCTCCTACTTAGAAGTAAAGCTTCACATATTATCTTTTTGTCAAGAGACAAATTTAAAAATGCAAAATATGCTTTTTTATGAAATTAATACAGTACAACCTACTGAAATTAGAAAAGTAATATCTTCTACAGCTAATTGTAGCAAGGTCTAGATTGCATTATAAAATATATTTTGTTTATATAGACAAAATAAATATTGCATAAATAGAAGTTTGTTTTATATCAGAAATCTTGTAAATATTATGTTAAGTAAATCCTATTTTTCCAAGTATGGTAACTTGGTGTCAAAGAATCATTACCAAGCCTTATTTCTTGAGTTCAATTCATCAATTTATCAATACAAGCCCATAATCAGAATGTTTTACTTGCTGAATAAAATTAGATAGCAAATTAGAACAGCTGTTCATCAAAATCTGCAGGAATATCAGTAGAAGAGAAAATATATAATGTCAGATTGAAGTAAATGTTTCTTCCAGTTAAAACTGATTTTTCCAAAATTTCAGATTAGTTCCTCTCTTCCACTGATCAGTAAACCTCAAACCTAATGGCAAGATATTGAACTGGCATTATACAATTTATACAAACTGCCGGTCAGATGTTGTGGAAGTCTGATTTTCCTTTTCTTTTGTTGGATACTAATAAAGTGGCATCAAAGATCTGCTTGGGAAAAAATGTATTTGGCTGATGCTAATCAAGGACAGAGAATCCGGAATCAGATCCAGATTTAACCATACTCAGACAGTATGCAATCCTCCATCCATATGTAAAATAAATGACACTGAACTCAATGGATTATATTTTAGAGTAGGTATGCAGAGGGCTAAGCTGAAACATATACAGTCATACATCACTACTTGTTGTATTTTTTCAATATGTGTATACTTTAGTATGGATAATTCTAGATCATTTTAATATGTTTGCAAGGTTCCATTTTTTCTGTACTGTTTAATATATATGAAACTGGAAAATCATTATTTTTCCTATGATTCCTAATTGGTATTCTTGTTGGGAGAGTAGTTAAGATTTAATATATCCATTCATTCATGTATCTTATATATAGAAATGGGATCTGTATACCAAAAGTGTCTTTGAATATACACCAAATATTCAAAAAGAGGACTAAATGTGGTAAATCTCTCACCAAATATCCAACTTGCAGGGTAATGTAGGCTCCCAGCCTGTGTAGGCTAATCCTTGCCAGTTGAGTTTATATACCATATATACATATGCTTGCCATGATCATCTGTCAGGGAGCTAATAATCTATTCAGAAGGTTCTTGAGAAATGTGGCTGGTGGGCTGAACCAGTCCCTCTTTCTTTTGTCCCACCAGGAAGAAATGAATGGGAAGATTTCTTCAGAACACACAAAAGTTCTTGCATGAAGCACGTCAAGCATATATGGTTTTAAAAGGGTTTGAAACTTCAGTAAACAGGTTGTCAAAGGTATGATAATACGATGTTTTAAAATAGTTCTATAGGATTTTGGATTATGTTGCCATATAAATCATGTATTTCGTCCTGGGTGTTCCTGTTTCTGGGGTCCATCTGTGTGTTTTCAATAGTATTTAATTAATCAGGTTTTATTTTTATTACTATTTCAATAGACTTAATATCCATTCCTCTAAATACCATTACCTAAAAGTTTATCTGTTATTCGTCCTGGGTGTTCCTGTTTCTGGGGTCCATCTGTGTTTTCAATAGTATTTAATCAATCAGGTTTTATTTTTATTACTATTTCAATAGACTTAATATCCATTCCTCTAAATACCATTACCTAAAAGTTTATCTGTCAGGCTCCCTTCTCTTTGCTCACCTGCCATTAAGCATTACTACACGTGTCAGCCTGCTACACGCATAAGCCGAAAGAAAGCAAATCCATGCTGCCTTCGCAGACATTCCTTCATGCAGCTTTGCAGACATTTCTTCAGTCGTGAGAGCAAGGATGGCCACTGATAAGACACCTGGGGCTCTTAATCATCCCAATGGACTAATGAGCTAGGAGGGGGAAAGTCAGGAGTGAGAAAGAACTTGCTGACAAGATAGGGAGGAGGGATGGGGGATGAGGTCAGAGGGAAAAGAATCACTTTGAATGCTTGGCGCCAAAATCCTCACTCAGAACTTTGATACTGTCCTATGTTAATCAGATTATTAATAAAGAACTCTTTAAGCTTCCTGATGGACAGTGTGGAGAATTTCTAAGTTAAAATCCTGGTACTGGGACCATCACATTTCACTTGTTTGAATTTTCCTTGATTATTTGTGCTAGTTTGTAATCAAAGACAGTTCAGTTTAAGAGAACTACCATCTTGAAGAGAGAACAATATCTCAAAAAATATCTTTATCGGACAGGAAGTATTGTAAATCTTCTGAGCAGCCATGCATTGCATTTCAAAGGCAGGTCAGCAAATAATCTCAATTATGATTCAAATATACCCTGGATGTGTCCTAACAGCCAGGAACCACGCTGAGACAAGAATAGGTCTCTAGTGTTTTATTACTGCTACATGACAGAAAATCCTAACAAACTGAAGAAGCGTGGGAAAAACCCAGACATATAAACCCCAAAGGCTAAGGCGGGCCCGATCTATGTCTCTTGGAATGGCTACCTAATTCTTCAGTACTACGCATGCGCTTTACAGCCTGGATGGGAGCCCCCTGCTCGCCATCCTTACTCATGACACCATGTTTCTTTTAATAACCTTCAAAAGTGCTTACACTAGAAACAGACTCTGACATATTTTTCAATTTATGGAGAGAGAATTTTCTCTAATAATCTCTTATAAACTCATTTATCATTTACTTATCATGTAATTTGTCTTATAGTGAAACTCACAGAGAAATACAGCTAAAACCTGCTAGCAGAGTGAAACAAATTACCCTTCATTATTACTGAACACATGTAACTATTGTAGCAAATTGTTAAGTGTGAAAAGCAAAATTGAAAAAGGAAGAAAAACCAAGCTCCCAGACAAAGACCCATTCACCAAAGGCAAATAGTAAAAAGAAACATTCAACTTTATATTAATGGTCAACAAACTTGAGATCTGGTGATAAAATAATTAGAATATATTCTAACAGTGGGGAATCATGACTGAAGCTGTAATCTATTTTATATTAATACTATTAATTGGGTTCCATGTTGGCTGTGGCCGTAATTGAGTAGTAGAATATATGCATTGCATATAGAAGGTCTGAGATTCAATAGGTATCATCTCCAGGTGGGAACCCCTGTCTGAATAACTGGAGCTGTTTCCAACCTTTTGTAAGGCAATATTGAGCTAGACAAACAGCTCCCTATATTCTCATTCTGTATGTACTTGGGTGCATAAATGGACCATTTTAAAAATAGATGGTCCTATTCATTTCCACTCTGGATCCTATCTGGACTTGTCATAGGTTAGATTGGATACCTCCATTGAAATCAATGAGAAACTCCTATAGGCAGGACATGGAATTCAATAATTTGAGGTTTTATTCTAGTGAACATAAAGAGACATGCCATAACTTTCCAGAAATGTTTCCAGTGTTTCATATTGACCTTATCCCTGAATGCCTTTTAACAACCTCTACCCACTAAAGACTTTAAAAATATAAATATAGATACATATATGGATTGATTTCCTTTAAATTAGCCACCTTACCTTTTCAACTGGTGCATTTTCTTCACAAGTTGTTACACTAGCCTTTCTTGATACAGTTTTTGATCTACTCAGTCTACGGGATACTTTTTCTCTAAGCAAAGTAGCATATCCAATGTGCTCATAGATAGGATTTGTCGTCATTTTGGAAATATATTCAGAAGCCTTGGTCTCTATATACAGTGTTATTAAGCCATCTGTTACCAAATCATGGATTGATTCAAACCTCTTCTCCCCTACAAAGTGCTTCCCATCATAAAAGAGACGGTAATTTAAGGTCTGATTCCCAAATCTGCATTAAAACACAATGAAGTCATTTAATTAGTGTTTGAGCACTGTAATTGTATTTTTTTCTGATTATATGCATTTTAAATACCTGTTATAAAGATAGAGGAGAAAAGAGTTTATAATAAAGGTTGTCTCAATCAGTGCAAGTTTAACAAAACATGATGAGCCAGTGCAGAATAAATATTCCAAATTATTTATCAGGAATGAATTGCTGGAATGGAGTTTGTAATAATTAAATCCCTATATTTCTTTCAAAGTAAATATTTTCTTACTTATTTCCCTGACAGGATTAAACACTGTTAAGCTTTACATTACAATACTGATTGCTGTTAACAGTGTCCCTGTTAAGCAAGAATTGCAACTAGTTTCTACTCTAAAAATGGCTGATAACAGTAGAAAGGTAATTGCATTTTAAGCAGCTGGGGGAATTTGCTTTTCAGAGGAAAGTTAATATCAGAGATCACAAGATCTTGTTACATGATCACTGTTTATATTTCAAAACTGCAGTATTAGGTCTGCATTGATTATTAGGGGAAGGTAGTTTCAGCCCCCTCAGACTCTTCTTTTTGCAAATGCAATGTCCACATTTATACAATATTGTACATTTTTGTACTTAAGTTATACTTTAAATACTTTAAAAATAGCCTGTTAAAATATAGCTTATTAAAAGTCAACTAAAGGTTTGCAATATCTAATGTTTTCAAAGGCTTAAACAGCCTGAAGTTCTTCAGTTGTTTGGGATTACAACACCCATCATCCACATCTAAATGTTTTGGTTTCTTTACTGGTTTGGATTAAAGGATTATAGAGTCCAGCAAGCATTCTAACTATATTACATCATGTTGTAAGGTATGTTATCTTGCATGTAGTTATGATTCTCATGACATTAATGAAGGATGCCTTACGTTCTTGAGATTAATAAGCATTTCTCAAAATTTATGAACAAATGTAGCAGAATTTACCTAAGAGCCAGTGTGTAACATCCAGGCTGTCGCTGGCTTTCTCTGAGAATATATGCCCCCTCTACTCCTCCAAGCAATTCATCAGCTTGCTCACGAGAAATGATCCCATGAAATCTGGAAAAACAAAGGCAGTTTGGATAATAATTCTTGGGGGGGGGGGATAAATAAATCAGAAGAACGTGTTATTAAATGGAAAAAAGAAAAGGATAGAAGAGAGTTTCTAAATCCCAAAAAAGGCTGAGTATATTGCAGACTGGCTCCAAAGTAAGGGTTTTTTTTAAGCTAATACTATTAATATGTGAAGGTGGAAGATTTTAATTAGGAGGGCATGAAAACTGGATTCCCACTGTGTTGTTTTTCTTTTTAAAAGACGGACTGGCTTGCCATTTAAACATTTAGTGTTATATCTAGCTCAATTTTCTTGGAAGGCTCCAGGTGTATAACCCTGAAGGCGGTTAAAAGAGTAGGAGGACTCAAAGTCCTGGTTGCTCTCAGATTCTGGAAAATCTTGCCAAGAAAGAAAAACCAGACTAGAAGCAAAGACATTTTTATTTATTCATTCTAACCAGCTTAACCTGAATTCAGGTGAGAGTTCTGAAGAGGCTCTTCATATATGGACTAAGTCATATATATACAAGTGGTTGTTTTTATTGGGGAAGAGCTACTAATCTAGCTCAGCGTTTCTCAACCTCAGCAACATTCAGATGTGTGGACTTCAACTCCCAGAATTCCCCATGCTTGCTGGGGAATTCTGGGAATTGAAGTCCACACATCTGAAAGTTGCTGGGGTTGAGAAACGCTGAGCTAGCTGTTCCATTTTTAAAAAATTACTATCACTTAAGTTCAATCATCCATCCTGTCCCTGAAAACTGGGTTTAGGCTAAAACCTAAGTAAATCTGGACTGAAATTAGGTCCCAAATAAATACTAGATAAGGAAATGCTGTGTTTATTATGTACTGTGATATAAGATGTAAAATAATTTTCAGATTAGGATTAGTTTTCTATTCTTCCTCCCTCATTAGCAACTTTTAAAGATATTTTAGACCAATAATATGCATGGGCATCCACAGAGGGACAAGAGAGAAAATGTGTGTCATGATGTGAATATCCCAATTTATGCACTTGCATCAGACAAAAGGGCCCAAGTATGTAATGGCAGGATTTTCATCACGACATCACTGTACATGTTATCCTTTTTTGTGGTTTGATGCAGACCACATTATTTACTAAAACAAGTCTGGGTCTTTGGGCAATTCATCTAGGCAAAATAATATGCAGAATAATTATTATTACAATGCAGCTACAATTAGCTCACTAACATAACAATTTGGAATTTTTCAAATCTAAGCCTTTTTAAAAAAAACCAAAGAAGTTTTATGTTAATGCATGGTAAAAAAAACCAAAAATAAAGTTCAATGCATTGTGGCAACTACCATATTTTTGATACTGTCAATTGTTTAGGAATTGCGGGGGTGGGCACATACAAACTTCTAAACAAAGTAAAGCCATATTCAAATTCAAGGGTGTGAAAACATTGTGAATCCAAAAGTTTTCCACTTAAATGTTCCAGTCTGGGCTCAAAATAGGTGTTTTGAATTTGAAACAGGCTACACCAACCTCACGAAAAAAATCCAGCACTGTTCTGATATTGAGGGAACTTCAAACCATAACCTTAATGCTAATCCTCAAACAAGCCAGGCTCACAGTGAGGGTGTTTCAAGTTGCGAACACTTCCAGTAAGATTGGAACAGCATTGGGTCAGCCTCTTTCAACTTCAAAACCTTTTGAATCTGAAATTTTTGCACACTCCAGATCAGAATTATTAGTATAAAATATAACCCTCATTCTTAACAAATAGATCAAAGTTTTGCTGATTATTATTAATTAATATACACCATATGAAAGCAAGAGTATTATATGCACAAAGATGAAAGAATATTGAAATACTCAAAATGGACAAATGGATTGTGAAGACAATTCGCAGGAATGGCAAAACTGACCTGTCTGATTAGGGATAAAACAATTAAGTACTTTTATAAAAGACTTGAACATTTTTATGGACTTTTTGCTGAAAACGGAAAAAAATGAAATGGTGATTTCTGGATTTGCTGATTAAAAAGAGTTGAATATGGGATAGAAGGGAACTTCTTAATGTAGACATAAAGAGGGAAGACAGGTAAGTTTGTAACTGCTGTACAGAAGATCAGAAGTTGCTTCTTTAATTATCTTTAAAGAAGATAATTCTTTAAATTCTTTTCTTTTTCTATCTGTAGTGTTTCTTGCACTTTTACCTTTTTCTTACCTTTCCTTTATATATTTTCATGTTTATCTTTTACTTGAGTAAAAATCTTTAATAAAGATTATATATAAAAATATGCCACATGAAAAACATTTTCATATGATGAAGGCCTGAATATCTAAGGGAAAAAAAGGTAATAAAGAACAACAATAATGGAGATACTGCTTTTGAACATAGGATTCCTTCCAGTGGTATCCACTGGGGGATGTCAACAACATCAAAATGGTGGTGCAAGTAGGTATTCAATTAATTGCAAACACGTAGAAAGGAACAGGACTTTAATTGCCCAGTCATGCCTACCATTTTAACATTGTTGCCCACCCCCATAGCCCTGATCTCTTAATTAACAATTTTGAATTAATGATTTTAAACTGGACAGTGGAATGTAAGAAATAACTGGTTGTAAAATACTTGTGACAAATAGTTTAATACATACTCTCTTCCGTAGTATTTTGGCCTGTTCTCCACCTGAATGTAATTAAAACAAACAAACATTAGCAACATTGTTAGACATGAACTAGTGAAACTAAAAATCAGGTAAAAATTAGCCCCAAACCTAAGTTTTTTTGCATGCTGTGATGCAAAGAAAAGTAGATAGATACACCAGGAGCAATTAATCCCTCTTTTGTGGTTCTGAATTGCACTCATGGATAAAATGTTGGATGGCTGGATCAGTCCTTCAGTTAATCTAATTAAACTGTACTGTAGCTGACATACTCCTACAATTGGATTTCTGGAAATGCATTAAAACATTTATTTCCTTTTATGTATTCATCTCTGGTTTTGCTTAATGAAGTCTTTTGGTGCACTACAAAATGTCATTATATCATCAGCTTTGGCTTCTACAACCTTCTTTAAACACAGGAATTCCATTTTATTGTCATGGAATAATTAAAATGTACAGTTCAAGGAGAACCTTTCTAAATATAGAAGAACAAGTGTCTGTATTAGCTTTATAAAAGGATAAATGTAATAATTAATTTCAGTGCAACTAACTTCCATCTTAATATACTTCTAGTTGTTACCTAAAACATTTTCTATGAATTACATTTTCTGTAAGTGATATTCAGCAAAACATCACACTGAATTTACAACTGTCACACAGAATACAATTTTCATTAGCATTTGCAAGCAAATACAGGCTAGTCCAGTAGGGGGCAGATCCTTACAGAATATAATTTGTACTTGATTTTGCTTCTGGTTATTTTAATATTGAGAGAAATAATGTTTGTAGGTGTCCCTAATTTACACAGTCATTCACCATACAGAAGCAAGCAATTCCTGTCATCACTCACATTGTCAGCTGGCTAACCCAAATAGGAGTTGATCACATCTGGAGATATACATACTGCCCATTTCTTCCTTGGTATGTTAATTGGCAAGCAACTGAATGACTTTATCAAGAAAGGCAGGCTTCAGCCAATGATGGTTTGGGTTGAGATTGGCCAAAAATGTCTGGACAGCAACAAGTTGGGCAAAGTTGGGTTAACCTTTCAGGTTTTGGGGGGAGGGGGTTGCTTATTTTGTTAGTTCAAAATGAATAGGCTGTTTTTAAGAGAAATTACTTAGATAATTTTGAGTTAATCTCAAAATGAAGTTTGGAGCTGAGTTTATGGGCTAATGGTTGGCAGCTGGCGAGTCTCAAGATAGCTTATAAACTATAAACTTACACGGTGGGAAATATAACCACCCCCTTTTTTTTTTCCTCTGCTCCCTTTTGTCTTTCTTGTACTGTCTACTTTGGCGGCTGCTATCCAGAATTCTCAGAGCCTTTATCTAAATACAAAGAGAATTAATCTGTACTTTATTTCCATTTCAATAAGATTATTCCTATTTGCTTTTTCCCATTATTATGAAAGGGAGTTGTGGCTAACCACAAAACTTACTAATGTAAAACCACATTGCTAATGTAAAAGGTTGAGGTATCATCAGTATGCTGATGATACCCAATTATACATCTCTATCCCGGGTGAGGTAAGTGATGCAGTGACTGCCCTTTCTCGGTGCCTGGGGGATGTGGGGGTCTGGATGGGGAACAACAGGCTTCAACTGAACCCTGGTAAGACGGAGTGGCTGTGGGTTGATGGGGCTTCATCTTCCGGGAAACTGTCATCTTTAGTTCTGGATGGGGTGGCACTGCCCCAGACAGTGCGTAATCTGGGGGTTCTCCTGGACTCACGACTCCTGCTTGAAGAGCAGGTGGCAGTCATGGCCAGGAGGGCCTTTGCACAACTTCGGGCTGTGCGCCAGTTACACCCGTTCCTGGATCGTGAAGCTCTCCGAACAGTCACTCACACCCTGGTTATCTCCCATATAGACTACTGCAATGCGCTCTGCATGGGGCTACCCCTGAAGGGTATCCGGAAGCTTCAGCTGGTCCAAAATGCAGCCGCGTGGGCTATTTTTGGTGCACCTAGGTGGGCACACATAACACCGTTGCTGCGCGAGCTGCATTGGGTACCAGTTTGCTTCCGGGTCCAATTCAAGGTATTGGTTATTACCTTTAAAGCCCTACATGGCACGGGGCCAAGTTACCTGAGGGACCGTCTCATCCCCATTACATCGGCCCGCCCCACCCGATCATCCAGGGAGGGCATGTTACGGACCACATCCATAAGAGAATTTCATCTGGCAGGGTCCAGGAAGCGGGCCTTCTCTGTGGTGGCCCCCGCTTTCTGGAATATCTTGCCCCCAGAGGTGAGGCAGGCCCCTTCTCTCCTGACCTTCCAGAAGGCCCTGAAGACCTGGTTTTGCCATCTCGCCTGGGGTGGGAAAGGGAATAACCATTCTTGGGGATGGCTCGCACCCTAGAGTCCCTCCCACCAGCCTGGATTTTACTTTTCTCTTGGATTTTATTTATTGGGTTTTATTATAATTCTTTTATGTGATTTTAATGTTTATGTTTTATGGGGAATTTTATTGTAAATCGCCCAGAGTCCCTCTTCTTGGGGAGATGGGCAGTGGCTAAATATGAGTAATAAATAAATAAATAAAATAAAACCAAGGCATGGAACAGAGTCACAAGGAATGCTTTTAGTAACAGATTGTCCACAAAATAATTAAGTCAGATTTCTTTTGCGAAGGATGAGATGAGGCCTACACCTTCTTTCTCATGATGAAACTGTTTCTTCTCTTCTTTTGTCATATTCTTTAATGCTGAAATATAGAATGTAACTTCCTGGAGTTTTGGAGTTCATTTTTTCCCACTTGTGTTATATATAAAAGTTCTACATATTTTGATTGTACTATAATAGTAGCTCTGTACCACATTTGGAATGTGGCAAGTATATAATTACTGAGATTTTTCCACACCAAAATGAAGTGATGAAATTCATCCCAATATATTGTTCATACAAATTTATTCTTATGTGCATTTGTAGTAGGCCAGGTATTGAGCAGGTCTGTCAGTTGGATACTGAATTGAGTAAAAGCCTTTGATAACTTGTACTACAGACAAATTCAAGTATTCCTTGCTACAAGTAAGTACAAATTGTGACCTTCGAGATAGTTCACTGAAATCCTAACAATTGTCTCTGCAAAAAAACTGATGATACATTGAAATGACTTATTTACTTTACAAAACCTTTTATGCATTTTTAAACTGTGATAGTTTATGACACTTTTGCCCAATCCAGGCTTCATCCAGTTGTGTGGTTTTCCAGCTCTTAGAATTTGCTGCAATGGATACTGGCAAAGAAAAACTGGCAGTTGGTCTACACAGCTTGAGGGAACCTAGGTTGTGGCAGGTACCGCAATGACAAATGTCTGTATATTTACTATTTGAACCATTTCTCCAAGTAGCTCAAAGCAATAATTTACCATCAACACAACTCTACTGAAAATGTCAAAACAACTTCATGAAACTGCCTATGTCAAAAATCATGTTTACAAGGTTTCTGGCATAGCCTCATTTGCTGATTTCAAGATCATGGTTCAATAGATATGACAGCTTCTGAACAGCTATCATTAGAGATCACATTCTATGGTATGTCCTAATAGATCTTATGTCTCTAAGCCAATGTATTCACAAAAACTATAAATTTATACAGTCCTGGTTCAAGGGATGGAAAAATTGCTGGATTAATGTATGTTAAATAAATGGAAGGCAGGCTTTAGATATACACCGATTTATCTGCAAGTAAATGAATCTGGGATCATGAAGTGAGCCCTTGCTGAGTCAATTAACCACATTCTGGAACCCTGCGCTGCAATGCCTTCCCCTCGGAAAAGACACTGTAGCTGCCAGAGAGATCTTCTCTCATTACGGTTGAAGACAGAAAATGATATGCAACTGTACAGTAGAAATGACCCAGAAATTTTTAATGTCTGTGGGATGAAATATGCCGTAAGTATAAATTCCCATTTCTGGTAAATGATATGCACTAAATTCATAACCAGAATGATATAATTCCAACAACTTGTGATTTCCCAATTAAATTACTGTAGCTGTTTTCATAAAAAAAACCTGCTTCTTCATACTGTAAGTTGATGTAAGACACTGAACATTATGCCAGTATCTTAAATTCAATATGCATTTGGGGTAAGCATTATTTCAAAGCTGGAAACTAAGTGTGACTACATTCTGCCACACTTATGAGTCAAATTATCCTTAATATAACATTACTGGTGTTTTTTAAATACCTCTAGCTAATCTCTGCCTGCCACCAGCATTTAGTCCCTTAAGACTCAATGATCTTAGATGTATCATGTATCCTATGACTTTATGATGGTTTATTTATTGATTTGCCAAATCGAAGATATACAGTACAGGAAGACCTCATTTAGCAGCCACAATTGGGACCGGCAACTTGGTTGTTAGCAAGTGCCTCGTACAGTGACCGTTCACATTTGTGACTGTGATGAAAAAGTAACTTTATGACCAATCCCTACATTTACAACCTTCACAGGTCTGTAAAGCAAAGGAAAGCTGAAGTAAGATCATAAGCATAGTCACAGATTCACTTAGCAACTGCTTCACTTAACGACCAAGTTCCTGGTCCCAATTGCGATTGCTAAATGAGGACTACCTGTATTGGTAATTAATATCTTTCTACCGTATTTTATTTTATGAAGGAAAAAAAAGCCTCAATAGCAACACCTTCTTAGAAATGTGAAGGCATTCAAATCTCAACATATTTTATTATCTGTGAAGGCTCTGTTTCACAGTGCTTGTCAAATTTTCAGTCTGCAAGTTTCTGCTATATGATGCATTGCATGAAAAGACTGTGCTTTATAGGCCTCCATGCAATATAATTTCTCTCTTTTATTTCTTCAGTAGTATACTACTTTGGATTTTCATTGTCCAAATTGCTGCTTTTAGGGCAGCTTCAATGTGAACTTTTCTGGGAAACAGGGAAATGGTGTACCAAAAATTTAAGAAAATCATAGTTAAAATGTATATCCTATTATGGTAAAATGAAACAACTTATAAATATGTTATCAGTTAGATAGTGTAATATGTTTCAAAACCAATGAATCAGAAGGCATGGAAAGTCTTTTGCTACTGATAGGTCTGTTAGTTTTAACAGACATTTTGCAAACATTATTCTTCTATAAATATTTGAAACTTTCCTTCAATAATAGTAGATTTTCAGGTCCTAAAAATAAATGATTCTCTGTATCTGGCATAATTATGAACAGCATCCATTCTGAACTACATTATAGCATGCATCCTAATCCAAAGAAGAAAGAAGGAAACTAAAGGTGTCTATTTATGAATTTAATGCTTTTTTATTCTCTTTTATCATGACCAATAGGAACTCTTGCCTTTTCTAGAGAACACTTTAAAAAGAAAAGACAGAAGAATTATGTGAGGGGATAAAATTGATGCCCACTTGTAAGGGCTGGGTGTCAAAAAAGAGAATCAGTTTTAGCTTCCTGTCAGTCAGTCTCCTGACTTCTAGTCTGAAGGAAAACTGAAAAACAGGTTTCCCAGAACTAAGCAGTTTGGAAACTGGAAGACAAAAGGTAAATTTTTCTTGTCCCCTCTACCAAAAGGTATTCTTTATTCGTTCCTCTTCCAGCCCCTTTCATCTTTTGTTTTTAAAAACCAATCCCTTTCCATCTCCTAAATAAAGAATAAGTAAAGGCAGCTAGTTTGTTTTAGTGGTAATTTCTCTTGCCCACAACATTTCCATCTTTACCCGTAGCTGACACAATCAAAAAGACTTCTGATGATGTAAACAGAGGTGGTTATTATTGTTGTTTTAAAATATACAGCATTGCAATGCAGGTATCATACCGCTAGAACATTAAAATAATGATCAAAGTCTAAATGTGATTTAAAAACTGTTTTAATAGTTCAAAATTGAAATGGTGATGTGAAAAAATATGAGATGCAATATAAAAAATATACCTTAATCTAAAAGTATTGTGAGATTTTTGCCTCTAATGATCAGTTGAAGAAGAAAAAAACTCCCATAATTTATACCTTCCTAGGAAATACATAAAATATACTTTTTAACCTCCCAAATATTTCTCAAGATTAAACAAAACCAAAAGCAAATCAAAACCCCAAGTCTTTTCCTGCACTTTTAAAATCTAATTTAGAATTTTAAATGTGCATATTTTTATTGGAAGCGTAAGTGCTTATTATATTAAAGAGCATTTATAGGATTTTGTAACTGACAATGGGTAGAGTCATCTTTATCCATTGCCAGTACCTGAAAATAAATTTACAGCTACAGCAATTTTGCTGCCTCTATAATTATCTTTGTGCATCCACCCAGCCACATTGCTTAATCTCTAATCTATTAATGATGGGAAAATCTGAGAAGTGTATTAGTAAGATGTTCAAAATCCAAAATATAAACATTGAAGCTTGCCTTACAGTGACCTGTAAAATATCCCTCTTCAGTAGAATAAAGGCAGATGAATCGAGCTTTTGTATGCTAGTCACATTACAAGCAGCAACAAGTAGTATTATCTAATAATAGGAGGGCACTATATTACATGGGGAACATGCATTTAGTAGAATAAGGGGAGTAACTGAATAACTGGCAAAGCTGTCTGTAGATTCCTGTTCTAAAAACTAACGATTGCAATAGTTGCAGAAATTGCAACATCTGAAGGTTTACTTAAGAGCAAACTGAAGAAGCAAGTAAGACAACAAACCCAACTCTAAGGAATAGCTCAACAACTGAGCCAGTTTTCCCTGCATAAGTAAACTCAAATGATTATATCTGCATATATATAAAATAGTATTCAGCTACCTCTAAGCTAGACCTTTATATAGTTAATGAATTCCAGTTTCTATACTGGGATTGAACAGGAGATAAAAAGAAAAAGGAGTTCTTTTGACTAGCATATACAGTAACCACAATTAAAGATAGGCACGTTTTCAAATGCTGTGTTTCGTTCATGACTAACAAACACCAATTTTTGCCACTTCTGCACTAATTCTTCCCATTTCAGCTGCATATTCCTATAAGAAAAGTGATCCAGGATGATGGTAAAAGCACAGAAAAGGATTAGAATGATACACAATAACAATATTCTGTACAAACTGTGATCTACTGGTTAACCAATCTTCCTTCTCATTTTTCCTTGGCATGATATTTTCATTGCAACTTTCCTTCTTTTGCAAAGAATATTTTACAGATAAACTGGCAAAATCCAAGGAATGTTCACATGTCTCAAGCGAATACATGATAGCTTGAAACCTTCTACATGTATTTAAGAGTCTTTCAGCTGGTGTGTTGCCAAGGTAATAAAGTAAAAGAAGTCAGAACCATTTTAATTCTTCTCAGTTAAGCAGTGCCTATCAACTGTCATGTTACGAAACAGAAAGTCATGGTCAAAGATAGGAGATGCTTTGGTATACATCTGAATTTGCCACTTTCCAACCACTGGGCTTCACAGAAAGGGTGGATGTCAGTTGGGAGATCATAAGGTCTCATTCACTCAGTCCTAAATTTTGCTGCTCTGGTCTCACTGAACAAGGGTAACATTACGGAGAGCATCTTGACAGCAACTTTCTCTGACAAAAGTTTGGACCAATATCTCTGACTCTATTCCCTTTTCTTGGAAAGTGAAAGGCACTCCAGTGTGAGGCCCATAGCTAGGATCTACAACTCAACAACTAGGTTCCCTCAATACACTGAACTATGATTTGCTTAACTATGCATTAATGAATATCAAGTTTGGCTCTGTTCACCCAGTAAATTAAACCATCAACAATGCTAATAGAAATTAAAGGAACTGGGTTCACACAATACACTGAGCTAAAAGCAAACAAACCACATTATGGGTTAGTGTGATGAGTGATGCCAGTCAGACTTAAAATATCATGCAAGGCATGTAGTCTGCTTGATGAGCTAGCTCTATGGATTGTAATGCCCTTGGGAGAGCTTGGCTGGACTAGGGTTCACTGTCAGTTCCAGGTCGGTGTTCCAGGTCGGTGTTGTACACATCCCTGTCCTGATGGACTCTGAAATTGTGACAGCTGGGTGACCTTGAACCTATTACTCTGCCTCAGCCTACCCTTCTTCTAAAGTTGTTGGGAGTTTTTGTGGGTGGATTTAAAAGCTGGTAATTGGCCAATAGGTGTGTACAACAGAGGGAAACTGCACCTTCAGTAAAGGTTCCTTTGTATTATAATCCATAAGATAGACAAACAGAAGAAGCCGAAGGAGTAATACTTATATATTTGATTTATACTGAATCCATTTAATACCATATTATGGAATGCAGCAAATGTGTCTATGTTGCTCTAATTTTCATCTTGGACCAAAAATACTGTTTTTTATTTTCCTCTATACTTAACTTCCTTTATCCAAGAATGAGTTTATATGAATACAAATCTACCCCTTCTAATATACCTGTTCTGGTGACTTGTTTCCTGATTTTCACCCAAAATAAATGCTGACAGCAATAACAATATAATTTCCCTTGAGTCTTGGACTGGATATTTCCTAATTTATACACTGTATTTGAAAGCAGTGAACTTCCTACCCAGCTATTTGATAAATCTCTCCCTGAATAGCTCCCAGTTTCATCCCTAGAGGTTCAAAAACCAATTTCTCAACTGGAAAACAGTAACGTTCCTGGTAAAGATTTAATCTTATCAGAATTCTTAAAATTAAACCCTACATGGTAGGCATCTGTGCTTGCTCCCTTCTTCAAAGCCATAAATAATCATTCATTATATATCATTCCCATCTTCCAAATCATTTATTTCATGGAACAGAATAGAGGAAGGATCACCTGGCATCATACTTTCCTTCTCTATTCTGCCGTTATTTACATATAAAGATTGAAGTTGGAATAACCAATGGCCATTCCTTTGGGACTGTCCATGCTCACAAGACTTTCTATAGCTCTGGGAAGTTCTGTGGTATAGGGGCAGAGATAATCTAAACTGTTGCCTGTTTTTCACGTCTCTTTCTACCTGTTTTTTCCTGATTTTTGTCCCATTTCGCCAGTTAACAGTTTTTGATGTCTGCTGGTGTTTAATAAATAAGCCTCAAGATATATTTTTGCTAGCTGAACTGAGTGGTTTGTGTGCTGGCTCTAATCTGAATATAGGAATTGACTGGGAATGTGCTGGATGCCAACTAACTGGAAATTACCACAGTAATTTACCAACAATTAACACTATGATTCCTCTTCCTTTATTTGATGAAAATATTTTTTTTGTCACCAAGTAAATAATCAAATTAGAAACATAATAATAAAATGTCTTTTCTTAAAAATAGCATTTAATGACCATAAAATCCACATTAGAAAAGTAATAGTTCATGAAACTGATAAGACCATTGATAATTATTCATGAGGTACTGGGTACTCAACTATCTGGAAAATCATTTAATAATCCAGTATTTGCATCCATGATTATTTCATTATTTAGGCAATGAGGATAACTTGGGAAACTCTGTCAAATGATTTCAAAATATACAGTGGAATTTCTATGACCAGTTTATTAATGTTGTCAGAAAATAACAAAACAAAAAACAGAGATTAGTTTGGCCCAGCATGACTTACTTTGATAAATTCATATTTGTTCTCAGTATCTAGATATTAATAAAAAATGTCCAGTGATTGGACCTGATGATATGTTTTGAGAGCAGAGCAAGCATTTCAAGGTTCTCTAAAGTCTTCCTTGGCTCCAGTTACAATTAAAGTAAGAGTCAGTCTGGTACAGTAGTTAAGTCTCCCTTTCTGGGGGGAAATAGGCAGTAATAGAAATTTGATAAATGAATGAATGAATGAATGAATGAATGAATGAATGAATGGTGGAAGACCCAGATCCAAGTCCATTCTGAGTAATGGAAGCCACCTGGTGACTTTAGGACTAGTTGCTATCTATCAGTCCAATCCAGCCCACAGAAGTGTTGTTGTGAGAATAAAATTGTGTGCCACTTTGAATTTGTACAGGAAAGGTAAAATATAAATAAAACTTTCTAGTTCATCCCCATCCCCATCACCACCACCGGGTTCCAAAATCACTAGTCAGGAATGAACTGCAATCCACTGCTTAGGAATCTGAGAGAGAACTTTGTCTCTCATTGGCCTTTTTAATCCTCACCCCTGACATAAACAGAGATATCAATGTTTTCATTATTTAAAAGAGATTCTTCTTGGTTCCTGTATTGGTTCCAAAATAAACTGAACTGGGTTCTTTCCAGGGGGAAAATAGAACAAAAATCATCTCCTCCTCCTCATTATTATTTTTCTGTTTCTAGAGGGAAATGGAGTGGCAGTCAACTCTTATGAGCCACAAGGAACTATCTGTTCATTACCCATTTCACAGTTTTGCTTATTCATAATAATTTATAGTCAAGCCTTTCTTTGACAACATCTAAAAATCATTATGGAATACCTTTCTAAAAAGATAGTTTGAGGAAATTCAATCAACAAGAATTTTCTCAACTGAGGGCAGTACAATATGACTTCCCTTCACCCAGAATATTCTGTTGCGGATCTGTAATGATGTCCCATAAAGAACAAAAGAAAACTGACTTACAAGCTTTGCAGCCTAGCAATTTGGTCACTTTTGCATGAATGGAGCTGCTGTTGGAAAGGTCTCCTGCCTGATGCTTGAAATGGAGCTCTTTCCAGCCAACTGCTGATCATTGACAGGAACAACTCTATTTCAGGAGAAAGGTTAAATTCTTTGATGAAGTCTGTTAAAGCATCAAGAAAGGTTGTTAAGCCATGACTAGCTCTACAAGGAAGGGAACTTTAATCTGCCTGTTGAAATGCACGTCTCATCAGGCACTCTGACAAACTGATACACCAGACTGATGATCTGTGCCCGGAACTATTCCAATGTTCTACACAAAGGTCTTGCAAATATCCCCTGGAATGTTCAAGGAAACAAAACATTTCATTAATTAGGTGTTTACTTTCTGGAGACAAAATGTGATTGTAGACTCCTTTTAAGATACTGTGCAAACACATGCAGCTATCATGGATATAAACTTGAACATGAGCTAAGAAACAACATTTTTTTTTAAAAAGTGACAAAAGTGGAACCAGCCAATAATTGAACAATCATTAATTTTATCTTAAGTCTTCTCATTTCAGTCATATAGAAAGAACATCTGTACACAACTAATTTTATCAACAGTATTCTAAGATATTTGTCAAAACAAATCTTGTCAGATGAAAAACTACAGAAACAGTAGGAGATGTGCTGGAAAAAAAGTCATACCAATTCAAAAAACTGCATATTTTTGAACACAAGAACTCTTGCAGTCCTGCTGAAATCACTGTAATTATATAAATGACTAAATGCTTTTACCTACATTCTAATACATAGCATATCGATGTAATTTTTAAATGCCCACTTGGAAAATTAAAAATAGAGAAAGGTTTAAAAAGCTTTGATGATGGAATATATATGTATAATATTCAATGAAAGATAATGATCAGTAGTATTAATATATTGCTAATAATTTATTTAATATAATAGAGTATGTTCAGAAAACTAAACTGACCTCATGAGGACAAATGATCCTCTTGGGACGAGGTGCTTCCTGTTGTAACTGATATACTGTTGAGCATAAAAGTGCAATAATAGTTAGAAGGTTGCAATGAATACCAACATTTATTTAAGGCAAATACTTCAAACTAAATTGAAATAAAGTAAGATTGTGGCTGAAATGGAGATTAAATACTAACATATTTCAAATGTATACATAAAATAGGGCTAACAAAACTGGGCTGCAGAAGTCTGAATGACAGCTAGAAATACAGAAAATTCTATTCTTTGCTGTCATTTAGCAGTCAGCCAAATTGTGCAGTTCAGGTCTGGTAGCCAACTAGGTGACTTTGGGCCAGTCGCTTTCCTAGAAAGAAAGCAGTGGCAAATCAATTCTGCAAATGTTGCCTGGAAATCTCCATGGAATTTGCTGTCTAGTTGCCAGGAATGAAGATTTTCTCAGAGGCAAAAAATATCAAAGTAAGTAAATAAATTAGCAAGGGAAGTTTGTAATAATATACATCATAAACATTACATTGCCCATGATGCCAACAAGGCAGAATTTCTATAAACTTTTCAATATTTTATAATCCTTTATATCAGCTCCATCCTTGTCTTACTTTTAGTTTCTTTCCCCTCTCCCTCCCAGAACTACAGTATTTACAGCTTGAGCATTAATGATCCTATGTCAGTAAATGAGCTGGTCAGTAATAATGCAAGTAAATGAAATACATTAGAAAATTACTTGGGTCAGCAAAAAAAATTAAGCACTGTGCAACATTCAGGTATTCAGGGAATACATAAGTGAGAAAAGGATAGCTTTTTGTAACCCAGACAAGCTGAGGATGTTTTCCAATCTGGAAGACAGCTATTATAATATGCATAACTAACCAGTGATGGCTATTCCCTAGCTACTTTAGTCAAGGGTGGAGGATAAGCTCTATGATAATCATTAGAGTGAAGTCTGAAAATGTCTATGTTCAAGTAACAGCTGATTCAAAAACAACTGGTTTGCCTAATAACAGAACCTTCATGTATGAATTCAAACTTTTTGATTTTGTTATTTCTTAACTAGCGAAATCAAATGAAAGGATTAAAACAGCCACATCCTTTGCAAAGCTTGCATCACTGCTTCAAAGGATGAGGATGTCAACTGAGTGAAGTAGCTGTGCATGCATACAGAGAAAGCACAGCACAGCTTCTGAAGCAAAGTATGCAGATGTTTGTATGGTTAAGGCTTTGAAGAGAGATGCTTCATGCTACATAGAAACCTTGGCAAACATCAATTCTTGGCAAACATCAATTTTTAGCTGCAATCATTTGGTCTGTTCAAAAAAGTGTTCTTCTTCATGATTTCCTGTTACTGTTGCTGGAAGGTAAATTTTAAGAAGAGATGATATTTGCATAGGGGTGAGGAGTTTACTGGAAGACCTTGCTGAATTTCCCAGATGTTTGACCAGGCTCTAGGCTCATACTCAGCATAAGGCTCTCAAACACATGACAAGACATGGCTAATTATGAATATTTATTGAATATTAGAAAGAAGCCAAAAATAAGTTGCTTTTGCTCCACCAACATGAAGATAAGGTTCTCTTTTGTATCCACTATAATGGATTCTGGTGTTTCTTTCTGATACATCTCCCATTGTTTAACGGACTTCTTTCCTTGAACTTTTCAGTCTCAAAGCTGGACAACTGTTGGTTGTAGATATAACAAATATATCTGCCCTTAACTCCCATAGGAAAGGGACTCCAAGAAAGGCTGTTTACAATTTAAAAATCATGATTCATAGCTTTGAGTCTTTGGGCTGGGGATATAGGAACAAGAATTCTTCTTTGGGAAAAAAGTCTCAGAAAGAAGATTGGTACATCAAGATTGGTTACTTTCTGCATAAAACAACTAATAAAGCTATTTCAAAATGAGACAATGGCAATTTAAGCATCTGTAGGCTTTATGGGTCAGGTGGAAATCTCATTGTTTTTTATTCTACTGATAAATGTTGGAAGCTTATTCTCAGCAGTTCCTTGCACCCACCTGTATTAGTAGTTTCAAACACAGTAAAGGCAGCCTTTTTGCCTTTTCCTTCCAGTAATGTAAGGTGCAATGTAAGAGAGCTGGCATGAATTGTCAAATTGGAGATGGACCTAGTCCAGATAATTTCTCCAGGTTAACATTTCATGTCTGTAATGTTATTGTGTAGGTGAAATAATATTTGCAGTCCTTCTTTTTTGCTGCACTCAAAATCCCTGCAACCCCCATTCCCAATTATTAATGGCGTGGTTATTTTGACATTGGAAATACAAACCCCATATGTATAGATTAAGAAAACAAAATAAAATGCACAAACTGGAATCCAAAACAGTGCAGAAAATCTTGACTTCATCCATGGTCCCTCCACTTGACATCATTGTTCCACAAACTGTGGCCCTTGCCATCCATAATTATGTTAGATATGGCCCCTCCAAAATATTGCACATTTTGTCCAAAAGCCAAAAAAAAAAGGTCAACAGGTGTGAGGACTGAAGTTGCCAAGGCTGGGAGCAAAGAGCCTGAGATCAGATGAGACTACTATCAAAACATTGTGCACAATAAGCAGCCAGAAACCTGGTACCACATTAGGGTTGGAGAGACATAAGATTTAAACCTGGTGCTCTTCTATAAAAGAGAACTGGGTTGTTATATACTGTAATAGTTGATCTTCTTTGTTATTATGACTTCTTGTATCTGGAGTAAAAGCAACTTATTATGTATCTGAGTCTTGCCCTTGACTGTTCCACAGGCAGCTCTTGAATTCTGCTTGATTTCTAGAGAGAGAGATTTATTGCCATGCCCTAGACAAAGCTCTGACAGAAGTGTAGATAACAGTAAAAACGATCAAATCCAGCAACCCATGGTAATAGGCACAAGATTGTGGTTATAATCTGGAAATCCTATCTATCTATTCTTCAAATTCTATTCTTCAAATGTACGAACTGTAGGCTGCTCTTCAGTACTAAAGGTATAACTGACATTTTATTCAATATTCCTTTGGAAATCTAAAAGACAGCTTCCGAGAAACAAATGCTGCAATCAAGTCAATGAGACCTGTCTTGAATAAATGGTCTGAGAACTGCATCAAAATTGAAAAAAAGCATGTACCCCTGTAAAATATCAATTAGAAACAAGTAAACATATGTAGCGGTCTTCCCCAGCCCAGCAGCCTTCTGATGTGTTGAGATTGCAACTTTCAGAATTCCTTACAGGATTGCAGCTCGTTCTTTATTTCATTACATAAAACTAAAATTCTATACGAAGAAAAAAAAATCTCTTACATATACTAGAGCCTTAAAATAATCCAGTTATTGACTACTCCAAACTATTTTTAGATTAATTTATAATCTTTCTCTGATTCAGATTTTACAAAAATTGATTTTAAATCCTTAAATCCTTGTTTATGTCTTCTTCTTCTTCTTCTTCCCTATGTTCACTTCAAGTATCATACCTCCAAATTATGTTTGGTGCTTTACTGATATCTGGGAATATTTCCAAATTAGGTCCCTTCTCTCTCCCCATTCCCAGTTTCTAGATTCTGAATACTCACAGTATGATTTCCATATTGGAGGTTGATATTCTTCAGCATCTAGAATAGTGACAAAATAAACATCAATCAATTAAACAGCCCAGTGCAAATATCAATATTATTGCTTTTCCCAGAGAATGATGTTAATTCTTACACATAACAGTAGTTTACTCATGTTGTCTCTTTACGTTTTGGAATAATCTTTTAAAATTCTGAAAAAAGAAATTAAGTATATTTCTGACAGGTGTTTACATGGCTTTGTTAAGGATTAATTAAAAATGGCATGCAACAGTTATTCTCGCAGAAAATATCTCAGCTGCTCTCATATCTGACCACTGTAACATTAAGAATTAATCATTTGTGACATAGCTGGAGTTGGGTCAATGAAACCTCTAGAACAGGGCAAATATAGATATCTCAACTGGACCTCTGAGTCCTCCAGGTTTTCTCCCCTCTCCCTAAATCAGATCATGGTCAGTGTTAGACTCTTCTTTATTTGCAGATCAAATGGAGCAGAACAGAAAACAAAGACAATGCAATAAGAGGAATTTCCTTCAATAGATGAGGTAGAACTGCCATTATAGCCACATCCATCTCAAATTGTACACATCAGATGAAATATCAACAAGCAGTGGCAAACTAGGCCACAGTTTGTGGTATGAAACAGTATTTTGACTACTCCACTTTCAGACATCTATATACAGAAGAACAATTACAGTAATAAGTAGCTGGTTACTTTGCATAGCTTAAACACACACACAAATATTATTTATCTACAAAAACACTAATAGAATTTGATGTTTTTCTTTCACAGGATTGACAAAAATAAAAATTCAAGTGTATTTCTTGAACTCATGCACATAAATATTATACATACACACATGCACATGCAAAGGCTATTTGCTAAAAATGTTAAAAATTAACTACAGAATGTTAAAAACCTCATTAATTTGCAAAATGGATAAAATAAAGGCAGAGTTTGCCATATTTTATTAATATTATAAATGATATATATAGCATTTGACTGCACCATTCAATGGAACTAGTATTTGTCATTATGCCTTCTTATTCAAATAAGTTGTTTCTTCCTAATTCAGTCTTTGTTGTGTCAGTTCTTCAAAGGTAATAGCTGAAGGCCAGAAATGACATTTTTTCCCTCCTAACATCCAAGAATTTGGCATTAGAAGCTTATTAAATTATCTTATTAACATCAGCCTTGGTTAGTAATGAAGTAATTTCTGGGATAATACACATGTAAACAAAAATATGATGACACATTTGTAGGAGTAAAACATTGATTTTCGACTATAATTTCATTGATTTTCACTTGCTACTTAATTTCAGAGAAACAAAGTAGTTATGAGGCTTAGAGAAGTAATTTTTATAACCTAATGAGCATTTAATATTAGTTATGTATTTTAGAAAGTGAGATTAAAAAGGCTCTTGAATGAACAAATGACTTTTTTTCATTATTACAATAGTATAATGAAGACAACTTCTCACTATTAGAAGCTATGTTTAAAGAAAGGCATGGAACTATGATACAAATACTTTTTATATGGAATAAGAAACATTTCAAAAGATCTAATGTAAGTTTGGATCCAACTCCAATATTATTTATTATATAATGGTGGCCTAATGCAGTAGTGTCCATGGGGGAGGAGGGATGTAAAATAGTCAAGATAAAGTATCCTTAGAAATAGTTAAGCTACAACATATAACATGGAAAATACTATAATTAATAATTACAGAGAACAAATAAAGAACTATTTGCATATGCGTCCAGGAACCATATGGCCTCTTGATTCAATTTGCTCTTTCTGAGATCACTTGATACCACACATATTATATATGGGCTGCAAAATTCAGATGATCCTAGGTGGCAGCAAAGAGTTTATGCTCCCATCTAGTCGTCAGCCATATACATGGAGCCCAAATATGGTATGTCTATTCGATACAAATGGCCTAAAGATGGGAGAAGGGCAAGATTCACTATTATTTCTAGCATCATTATATCCTGCCTGAGCCAGCTTTCTTGAACAGAGGGAGGTCTCAATCTCTGCAGGATTTAGTACTTTATCATGCTGGCTTGAGAATTTTAAAGAACATGTAACACCAAATCACAAGCTGAAGAACAGAAAGAAAATCTAGGACTGTACAACAAAGTTACAGAGACAAGCAGAGGCAAGGAACCAGGGCAAACTGGCAAAAAAATGATTATGAGATAACTATTGTAAATGCTTTGTTGCCAAATTTTCTTAGCAGGAAAAGTCAGGAGGCAAAATCATAATGGGCTATAATGGAGAAAGACAAATGGACTAAAAAATACTTGGTTCTAAAGAGGTCAGTGATTTCAGATGCTTAAGGTCTTACTTTCAGCTCAAGATCCGGAAAGCCTAAAGTTCAATGTGAGTAAAGACACAATACACACACACACTCACTCACTCACAATATTTAACTAAATATGGTATTATATGAATGTTCCCTCTTGAACATCCCTGCAGGCTTTTCATGCCTGTTCTCAAGGATGTCCAACCATTCCTTCAAGCAGATATGCAGGGAGCTGCTGTAGCAAAAAGAACATACATGGTTTTATTCCAGGTTCTGTGACTGCGTTGAGTTCCATAAAACTAATACCGTCAAGCAGACAGAGACATAAACTAACAATCAGATCTGGTACCTGATTATTATTATCTGAGTGGTAGGAGAAGAAGGCATACCAAGCAATCTCTCTAATCTCTTGACTATCTGCAATGAGAACATTTTCCTTGGGCCTGTTTTAATGTCTGCTTCTTAACCTTGTTTGAAGGCAGACTGTACTGATTCTACATTGGATATGCACATGTACAGGTGAGCAATGGGAATATACAGATAGTTGCCCATGTGCTCATATTGCTTCTATTATATAGACTTCTGCCGAGAACTAGCAGATGTTCCTGTCAGGCCAGAAAAATTTATTTATGTTACCTTTTATCTGACTGCTACCAAGAAAGATCGTGCTGGCAGTGAAATGTTTTGCCAGTCTGTCAATCTTTTAAAATAACAATTATGTCACAATGCATTAGATTATCCATTTTATACAAGTTTAAATGAGTCAACAGCACTGTGAATGCACATTTTACTCTTTGTATGTTTTATGTTTCTGATCAGTGATCATAATAAAGTTTGTCATTTCTGCAGAGAGGGAATTCAATTCACCAGTAGTTATGCTGCTGGAAGAAGGACATAGCTATAACTACCTTCTTTTCAAATACTTTTGTTGGCTTATTGAGTTTGAATGAGATCTTCAGTCAAGATTCTGCTATCAGATTGGTTCCCTTTACTCTTGGCTCAACACAGGCAGACATCAGAGAAGTGATGGTGAATGGGAGTTGAAGTATCATCTCTGCAATGAGTATGGAAATGGATGATTACAGGACTATCTGTTCTAGTCCTGCTTTCAGCACTGGCAAAAATAGGGCAAGTGAAATTTCACCTTTAACAAAGTTATTTAATTAGCCGATAGCAGCAAAAACAAGCTATGTAGTCATGAAAAAAGGTGAAGCCCAAACCTCTGGATCAGAGACAGAAAACACTCCGGCTAGGAGAAGGAAGTTCCCTCCCATGGAAGGAAGCAATAATTTTGTCCCCTATTGTTCTAGAGGAAAAGTCTCCCCAATCAGAGACTATCATAATTCAAAATGCTAATTATGTTTAATTCTTGTAATTGTTATAAAAATGTGTGATGTGTTTTATTCTTTAGAAAGACAGTCCAGGCAATTATTGTCAAAACTACTTGCTAAGCAAATACTGTGTTGAAAATTCAGAGGAGCCATGAGCCATGGCAAATTATTATTTAGCCAAATCTGCCCTGCACTCCAAGGAGATCCATCAATTTAGAAAAGGCAACAAGTAACAATTGCTATAGGCACAGGAGATTTGCAAGCAATTCTGGTAAATATATCCAACTCTTTGCCTTTTACTAGAAAACTGTCAGTGAATATACATTCTTGTCTATTTTTGAAATTTCCCCTTTTCATTTGGTAATCTTATCTCTAAATAATGAGTATTTCGTTAGACAGAAAAAAAAATACTGTTTCCTTATTCAGTGCTAGTTGCCAAACATAACCAAATGTGGTCATATTAACAGTATTGAATCACTTTGCCTCCTGTTTAGTCTTATTCAAGGTTTTCAAGAGGTCTTCTAAAAGTAAGACAAAGTTTGGGTTCAACCTTTATTATTTGGAAATCAATCTGCTCTACTTTTGTATAAATGTGAATTTCCTAAAGAACGACTAGATCTATCTATTTTATTATCATTAAAAAAGATAATATTTTAAATAATTTTTCAAAGTTAATTAGCTTAATCTTGTAAATACCAGAATATTATTTCGTCACCCTGCTTTCTTTATGTTTGCAATAATATAAAAGTGTGGTTAAGGAAGATACAAGTGAAGTAAGAATAAGACTGAAGTAAGAAATCAGTTCATCATTCTATGGCTGAGTTTTAAGTGTACGAAGTGAATAAAATCAAAGTGAATACTGTATTTAGTTTTACATAAGTGATACAAAGTCAGATCTTCAACCAGGAAAAGCATGTTTTGTCTTGACTCAATGACAATACTTAATTGTAGCTGTGTGCATACCATAGCAACAGAATAAAATAATCTCAGCTGAAATGAAAGATCAAGTAGTGATGCTCAAGTGGGCCCCAGAATATCTAATGAATGGAGTCAGATAAGTTATTAGAAACAAGTTGACTTTCTTATAAAAAGGAAATCTTGCTGAAATGAGGACAAATTTGGATGCCAACAGCAAAACCTTTAAAAAAGGTTTCCTGTGAGGAAAAAAGTGTTGTTATTATCTTTATCTTCCTGAGGAGACTGTTGCCCTGTTTGAAACTGAGTAATTACAGATGTGCTAAAGGTAGACAAAAGAAAGCATACAGAAACCACACAAATTCTTTGCATCTGTTCTCTCTGTTGAAGATGCAGCACAGAAACTCTTGTCAGACTTATTTTTTCCAGGAAGGGAATCAATTGAACTGAATCAAAAAAGGGTGACAAGTTATGAAATTATAACCCTAACTGATAAATTAAAAGTAACCCAAACTTTTATTCAAGCATTATTTAACTGAGGGTTCTCAATGACCTCTTTAAAAAGTGTGCTGATATTTTAGTAAGAATATATTAATTTTTTTACCCCATCACCTAAATGACTGATTAGTAACTAACATAATTCTAATTTTTAAAAAGGATTGTGGGGGAATATTAACACTTACAGGTCAGTTAATTTCCATTCCAATAGGGGGGAAATTATTATAAAGTACAAGAATCAAAACTGAAAAATAATTGACAGGATTTCTGCAAAGTCTTGTCTCACTCTTAAGACATTTTTGAATCTAGTATATAGACAGGAATGTTCCAGGTAAGATTGTTGGACTTTGGACTTGGACTTTGATAAAGGTTGGCATAGATTCTGGAAGAAACTTAACATTTATAAGTGAAAGGATAAATGCTGTCATGGATTATTAATTGGCTGAATATTGGCAGGGAGTGAGAACAGATGGACAATTTTCACACTGGACAGATATGCTAAATGGCGTCCCCTGGGGATTATATAGCGATGAAGTATCTTTAACTTGTTTATGAATGACCTGAGGTTAGGAATGAAAAATGAGCTGGTCAATTTTGCTGATAATTGCAATGTCAAAAAATTAAAAAGAGATTGAAAAGAACCCTGCAAGGATTTCTTCAAACTGAGTACATGAGCACTTTAAAAATGGCAACTCAGTTTAATGTAAAGTGTGAAGGGATGAGTGCAAAGACCTACATATAATGAACTGGCAATGACTGATCGGTAAAGGGATTTTGGAATTATAGTAATTAGCTAAAGAAGTTAAAAAGCAAATTCCATGTTAGCAGCCATTAATAAGGGAACTGAAAATAAAACTATAGCCCAGCTACATTACTATGGTCTATCATATCTTCCCTTGCTCACTTTTGCTCTAAGCTGAAAAGCCACAAGCTCTATATCCTTCATGGCAGGTTAAACTCAGGAAACAAAGACTACTTGGATTTCTGGAAAGGTATGGTAAGAATCTTGAAAGCCTGTCAAATCAATTGCTCAGCTCAATTTATAAGGTGGAATTATTCTGAGTCTCTTTCTCACGTTTCTGCCCTTACCTGGACTCAGGACTTTTTTTTCTGTAATGGCTCTGATTCCTCCTCTGTCGTGTCCTTCTTGTTTTCCCGAGGTCTGCTAGACATTCCACAACTTTTCCTTGTAGGATACGTGCCTTAACCACTACGAAAAATTTTGCTTGTCTCTTTTCTACATTTTTTTCTAGCTGCAATACTCTTTTAGAGGTGTGGTAAGCAAAACTATTTATTCAGCAAAAATATGATAAAGCGCGAAATGGGATGTCATCATCTACATTATTCAGTGGTTCAAATGATGAGACCATTGTCAGCTAGTTTCTATCTCACTTCATTAATTTATTTTGAAATGCAATCAGACACAAATAATCTCTGATAAATTTTTGATAAGTTAAGTAGTTCTAGTAACTTTTAAAGACACAGATAAGTTAGAAATGTAAATGCTATACCTTTGGCATATCATTGATGTTCAGTATGCTTTGCATCAATGCCTATAATTCTGTCCATATATGCCAGAAGTACAATAGAGATTAGTTGAGGATACATGTATTTCTTCACCAAAGGGGAAAAAAGGGTTAATCTGCATATAAACCCCCCAAGTCCTACCATTGCTGCCTCATTGTGGTGGTGGGGGCATGCTCCTGGGAGGGATGAGCAAAGGACATCTGGAGTATATGGCAGGAGTATATATTCCCAGCAGAGTCACCCAAGGCATGAACGTCATCCCAGCTGCCCAGCTAAAGAAAGCAAGCACCTATATAGGGCAGCAGCGATATACAGTAGGTAGATGCCAAAGGCAGATGATCACTGTAGTGACAATGACAAAGGCATCAATTCATACTGTCTGGGAGAAGGCAATAGCAAACCATTCCTGTATTTTTAGCAAGAAAACCACATGGATAGAAAATATAAAATGATTGATGATATTGTGCCAGATGATGGGCCCCTTAGGTCGGATGGCACTCAACATGCTACTGAGGAAGAACTGAGGATCTTTTGGAGTACTAATGGTGTTTATAACGTGCTTGATTAAATCCTTCAGGATATCTAGTTCATGATGTTGCCATACAGGAAAAGAAAATCTGAAGCTGCGAAGATAGAATTACAGTAGGAACATGGAACGTAAGCAGCATGAACACAGGAAAACTCAACACGGTGAAAGATGAAATGAACTGACTACACATTGACATCTTAGGCATCAGCAAATTCAGATGGACTGGGATGGGACACTTTCAGTGAGAAGATCACATTGGTTAATACTCAGGACATGAAAAAGAGAGAAGAAAAGGTGTTGGTTTTATAGTTACGAAGGGTATGGCAAGAACAGTACTTGGCTGCAAAGCAATCAATGACCAAATAATACCAATTAGACTTTGTGGACAATCCTGTAATATGATGCTCATTCAAGTTTATGCTCCAACCACCATGCAGAAGAAGAGAAGTTGACAATCAACTCCAATTTGAAATCGACAGAACATGTCACTGAGTTTTTCCCTTTTGTTTTTTAGATTGTTAAGCTTGTAGGGAAGGTTATCAATTTATTGACAAACTCTGGGAAACTTTTTGGCTGAATGGTGGGATCAACATGCTAAAAATATGTGACTATATAATTTCTGTTACTATTGGTAAATGTTACATTATTTGCTTCAGACCTGAGTAGTAAAGGTAAAGGTTTCCCTTGACGTAAAGTCCAGTCATGTCCGACTCTAGGGGGCGGTGCTCATCTCCGTTTCTAAGCCTTGGAGCCGGCGTTGTCCGTAGACACTTCCGGGTCATGTGGCCAGCATGACGACACGGAACGCCGTTACCTTCCCGCCGAAGCGGTACCTATTGATCTACTCACATTTGCATGTTTTCGAACTGCTAGGTTGGCAGGAGCTGGGACTAGCAACGGGAACTCACCCCGCTGCGTGGTTTCGAACCGCCGACCTTCCGATCGGCAGCTCAGCGGTTTAACCCGCAGCGCCACCGCGTCCCCAGACCTGAGTATTATAAATAAAAATGCCCCATGTGCCTTTTTCAAAACTGAAGGTCACATGTACATTAAATGGCCTGATTTATAGTCATTGTCACGCAGAATGAAGCAAAATGTCACAGTCACGGTAGACTGAATGATGCAGTAGGTAATCAAATCTCCTAATTCATCAATTTCCCATGAATGTCTTTAAGAAAATAAATATGGTACAGATAGCAAGGAGAACAGCAAGGTAACTGCATTTTCTTTACAGGTAGCTTAAGATATTCCTACAAAAATATCTGACAAACACATTAAAAAGCTTTTTTTTTTTCAGAGACTTTTCTTGGGTATGTAACCAGTTGCCCAGTCCTCCTTTCTATGGCCCCTGAGTCCTCTCTGCTATGGCTACTGTAAATTAATGGCACAGTTTTCTGCAAGTTTGAAACAGGAAACATTCAATGCATGGTAAAAGCCCTGGAACAGGCATCATTTCTTTTAAAAAATTAAACAATCCATAGTGGAAGATAAACTTGAGAAACTTTAGTCATGCACACATTTGTGATTTGGCTTTACCTACCTGCCCTCATCCTTCTATCCACAGCAACCTTCAGTATTCCAAAAATAGTTGAAGCTAGCTAAGCTTCTAACATGTTATCCATCTCTGTTATGCATCAACAATAGTAAAGGGGAAAAAGTTCTTTCCACATTTTTGTACTTTCAGAAATTTGAGGTGACTGATGCAGGATAAGCTGGGTGACTTTGGGCCAGTCACTCTCTCTCAGCCCAACCCACCTCACAGGGTTGTTGTTGTGGGGAAAATAGGAGGAGGAAGGAGTATTAGATATGTTTACCACCTTGAGTTATTTATAATAATAATAAAGGTGTGATAGAAAATAAATAAATAAATAAGCCAATATCTATTATTGTCTCATGATTAATTATAATATATCTCTATATTACCATGTGTACTATCTGTAATAGAGGTAACAAGTCTTTTAGTATCAAATACTGGGAACCTATTTATCAAGACACTTTCTAAGAAGGTCACTCTAAACATATGCTGCTATGAGATAGCAAAGTTTTGAATGTGGACTTGATCTCTGCTATTCTTTTGCATCACCAATCCAAATGGCCGGTGGGCAGAACTGAAGCCACCATTTTCACAAGGCCAACAGATTCAATGGCCTAATATGATCCTGAAAGTAACTTAGGAATTTGCCAATCAGACCCTTCTGCATGCATTATTTGTGCTAATCCAGAAGAAAAACCACACTCCAGGGGTTTCATAACATTGTGGAACTTTTGTTCCCTTCTGTAGATGATCTTCCAGCTCAGTTAGAAAATAATGCTGCAAGAACAATTCTGCAGTATTAATTCCTGAGCCATGAAGTAGATGGTTCCACTGGTGGGAATTCTTGCTTCATCTCACGTTCCCAATTTTCTTCCCTCCCTACAGATTTCAGAGTCCTTTGGTGACTTCCAGTATTTCACTGGATGTCATTTAAACTGCTGAAGCAGAAGTCAAGAAACCATTTGCTTCTTTACTTGATTTCAGATACACTTTTCATCCCTTATTTAGGGAAGAATGTCCTTACTTTTCCTCTACAGTTCTATTCCTTGACAATAAGCAGTGTTAGAATATAGAAGCAGCAAGATCACTAGCACTTGTAAAGAGAGCCAATACACTGCATTTGTTTAATTCAGTTCTTTTAAACATACAATACAATTGACACTCTTAATTAAAAGTTAGAGTTTTAGTATTAACTTTATCTTAGATGACAAAAGAAAGGGAGGAGTGAAAAGTGAACCTCTTGACAAAGAGCATTGTGTTATTAAAAATATATAAATCTGTATTCAACTGTATTTAAATACAATTTTCACAAATTTCCCCGTTACATGCAGACTGAAAAAAATATGCCAGGCATACATTACATCCCTATGTATTGCAAATCCTAATCTGTTCTGGAAAGGAACTACCTTAAGCAGGGAAAGAGTGAGAAGTTACAAAATGGAGGGCTTTTAGAATCATAAAAGCAGAAGTAAATTAGAATACTCAGTATTTTGGGCAAGTAATGACTTCTAAATCACATGTGTTGTGCTTGTAACTTGCAAACTCTTCCTTCTATGTAAGATGATGCTCCCTCAATAATAACAATAACAACAACACAAACAGAATAAATGTTATAAAATGTAATAAAAACACAATCAGAATGCTGGCAAGGAAAGCATTACATGGTCAATTTCTACAAAATATCGAGGGGAAAGTGGATAAAGATAAAACCTGGCAATGGTTACAACTGGAACATTAAAAAAAGAAACTGAAGGCTTGATTTTGGCTGCTCAAGAGCAAGCTATTCAAACTAATGCAATCAAGGCCAGAAGTGAAAAATCATTGAATGATTCAAAGTGCAGATTGTGCAAAGAAGCAGAACAAACAGTAGATCATATACTCAGTTCGTCCAAGAACATCACACAAACTGACTATAAACAATGACATAACACAGTCACCAAAATGATTCACTGGAACATCTGCAAAAATTATCATGTGCCAGTAATGAAAAATTGCTGGGAACATATAGTTGAAAAAGTAGTTGAAAATGAGCAGGTTAAAATATTGTGGGATTTCTGAATACAAATGATAAAGTCTTGGTGCATAACACGTCAGATTTAACTGTGGTTGAAAAGAAGAAAGTGTGAATAATTGATGTGGCAATACCAGGGGAGAGTAGGATAGAAGACAAATTGGAGAAGATCACAAAGTATCAAGATCCGAAAACTGAAATTGAAAGATTATGGCATAAACTGGCAGTGGTGGTCCCAGTGGTTATCAGCACACTGGGTGCCATTAAAAATCTGCGCATTGACAAAATTTTCACCTGTCAATTATAAAAGGCCACACTGCTTGGATCCACACATATACTATGCCGATACATTACGGCATCTAGGTTCTTGGGAAGTACTCGATGCGAATGAAGGCCAACACCAGCTAAAGAACTGGCAGCTGTGATTTCACATTGTTGTGTATATAATAATAATAATATAAAATCCTGTTGTTCAAATCAGTTTAAAGAATGCAAAGAAATCTAATTACTACTCTTGTAGCATCTACTGCATAAAGTCTTTCATAATATAGTTTTACTCATACTAATTACACAATTGGTCTAGTCATATTATGCTTCTATAATGTCAACATCAAAAAGCAAATAATAAACTCAGATTAAGTGCTGGTTTCACTGGAAACTGACAGGGAGTCTCTCAGTAACGAACAATTAACATGTACAGAACTAGTTTGGTCCAGTGGTTAAGGTGCTGGGCTAGAAACCAGGAGACTGAGAGTTCTAGTCCCGCCTTAGGCATGAAAGCAGGCTGGGTGACCTTGGGCCAGTCACTCTCTCTCAGCCCAACCCACCTCACAGGGTTGTAGTGGGGAAAATAGGAGGAGGAAGGAGTATTAGGTATGTTTGCCGCCTTGAGTTATTTATAAAAATAATCAAGGCAGGATAGAAAACAAACAAACAAATAAAAAACAAGGCTCTCAACATTTTATAACAGAAGTACAGAAGTTGAGGTCTAGGACTACACACAGTCTCTGATGCACTGATATGGCTCACAGATCTCCAAAGTGGTTGCCCAATTATATTTTTTTAAAATTACAGGATTGGAAATTATTAAATGTGCCTGGAAAATAATTGCATTAATTATAACTTTTAATTAAAAGCGCATGTAAATGAAATGAAATTTAGTTCTTGACCTGACTCCTTGAAAGGTAGTCTTGAACAGACTATGTTTTAGAATGCAGTTCCCAGCATGCTCCTCAAAAGCCAAGTGCAGCAGCTCCTGCTCAGAACACTGCGCAGCCCTGATTTATAAATGTGAAAAGCACAAGAAGTTCAAAACAAGCTGACTTTATCATAGTGTGCAGAAATATATACATTATAGATCAGTTATATATGCTTTAAAGCAATAAATGAAAGCTACTGATTTATCAACCCTCCCTGTTATCTGTGTTATAAATGGTTTTAACAACATCAGTGAAATCTACCATCCCAGTCAATTATGTATCAATTTGTAATAAAACAGGTCAGGTAATTTTAACTTCCATTGTGCTCCTACAGCTTAAAATGACATGATTCTATTACTTATGCATTTATGTATTTATCATCTGCCTTTGTGTCCCGCTTTTAATTCATAGAGATGCCATTGTATTGTAAAGGCATGAAGGTAATAATAAATATATTAAATATATTTAATTTTAGTTAAATTTAAATCTAAATTAAATGAAACCAGTTTTTGCTTTTATCCCAGCTGCACCTGTTAGTTTTTGGCATGTAGCACCAACATGCAACTCAAAGGGCAAGTATAGTGACTGACTTGGGAAAGTTGCTCATCCTTGGCTTAGCATGAAATATGAACCTAACCAACTGTGGCATATTCAACAGATAGGCAATATTTATTTGTATATTTACCATTTACTTATTTATCTCTAGATTTGCTCAAAATAACCACACAGAATCAGAGATACAGAAGTATTAAAAGCACAGAGGACAGTATACAGAAGATCCCACACTGAATCCCTATCCTCTTTAGGTGTGTCTAGGAGAGGTGCTGCTGAAGAAATAAAACTGAACAAGACAGATCAGTGATCTAGTTTATACAAAGCAAGCCCAGAGTCGCTCTCTGAGTGAGATGGGCGGTGAATAAATTTGATATATTAATTAATTAAGTAAGTAAGTTCCTTCTGATAATAATATGGTTAATGTTACCAAATTTCCTCAATTACCCCTTTCCCTATACAGTATGGCCCCTCACATAGCAGTTGTTTAGAATGAAACAGTACAGCACAGCACAAGGCATGTAGTTTCAAACTCATTGCTGTGAATTTAACGAGGATAAATCAAGTTGTGCTTATATATGAGTGAAGCAGCCCTAAATCTTTCTGGAGCAGATTATTATCTCTTTTGGAGATGATAAAGCAATTCTAGTCCATTCGAAGTGAGAGAGATATCACAAGGGAAGAAGAAAACAACAACACACTACCCTTTCTGGTTATCCTCATCAGCAGAGGAAACAATGGCAAATTAGAAACACAAGTCTATCAAAAAACAACCCACACTAACCAAGTACTCCATTAACAAAGTTAACAGCCCAGCCTCCCACAAGAGTTGCTGTGTAAGAACAGTATTCAGATGAGCAAAAATGCACTGCAGCAACCCGGAACATCAAAAAAGGAAACAGACCGCCTATACAACATCTCCCAACAAAATGGATACCCCCTCAACTTTATCAAAAAGTGCCTGACCATTCAACCCACTTCAGCACAACCAACACAAGCTATGAGAACGGTAACACTTCCACACATAAAAAATGTCTCAGAAACAACCAATAGACTATTACAATCACACAGCATCACTGTAGCACACCCACTCTCCAGAACATCTTAAGTAAACCAAAACACCCAGTAGCCCAAGAAGAAAAAACAGGAGTCATCCACAACATACAGCGAAAAGACTGTAACAGCCACTATGTAGGACAGACAGGCAGAAGACTAGCAGAGTGCATCCACAAACATCAACTAGCAGTCAGAAGACACAATGAAAACTCCTTAATCTCACAACACAGGGACAGACTCAACGTCAGTTTCAACTGGGAAACTGTGAGCATCCTAGACCAAGCCAAATCCAAAAACACTAGGGAATTCCTGGAAACTTGGCATTCAGACGAATCAGCCATCAATAGACACATAAATATACCACATAATATACCACATTTACACACCATTCAAAAGAGACAATAAAAAAGCTAAAAAGGAAACAAAAAAGACCAGCACACATCACCTCCAGCAGCCAGCACCCAGATAAGCAGGGATTAACACCAGACAATCAAGCAGAAAACGATACCCTAATCAAGGAACTACCAAGGAGAAAACCACACCCCTACCAACACTGGCAAGGCAAGCAACTGTATATAAACAGGGACCAAACCCAACACTCACTAGCCCTGATGATGTTACCTAGTCAAGTAATGAAATGTCTGCAAGCAAATAACCAAGCTCAGAGAGCACCAAGGTCTCCATGGATATTACAGAGTCAATTAAAGATGACAAACAATAAGCTGAAACAAGCAAAAGTCTGTATGGAACAAAGTGCAGCAAGAAATTATGCAAGTGAACATAGGTAAGGACAATTTACTACAATGCTATAGTTAACAACAGGGATAATTATTCAATTTTTTTAAAAAGGAGGAAGTACTTACTTATAGTACTTATCCTCTTTTATAGCAGAGGATGAGCCATTTTAAAGATTAGATTACCTGAATAAAATCTTAGCTCCAGTAGTTTTTACGTTCCAATTAGTCAAGGGCAGCCAACAAAAGAAACTTTGCTTCAGCCGAAACAAAAAACTAAAATTCCTGCTTTTGGCCCTTGAATACTATTTGTACACTTTTGGCAGCCACAGGCCAAGCATTACTCTGAAGCAGGAAACATGCTTCTCTATGTGTGTCTGTGCGAGCGTGTGCGCCTAGTGCAAGAAACTTCTGTTCTTTACCAGATCTTTGAGAAGAAAAAAAGCTGTATATGAATTGAGAAATTTAAGAGGGAGGATATATAACCTAAACACTGATTCCTCAAAGGGCAGCCGGGCTTTGTTCAAAGGTCCTAAACATACTGAAAATATGTTTAAGCATTACTTCTCTGTTTAACAAAACAGGATGAAAACTTAGTCCTGTAATGAAAAGGAACTTCAAGTGATATGGGAGTGAACTCTGCTATTTCCTGACAATCTTAAGTTCAGAACTGCAAATGCAAGAAAAGAACAAAAGGATGTAGTTAAGTGTGTCCAGCTGTTTAGAATTTCAGGGAGACTTCTGATAATATGATATTCAGTTTCATTATAATAGGTAAAATCATATGACTTTTAGCATTATATATTTCATGTTTCTGAATGGAATTAAGCACTTTTATGATATTCTGTAATTTTGCACAAATGTTCATTAAAATTGCTGGTTGTGTTAAGTATGGCATTCAGCCTGCATCTATAATTTAATCTATAATTTAAGTAGGAGTTAAATCACATTGTGTATGTGTGTGTGCCTTCAGGTCAGTTTTTAACACCTGGAAACTGCTTGGACTAGTCCCTGCAGTTTTCTTGGCAAGTTTTTTTGTAAGTAGTTTGCCATTGCCTCCTTCCTAGGGCTGAGAGTGACTGGCCCAGGGTCACCCAGCTGGCTTTGTGCCCAAAGCAGGACTAGAACTCACAGTCTCCTGGTTTCTAACCTGATGCCTTAACCACTACACCAAACTGGCTGTAACCAGTTTAGTAACCCACATTACTAAACAAAAATAGACAAGTACCAACAAAAAAAAAGTTGAAAAAGTATATACTTTTTAAATAATTCATCATTACATAAATGATTCCATCCATCCATCTGCCCACAAAAGTCTATGTGGATATTAGTATCATTGCCATTATATCATAGCCTTAATAATAACACCTTCTGAACATATTTAAAGCTGTAAAGGTTTTTTTATCCAGTGCTCTTAAATTTTATCTTGACCAAGTGTAAAAAAATGTACTATACCAAATCCTGCTTTTTGGGTACAAAGGGCAAATTTAGTGATTTTTGCTGTTATTTTGGGGGGCTATTTTGTTGAATTGTTTTGTGTTTTTTAACTTTGTACACTGCTCAGAGCCATATATGTGAGATGGGTGGCTACATAAATTTACCAAATAAGTAAATAAAGATAAAAAGTTGACAATCATCTGTATAGTCAAACAAAATACATGAATGCTGTCATATAGAATAATGAGTGAAGCTATAAGTTTTATCATGTTGACCTTAAGCAATAAAGCCAAACAGATATTGACAGAACTTCCTGAATTTATCAAATGTTTTAATTATTCACCAAATGTAAATGTATAAACATGCATCCTACCTGCAAATCTAAAACTATAGAGATCCTAAGACTTGAATTTCCAAGAAATAACAAGAAATAGATATTTAAGATAGGGCATAACAAACAGAGCTCCAGAACAGTGCTATTACCAGATTACTTCAGGCAAATACAAGGGCACAGAGTGTTAACATGAGTTAGAATCAACTGGAAATTTCTTGGGTAAGTACTGATGCACTATAAGACAAGTCATTTAGACTGCAATGTGGAAAGATAAAAAAAACAGTATTGCTTTCTCAAAGTGCTAGCATAGCTCCATGCTGCAGGCAGTCCTCCAGATCCTCCTGATCTTACTGGCTTAGATATAAATGTTTCTAGGTTATATCTCCTTTGTAACAGCTTACCCTTGGATAGCCAGACTACTCCCTCCTTATTATATTGTTAGAAAGCTGTAAAAGCATGAATTTTCAGAAAGGCGTTTGGGGACAAATAAGATCATGATATCTGGCACATTGTACTAATTGATTATGTTAATTGATATTGGGTTTTAATCATCTGATACAAATACGGTAAGCTGCTCAGAGTTTCCAGAAATGGAATGGCATATAAATTGTAGAATAAATAAATGAGCATTTAGTCTACTGCGCTCCTCACACATGGTCCTTAATTTGCAGGTTCAACATGTGGCATCTTGAACTGGACACACTTTGACTTCACCTTTTTATTCCTGGTACTCTCTAGTTCTATTATGATGCAATGTCTGTCTGGCTTGTTGAATAGCCTCCTTCCAGAAGCCCAGCTGGCACCCACCTTGGCATTATTCTGCAAGGCCATCAAAATGGAACTTTTTCATAGGGCCTTCAGGGTGTAATTATTACTGCTATGTACACTGAGGATGGCAGCTATGGTTTTTGAGTTATTATTGCTTCATTGGTTATTGTCTTACCTGAATCTTTTATCTCTATGTTTTGGTTTTATCTCTTAAACTTAAATCTTGATTCTCACTAGTGTTTGTCACTCACCAAAAAGACAAGAATCATTCTTGCTTTGATGAATAGTTATGTCAACAGATATACCACTCCTGCTCTCTGGTAATGAATTAGAACTAAATTATGTCTCAAACTGTAAGGAAATGAAGTATCATGAACTCACATTGATTTTACAATTATTTCAAAGATAGAGAAAATGTATATTCTGTAGACAGAATCCTGGCAAAGTTCACTCCATCCAATGAAAAGCATTGGTAAAAATAAAGCATGGGCTGTAATGTGATAAATGAAATACTATATACTTCATTTCCATTAACAAATGGATAAGTTTGGTGTGTCTTAACACAAAGGTAAAGTGTTGTAACAAGACTCATGAAAAAAAGCAATTATACCCTTTTTTCTACTTATATGCATCTATATCAGGTACTTAGATTTATATTTGTAAATATAAAAATGTTGAGAAAATAATACTCCATTCTCTAAGTGGTACATATAGAAACACATAAGCAACAGTCAAACTAAGGAAGATTTTTTAAAATAAATGGAATTCTTGCCTAACTCAGGAAAACCAACTAGGCCTGAAATTACTTGAAATTTGACCTGGATGAATTAACATTTTTAGGGGAAAATACTCACAGTTTAAGACTATGGACTCAAAGCAGCCCAAATATTGCACCAGGTCTAGGTACTTAGCTAGTGCTGACAAACCACTTCTTTTGTGTGAGTGAAAAGGTGCAACATACATGAACCTTACTTAGATATGGGACAGGAAGGAGATAATCAGATCCTGTTCTGGAGTATATGTAGATCATTTACTGTGCATATAAGCTAATTTGTACCTCATTCCTGTGGAATTAAAAAGCATATAATATTTCTCCCCTTGATTAGTAGGACAGTGCTGCATGCTTCTCTACTTAATAGAATTTGTAGAAGCCAATGCAGCTAAAGGATTACATATTTACAGCTTGTTTCTAGAAGGAAAAAGCTAATAGCTGCATGTTTTATTCATACATTAAATCCTTATTTTATGTTTGACTCACATATTCATTCTCATTGAGAAATATATCCCAAACTCTTTAATAAATTTAAATACTAACCCCATAAAAGCCAATTACCAGATATTTACTATTAGTATTTGCCTCATTAATAATTATCACAATTTTCCTGCAAGTGTTTGTACCAATGTAGATAACAGGTATGATTCAAGGTGCTCTGAAAAGTTGCCATTGGAAAAAGTGTAATATAGGAAAATTAATGATATGGAAATATCTGATTCAGCTCCAATTCTTAGAAATATGAGAGAAAAGGAAATGTGCTTTAACATGCATTTAAATGCAGTGTTAAGGAACTGAACTACCTAACCTATTATGAAAAGATCAAAACGATAAAATTGCTTTTAATGGAGGTAAATCTGTTCCTTCCAAATAACTATTATATTTTCTGAAAAACAGTTTTCAAAACATGGAACTATTGTAATTATTACATTCATTTTTGAACCAATTATGCCTGACTTGGGAATTTTCCTGGTCTTACAGCTGCTGCTAGAATAGCAGATGGAAGCTACAGCCAGGGGAACTTTTTTTCAGCTTAGGGTGATACAGGTACTTCATTTGCAGACCTACCTAGCAATGAAGACCCATGTCTTCATCTCCACTTGGTTCAACTATTGCAACGTGATCGATGTGAGGCTGCCTTTGAAAGAAACTCAAAAGCTGAAACCGGTATAGAGTGCAGCAGCCAGGTTGCTGATATCAAGACTCATTACTGCACTTGAATACCTATTTTTCTATCACTGCATGAGTTACCAGTAGGTTTCTGGGCCTAATTCAAGGTGCTGCTTATTCCTACAATGCTATTTAAGCTGTTTCTGCCTGTTCTACAAGGTCTTGTAGAGACGGCCTGCTCAAGTCTCCCTCCTCATGAGATGAGGGACTGTGGACCAGAAGACAAATCTTCTCTCTTGCTGTCCTGATGCTTTGGGAAACCCAAACAGCTGCGCGTTGGGGAAGTGCTTTGGGGAACCCAAGAAGTGTGTTTTGCTCCCTTGTTACTGATATTAGGGCAGTGAAAACAAATTTATTCAGATGGGTATTCAAAACTTAAGGGTGATTGGACTGCTGCTGTTTCTTCTTTTATATGACTCTGTATCTTTTGGGCTTTTACTTAACTCTTTGTGATAGGGTTATGATGTTTTATGATGTGTGTTGTTTTTATGTTTTTTTACATTGCTGGGAATCTGGTGATATGGGCAGCATAACTATTATGTGAACTAAAATGGGTTATGCAATTTTAATTACAGCTTTCTTTTCAGTTTAAATAGTGTTTTCCCATTTCTGTGTATGCATTTTTAAACTCTGAATCAGTCTTAATTTAATGGGAAAATATAATGAAGCATCATTGATCCAATGGAAAGACAAAATCAGTGACTGAGCTTGAAAGACTAGGATTTCAATCACAATTCAGGCATGAACACAACATGTAAATGAGTCTCTATTCTCTATCATTAATAATAATCTACTTTCAAAGGTTTCTGAAGAATAAAATGACACCTATCTTCATTCTTGTGAAGAATTATATGATAATTGAAAAGCACCTGGTATCTTTCAGTATGAAGCAAATGTTGTGGATACATTTAAAAGCTTTTATTAGCATCTTCTTGAATATTTCTTGAGCCTTCTGTTATACATGGATTTCATACATATTCATGTAAACTACGCCCATAAACCAAGATTCTTCTATCTTCTTCACATTTCAGAAAATGCATTCCAATATGATTCTGTCTAGATCACTACCCTGGTAGTAGATTATATTATTCTATTTGTTGTGAGTATCAAACTGTGTGCAAGAGAATAGATACTGATGATGACATATTGAGTGTTTCATATTCCATGCAGTCCATTAAACTTACCTCCAAATCTTCAACAGAGGAAACAGAACTGAGTAATTTACAGGGGAAAAATAGGTAGGGAAACTGAGTTGTGTAATGTTGGATGTAGCAATTTGAATTAGTTTTTTAAAATATGTCTGTTCTGGAAAAATTAAATCTTTTTCTGATTTTTTTCTTGGATTAAGCATATTAAAGCAGATAAATATTTCAAATTTTTAAGCAAAAACACATTTCAAGGCAAATACATAAACATCTTAATTTATTTCCTATTAGTTATGCTCTTGCATTTTCATGCTGCTTTCCCTACATTGGTGACTTCCAAATTTATTACACTATACGCTATAGCAGCTATAAACACAATATGAAGAGATTTTGAGACCTTATTCAAATATCTTCATGAGCATACGTGCCATATTTGGATAGAGATAATATGGATTTTCAGCAAATTCCAAAACTTCCTACATCATTATTTTATTAGAAATGCTTGACTACTTTTAAGATCAGCTATTAAATTAATGTTAATTGTTATATGCCCAAGGAAAGTTGTAAGTAGTGCTCTCCTGCAATCTACAGTGTCATAATTTTCTAGTTATACAAGAGGCTTTCTGTATCATTATAAAGTCATTTATCTTTTTTTGTTATTTAAATGGCCCTTAAAGTCCTATAATACATTCCTAGATTAGACAGATGCAACTGATACTGAGTCTGAAAATCTCAGTCAGTTAATGATATATTTGGTATCTGAACACTAGGGAGCTGTACTCTAAATCAATGTTTCTCAACCTCAGCAACTTTAAGCTGTGTGGACTTCAACTCCCAGATCCCCAGCCTGCAAAAAGAAAAAGAAAAAAGCTTTACTGTATAAAAAGGACTATGTTTTTACTTTTTTATTTAATACACTGCCAAGGATGAATATACTTCTGAATAGTTTTCAAATATGAAATCAAGAACAGCTAATGAAAAATAGTCTTTTAAATAAAAAAAGCTTGTTTTTCATATTAAGAAGAGTTGTAATGTAAAAGCATTAAGAAGCATGTTAAAAATGGGCCATAGGATACCCACATTCTATTTCCACAGCCACTGAGCACCTCCAGTCTTGACTGCTGAAAATTAGCGTCATGATTTCTGCTCATTTTGAACCAGGATTCATGAAAACTGCAGTGTAAACCCTTAAATAAGCTTAATGATAAAAAAAACCAAAGAAAATTATTTACAGCAATTTAAGGGTACAATTCTGTATTTAATTTGGTAGCATTTATAATTGGTGTGCTAGATGATGGAAATATTGTTGTTTTTAAATCTATTTTAAAAGGCAAAAGAACTTAGCTGTTTATAGTAATTTTATGGTAAGATAAAATACGTATATTTTGGGATTTGTCCAACTATGTGCTTTAAACATGAGTAAACACAGCTAGCACAGCTATATAATCTCCTAACTATCAGAAACAAAAGGCAAATGAAAGAAATATTTAGATTTGCAAAGAAAGTTGATGGCTCCTGTTGGTTGAGAATTTTCTTTCTCTCTTGGGGAAAAAGCAGGTTCCAACTGTTATAATGAAGTTACAGCAAGACTGTTGCCAAGAAGATGACATACTGAGGTAAACATTCGTGCACAGGAATACTTCATAACTAAAGTACAAGTAGGTTATATATTTTGCAAGCCTGCTGTACTGTACTGTATCATTTCAACCCTTATATAGTCAGAAAGCTTTCAAAATCTTTTCAGTGAAATAACTGCTATCTCATCTTGCACAGAAGCTCACCTGTTCTCATAGCTGCCTATGAGCTGAAGGGTGGGGAAGGCCCAGATGGTCATTACTCATAAAACCAAATGCTTTTCAGCAGGCTACACGTATAGTATGTAAAGACCACCCTCTTACTGTTTTCTTATAATTCACATTCCAAGGCCTGCTGCTGAACTTGGAGATTGTTTTATCCCTTGTGGATAACAGTCAGGGACAGAATATCCTCTATGGCAGTGTTTCTTAAAGTGTGATCCAAGGAGCCTTGGGGGTCCCCCAAGACCCTCTCAGAGGTCTGCAAAATCAAAATTATTTGCCAGATATTGAAGACATTTGAAAAAAAATTAAAACAATGTCACTTCTCATTTTTTATTTTTTGTTAAAAAAACAGCTTTTTCATGAAAAACATGTTATTTATGTTAATAACTAATGGGTTTAATATTGTTATTTTTACATGATTTGATGAATAAATATTCTATGAATGCACCAATTTTAAATACAGTAAATATTGATAAACGTAACCCACATAAACAAAAGCTCTTTTGGGTTCCTCCATAATTTTTAAAAGTGGGGAGGGGTCCTGAGAGCAGCGAGTTTAAGAAGCACTGCTCTGTGAATCTGTGTGATAGCCACTGAGTCTTTTGATGGAGCAGCCACTACACTTTGTGACAGAAAATTCCGTAACAATTATAGTCTGAGTGGCCAAGTAGTTTCTTTTCTGTTATGACCATGACTGATCAGTTTCCTCGCTATGTGGGTTGTTTTGCCTGGTTGTTTGATCCTTTTGTCCCACTCAGTATGAGATTTCTCTTGGAATCTCAGTTGCTACTTTTTTAATGCCAGTAGACAATATGCTGTGTGCCTTGTGCTAAATATCTGGAACAGATGGCTAAAGACTGTTTTTGCATATGGATATAACCTATACATCTTTTTCATTATTTTCATATACTACAGCATCTAAAGTTTGCTCCCAGAGCGCTTAGCACTGACTAGAAGCAGTTCCATCCTAAGGTCTATGAACTGAGGTATCTGCATTACAATTTCTAGCATTTTCAATAAATACTCAAAACCTGAAGCCTTTTTTACTATGTTCACTCCTCGTTTAGCGACTGCCTCAGTTAGCGACCATTCGCAAATATGATGGTAATAAAAATTCATTTTCTAACCAATGTGTGCATTTATGACCAAATTTCGTGCGCCTGACAACAACGCATGCCAGAGTGAAAGTGACATTGGCATTGCTGTGTGAGAGAATTTTATCTGAATGAGACTGCAGCAACCAGTGAACTTCATAGTGTCTCTCTCTCACTCAGTCATGTGTTCACTTAATGACCTGGTCACTGGAATGGAACTTGGTCACTAAATGAGGAGTGGGTGTATAACAAAGCCAATTAACTTTTCCTTTCACCGTTGCATCTGCCACTGGATCTCATTCTAGATCCCAATACTTCCCAGTACAAAGAGGGGAATTCTAAAAATGGGAACAAGTTTGGTTGGGAAAAAACCCAAAGAAATAAAACGACAAAAGATTGGATGCAATGTCAGTTACAGTTTGAATAGGAATCAATGCAACTTAAATCAGCTGGGAATCCCACAAAGGCAGAAAAGAAAAATCATGCCTACAAAATATCCATTATTCAACCTAATTATCTGTAACTGACAGCAATGATGAGAAGAAATTGCTACACTTAGCCATTAAAGCTACACTTCTGTTTTGGTATATAATAAAAAACCTGGAAAAAATGCTTTCAGTGCTAAATTGGAACATGCACAATAACTATGAAATGGATTTAGGACAAGTAAGGCAAGTTTCAGGAACAAAGAATTTGATGGCCAAATCCTTTGCCAATAAGCAGAGAATGAAACTGCACCTGTTAATGTGTTCAGATGGTAGCACAAAGCAGATTCTGTAATAAAAGGCAGAGGTGCTAAGTCAGTGTGAAAAATAGTGTTAAATTATGCACTCATGGCAATAAAAGAATAACTATGTAGTTAGTAAAAACAGAATAAATTATAAATTAATTATACAAATTATAGAACTGACATTATCATTTAAAGTATCCTAAAAACATGGGAAAAGGTGCTCAGAATGGGGATGCATGTGAGATCTAGATAATTTTAATTCTGCAGCTAAATCCTCAGTCCATAAGAAGACCAAATTGTTCATGGCTATTTTCATATGGCCAATGCAAAAAACAATAGATATGGAGGAAGGGTTAGATTCAGCACTCTTCATAAGTTTTTGGTAAACAGAAACATTCCTTATTTTTAAGATAAAGGAAATAATATTTATTCAAGGCAAATTAATATATCCCTTAGCAAGGCTGCTTTTAAATATATATATATATATATATATATATATATATATATATATATATATATATATATATATTCTCTAAGAATTTCTTAACATTATGGCTTCAGTATGCATTGTTTTACTATCTCCATAATTCATAATCAGCCTGTCATACAGATAGTCCTCAACTTACAACCACAATTGGGACTGAAATTTCCATCATTAAGTCACTGTGGTCGTAAGTTCAGTCACCCAGCTTGTTTATGTAAAGAATTCATGACATGAGTATCTTAAACTATATCTGCGTTTCAATTATCCATTGCAAATTTTTCTGTAGGGTGGCCAAATATCATTGTAGTTTTCATACCTGAATGCAAACTTAAATAAAAAAATGTTGAGAATAATCCTGTAGGTAGACCCAAAGAACAAAGAGCTGGTCAATGTGCAGTTTTAATAAATTCATTTTATTATTTATTATAATTTATAGACTGTTCTTCTTCCTGAAGAGCCTTTATCTTACTAGAATGCTAATGTTCTACAAACACTGATAGTATAGTCATCCAAATTCAGTGCCAATCACTTCAGTGATGAAAAAATACTAACAGTGCATTTTAATAGCATACTTTTGCTATGGATATTTTTTGCCAGAAATTTAACAGAAACAAATAAAACAATTTGGTAGAATAATGATGACCAAAGCATGTTTTTATATTCCTTTTAATACAGGAACATCAGAATCTGCTACAAGTAATATAATGCACAATACATAACAGCAAATTAAATCTTAAGTCCATTTTTAAAATTTGAATATTTCAAAAGCTACCACATAAGAGATCTCAAACCATACTACATACCACCACATGTATGGTTAAAGTTGAATAAACTGGAAGAGAACTTAGAAAAAAACATTATTAGGAAGTGAACTTGGGAGCAAATAATATATGTTGCAGTGTGCAAAAAAAAAAAAAAAAAAGAGAGAAGGCAGGGAAGTATGAAGAACAAGGGTGTGCAAAATGAATTCAAAACACTATGTGCTCGAACTAGGTTTTTCCAATCATTCCATGACTGTCCCAAGAACAAGGTGGCCTATTATGAATGTAAAACATTTGCTTTGAAGTCAAAACATATCTGTTTTGAGGTCAGAACACTTCCAGAAATGTCAGAACAACCTGGTTTTGACATGAAACATCTCAAATTAGATTTGGGAGGGCAGCTAATGGACAATGCAGACATTATCAGGGTGACATCAAGGTGACATCTGCTACTATGAATGCTTCAGATATGAAGGTAATATCTCCTTCATGTATTACTGAACATCAGTAATGGGCTTTTATAGGTACAGTGTTTTGCTTTTCTTGAAGGAATAGTTACCCCAAAACTATTCTCTTACCAACTGTCACTCCATATGAAGTTTTAGTGTCAGAAATTTACAGAATCAATTATCTTAAAATTGCAAAACAAGAAACCAAGTGATGAAATGCCCATTAGAGACACTGTGATATTGCATTAGGTTTTCTTTAACAATAATTGAGTTATCATATATTTTACAACAAATCAGAATGGGTGAAAACTATAGCACTTCACTGATAACTAACATGAATGAACTATTCAGATTAAAACTCAATCTGTTGTCATAATCTTGAAGAATGCAGAGTAATTACATTAAGACAAGTAATCCAGACTTGATGTTCTTTAAAAATGAATGAATGAATGAATGAATGAATGAATGAATGAAAATCCAGAAAGTTTGGTGCTGTCTATCCATCCAGAAAAAAAAACGAGACTACAATTAAATTTAAAGAAGACCAAGCTAATGACAACAGGTACAACAATTAGCCTTAGAACTGATAATGAAGGCATTGAAGTGGTGGATATCTTCTGCCTTTTAGGATCAACTGTGAGACTCTTGAGAATACCATGATACCAGAATTACCAAGAAAACAAATAACTGCATCACAGAACAAATCAATCCAGAGTTCTTTTTTAAGGCACAAATGACTTGGCTCAATTAGCTCACTTTGGCCACATTATGCAAAGACCCAGTTTGCTTGAGAAGTCCATAATGCTGGAAAAGGTGGAAGGAAAAAGAAAAGGACAACCAACAGTAAGATGGATGGATCTGAATTATAGCACCAATGTGTGCACTGTTGGGAGACCTGAAAGGTCAGACTGAGGACACATCAGTGTGGAGAAGATCTATCTAGGCAGTTGCTAAGAGTTGACACCAACTTGACAGCACATAATCAGTCAAAAATCTTGTGCAGTACCCCTTAGCTTGAAGAACAGCCCTGACTGCATCTCAGCTGCAGACTTCTTGCTTTGAATTCAACAATTTGGCTTGTTTCCTGTAAAAAAACTGATTTAAACCTATACCATTAATTTCCCCTGAGTATTTTACTGCTGCATTGTGCCATGAACAAGACAAATGGTGAAGTTTCCCCCTTCAAGTGCCTGTAACTTCTCAGGATGCTCTCTAGTATCCCAGCCTATATCTGGGCTTGTTTTTCCAGACAGGTTGCTTATTTCCAGATAAGCAACTAAGCTGCAGCCTATAGATTGCATGTAGGGTCCAGAAACTTTCTCATTAAAAAATATACTGCTTGTTACTGATGCTTTGCAGATAACAGATTCTCATTTAACAAAAGGAATTAAAAGAAACTATCATCATCACAGAGCCTATTGGGCACCAAGCAAAGTAGTGCACACACTGATAACCTCCAAGCCTAACTACAGTAATGCCTTCCACATGGTTGCCATTGTGTTAGTCCATAAACTTCAGTTGCTACAAACCTCAGCAGCCAGGTTGGCCACCAAAAGAATGTAAAGAAATCATATTACACCTGGGCTTAAAGCACTGCAGTGGCCACCAGTTCATTTCTGGACAAAATACAAAGTGTGAGTCATTACTTTTAAAGCTGTACATGGCTTAGGACCATGCTGCTTGATCTATGAACCTCAATGCTGACTGAGATCATCTGAGGAGGTTTGCCCACAGTTGCCAAGAGCTCATTTGGCAGTGACTCAGAACTGAGCGTTCTCTATTGCTGCTCTAGGTCTTTGGAAGACACTCCTTGCAGCATTGAGAGGCCTAGTACCTTTAAAGACTTTTAAAAGACTCTTTAAAACACATCTATTTGTACAGACTTTTCATTGTTGATTTTAACTATTAACAGTTAAATCTACTTGTTTAATTACCATTTTAACTGTTTCTAATGTTTCCATTTTCAAGTTGTTTGTTCTGTAAATTGCTGTGAGACTTCAGTAGCCAGCGCTATATGAAGTTAAATAAATAAAACAAACAAACGAATACTCAACAGATCAGTATCTGCCATCATAACATTACCTACTCCTGAATTACTTACCCAACTGGCCCTAAATAATGTATGGTATATTTTGCAAGAATGTTCTCCACCATGTAATTTATAAGACAAATCTATAAGACAAATACATCAAAAAACAGCAACTTCTACCTTTGTTTATTTAAAGACTGGCTGGCTTTTGAATTTGTTGAAATTTGTCATGGTACAGCAAGCCACCCTTTTCAACTAATTCTTAGAACATAATCTGCCTGTTCCTCTGCTGAAAGCACAATAGGTCTGAGGCACACCCAGTACCTGATTTTCCCATGGGGCCTTTAATGAATGAAGCTGTTTCACATTTGGCTTCTTTGTGTTTTTAAATTACAGTCTCAGCCCATACAATTTAAAGTTGCACAATAATGCAAGATATTGTGCTGGGCACTAAAGTGGAATATGTTTAGTAATTAAAATGCTTTCCCTTTATTATGGAGCACTCTCCCCCAGAGAAAAAGATGGCCGATATTCTACTGGCATTTTGAAAACAGGCCAAAGCAACTCTTTTCCGATGGGTTTGGCCTCTAGTTTAGGAAGCTTAGGAGAATGGTGCCTTCAATATACAATTTTTTAATTCTTGATTTCTATTATTTATATATGATACTAAGGCTTTTTTCCCCTCAATACATTAGGATTAGAGCAGGCTATAAATATTATGAAGACAAAAGTTAATTAAATAAACTTGTCAAGCAAATACCTGCATCTCTGAATATAGAGGAGCTTAAGAGTTATCAACACTAGGAAGGAATAATCAGTTTCTATATGCCATTGGCTCACAATTTGGAATCATAGTGTTAGGAGATAGCTGATTACTTAAAGATAATACAATCTGTAGATAAATAATATACAGTAAATATTTTTATACATAAATACACACACACACGTGTGTGTGTTTAAAGAGTGTGCTAAGGGCCCCATTTCTTGGCTATATTAATCTCTGTGGCAATTGTTTGCTTGGCGACCATACATATTTATTTTATATTGTTTTAATTGTTTTATGATTTTTATGATTGCATGCTGCCCAGAGTCACTTGTTGAGATGGGCAGCTATAGAAATCAAACAAACAAATAAATAAATAAATCCAAGAATAATAATATACTCGTAGCATGTCATGTTCAAAGACATTATGCTCCCTTTTATTTTATTGGGTACTAAGGTGATATAAAGAACTACCTCCCACTGAATCAGATTATTTAGCCAACTAATTCAAAACTGAATATGGAGATTGGCTGCCCTATCTAGACATGTTGGGATTAAATGAGCTTTGCTCCTTACACAATATGCTAGAAATAATAGGTGTGTATGGATGTAAGCCCTACCAGGCAGACCAGACAGGAAACACGACCAGATGAGCTAATACTTTATTGTAAGGCTACATTAACAGAATTTTGCAAGTATGAAAGTACAAATCTTCTGCCATCTCTTTTACAGTCTGAGAAGTTAGGGAGGCTCACTTCTGAGTCTCTTTCTCTCCCCATTATGCAGCTGTGGGCTATACCCTCTCTTATCTGATTGTTTCCTCGGCAGCATCTCTTTTCCCCTTTTCCCAGTGTCTTTCCCACATACCATGACATCAGAAGATCTTACATTAATCTCAATGAATACTTGCCCAAACTGCTCTAAACTGTATGCTTGACTATTAAAATTGTTGGCTTCAAAGCCGGTGACTTATACATAAGACAAAAGTTCCCAGAAGCATCAAAACTGGAAATGTTACTCATAGATTTTTTCACGCTATCTGTGGAATCAGACTTTGGATTCAACAGATGCCTATCAGAAAGTCTTTACTTAGTCTTAGTCTTTACATGCACATGACAAAACAATCTCTCTGAAAACAGTCCCAGAAAAGAAAATGAAAGGGTTCCCTAGAAATCTAGGATTTACAGAGTAGAACAAAAATGGTGCCAGAAAAATATTATTTGAAAATGGCCAGACAAACCTTAAGTTAAAAAATAGAGGTTAAATAAATAAATAAAAATTAAAATGTTTAAATTTTTAAGAATTTTTTAAAAAATCATTTGTAAAAATGAATAGTCATTTTAGATGAATCTTAAAGTGAAGATTAAAGACTAAAGTGAAGACTGAAGGAAGCCTTTTTGCATATGACATATTGTGGTGGATTTTGGCAGTACCACTTGTTCTCAGGAAAGAGGGAGCACATTCCAAGGAGGTGGAGGAGATAACAGGAGGCACAGTCCAGGAGGCAATGGTGGGAAAACAAAGAGGTTCAGGATAGCCCTGCCCTAGAACTGTTCTAGGTCATTTCCCCTTAGGTTAGGTGAAGTAGCTTTAGTCTGGCAAGGTTCTGTCTATACCGTGAGCAAATAAAGAACTGGACTGCTCTCTTAATCTTGTAAATAATCACATATAAGCTTACTCCAAAGGTGTGGCCAACTAACACTTGACAGGCTCACAGAAGAACTGAGGGAATTTTATAGCTAGTACTATAGCTGAACATCTTTTCCCGTATGCATATACCATTTATTGGCAATATTTCACATTAGTATGATGCAACTAAGGGCAGGAGCTGTCAAGGCAGAAAATTAGGATCCTGGGTCTAGATATAGGCCATGTGCCACCAGCCAGGCAGCACGAGAAACAAATTCCAACTGGCAAGAAAGGCATAAGAAAGAAACTCAGAATTTAAAATTCAGAATTTAGGGCATATATGTACAGATGGAATCAGATTATTAGGTTTTGTAAAAGCTGGTCTTCTTCATAACTTTGGTTCCTTAAATATGCAGCAAAGTATCTTACTTTCTCAAGTTGAATCACTGACCATCTGTGAGAGTGCTGAGTTCTTAGAGAAAGAATTACTGCAACGGTCTGGGGACAACCTTTCATTCCAGGATAATAATAAACTCATCCTAACTCTCAGCCAATCATATCCATGCTGAAATTTGAATATTACCAATAATTTGAATTTCTAATTTACATAATTTTAACTACAATATTATCAAAATATTATAAAGCACCAACACAATGAGCTAAAGCTCAATTGAGGGGTGATGGGCGGTGATAAAATTTTGACAAATAAATACAAATGAATGTATTTTGTAAAACAACTGTAATTTGCAGTTTTGAGTATACTCACTTAGTTCACTTGGAGGAACTTTCTTTTGAGTAAAGGTCCACAGTCATCAGACTATCAATGGGATTTTGTTCTTATGAAGGGTTTATGATACTCTATATCTATTGTACAGTGTAGCATACAAAAAGACTGAATTGCTAATTATTTTTAAACGATCTTGAAGGCTGATAGTCAAGCATGTCAGCTTAGACTATAACAAACTACCTACTTAAGCTAAGTCACATTTCCTATGTAAGTCAATATAATTTAAATTGCTAACGCTACAATTTTATGCAATTTTACTCAGTGTTAGTAGATATAAAAACATGGGTTAGATGAGTAGTCATGGATTTTGGAAAGAAAAGGTTGTCAAAGCCTCATCATCTGAAGAAAGCTTGTTTTCTATAACAAATTGAATAGAAAGATAAATAAACTAACATTAATAAACATAAATAAACTAACTTCTATTAAGTATGTTGTGTATAACAAAATCTTTAAAATTCTAATAGTATTCTTTGTCATCTCTTTGCTTCTAGGCTTGTTAATATTAATAGGATATAAAGTTCTCTATTTGGTTGAGCCATATCCTTTCTAGATATAAATTTCATGTAAAATATGTTTTACCTCTGTTGTGACCATAGATTCATATAGTTCATTGTTACCATAATTGCTAATAATTAACTTGGATATCAACAGTGTATCGCATAGAAGTGAAAACAGGGGCCAAAGTAAGACAACGGAATGATGGTTGACGTCCTAATTACGCAGAATAGAGACATTTACAAATAAAAGGGAGAGGAAAAGTACTTAAAACCCAGAAGGTCTCTCTGAACATCTATGAAAATGCTAGAATAATTTGCTTCATTGTTTGCAAAGGAAATTCCTGAGTTCACACTGAATACAAAAGATAAAACATGCATGTCAGGTACTCCATCTTATTTTGAGGTACAACACCCTACTGCCCGGTCATAACAATGTTAAAATCCTGGTTTTCTACAGACAGCTCTCACTTTTGCCTGGATAACATTCTTGATCCTAAGGTAGAGAATAAGGCCCAAAGGGTTTAGAATACAGTAGTACAAGTTAAAAAGGTGGCCTCAGCAACCCCCAAAAAGTTTTACTAGGTTTATGTTCCAGGTTGAGAGAAGAAGTCTGATTTTTTTCCATGCTAAACAGCACACAATATTTTATTGCAGCTTTCTATTTCATCTAAATACCGTACAAACAAAACCATCCATAGACTCATGTTCCACTAACTTTATTTTACCTTTTTGAGACCATTGTAGTATGGGTGTTGTACTGGGGAGACTCGTTATCAAGTGTGCTCTTAGCTATAGGAATCCTTTGGGTGACTTTAGGCTACACACTCTCTGTCCAGTTCAACCTCCATTATACAGTTTTCATGGGGAGAAACTGAAAGAGATTCTCATGCAAGCCACCTTGAGCTCTTGGGAGGAAATTCAGGATATAAATCTAACAAGTAAAATAACTTTTTAAATTATTTTAACTTAAACATAATTTGGAAGTTGGCATTCTGCCTTTAGAATTATCTTTGTTTAAGGACATAGGCCTAGAGACATTTTTGTTTAGAAATGTACTGACCTCATTAAATCTAAGTTAAGAAGATATAGAGAATCTTGGGATGCTAATGGGAGTAACAGTACATTATCACAGACATTTTGTGCCAGTGAACATGACGTTCTGAACATTTCATATCTACTCAATCTTCTAGGAACGCTGAAGATCCAGATCTAAAATCTAAGTAAATAATTCACCTCGATCACCTTGATTGTGCAATTAAATAATGCACAAAAAGATTTTTGGAGTAGCAGATTTTTATATTCTTAATACTTATGTGTGTGTTTTAATTGCCTGTTTTATTCTATTTATGATAGCAACTTTGACTATCCTGTTCAACGTGAGGGAATTTCCTATATTCCCATTACAGTTACCTGGCTAGATTTTTAATAAGGACAAAGGGCTCATTTTTAATTCAAATATCTATGTAAATTCTTTATTTCATTCCCATCTAGTGTAATATTATCTGCTCTAACAAGAAGTAGTTTTCTAATATTCCTCACAGAAACCTTTTCTTGATAGCCTACTATTGATTTTTAAAACTGGAGATTAAAGGGACTGAGCCATTTGCCCATAATATATAACTTATTGTTTCTTCTATTTATTAAATAATTATACACCAATTATTTAGAGGTGCAATGGCCTTAGCTCTACTGCTTTGGAAAGCAGATTAGAAATCACTTCTCAACTAATTTATTTCAATGTATAAACAGAATTAAAACACAAGCACTGCATTTGTAGTTTATGGGACACCCTGATGTTAATCTGCCACTTTCAGGCGCTCTTTACTTAACAATAGTACTTCAAGGAAATCTGTAGTAGATAACATTTCATTGAAAATAAACTAAATGTACCTAGACTATTGCTAAGTACCTTCCTGGGATAAATGTCACATTGTTAGTTCTAATTCTTGCCTAGTAAAAAGGTCCCTGGATCAAACACGAATTAGGAATACTGGATACTCTTTTTTTAGCAGTTACTATAGAATCACTAAATTGATTCCACTGATAAACTGCTCTTCTTGGGAATTTCTTTCTGGTATTCAGCTGGAATATGAACCTTCCTGAAGCTTAAATCCAATATTCTGTGTCCTACTTTCTAGTAAGGATCTTAACCTTCATCTTTATGAAATCTTGAAAAATCCTATTATAGTTTTATAGTTTTAGTGTTCTCCTTAGGTTACACGTTTCCAGATCCTTCCGTCTCTCTTCATGAGACTTTATACTCATAAAATCATCCTCGTTGCCATTCTCTAAGTTCATTTTCTTGTTTAAATCCTTTTTTAAATATGGTGTCAAGAGGTGGACACAGTCCTTGAAGGTGAGTCTGACCAACACAAAATAAAGTGAAATGATTTATTCCCCTGATCATAAAATTATACATTTGTTGCCTTAAGCTATAACTGCATTTTTAATTTTTAGAGCCACATCACATTATTGGTTCATGATCAGTTCATACTTAATTATTATCCCAAGACCTTTTCCACCAGTACTATTGTGCATTTGATTAGAATTCCTTAAGTGAAGAAGTTTGCATGTCTATCAAAGTTTTTTTTTTTAAAAAACTTTTATTTATTAAACATATTCCTATGCTGCCATAGTTAAAATGATTCTCATGGCTCATATAGGAAAATATGATATAAAATACAAAAATTAAAAACACAGCCCCATCTCTCCAAGGGTATTAGCTAACTACCCAATCGTATGTTAATCTGAAAATTATATAAACATTCCTCCACCTCTGCTCCCAGTCATTAATAACAACATATAGTTTCCAAGACTAAACTTTATAGAAGCTCCCTCAGTATCTCCCTCACAATCTGATATGCAATCTTTGAACACAGTTTTGAGCCATCTAAGCATCTAATTCTTAAGTCATGTAGCCCACACTAACTAGTTTGTTAATCAGATTATACTGAGGTACTTTGCTTCACTGAAATCAAGATATATATCCATGGCATTCCCACAGTCTACTAAGGAAGTTACCTTATCAAAACTTGAGATAAACTTGGCTGAACATTTTGATTTCTGATAGCCACCAAATTGTTTTCAAAGTACTTACATCAATTATTTTACGATCTTTTTTAGAATCCTCCCACACGGGTATTGATGTTAAGCTGATTGCTCTGTAGATTGCCCCTGATTCTCCCTTCCCACTTTTTAAGATAGGGACAACATTTGCTCTCCTCCAGTCATCTGGCACTTAATCTGTTTCTCCAGGATTTCTCAAAGATAGGCAAACCATTATGCAATTCATCTGGGTCTTGAGATTTAAAATCATTCAAATAAACCATCTTCAAGATGAAATTGGAACAAATAGCTTGTTGTTGGGGTAGGCAACCAGAATAGGAATTGAGAAGTTGATTTTTATGTGTTATCTATCAGCATTTTGCTACCTTTGTTGAACAACCAGTATACTACTTCTTTTCCCTTCTTTATTCTTTAAACATATCTAAAGAAGCCCTTTTGTTGTCTTTAGCATATTTTACCAACCTAAGCTCATTCTGAGCTTTAACATTTCTGATATCATTGTTACAATTCTGGACTATTTCTATGTATTCTTTCTTGGTGACCTGTTCCTCTTTTCATTTCTTATAATTGGAGTTTTGTAACTTAAAAGTGATCAAAAATATCATTCCCTTCCATTTTCTGAGCCACAGTTAAAGCACCACTTCAAACAAAGTTCTCATCATGCCAGAGGAAGTGCTTCTTTATCAGATATAGTTTAAATAATGGTTCGCTTTTGTTCTTTTCATAGCATATTATAATACATTGCCCAATTTTGTTAGCTGACTTACAAAGTGAAGATAACAGGTAACATTAACTTTCCTGCATACTTTGAACACAGGAGAGAGGTTCTGGTTTTACAGAGCACTAAGGTCAGTTGATGAAGGGAGACCTAGACAGTCTACATAGCACCACAACATCTTGTATCTGAAACATATATTTTCTGAATACACTATCCTAATAATGTATTCCAATATTCATATGTGCTGCTACCATGCAAAATTGATTCCCTAGGACCTACAGTTCCAACATAAACATTGGGTAGGCTGTACTATATCATTCTGTATTTGATTTAAAAAAGCAGAAATATCCAGCTCTGCTCAAAAATTGTTGACCTTGCAAATGTGTTACAAAAGTTAATATTCTACAGACATCTTCACTAGAAATGTTTGTTCTCAATTTATAATCTAAAAACAAATAAAAACCCATACCATGTTTTGAAGATTATCTGGGAAAGGTGATATTGAAGCTGATAAAAGGGATAATGAATCTTTTATGCAAAAGCTACTATCTCAGTTGAGCAGTTTGTAAGATCAGGAAGCAAGTAGAATTATTTGTATGGTATCTATAACAGCAAAAATAGCCAGCCCAGCCATGCGAAGAGCCAGCCCAGCCCAGCCCAGCCCAGCTGTGTGATGGTTCCTGGTCTGCTTGCCGCCCCGCAAGGCAGGGTGCAGGGCTTCCAAAAGGGCAGAGATGGGGGGCGGGGATATAGGCAGATAGGTTGAGTTGAAGGCACTGTTTGGGGCCAGGAGGGACCAAGCCCAGAATGTCTTGAATCAGGGTGGGTGCTTGGGCTAACAATCGGTAAAGTTCACTTAACGACAGCAAGGGGAATTGCCAGGATTGCCTAAGCAATGCCATCTTGCTTTACAACCACATTGCTTAACAACAGAAATTCCGGGCTCAATTACTGTCATTAAAGGAGGACTACCTGTACTACCAAAACATGCACTATATACTAATTCAGTATATAGTGCATATTTTGCTTAAATTTTATTTAAAATGTCATCTGCAGTTATAAGAGAAATAAAAATGTAGATCATGGTTATGTATTATATTTTCCAAACAAGTATTTAATTAAACTCATGTAGATTAAGGCTGGTTTCCTGTATTTGCCACTAGATAAATTGTTATATCCACTGGGATACACCAAAATGGCAAAACTATCCTAGCATGTCGTATTAACCTCACAGCAACTGTTGAACTGGTATCTTCATGGCTATCAGATGCACATGCAGCAAGAGCAGGTAACGGCAGAGAAACCAGCTATGCTAGCTAGCTTATTTCTTTACACCAATCATCTTATAAAAGCTACCAGACAGGTTTGGACAACTTCGAGAGTCTTTACTTTTCTTTCATGCTACTTTGCCATACTCTAAATTCAACAAAATCTCGGTCAGACATGGCCATGTAGGAATTTATCTCTCTACAGACAAATGTTATGCTTCAGAGCGCATATCCTAGTATTGATATAACCTAAGGGATAAGGCAAGAAACGTTTCTAAGACTTCAGTTCTTTTTGTAAGGGACAGACTTTTCTCTCCTAACTTTTCCAAAATGAGTCAGTACAAAAGCTGCAGTATTTTGGTGCGTGTATAAATACACAAACACACGCATACGCACACTGGTTATTGCTTCAAATAGCAAAAACCTAAGAATCCCAACCCTCAAATGTCCTCCTCTCCCACGATTTCAGAGCAGGTTGCTGTGCTTGGTTGCTAGCAGAATCAAAAAGAAATTGCAAGGGTTCAGTTCTGACTGCCTAGCTAACAAACCTGACTATTCAACCATCATATGGAAAGCACATCTTTCAACCTCTCTCTAGAGAGATTTCTATACAATTTCTTTTTATTGCAATTATTAACATATGACTTGACCTTTGAGCCACATTTTAGATCCCCATCAAATTAAATGTGAGGTAGATGCTGCCACAGTTTATCTCAAGTGCTCCATACTGATTCTTAATTCCTGTTCTTTGAGCAATTATTATATTGACTTATTTAGCAAAGTTATAAAATGGTAGTTTATGTAGATTCTCAACTGTTATTTATTAGTGTTGTGTTTTCTGCCTTATGCAAGCAACAGACCGTCTTGCGATGGAAAGTCAAATGAATAGAAATAATTGTATATCATTTGCAAAACCTATTTTTTAAAACCCACATATGGTATGCTGTTCATCTTTAAAAGCTGGACTCTGTGGCTAAAGGCTATTAGAAAATGGTGAAAATCTTGCTGAGCTCTGAGAAACGAAAACCACAACCAATCAAAACGTGGATGCATTGAGTCAAATATGCTGGACTTACTGCAGTATTTGAAAACTTTCCTGCAAGGAGGGGAAAAAATGAAATGCATACGACGGTTCTAATTTTCACTGCATTTTTTTTTTGAGTAAAGATGAGGAAGTCAGTGGAAAGCGTGATTGAAAAGTTCAAGAACTTCACACAAAGACAAATGTTTCTCACTGAAGAGAACTTCAAAAAGTATTTCCATGTTAAAAATATATACATATTAGAAACAACTATTTTTGCTTAGTATACTAAAATGTCTGTATACAGCACTTAGTAAATTTTGTATTCTAAATTACGCAAATCCTTAAACTCTATAGGCTAATCCCACATATGGAACATTTTTATTAGAAACCTAAACATGCTCAAACACAGCAGAACAGAAGCCTACCTAATCCAACATTCTAATCCCTAGATGATCGGAAATTTAGGGGGGGGGCCTTAAGCAGGACATGCACACAAAAATACCATCCCATCTAAGTTCCTAGCAAGTGGGGTGCTGAAGATAATCTTTAATACTGATACATGTGGTAGCTTTGCCCATGAATTTGTCTAATTCCTTTTTAAAATTATCCTATATCTTGCAGTTGTGAATTCCATCATATAACAGTGCACTGTTAAGTACTTATTTTATCTGATTTGAAACTTTCAAAATTAAGATTCAAAATAGGTTCTAGTATAAGAAAACAGTTGCATTTTTAATTCCTTGCTCAATGATCTTCAACGTGGAATTAATCGAACTACCCACTCCCACTCCAATTTTGCAGTGTGGTTCCTCTTAGCTCCACCAGCTCAAACTCGATTAGTATATACATATAGTCAGGATATTTTACCCGAATATCTTTCGCTATACACTAATCATGATGGTACAGGTCACTTAGGATATCTGATTTTTTATCCCTTTCTTGTGAACAGATCATACTTTATCCACTTTATATGATAGAATTAAGATTCATCTCTCTCTTGCTTACCCTCTCATTGGCTTTCTCTCCATTAATTTTTGCCATGTTATTTTAAATACGGCAGTTTCACACAGAATGCTAAGTCATAGTGTTAGGCATTGGCTTGCTTAGCATGCTATGTAGTCACAGCTATTGTGGTTTATAAACCAAGGTTATGGCTCAGCATATTGTTTAAACACAACCAACTATATGATTTATTCCATAAACCATGATTTATTAAAGCATAATTTAGTGCAAAGCATGAATCAGATCACTAAGTAACAGCTTTCTGGCATATTGCAACTTTAGGGTCTTTTCCTCAGATGCTCATTTTCCGTAGTAGTTCTCTCTTTCTCTCTTCTTTACCTTTTATTTTGAATTGCTAGTAATGTTATCCTGAATAATAATCTTATACATTATAATGAGTATACTACATTATATAAGTGTATCACCTCAGGATACTAGATCTAGGGTATGTAAGTCAAGCAGAGCAGAAGCACCTGCAGAATCTCATGGTTTCATCAAAATGATGACTGCAGCATTGTGACATCACAATCCAGCTTCACCTCTTTCACAGTGACATTGCTAAGTTCATACCAAAGAGGTGGAGCTTCTATCAAGATGAAGCAATGCTGCTTTTGCCATTTATCCTCCATTTACCTGCTGTTGAGAATAGAAGATAGTACAAACATAAAAATATGTAAGATAACCAAAGACTTTGACATAAATGTCAGAGCCTAGATCTTCAACGTAATATAAATTCTGGCTCCAAAGCCTTTGAATTTCTCCAAATTGTATAAAGATTACAGTAGCTGAAACTAAACTTGGATAAGTTATTACTCTTTTTGAGGAACTGACTTTGGAAGGTATGTCTATTTTACATTCCTACTTTAGTATTAGATTTACAATCTGGAGGTTGTTCTAGATGCAACATTGGCACTGGTTAGACAACCATATAACACAGGAGGACCTTTTATCAGCTTTGGCTGATAAACTACATGAACCTTTATTTGGAGGAGACTGATGCCTTCAGTGACTCATGCAATGGTAACTTCAGGGTTGGATTATTGTAACGTGCTTTTTGTAAAGTAAACCTTGAAAGTGGTCTGCAAGCTGCAGCTGGCCCTGAATGTGGCCACCGTAGGTGATGATGTTGTCTCTTGAAGGTCTCACCAAGTCCTTGTGTCAATAAAACTCCACTGGTTGACAGTTGCCTTCAGAGCCCTATTCAAGATACTTGTAATAGTATATAGAACCTTAAATGCCTTTGATCCAAACCACATACAGGATAATCTACTGGGTACCATTAGCTCCATACACTTAAGTCATTAATAGGACACTGTTGCAAGGCCCCCCACGTACACATTTGGAATAAATGACTAATTCTATTTTCTCCATCAGGAGAAACCCATGTTATCAAATCAATTTCATAACATCAAACAATGAATTAAGCAGCATTTCCTCTTTATTATAGTTTAAGAGGGGGTTTAAAACATGTTTATTCAGACCGTTCAATATTTTAATGTTGTAATATTAAGCATTGTTTTAGTTTTTAATATTTTTGTTCTTTAATTTTAATGATGTTTTATTGTTGCTTTTATTGTATTTTTGTAAGCTGCCCAGAAATGTTAAGGAAGTGAGCAGCATAGTACATTTCTACATAAATGAATAATTCAGTTGCCTGAAGTGCAAATGAAACAGCAGCAAATATTATAAAATTACAGTCCTGGGTTCCTCACAGACTATGCTCAGGTACTATTTGTAGCTTCAAACCTGCAAAAATACTGCTTTAATACAAGCCCTCATGAGTACCATTCTACTCGCGTATTGAAATTCTTAATTAGCTTTAAATTTTATGCCCTTAAATAAAGGTCTTGCTTTTAACTAATTCAATAAACTAAGAAGCTGCAAGCAGCTAAAATTAGTCTTTATTAAACAGTAAACAGCTAGAGTACCTAATGGAATAAAATTAAGTCTTCAGCTCAGGCTAAGGCAACATTTGAAGACACAGTAATTTACTTCAGTTAAATATGTACTGGATTGCAAGATAATGGTGCAATCGTATGTGTACTATAGATAGGGTAAAAAAGCATAGGTGTGCATTCCAAATCCTTTTGCCTGAATATGGTAAAGTTAACAAATACAACCTTGGTTGTCCACTGCTGCCCTTTGAGAAAATATTTACAAGCCTTCCAATGCCTCAACTTCTCTTTCAAATCTCTTCAAAGATACCCGGAAGTTACAGCAAAGAACGGAAGAACTTTATTGGGGTTTGTCTTCCTCTGTATTTGAGAAGCCCTATGTCTTAAGGTTGTTTGCTGCTAGTCACCACCCTGGTAATATAATCAAGAAATCGCCTCTCCTCAGCTATGAGAGTGACTCATCTCTGTATCAGATGTGCTACGTGCTTATCCAGTCTAGGTAAGAAAATGAAGAGAAGGGGAAATTGGTCTCTTCAATATTCCACCGCTTGCACCATGCATCTCAGCATCTGAACAGGTGTAATCACGCACTTAGAATAAACTGCTCAGTTAAGCACATGTATTTTTGGAGGCTGTTGGTTCTGGAATTCCACACATCTTATCTGGAGTAATAATGAATAGAAACTCATGCTTGTTTTTGTTTGACCCAGGGTCCATGTCAGCTAGATAACAGGAATGACACCTGGGTATTTTCTATTTATGGATTAAATACTATTGTCAGTATTTTGAGTTTAAAAACCTCTTGATTATCAGTGGAGAAAAGGTTTAGAAATGCTAGACCTTTCCACGTTTATCTTCTCTCAACTTAGTCCCCAGGGAAAACATGCACCTTTCTGCCCAAGACCCAGTTCTTCCTTTTTGCCTGCAAACGGAATAAAAGCAGCTGCATCCAGACTCAGGTGTTCCTATCACAGAGAGAAAGAGAGAGGGCAAAAGAGCAACTTAGTGGGAAACAGGGAATTACAGCCAGGTCCTTCGCTCAATTCAACACGCTACTAATAAACGGTATTTAAGCAGATCCGGGACCAGCGAGAATAAAACAGGAGATAGGTAAATCCTGCCACGGAAAAGGAGGGCAGTTACTGTAAACTCACCCGAGGAAACGGAGGAGCCAGACAAACTGGAGTTGCTGGATGTGGCCATCCTCCTCCCTTCGGCCTCCTTAGCGACTAGTCCAGGTGGTTCCGCTGCTGTTCGGCTGCCTCCGCCGCCCCCGACCCATTTCAAAGTGCTGGAGCCCCCTTGAGCAAAGCAGCAACAGCAGGCGCCGCCCGGGCTTTGCTCGCTCCTCGTCCAAATAACGTGCTGCTGGGGCTGGTTTGTTTGGGTCCCTTTCAGGCTTGGCAAGGAGGAGAAGCTGCCCGAGGAAGGGCACCGGGCTGCGTCCAGCTCCTTTCTCTCTGCCCGAGGAGGAAAAGGCTTCCCGGTGACTAGAGCCGCCCCAGCAGCTCTTTCCCTCGCCTTTTCCCCTCCCTTCGCCTAAACGGCTGTCTTGACAAGCTAAGCAGCGCGCGACTCCACCTCCTCCGCCGCCACCGCCTAAGCTCCCATCACGCACACAAAGGAAGCCGAGGAAAGGACAGGCTGCAGCCCCTGGGACAGCGGAGGGGACAGCCCAGGGTTCAGGCACGGACGGAGTCCCGCGCGAGAAGCGAAAGAGGCGCCGCAAGAGCCCAGCCGGAGCCCGCCCCTGTGGCCACCGCTCTCTCCGCTGGCTGGCATCAGGAGAGCTGGCACAGCGAGCGCGGCTCCCGCTCCTTCCATGTGCCAAGGCTGGTTCAACATTGGAAAGCGGAGGCAGGTCGCGCCGCCTTCTGGAGGAGGGGAGAAGCGGGAAGGCGAGAGCGAGGAGGCGGGTCCCCAGCGGCTGCCTCAGGGTGCGCTCGGTGCCTGTTGCGTTTTCCGGCCCTCCAGGGGAGAGCGCAGGGCCGAGCATGCGGGTCTGACTTGGTCCCCATCTCTCCCGTCCCCTCCTGTCAAAGCAGGGGAACCTTTTAAGATAAGTGTCGCCCCCTTAATCTCAATTGTTGTAAAGCTCTGTGACCAGGTCACCTGTGCCAGGGTTCTGTCGATTTCCATGGAGGTGGCACAAAGCAGATAAAAACCGCTCCTACTACAACTACTGGAGGTGTGGCTCGCCATTGTGGTACCTCTTCGCCCGTTCCTCTAGGAAACAGCAGCGGGTCGGTCTTGCTCTTCTTTACACTGCCCTCAGCTAGGCCGGTTAATTTCTGGAGTCATGTCCTTTGCCTCAAGTTGCTGAGTCCCTTGGGCCATCTTGGGAGAGAATTCTGCCCCTGGAGGTTTTCATCCAGTGACTGACAAGCAACCATTAGAGAAGCTTTATTTTTGGATTTCCTGTCATAAGCAAGAACTATTCCACAGTATATGTATCTTCCATATCAGTTTGTTTTGTATTTGGACATGTTCTCTCAACTGTTTTTTGAAAACACATTGTCTCTCCATAAAATGCTTATCTGAACCACAATTTATTCAATTGATACAACTTTATGGGAATATATAATGCACTGAACCACAACCATAACCTAACCATACAATCTCATTCTGAACAATACACTAGGCTGAAATGTGATTGGCTTGTCTGTCTGTCTGTCTGTCTATTTGATTTCTATAGTGGTCCATCTCAACAAGTGACTCTGGGCTGCATACAATCATAAAAACAAAACAAAAACACATCAACTGTGTTCTGTCTGTTCATGAACACAGCCTTTGTCAACATTGCACAAAGTTAATATATGTCTTGTTTCGTTTTAACTTTGAGTATTCTGTGAATCCAGCCAATTATCATTTAAGCAACCAGGATTCTTCACAACCTAGCTTTAATCTTAGTTGCATGGCTCAAGTTACACCAGCTAAAATTGCAACTTTTCCACTGTCAGTGGTAGCAAGAATTCAGTGGCTGCATTCTCAAGACACCCAACCATAAATTAGCCAGCTGCATTATAGGTTAGGAATGCTGCATGTTTCCCCAAAATGCATTACCTAATAGTGCATCAATCAGCTAACTATCTGGGACTATATTGAGGCTGGGGAGAGACAAGACTGGGCAAGCTGCATGAATGGCTGGCTTTTATGGGTTGCCTGCGCACCATACATTACAACATATACTGATTTATAGTATTTATATTTTACAACTGTGGGTTTGTCTCTATGTGAGTACTTTATGGGTATTTGCATAGGAGCTTCCCACAATTCCTGATTCAAATGTTTATGAAACTTTTTTATTAGGGTTATTTAAGGTCACACCTGACATACTTTTGTCTTACAATAATCTTTTCTGAAAAGGAAGGGAAAGAAGAGGGAGGTACACATGAGCTATGCTTCTTTCTGCCACCTGGCTTTTCACTGATCATTGGAAGAATTAGGTCCCGCTCTCTCTCTTTTTCCATGGAAACAAATGGCTTACTTAGGAGACAATAGGTGTGTGACAGTGCATAGCATGTGGAGCTGAAGTCCTGATTCAGCTATGAGATGACCTTTATTGTCTTTCAGCCTAGCCTATCTTGTAACAACTTTATAAGGGAGGGAATCATGTATGCTGCCTACAAGAAGTAGGAGAGAAAACACTGACTTGAACGCATGCACACATTATTGCAATAATGGAAATTAAGTGTTCAGATGTACCATTGAGAACAAGAATGTCACATCTAAGGCGTTGCAGTAGAGTGGTGCTTCTGATCTAAATGTAGCTGCAACTGTATCTACCTGATCCCTTATTTAAAAAACAAATATGTAAATTTACTTGGAGAAAGGCTAATACAGGTAGTCCTTGCTTAGCGACCACAATTGGGACCAGCAACTCCATCACTAAGTGATGTAGCTGCTAAGCGAAACATTGAGTAACCATGACAGGCTTACAGCTTCACTTCTACTGCAGTCATTATGTGAATCACCATGAGTTGTTAAGCAAGACATCACATGACCGCGACTTGCAATTTTACTGCTGGCTTCTCCATTGACTGCTTGTCAGAAGCTGGTTATGAAGTGCGCAAATGGTGATCATGTGACTGCGGGACACTGCAACTGTCATAAATGCCTGCTGGTCATAAAGTTCCTTTTTCAGCACTATTGTCACTTCAAACAGTCACTAAACAAGGCAGTTGTTAAGCGAGGTCTACCTGTATAGTTTTGAAGCCCATTAAATAGCCAATTTGTATCCTGCAGTAAGTCCAGTTTGGTAATATTTCTGCTATCTTAAATTAGTATCATTCTAGGACGTGTCCATTGATTTTAAAAAGTTGTTCCACAAACCCAAGTACAACATCAATATTCAGAGGAAAATATGCCACACAAATTAATAAATCAAGAGGGCAAAGCACACTTAATAGAAATAGAAGATAGTCTTTGTGCATAAAATGCAAAATTAAATTACTGATGCTCCGCAAAGGATCGTTACCTTGTCGTGGTGCTGGAGCTTGAGCACCTCAATGATGCCATGAGCTAAACCGTGAAGGGCCACCCAAGATGGGAAGGTCATGACAGAGAGGTCAGACTAAATGCGATCCCTGGGGAAGGTAATGGCAACCCACCCCAGTATTCTTGCCGTGAAAACTAAATGGATCAGTACAACCAGAGATATGTCGGTATACCATCGGAAGATGAGACCCCCAGGTCGGAAGATGGTCAAAATGCTACTGGGGAGGAACAGAGGATGAGCTCAACTAGCCCCAGTCGTGATGACGCAGCTAGCTCAAAGCCGAAAGGACGGTTAGCGGCCGACGGTGCTGGTGGTGAACGGCGAATCCGATGTTCTAAGGATCAACACACCATTGGAACCTGGAATGTAAGATCTATGAGCCAGGGCAAATTGGATGTGGTTATTGGTGAGATGTCAAGATTAAAGATAGACATTCTGGGCGTCAGTGAACTGAAATGGACTGGAATGGGCCACTTCACATCAAATAACCACCAGATCTACTACTGTGGACAAGAGGACCACAGAAGAAATGGAGTAGCCTTCATAATTAATAGTAAAGTGGCTAAAGCAGTGCTTGGATACAACCCAAAAAACGACAGAATGATCTCAATTCGAATTCAGGGCAAGCCATCTAACATCACAGTGATCCAAATATACGGCCCAACCACAAATGCTGAAGAAGCTGAAGTAGAGCAGTTCTATGAGGATCTGCAGCACCTACTGGACAATACGCCTAAAAGAGATGTTATTTTCATCACAGGAGACTGGAATGCTAAGGTGGGCAGTCAAATGACACCTCGAATTACAGGTAAGCATGGCCTGGGAGAACAAAACGAAGCAGGACATAGGCTGATAGAATTTTGCCAAGACAATTCACTCTGCATAACAAACACTCTCTTCCAACAACCTAAGAGACGGCTTTACACATGGACTTCACCAGATGGACAACACCGAAATCAGATTGATTACATCCTTTGCAGCCAAAGGTGGCGGACATCTGTACAGTCGGTAAAAACTAGGCCTGGAGCTGACTGTAGTTCAGACCATGAACTTCTTCTTGCACAATTTAGGATCAGACTAAAGAGATTAGGGAAGACCCACAGATCAGCTAGATATGAGCTCACGAATATTCCTCAGGAATATGCAGTGGAGGTGAAGAATAGATTTAAGGGACTGGACTTAGTAGATAGGGTCCCGGAAGAACTCTGGACAGAAGTTGGCAGCATTGTTCAGGAGGCGGCAACAAAATACATCCCAAAGAAAGAGAAAACCAAGAAGGCAAAATGGCTGTCTGCTGAGACACTAGAAGTAGCCCAAGAAAGAAGGAAAGCAAAAGGCAACAGCGATAGGGGGAGATATGCCCAATTAAATGCAAAATTCCAGAGGTTAGCCAGAAGAGATAAGGAATTATTTTTAAACAAGCAATGCACGGAAGTGGAAGAAGACAATAGAATAGGAAGGACAAGAGACCTCTTCCAGAAAATTAGAAACATTGGAGGTAAATTCCAGGCAAAAATGGGTATGATCAAAAACAAAGATGGCAAGGACCTAACAGAAGAAGAAGAGATCAAGAAAAGGTGGCAAGAATATACAGAAGACCTGTATAGGAAGGATAACAATATCGGGGATAGCTTTGACGGTGTGGTCAGTGAGCTAGAGCCAGACATCCTGAAGAGTGAGGTTGAGTGGGCCTTAAGAAGCATTGCTAATAACAAGGCAGCAGGAGACGACGGCATCCCAGCTGAACTGTTCAAAATCTTGCAAGATGATGCTGTCAAGGTAATGCATGCTATATGCCAGCAAATTTGGAAAACACAAGAATGGCCATCAGATTGGAAAAAATCAACTTATATCCCCATACCAAAAAAGGGAAACACTAAAGAATGTTCAAAGTATCGAACAGTGGCACTCATTTCACATGCCAGTAAGGTAATGCTCAAGATCCTGCAAGGTAGACTTCAGCAGTTCATGGAGCGAGAATTGCCAGATGTACAGGCTGGGTTTAGAAAAGGCAGAGGAACTAGAGACCAAATTGCCAATATCCGCTGGATAATGGAAAAAGCCAGGGAGTTTCAGAAAAACATCTATTTCTGTTTTATTGACTATTCTAAAGCCTTTGACTGTGTGGACCATAACAAATTGTGGCAAGTTCTTAGTGGTATGGGGATACCAAGTCATCTTGTATGCCTCCTGAAGAATCTGTATAACGACCAAGTAGCAACAGTAAGAACAGACCACGGAACAACAGACTGGTTTAAGATTGGGAAAGGAGTACGGCAGGGCTGTATACTCTCACCCTACCTATTCAACTTGTATGCAGAACACATCATGCGACAAGCTGGTCTTGAGGAATCCAAGGCTGGAGTTAAAATCTCTGGAGGAAACATTAACAATCTCAGATATGCAGATGATACCACTTTGATGGCTGAAAGTGAAGAGGAACTGAGGAGCCTTATGATGAAGGTGAAAGAAGAAAGTGCAAAAGCTGGCTTGCAGCTAAACCTCAAAAAAACCAAGATTATGGCAACCAGCTTGATTGATAACTGGCAAATAGAGGGAGAAAATGTAGAAGCAGTGAAAGACTTTGTATTCCTAGGTGCAAAGATTACTGCAGATGCTGACTGCAGTCAGGAAATCAGAAGACGCTTAATCCTTGGGAGAAGAGCAATGACAAATCTCGATAAAATAGTTAAGAGCAGAGACATCACACTGACAACAAAGGCCCGCATAGTTAAAGCAATGGTGTTCCCTGTAGTAACATATGGCTGTGAGAGCTGGACCATAAGGAAGGCTGAGCGAAGGAAGATCGATGCTTTTGAACTGTGGTGTTGGAGGAAAATTCTGAGAGTGCCTTGGACTGCAAGAAGATCAAACCAGTCCATCCTCCAGGAAATCAAGCCAGACTGCTCACTTGAGGGAATGATATTAAAGGCAAAACTGAAATACTTTGGCCACATCATGAGAAGACAGGACACCCTGGAGAAGATGCTGATGCTAGGGAGAGTGGAAGGCAAAAGGAAGAGGGGCCGACCAAGGGCAAGATGGATGGATGATATTCTAGAGGTGACGGACTCGTCCCTGGGGGAGCTGGGGATGTTGACGACCGACAGGAAGCTCTGGCGTGGGCTGGTCCATGAAGTCACGAAGAGTCGGAAGCGACTAAACGAATAAACAACAACAAAATTACTGATGAGGAATAATCACCAATATTTTCTGTTAATGCTTTGCTGCACCAGTTAATTTTCTACATGACATTTTCCTATTAATATTTTGAGAACGTTTTTCCATGCCTTCAGTAACTATTATCAATCCTGTAATATCAGTCACGACTTTGATGAACAAGTATTGACAGTGATCACCAGATATGGGGGTTGGGCAAAGAACATATTGCATACAGGAGAGATCAGATTCTTTTTCCTAATACATGATTAGGAAGAATGTTCCTATACTGCTGGCATACAGCACAAGCATGTTACCTAAATTAATTTAAATTAGTTAAACAATTTTTTAAAACATTCTCTGCAGATCTAAGTAGAAAACATTTATGGTGCATTCTAATTACATTACATATAATATCCAAACAGCAATTAGGATAGTAATTAATTTGCAATGTATTGCTGAAAATAACTTGCCCAAAGAGTTCTCTTTTTAGAAAGATATCCAGTCCTAATCTGTTTTAAAAATAATGAAACACATTCAGAAAGCAGAGCACTTGAACTTTTCCATAAGCTGTTATCACCTGAATAACTACCTGAACAAGCAGGCATCAATTCCACCTTTCTTCTTAAGCAGATATATATTTCTACTTAAGTTATAATATTTATTTATGAATTGTATTTATCTCTATATTAGCCTATGCAAATTCTGTACAAATCTACAGACGTCTTGCTCCCCATTTTATTATACATTTCTTCTTTTTCTTCTTGTAATTAATAAATTGCATCCATAGGTACAAGAGACAATGCTCTGAATGCAAGGAAAATATCTTACGCTCATAATAGAATCAGAGCTTTGGGGAAAGGCAAAACAAGCAAGAAAAAATTATATATTGAATACATAAAAGCATATCCATAAAGACCTATCAAGAAAGCAATTCTGAAGAAGTCATGTACAATGAAGAGGTGAGCGTCTTGTGAAACACTATAGAGTTCATAATCATTTACTTTTTGCATTTGATAGCTCCAAAATGTTCTAGTCTACAGCAATTTCCTGGTCTCTTAGCTATTTGCGTTTTCAAAAGATGTTTAAGAAAATGAGATCTCAAGTGCATGTGATAACTATGCCACAGAGCAGAAAACTGCCAAAATTGCAGGGATATTATGCCAGGATTGCAACCTAAGTAGTGCAAAGGTTTTCTTTGTACCATTTATCTAATCCTGAGTATCAGAGGTAGAATGCCCTTTGCCAAATCACAAGAGTCATGAATTCTGTACAGTATATGTTTTTTTTTAAAGGTGACTTGATTGGCAAACTGGAAAATAAATGTACTTGTGAACCAGGATATTTTTGTTGAAGTTCTTGATGTCTTAATCCTGGTTTATTTTTTAATTCAGTTTCTTAGTTTGACCCATGACATTCAGGCTGGGCAGAGCTAATAAGGTGATTTTTGCCTCAACTTATTGCCAAATTAGTAGCAGCAGGTAATGGAAGAGCAACTAGTATGCAGTTAGCCAATACATTACTACTAACCACTAAAATTTCTTACTAGTTATCCTCCAATAAATAACTGTATAAAGTTATTAATTATATTAATGTAGATGATGCTATGCACTGAAAGAGAAACTAGGACTGCAATCCTATACTTATTAAACTGGTGGATGACCTCAACCAGCACTCTACATGGAGCTGCCCTTGAAGATCACTCAAAAGGTTCAACTGGTCCAGAATGCAGCAGTGCAGGCAATGATGTATATGGCTTGGTATGCCAGTGTGACTCCTCTGCTTCGCGAGCAGCACTGGTTACCAATATGGGAATTTTGTTCAGATAATACAGGTGGCCCTTGTTTAACAACCACTTGTTCAGCAACCATTCAAACTTAATGACGGTGCTGAACAAGTGGTAGTTACAACCGGTCTTCATACTTATGGCCTTTGCAGCATCCCTGCAGTCACATGATTGTGATTTGCGACTTTCTGTGCTGGTTTCCAACATGCAAAGTCAATGGGGAAGCAGCAGGAAGTTGCAAGTCGTGGTCACGTGAGGTCCTCACTTAATGACCTGCGTGGTCCTCACTTAATGAAGGCAAGGGGACTGTCACTGCCGTCACTAAGTGACATGGTCCTGTGATTTTTTGATTTATGACTGCATGATTTAATGATGGAGCTTCCGGTCCCAATTAGCGTCATTAAGCAAGTACTACCTATAAAGAGATTAAATTCAGTGACAACTGATACATGTGCATCAATCAGATCTGAAGCTGACAAAGGTGCTTCAGATCTGGCATAGGCACCCTTGGGAGCCACATCTTTTCCTAAGCTCACATAGTAGCCACACTGGCTCAGGAAAATACGGATTTGAGTTCTTGAGCTTTACAGAGATGGTAAATAACCATGTGGCATTGCCTCCTAATGCTTTGAATAGTGCCATCAGTATCATATGATCTAAATGTATCATTTCTAGGTGCAACTAAGAGGAGAAAATGTTCCACAGAGAATGCATAACAGATAAAAAATGAAGAAAAACATGTTGCATAGAAAAGGCAAAATACAGGGAACCTATAAGAAATAAGGATTTTATGTAAGCCCCAGCAAGAAAAAATGAGCTACAAGAATAAGAAAAGACCACCTGGTAAAGAAATCAGAAGAAACCTTGCAAATAGGAATCTAAGAGTAAAGGAAATGAGGTGGTAAAATGCAAGATGACAATTTTGAGTTTGGGGCAGCCTGGGCAGGAGAAGATTAATGGGGCCAGAATGATTGCCAATGTTTCTTAACAGTCAGTAGCAAAATTGCCAGGCAGGCACATATTCTCTTAACGGAAATTATAAGTAAATGGCCCAAGAAAGCCAGGAGATGATTGGACAAGATGAGACGTCTTTATTTCTAACCTTCAGTTAGAGGAAGGGAGCAAGCTAAGTCAGAGTGGAAAATAATAGAAGCATTTTAGGAGGCAATAGGTAGTGAAACACAAAAGGAGAGGGAAAGCATTTGAAGGTGCCTTTTGCAGCAGGCTGCTTTATGCTAGAGTTCTGCTATGAATTGGCTGTCAGAGGATTTAAGCAGAATTAATAAATAAACTTTGTAAATAAATTCAAATGTTGCAGAGTGCCACAAGGCTTCAGTAATCTCTTTCCAAACCATCAACCCTGCATCCTAAAATTGCTCCCCATTTGGTAAAAGTGGGGGAAGGGATAGCTATTTCACTAATGAGTGATGCTGAAATAGCGTGGAAGAAGCCTTGCTGAATAAGATAGTAATTACTGTATGCAGAGATCTTTCCGGCTGGGATCAGCGTGGCTGCATGCTCACAGAGAGGGCCCTTTCACATCATGAGATTGCAACACTTTCTCAAAATGCTGGTTTAGTATTGACCCAGGTTAGTGTGCAAAAGAAGTGTTTGGAGCATTGGCTGGGGAATTCTGGGAGTTGAAGCCCACCCATCTTAAAGCCACCAAGGTTGAGAAAGATTGGTTTAGAGAGTTCAGGATGTGAAGTCCATGAATTTTTTATCAGTTGGAAAAGAAACAGCTTGTTGTAGTTAATATCAAGACACAAACATTGCATTGTGGATAATTTGTGACACCTCTCACAGAGATATCTGATACATCTGTTCTGGCATCCAGCCTAATCATATACTGTAAGTTAGTCAAGACTTAACTAGATTTCAGAGGGAATTAAGTTCAGCTAAGTGTACAATCTTATGCTTGTCTACGTAGCAATAAAGTTTATTTAGTTTTACATGTATATATGTAGAATTAAAGGATTAGTTTGATTCTAATCCATAGACAGAAAAAAAATCAGACTTCCACTTATGGATGTCTAATATAAATTGCAGCATAACTCTTTCTACTCCATTTGGCAGAAATAGCTAGAAACCTCAGTGCTGCATTGAGTTTAACCCTTTTGCAATTTAACTTTGTGCTTGCATGTTTCACAAAGTTTCTTTACATCCATTTTTTATGTTCACATCTCATTTTATTTCAACATTATTTTCACAATCTGTATGAACAGCTTTTTTGTCAACAGCACCTTATCTAATTCATGTAAAATATTAGGAACAAACCTCCCTTAGGTAAAACAGTAAAATATAAAACAGGCAAGTTTTGAGTGAGATGTTAAGTTATGTGAAGAACATTCCTGTCAAAAAGACAACAGAAAAAAATATTCCAGATGGTTGGTGAATAATTATTTATGTATACTTATGTGTGAGATCTTTGGTTTTTATTGCATTTTTCTTATTTTAGAGGTTTTAAATTGGGAACAAGTTGTCATGTAACATATTATGTTTTGCTCTGAAGATCAAATAAGCCATATGTAATATGTAACACACAACAATTTTATGTTTGGTGTGTTCATTTTATCCAGAGAATTTTGCTTGTTCTATTAAATGTTCACCTGAGAGCCATTTAGATTATCTTCTTTTATTCAGTCTTACTTAATCTGTTTGTTTTCAGGGTTTTTTTTCAGTTACATACGATCTGATCACTCAACTCTGTTATTCATGTTTCTCTGGAGTCACATCTTTGATACAACTTCTATTGAGATTTTGCTTAACTCTTTAATTTTCTTCCCAATGGTTTATCTGATCGTGTAAAAATGCTCATTCCTGACAGCCAAATTGAGATATTACTTGTGCAATTACATATTTTTAAAAAATAAGTTTATATCTTACTCCTCCCTCCCACGCCTACTTCTGTCAATGATCTCTCACATCCTCCTCTCCACTAAGGTGCCAGTGCTATTGGCTGTCACTGCCTGTCAACTGATTTGGGACAGAGGTAAATAATCTCTTTTTGGAACTTTCATTTGCACATTTTATGGTTATTGTATGTATATTATCTCCACTTTTGTGTATATTTAGCTTCTTCAGGGAAGTTCATGCCTCCTTCCAAAACTAAAATTTTATGGCAAATACTGTAGCTTTATTAGACCTCTTCGTAGAGCTCAGCAATTCCACATGCTCTTTGGCAGTTCAGCAATAGATGTTTTCTTTTTAAGCACAACCAATTGATTCTGTTTAGCAGACAGAAGAGCCTGATCCGCTGCACCTAGATCTATTGATGGAAAACCACAACAACACTGCATGGTGAGGCTCAGAACAACAGAAGAAGGAATACATTGCCCAGTTGCAGCAGAGAAGGAAGTTTTGTAACACTGATTTTCAGCCAGAAGGTCACAGCATTCTAGAATGCCACAAACAACTTCCAGGGGCATCTTAAGCTCTTATGATTAGATAATTATGTAATTAATTATTTATTGATGTGATTATGTGCCCAAAAGTCAGTGTCGACTCTTAGTGACTACACAGATAAGTTTTCTCCAGGACGATCTGTCCCCAACCCAGTACTTCAGGTCTTCTAATGTGGCACCATCATTGCTGCAATTGAGTCCATCCCCCTTGCTGATGGTCATCCTCTTCTTCTTCTCCTTCCTTCCCCCTTTCCCAGAATTAAAGACTTCTCCAGAGAACTAGGTCTTCACATAATGCATCCTAAGTAGGATAATTTGAGCCTGGTCATTTGTGCCTCATGAGAGAACTCTGGGTTTCATTTGTTTGTTTTCTTGGCATTCTCAAACAAATTAATTATTAATTAATCAATAACCTAGTCATAAATCATACAAGTGTGTGTGTGATCTATCTATCTATCTATCTATCTATCTATCTATCTATCTATCTATCTATCTATCTATCTATCTATCTTAATTCATTCTTCTACAAATGATCCCAAGATCGACACAAGCAATTATGGAAATCTGGATTTTAAATGGTTAATGTGTTTTTAAAAGTTCTAAGGTGAGTTAGATGACAAGCTAGTCTTCACCTAAATATGTTACAATTTCGAAAGCTTTCCCTAGTATGATGTAAAGCTTTCTGCCAAGTAACAGACAGCAGGCATACTTAATTCCTAAGTAACCACTTGAAAGGATGTAGCTTGATTGGCCAATGAGGAGTTGTGGTAGTGCTGTCATTGGACAACAGATACTGTGACCTTCCCTAAAGATCATAATAGATACATTTGTCACTAAGAAGTGAAAATATGAGGATGAGAGGATGAAACAACAGACTACAATAGAAATATAAGTGAAAAAGAAAAATGTTCTATCACAGTAAGCAAGATTAAGGTAACTACAGAACTAAGAAATTCATTTCCATTTGGACAGTTATTAACAATGGGATTCACTTAGCGTAATGATGAATTTAGTCCTACTCCAGAATGTGTCATTTATGGTGATAAATTAGCCAATGAAGCATTGAAACCCAGTAAGCTGAAGAAACATTTCTCACATTTTGCTGAGAAACCTCAGCATTACTTTGAGAGGCTTTTAAATTCTGGAAAATAATAGAGCTTGAAATTTGCTAAAATAGAGCAGAGTTCAAGAAGCCAGATATTTTGTAGCAGAGCTAATATCTAAAACTGTAAAACCTTGCACAATTACATCAACACTGGTTCTTCCAGCTTGCAATGAAGTATACATAGTTCAAGTAGAAGAATTAATCAGGAATTTTTTTAATTACTGACATTCACTCACCACATGTATTTGTTTAAATATACAGTATAGCCATATACTCAAACCAGTTCTAGGAAGTTTACGATTCTAAAATAGCAAAAACATCAATGATCCCAATTAACAGTAACCGTCATAACACTTTGGGTTGGACAAACCAACACCCCCCTCCCAACTTCCAGTGCTGAACAGTGTATATAGCATACTTCTTTCCAAAAGTTATGTGAAAAATTATTCACTTTCCTGAATGATACAAGGTAGGAACCATCCATATTTCAGGGTGGAAGCTGTTGCAAAGTGAGGAGACATGACTCAGAAAGTCATTTTCCAGAGTGCACTCCCCCCCACCTTTATTTCCCCTTGGGCTGAGGATATTGTCTCAAAGACTAGAGCCATAAAGGTTCAATAGGTAATTGAACTGAGTCCAGAAGCAAACTGGCTGTCGATTCAGCCCATCAATATTGGTGTCACTCTGTTGTGTTTGTTTACATGAGATAGCTGGGTTCTGTACCAGCTATACTTTCTGAATCATCTTCAAGGCAGCCCACGCAAAGACTATTGGCCTACTATTGTAACAGCTACTAAGATGGCAGCTTTCAATACCATTGGCCGTGGTATCCTTCTGAGTCAGTAGTGTGGGTTGGGGATTGGGGGCACTGTTTTATGATGGTTCTGTTCCTTTCTCCAAGGCTGGTTTCAGTTGGTGTTGGTTGTCAGGGAAAGATCACGTCCTATGCCCCTGTTTTATGGGGTGCCACAGGGTTCTATTTTTTCTTCCTTCCTTTTCAACCACTGGGTGAGGTCAACTGCCAGTTTGGGGTTCAACTATATCTTTTGACTCCAGGCTGGTCAAATGAGGCTGTTTGGGTTCTGTCCCAGTGCCTGGATGCTGTGTCAGTTTGGATAGGGAGGAACCATTTGCAACTCAATCCTAAAAAGACCAAGTGGTTGTGGGTGTTTAGACTGCCCAGTTCTGGGGAAATTCCATCTTTGACCATGGATAGGGTGGCACTTCCCCATTCAAGGGCGGTATGCAATTTGGGGATCTTCCTGTCTTGATGAACAGGTGACAGCTGTTCATCAAGACAGGAAGGCCTTTGCACAGGTTCATCTGGTGCATCAGTTGCACTCTTTCCTAGATCAGGGGACCCTTCTGACAGTCACTCGTGTCGTGGTCACCTCACGGCTTGACTACTGCAATGTGCTCTACATGGGGCTGCCCTCAAAGATCACCCAGAACCTTCAACTGGTCCAGAATGCAGCAGCATGGACAATGATGGGCATGCCTCAATATGCCCGTGTAACACTTCTGCTTCACAAGCAGACTTGTTGCCAGAATGCTTCCAGGTGAGATTCAAGGTGCTGGTTGCTACCTATAAAGCCCTACATGGCATAGGGCCTGCTTATTTGAGAGACCTCTTGTTTTCCATAGTATCTGAAGAATGAAATGTTTATTTTCTTTACTCCTGAGCAACAAGAATAATGCTGTGAGTTACTGGTCTACAAACATATCTGTCTCAATTAGTGTTCCCAAATGTTGCTGCAACACATAAAAATGTATGATTTTATTATGTTGAGCATCCTGAACAAAAGAACATTGAATACATCTATTGAAAGGTGTGACTGGTTAAGAAACCTTTGAGTAAAGTAATATCAAAGCAGACTCAGCTTAGTTTCAGAGAACAAGAATGATTATTGGGTATATCAACAACTACAGTTTGAAGGAAAGCATATGGAAATGGCTGTTGATGAATTTTGGACAAAGGTAAAGAATGAGTAACATTAGATTGGGAAAAAAAAGGCTCTGGTAATCTTCCTGCAAGTTTCAACTTTTTACCTGTGCAAGCTAGATTATCTAAACTCACAAATTTAACAATGGCAAAAAAGAATAGATTACAAAATGACTTAAGAAGAAATGAGAATGTGTTTGTCCAGTGCTGCAAATCAGAATACTACTTAAATCTTATCAAGCCCAAGTTTTCCAATAAGTGACATAGCAGAAGCTAAATTCCACTAATTTTCTGTTTGTTTGTTTCATAGTAATTTAAAATATACTGGTAATGCAAGCATGTGTAATAATTAATTATTTGCAATATATTTTACTGAAATTTTAATTGAAACAAGGTATCTATTGAAAATAACCTTAAACATTCTAATTTATTCATTAATTTCACTGTGTTCTTCAGACCACTGTATTTGTGGAATATGAAACGGGTGCCTCTCAGTACAATATACAGTATATTAAAGAAAAAAGGTTGAAAACCACTAGTTTAGCTTTCCATCTGAACACAGAATTGAAGGTTCTGTTTTCAGGTGTGTGAATAAAACCTATGTATGCATAGGTTCTTCAGCAAAGGATCGTTACCTTGTCGTGGTGCTAGAGCTTGAGCACCTCAATAATGCCATGAGCTAAACTGTGAAGGGCCACCCAAGACGGGAAGGTCATGACAGAGAGGTCAGATAAATGAGATCCCTGGGGAACGTAATGGCAACCCACCCCAGTATTCTTGCCGTGAAAACTAAATGGATCAGTACAACCAGAGATATGTTGGTATACCATCGGAAGATGAGACCCCCAGGTCGGAAGATGGTCAAAATGCTACTTGGGAGGAACAGAGGATGAGTTCAACTAGCCCCAGACGTGATGACGCAGCTAGCTCTAAGCCGAAAGGACGGCTAGCGGCCGATGGTGCTGGTGGTGAACGGCGAATCCGATGTTCTAAGGATCAACACACCATTGAAACCTGGAATGTAAGATCTATGAGCCAGGGCAAATTGGATGTGGTTATTGGTGAGATGTCAAGATTAAAGATAGACATTTTGGGCGTCAGCGAACTGAAATGGACTGGAATGGGCCACTTCACATCAAATGACCACCAGATCTACTACTGTGGACAAGAGGACCACAGAAGAAATGGAGTAGCCTTCATAATTAATAGTAAAGTGGCTAAAGCAGTGCTTGGATACAATCCAAAAAACAATAGAATGATCTCAATTCGAATTCAGGGCAAGCCATCTAACATCACAGTGATCCAAATATACGCCCCAACCACAGATGCTGAAGAAGCTGAAGTAGAGCAGTTCTATGAGGATCTGCAGCATGTACTGGACAACACGCCTAAAAGAGATGTTATTTTCATCACGGGAGACTGGAATGCTAAGGTGGGCAGTCAAATGACACCTGGAATTACAGGTAAGCATGGCCTGGGAGAACAAAACGAAGTAGGACATAGGCTGATAGAATTTTGCCAAGACAACTCACTCTGCATAACAAACACTCTCTTCCAACAACCTAAGAGACGGCTTTATACATGGACTTCACCAGATGGACAACACCGAAACCAGATTGACTACATCCTTTGCAGCCAAAGGTGGCGGACATCTATACAGTCGGTAAAAACAAGACCTGGAGCTGACTGTAGTTCAGATCACAAACTTCTTCTTGCACAATTTAGGATCAGACTCAAGAGATTAGGGAAGACCCACAGATCAGCTAGATATGAGCTCACTAATATTCCTAAGGAATATGCAGTGGAAGTGAAGAATAGATTTAAGGGACTGGACTTAGTAGATAGGGTCCCGGAAGAACTACGGACAGAAGTTCGCAACATTGTTCAGGAGGCGGCAACAAAATACATCCCAAAGAAAGAGAAAACCAAGAAGGCAAAATGGCTGTCTGCTGAGACACTAGAAGTAGCCCAAGAAAGAAGGAAAGCAAAAGGCAACAGTGATAGGGGGAGATATGCCCAATTAAATGCAAAATTCCAGAGGTTAGCCAGAAGAGATAAGGAATTATTTTTAAACAAGCAATGCATGGAAGTGGAAGAAGACAATAGAATAGGAAGGACAAGAGACCTCTTCCAGAATAGGAAGGATAACAATATCGGGGATAGCTTTGACGGTGTGGTCAGGGAGCTAGAGCCAGACATCCTGAAGCGTGAGGTTGAATGGGCCTTAAGAAGCATTGCTAATAACAAGGCAGCAGGAGACGACGGCATCCCAGCTGAACTGTTCAAAATCTTGCAAGATGATGCTGTCAAGGTAATGCACACTATATGCCAGCAAATTTGGAAAACACAAGAATGGCCATCAGACTGGAAAAAATCAACTTATATCCCCATACCAAAAAAGGGAAACTCTAAAGAATGTTCAAACTATTGAACAGTGGCACTCATTTCACATGCCAGTAAGGTAATGCTCAAGATCCTGCAAGGTAGACTTCAGCAATTCATGGAGCGAGAATTGCCAGATGTACAAGCTGGGTTTAGAAAAGACAGAGGAACTAGGGACCAAATTGCCAATATCCGCTGGATAACGGAAAAAGCCAGGGAGTTTCAGAAAAACATCTATTTCTGTTTTATTGACTATTCTAAAGCCTTTGACTGTGTGGACCATAAAGTGTGGCAAGTTCTTAGTGGTATGGGGATACCAAGTCATCTCGTCTGACTCCTGAAGAATCTGCATAACAACCAAGTAGCAACAGTAAGAACAGACTACGGAACAACGGACTGGTTTAAGATTGGGAAAGTAGTACGGCAGGGCTATATACTCTCACCCTACCTATTCAACTTGCACGCAGAACACATCATGCGACATGCTGGGCTTGAGGAATCCAAGGCTGGAGTTAAAATCGCTGGAGGAAACATTAACAATCTCAGATATGCAGATGATACCACTTTGATGGCTGAAAGCAAAGAGGAACTGAGGATCCTTATGATGAAGGTGAAAGAAGAAAGTGCAAAAGCTGGCTTGCAGCTAAACCTCAAAAAAAACCAAGATTATGGCAACCGGCTTGATTAATAACTGGCAAATAGAGGGAGAAAATGTAGAAGCAGTGAAAGACTTTGTATTTCTAGGTGCGAAGATTACTGCAGATGCTGCTGCAGTCAGGAAATCAGAAGATGCTTAATCCTTGGGAGAAGAGCAATGACCAATCTCGATAAAATAGTTCAGAGCAGAGACATCACACTGACAACAAAGCTCCGCATAGTTAAAGCAATGGTGTTCCCCGTAGTAACATATGACTGCGAGAGCTGGACCATAAGGAAGGCTGAGCGAAGGAAGATAGATGCTTTTGAACTGTGGTGTTGGAGGAAAATTCTGAGAGTGCCTTGGACTGCAAGAAGATCAAACCAGTCCATCCTCCAGGAAATCAAGCCAGACTGCTCACTTGAGGGAATGATATTAAAGGCAAAACTGAAGTACTTTGGCCACATAATGAGAAGACAGGACACCCTGGAGAAGATGCTGATGCTAGGGAGAGTGGAGGGCAAAAGGAAGAGGGGCCGACCAAAGGCAAGGTGGATGGATGATATTCTAGAGGTGATGGACTCGTCCTTGGGGGAGCTGGGGGTGTTGACGACCGACTGGAAGCTCTGGCGTGGGCTGGTCCATGAAGTCATGAAGAGTCAGAAGCGACTAAACGAATAAACAACACATGCATAGGTTCTCCTGCTTATTTCCCAATCACACATATATTGACTAAGCACATATTTCTGGACTGAGCTAATTTTTTTCATTGTATACTACATTGTTTTTGAATAAGTGGTTTGAATTATAGTACACACCTTGCTGCAGTAACAGCTGGTATGTGGGCACCCAAGAGGTCAAGATTAGTAGACTTTCTGTATACTTGCATAGTACAAGAAGTGAGAACATTGTTGTCTTTTTATGTTTCATTAAGGGCCTCATAAGGGAAAGATGACTGCAGGGATTAGTGGGCCATTCAACAGCAATTATAATGTCACAGCACTTACTATTTTATATTCATAAATTCATCATTTAATCATCCTTTTATGCTACTTACAGGCTGTTGTCCAAAAGATTACCTTAAAAATATCAAGAGTCAACTTTATGAGGACTGGATATTATGGTACAGATGTACTGTATGTGCCAAATGAGATATACTTTTCAGAGCTAGCAAGAAAAAATACATATTATTAGGTATGACTTCCAGTTATGTAAGAGAGAAGCTTCATTTTGTCATACCCAATCACAATTGGTATTAATGCAGATTCTAATTAAAAATGTATGTGTTATAGTCACAAGTTACATTTGTACATTCCTAAAGAAGTAATTGATGATGAGCTAGTCTTGTAAAACACATTTTAGAGCATGTTCAACTTTTAGGCCTGGCGGTTTTAATTTGGACTGTTGTGTTGTATACTGTTGGCTGCATCTTTAACTTTCTGCTTCATTTAAATGAACGAAAAATTGCCCTTATGCCTCCAGCCCCCACAACTTTCCATACTGAGAAACAGAGTGTGAAGTAAAAAAGAAGTCCACCTCTTTCTTGCACAAGGTTCTGTGCAGAGCCTACTTTATCAGAATGTCATGAGTACTGATGGTGAGCAGGAGGGGGCCCCTATCCAGGGGGGAAAACGCATGCTTAGTACTGAGGAGTTAAGCAGCCATTCAAAGAGACACAGATCAGACCCGCCTTAACTTTTGGGGTTTATCTGTCTGGGTTTTTCCCACGTTTCTTCAGTTTGTTAGGATTTTCTGTCTAATGTAGTAGTAATAAAACACTAGAGATCTATTCCTTGTCTCAGCATGGTTCCTGACCGTTAGGACACAGAGGCTTTGATACAGAAATTTCTAGTCATGCAAAGGTGAGTCAGCACTTTAATGCTTTTAAATAAATAAATAAATAAATAAATAACAAAAATAGAACACACTCTTCAGACTTCAACACTCAATGCTGTAGAATTGGGAGCACAGGGAATAGAGCCAACATTCATGGTGTGTTCCTCAAATATATATCTCAGTATCTTGTTCAGATAATTATGGAGCTGCTAGTAATTGTAGTCCTACTCAGGGCAGGATCTACTACAGCATCTCTGATAGATGACCATTTGACAGGCTTACGAGGTAGACCAGACAGGAAACATGACCAGATGAGCTAACTCTACTCTATTGTAAAGCTATATGTATTAACAGAATCTTGCAAGTCTGAAAATACATGTCTCTCCCCCTGCATCTCCTTTACAGCCCAATAAACTTCCACATTCCTGCTGCAGGCTCAGCTGCCTTTTATCTGACCATTCCCTTAGTTGCATCTCTTTGCCCTGTCTCCCAAGGTCATTCCCACATACCATTAACACCATCTAGCCTCTATCTGAAGATTTCTAATCTTCATGCAATAGCAAGATCTACTGGCTGACAGTACCATCAGGAATTTTATTCTGATGTTGAGTCTGAACCTCCTTCCTTATGATTTTAACCTACTGGGTCTGGTCCTGCCCTCTGGGGCAATAGAGTCCACTCTTTCTTCTGTATGACCAGCCTGCTATCTAAGTACTTTTTATATGTAGTTGGTTTTTCTATAGACTAAACACCCTGTAACCATTCTTCATAGGGCTTGGTTTCCAAACTCTTCACCATCTTAGTAACCTTTTTCTGAACTTGTTCCAATTTGTCACTGTCTTTTTTGAACTGTGATGCCCAGAACTGGACATAATACTCCACATGGAGCATGGCAGAGTTCAGCAGAACAATTACTATGCTCCCATTAATCTACTTCAAGATGGCATTTGTCTTTTTTACAGTTTTATCGCAGTGCTGGCTGATATTTAACTTGTGGTTGGAAAGGATACGCAGATCCCTTTCACAGATATTACTGCCCCATCCTATATTTGTGTCTTATATTTTTCCTACTCAGATGTAGAACTTTACATTTCTCCATATTAAATTCCATCCTATTATTTCAGTTCGCTGCTCAAGGCTGTCTAGATGTTTTTGAATTTTTCCCTTTCATCTAAAGTATTAGCCAGTCTCTCTTCAGGGTCTTGCAAAGATGGCTATATACTCTGCTTTACAGAAAGTTCTCCATTTGATAGCATCCTCTGCTTGGAGGACTCTTCGGTCCAAGTCCAGTTTAAATAAAAATAAAGGAGTATTGAGAGTCCTCACCCACAGTTAGCCCTGGATGGCAGACTGTGCAGCCATATAAATCTCCTTGTCAGTCTTTCCCATTATGAGGAACCGTATGTCAATTTAAACTGCAATTATAATTTCTAAAATTGGCATCAGTGTGTATAAAGCAGCATGTGTAAATGTTATGCAAATTTGTATCAACCTTTGTCTTTTTAAAAACCTTTTGGCAGTGAAAGCAGTATCTGTCAGGCTCAGCCTGAGAATGACATAGAAGCAATCCAACCAAAGTTTAGTTCTTCATTTGGTTATACCGTATAGACCAGGGTTTCTCAACCAGGGTTCCGCGAGAGGTCACTAGGGGTTCCCTAGAGATCACAATTTATTTTAAAAATTGTTTCAAATTTGGGCAACTTCACATTAAAGAGGTTTCATTGTTTATTTTTAATTTAAGAACACTGTTAATGCATATATACAGGCCTACACATGGAACAAATATTACAATTTTGTGACTTCTGGACTATATTTGAGCCTGAATGTGCAGGGGTTCCTCAAGGCCTGAAAAATATTTCAAGGGTTCCTCCAGGGTCAGAAAGTTGAGAAAGGCTGCTCTAACCTAATGGATATACCCTGGGAGATTCAAGGGAGTGGCTATCCTAAGTCTCTTCCTCTTCCTACAATCCAACTGTGCTGTCTCTTCCCCCTCCTTGGAATGTGCTCCTTCCTTCCTGAGAACCTGCTGTGTTACTGCAGTCCATTACAGTATCCTTCACATTACTCTTGCTTCTAGTTTGGACCACTCATAAATTAAAGAGATGGGGGGAAGGCTGAGGAGGCAGCAAGTGGGCAAAGAAAGTTGGGGAAATGTGGAAGAAGAGAGGAAATGGCAGGCAAGGGAAACCACAGACAGGGCTTGTGAAGAGGTGGAGACCTGGGAAACAATGAGTGGGGAAACCAGCAAGGTAGGTATGGCTAGGCAAAGAAGAGGGGGAGACGGGGACTGGGAAGAGACAGAGGGGCACTGCAGACCACATCAGCATGTTGTGCTTCTATTTATTTACTGGCATTCCCTCTTATTTACTGTAACTACACAGAAAGCTTTCATGGTGGAAGGGGGACTTGAACTTGGGCCTCTGCAGACTTGATCCATCTTAGCCACTACAGTATGCCATACTGTAGTGTTCATCTCTCCTTCCATTTGGAAGTCATAATTATGTTCTGTGTCAATTATTATTCAAATCAAGGATAGGCAACATGATGCCCTTCAGATATTTTTTACTGCTAAAGCAACCTCAATAAGCATGTTCATTTGTCAGGACTACGGGATCTGCAGTCCAAGATAACTGTAAAAAGCTGTTTTGCTCATCCCCAATCAAACTCAGTCTTCCCCAACCAGATACACTTCATATATTTTCTTTAATTTTCCCTCATCATGATTGGGAAATTCATGGAGTTCAACTCATCTAGATGGCACCAGATTAGGAAGGCAGAGTTAAGTGAAGTTAAATTGATATAAGGACATACTTACATGATTTTTCTCCATTTGTTTAAATTAAACATGAATAATTTTGTCTTCTGTGCCTAGATTGTCCAGACAGATCTGTACTGTCCTACCAAACTGAAAAGCTAAATGAACTTTTTCAAAAACAAGGCTAGTGAAAGTATTAAACATCCATTCAATACGGGAAGCACATTGTGCTTAGGAACATAGAATGCCTGGAGCTGCCAGGATAGATTTTATATTATGAGAATGGATTGTCATGGGACAGCAGATTTTATTTATAGTGAATTGCCTATGTTAATCTTTCACATTGCATCAGGGGCAGAAACTTCTCAGGATAATTCACCAGAGGGTATTTAAAAAAATATATATTTAGGATTTGGAATAGTGAGTATTAATATTAGCATCCATTATAAATAAAATCTGCCATATGACATCCTACTAATTGAACAATTTTCTGGTCAGCTGCAGCTTCTATAGACTATCTAGCTGAAGCCTTACAATCTAACTGCACACAAAGGAAATATGTACTTTTCTGTTAATTTGGGGGCCCCTCTGAGACTATGTCACTAATTTACCTATCCTCTAAGTGGCTTATTAAGCCATGGAATACAGATGTGTGGCAGCTGCTATAATGTTTGGAAAGAGATGTGGGAGCTGTACATCTGTTGGGAACATTTTGATTGGAGAATAATGTAATGGAAATTCTAGTGCATAAAAGTATTGGTTTTGACTATGAATCCTGTGGAAATTATATTTATGTCCTTTCCCCTGAAGATCTGGCAAGAAGGAAAGATTCTAATTGCATTGTGAAATATATCCAACAACTGGAGATATTGCCTTTGGAAAAACCAAAATGACTATTTGCTGCTCTGAATAATAATCTCCTAAGAGGTAAAAGAGATTCATATCATTAAATAAATAACACAGAATTACACAAAAGTCTTTCTGCCCCAGAGTGAATGTTTTTTCTGTATTGTCCAATGATCAGCTACAAACCCGGGTGTGTGGAAAGAGTTGCATTGCAATAGAAGGCAAGATTGAAATAACTACTTTAATTTTATTACTTCAAATAAAGGATTTCATATTTTAAAATGTATACCAAGCTTGCATGCCATATCAAATTGTTTTTTAGATCCCCCGCTTTGAAAAAAAATCCTGTCTAAGAAACATAACCTCAAACACCCCTCAGATACAAGAACTGGAGTTGGGTGATTTTGTGGATTCCAGCCCAAGACTACCAGCAGACTTTGAATTATAATTTACATTTTTTTCCTGTCAGGATGCCTATGCTATAGCATGCAAAAATGTGGGGAAAAAAGCAGTTTAAATGTTTCATGCTAGGTATTACTTTAAGCACTATTTTTCTGCACCTTGTCAGAAAATTAGTTGGCAGTTCATATTCCTACTTGGCAAGCAGGTCTTTTCTATATAACTCTTTATGTATCCAGATATTAGTTTGGTCAATAAATTATGACACATATCACACTAAACCAGAAATAAATCAAATTATGTCTAAACATGATATATAAACCTAACCAATGACTGTATTCACACAACATCCTTAAGGTGGCTTAGACTTAGTCATGGTAGGCATTCTTCTCTTTTTGTTATTATAGTTTTTTAATTGATTTTAATTGGTTTTAATTGATGAACTATGTTGATTGTTTAGTTTTTGTTTTAATTATGTACGCTGCCCAGAGTCACATGCAAGTGAGATGGGCAGCTATATAAATTCAATCAATAAATGCTTTCAGCAGCATGCTGAATGTGGGTACCTTCTCATTCCCTTTGTTTTCAAAATAAAGTGAAAAACAAAAATGGAATAGATTTTCCTGGAAGACTAATGGCTGTTTAACCATACACTAACTGTTAGGCCAGGTTCATAAATGATTCAGTCCACCATAGCTGAAGTGCCAACATTAGAACAAAGCATGATTGCAGATATTGTGATTGACAATATGGCTTAGCAAGTTATGCAAGTGTTAGTTTATAAATAATGGGCCATTTACAGAACATGCCAAACTTGGTGAATAGGTTATTTGTGGCTTGGTGAATTATCCAAACCCAACCTCTCTGGCTAGTTCATAGTTCAATATTACATGAATTCAAACAATTGAACAAGATAAAACGTATTATATTAACATGGCTATTCTTGTTTTTTGTGTTTATACACACAATGTGCAACATGCTACTGCATAGTTTATCTGGGTCTTTTTATGTGTGTGCTTGGGATTACATACCATGCCATGCCAATACATGGTTTGTTTTAACCAAGACATTTTAAACAAACCATAATGGCCTAATTCACTTATGTGCTCAGCCCTAACTAAACAAACAATTTTATAGCTGTTTGTATGGGATGTTGAACCATGATTATTCAATCCATTCAGTTATTTGCATAACACACTAACCATACTATCTTGCTTATCACATCACAGTAAACCACAAACTAACCAAACATGAAAGTACATATGATTATAGACTGGTTTTCTGCTTTTTTCTTCCACTTGCTTAGTGGAAAAAAATGAACCAGAAGCAGGAACAAACTCCTGGATGCATTACAACATTTAGAAAATTAGAAAATTTCATGGTTATATTGGGATCTAAAGATAACTAGCTCCAGATTTAGTCCAAGAGCATTTTAGCATAACATGCCTCACCCTGTTTGGTGCTACCCTTAGGTAACATATCCAATTAACTATTCCAGGTAAATGAAGAAACTCACAGCATTTATTTCTTTTTGGCTAGTTTTTTCTAAATCCTCAAAATCTGTGATGGCCAGATCAGTCACATTTCAGTTCCTGCATTATCCCCAAACCTGCTCAGGTATATGTGCAAAAAAATAAACAAAACAAAAACAGGTAAGCAAGGAGAATTTCTTTGTGGATGCTGTAGCCTTCTGTCTCCGAATCCAGGGGTTGGCTAACTTCAGACAAACTCTCTACTCCTAGTTCCCTCATCTGAATTATATGGGGATGTCAGGGCAAATTAAGTAACATGACTAAATTTGGGTACAAAATATGGTGAACATTTTGTTTTAGATTGTTAGATTCCAGGTATGGACAACTTGCTAAGTATTTAACTTGACTTAGCAGTCACATGAATGCTTGTGAGGATCGCGATCTTTAAAACCCAAACCAAGTAACTTCCAACACAAGCCATGAAAGGTATGTGAAGTTCTTTATTGAGTTAAGCTTCATTCTCCATCAAAGCCATGAATAATACCCCTTTGCTCAGATCCCTTCTTTAAACACTCAGTTCTCTCTTAGTCCTGCCCCTCCCCTTGCTCCAGTTTCTCTTCTTTGTAATTCAATTTCATTTTCATTTTGTGCCGATTTCCACCTTCCCGCTTCGTGCCGGCCGGCGCCAATGGTTCGTTTTTTCCGTGTTAATAGTTCGTTCTTTCCATGGGCTTTCGTGCTGCTCGCCGCAAAGGTGCTAATTGCTGTCTAATCACCCTTCTGCTGCCTTGCAGGTCCGCACATCCCCCCAACCTCCTATTGTTCTTCATTCTTTACATTCCTTACATTCCTTTCCTATCAAACCTGTGTAAGTTTGGAGCATCCAGATGCAATTGACCATTGCCCCTGGATTTTCCATCCTTACAATGCTCGTAAAACTTCCACCCACTGCACTGCACTCATTTTCAGATTTAGTAGCTGTGTTGGTCTGGTCTGCCCAACTCCCTGAGCCCAAAATCATATTTTGGCTTTGTACTACCATTTTTGAGTCCAGACCCTTTCTTGGTTTTGAGCAGCATGCTGGTGCCTGCAATTAAAAAAAAAATAAATTGCTTTTTCATCCAGGGTGGGGGTGGGGGGAAGGTGTCAATGATGTAAAAATGATGGGAGCAAATGGGCAGTGTGTGTGATGTGTCCAACACATATTAAGAAAGGCCAGGGCTTTGATCACCAGGTCATGTCTGCCATTTGGCATTGTTGACCCAGTTTGCATCTTTTATCTTTACTTAAAAGTAAATATGGGTGATACAATTACTCTTCAGCTGAATTTTTAATATTGACCTCTTCTGCTACTTTAAAAGTTACAATTTGGTCACAACTTTTGCAACTTTCTAAGTAAAGTTTTCAGAGGCCACATATGCCCTTGAAGCTTCCAATTGCATAGTGTATTATGTGAACCCACTAATACAAATCAGAATTAGTTCATATATGATAATTTGAACAGGCCTTAGGGACAGGGATGCTTAGACTCTGATGCTCAGTGTATGACTTGGAAGTAAGTGCCAATGATTTTAGTGAGACTGACTTCTAATATAGTTACGATTAGGCAGTAAACGTTTTGCAAAACTGAGTCTCAGAGAGTCTAGGTATGACCAACATCTTGGTAAAGCTGAAATTATGTTCCAAAGTTTTATTTTGAATTCTAACAATGATAATGAACACAAAGAGATAGGAAAAACAACTAGAAGGTAAATGAGTAACAGGAAGCAAGGAATGCTTAAGCTGAAAGGAAAGAAAACTCTCAAGCGAATAAGAAAATTGCTGACTTACAGCATGGAAACATACCAGAAGTAAGATATTGATCTGAGAAAGAGAAGTTATCTATAGAATAGTTGCAGATCAATGGCATCAAGGAAAATACATATGGCACTTTTCTGGGTAATTCACCTACTTGCAACACTTAATGAATAACTGCATATACATCACATTGTTATTCATTTTACACTGGCAGCATATGTTTTCCTGACTCTTTTTATTGGTGTCATGGTATTACATTTGTATCATTTGGCTTGGTGTTGCGTGAATCCAACAAGGTTGGTTTGTAAATCATCTTATTCAAGAAACCATACTTACACAAACCAAGAATTTTTGTGATATAGGAACTTCGTCACAATCTAAGAAGCTCTAAGCTGCACTTATTATATAGAAACAAGCTTAATTGTATAATTCTTGGAATGAATACAATATGCTTATAATATAGACCTATAAGGGCTGCATGGGCTGGAAGAATCCAGAGACCACTAGATGGCACCATACTGTACAGAAAACTAATTCTACCATCTAGAGGAGCGTTTCTCAACCTAAGCAACTTTAAGATGGGTGGACATGCTGGCTGGGGAATTCTGGGAGTTGACGTCCACCCATCTTAAAGTTGCTGAGGTCGAGAAACACGGATCTAGTGTATGTCCAGTTAGGGGAAATGAAATAGCATAGCTCTCATGCTATCCACTCAGAACCTGAGTTCAGTGGAGCTTAATTCCAGGAAAGTGGGTACATTCAGTTAACCATGGTTTAGTTAACCATGTGTTATATATAGTGCAAACAGTTATTCTGGAGCTGGTGAAGTGTGATGGTTAAATGTCAAAAGGGGGATTGGAGACACTCAGGTTAAAGTCTACTCAAAATACGGGTTTTCAATGGTAGGGCTACAGACTAGGTTGTAAGAATCTGGAAATGTGCTAGATAGCTACAAATAATAATAATAATAATAATAATAATAATAATAATAATAATAATAATAATATTTTTTTGTAGATCTTTGCTGCTATCTAGTGGCCCTCTAAGTTTTTATAGGCCAGATACAATAACCTCATCTGTGGATAACTATCTCCCAATCCAAGCTACATCCAAAGCTGATGCTGTGAGAAAGTGAGTTGAGGCCCTGATATGTATTATCATGACCTTGGAAATAAAGTAGGATTTTTAAAAATAGAGTATCTTTGAAAATGACCATTTTAAAAGATATTAATAGTAGAATGTGTTACCCCAATCCCATTTGCTGTAACTGAAATCCTGGCAAAGATTGAAACCCCTGTTTGTGTTGGGATCAGTTTCAGCACTCGTACTTCATACTGCAAGTCATAAAGCATCTAAAGATGTTGTTACTTGGGATCAGTTCTGAGGAAGCCATTTTTAAAACTTTTGTAGAATTAAAATTATTTTGATTTACCTCTTGGCAATGTATTCAAATGTAATATTACTTACTCAATTTATTTGATGCAGATGTCATCACTGCTCTGACATTCCACAGCATATAGAGATTTTGGAGGAATTAACTGTGGCTCCTGAACCAGTAAACTTTTTAAATAGCAAGTTGAAATAAGTTGATGAAATTGGTATTAGTTATTTATGCATTCTCTAGAATAACAAGCTTCAGTGCCCTGTTCTGGTAAACCAATGTTTTAATTTCACATTTAAAAATGTAATTTTTTTCTCATGACCTTAAAAAGATGTTAAATTTGCTTTGTGTATAATATTTACCTCAGAAAATATTTAACAAGTCCTGCCAAGAAAGTGTGTGTATTGTACATGAAGGAGAAAATGGGGTTTTGATTTTCTAGCTCTTGCTTTGTACAGTCAGATCTCCCCAAGATCTGTGCTTGGCCTGGGGAGGAGAAGAACCTCCATTATTTCTCTGATGACAACAGCAGCTTTGCAAGGGGGCTTGGCAGTGAGAAAGAGATGCAGGCAGGCTGCATAGACATTACTGGCTCATGAAAGATGTTCTATGAGGTCTATATTCCCCCAAGCCAGGCAGAAGAACCCTTTCGTTGCTATGGGAAGGGCTGGTCATTCTGATAGCTGAAGTAGACATGGCCGTGTAGGCTGGGAGCTTCACGACCAGATAGGAGGGGGCAGCTCTGCAGCAGGTCAATTGGAGCCATGCAAGTTATTGACCTCCTTCTGGCTCCTCCTCCATGGGACATAGGAGGTTTTCTTCCATTTTCAATGGAAAACATTTTTTTGCTAGACCCTTTGATCTAGTTTCAGCCTGTTTTTAGCAGCTGCAGCTGGCTGGGCAAGGATGGAGGATAGATGCTCAAAAAAAGGTAAGCAGTTCATCATGAAGCTGGGGCAAAGGGGCTGTGTGAATGAACCCCTGGAAGCTTACAGGGTTACAAATGATTAAATCTCCTGTTTCTTTTTTTGTATGAATATTTATGCTTTCAATTTTTCCTGCTGTTACTGGGGATTTCTATTCAACTAGAAGAGAGCCAAGGTAGTATAAGAGTTAACATGTGCGATTGGTATTGGGAATAATCAGATTCAAGTCTACGCTCAGCCATGGAAGCTCACTGGCTGATTTTGGGTCAGCCACTCTCTCTCTCCAATTTACTCACAGAGTAATTTTTGTGAGGACAAATGGGAAAAGGAGCACCAGGAACATTGTCTCCAGCTCCTGAAGGTGGGATATAAATGTGGCAAATAAATTTCTTCATTCTTGAGTGAACTGCCCCTTCTGGGCATTTCTGATAGATTACTTAGGTGTTCAGGGATGAAACTTTATGCCAACTCCAAGCAATTGCCAACCTTTTTTTTTTTTTTGGTAGCAGATGTCCTTTTTGCTTAACTTGTCCTTGGGGCTGGTTTCACAGTACAGTGTTTGCAACTTGCCTTGGACTTGCAGCAAAAATTGTGGGGTGATTTTAGCCATTTATTTTCTGGTGCTCCAGAGAGCCTTTCACATGTGAATTGATGATGTTGAGCCTAACTGCAGTCAAATGGAGAATTTAGATCTTTGGAGGGGCACTATCTAGGATTTCATCCGTTTACCCTTTTTAAAATCCATTTTAAAATAAAATTTTAAAGCTCTTGCATCCCTAATAAGCCTCTGCTTACTCTGCCCATCCTCATTTTGCAAATTTAATGAATTACACTCCAGTTATGCAGCACTGCTCTTAAACTTAATAATCAGGCTTGAGCTATATGTCACATGTAATTCCATCACTGAAAACTGGGAGAGAGAGATAACTTGTTCCTTAGAGTTGGTCCACTGTGTGACCGATGTGGGAAGTACTTCATTTTTCTGGAACAAGTAATTATACAGCTATAATTATAATTTATAATTTACAGCTAAAATAAAACAGCTTCTAATTTATTTACACCTAGTTCTTTAATTTCACTCTTGGTTTAGTTTTGACATACCAGATCTGGGTTGCAAAAATCCAAACAACCATGTTACAAGTTTCTGTACCCCTTGCTGCCTTCTAGTGGCAAATCTGGTAGGCCTGCACAAAAACATGACACGAGAGGCTGACTAGTTACCAGGCTGAAGATCTGAAGCCTCTCCCACCACGGCGCCGTTTCACTTTAAGGAAGGGCGTGCGCCACGGGCTAAAGAGGTGGGCAGGCTGATTGCTTTGCGACTGCCTTTCCCTTCAGCAATGGAGCTGTGATAGGTTAAGGAGCTGCTGCCAGCTTTTCCCAGAATTCCAGTTAATTTGAAGCTGGTGAGTGAGGTCGATAAATCGGTACGTTGGAATTACAGGAGCGTGTTGTAAATTAGCGCAGCCAGCCGTCGTGGGAGAACAGCCGAAATGGAATAGCACCTGGAAGGGGAAGGGAGGAGAGGATAGGATCTGCTTGGACTGCGGATGGTGCGATTGGATCGGCCCCGGTTGCGCCGCCTTCCCTCGATCTGTGGAAGAGGGGACTATTGCGAAGCGCAAGGTCGCCTCCGCGCGGTTACGTAAAACCTGGCGCAAAATATGCGGCATTATTGTGGTTAATTTAGAAAAGGAACGCTGTCGCTGTTTTCCCAAGTCGTGCCCTTGGAGTGGAAAGGCCTTGCGAAATTAGCGATTATGCTGGCAGAGTTAGGTCTAATTACTGTATCGGGCAAATGAGGGAAAAAACAGTTTTGTGGGTATTTTTTCTCTCCTCTCCTATATAGAAGCCGAGAGGCCCCCGAACTGAGGCCTGGATCAAATTAAATAGAGAAAACTTGATCAGGTTTACTCAGAATAAATGCATTGGACATTGACCACAACAAATGTGCTATTCTATTTTACTCAAATTCCACTAAGATCAATGGGGATTTCCTAATAAATGCGCTTAGTTTGCAGCCCCAGATGACGGAAAGAAAGCAAGCCTGTGAGAGTCACAATTGGGAAATGCTGATCTCCAAGTCTAGGGCTGATGATTTAATGGCCTTGTGACAGGAAACAAGTTTTGCAGAAGTTTTGTAAGGCTGAAAGGCGTCTTTGTATAGCTGGTTTATTACACATTAAGTACCAACTTAAATTGATCAACAACCTGTTGAAGTAAGTAAAGAAAAAGAAATATATAAAAAGTGACTTCCCCCTTCATCACAACAAGTATAAACAATGTTAGTAACTTACCACCTTTTCTTAAAATACAATGAATGATTTTTTTCTTCCCATATCCCATCTCTTATCTATAAACAAATCCATAAAGCCTTGTCATTTCAGTCCTGATGTCAGCAAAAATCCATTAATGGTTACCAGAGATAATATATCTATTTGTACCTTGATCAAATAAACCAACTTTATATTCTTTCCTTTTACTTCTAACAAACTTGATCTTTAGTCCCTTCAAATAATGTCCTAGAACTTGATTTCTTTTCATTTTTTCTTTGTCCCTTCTCACAAATTTCTTCAAAGCTTTAATAAGTTCTTTTGTAAATCCAATATAGGAAAATTATCCAGGTCACTTTTGTGGTTATTTGTATATCCCTTTTAATTATTAAGACATCAGCTGGTTTCTGTGTCCAGTGTAACATCTTTTTCCATGTCACTCTTGTAGCCTGTCATTTGTAAATCCACTTTCAAATCAGTCTCAGTTGTATTAGGTAAAACTTGTTCCTCTTCCATAACATCTTTTAAACACAGTCTGTCTATAGAGGCAAATACTCTTAAAATTCTGGGTCCATTGTTCGAAAATATCCTTCCATATGTTCAGTGTTAAAATATTGTGCTTCATTCTGCATTAGTAAGTTGAGTTTGGGTGTTCTTCTCCTTTAATTGTAATATTTAGTTCCCTCTAGTGCCCAATTTTAAAGTCTTCTCTTACTATGTTTTTTTTTAAAAGAACAAAAGCATTTTTCCACAGGAAGGATTCTTTGTAATTAATTCCAAAATCTTATTTCAAAATAATCTGGACCTTTAGTCCATTTGTAACTTTCTAAAATCAAAGTTTTAATCCTCTTTTTGCTGTTGATTCCAGGAAATGTTTTTTAAGTCCTTAAACTTGTATTTAAAACTTCTTTTGCTAAGGATTGAAGGAAACTTACCTGGTGCTGTAAAACTTGACAATCCAAAGGTTCATAATGGCTGAAAAGCAGGTAACAAGCAATTTCTGAAAGTGATTAGAGAAGGAAGTATGTGAACCCAGTTTAAAGGTGCCGACCATGGCTTGAGCAAGATAGCTATTCCCTCATCTCCCAGAGCCACCACCGGGGACTGCTGTCTTGCAGTTTCCTTGTGAGGAGCAACTGTCTGGAGCCTTTGTGGGCAATTTCAACTCTTCTCCTTGTCTGGAGAGGAATTACGAAGAACCGGTCATTTTGAAGCTGTTCAGAATGTTGACCGTACAATAAGATGGATTGGTTTGAATTGAAAAGAGAGCAGACAAGTGCTCTAGAATTGAATATTGCCTGGGTTGGCAAATATAGACAAGTTCATACAGAATTCTAAACCATACTGTGGTTTATTTGGTTTTGGCATTGTTGGACTCAGTCAATTGTGATATATTGAAATCATTTCTAACAAACCCTTGTTTAACATGTAGCATTAAGGACCATGCGATATGATATTGGGAGAAATCCTCTAAGTAATGCTGTTGAATTATTCTTATTAATAAGATGGTATTGTGGTGCTATCATAATTGCCCTGTTGCAAAAAGAGCTTTATTTCTTTGCCCTGCCATAATTGTTAGTAAGTTAGGCCCAAGCTCTCCTGTTTGGCCACAATTACTGCATCAAACACTTGGGTTTAAAGATGTATTCATACTTTGGAAACCAAAAGATCTTGATCAGTAGCAGAAATGGATAGATACTGTACATCTGAAAAAGGGAAAAAAATAGAAGGGAAGATAAGGAAAAGCAATATGGGAAGAGGTGGCTATAAAGATAAATCACCACGAATTTTGTTCAAACTATTACGAGGTCTCCTGCCATGTGATTGATAGCACTTTTGAAGTAGCATGACTACAAAATGCAAAAAGCCTAAGTTTTGACAGGGAAAATAAAAATCCAGGATAGATATAAACCACTAGGGGGAGTTATACTGATTTATGATCTGAATCAGCTGATGTTTATCTTACTGCGTTCTTCTACAATACTTTTAAATATAGTATTAGCCAAAAGGTTCATTCAGTTTATTTGGGTAGCCCTATGCTTCACTGAGCTGGAAAAAAGGCAAATTGATCAACTTGGCTGATAAATAACTAAATAAATACATAAATTCCTTTTACATTAGCCTTTCCTAATGAAGTGCCCTCCAGATGTATTCAATAATCTTCTCAATATCTAGCACATCTGGTGAACACCAGGTTGAGAAAAACTATGCTATATTTTTGTTTTGATAATTTAGCACATGCAAATTGGCCTAAAGGCCAGGCAGGAACAGAAACATCAAATAATTATGCCATTTTAAAATGTTATCAGTTATGTGTTTTAAACTGAAGAGCTGTGAGCATCTGCTTGCTAATGAAGTTTTTGGCTGTACCATGAAAACAGTACATTTCCTAAATTTTCTTTGCTTTCATAGCTTCCTCTCCCTCCTGCCTGCATATATGAAAGTTTTCTATATTTGATTGAAAGATTAGTCTAGGTTAATGCCAAGCAAAATGTAATTTTAAACGGTCTTGAAATACTGTGATGAAAACTGACTCCTTCTTTAGCTTCTTTATCATAAAAATAATCCTCTTTCTCTTTGTTACAGATACACACTGGAGTCTTTGAGAGCTTGCCACAATAAATCCATTTGGCAAGCTCTCCTTGGCTTATACATAAATGTTCTGCAACAGATGTTTTCAGGCCTTATTAGACAAAGACAATGTATAACAGAATTCCAGGTTTGCATCTCTTCTTCAGAAGCCAACGACGTAAAATAGACAGAAACAGTTGGCAGCTGGAATAAGCATTAGGACTGTCCACTGTTGCATTTAATGTCAGAAGTAAAAACTGAGCTACGTTGTCTAATTGCTGGATCGTCCTGTGTAGGACTGAATTGTAGGAATTAGAACCAGGGAGTTTCCCAGTCTCATTTCACCTCTTCAGTGTCTTTTCTAGCATACCTCCCTGATCCAGGCCATATCCAGGAGGTCCTACCAGTAAAAACCCTGAAAGGGCCACAAAGATTGTTTACAGTCATATTTCCTTAGTGTAAATTAATGGAACTTAAAGTAATTAACCTAGTGGGACGCGGTGGCGCTGCGGGTTAAACCGCTGAGCTGCCGATCGGAAGGTCGGCGGTTCGAAACCGCGCGGCGGGGTGAGCTCCCGTTGTTAATCCCAGCTCCTGCTCACCTAGCAGTTCGAAAACATGCCAATGTGAGTAGATCAATAGGTACCGCTTCGGCGGGAAGGTAACGGCGTTCCGAGTCGTCATGCTGGCCACATGACCCGGAAGTGTTTACGGACAACGCCGGCTCTAAGGCTTAGAAACGGAGATGAGCACCGCCCCCTAGAGTCGGACACGACTGGACTTTACGTCAAGGGAAACCTTTACCTTTACTAAAGTAATTAACAAGCTTACCACTTCATGTGAATGTATGGCAAAACACTGGAAAGCATTTTTCATAGGATCAGTGTTATTTAAAAGTATGGCTTTTCTCTTTCAAATGTGGTAAGTGGCCAGGAGAACGTCTTACTTGGACCAGAAAAGTGAGAACTTACAGAACTCTTGGTCCTGGGTAAGATGTGCATGACACCTATAATATGGAAAGCAATCATAGATAACTTCATGCCGTCTTCTCGCAATAATTATATTACGTTTGCAAAAGGAATTTAGGACTTTCCCCCTTTTACGTAAAAAACGTAATTAAAATAAAGCCACCTTAATAAAAAGTCATTAAGAGGATTGTAATTTAATCACTGTGTGGTTTTTAGTAAAGATAAGTGCATCTTTACCCATTTGACCTAACCCTCTTCTAAAATTTGTTTAGCTGAGAAGAGGTGCATTTTATATCGATCTGTAGTACTGGGAAATGAGGTCAAAGACAAGTTCAGTCTGTTTCTGTAATGGAAGGCAACTCTCTGTATACTTGGAATAGCTGTTGATTGAATTTGACCTCCTTGGTTTCATCTGTGTTTCCTGGGTAATTCTAGAGGAGTAAAAGCATTTCTGTTACTGCTGACTGAAAATCCGTTCCCCCTGAGTATGACTGGAGATCCAATTTGTGTTTTTCATTTCGAAATGATTTTAGTAGCAAGCAATGCTCCTTAAAAATTATTGAACTTGGCTGAGAAAGAGGTAAAGCTCAATGTTTCACTGTTAGTCTTCCTTCCAAGTTCATTAATGGCATATTAAGCACAGGTAATACATGGTTATTATTACTAGTCATTACTAATACTGTATTAATACCTTGAATTCATTTCTCATTACAAAAAACACTGAAGTAGCTTCCAAACCTAACAAAAATCCAGAATAAGGCCGATCCATTAAAAGACAAATGTTATTGGCAGTTAATGTCTGGGAAAAGCCTAATTAAAAAGGCAAATGATTTTTATATGCCAAAGACACATCAGTAGTGGGGCCTTGCATTTCTCATTTCAGAGAAAGTCCTCCTCCATCACTAAAGAATGGTATTGATCAGCTGTAGCACAGCAGGCAGGACCTTCCCTAATACTGAAATAATTGAAGATGTTCTTTAGTTGTACCTTCTTTAGCACAGTTAACTATAGTGGTACCAAATATATACAGTAATCACATTATAATGACTTTTGATGTAAGGATGAACTAGACATTACGTTAACTATGTACCGTCAATCTCTTTGAGAATTCTGTTCATTTCAAATTTAATAGCATCCGTTCATTTTTATATTGATCTTCATCCAAAAAGGCTTCTAGAGCAGCTTGCATACCCTCGAGCACACAGTATAAAAGATCTGCTGAGGAAAAGCTGATAAGGAAAGAAGAGGAAAACAGTCAATTGGAATTAGGCAGTGCTGAAATTGAATCAAATAAATAATTTTTAAAGTTACTCTTTTTACCACCTACCAGTTATAGTGAAAGAAGTTCAAGTAGTACAATGGAATGCTGTTGGCTAGTGACAGGGAGTCATGGTCTATGGGGGTGGGGGAGTGGGGGATATCACGTGACAAACCTGTGCTGTGATGGATAATCCAACACATACTTGTGTTGACACTGCAGTGCAAATAAGAAAGGCTGGAGCTTGCATTAAGACATCATGATTCACATTTTGTCAATCAATTTTATTTTGGTCATAGACCAGCATACACCTAGTAACATAACAATTACGCTAAAACAGAAATACAAATTAAAAAAAACATATTGATAGCATAAAATAGGGTAAAGATGAAATTATTAAGGTAAAATTACAGAGTGCAGGTATTAAAAAGCAAAAGAATCCTATAAAATTACAATTAATTTTACCATGAATAATCTAAATACTATAACTAGGGCAAATAACTATAAAAGGACATAAGTAATACTAAAATTTGTAAAACACTACAAGAATGTAAAACTATGCTAGCTTATATTATCAATTCAAATCAATTTTAATTCGGTCATAGACCAGCAATTAAACCAGAAAATGCACATCTAATTAGAATAAAAGAAGGAACACTTAAAATTCTAAAAAAAATCTAAGGAAAATTAGAAGAGATATTGCGACGTGCTGTACAAATTATAGAGCAATGTTTAGCTATGGTCAGTGAAGTAAAATCAAATTGGTCTGATAGAAACAGCTTGAGATAAAAAGAATCCGAACGGCCTGGATGTTTAGTAAAAAATTGAGATAGTAATTTCTGATGGACATCTGCATAGAGGGGACAGTATAAAATGACATGTTCCATCGTTTCAATTACTCCTCTGCCACATGGGCACAATCTTTGATCGAAAGGGACATTTCAATATCTCCTTTTGATAACAGCTGTTGGAAGGGCATTGAATCTAACCAAAGATAAGGCCCTTCCAAATTTTGAAATCATTATGCAGCTAAGATATCTGGCTAGTTGGAGAAGACGTGCAGAATGGCCCCCAAAAAATGTTTTTAGGTAAAACTGATAAATCTGATTGTAGCTCTAAATCAATGGCCCATTGTTTGAGATCAGCTAGTGCATGTTCATAGCCCAACAACATGATGGCTGCCCCTGAAAAGCCATATAATTGCAGTTTGGCATGTATTGCCTGGCACCAAGAAGATTGAAAGCTATCGGTCATAATGAACAGGGCCAAGCCAACTGGGAAGAAGGAAAGCTTAAGCCAGAATGAAAAACTATAAATCCAAGCAGAAGTTTCTATTTTTAGTAGGCCAGCTTCACGATGAAGTACCATGTTGGGGATGCAGCGAGGTACTTGAAAAATAGATCTTAGAAACTTGGATTGGACTCTTTCAAGAGAAAGGAATGATCTGTAGGGGCCCAACTATGCTCCAAAGAGGAGCTGAGCTTGGATCTTAGCTGAGAAAACTTTAATCACTGCTGGTATATATTGAGCTCCTTTGGAGAAATAGAAAGATTGTAGCACTGATGCTGTTTTTTGTGCACTCAGGCTGACATAGTTGGCATGGAATTTGCAGTTACCTGTGGCATGAAAAACAATCCCCAAATATTTAAAGGTCTTGACTTGTTTTATTAAATGATGGATTAGCTGCCAGACATGTGTCTTAGGGTGCTTGGCAAAAACCATAACCTTGGATTTCGAGTAATTTATTTCTATCCATTCTTCTCGGCTGTGCTCAGCAAGCATACAGATGGCCCACTTCAGGCCAATCTGTGTCCAAGAAAGCAACATGGCATCATCTGCATATAAAAGAACATAGATATGTCTGTTTCCCAGTTTTGGGGGATGAAGAGATGGGCTATTCAGTTTGTCTACGAGAGAGTTAATATATAGATTAAAAAGAAGGGGAGCTAGAATACACCCTTGTCTCACTCCTCGCTTGACTGGGATTTCCTTGGTGCAATATCCATAGATACATCGGACCTTCATCCGGGAGTTTTCATAAAGCTTATATATAAGGACAAGCAATCTTCTATCAGTCGAGGAAGAGTTCAATTTCTCCCATAGTTTGGCTCTAGCAATGAAATCAAAATCTAAGGTCTATAAATGTTGCATAGAGTGTTGAGCAAGCTCTGGAGGAATATTTCTCGACTAGATGTTGGAGGGTTAAAGCGTGGTCAAAGATTGAGCAGCCTTCTCTAAAGCCTGCCTGCTCATGAGCCAAGATATTCTGAGTTATAACCCAGTCGAGGAGCTTACTGTACAGTATAGGTGTTTAGCATATAATTTGCTAACCACACTGAGAAGGCTGATAGGCCAATAATTGGCAGGTAAATCTCTGCCTCCTTTTTAATAGATTGGGATCACCAAAGCTAGACCCCAATCATCAGGTATCTTAGTATAGTTGTCAAGATAGGTGAATAGAGAAGCCAAAACGGGTACCCACCAATCTAAATTGTTGCGAATGACCTCCACTGAAATGAAGTCGTATCCTGGAGCTTTGTTCGATTTCAGATGTTTAATCAGGTTTATGATCTCAGAGCCTGAGAGGGAGCCAGGAGGGGAGCGAGGGAGCTTCATAGTCTAATCCCCTCTTCAGGTAAAACGATTCCTCCTGTGTATGCAGTGATCTGAAGTGGTCTTCCCAGACTGAAGCAGGAATAAGACAAGATTTGTAAATTAGAGGAAGCAGATTGGAGAGTTACACGTTTCCAGAATAAAGTTGAATTCTGAACAAGTAGCACAGTTGTCATTTTTTTTTTTGAGTGGATGCCTGTGATATGTCTAGGCCATATTCCATCTGGAAAAAAAAAGTATTATTCTTCACTTAGGTTTACTGTAAATAGCTGTGAGTGAGTGTCATTACCCCACCCCCACCCCCACCCCCCAGCAAGTGTTTTATCAAGGTTGCCCTGGAATTGCAGTTAATTATTCTTTTATTCATCTTTTTAAAAACAAAACAAACCAGGACATATCTATGCATGAGAGTCAGGATGTAATTAATGTCTCATTTATTGAACCAGTATTTGAATTCACACATTATATTCAGTCATGGTTTGCTTAACCAGGGTTTGTAAATAAGCCACACATGACTGGGTTAATACAAGACAACACCCTCAATTATGGTTTACAAACTACAGTGACTGAGATCATGCAACTCCCTAAACCCAAACAAACAAGGCTTTATACCATATCCACATCCTTCTCGAAAATCTGTGATTTTGCTGATCCCACCTAGTGGTTCAAGCTGCTCAGTTGTTTGCTTTCTCTCAAAGGCCTAATTAATTCTCTCACCAAACTGTTAATCCTGAGCTTTTATACTACATATGGTGCTTATTACTGGTTGCTTCTATAGTAACAAACATAAATCTCTGTACAGTACAAAGAAGCCAGAGTTCTCATGTAAATCTATATTTAAGAATATGGTTTTCATTTTTTTTGTTTTTTGTATGGAAGAGGATCTAGCTAGTTGAGCCCTTATCTGCATTTTGAAATGCTAAAACTCAGATTTGAGTTGACCTTAACAAATATCCCAGTGAGTAGCTCTAGACTCAAAGCTTGGAATACTTGAAACTGTTAAATCTCCTTAGAGCTTGACCGCTAGTGAGTTCATGGATATGGCTGTGTAGTTTCCTTGGAAACATATTGAAAGTGGTTTGCCATGTTTTCTTTGAGGACTTATGTTTGACATCTGCTCTGGGATTCCCTGATGATCTATATAGGGAGCCAGAAAATTCCAGTTCTGTCAATAGTGGATCCTGAAGGATTGCATTCTAAGGAAAGATAATGTGCTGTATGAGTTTATTGCACTTACTGTGGAGCACTTTTGTACCACCCCTTAACAATGCCTCTGAGTAATGCATCCATATCTGAAAGCAGAGAGAGTGAGAGCTCAGATGTAAGATTTAATCTTAAAATAGTAGTACCCAAGGTCTAGAAAGCAATAGACCCTAGGCAAGCTCTCTGGAGAGGAAATGCCTCTTGTCTTCCTGACTTGGTGGGGTCACTAAAAGGGACTTGAAAATGATCCCCAGGATGGGACAGACACCTGTGTACATGGAGAGAGAACAGAAAAGCTGAACCTGTTTAGGCTTCACAGTACTGGTATTATATTTAAAATTGATACAGAAATGGATTGGGGGAGACAGTGCAAATCACAGAGTCATGGCATAATATGATTGTAACAGTTCCTTGAATTACTTTTGACTAGCTAAAATTTGACCATTTTCACGGTGGCCATATTTGTATAGTAATAACTATAGTAATCCAAATGCAAGGTTTTGTCACAACTATAGGTGCTTTGGCTTTTATTGATACAGATAGTCCTCGTTGAACAACCACTTGTTCAGCAACCGTTCAAAGTTATGATGGCACTGAATGAGGGGGAGTTAAGACATGACAAGTCCTCATAGTTGCAGCCATCACAGTGTTCCCACAGTCATATGATTGTGATTTGGGTGCTTGGCAGCTGGCTTGCAACTATGATGTCGCAGCATCCTGCGCTCATGTGATCACCATTTACGACCTTCACTGCTGGCTTCCAGTAAGTAAAGTCAGTGGGGAAGCTGACAGGAGGTCACAAATGGTGATCACTGCAGGACCACAGGATGCTGTGACTATGTGGGTTTCACCTAACAATGGTAACTGAGACTGCCATCGTAAGTCGGCATGGTTGTGTGGAGTTGCGCCTTATGACTGCATTGCTTAGCAATGGAGTTGCCAGTCTCAATTACCGGAGAAGAAAGGGAAGTAATTCTGTGGTAAATATTGCATTCCATCCTGAAATTATTGTTGGAATGAGTAGGACTTGGATTGTTCTGACAAGGCCACTGTAGCCATTTTTTTTTTTAGATTTTTTATCCTGCCTTTATTATTTTTATAAATAACTCAAGGTGGGAACATACTTAATACTCCTTCCTCCTATTTTCCCCAAAGCAACAACCCTGTGAGGTGAGTTGGACTGAGAGGGAGTGACTGGTCACCCAGCCGGCTTTCATGCCTAAGGCAGGACTAGAACTCACAGACTCCTGGTTTCTAGTCTGGAGCCTTAACCACTAGACCAAACTATACCAAATTTTAATTTTTAATTAGTGCATTATTTGATTTCTTTCAAGGTAACCAAGTGAAAGGATGTGCAAGATAACAACAGCTTTGTTGGCTTTGCTAAGTCTGAGCTTGACCTTAGAATTAGGCAGCTGCCATGTACGACGGAGTGCCATGGGGAGTATTTTTAGAAAAATAAAGTATGCTTCGCCATCACAAGGAGACCCTGGACAACCGCTGTTTCTAACACCTTACATTGAAAGTGGTAAAACTGAAGAAGGTAAAAGTAGTTTATAAACATGGTATTTTTGAAACTTAAAGTATGCAGAAAAATAATACTTCCAATGTCTCCAGCTTTTCTGCAGTGTCTGCACATAATGATAGAATCTCAGGCTATGCAAAGCATTCCCAAGAGAAGCTTTTTGGATAGTTCAGGCCACTGTATCATTTGCAGGATTACATGGCTGCTTCAGGAACTGCTCCCAGCTGTGTATAACTGCTACACTTTTTTTACTTTCATATGTTTGTTTGTTTCTACTTTGTTTATCCCTATTAAAATCCAGTATTAAAACTGGTCACAACAGTAAGTTTTTAGAAAGTGTATTTTAAACTTTGCATCATGTCTGACTGGAACTTTACATAAATGTAGTTGAATTGGAGGAATGTGTCTTACATATCTTACAAAGGCAAAGCTGAAGTACTTTGGCCACATAATGAGAAGACAGGACACCCTGGAGAAGATGCTGATGCTAGGGAGAGTGGAGGGCAAAAGGAAGAGGGGCCGACCAAGGGCAAGGTGGATGGATGATATTCTAGAGGTGACGGACTCGTCCCTGGGGGAGCCGGGGGTGTTGACGACTGACAGGAAGCTCTGGCGTGGGCTGGTCCATGAAGTCACAAACAGTCGGAAGCGACTGAATGGATAAGCAACAACATTTATCCTCTTTCTGTCATTGTTTGGATTGTAGACCACCCAGGTCCAGCTACATATAGTAAAAATGCAGACAGCTTTTCAGTCTTTCTTTTTTAACCTTTGCCACAGGTCATGTTACACTCTGGATATCTGTATGGATACAACTTAAGAAAAAAAAACTGTGTTTCCAGTTGCAAAGCTGTATTATTGTCTTACTGGGAATCAGAGGAAATGGCATCCTTCCTCACTTTCCTTCAGTTGGGGAACTGGGGCAAATAACATACTACTGTTTTAACTTAGAAGTGTAGTTTTCTTGTCTTACTTAAATGGAAGAAGCCTTTAAATTAAGAATGCATGTGATATGTATAATTGTGACTACCCATGGAAAGGAGGATGTAAATTTTCTTACTGTTGTCATTTCAATCTAAGCCACTACATGAAGATGCATCATTTCTTGCTGGCAAATTACCGGAAGTTGGGCTTTTTCATTCATTTTGTCTTTCTCTGAAATGTGACCTAAACATAAAAAAAATTTTTTTTTTTGAAATTCTTCATTACACCAAGAGAAAGTATATTTATAAACAACCCAGACACTCATAATACTTAGTGAAGAAGAGTACCTCAGTGTGTTTATCCCAGTTTTTTGGTGTTTTTTGTATGTTGCTCTTTAATTAGAAAAAGTGATATAAAAATAAAATAAACAATAACATTTTTTTCCGGGTAGTTGTGGAGAAATTAGAGTAAGTCAGAAAGGTAAAAATGTTAAACTTATTTGAAACTGTATACACGAGTCAGATATACTGTATATATCCAGACTCTTGGATCTTTGTGTGGTGACCAATCCTTCAGTTGGACAATGATAATAACGATTTATCATTCTTTCAAAGGAAGGCAACTAAGCCTGGTGGGGCTTCTCCCAGGACCCAGTGTGAAGAGCTATTCAGGCTATCTGACGGTCAATAAGACTCACAATAGCAACCTTTTCTTCTGGTTCTTCCCTGCTCAGGTGGGTATACTCTTCACCTTTTGGAGCTAGAGGATGAGATTAGAAAGGTATTTGTTAAAAAGGCAGTTGCTCTATATATTGTGGGTACATCTGATCTGTAAAGGAACCTTATTGCCATAAAAGTGCTAAGAAGGAACACTACAATGTTACCATTTTTGGACAAATGGTTATCTCTGTGTATAGCTCTATGTAGCTATGAATGGACTTATATCAGAAAAAAGTCCTGGGCAAGTATAGTCAATTACATCATGTGCTGTGGTATGTTAATATGTTAAAGGCTGGGAAAATAAAGCCCCTCCAAAGCAAACAGTTGTTCTGAGATTTCTTTTGATGTATGCATAACACATGCAATGCATATACACAATAAGACTTGAATGTACAGATTGAGATAATTTATAAGATAACCTCAGATTTACTTTATGATTTTTTTAAAAGTGAAACAGTAGCCGTGGGTACTTGTCTTCATCTTAGAATAATGATATGACTGACTCCCCACCCCCCACCCCCATCTGTTCTCTGACTTTGGTGTGTATACTGGAAAGCTGTGTTAATAAAGTATCTTGAAATTTAGGTTTGTCAGTTTCCTGATTAGATGCATAATGGCTATTTGTTTCTTGGTTATGGATGTTTGAAACCAAACAATGGAAGTGGATGGTTTATATATTTTCAAAGATATAAGTAATAAATACTATAAATATTTGATTATTGTGCTAACTTATAAGCCATGATTTACAAATCCATGGTGGCTGGGTTTCACATTGATCGCTAAACCAGAATCAAGTAAACCATCATATAGTTTGGTACCATATGTGTACCCAGCCATTGTGAACACACTAAGATAATATTAAAGATTTATAGGAAGAGAACAGTTACAGGCAAGGGATCAGTGGGAAGGCGGGGTGGGGGGTCAGAAACTCAAGATGGCTGCTATAAGTTCAGTTACAGTAGCCATTATCTCTTGCAGATATCCCTGGTAACGGCTAATAATGAAGAAACATAGCATGGCTTCTAGCATTGGCAAATAATGCAAGAAGACACAGACAGACACACTTTTAGGGTTTGTTTTTAAACTATATTATTTTCTCTTAGTAAATATATCAAATGGAGCAGTGTAGCCTAGGTGGCCATAAAATTAAATTATACTTACAACCACTTTTCTTTCCAATTTTTCTTCTATATTTTCAAAATATTTTTAGTCATAGATCAAAAGCAATATCCTACTGGGTATTTACAGGAGTATTTCTGGATAGCTTTTAGGTTGTAGTATAAAATACTGAATTTTATAAAAGGTATGCTTAAGTTGAGGAGATGGGAAAATTTATGCCAGTAAGTCTCTCTGCTTTACATTTCTTAAAGGCATATTAGCATGCTGCAAATTCTGAAGGCTCCCTGGGATATGTGAAAATATGATTTTGAACAAGAATACCAGTACAATTTCAAGTTAAAGCATGCATTGTTCTGTTAACAGTCCAGCTATAATCTCAGGTGGTGTGGTGGCGGTGGCTATATTCCTGAGTTCATTCCATTTATAGTCCATTTCATACAATGGATGTGAGAGAAGAAAAAAAAAGGTTGACAGTAATAGTGTTTTATTTAGAGGAGAATCTGAGTGTTTTTCCCCAGGGCTTATTCAAGTAACCATGAAAAAAGAGTAATGAAATAAGTGCCACTGAAATTGCTCAGGATTTCATTACTTTTTGTCTTCAGACCGCAATGTATAGAAATCCTGGGGAAGGCAAGAAGAATTTAGTGATTGCTTAGGAGTAGCACTTCACTCTATTATGCGAGTTATCCATGAGCAGAAGATTTTGCCAGTCTACGGTGTTTTGCAGATCATCAGGACCTATTCCATGTGATCATACTGCTCATGGACATAGATACATACTTTTCCGTTCCCTTTCTCTTAATGTAAAGTCTGCAACTTTCTTCTCTCTGAATATCAACAATTAAAGACTGTGCAGGTGTTTGATTTTTAAAATATTTATGAATCTCCTTTCTGTCCAAAAGGGTCCTCAAGGCAGTGTGCAGCTGTAAAAACAATCTCTTATCAAAACAATCAAATTAAGAACAGGGCAACTCATGTTGAAACATTCAGAGAGTGGGATACTACCTCAAACCCATCAAAGACCAGCCTAAACAAAGCAGGATTTGCAGTCTACCTAAAATTAGACAAACACAGACCAACTGTTTCCATAGGGAATTCTTTAAAAAGAGGATTGACACAGACAGAGCATTGTATTGAGGTATTTCTGTCTGTGGGCGTAAGCATACATAAACATTTGATAAGAAGTTAGTTCCTTTATTACAATTAGTGACTAGATCACTTGATAAGAAGATAACAAGGCACTTTTGTTTATACTCATTCAAGGAAACAGAACTTTTGCACAGTTCCTTTTTTTATTATAACAATTGCTTTTCTTTAGAGGATTTTTAAAAGGTAAATGATATTTCCTAGCCAGCATGGAATTATAAGACCTGTAGTTTAAAAGGTAGTGCCAGGACACCTAGCCTCATTTGAAGATCTGTATCATCTAATGGGGATAGGGGTTCGTGGTTCAGGCATTATTGTGTCCATAGGTGAAGTGTACAGTCCTTGGGAAAAAATATTCTGGACGCTAAACATGATTAAACTGGATGGGATGGGAATTTATTTCTGTCTCAACATGGTTTTGAGAAGGTTATTAAAAACTGGGTATTGAAAAGTCTACCACATACTTATTTCAGAGTGTTAGCCAAAAACTCTCATATTGAGCTTGGCAGCAGCCATAGGGAAAGCCAAAAAAAAAAAAAAAAAGCAGTGACAGCATTTTCTTACAATCTGTTAAAGCATGCAGTATTTCAGTTTAGGCAAGAATAGTTCCAATCTTTTTGTTCTTATGGTTTGCAGGTTCAGCCAGAAAAGGCCCCTGTCTTACTTTGGCTCCAAGGTGGACCTGGAGGAACATCTATGTTTGGCCTTTTTGTTGAACATGGGCCATATGTTGTTCAAAAGAACCTCACTTGCAAGTATTGATTTGTTCCTAGTGTAGTACATGGGAATAGAAGCACATATTTTTGTTTCTGAATATTCACCTTTTCCAAATTTTAATTGTAATTCTGTCGTTGAGTGAAATGTATTTAACAGCAGAATACACAGTTGCTGTTCTGAACAAGTGTAAATAAGAAAATGGATACTTGATGTCAGTTATGTCGCTGATAAAAAAACTGGTACTTTAATGGCCGTTATGTTTTAGATGAAATGTGGCTAAAGCTCACTGTCACAAAACGTGGAATCTGTCCGACATAATGAATTGAAAATATCTTTTAAATTTTAAACACAAGTGTCATGTTACCTATTTATTTGCTAGATGTTAATATTTTCTTTGAAATACTTGGCCTCTGTTTTTCATTGCCAAGAAATAAAAAGCCCTGCTAAAGGAAAATGTTATAAAACACAGCAAAATTATATTTAATATCCTAAATGCATGTACTGTGGTGTTAATACATACCTGAAGATACTGAATACATACAAACTAATAGACATTTGAATGTTATTCTTTACATATTTCATCATCCTGAAATAAAAATAACTTGAAAGTTAGTTAACTCACTAATATGGGCCAAAACAGCACTAGTAATGAAAACTGACCCAATAATGCATTTTTAATATATACCTTAATCACAAGACACATATAGACATGGGAAATGTTAGCTTATGCTAACATATAAAACAGTTGATCATAAACTGTTTTATATGTTTGCATCATTGGTAAAATCATTGGAGAGGGACCCAGAGCCAGACCCAATAATACTTAGAAATTATTGTTACATGACAGTCTTGTTTCCTTTTGGGGTGATGTATCCAAAACATATTTTGGTATACCGGATTCATCACAAATCTCCATAGTTTGGTACATTAATAGTGCCTGCTGTAGAATCTTATTCTGGTTTGCTTGCTTGCTTTTTAATAGTGACGGAACGAATGTTTCCTTGGACCTCCAAGTTCTCTATGCTGTACATTGATAATCCAGTAAGTTAAGAATGAATAACATTCTATTTAAAATATGAACTTGAACGTTAATCCTTTATAGTAAGAATGGCATCATGGTGTTGGTAGGCATCCCCACAGTACAGTACCCTTAGATTGTACCTAGTGACCTAAACAGCAACAACAGTAAGTATTTTAAATAGCCAAAATCTCATGAGATGCCCAAATCTCTGTTCTTGTATAAATAAGTTCCCATTATATTTTGACATTTTTAATTTTAATTTAAAATTTAAGTTTTCTTTTATGTTAAATTTTAGTGGTTACATGTCTTTTTAAATTTTGTGTATGTGGGTCTACAAATTATGGAGTGATACTTGCTGACCTCTGCTTTATAGTCAAGTTGAGATTTAAATAAAATAGGAAATTCTGCAATATGTTCATGATATGCCAGGTCACCATAGGCCAAATTCTGCCACCGCAGCAAGCTCTGTGAAGCCCTGAATTCCACCTTCCTTCATTAGCCAGTTGATCTATTTTGATCCTATTGTATGCAGAGGATGCAGCCATCCTTTCTGTCTTCCAGGTAGAGGTGACATGTTTCCCCAGGAGCCTCACTCCCTACTGTGGAGCAAATGGTTTTTGTCTTCAGTTTTGCCAAAACCAAATTCCTTGAAATTTCTAGGTATTTAGTGACACCTCACCATTTCTGTAAAATCAGTGGCATTAGGTTAAGTCAGTGTTTCTCAATCTTGGCAACTTGAAGATGTGTGAACTTCAACTCCCAAAATTCCCCAGCCAGCCTTGGGAGTTGAAGTCCACACATCTTCAAGTTGCCAAGGTGAGAGATATCTTGGGGTTTCCATTTCAGCCACAATATCTTGGAAAAAAAAAACCCAAAACAGATAAGAGTGACATCCATAAATATTAAAATGTTAATAATCAGGTTTAATTGTTTTTCATTGTTGCTTTAGATTTGTTTTTAACTGTGTGTTTTATTCTATGCCACCCAGAGTCACGTTTGTGAGATGGGTAGCTATATAAGATAGGTAGGTAGGTTGGTTAGTTGGATGGTTTCAGGATAGGAATGAGTAGTCAAGGAGTATGTCTACTCTGTCCTCCTTGGTCTGTTTCCTGTTCATGTGCCCTCCCCTTGTTGTTTTCTGATGAAAACTCTGCAGGAATGAGAGTTTGAGCAGAAAATAATGGGGGGTAGAAAAGATAAAGCAGCACATACTCATATGTGTTGCAACTCTTGTAATTTAAGGTTGTTTTTGATTACGTGAGAGGAAAGTACCTTTCATGACTAGTTTTGTCGGTAAATCAGCATTCACCTGTTTGGTTCCAGATAATTTGGCATTAGAGTTTCCAGAATTCCCAGCCTGCATACAAGCTGCATCCACAGCATGTCAGTCCTACATTGCAGTGAATGAAAAATGATGGAATGGAATGGATTAGATTGCCATGCTGAAATGCATATTTGGTGCTTGTGGTTGTACAAAATTATTGGCAATCATTCCTGATAAATGCAGTTCATTTGACTTTTGCATAACTATGCCTTAACTGTAATATTCCACATTCTCTTTTCATTTTCTTTTTTCTGAATTTGGAAAAGATGCTGCATATGATTGTGGTAAATTAATTGGTAATGGCTGTTAATTTAAACAAGGAAGTATTGTGACTGCTGTTGTTTCTGCTGCTTCTCCTCATTGTCATTGTTCTCTTATTTAGCAATTTTTGATTTCCCTTGCTTGGAAAGTTGAAAAGATATTGTAATTTGGTTCTGTTAGAAACAAGTATAATCACTATATAATAGTTGAACTACTACTACATAACTACTATATAGCATTGTATAGTATAGTATAACTACCATAAGAAAAAAGGCTCACATAAGTTATGCCAGAAAAAAAGAGTAAGGTGGCACTCCAGATTTTCTAACCTGAAATCTTACGTTCACTAGCCTAGGAATGTTCCCATTGGCCTTGATGAATCTGACTTCTGAATAGGCATGTATATGGACTAAATGCAAAACCAGATTAAAACCTAATTTATAACTAAGAGAAACTATATAGTTAATTGAATTTTACTTGATGTGGAAAACATCAGCAACAAACTAAATGTTACTGTTTCTCATATGTTCTGTGTTCTCTTTAACTATCAGGTTGGCACTGGCTTTAGTTTTACAGATGATGAGAAAGGATATGCAAAGAATGAAGAAGATGTAGGAAGAGATTTGTATAGGTAAATAAAAGCTGAATTTCTACATTTTTATTTTTTTCAGATGAACCAGAAAAGTGAGTCCTGCTCACACCTTCTGGGGAGATTTAGAACGTTTACTAGAACTGTGCAAAGCATTTGAAGCAATCCTTGAAGCATTAAAGCAGCTGTCCTCTAAAAGGCTTTACACGGCTTCTTTGCTGCTTCAGACTATCCCCGGTTGTCCATGTATATGTGTGTGCTTCTGCTGGAGCAGCTGTGCATGGACTCTCTCACTGTCACACACACACACAGACATACAGGGACAGCTTTCAAAGCAATCATTCAATCCTTCCATAGGATGTGGCTGTTTTTAGTACTCCAACGTGTGGTGCTTTGTTCATGCTAACACAGTTGTAAAGAACCTCTTTGAATGAGTTGCATAGCTCTAATACTTATAGCAAAATTCTTCTTACTTCTTGAGCATTTTTTTCTTCTTCTCATGTTAAAGTAATGATCTGCAAGCCTTCTGTTTGGACCGGACAGCTGGTTTTCAAGGACAAAGTACAAATCTTAAAAATCAAATAAATAAGAGCAGGATTGCAAATGGTGCATGTCACTCCCATCCAGGCTTTAAAAATCTTGTGTTCACACATGGCCTGGTTCAAACTGATCTGGTATACTTCCTTAAACTTTTTGCCTCACCAAATTCAGTCTTGATTGATTGATTGAGTCATTCATTCATTCATTCATTCATTCATTCATTCATTCATTCATTCATTCATGTCTTCAATTTGTAAGTTGCATTTTACTGATTGCTTACAGTAGTTCAGGATGGACATAAAGTAGTTGTATTCTTTAAAGAGCTAGGCAGTAATAGAGTTGTATAGTTCACTTGGCACTTGAAAATCATCTCTGCACCTGTCCTATAATTTTGGCTAATGTCACATCAAAATACATCATTACTTGTGGGGGGCTGTACAGGTCCAAAAATTATAACATATTTTCAAAGAGTATAAATGCTGCTCTTTTATGTGATCACAGGTAGATGCAGCCATTGATTAAATTAGTAAGGCTTCACATTCAAATGAACTGTGAGCTTCCACTACAGTTTCTTAGTGTACATATTTTACTGATACTGTATCTGTATTTCAGTGCGATTGTTCAGTTTTTCCAGCTTTTTCCTGATTATCAGAAAAATGACTTCTATGCAACAGGGGAAGTAAGTTTATTTTAATGTTTGAATATTTGTTAATTTGTGAGTGTAAAGTTCTTCCTCTAGATAACATAAATTAATGAATATGTTTGTTTTATGTTAAAGCAGAAATAGAACTTCCCTATCAATAGAATTGTTGATAGACAGTACAGCAAGATATCTGGATAGGTAATTTGGTCACTCAGCAAGATTTATTTCAAGGTTAGCAGTCTTCTTTTCTAAGTGTAAGTGTGGTATCATTATGCGATCATGCAAGCAAATTTAATAAAGGGTATTTAATTAATTGTACTTACATAGCAAAAGGATTAAACTCTCCCTTATTGAGTGCCACTGATTCATCTGCTCTGATCACAGTTGCTTTAATATTGGAGATTCTATTGCAACTTTCTAAGAGGTAGCAATTGCTTTTTAGGGGGGATAATCAATTCTGCTGCAAGAAAGGTAAAGATTATTTGATATGCATAGGATAAAAGTTTTATTAAACTTCCCTGTTAAATCTTTTCCTTGCATGACTTAATCCAATTCCTCCCTCCACAAATAAATCTTGCAATGATTTAGAGAGCCCCTGAGTGCTTGAAACTCTAACAGATATGAAGGATTTTTTAGAGTTGGTACGTTTTTTTACCATGAATCTTGGGCCCCTAATTCACAGCAGTTTGCCAGCTGTCACACCAATCACTTTCAAGGTGCCTACCTCCCTTCAGCCAACTTCATCTGATTGACTGGGGTGCTTCAGTGCTCGAGTGCACATCTACTACACATTAGTGTTTTGAATTGCACTGTTCTTATATTATTGTAATCTAAATGGAGATTTTCACAGGAAGTGCCATGTAAATACTTTAATACATAAAAATATCTTTTTTTTAAAAAGTAAGCAACTATAGGCCAGCATTTTAAAAGCAGTCTATATGTAAATTGACAGAAAGGATGAAAAGGTAAACAAAATCCAATAAGGATGTATGTTGGAAAATAACTGTATAGACATTTCTTCTGTCCAACTCCGCATTTGTTTACTTTATGTTTTCTAATTTTACTTTGTTTACTTTGTGTTTTCTAATTGTCAGTATGATGCAGTTTTATTTATTTTGCCCAAGACAAAAGGTGTTGCTGACATCTTTAAGTACCACCTTAATCAGACTGTAGAATAATCTTAAATGTCTTCCCTTGGAGTCACTCTGTCTCAATTGAAATCATATGATGTGTGCAGAACAGCATCTACTTTATGCTTTGAATTAGAACAAATGGAAGAAAGGCAGTAATTTTCCCAGCTACCCTCATTGTTCTTCAGCAAAGGATCGTTACCTTGTCATGGTGCTGGAGCTTGAGCACCTCAATGATGCCATGAGCTAAACCGTGAAGGGCCACCCAAGACGGGAAGGTCATGACAGAGAGGTCAGACTAAGTGCGATCCCTGGGGAAGGTAATGGCAACCCACCCCAGTATTCTTGCCGTGAAAACTAAATGGATCAGTACAACCAGAGATATGTCGGTATACCATCGGAAGATGAGACCCCCAGGTCGGAAGATGGTCAAAATGCTACTGGGGAGGAACAGAGGATGAGTTCAACTAGCCCCAGATGTGATGACGCAGCTAGCTCAAAGCCGAAAGGACGGCTAGCAGCCCACGGTGCTGATGGTGAACGGCGAATCCGATGTTCTAAGGATCAACACACCATTGGAACTTGGAATGTAAGATCTATGAGCCAGGGCAAATTGGATGTGGTTATTGGTGAGATGTCAAGATTAAAGGTAGACATTTTGGGCGTCAGCGAACCGAAATGGACTGGAATGAGCCACTTCACATCAAATGGCCACCAGATCTACTACTGTGGACAGGAGGACCACAGAAGAAATGGAGTAGTCTTCATAATTAATAGTCAAGTGGCTAAAGCAGTGCTTGGATACAATCCAAAAAACGATAGAATGATCTCAATTCGAATTCAGGGCAAGCCATCTAACATCACAGTGATCCAAATATACGCCCCAACCACAGATGCTGAAGAAGCTGAAGTAGAGCAGTTCTATGAGGATCTGCAGCACCTACTGGACAACACACCTAAAAGAGATGTTATTTTGATCACAGGAGACTGGAATGCTAAGGTGGGCAGTGAAATGACACCTGGAATTACAGGTAAGCATGGCCTGGGAGAACAAAACGAAGTAGGACATAGGCTGATAGAATTTTGCCAAGACAGCTCACTCTGCATAACAAACACTCTCTTCCAACAACCTAAGAGACAGCTTTATACGTGGATTTCCCCAGCTGGACAACACCAAAATCAGATTGACTACATCCTTTGCAGCCAAAGGTGGCGGACATCTATACAGTCGGTAAAAACAAGACCTGGAGCTGACTGTAGTTCAGATCACGAACTTCTTCTTGCACAATTTAGGATCAGACTCAAGAGATTAGGGAAGACCCACAGATCAGCTAGATATGAGCTCACTAATATTCCTAAGGAATATGCAGTGGAGGTGAAGGATAGATTTAAGGGACTGGACTTAGTAGATAGGGTCCCGGAAGAACTCTGGACAGAAATTCGCAACATTGTTCAGGAGGCGGCAACAAAATACATCCAAAGAAAGAGAAAACCAAGAAGGCAAAGTGGCTGTCTGCTGAGACACTAGAAGTAGCCCAAGAAAGAAGGAAAGCAAAAGGCAACAGTGATAGGGGGAGATATGCCCAATTAAATGCAAAATTCCAGAGGTTAGCCAGAAGAGATAAGGAATTATTTTTAAACAAGCAATGCGTGGAAGTAGAAGAAGGCAATAGAATAGGAAGGACAAGAGACTTCTTCCAGAAAATTAGAAACATTGGAGGTAAATTCCAGGCCAAAATGGGTATGATCAAAAACAAAGATGGCAAGGACCTAACAGAAGAAGAAGAGATCAAGAAAAGGTGGCAAGAATGTACGGAAGACCTGTATAGGAAGGATAATATCGGGGATAGCTTTGATGGTGTGGTCAGGGAGCTAGAGCCAGACATCCTGAAGAGTGAGGTTGAATGGGCCTTAAGAAACATTGCTAATAACAAGGCAGCAGGAGACGACGGCATCCCAGCTGAACTGTTCAAAATCTTGCAAGATGATGCTGTCAAGGTAATGCACACTATATGCCAGCAAATTTGGAAAACACAAGAATGGCCATCAGACTGGAAAAAATCAACTTATATCCCCATACCAAAAAAGGGAAACACTAAAGAATGTTCCAACTATCGAAGAGTGGCACTCATTTCACATGCCAGTAAGGTAATGCTCAAGATCCTGCAAGGTAGACTTCAGCAATTCATGGAGCGAGAATTGCCAGATGTACAAGCTGGGTTTAGAAAAGGCAGAGGAACTAGGGACCAAATTGCCAATATCCGCTGGATAATGGAAAAAGCCAGGGAGTTTCAGAAAAACATCTATTTCTGTTTTATTGACTATTCTAAAGCCTTTGACTGTGTGGACCATAACAAAGTGTGGCAAGTTCTTAGTGGTATGGTGTCATGCGCTGCCTGCCTCTGAATAATACTCAGACACTGGTTCGTGGATCAGGCTCTGATTTATTCACAGCGCAGTTACAGCGTCGGAAGAAAAAAGCTGAGAGTGACAGGAGCGCGCCGGTGCGGGGTTTAAATACCCCGCGCCGGTCAGCGCCCCCTCACTCGCGGTCACGTCACCCCCCTTTGTCCAATACGTTGCCCTGCCGGTGGGTGAGGGGTTGTGAGGCCCCGCTGGCGTTCGGGATCGCCCATCATCAGGTTTTCTATTCCTCTGGTGATTGCTGTCAGCTGGGCGATCTCCGATGTATTGGCCCTGATGGCTTGGGTGTGCTCCGTGATCCGTTTAGTTATTGTTTGTTGGCCGTTAGTCGTTGTGGGTTGATGGCTACTTATCTTGAGCCCCTTCACCTATTTCCTTGCTATTGTCATGTGTGCCATTGCGCTGATGACTTCAGCTCAACGGCACTCATGACATACTGCCCCCTTTCCGAATAGTGCTCCCCCCCGGTTTTCTGGTTTTTTTTTTTTTTTTTTTTTTCGTGGAGCTGTCAAACGGAATTTTTCTTTTTTTTTTTTGAAATTCCCGCCGGAGTAGTTGTCGCCCCTCCCTTTGCTCCTCCCTCTACCACGTGCCTTCCCAGGGTGTATCCATGGTGCGCATGCCCGGGTCCCGTCCTGGCGTGCGCATGCTCCAGCCACACCCTGTTTGTTTGGCTCAGTTCGGCGAGGAGAGAGGCGTGGCTGGTCGGGTGCTTATCAGCTCCAGGTAGGGCCCTTCTTTTTTTCCAATTTAAAGTGCGTCGCCTTTGTTGTATCTCCTGGGCGTTGCCCCCAGGTTGCCCTGTTGACTTGCTTGCCACTCCCCCGCGGCCGGGGGGGCGGGGGGAGGGTGCTGGCGAACGCTTGTCACCACCTCGTGGGCCCGGGGCGGGGGGAGTGAGTCCCGGGGGGGGGAGGTCCACCCAAGTCGCGGGCTTGGGGGGGCCCTTTCCCTTGGGGCACGGGAGGCGGGGGGGCCTGTGGGGGGGGGGTTTGGCTTACTGACCTTGGTTGTGGCTTGTCGGGGTATGCCCGGTGAAATGCTCTGGTCAGGTCAGGCGCGTTAACGTTGTGCGCCGCCACCCATTCCGGGTGGGGGAAGTGTTTCCACCTGACCAGATAGTGTAGAGTTCCTCGTTGCTTGCGGGAGTCGAGAATGTCCCTTATCTCGAAGTGGTGTTGCCCGTCGATCATCACCGGTGCGGGCTGTGGCGTGCTTGGGTGCCATCGGGAGGTGGTTGCCGGTTTCAGGAGGCTGGTGTGGAACACCGGGTGGAGTCTCCGTAGGTTGTGTGGCAGGTCCAAGCGTATTGCTACCGGGTTCACTATTTGCGTGACTCGGAACGGACCGATGTACTTAGGCCCCAGTTTTTTCGAGGGTTGGGTTGACTTTAGGAACTTGGTGGATAGGTAGGCCATGTCCCCCGCTTGGAACGTCGGTTGTTGGCGCCGGTGCTTGTCGGCCTGCTCTTTGTAGGCTGCCTGTGCATCCTTCAGCGCCGCCGTGATTACTGGCCATGCTTCCGCGATCTTCCGTCCCCAGTCGCTAGCGTCCACCTGGGGTTCCGGGGGTTGAGGTAGCTCCGGTATGGGGACGAAGTCACGCCCCGAGACTACTTCAAACGGAGTTTTCCCCGTGCTCGTGTGGACGGCGTTGTTGTATGCGACTTCGGCGAACGGGAGCAGTTCAGCCCAGTCGTCTTGGTGGTAGTTAGTATATGATCGTATGAATTGCTCTAAGGTGGCATTAAGAACCTCTGTGGCTCCGTCCGTCTGGGGGTGCCAAGCCGTAGATAGGGCCTGTTGGGTCCCCGTCAGCTTTAGGAAGGCCCGCCAGAATTTGGAGGTGAACTGTGTGCCCCTGTCGGTCACCACACGTGCGGGACATCCGTGTAGCCTGTACACGTGGATGAGGAAGAGTTTGGCTAGCTGTTGTGAGGATGGGACCGACGTGCAGGGGATGAAGTGGGCCTGCTTTGAGAAGTAGTCCTTCACCACCCAAATGGCCGTTTTCTTCTGGCTGGGTGGGAGGTCCACTATAAAATCCATAGAGATTTCCTCCCATGGGCGGGAGGGTTCTGCCACCCGTTGTAATAGCCCCGCGGGTTTGCCTGGTGCCCGTTTGGCCCTAGCGCACGTTGGGCAGGACGCCACGTAGGCTTTTACGTCTCGCCTGAGCGCGGGCCACCAGAATTGACGCCGTGTTAGGTGTAGGGTCTTGAGGAACCCAAAGTGTCCCGCTTGTTTGGCGTCGTGTGACCTATGCAAGATCGCCTGGCGTTGCGAGTCCGGGACGTAGATTCTGCCTTCCCCCCATGCCAGGTCCTGTGCCATCGTTACCTTGTCGGGGTTTGCCAGGAACCAGGGGTCGGTTTTGAGGGCGGCGGCGAGGTCCGTGCGCATTCCCCCTGGTAGTTGCGGTTGGCTTCTTCCGGTCGCCGGTTGTCCCGCCGTCGGCTGCGCCGTAGAGTCGAGCTGCCTCCGCGCGCCGCTTCGGGTGGTCACGGCCATCCCTAGTTGCGAGGCGGATAGGACCGTCCCAATGGTGTCTGGGGCGGGCTCTTCGTCTTGGGGCAGTCGGGAGAGGGCGTCGACCAGGAAGTTCTTTTTGCCCGGCATGAACTTCAGCTGGAAATTAAAGCGGCTGAAGAATTGGGCCCATCGGACCTGTTTTGGGCTGAGGCGTCTAGGCGTTCGTAGGGCCTCGAGGTTCCGGTGGTCAGTCCAGACCTCGAATGGCTGGGTGGCTCCCTCGAGTTTGTGTCGCCATGTCTCTAGCGCTGATTTCACCGCGAAGGCTTCTTTCTCCCAGACGTGCCATCGCCTTTCTGTCTCGGAGAACTTCCTTGACAGGTAGGCGCATGGTTTCAGGAGTCCCGTGGGGTCTTTCTGTAGCAGGATGGCTCCCAGGGAGAAGTCTGAGGCGTCGGCTTGGACCACGAACGGCCGTTCTGGGTCCGGGTGCGCGAGGATTGGCTCCGTAGTGAACAGCGCTTTCAGCTTGTTGAATGCGGTCTGGCACGCGGGAGTCCAATTCAGCACTGTGCCTGGGTTCTTGGCGCGTCGGGTGTCCCCCACCCCTTTGGTTTTGAGGAGGTCTGTTAGGGGGAGGGCTATCTCTGCGAACCCCCGGGCGAATGATCTGTAAAAATTCGCGAATCCGAGGAAGCTCTGTAGTTGGCGTCTGTTGCGGGGGCGCTCCCAGTTTAGCACCGCTTCGACTTTTGCGGGGTCCATTTCGATGCCGTCCCCGGAGATTCGGTACCCCAGGTAGTCTAGGCGCTCTTTGTGAAACTCGCACTTTGTCGGCTTGGCATAGAGCTGCGCCCTTCTGAGCTTGTCGAGGACTTGCCTGACTAGGGTCACATGTTCCTCGTGCGTTTTTGTGTAAATAAGGACGTCGTCGATGTAGACCAGGACCCCTTTGAACAGATGTTCATGCAGTACCTCATTGATGAGCTGCATGAACACCCCAGGGGCCCCCGCGAGTCCGAAGGGCAGTACTTTGTACTGGAAGGCGCCTAGGGGGCAGTTGAACGCCGTCTTCCATTCGTCCCCCTCCCTGATTCGGATGCGATAGTACGCCTCGCGAAGGTCCAGTTTGGAAAAGACTTTGCCCGTGGACAGGTGGGCGAGCATGTCCTTCACCAGGGGTAAGGGGTATTTGTTGGACAGGGAAGCCGCGTTTAGGCCCCGGTAGTCGGTGCAGAGCCGTAGGGTGCCGTCTTTCTTCTCCCGGAATAAGACGGGGGCTCCGACCGGTGAGCATGCTGGCTCTATGAATCCCCTGTCTAGGTTTTTATCGATGAACTCCCGGAGGGTTGCCATCTCCTTCGGGGTCATCGAGTAGATCTTTGGTCTAGGTAAGGGGACGTCGGGCAGTAGGTCGATCCGGCAATCCGTCTTGCGGTGGGGGGGTAGTTGGTCAGCTTCTGCCTCTCCGAAGACCTCGGAGAAGTCGGCGTATTGTTCTGGTAGGTCTGCTGTGGTAGCGGCGTTGTCTTGTGTGGTCGCCTCCGCTCGTCCTACAGTGGGGTTGGTTCTGCCCGCTGGAACTGGTGCTCGATACTCGCCGTCGCCGAATGTGAAGGTGCGGGTCTCCCAGTTGATCCGCGGGTTGTTTGTCGTGAGCCATGGCATCCCCAGGACTGCAATGGGCCGTCCGATGTGCGTGACGACGAACGATGTGCGCTCGGTGTGAGTGCCCATTTGCAGGGTGACCGGCTCGGTTTGTAGCGTGGCTGGTTTCCCTCCCGCTGTGGAGCCGTCCAGCTGGTGGAATGCCAGCGGCGTGGGGAGGGGGAAGCAGCGGAGGTCGAGTTTGGCGACTAGGTCGGGGTGGATGAGGTTTTTTGAGCACCCCGAGTCCACTAGTGCCGCGGCCGTGGTGGCTCCGTTGCCGGCAGAGAGTTTGATTGCTGCCATTATTACGGGGCTTTCGTCGTTCCGTCGAGGTGGTCCGTGCTGCTGTCCCACCGCCTGCCTCGCCACGCGTTTCAGGGCAGGCGGGGAGCTTTTCCCGCCGGCTGGTCGGGGTCTGCGTTATCCTCTTCCCCCCAGTAAGCGTCCCAGCCTTCCTCTGGTGTCGCTGTGGCCACGGTCATTCGGCGGTGAGGGGGCGGCCCCAGGTTGGGTGGTTTGGGGCTAATTTTCGGGGTGGGTTTGGGCGCACTGGTCGGCGGTCGGTTGGCGAAGCAATCCACCGTCTTGTGCCCTAATTTGCCACACCTCCCGCAGGGCTCCCGGTTGAATTTCTTTTTTGGGTATATGGGGCCGGCCATCCCCACGTGTGGTGCGGGTACCTTTTTTCCGGCATAGTTTGTGTCTTCCGTGGTTGTCATGAGGAAGGTGCGGTGCGCGTGTTCGGCTTTCCCCGCGAGGTGGATCCACCCGTGTAGCGTTTCTGGGTCGTCGCGGTAGAGGGCCCATTGGAGAACGTCGCGATTGAGCCCCCTTTTGAACATTTCCAGCAGGGTGGTCTCGGACCAGTCGCTGACCTTCCCCGCGAGGGCTTTGAACTCCAGGGCGTAGTCAGGGACCGTGCGTGTGCCCTGTTTAAGTCTTTGGAGTGCGTTTTTCGCCCTTACTTTGGCTAGGGGGTCTTCGAAGTAGTTTTTCATCTCATTGATGAAAGCAGGGAAGGTGGCGAGGGCGGGGGAGCTGGACTCGTACAGTTGGACGTACCAGTCCGCCGCCCTGTCTTGGAGTTTGATCGCCACGGCGGCGATCTTGTCGGCCTCGGAGTCGTAGGAGTGTCCGTGCCTCCCCATGAACTCCCTAGCGTTCGTGACAAAGAACGAGAGTTTCGTGGGGGTCCCATCGAAGAAGATGGGGAAGTCCTTTGGGGCCCGGGCGTTTTGCGCGGCCCTGCCTCTCGCTTCCCGGTCTGTGGTGTCGTCCGCCTGTGCCGTCTGCTGACCCTCCGCTGGCCCGTGGGGGTTCGGTGCTTCGCTCGGGGTGTGGGCCTGTGCGGGGACGTCGTTGGGTGGCGCGGGGGGCATAAGCGACTGGAGCATGGTCCGGAGTTCCGTCAGTTGAGCCCGCATGGCTGCGAGTTCAGCTCGTGCCTCCTCGTCCACAGCCCGCGCCGCCGCTGGGGCCGGTTCCGCTGGCGCGTCCTCGGGGGTGGGTTGCCGGCGGGGTTCCTCCTCCCTCTGCCGCGGGTCCGCTTCCTCCGCCGTCTGCTGGGTGTCTCCGTCGTCCTCCTCCGTGTTGACCGCCGTTGGGCTGTCGCTCCACGCCCGTTGCTGGGGTGCGATGTGGGGCGCGGGGTCCTCCGCTGGTTTCGGAAGTCGTGCTGCTCCCTCCCGCGGTCGGGTTGCCTCCGTCGCCATCTCCCCTCGGGGTTGGAGCTGAGGCTCGGGTCGGGTGGGGTGGGTGTCCATGGCTCCGGGAGTCCGCGGTGCCTCTGGCCTTGGTCGGTCCTCCTCTGTCTCTTGCCGCGCGGCTCGCCCTCCTTGCCCGCGCCGCTCCGGCCTCATCTTGCTGGTCTTCTCGCCGTCTACTCCTCCCGCGGCTCGTTGTCGTCCGGTGGGGCTCGGCGAGGCTGAGTTTATGACTCTCAGCTTTATGTCATGCGCTGCCTGCCTCTGAATAATACTCAGACACTGGTTCGTGGATCAGGCTCTGATTTATTCACAGCGCAGTTACAGCGTCGGAAGAAAAAAGCTGAGAGTGACAGGAGCGCGCCGGTGCGGGGTTTAAATACCCCGCGCCGGTCAGCGCCCCCTCACTCGCGGTCACGTCACCCCCCTTTGTCCAATACGTTGCCCTGCCGGTGGGTGAGGGGTTGTGAGGCCCCGCTGGCGTTCCGGGATCGCCCATCATCAGGTTTTCTATTCCTCTGGTGATTGCTGTCAGCTGGGCGATCTCCGATGTATTGGCGCTGATGGCTTGGGTGTGCTCCGTGATCCGTTTAGTTATTGTTTGTTGGCCGTTAGTCGTTGTGGGTTGATGGCTACTTATCTTGAGCCCCTTCACCTATTTCCTTGCTATTGTCATGTGTGCCATTGCGCTGATGACTTCAGCTCAACGGCACTCATGACATATGGGGATACCAAGTCATCTTGTCTGCCTCCTGAAGAATCTGTATAACGACCAAGTAGCAACAGTAAGAACAGACCACGGAACAACGGGCTGGTTTAAGATTGGGAAAGGAGTACAGCAGGGCTGTATACTCTCACCCTACCTATTCAACCTGTATGCAGAACACATCATGCGACATGCTGGGCTTGAGGAATCCAAGGCTGGAGTTAAAATCTCTGGAAGAAACATTAACAATCTCAGATATGCAGATGATACCACTTTGATGGCTGAAAGCGAAGAGGAACTGAGGATCCTTATGATGAAGGTGAAAGAAGAAAGTGCAAAAGCTGGCTTGCAGCTAAACCTCAAAAAAACCAAGATTATGGCAACCGGCTTGATTAATAACTGGCAAATAGAGGGAGAAAATGTAGAAGCAGTGAAAGACTTTGTATTTCTAGGTGCGAAGATTACTGCAGATGCTGCTGCAGTCAGGAAATCAGAAGACGCTTAATCCTTGGGAGAAGAGCAATGACAAATCTCGATAAAATAGTTCAGAGCAGAGACATCACACTGACAACAAAGCTCCGCATAGTTAAAGCAATGGTGTTCCCCGTAGTAACATATGGCTGCGAGAGCTGGACCATAGGGAAGGCTGAGAGAAGGAAGATAGATGCTTTTGAACTGTGGTGTTGGAGGAAAATTCTGAGAGTGCCTTGGACTGCAAGAAGATCCAACCAGCCCATACTCCAGGAAATAAAGCCAGACTGCTCACTTGATGGAATGGTATTAAAGGCCAAACTGAAATACTTTGGCCACATAATGAGAAGACAGGACACCCTGGATAAGATGCTGATGCTAGGGAGAGTGGAGGGAAAAAGGAAGAGGGGCCGACCAAGGGCAAGGTGGATGGATGATATCCTACAGGTGACGGACTTGTCCCTGGGGGAGCTGGGGGTGTTGACGACTGACAGGAAGCTCTGGCGTGGGCTGGTCCATGAAGTCACGAAGAGTCGGAAGCGACTAAACGAACAACAACACAACAACACCCTCATTGTTAACATTTCAAGTTGTGGAGATTCGATTATTGCTACAGGAAGCTTATGTGCATGCGAACATATTGGAAGTCAGATTTAGACTTTATAAAATAACGCAGATACATCCATAAACCAGCCAGCAAGGGGACTGTATGTAACCTGACTCTCCAGCCCTGTTTCTTGCTTTACAAAACAAGAGTTGAAAACAAGGACTAAGTTATTGTCTTTCTTTTCTATTTCCAATTTTTCAGTCAGAGGTTAATTTTGACCTCTGTGTTTAACCTAGTAGCATCGGTCCTAATATAAAGTATTTTATCCTTTTTGCAACTATATTGTTTTATCAACTTATTCCAGTAGTGCTTGCATTTGGTGTCAAACTTACCTGTTCACCAGAGAAATAAAAGTTTTGTTTGTCTTGTAAATAACTCCACTGATATTTGTCTTTCTAAGACAACTTTCTCCACATCAGAGAATTGTAGTCCCATAACATCTGGGGCAGTATGTTGGGTGGAATAGCTCTAACAATGCATTTTTCTCAGAAGTTTGTGGTTGATACTAATTGCTAACACAAGTGATGTTTTATAATCAAGAGGTACTGTTTTCATTGTGTATTTGTTTCTCTGAAGATACAGATTTTGTCTTGATTGGTCTGGCAGGAAAGGTTTATTTTAAAAAATTAATTTTTGCCAAAAGCAACACTTAAAAAGGATGGACATGGAAATAAAGCCAAATTTCCTATATGCCTTTTGCCTCTAGAGACCAAAAATCCTCTTGTTTTCAGCTCATAAATGTTAAAATTACTTTAAATGAGTATTAAATAGTGCAATTATATACATGTCTTCTCATCAGAGTTACACCCATTTTGTAGACCAAGTAGCTTTTGTGAAACAAAACACCAGTTTGGTGTAATCAGTAAGGTGCTGGGCTAGAAACTGGGAGACGATGAATTCTAGTCCTCCTTTAGGCATGGAACTGGCTGGGCGAATCTGGCTCTATCGCTCCCTTTCACCCAAATAGAGACAATAGGAGGAGAGAGCATTATGTATGCTGCCTTGAATTGTACAAAATAAAGTCCTGGTACAAATTTAATTTCCTTTTTTATTTTTTATTTAACCAAACATACAATTTTCTGTTGATGCAATTGACTAAGAAAGAAGACAGAAAGTGATTGCTAAACATGGAACATTCTCATTTTCTATTTTTCTTTCCTAAGAAACACGTGAACCCTTAAGATATTGGGGTAAGCAGATATAATAGTCTTCACTAATGTAATGCTGTTCTGTTATTGCCTGGATATTGTAGTTTTGGCACATCTGAAGGTCCTTAGGATTGGGGACAGCTAAGAGTATTAACCTACTACTTTAGGCACAATGTAAGAAATTCTAGTCATACTTGGATAATGTTAAAAAAAAAACTCTCAGTTTTAATGACTGCTGTCTATTCAACCATTGTATTACCTTTAGTCTTATGCAGGAAAATATGTGCCGGCCATTGGATATTATATTCATAGCAATAATCCTACAGCAAAGATAAAGGTCAACTTCAAGGGTGTTGCCATTGGAGACGGTCTTTGTGACCCTGAAGTGGTATGATTTCCATATTTTTTTTGTATTCTGAAATTGCAGACCCAAAAAGAACACTATCCTGACTAATTTCCAGCCAGTGCAAATGCTTTCAACCTTGATCACATGTTTCTTAATATAAGAATGTAAATTAGTTGCAACCCCACCAAGATTGGCTGCTTAAAAGCCATTGAAACTTTATTACCGTTTTAATAAAGTGTATACGTTTGCTAGCATGTTTTTTGTCTCAGCTGAATGTATTGATTTTGTTTCGTGCTTTTCAAACTTTTTAATGGCATTTGAAAATGAAAACAGTCTAGATTAATATCATTCATTTTCTTGATCAGATGTTGGGAGGCTATGCAGAATTCTTATATCAAATTGGCTTGGTGGATGAGAAGCAGAGGGTACATGTCCAGAATCAGACTAATCTGGGACAACAATACATCCAGCAGAAGAAATGGAAAGAAGCCTTTGAAGTATGTCGTTGAGGCCCACATGCTGGCCTTCAGCAATTAAAACCATCTGAACAGAGTAAGGGGTCAGAAGGAAACCGAATGGAGGTCGCAAACTTGATTGCAGCAGCAGCAGCAGCAAAAAGAAAGCTAATAGGGGGAAAAGTCATTCTCCAATGTTCCCCTAAAGTTTACACTGGATTTCCTTTAAAATTGAGCACTTGAGTGTATGTTTACATAGGCATCTCTTTTGTAGATTGCTTTAATTTCTTAATGCCTGAATGCCCTAAAGCTTTTTCTTATCTCCAGAAATTGGCAGAAAAGCAATTGTAGAACTTGTGGGGATGCTTGAACATCTCCATCATACCTTTTCTATCCACAAATAAGGATTCTAATTTTTTTCAGTCACTTGAAAAAAAGGTGAAGAAGGGGTTACCATGACTCTCAGTAATTGACTGACGTGCATCTCTTTGTAGTATTTTGTATTCCAGTAATCTGATGAATCTGGCCTATTTTACAAGATTGTCTTTAAAAAAAAAGTTATTGTTCATTTTAAAATTTATGCTACACTGATTTTTGCTGATATCATGCAAGCAAGTTTAGTCTCTGGAATATTAATTTCACTAGCTGCTATTTTACATAAGGGGGAAAGAAAAAAGCTTGCTGGAGCAGACCAATAGGACCAACTCATCCACCATGTACTTTTCCAAGGGAAAAGAATGATCTTTCCTCTCCAACCTCTCTTGGAGAGATTTGAATAGGATATTTACCTTTTCTGACTTGAAATATGGTACTCAGTTGGACCTTGGAGCAAGGAGGGATCTTCCTTTTAGTATTTTTAGTACAAGTGTATTTTACCAGCTTTCCTTTACTAGCTGTGGCACCTGTAGAACAATGAACAGTTGACACATTCAGCAGTGAAAATGAACATGTTGAACTTATATTATTTTTTCCTCAGGTATTTGATACTCTGTTGAATGGCGATAAAACTGGAAGTCCTCCTTATGTTCAGACTATTACAGGATGTAGCAACTATTTCAACTTCTTGCAGTGCCAAGTAAGTACTCATGAGAAAAGCCAGACATATTGGAAATGTACATGTACATGTCTGGTCTATAGACCAAAAAGGATGATAGGAGTGTGATGATGTTCTGCAAAAAGCAACTAGATCAGATGGTAGTAACAGATGTACTTTTTTCTGTCTTTGAAGGCTTGCAGGAAAGATCCCTTCTTTTTCTTACTCTTTTCCTTGAAGCCAGTTATGTGTTTTAAGAGTTTTGCTAGGTCAAGAGGTCAAGGAGGAGATGACTTTTTTCTTCCAGACCAGTGGTCTAAAGCTATCTCAGTACAAGGTACTGAGGGCAAACAGCAGAGAAATCTTGTTGCCAGCATGCCAGATGCTTCATGAGTTGGGCCTGTTGGTCTGGTCCAGCAAACTTTTCCCCCTTATTTAAAAGAGCAGCTAATGAAGTAACATTCCAGATATTAAACTTGCCTCAGAACTGATTTAGCGTATTTACATTAATCAATGAAAAACAAACCTCTTTTGCTTACCAAGTACCATATCTTTTTACAAATTGCTGGCTTTTTCCTTCTTACAAAGTTAATTGATCTGAACATATTAAATTGTTTCATCATTTCAAACCTGAACATGAAACTGCAAGATCACTTAATTCTCACTGATGTGGTGTTAAGCACACTTGACTGCAATAAGAAAGAAAAAAGAATCATTTAAAATATAGATGTATAACTTTGTTTTCTTGCTTTCATAAAGTAATTTTGTCTGCGTTCTTTCTCTTTCTCATTTTAATGATAGGAGCCTGCAGATCAGGAATATTTTGGAAAGCTATTGTCATTGCCAAACATAAGGAAATCTATCCATGTTGGAAACTTGACCTTCCACAATGGCTCTATAGTTGAAGAGCACTTGATTGAAGATATAATGAAGACAATAAAACCTTGGTTGGCTATTTTAATGGATCATTACAGGGTAAGTAAGATGCCAACCTGAATTTCTTACTTGTCAGTTTTAGAACATGAAAAGAAATATTGATTATTTATTTATTTATTCTCCAAATATTTAACACTGGTCTTGACTGAACATTATATTTTTGTAGAAGAAAATTGTACTGTTTAAATTCATATATAATTTGGAAGTTTTGTAAACCCTAAGGCATATTCACATTTGCCAAGTCACATTTGTCAATTAATTGTCAATTAATTTTTAGCTAATTGCTTTTTTGTTTTGGTGTTCTCAAGGGAGGAGAGATAGTCACACAATTCTTTCTGCATGAATTTGCAACAAGTCAGCAATGTAAAGAGATTTTGCCATGGTTTAGAAGATGGTTATGGCAAGACAGCTATTGTAAACTAAAGGGGATGTTCTTTCTTCCCACATATTGTCATTAAGCATTTTAAATAGTGTTTGATGTTAAGTTTGCAATATTTTAAATTTCCTGAGATGATCTTTTACCTTCATAATTTGTAAAGCATGCTTTTTGCCAAGGACAAGAGAAACAGTTAAAGTACCATCTTCTATCAACATAAAATGAAGTTTGACAGAATTTGTTTACCCCAGAGGTAAATGTCTTGGACATAGATTGGAGAAGACTTGGGTTTGAGTTTGACTGAGCATACAGCTCACTGTTTGGGTTTGGGTCAATCATTCTGTCTTAGTCCTATCTATCTTTTAAGAATGTTTCGGTGGAGTTAAAATTAGGGGGGATCTCCATTAACATCATCTTGAGTTCTCAGGTTGAAATACAAATGTAGAAAACAAATATCTCCCACTTATCCCCCTAAATTCTTCATACTGTATTATTAAACAATACAGATTGCATGGCGTATAGGCCAGTAAAACTAAGGATATTGCACTATGTCTCCCCTTATAAAGTAATTGTAGTAATCCACATATTATTGAGTATAACAACTACATGAAGTTTTTGTTGAGGCCATGGAAGATCAAGATTTTTAAGGAATAGCTCCTTCAGAGAAACAGTAGAATTATTTATCTGAGTCAGCTTGGTGAGTCTTACTGAAAAGACTCTTAACCCTTCTAGGATGTTTTAGTAACAAGGAATTAAAATGCACATGTGCTTCTTATGGAAAATAAGTAATACAAAGGATTCTTATCTTGGCTTAAGTGCTAACAGTTTGCTGTTAGATCCTGATATATACTATTAAGAAATAAACTATTAGAAAGCTAAGTCACATTTGTAAGATGAAGTAGGTTCTGACACTAATAAAAATTTCCTTATCCTTTTTAAAATGATGTGCATTCTAATATCTTTATTCAGAATTGGGATGCACAGTATTTTCCAGCAAAGTGCTGCACTTGGACTTTGAAGTGGCATGAAAGGGGCTGCAGTCCCCCCCCCAAAAAAAAGAGGAGGAGCCAGGACAAAAAAAATGTTAATTTTAACTTAATATTTTTATGAAATTAATACCATTAATGTTACTGTCTGGATATTGAATAATGTTCCTCTTTTGCCTGATACATTCAAAACTATAGTTTGGTGGCAGTTTTTGGAAAGGCTTTGGGGTAGTACCCAAGGATTTCAGGGGCCCCCTGTGGTCCTGAAGCTTTATATTGAACCTGGTTGCCTGGGGGTGAGAATAGAAAAAGTCAAGATGGCAGCTATGACCATGTGACTGAAGCCCCACCCCTTTTTGATATGTGTAAAAATAAAGTGGGAAGGACAGGGCTTCAATCACAACTGAGATCTTGAGTTTTTTGATTGCCTCCCAGGAGATGTTCCTGAGTTGAGCACATCTGTTCTCAATCTTCCTTTCCATTTACACAGCAAAGCTTAAAGTTCTTAATATTGTGCTGCTACTGCTTATTTCTGTATAAATTCCAGTGAATAAATTTCTGTTGTTATGTAGTCACCACCCACCCCAACCCCTCCACCATACTATACTGTTGTACGTTTAGATAGACCTTCATCTGTAGGAAAAGTTCAGAATTTTGATTCCAGCTACAGCAGATTAATTTAGTTAATTAAAAACATTTACAAGATACAGTATTCCTGGAAAGATACTTTCTCCTATTTATTTATTTAAAGATTTTAAGAAGGAAGATAAAAGCTAATACAAACTAATATAAAGTAAGGAAAAGAAAAAGAAAGAAATCACAGAGAAAGCAAAAAGTGCAAGAAAGAAAAAAAAAGTAAAAGAAAAGTAGAAAAGAAAGAAAAAAGATACAAAGAAGTAGCTTCCAATCTACTTTACTGCATTTATAGGTACAATTATAAATTTACCTCTTACTTTATGGTTACAACTTAACTCTCTTTCTATAATCTATCCTGTCTAATTATTAAAACCATTAATCATAATTTTATTTTTTTCTGTTTTATGCAAAAAATCCATAAGGGCTTTTCAGTCAGCAGTAAACGTAGATACTGTCTTTTCCCTGATCAAAGAAGTCAATTTAGCTATCTTAGCAAGTTCCATCATCATCACCAACCATTCCTCCATTATGGGTAGTGCTGAATCTTTCCATCTTCGTGCATAAAGTAATTTTGCTGCACTGGAAAGATACTTTCTGACCTTGTAACAATGTTTTTGGTGACATTTTTTGCTTTTTGTCTTTCTGTCCTACTTGCTAGCTACAGTATACCTAAGAAACAAAGCTAAAAGATTTAAACTGTCCATCTCTATATTTTAAATTCCAAAGGAAAGTTTGTTTAATTCCTTGTATACAAGGCTAACAATGGAGCTTTTAGATCCTTATTCCTTTCTTGCACAATTTCTTGTCACTTTTAATGCAATAAAGGCTGTTCATCCTAGCCTCTGTAAATATAATAATCTTGCATACCAAGACATTATGATTTCTGAGGGCAATTTAAGTCAGTTCAGAGTAAGATCAGTGTTTCTATAATAGGAAGTGGTATAAAATATTTTTTTAAACATTTAAAAATAGTAATATTCTAGAATTAATAGGGTGAGAGGGGCTTGAAATGCATGTTGTGGTTGGATGAGTCTGCAGATGCTCCTAACGCCTGGCAGGACAGGTGTTTCCTAACTTATGGACCTGATTCCTGCAGATAGTTAAGAGTGGGCCCTTTCTGTAACTTATCTAGATGATTGAACCACTAGTGTTGTCTAAATTTGGCCATCAGAAATTGTGCATCTCAGAAACCTCTGTGTTATTTAGGCTTCTACTTCTTTGTTTTGTGTCTTGGATCCCTCTGTGCTAGATCACCAAGAAGATGCCAAGGATTTTTTTTTTACAGGCTAAGATTTCGTTCTGCAACAGTACAAGTTTTTGCGGCTTTACTATGCAAAATTATGATTCAGATGGTTGATGTAATATTGATCAGTTAAACCTTTTAACCACCCAAACATTGCTTTTCATTATACAAATTATTAAAACCTAAAACAATTTTATTTTGTTTTAACGTTTTTTTATTTTGATTAAATCAAAATAAAATCAAAACAAGACAATAAAAACATCACAATAGGTATAAATTCAAGAGTAATAATGATGATGATGACGATGCATGGAATTGAAAAAAATAACAAAATTAACAGGGGAGACTCACAGAACATTTTGTTTGTTTTGAGCTTTACTTGTTTTTTTACTTATATTTGACTTCCAGGTTCTCTTATACAATGGACAACTTGATATCATTGTGGCAGCTCCACTGACTGAACGATTTCTGCCTACTGTGCCATGGGCCAAGGTAAAAGAGTACAAAAACGCTGAGAGAATTGTATGGCGAATACATGATAAAGACCCTGAAGTTGCTGGCTATGTACGCCAAGTGGGTGAATTCTATCAGGTGAGATGAGACATTTCCTAACAAAAACAAAGTATGGGTTAAATATGACACTGTAGGAGGAGAGCCAAGTTAGTCTGTGGTAGCAAAAAATCAGGAGTCTGGTAGCATCTTTTTAGACTAATGCATTTTATTAGAAGACATAAGATTTTCTGACTGTATTGCCTTGCCACTTACCTGGCAACTTGAGGAAGAGAACTGGAAGAGAAAGTTAAGTATCAGAAGAAAGAAAAAGAGATAAATAATTTTTTTAAAAATTAGAAGAGAATATATGTAGCTCAGGATCGAACTGTGGAGTCCTTGGTGCTCTCTGAGCTTAGTTGTTTGCTTGCAGATGTTTCATTACCGACTAAGTAGCATTATCAGTGCTAGTGAGTGTAGGGTTTGCTCCCTGCTTATATAAAAAAAATAGTCAAGAATAAAAAATGTCAAAATGTTAGAACAGAATAAGAGAAAGAATGGATGACCTCCTCAGTCCGTAATCAGCACTCTCAATAGGTGATCCTGAAGATAATTCACCTCTTGGTTATTTATCCTGTCACAGGAATATCAACAAGTTACTTTAATCCCAGGAATTTCTTTAAAATAAATCAAGTGAGGAACAGGTAGTCCTTGTTTAATGACCACAACTGGGACCGGCAACTTGGTCATTAAGTGAAGCGGTTCCTAAGTGAAACTGCAACTGTGCTTATTATTTTAATTTAGCTTTCCTTTGCTTTACAGACCTGCAAAGGTTGTAAATGCGAGGATTGGTTGTAAAGTTACTTTTTCATCACTGTCGTAACTGTGAACAGTCGCTAAACGAGGACTACCTGTAATGTGTGCCGAAGTGAGATACTGTGCCATGTCTTTCATTGCATGTGATTGAGTCTAGTGTAATTTTAGGTGAAAACATTTTTTTCCCACTCTGTGAACTATGCATTTATTAACGTTACAAGCACTGAGCACAATAATTTTAGAGGCGAATCTAAATTATGCACACTTCTCTACCCCAGTCTGGTTGGTGATGTGGAAAGCAGCAAGATTTGATCTTACCAAATCTTCCTTCTATCCCTGCTCCCTTAGAGTGGACAGTGGATCGCAATTACTGTTGTTAGCCCTAGATAAAAATGTGTTATGCATATGCTGCTTGCTTGCTTCCCCCATGAAACACTAACAGGTTAACATATTAATCTGCATTGGCTTGTCACAAACAATTATTTATTTATTTTATTTATTTATCAAATTTCATCACTGCCCCGCCTATCTCCTTCAAAAGATTACATTGTCAGTCAGCAATACAAATTCTTACAAACATATTATGCTCTTTTGGGATTCTGACTGATATTCTTCAGACACTTAAGGCTAGTGCAGGCCTAATATCAAAACCTTTTCATTCTTCTAATTTGTATTTTTCAGCTAGGTTTACAATACAGCATCTTTGCTATTTCATAAGGAAACATTTAGTATTAGTTTATACTAAAAACCTTAAGCTTTGAAAAACTTCCCTACCACATGATTGTAATATAAAAAATGTGCTAGTATGCAGTGGCTCTGTGGAAAATAAATAAGTATTCAATTTCAGTGCAATGAAATAATTAGCCAAAGTGAAGGCATTTAAAGCAATCAAAACTCCACTTAAAATCAAATTTATTTAATATTATAAAAAGATCACAAAATAGAAGTTAATATTAGCCTGAGGTTGATAGTTAATAAAATAAACATGCATAAAATACATTGATAACACCAACTAAAAAGCATCTAAAGAGCCTCTCCATCACAAAATCACTTCTCCTTGGATTAAAATGCTATTTTTCCCTACCATTCCACTATTTAATTTTTTAAAAGTAATGCCTTACTATTCAGTATAATTTTGCATACAGAATAAGCCCATGCAAAAGGTTGCCTCACATATGTTCCTTACTTCTGTGCATTTGGAAGGAGGAATAATCCAGGATTCCATTTTGCTTCAGTGTAATGATTGCCAGGAGGGGCTTTATAGAACCCATCTGCAAAAGTAACAGTTTGGTGTACCCAGTTTATACTAGGGTTCTGTTGAACAAACCAAGGCATCCCCAGAATGACCAAGGGACCACCCACCGGTGCCACCACAAAGGGCAACTTTTCTCAGTGGCTACCCAGTTGCAAAGCCACTAATGCTGTAGACTGGGTGACCGGTTTTCCCCCCGATATAGATCCATCCAATTGGGTGAAAATCATGGGACGTTTCAACGGGAAGGTGGGTAACTCCAAAGCAGCTACTACATCAGGATGCATTAAGGAACGTGAGCATCCCGAATCAATCATAGCCCATAGTTCCACAGTTTTTGTACGGGAACCGAGCTTAAGTCTCACGGTCAACGTTGCGAAATTTCCACTCACCGAGACATGATCGCGCCCCTCTTCTTCCACCTGCTCCTTGGCGCTTTTTAGAGCAGGTGGCTGGAGTTTTCCGCCGGTTGGGAGGCTTCTTTTTCGTCTTGCCCACATCCTCCACCAGCTCTGCTACTGTCGCTTTCAGCTTCCTCGGTGCCACTGGTGATTTCCCCCCCGATCTGTCTCTCCGTTCCTCTGGTTTCCTGCGGGGACATGCAGCTGCCAGGTGCCCCTCCTTTCCACACCGCAGGCACAATCCTTTGGCAAAACGGCTTTCTTTTTCTTCTTGCCACGACCGTCTCACTGGTTTGCTAGCAGTAGCTGCTGGCCTTGTAGGTTTCCCCATCGCTTGTTGTTTGGGACCTCTTTTAGTTTGAGTATACTTAGCTTGGGCTTGTTCAACCTTCGCAGCCAATTGTATCCACTCATACAGCGTTGCTGGGTCGCCCCGTACAACTGCCCATCGTAGTATATCTGGTCTTAGTCCATCTTTGAACATCTCTACAAGGGTGGTGGCAGACCAATCCTCTACTTTGCCGGAGAGTGCTTGAAACTCCAGCGCATAATCCGACACTGATCTGGAGCCTTGAACCAACTCCCTTAGGGCTACCTTTGCTTTTTCCTCAGCTAGAGGATCACCAAAATGCATTTTCATTGCCCACATGAAATCATCAAAGCAATCCAACTCCAAAGCGTCCATGTCAACCAGTCGCATGAACCAGTCTGCTGCCCTCTCCTCTAGTTGGGTCGCGACAGCATTAATCTTAGCCCACTCAGAACGAAACACGCTCCCAAACTCTTCCATATAGCTGTGTGCATTAGTCAAAAAAAATGACAGCTTTGTAGGATCCCCATTAAACTTCACATTAAAGTCTCGATATCGGACCCGGGTTGGGCTATTGTGTCTCTTTTTTTGCTTAGCCTTTCGTGGCTGTGGTGGCTCTTCCTCCTGCACCTCTGGCGCTATTTCTTGAGCCTCTGCCAGTCAAACTTTCACACGTCTCCCCCCCTCCCGGCTCCGTCCTCTCTCCTTCTGCTCCCTACTTGGGGAAGGTAAGGAGGCTTTCTTTGGAGGCTTGCTCGGCGGGGGCCCTCCCCCCCAATATTTCCGTGGCTTTCCCTGTTTGTCTACGGGGGGAGGGGGGGTTGGGGATGCGGAGGTGTCAGGAGAGTCACTACCTTCTTTACCTCCCATCTTTTTCTTTTTTTGAGTGTCCCTGGTAAAGGTTAACTTTGCCAACAAATCCTCTATGGATTTCATCCTCGCCTCCAGCTGCTGGGATTTCTCCGTCTCCATCTCCGTTGGTGTCACTGCTCTCGTCCTTTTGGTGATCTGCACGGTCGGAAACAGCGAGGAATACACCGGCTTGGCTGGGGCTGGTGGCGACCCATACAAGGGTCCCTCCGTCTTCTTGACTACCACTGACTTCACTGCCTTCTCCGTATCGCAACTGGAATCCGTTGCCTCGGAGAGGTCATCCGACCCTGGCGTGAGAGTCCCCTCTCTCCGCGGTCCCATGGGCTCTTGTTCCCCACCTCTGGAGAGCTGACTTTCCCCCGAGCCGGTGGTTGAGGTTGGGGCAGTTTCAGTCATTGCTAATTAAACTCCTCACAGGAAACTGGATGGATGCTAGCGGACTGATATTAAAGATTCTCAGCTTTATGTAATGATTGCCTATTCCAATAAAAGGAGTCTCATCAGTAGTTACTAGAGAAAACTAATTTATTGAATGAATAGTATGCAAAGTACGAAGAAAGCTGAGAATGAGCAAAAGCGCGCCAATTACAAACTTAAAAAGCCTTGCTCCCGTTGCAAACCCTCCCCTCAGGCTAGCATAGCAACCACCCACCCCAGATGCTAGCAACCGTTAGAATCGGCCTGAGAAAGTAACCTTGAACAGCAGAGATAACCCAAACATACATTCCAGAAGATCACAAGTCAGCACAAAGGAAATTTACCAGCGTGGCCAGGCAGGCATGCAACTGCAGATATGACATGTGAAACGTTACGAGGAACCATAAACATCGGAACGGGAACATGACATTCAGACAATTCCTAGCTAAGTCATGGTTTCAGATCAATTACCTTCTTAAGCAAGCCAACTAAACAATCCAAAGATGATTGGAGTTTGCTTTAAACTTTAATTCCTGATTCATTTGTAAAAATGTTATGAATTCAGTAAAGTAAAACTATGCTAATTTCTTCCTCCTCTTAGCCATGTGAGAACAGAGGGGAGGGGAACAAGGTAAACTGCAGACTTTACTCTGACTCATTGCTGCTAATGTACATAATCCTAAACGTAGGTTTACTCTTCTATGTCTCAAGCCATTTGTGTGTTTATTGGGCCTTCCTTTGTGCAATTTATAGTTCAGTACAGGTAGTCCTTGACTTACGACCACAATTCTGACAGGAATTTCCATTGTAAGTCATTGTGGTCATAAGTCGAGTCACCACGTGACCGGATCCAATTTTACGACCATTTTTACAGCAGGTGTTAAGCGAACCACTGTGGTCGTTAAGCAAATCCAGCTTTCCCAATGGACTTTTTTTTAAAATTATTTATTTAATTTACTTTCTATCCCGCCTTTATTATTTGGAAGAAAATGGCAAAAAACATTGCAAAACATGACCATGGGACGCTGCAACCAGTTGTAAATGTGAGTCGGTTGCCAAGCACCTGAAATGTGATCATGTGATCGAGGGTGGGGTGCAACGTTTTGCGACACTCAGCAGTGCTTTTCAGGCTGTAAAGCACCCATTCCAAGGCCATTGTAACTTTGGACCATCGTTAAACAGTTTTAAGTGAAGGACTACCTGTATTTAAAATGGTCAGATTGTACTCTCAAGAGAATTATGCTAATTAGATAAAATACAACTTTATTTCAGTATTTTGGAATTCTTTACACATTCTTATTTACAGCTTCATTAACATCAAAGGAAAAAATGGAGAAAAGAATTACTTTGTCACAGAATGCAATAAGAAGAAAGTGGGGGAAATCAAATAAATTGTTCCTCCGAAGTGTCTTGGAGTCTTCAGAAGGCTCTTGGTATCCTCCATTTTTATTGATTTGAATGATACTGAAAGGTTAGCTCAACCATCAGATCGTGTAATCAGAAGCTGCCTGATTTGTGGGTATCTTGAATATCCTTGTTCAATGTTGTGTCTGTTTGGTCAATATGTTCTCTCTTTCTCTGTGTGCTTCTTAGTCTTTCCTTTCTTCCTTCAGTTGTCAAGTCTAGCAATCTCACAATATTTTTCTCTTCGTATAAGAACTCTCATAGGCAGTGTTTCTCAACCTTGGCAACTTTAAGACGTGTGGACTTCAACTCCCAGAATTCCCCAGCCAACATAGGGAACAAATACTGTCGCATTTAATAACTTCCCAGCTAGGATGACACTCATATAATCTTTTAATTCAAGTGTATGGGGAAAAAAATCTATTGTGTATTTTTAGGCCAAGTCTGGAAAGGGGTTTGTCTAGAGGTGTCATATGATCTGTTTTAGGAGTAGATAATTTTCTTTTATCCAGACTAGCCCATAAACTAAATGCTGGCATTCACAGCCCTTTGTTTTCTTGAAGCTGAATGATCAGAGAACACCCTGAAATGTCACAGCTGTTGCCTTCTTTTTCTTTAAACACCAAGGTCAAAGAGGAAGTGGGTAAATGTAAGCAAAGGTTCTGCGTTCTACTGTTACTTTTTGGTTGTGCATAAACACCATTTGCAATTGAGTCCTGTGGACTTTCCTGTTAATTTTTCCTTTTCCCACTCATTCCCCAGTTCTGTATATTCCTGGGCAGAGAAGAGAGAAAAAAAGTCATCCGTCTAGTCTTTTTTTTCAGTGCATGCATGTCTGTGGAACTTCAGCTTTTGTAGTTCCATCGAAGCCTGAATGACATTGCAGACATTTGCAAGGTGTTTAGCACCATCTACTCATAGTTGTCAGTGGACTGCAGAATAAAAGGGCTGCCCTGAGGGATTAGAGTAGAGGTCAAGATTATTCCAAAGTCAAAATAAAGTATGTTTGATGGCTGCAGTTTTAAATACCTAAGTGATCTCTTCTTATGTTGTGTGTTTCAAAATCTGGTTCAAATGAAGGGACAGATCATCAGCCAATTGTTGCTTAAGTTACTTGGCAGTATACAAGTAGAATGAATGAATGAATGAATGAATGAATGAATGAATGAATGTGCATGAGACTTGAATCCTGCCTTCAATCCTGAATGAAAGAAATTTTTAATCATAAGCTTGAGAATTTAAAGAATCTGAAATAAACAGCAAAAAGCTAAATAAGATGTTGATCATAGAAGTTAAAAATGGATTAAGGGTACAGATAAAATTGGAATATTGAAACTTTTACAATAAGATTTTGGAATTAATTATGAAGTACAAACAGCTTCTTGTGGGAAATAGATCCTGTTTAGGTTTTATAAGATCTTGTATAAGGATAAGCAATTTCATGATTTCAAGAACTGTATACTAGAGGGGACTAAAGATTTTAGGTAGAAGAAAGGTAAGAGGAAAGATATACAGGCCTGCAAGATGGTGCAAAACGTTATGACAATAAAAATACTGAAAGACACTTTTGAAGAATGGAATCAGAAAATAGTAGCCACAATATCAACAATGTCAGTAATGACGTCTACTTTTATGGATAGACTATGTCTAAAAGATGTTATTGAAGAAAGGACAGATGTAGAACAAATTTTATATGACAAGATAGAGATGGTATTGAAAGTGGATTTACAACTGACAGGCCAAGAGAATGACTTAGAAAAGGATGTTTCACTGGATCTATAAAAGAAACTGGCTGAGGTTTTAAATTTAAAAGGGAAATACAAATGACAAACCAAAAGAGTGACCTGGATAATTTTCTGGATTTACAAAAGAGGCTTGTTAAAGCCTTGAAGAACTCTGTGCAATGGGACAAAGACTAAATGGAGAGAAATCAAATCCTACAACAATATTTGAATAAACTAAAGATTAAGACTGTTAGAAGTAAAAGGAAGGAATATAAAGTTAGGTTTATTGGATCAAGGTTAAAACAAGAAATGTTGTTACTTCTGGCTACCTTTTATGGAATTCCTGCTGATACCAGAACTGAAAAGATGATGTTTTACAGATTTGTTTGTAGATAAGAAATGGGATATGGAATGAAGAGATAAATGTTTGTAACTTTAGAGAGGGTGAAGAGTTACTAAATTTGTTTATACTTCTTGTTATGAAGGTTGGAAGTCACTTCTTTACATATTTCTTTTCTCTTTCTTTATTATATTCTTACCTTTCTCTTTCTTCTTTCTTTTTTCTTTCTATTTATAAAATAGAATATATAAAATATAAAGTGAGATTTAGTCCTGCCTATGAAGCAAAAAGCTGTCACACTTTGGTAGAAAGATTCTGTGCAGATTAAACAAGGCTTCTAACATTGCTTGAACATTGTTCAGCATTGCTGAAACATTATTCATTCATAGAAATTTGTAATAGTTAACATAGGAACAAGAATACTGCCACAATTCTGAACTGTAGTTTCTTCTTTATTTTTGTTAGTGTACATTCCATGATAATTTTGTTTACCTGCATTTTAACATGTCCTGGAGCATCCCCCCCTTCTTTGGGATATCTCTAATTTGTTTTTTTATATGTAATTCTATAGGTCATTGTTCGAGGAGGTGGCCACATCTTGCCTTATGACCAACCTGAAAGGGCTTTGGATATGATGGATAGATTTATCACAGGAAAAGGATGGAAACAAAGTGGATATGGAAAATAAAACTTGAAATTTTTTGGAAAGTCTACTAAAGAGATTGCATTGGCCAATGGAGATCAAAGGAATGGTGATTAGAAGTATTATGAGGGCTTTTTTTTCCCCCTTGGGAAAATCTGTTTTGATCTGTAAATGAGCCATTCATCCAACTTGATTTCTTGTTCTCAAAATAAATGTCACATCTCTCTCTCTGTCTCATTTACTCTCTTTCTCTGGACATTCTTGGCCTAATTAGCAGAACCCAAACTAGATTCATTTCCAACTTTTCCATTTGTTTTGTGAAATGCTGTACATTATAACCAGCAGCATCCACGGATGGGGTGGAGGGTCAAAGTGATGCGAGCAGTGTTGTGATGTAAGCCCAATCGCTTTTCTACATGCATTATGATATCACATGCAAGCTCCAAAGGAATGCCTTGTGGCACACAGGAATCATGGATTTCAACAGCAATTGCTTTTTTATATTTTTTGGTTACCTCTAGATACTACAGTGGAAGGTAGAGTGTGCTGTGGATTTTTTGGTGGTTGTATTTTGCTTCAAATGTGAGTCTTTTATCTCCATGTGAATCTTAGTTAAGGGAATGGTGGAGAAGTATAAAAAATAAATATTTTTCTATTCTGCCTAGGGGTCATACAACAGAACCTGTAGAATAGATTTCCAGCACAAGCTGTGCTCAGATAAGAAATACTTTCACATTGAGATTGTTAAGCAGTTGTTTTATTTAAACATGTAGTACTAATGTAAAGTTAAAAGCATATAAGCACATAATATAATTTTTAATTGAATGTTTTTATGAGGGTGGGGGCAATAGAATGAGAAAAAAACCTCTTCAACTTTAAAAAACATTTATCAGGAAGTGAGTTGCACCAAACCCAATGGATTTTTCTTCCAGTTAAGAATGCACTGAATTACATTGCTAGAGAGAGCCAGTTTGGTGTAGTGGTTAAGGCATCAGGCCAGAAACTGGGAGACTGTGAGTTTTAGTCCCACCTTAGGCACAAAGCCAGCTTGGTGGCCTTGGGCCAGTCACTGCCTCTCAGCCCTAGGAAGCAGGCAATGGCAAACCACTTCTGAAAAACTGCCAAGAAAACTGCAGGGACTTGTCCAGGCAGTCTCTGAGAATCAGACACAATAGAATTGATTAAAAAAAAACATTGCTAGAGTATAATCTTATGTAAACTAACTGGGAAGTATTTCCTACTGAACTGAAGACATACTTCTACAAGAACAAGGATAGGATTGTGTTGCATGTTTTTCTGCCTGAACTGAATGAAAGGTGGTAGACTAGAACTAGGGAGATCCAAGATCTAATCCATCATCAGAAATGACTAGACACTGGTCTGTCATCATCTCATAGCATAACCTACACCCCAAGCTGCTTGTGGCAAAAATTGGGGGAAATGCTTTGCATACATTTTTTGAACTCATGGAAGGTTGAATATAAATCTAGCAAATAAAAGATAGTAAATATATGATCAGAGGTCCACCTTTGTGCTTGTTTACATATCTTCCAGCAAAGTAGTTTTGCAATTTCATCCTTCCATTTAAAACTTGAATGCTATGATAAAGATGGACAACTTTAGTAGGGTATGTCCTTGTATTTAGCTTTCCTGTACAGGAAGGCTCCTGTACAGCCTTCCTACACACAAGGGTCCCTCTGCAGGCTGCTAATACAGAGTAGTGCAACCACGTGACGGCCTGCTGCCTCAGAAATCCAGCATTGTAAGCCTGGAGGACTTCCTGGTACCAAAGGGCAGTCACTTAAGCCAAAATGGCCACCGCTTCCAGGATGGCCGAATCCAGGTCATGTGATCGTGGAGGCCTTGTGAGGGTCGTAATTTCAGGCCCCAGTTGGAATCTACTTTTGGGGTACCATTGTAACTTCGGGCTTTAAGCAGTCAGTTGGTAAGTGAAGACTACCTGTAAAGAATAATCAAGTGTTAATATATTTCACATTCTGGCATGATCTGTACAATCAGAGGCCTTGCTGAAGTACAGTAACTAAAGCAAAGGGAAGCCACTTCCTGAAATTCTCATGCTTTCTTTATTGACTATCAGATCTTACATGCCCCTGCATTTCTAAAACTCTGTGTTCATTTGGCATTTCTAACTCCATGCATAGCTTTTTTCCCATTTCTAAGAACTTAAGCAAAACTTGGCGTGCATGAAGAATTAGTGGAATGGTTTGATAATTTACAAAACTGACCACTGAACACTTCCCCACCAAGCAGAGGCATCGTGTGTGTGTGCATGTGTGTGTCAAAGAAGTACAAGTGATGGAAGTGGCATCATTCCATTGTGACACAAGCTCTGTCCCTTTTGTACATGTGTCATGATGTCTCACACACAAAATGTTGACCCGTCAGCATAGTTTTGCGCAAGCCTAGATTTGTGCATGTGTCACCTCTTCTACAGGAGCTGCATTGGTTGCTGATTTGCTTCTGGGTCCAATTCAAGGTGCTGGTTATCACCTTTAAAACCCTATATGGCTTGGGGCCAGGTTATTTGCAGGGCCGCCTTACCCCAGTCACATCTACCCAGCCCACCAGAGTGGGGAGGCAGGGTATGCTCTTGGTCAATCAGGGAAGTATATCTAGCAGGACTGAGAAAAACAGCCTTCTCTGTAGTGGCTCCCTCCCTATGGAATATCATTCCCCGAGATAAGATTGGCCCCCTCCTTGCTCCTTTTCCAAAGGCCCTGAAGACATGGTTTTGTCAGTGGGCCTGCGGACCCCAGGTCGCTATGGAGCCAATCAAGTGGATGATTTGAGCGTGTGTTGCCAGTGTGGGTGTGTGTGTTTTGTTTTATGGATTTTAATTTTGTAGTTACGAGGTGTCAACATGTGTGAGTTGGACGGTCATATAAATTAAATAGTTTGTGGTTCCCCGTCAGGACATCTCTGGGGGGGAGGGCAACAAAGTTAAGATGGTGGTTGCCCCTTTTTTTATGTGAGTTCTGTGCAAAATACACATATAAAAGGGACAGGGCATCATTGGCATGGATGTGGCTGCCATCTTAACTTTTTTGACCACAGATTCCAGCCCACAGTTTAAGAAACCCCTTAATAGATTTCGCTTTTCTATACAACAACATCTTCTTCCTTCTTCCAGTCTAGATGATTGTAAGAGACAAAGGAAATAGCGTATGCTTCCTTCTGAATAAAAATGCTGCTGGGCAAAGCAAAAATATGGACAATATCTTCCTTCAAAGTAGAAATATGAGTGTTGGAAAGATTTTTTAATTACACCTGAAAATGATCTTTGACATACATAATACAGGTTTTGGTAGAATGTCAGTAGGTGAAAAGATTCAGCCGTATCACATCCAATAATGGATCCTAAAAATGCATATATACCTTGGATCATACTTTTCGTCTTCTCTGTAAATACTACCTATTTCCACAAACCTGTTAGGAATAACCACTGGGTGATGGATGTTCTTAGTGTTTGTAAGTAAAACTGTAGAGTTGGAAATGAAACTACTTTTATAACATTTGTTTTATATAGTTTTTTTTAAAGATAAACATATTCTTCCCAAAGGGTGAATGTTGCAGCTTTATGTGGTCACAAGTGGATGTCAACCTGTTGAGTAAGTTAACAAGTCTTTATTTTTAGCCCTCCTGTGAAATTTCAATGTGCTTGTTTTACTTGTGGTTTATCTTTCATTGCATATGTTTATTGGTAGTATATCTGTTTTTTAGTGCCCCTGTCCAACTTTTTACCTGATTATCCTGAAAATGGTTCCTAAGTAACAGGAGAAAGGTTAGATAATATATAATTCTTGAAAACTAGTTGATATGTATGTTTCTTCTGAGTAACATAAATTAAGGAATACTTTGATTTACACTAAGCCCCATCAGTGAAACAGAATTTTATATTACATTTCCTGGAGACAGGTGATGTTTCGCATTATAAGAAAGAGAAACATTGCATTTCCTGGCATGGTAGGGTTATCAGTAGCACAGCCAACTGTACTCAACTGCAACTGGAATTGTTAGTATGACAGAAGGGGGAAATCATTAATTATATGGGAAATAATGATGTTAATTATATTTGATATGATTTTTGGTTCTACCTGCCCCCACCATAATCTGAAGGATTCTCCCTAGCTGATGTACTGGAAGGGTCTGTTCCTCTTCCTTTCTTATAAGTCCCAGAAATACATGCCCATTTCTAATATTGTCAACAAGGAGTCCAATAGCACCTTTTCCCACTAAAAAATTTAATGAAAAGACATAAGCTTTTGTGACATGCAGTTCACAAAAACCCATGCCTTTTTATAAAAATTTTGGCCAGAAAAGGTGCTACCAGACTCCTGATTTTTGCCACTGCAGAATAACATGCCTGTCCTCCTATATTTGTCACTATGGTCTGACTTTGTTCCATTTCTTCTCCATCCTTGGCATGTTGCATCAGAGTTGGTGCTGTCAGATACAAATAATAATAATAATAATAATTTATTAAATTTATATGCTGCCTGACTCCCAGTGACTCTGGGACACATGTAGACTGTCATAATTTGGATGCAGCAAATTTGGTGCAGAGGTAGCAAGGAATAAAAGTTCATCCAAAGGACAGTAAGTTTTGTTTACAGCATATATTTAACAAATACTCCTTTTTTATCTTTGAGAAAATATGTTTTAAAAAGCTTTTCATCAGACCCAGCTCAAGTTAGAAACAGTTTATCTGTTATTACAAAGATATTATTACAATATCTTATATTACTTCTTTTTAATAATGCCTGTCTTAAAAGAATGCCTAATTAAATACACAAAACAACCATCAGGGGGTGCTCACATATCCTGACATTTTATTTTCTTTCCTCTTTTCTCAGGCCAAAGTCCATTTTCTGACTGATGCTCTTAGCACTTAATTTGGCAGCAAGTGGTATCCATAACTTCCAACCAATGAGGTTTGTTTTAAAGAAATGTTGGGTATTTTAAATAAACTCCAGTTATCCTGTTTCTTGCAACTTAACCAAAGCATTCTTTGATAGTGACTGCTAACACTTGTGATCTATTGTAATTCAAGAGACACCATACTTTCATTACAGGTTTGTTCTTTGTAGATTCCATCTTTATTTATCTGTCAAGAAAGCCACTTGTTTTTTAAAAAAAATCCCCATAGAGATACTTGGAAGAACATTTGGTGGTGGAGTGAGGGTCACATTTCACTTACGCTTTATACATGTGGAAACCAAGAATCCTGTAATCTGCAAGAGGTAAATGTTAGCTTTGCTGGCAAGAGACTGAAAGATCTTACTATATTTATGTATTTGTGTTTGTTTTTGTCATATTTCTTTTGCTCTATTATCTGAAACTTGTTGCTCTGTTTCTTCTGCAGTATTTCTAATTTATGGACCATCATGGCTTAAATGTAGGTGAAACTTGACTATTGTAGAAGGAGAGCCATGGCTGCAAAAAATCAGGAGGAGTCTCCTAAACACTTTTTCCAACCAACACATTTTATTAAAAGGTATCAGCTTTTGTGAGCTATTGCTCACTTCATCAGACACATAGAATGGCTAGCCTTTTAATACAATTTGTTAGACCTAAAAAGTGCTACCAGACCCCTGTTCAAAAGAGTATGAACATCTGAGAATATTAAATCTTGTCTCCCAGTTGAATTAATAAGTGGTAACTTCCTCCCCCCAAACAGTAGGATATTGTTTAAATGATCTTATTATAACGACAATTTAATGAAGCCTTTTCTATATAAAGTCAATAAAGCCCAATAAGTCTGAACTACTTTTCTGTTGCATAAGGTTTTTTTTTGCTTTTAATCTAAGATCTATTGAAGTTAGGTTTAGGTAATGATGTTAGCACCCCATTGTCTGGGCAAAATAGGCACCTCAGTTTCTTTATTCCATTCAGCCATTAAAATTTATATATCAAATTGATTTATCCCCAACAGAATTTTATAAAAAGTCAGGAAGGTTTCTTTGTGTGAGTCATAGAAGTTAACAATCACTTGTTGAAGATTAGGTGTTTCCAAAGTTGAAAATGCTGCACATCCAAATTGGGATATTAATAGATACTGTTATTGCAAATATTACCACTGACTCATGCTAGGCAGGTGATATTTGTCTTTTGTAGCAGAAAATAATAAAAACATCGACTGATAGATCCTAGTATAAATTCCTGATTGATCCAGAGTTCCAGTGATTTAGAAATGTCAAGGAAAGGGACAGCCTCAACAGCATGCAAACCAAGGGGCATTCCTGGTCCCCTAAATTGTAGTACAGAGCGCAAGTATTAATGTACAGAACTGTTTTTTAAGCTTGGCAACCTAAAAGAATTCTAGGAGTTGGAGTCCACACATCTTAAAGTTGCCTAGTTTAAAAAACACTGGTGTTCAGTTAGGATATGTGAGAAGAAAAACATGAGAGTCATAGGCCTTCAAAGATACTACTGCAGTAAGATTCTAAGTCATGAGAGAGAGATTTACATATACTGTACAGTATATACATTGAATAATGAAGGTGGCTGTATTATTTCACAACAAGGAAGCCTGTTTAATCTCTGACCATTTACCAGAGATGATCAGATTCTTCTTAAGAAGCTATTGGATTTGAGCCTGTTACATTGCTTCCTAATTTCAAAGTTAAAAATGAAATGGCAGAGATCAGTCAACACAGTCCTCCTTGTGCATGCTTGGGTACAACAAATACAGATATAAACACTCCTCTGTATATAAGTTGATTGTTTGGTTTCAAGCAGAACTTTCTCTCTCTCTCTTTCTTTTCCTGATTATGGAAGATACTTTAGAGACTTCTTTGGATTTCTAGAAATAAGGAAAAGTACTCTTTTGCTTTTAAATGTTTTACATCAGTGATGGGCAAAATGATATTCATTACTGTTCTGCAATTATAGAAAAACATCTGCTTCTAGGAGTTAAAACCACAGAGCTGAGGGTAGCTGTTATATAATCAGCTGGTTGAAAGGAAAAAAACTAATCAAGATAGATCAGATCCAGGGGTGTCTGCAGGGTATGGTAAAATAAGTCCAGATCAAGGGTGTGATGGAAATTCAGTCTATTTTTTATGTTGCCCATTCCCTTTACTTTTGGTAACTTTTTATTTATTAGCTTTAATTCAGTGGACTTTGATTGTTTTTGGGGCCCAATTCAAATCTCTAAAATAAGGATGAGCAGCCCAGATTTCCCTCAGAATTTGGTATAATGCACCAAATTACAGCTGTGAAATTCCCCTACTTTTTAAAATGTAAAGAACAAAATAGATGAATTAAATCTTAGATAAGTTTAACTCATCTATTGTAATATCTCCCAATTTTAAAGATTAGTGGCCCCAAATTACAGCCATGCTGTCCAGTGACTTCCTTCCTTTCTTTCTTTTTCATATTTTTATCACCTCCCATTGCCCCCACATGGGAGACCCTGGGTGGTTCAGAGTAAAACTTATGACATTATTCACATCATAAGTATGACCTTATATTTGAAGTGGCCATCAGTGGCATGAACAGTGAGAAAGGATAGGACCTTTTCCATAGCTATCAATGGCAACTAGGCTTGAGGGCAGTTTGCTACCTCCAGAATCACAGATGGCATACCCTAAACACCAGCTGCTGAATAGCAGCAGTAGAAGATGGCAATCATCCTTCTGTCCACGTCTATCAGCTTTCTGAATGGTTTTGGTTGGCCACTGTGTGACACACAATGCTGGACTACCTGGGCTATTGATCTTAATCACCAGAACTGTTCTTAAGTTCTAATGGTATATGAGAATAAGAATCTATTTGCAGCTTAGTATTTTCAGTCTTTACTGGTATTTGGTTGAATGATTTTAGATGTGTTTGGGATTTGTCTGAAGTTAACCTTGTTAGCTACCTTTTAACAAAAATGTAGGTTATAAATAGTTCGAATAAGCAGTAAGGAACTATATAGTGGAAAGGAAGTAACTTCCTCATTTGTCTGATGCTTCCAGATGTTCTTTAAGACTTCTATAAACGTCAGAAGCCTTTTCTGTTTTCTTGATTGATATCTCCCTGTTATTTCTGTTGATTAATTGTATTGACTCAAAAGAGTGTAAAAAAAAATCCCATTTCTCAGGAAAATGAATTTGCTTTTTACATATTTGTTTATATTTCTACAATTTTGTTCAGATTCTTGTCAATTTGCAGCTGTTGGATTATCTCAGCCCACTTTTTCATTTCAGTTTTGTTAACTTTTTTAAGATACTAGTTTCTGTAAAAATGCAGCTGTAGTGATAATATATTAGAGATTTCATCAACATTTCTCCTCATGTGTGTTTTGCAGTATTACCTATGAGGAAATCTTACACCAGTAGTTCTAAGCACATCCTAGCTTAAGTGTGAATTAACTACTTCTCAGCCCTGATCTACCTACCACTTTAGTTTGTCTTGCAACATTGTCCCATAAGAGGGACACTTCTTAAATGCTCCATGAGACAAAGATCAGTAGTTCAGTAGTAATAATAGGGGTTGACTTATCATTTAGGTGTCTCTACCATAGCACTTTCGTTGCATTTCAGTAACATTTCAGTTCTGTGTCACTACTATCCAAGTTGTGTGATTTGCTGCATGCTTGCCGTTTGGAAAAATTCAGGCTTAGTTTTCTTTAATTTTGCTGCTTTTTACTAAAGCTTGACCAACCACTTTCATTAAATGTGTTTTTTTGATTAGATTATATGTGTGTGATTTTCAATAGACGTGTGTTTCAAAATGAGAGCCAGTGTGGTTTAGTGATTAAGGTATTGAATTAGGAGCAGGGTTGTTTGGCAGAAAAATAAGTCTCCTAAGACTTATTTTTCTGCCAACAACCCTGCTCCTAATTCAACACCTTAATCACTAAACCACACTGGCTCTCATTTCGAAATGCTTGGATATAAGTGCATACCAAATAAAAATAAAAATAATACTAATGACAAGACAGAATAATGGAATGATTGGATCTTTAGTTCCTAAAAGCAACTGACATTAGTAAACTGTGTAAATCAAAGTTCAATCTCTCACCTATGTGTAAGCAGATACATCTGAAAAGACTTGGATAAAGTTTTCATTCCAGTGTCCTCCTCTCTCTCATATTTTTGTGTATGTCTGGATATGTGAAAATGTGTGTGTGCTGCAGCTCCTTTAAGAATCACATTAACTTAAATGAAGTGACTTCTTGGAACATCCACACCTGTTTTGAGCTTGCACTTTTATGAAAAGCAAAGAGGTGCTGTGCTTACACAAGGTCCCAAATATTTTTCTAAACTCTTTTCTAAGACAGAAATAATTTATATCCAGCTGTTCTCCAAGAAGTTAAGGTGGCAAACTTAGCCTCATATTATGTTGCTGATTTTTTAAAAAATAAATACATTTTCTAACAAATCAGTAATAGATACAACTATGAAAGCTTAGCAAACCTTCATTTTACTAAAACTCCTAGTATTAGTCTATCTGGTCTGTTTCTGATATACACATTTCCCCTTCTTCCTCCCACTTCAATTCTCTGTGTGTATTTACATTTAGCATGCTTCACAGGCTGCAATATACTGAATCTTTCAGAGAGTATAAATTAATATTAAACAGTTCTGGACACATATTTCTAGATTTGTAAAAGTAAGAATAGTTAATGCAGCAGAGAGTTGTACTATTTGTATTCCTTGTCTACTCATACTGATAATTGTAATTATTCCCATCCTGTTGAATGAAACAGCTGCAGAAAATTTTGCAAAGGCCATGGAGAATCAAGGTTTTTGAGGCGTAGCTCCTTCATATAAACAATGTAATTATTTTATTTGAACTAGTTTGTGTGACTCTTTCAGAAAATCTTTTTAACCCACCAGGATTTTTAGTAACGAAGTTTTAATAGTTCATAGGAAACATCTGTGAGTTATAGCCATGCAAATGATTCTATTCTGGCTTAAGCCCTAACTGTCTGCTATTACATCCTGATTAATATAAAGTATGTATGCTGTTTTGGTTATAAAATATTGTAGAGATTTTTTGCAGAGTTTAATATAACATTTTATTATAAATCTTTGGTTCATTTGTTGAGTTAGTGGAATTCTTAAGGCATGATTTTTGACTAAATTGTCCAATTGCATCAAATTAACCATGGACACACAGTGGTAATCCTAAAAACACTTCCTGATATGGACTGCTTTTAACTTTCAATACTATTGTATTGAAATACTTGAGTTTAAATTGTTTTTCCACTGTTCTCTTATAAATGAACATTGTCTTTCATGATTATTCATTCCTGAAAATGCTTTGCAGAGGCAGCCCAGCTAAGAGTGACCCTCGGCAGGGTCACTGTAGACATAGTAGTGACAAAAAATAATCTGGCACCTGGGATAGGGAGAGATGCTGTCACAATTTCTCTGTCTCTCTTTTAGAGCCTCCTTGTCGGTAGCAATCTGACAAACTGACAATTCATACATGGTTAGGCGGTGTTGAGCTTCAGGGTTTAGTGACCATGGTCTAGACAACAGATTTCCTGACGTTTCGCCGGCAACTGTGGCTGGCATCTTGCCTCTGAAGATGCCAGCCACAGTTGCCGGCGAAATGTCAGGAAATCTGTTGTCTAGACCATGGTCACTAAACCTGAAGCTCAACACTGCCCAACAGATATCAGCCGTGAAAGCCTACACCAGTATATAATTCGTTCATCAGTCTGAGAAGTCCATCTTTAGTGAAATGGTATCTAGAGGGATGTGACACACATAAAAAAATGGGTAGAGCTTTGATACCAGTGTTGTAGCCACCATCTTTATTTTTTTGACCATACCGTGCAGACATCCACCAGGTGCCTGTGGAAATACTAGTGCAGTTGTGGTATAGGTAGTTCCCATGACCATCTGGTACATAATGTCATGTTTTGAAGAAAGACCCCCTCAGAATCTGACATTTGGGCTTCTGATAACAGGCTGAAATAAACATCCAAAGATGAGAAACCAAAAATAAATAAATTTTACAATTATTTCTATTCCTGGGCTAAATTCCACAGGTAATCTACTAGTGTAAATATCTTCTACTACCTACTACAGATTCTGATATGTCAAGATCTGATTTCTCAATGTTTATTTAATGTTCAGTGTAGATTCCCTTGTATGGGAATAAATGAGAGGAACTTAATATTTTAATGTATTGTATTTCAAATAAAGCATTAGTCAAAGTTGCTGCCCTTGGACACTTAATTCTTGGAAAGGAGGCTTAGATTTGTTCACTACTAGAAAATTAAAAATATGCATTGTATTTAATCAGATCCCAAGTGGAATGGGTACTTTGGAACAGATTTACATTTCATTAGGATAGAGAAAACAGGCCTGAACTTGTTTTCAGGCTTACTTACATCCACAGTTATTTATCTTCTGTATTATCATAAAGTGGTAAAATATTACTGTAAATACATGTCACATAAGTCTATTTGTCTGGTTTGGGGCACCAGAATTTCCAATCTTGCGCAGCCATTTTGTTTTAGCCTCATAATGAATCCAGTAAAAAGAACAGATAATTGTAGAAGTTGAGTTTTGTCTGATAAATGTCCTATTTTTCTCCCCTTCTCCACCAAATTTACTGTACAATATTTGATGGTTATATTAGCCCTGTATCAATAATTAAACATATTGCGGTATTCAGAGGAAGTAGATAGGAAGGAAAAGGCAGGCAGTAGCAGGAATCATAATCTTATCATTGAATCATCAATTACAGCTTTGGTAATAACAGCTCCAGTGCAGGAAGAAGGTGGCAAGCATCCTCTTCATTCATAGGAGCCCCAAGAGTGTATTGCTAATGGGAAGTTTTTAAAGATCCTGTATTGTTCTACCGTGAGTAGAGAGGAAAAAGCAGAAGCATCGTTACCAAAAGTGTTCCCCGGATGTCCTCTTATTCTGGTGGTGATAGACAAGACCAACTTGAATCCAAGCAGGATTCCTGAGACAGTTGAGATATACTGACTAGAAGAGGCAGTGCTGCATAGGATTCACTGCTGGGTGATACTGGGCCAGTCACTCTCTCTCAGCCCAACTCACCTCACAGGGTAGTTGTTGTGGAGAAAATAGGGAGAGGAAGGAGTATTAGGTATGTTCGCCATCTTGAGTTATTTATAAAAAGAAAGTAATAATAAAGGCAGGATAAAATTAAAATTAAAAAATTAAAGTGGCAGATGGTCATAGTGGTACAATATTCACTTAGTACTAAAGTGTGAGCAGAGGAGCTGAAGACACAAACTAATCCATTGTCCTAGCAATTTACATTTGAAGAAGCATCATCAGCAAAGACAGAGAAATCCGGTGACAAGGGCAACGTTGTGGCACAATGGAATGGGCCTAAGCTGTATTCTCTGCTACACATCAAGGGTAGTCAGATTTCAAGGGAAAAGCAGCCCTTTGATTGTTGAATTGGGATGTAGAGATAAGGTGAATCACCACATACCTAATGCTGAAGCACCTGGCTGAGGGAGGGAAAATTAAGTTAGCAAAGTTTGGGATTTCAAATGCAGGGGGCCACCTCCCATGATCTCTGGGACATGCTATCCCAGCTAACGGAGATCACTAGATTAGCCAGCTCCAACATGACCGTCTTTTGTAAGGTGAAGTCTTAGGGGACAGTTGCATATCCATATTGTAACTTTTTAACTGGTACTGATTTTGCACTGTACTGTGTACTCATAGTATGCATGGTATAGAACTTAATTGGAAACTCTTGATAATCAGATCCTGCTTCTTTCTGGCTCTGTTACCAATACAGTTCCTGTAACAACACCTGGAACTTGGATTAGATTTGTAAAACAAACAGCATGTCCACCATAAAGCTACGAGTAAAAGACCTTTCAATCCTCTAATTTGTTTCTTTCCAATTTAAAAGGACCCTCAAAAAGCAGATATTAATTTATACTGAACATCCAGCTTCCAAAGACTTTTTCCCTTGGGAGCTCTACATGAATATTTAATTTTAAAAGATGCAACAGTTTTGTTTAGGGTCAACTGAGAAGTGCTTAATCGCAATGTCATTGTAGTAAAATAGAATGGATGTCAAACAATCATTCAATAATCTGAAACTATTATTTTCTCATGCTGCAGATTATTAGCGCAGAGATTCAGCACTGTATTTTGTGAGGCAGCTGCTTTTAAGCAGTAAAATAATTTAATTGGAGTACAACTAAAAGGATAAATGACAAACATCTCATAAACAATTTGTAGTCCAGATTTTTTAAATAAAAAACTGTCAGAAAATATAACAAAAGCCCAGACTAAAGTTCTGCATGAAATAACTGATCTTGCTAGAATAACAAGTACATTTTCCTTGTCCTCCCTGATAATTACCGATAAAGGTGTTTTAAAGCTTTTAATGGCAATCTTAAAGTAACAACTCCTTTCAAATACAAGAAAATTATTTACACATTTTTGTAGTTATTTTCTCAAAGGAAATATATATAAATTGTATTATAGATATTTCATTTTCTAGTAAATGTTTTAATAAGTAGTCTTTTGTGTTAGAACAAAGGTACTGTTGAACTTGCCGTAATTTCCCTAAATTAAAAAATAAATTAAATGCCCTTTAGGAACAAAGCCTCTTTTTAAAGAGGATAGTTGGATTTCAGTTACAGTGGGACGTCTTAAGTTTCACTTACTTTTAGGGAGCCTTAAATTCAGTCAGCTGAGTGTTTTTCCATAACTGGCTCCTTTAGAGTATTTTAGGAGTATTACTGAACAAATATAAGCAAACATGTTTATACTGAAGAAAGAAGCTGCTACACAGATTTGAGATAACTACTGCCATGGGCAACTACTGTAGTTCCCAGTAAGACAAATCTTGGCTTTGTTGAAGACTTTGCCAGAGATAAAAAGCAATGACTCACTTCATACTTTGAACATTAATTACATTCCTAAAAACAGTTATTAGAGGGGAATTTTCTAGAAACATTTATGGATTGTATGTTGTCTTGGAAATTTCACATGGATTTTCTCCAAGCCTGTGAAATGTATATTGAGAAGTATTCTTGGGTTAGAATGAGGATATTTTCTGTCAGATGGCTGTGTACGCATGGCATTCTAACTGGGGTAACTAGTAAAGACCTCAGAAAGCCTTGAAGCGGTTGTGCCAAGCCTTTGAACAGTTGTGATTACTTCATACCTCTGTGGCATGATTTACACAGGCCTATTACGCTGGTTTTCAATTGCAATCATACTGTCTCATGGTCCTTACCTTATTGTAGCACTCAGATTAGAGCAATATGACAACTCCCCCAAAATCAAATCTTTTTTGCAACCAGGTAGGTTCTGTTTTGAACAATTGACTACCAGTGGTGCAAAGGTCTTCTTCATTACAGTCTTCTGAAAGGGGAGAATCTCTGGCTGTTGCTCCAGTGATAATTTGTATATGTGTTATATATACTTTTGAATTTCTACTTTGGAGCATCATGCCTTTTTAAACCCCTTCTGAATTCCTCTATAACATTGCATAAACCCTCCACCACAGGATTGTTATCCAGCTTTCTAGAGAGCATGCTATGGTCCTTTACATAAAGAAAAAGGTAGGGGTGGTATTTCTTTTTCAAAGCAGCATCTTGACTCTCTTCTGGTATCTTTCAAGCAACTGGACTGTGAATCTTTGAGTCCAGTGCCACTTGTCACTGACATCTCATTTGTTTGTATGTTCTTTGGGGGGAGGTCTCCAGACCATAGCAGTTGCTTACTTAGACCACTTCTAAAGCATTCCCCAAACCACAAAAATTGCACTCACAATTTGGCAGAGCTTCATTCTTTCTTTGTACTTCCTCAATCTTTCTGGTCAGCACAGTTTTGTCCAATCAGTGTCTAAGAGGCACTGTCCCCATAATCTCACCACCCATTCAAAATGCTGTCTTGAAATAATTCTGGTTGAGGTGAGTGGTCTGATCACCAGAGAAAAGGCCTGTCAATCTTTGAATCTAATCCTCTTCCTTCTCTTCTCTGCATGTCAATTCAGTTGTAATGGCATTGTGTTTATCAAAGCATGCCAGAGCTCTGAAGCTTTGCAAAGAGTTTTGAATTGAGAACGGGTGGATTAATGCTTTTGCTCTGCTTTAGGTATATGGCAATCTGTTCCAAATTATTTTGACGTACTTTGGGATTTGCCTGCATCCTGAGCAAAGCCCTAGTATTTTTTTTTTCAAATTGCAGTTTCTTAACCTTCCTTCATTGCTTGAAGCCAGCCATCTTGTATCATTCCTCTGCTTTGTACAGCAATATCTGAGTTCAGAGTATTATCTTTGAAATATAAAGATAGTTGTAAATGTGGGCAAAAAAATAGGGGTCTGTTTTAAATTCCCATATTTACCTAAAAGGAAAATGACCCTGGATTTAAGACGTCTCTCCTAATGAAAGAATAGGCAGGAAAAAAGATTATAAAGTGAGGCCACACACGCAAAAACCAAGCTTCTGTGGTCAGACACGGGTTTGTCAGCTGTAACTGAAACCAGTCCCACAGATCCCTCCGCACCCACTGCAATAAATTGAGCACACGTATGTCAAGGTGCTTACGGAGCTGCCAAAAGCCACATTCCCAAAATGGATAGAACCAAGGTAAAAACAAAATTGTCTTAATTGGACAATACTGACTAAAATGAACTGTCTGTAAAGATATGCAGAAGCACACAAGCACGTACACCCATTCCCCTTTCTTCCAAAAAGAAAGAAAGAAAGGGGGGTGGGGTGGAAATGGGATTGGAGGAAGAAGCAGGGGGACAGAGTTGGATGGAGATAAGGGGAAGGGAAGAAGGAATTGACAAGGAAAGAAAGGAAAGAGAGTGAAGCCTCTTTTGAGTGTTAAGAAAAGACTTCAGCTTCATCAACCAGGCAGCCTATCCCGAATGAAGTCTAATCTTCAAAGGCAAGCATGCTCTTCTGTTGCACTGATGTCTGTACCATTTGCATTCCCACCCATTTCCTTATTTTCAACAGTACCTGTGAATTGGAAGAGGGAATGCAAGAAGTTAATCAAATCTATTGTAATCAGTGTCAGTCAGTGACTTAGCTGTAAATAAGTAGCTCAGTACCTCATGTTAAAACAAGGCGGTATTTTCTGGCTTCTTAATATATTCAAGCGTGCCCATTTGGTGTAGTGGTTAAAGGCACCAGGCTAGAAATCGAGAGACCGTGAGTTCTAGCACTGCCTTAGACACAAAACCAGCTGGGTGGCTTTGGGCCAGTTACCCTCGCTCAGCCTGAGGAAGCAGGCAATGGCAAACCACTTCCAAATTCTTGCTAAGAAAACTGCAAGGACTTGCCCAGGCAGTTGCCAGGAATCAAAACTGAACTGAGGGTCAAATATATGTCTGTCTGTCTTCAGATGAGGAAATCACTCCCAAATAATAATCCAAGTGGTTGTTCTGCATGACTTTCCAGAATACTCCCACAAGCTCCAGGATGGTTTAAACCAGTCATTGGTCAGCTGTGCTGAATTGCTATTGATCTTAAAAATAAAGCTTTGGTATAAGCTTTTTTGCTTCTTCCTGTAGTTTTGCTTGTCAGTTACTGTGACTGTGGACATCTGTTTTCAACTATTCTGCTTGCTGGTTTCATATATAACAGGGGAACAGAGATATCCTGGAAGAAATCTCAGATAATTATTTGTATAAAGACAGTAAAACCGAATAACAGGTTTGTCATAAAAAAGGATTTCTTTCTTTCATCATCTGATAAACAAGACAGGGTGCTTCCTACTCCTGCTTATCAAAACCCTTGCACAATTGTTTCATCTCTGAGCAGTTTTTCTTTTTTCCCATTTAACCCAGGGAAAAAGAATATATTTATATTTATATACATAATTTACCACCACTTCTTTCATCTTTTTAATAAGAAAAATGCATGATGAGACTGCTAATTAAAGTGGTTGGTAACAGTTCTTTAATCCATATCTTTATGAAACAAGCCCTATTTTTAGCCACCAAAATATTTCCACATATACTTGCTCATGAGGTGACATATCCCCACTCACTTGCCAGCCCTCTTGTAAACAGCAGCTACAGCATTCATGCAGAAGTGTGATCCTGCCTATCCAAGTTATGTGTGGACTTCAAAGCACTTAAAGATCCTCTTAATTCACAGCTGTTTTTGTAAGGATCCAAAACATTATGAGCCTTACACACATTTTGGCTTCATTCTGCTGCAGGCATACACAATCTTTTTACACTGCAGATATACAGAATTTTCACCTTCTAGAAGATGGGCCTGCTTGGGTCTTGAAAGTGCACCATCTGACAGCGCACTGACATACCACAGCTGCTGCCCTTCTTTACTTTTCAACGTTAAGGTCAAAGAGGAAGTTTGGGTCACAGTAAATGTAAGCAAAGGGCCTGCCTTCTACTATTACTTTTTGTTGTGCTTGAATGCCATTTGGAATTCAGCCCTGTGAACTCTGCTGGCTAATTCTTCCTGTCGCCCTCCTCCCCCTAGACACTGTGTGTTCCATTAGAAGTTGGGTGGAGAAGGAGGGAAAATGCAGCTGTTTCCTTCTTTTACTGAAACAGTCTTTGTATGTATGGGTGAGATTGACTTCGGCTTTTGTAATTAGGAACAGCATCGCTGTGATTGGATTAGAGAGACAAGAGCTATCTGAAAGGATGTAAAGAGTAACAAGCACTTAGGATTCAACCAGTTCCCAAAGCCAGAGGAAAATGAGCAGGGTGGCTGTGGTTTCAAGCCAGCTAACATCAGCTTCAGTGTGTGTGTGTGTGTTCCTCAAGTAAATTGTTGCATCTGGTTCTAGCAAGGGAAAATATTAACGATGGATTGTCTTTTGAAACCTGAACTCTTTTGCACTCATGGAAAAAGATGTGCTTCTTTGGGGGAAAAATGGTGCCTTGGCTATATTTTTCTGCCCATCCTTGAATCCCTTTCAAGCTGATGTGACTATTCTGAACCAACAAATTCAGTATTGAATGTTAGTTGAAAAAGATACCACAAGGGTTTTTTATTAAATACCCTTTACATTAGATTGCAAAATGTTACCTTTTCCCCTGAAGTATTTTTCACATATATCCTGTTCCTTCTGCTATCTCATCTGAGTATGCTTTTACTCAGGTGAGAAAGCAGAAGGAACAGGATATGTGTTATCAAAAGGTCTCCCTGGCCTTATTATTTTGGAAAAGAAGACAGCTTTTGCTCTGGCCAAAGAAGGTAACAAATCCAATATTTAGTATTTAATAATAATAAAAAAGGAATAGATAACAGTGAAGGGATAAATCCTTTCAAATGACTCTAAGAGCAAGTACTTGTTAAAATTAAACTAACCTGGATAAATGACTAGTGGACAGCTCAGAATTAAAAGCTTTCTAAACATGTTGCAAGAAATATCCTCTGTTTAATTCAGTGTCTTGGTAAGTTAAGTCAGAACTAGCAAGAATGGTTAAATCTTTGCAAGTCAGGATTTAAGCCAGGGTTTAAAGCTGGTTGTAAATCCTTCCTTGTTTATGAGTTCCTGGTTTACATGTCTTGAGAAATTACAGTCAAAGCTAGACCCTGCTTAATGTTATGTTAAAAACCAGATAACATGCTGATGACTAAACAATTGGACAGAAAAAGTTAATCACAGAACTTTTAAAGCTGTCTTCAGTGGCACAGGTGGGGAAAGGTTCAGTGACCTCTGGTTAGGATCTTCTCTAAGATTTCTAATTCATCCTGAATATCTATATTCTGAAATGCAAGAATAATAGGTGTGGTTCCAAAGAAGTCACTTTTATAGACTGTTCCCAAGATGGACATTTAAGGCTTTTTGTGCCAAGCACTTAGTAATGGAGAAAAATGTTGACTTAGGTGACATTTGTTTCATTAAGACAAGTTTAGGAGAGCCAATACGATGAAGTAGTTAATATGTTGGACTAGCATCAGAGGACCCAGGCCTCTGTCTACCCTCAGCCATGGAAAATACCTGGGTAACTTTGTGCTGGTCATTCTTTTTCAACACAACTTAGCTCACAGGTGGTCTTGGGGCAAAATGAGGGATGACTCCTTCAGCTTCTGGAAGAAAGTTGGATAGGTGGGTATAAAATAAATCTGACAAATAGATGTATATCTGAAAATGAAAATACTGAATTGTCATTGTAGTATGATTGAACTTATTAAAATATAAGCATGCCCTTCGACCAAGCATAATATATTTGGAATATTTCACAGTACTGTTTCTTTTGAAATGAGAATTCTGTAAGTAGCCTTAGGCTTGAGGGAATATCCTAAATCATCTAACGATTTCACTTTTATGTAGAAACAAAATCACTGAAGGAATCCATGATTAAATTGGGATTTCAGGCTGTGTCTTTGGTCCAGTTCCAGGAGATCATACTACTGAATGATACTTTTATAGTCTCAGTAGAGGTCTGAGTACAGTGAACATGTTCTGTAACAATTATATTGATGGATTTGGATAAGAAAACCTTGCCTTCTTTGATACTTGATTTGTAAGTTATATGTATCTCAGATGTTTTAAAATTTGTATCCTAAAATGAAAACAAAAAGCGCAAGAAAACTATCCTCGTTATGAATTTTGCTGGCTTAAGTCCCTTTCAGTTTCCCTACACCAAAGAGAGTTTCACTTTACAGCAACATTTTCACAATTTTTTTTACTAGAATTGTAGCATGGGGCAATTTTTAAAATTTATGCAAACCAGTTTTACTTCATAAACCTGATGCAAATTAAAAGCAAAACAGTAAAGAACACGTATACCTTAATTACAGTAATGCAAATAGTAACGAGAACAGCAGATCAAAAATATCAGTTGCAGCTCCCTTCCAGTGCTTAAAATACTACTAATTAAAATGCTTGAACAAGTCTAAAAATAAAGTGGGGGCCTTGAGGGGGACATTAAAGAGAGAGAAATCCTGTCTTTTATCTTTCAAAAAACCTGCTACATTTTTATGCTCTTCTTTTGATTTTTTTAAAAATAGTATCTGCTTAAATAAAAATGTGCCTGCTATATCCTGCTAAGGTCAAACCAGAAAACAAGATTTGACCTGAACATTTATCAAATACTTTTCACAGTGTGGTAGAAAAGATCTGCATGGATTAGAGCCTTTATATTGTTGGCGGTGTACAATGTTTCTGTAGAAATCTGTTATAATTGGCAACAGGAACAAAAAGGAAGCATTCACAAAGCTCTCAATTGCTTTTTCTGTTTAATTTCTGCTAACACACATTCCAAGAATAATTTTGCTTGCTGCCCTGACAATTGATGCAATATTTTTTTAAAAAATCTTTCCAGATGCAGCAAGAGAATTGAAATAACTTAAAGATCCACACATTTATTATAGTACAGCTTTTATGGACTAGAATCCATTTCAGCAGATGTTTGGAATGATGTTCTAAGGGTGGGAATATGAGTTCTGTGCCAGCTTCAGGATGTCAATAGAGTCATGGGCTACACTAGCCTACATACTCATCCAGGGCAGGAATATACTGTGTGTGTGTACAGACAGTTGTGGATTGGGGAGGCTATCACAAGAACTGTTCATCAGGAGGTACAGACAGTGATAATTACCTATAAACATTTGTCTTTCCCCCAAAAAACATATTCAGTGTAACACAGAGAGATACTTGCATTGATAAAATGATTAACACTTTTACTGTGAGAAAATGTGAGAAAAGGTGTTAAAAATCTTATGAATTGTAACTCAAATTTTTCATAGTGAAAATAAGCTTGCCTGCCTGCCTGCCTGCCTTCCTTTCTGTTTTGCATTTTATTATTAATTCAGCTGCAAATTATCTAGTTTTCCCCACTATATTATCAGAAATACATTTAATCTGTCCTAGGGCAATGTTTCTTCTGCTTTGGGCTGTATCTAATTCATGTATTTAATTTTTGTATAATTCTATAGAATGGAAGAAATATCTTATTCGTGGATCAGTCTGAAAATGTTCTGGACATGATGGACCACTTTATATCAGGGAGAAGATGGAAACGTCCATACCGCATTTTCACTCGCTAAACCCCCATAAACCTCCAGACTCTATTTTAGTCATGATGTTAGTCCTTCAATGTGGTGCAGGCAAAAATCACAACAATGAATACCAGCTCTATCTTTATTGTAAGGTTACATTAACAGAATCTTGCAAGTCTGAAAGCACTGACCCTCCTCTCCTTTTACTCTCTGGAAAACTAGGGAGGGTCCCTTCTGAAATGCTTCCCATGCACTCTCTCCTGTAGACGGAGATATCTTTTACATGCCGGTTGTCCAGTCTGCTGCTCTTACTCCCGTCTCCCAAGGTCATTCCCACATACCATTACATCATCACAATCAAGCACTTAACATTAACAACATTCTGCACCTACAAAGAAGACAGAAGCTGGACATGCCTGGTGCAAGCTATACAGGTTGGGGGACGTTTTCCCTCTTCATTACCAACATCAAGCCCAGGGGTATCTGTGGGAGGGGGAGGAAATCAAAAAAATTCAAGAAGGTGGTCCTTCGAACAGTCACTCATGCCCTTGTTATCTTCCACATAGACTACTGCAATGAGCTCTACATGGGGCTACCCATTAAGAGTATCTGGAAGAATGTAGCCGTGCGGGTTATTTTTGGTGCCCCTATATCAGCACACATAACACCTCTACTATGCAAGCTGCACTGGGTACCGGTCTGCTTCCGGGACCAATTTAAGGTGTTGGTTATCACCTTTAAAGCCCTACCTAGCATGGGGCCAGGTTACCTGAGTGACTACCTGTTCCCCATAATATCAGCCTGTCCCACCTGATCATGCACAGAGGGCATACTGTGGACCCTGTCTGCAAGAGAATTTTGTTCGGCAGGGTCCAGGAAGCGGGCCTTCTCTGCAGTAGCTCCCACCCTGTGGAACACACTGCCCCCGGAGGTGAGGTTAGCCCCATTGCTCCTGGCCTTCCAGAGGACCCTGAAGACTTGGTTCTGCTATCTTGCTGGGTGCGAAGAAGGGAGTAACTCCACTTGGGGATGGCTGGCACCCTAGTGCGCTCCTCACAGACATAATCTGTGTTAGATCTTCCCTTTTGGACTTCATTTTTACCGCTATTTTTATAGTTATTTATTAATGCTGTTTATATTTTTATATATTGTATTGTTTTTATATTTATTGTTTTAATTGATCACTTTGTTGTAAACCACCCAGAGTCCCTCTGGGGGAAGGAGATGAGCGGTGACAAATTTGATAAATAAATAAAAAATAAATAAATGATAACATGGTCATGGCCATCATCTTGACATTTTTAATTTCCCTGCCTGCATGGGAGAGCATTTTCTTTCTCTGTATCTTATTTGAAAATTGCAGTAAATTCTTGTGTTTGTCTTCAGAGACACCTGGATTATATCGCCCTCAGCTGTGGGGAAGGGAGGACACTTTGTCTTTCTTCCACAGCACATAGTCAGGTAGCTAAGTTAATATCTCAGGGATTTAAAATTACTGAAGAAAAGAACTTTCTGAATCTTTTAAAAGCCAAAACCTATTTTGAATGCACGGAGAAACAAAAACAGTAAATAACCATGTAGAAAAATCCTACAGTTTGGAATAAACACTTGCTTTCAGTATACTTGACCCAATGTTTTATATTCTCAGCACTTTTAAAATTTTAACATTTAAGACGTAAAATAACCTCATTTCTAAGATGGCTTCATATTTTTGGATTGTTAACAAGTATGTATTCATTTTTCAACCTTTTTCTTTCTGAAGAGATCTTCATCATCCTTATTCTGGAAAGTTTTTGAGTGCATCTGCAGGCACCATACATGACTCTCAAGCTATTAACATTTTTCTTTAAAAATTGTAAAAATGGCCATAATCTTATCAGAGTTTGATGTTCCTGCCTGTAATTTGGACAAAAAGGCAAAATCTGGTAGGATTTGTTGATCTTCCAAGATTTTGGCCTTTTAGAACTTACTTTTAATTTGAGACTTGCTCATACCCTGCAGCACCCTCACAAACTCGCCCTAATAGAAGGGAACCACTCTTGAGCTCTTGAATGAAAAGGTGTGATTGATTAATAGGAAGAGCGAGCAAGCATCTACTTTTCAACTCATTGTGATAGAGCCAGTTTGGTGTCGTGGTGAAGGTGCTGGCCTAAAAACCAGGAGACTCCAGTCCAGTCCTGCCTTAGGCATGAAAGCTGGCTGGGTGACTTTGGGTCAGACACTCTCTCTCAGCCCAACCCACCGCACAGGGTGGTGGTTGTGGGGAAAAACAGGAAACAGGAATATTAGGTATGTTCACCACCTTGAATTATATACATATTAAAAAAGGTGAGATAAAAATCTAATAATAAATCTTAAGGACATCTAAAATATTGGATGTTCCATTGTATTAGTCTATCTACAAAGTTTGGTTCATAATCAGGGATCCTTTTCTGGGTTGATAGTCGCACTTAGTGGTGTGCTACATGTTGAGATCCATGCTTAAGAACTTACGTGGGGGCTGTCATTAAAATGGATGGAGTTGAAACTAAGGTAAAAGAAAAAAAAAGACATTAGTCCAATAAATTAAATGTATGAATAAAAAAAAACAGCCAGATATTTTAAAGAGATTCCTCCTCTCCAGAAACATGGTTTCAGGTATTAATAAACAGTGTGCAAGTAGTATTCAGCTCTCTTTGTTGCCACATTTTTAGTGGCAAATGAAGAAGCTCCAGGGGCAATATAACAACATTACAAAGTCCACAGGAGGATGTCCACCCCATCTGGTTTATATGAGAAAATGGAACATTTTTTGCTAATACAAATTAGTGTAGAACCTCAGTTGCAGATGCAATTTTCACAGCTCTATTTCTTTACACTAATAATGTATTTCTTTTAAACCCATCAGATGCTAATCTTGGGATAAGCATACACATATTTTATTTGTTTATTTGCTGTATTTATAAGCCACCCCAATCATCTAGGACTCTGGGCAGTAAATGACACAACTGGCATACCCCATAATATAAGATCCATCAAATACAAAAATTAAATATACAAGAGGCACCAAGCAGGATAAACCAGGGGCCAAATGACTGTTGAAATAACATGGTTTAACTTGTTTCCTAAATACAGGGAGGGAGGGGGCATTACACAATTTTCCTTTAAAATTCTGACTCATATGGTTTTGGAGGAAAATTCTGAGACTGCCTTGGACTGCAAGAAGATCAAACCAGTCCATCCTCCAGGAAATAAAGCCAGACTGCTCACTTGAGGGAATATTAAAGGCAAAACTGAAATACTTTGGCCACATAATGAGAAGACAGGACACCCTGGAGAAGATGATGATGCTAGGGAAAGTGGAAGGCAAAAGGAAGAGGGGCCGACCAAGGGCAAGATGGATGGATGATATTCTAGAGGTGATGGACCCGTCCCTGGGGGATCTGGGGGTGTTGACGATCAACAGGAAGCTCTGGTGTGAGCTGGTCCATGAAGTCACGAAGAGTTGGAAGCGACTGAACAAATAAACAACATATGGTTTTATGAGTCCCTCTTATAGACAAGCACTCGTTTCTTCTTTGAGCGCACACTCAAATTATTCCCACTGGATTGGATCAACTGTTCACAAGTGACACTGAGCAGGCATCATAAAGAAGTTAATTTTTGCAGAAGGTGGGGTTTTATGAAGAGATAACACACAAATACCACTCAGTGGGGTTCTTTTCCCTTACATACTAATTAGAAGAGCAGCTAAAGTCTTTAAGTGAGTTATGAAGCACACAGAACTGCCCTCACCTTCACTCATATACTCATTCTTTCAACCATTCACTTGGGTTTTGCAAACAAAGTTGGTTAAACATCTGGCTTAAGTTCATAGGGGCCTTCTATTTAGGTGAGAATTTATGTTGGAATCTTTTGTTTCAGGTGTTTTATAATCTTACCTGTTGCTGGCCTAATTGCCTTACATAACATTGATTTACCTGCTCTCACTTTAAATGTTTAAATCTCCAGCCAGCATCCTCACTCTTCCAGGATCTGTTTTTCTAACCAAAGGAATTTGTTTTACTAATTCCAAGAGTTTGGTATGCCAACTATCTGATAAGAGGAGGACGTACCTCTTTCACTTCCAGATAAGGGCATCTTGAGTTCTCTTTCATTGATGATGGCTCTAACTCTTCTTTAGTCTTTAAAATTTTACCACCCTCACTTCTGGTGGTAAGGTGTTCCAAAAAGTAGGGGCCACCATTGAGAAGGCCTGTCACCTGGCTCATACTCAACAGAAGACTCCTCTCAAACGATAAAAAAAGCTAAGACAGAAACAAAAAGCCCAGAATGCATCCTCTCCAGCAGCCAACACCCAGAGAAGCAGGGATTAACAACAGATGAACAATCAAGCAGAAAACAGGAGTACCCTAATCAAGGAACTACCAAGGGGAAAACCACACCCCCACCAACACTGGCAGGGCAAGCTACTGCATATAAACAGGGAGAAAACCCCACACTCACTAGCCCTGATGATGTAACCTAGCTGGGTAATGAAATATCTGCAAGCAAACAGCTAAGCTCAAAGAGCACCAAGGAGTCCACAGTTCAACCCTGAGCTACATATATTCTCTTCTATTGGAATTGTTGTTGTTTGGGTGGAAACTCTTTTTTTCTTGGAAAGGTGGAGGAGCTTCCAAATAAACCCACCTTTGAATTTACCTCCACCCCAACTGCATGCACCCAAAGTACCCACAAGGATTACTTATGGTGGATATTAGTGATGTTGCAAGACATACCATTCTGATAACTACAAAAAGCTCTTGGTTTGATGTGGAGACAAAAGGTCAAAGTTTACTTCTTTAACTTCCTGTTCTTTTTTTGGAATGTTCTCTTGGGAATTTTGCACACACAGTGTGTGTATACATCCTGAATGACTAACATAAAATGTTAAAAGGGATTAATTTCTAGTCTGAAACTTCATTAAGGATTTTTTAAGCCTTCTCACCATATTTGTTTTAAAAAGGAAACATTATCTCAGTTTAAAAATGGAAGTTGCCATTTGCACTGAGGCTTGGATACTGACACTAACTATCTCCCTATCCAACCTCTCTCAACCCAGTACCTTCCATATCAGACTACAGCTTCCATCCTACTGAAATTAATGTGTCCAACTAAACACTGGAGTCAAGTCTCTTCAGTGTAGGCAGTTTTGTCACCTTCATGTGATGTGGACTTCAACTCCCATCTGCCCCAACCAACATATTGAGAAGCAAGGGGCTGTGGGCATAATATCCAAAACATGGAGAACACCAGGCTTCTTGTCTTCATTTAAGGGTAGTAGCCTATTTTCTTACCCGCCTACAGCAGTTACTCGGCTGATGTGGAGAATACTTTTCTCAGTGTTCAAGACCATTGTCCTCACCCAATTTAGCATGTTTCTAAGCAGCTGGATATTGCTATGAAATTATTTATTGCTATGTTTCATATTGTTATGAAATAACCCAAACCCCATACTGATTCCTAGATAGCAACTTTATTACTTCAGTAGAAATAGCGGATTGTTAGGGAATATGAGAATTCTATACTTTCAGCACCAGAGAACTGATCAATTTGGTAGTCAACAACAATTAGCCATTGAAGTTTTTATTTATTCTTTTTAATGATTCATAGGATGTCAACATGTTTGAAAGAAGCAAAAAGTAAGTAGCAGCTGAATAATCTGGGCTGCAGTGCCTTTCATTTTGCAAAGCCCGAATTTTCTGCCCACAGAGTGCAGTTCCTATGAAGCTTGTTGCTTAAGAACATCTCTGGCCATGATGCCAAGCTTTGAGGTTGACATGACAACCTGAAAAGCAAACAATTAAGTCAACAGAGAGAAGAACAAAGCAAAGTAGCACTTGGGGACAATGAAATGGCTATGAAAGGAGCGAAAGTATTGCAAATTCTGACCAAACTGGAATTATAAGCAGGTACAGAGATACTGCAGCCAAGAACAAAAAAAAGTGAACCATCCACGTACAATAGGAAGCAAAGTTATGGGGTGGCTGAGACAACTCTCCTCAAAGGATGAAAAGTTCATGTTAGTTCTCAACCTTGCTGCGTACCATAAAATCCTGAATATTTTAACCAAGAAACAGACAGACTTCTAATGGTTGGAAGCCAGAGTCTGAAGCATAGAAGAGCTTTCTGCTAGAGGAAAAATTAGTATTTATTTTAATATTAAATATTAGCATTAACATTGTTTATTTTAACCCCTCTTTCCCTGATGCCTCAAACTTGTTACAAATGTAACCTTTTTCCTCCTAAGGCTTGGATGTGGCTTCTCCCTTTTTAATTGTGGTGCTTGGGAATTGAGGTAGTGTGGCATGAAACTCATATGAGAGGTTGAACTGTCTTCATGGATTTGCAGGAGTATCTGCAGGGGGTCAACAGCATCAAAATGATGGGTGCAACCAGGCACTTGAAGCCCCATTCCTTTTGCAACACCCATTAAGAAAGGGCAGGTGTTCAACTGCCCAATTATGCCCACCATTTTGATACTGCTAACCCCCCCCCCCTGCAGACATCCCTGCATATAGGTATAGTGATTACAACAAAGGGAGCTGCTTAAGCCTGGAGGGTATTGGTTAAGGAGCAAAGCAAATATTGTAGAG